>NC_092789.1:41096317-42534575 GCF_047496795.1 Chiloscyllium punctatum
GTCTGGCAGAACGGGTCGTCTGATTTATCGACTTTGGCTGGATTTATCGATTTTGT
The DNA here is from genome assembly GCF_047496795.1 of Chiloscyllium punctatum. Lineage (NCBI taxonomy): Eukaryota > Metazoa > Chordata > Chondrichthyes > Orectolobiformes > Hemiscylliidae > Chiloscyllium > Chiloscyllium punctatum. The sequence goes on from NC_092789.1 coordinate 41,096,374, forward strand.
TGGAAATGCCCCTGTGTCTGCTGCATTTATTTCACAGCAGCAAAACCTTGCCAATCTGCATCAACCAAAGAACTGGAGATGTGGAGATATGAAAGAAAGCAGAATTTGCTAGAGGAACTCAAAATATCTGGCAACATCTGTGGAGCGAAAGCAAATTCAACATTTGAAGTCCATTAATCATTCTTTAGAAAATTGAGATGGATACCACTGGCAACAGAAAATGTCAGGAACATCATTGGCTTTAATAGTGATTTTGTAACACTTCTGAAAATTGTGCACTTCGCTACCTAAGGTTAGTTTCAGCACAACGTCTTTGTTTCCCAGAACTCACATCTTAACCTAAACACATCAATTCAATGTCTCCCTGGAAAGTATGAAGCACTGCATGGACTGAAGAAGAGGGTTGCTTGATTGGACACATTAAACACCTTAAGCAAACATTTGACAGGCTTTAGCTTTCAAAGATCCTTGCCTAAATGTACTTCGATGGAGTGGAAATTCTCCAGAAATTCTATTTGTAATAAGCACATGCTAACCTAAAAACAACAAACCCAGTATAATGAGGTTTGTCTACCTGTCTTTCAGGGAAAGAAAAAAATCATATCTGGCCTCCCGTCCTTTGTGACTCTAGGAATCATATTAAACATCCCAAGCAGCCTTCACTACACAGTAATGTGAAAGAAACATTGATATCAATTTTCTTCACTCAGGATAAACATATTTATATTTGTTTTATCCCTTTAAATTATGATACAGGTTAGAAATTTTTGTGTTTTATTTTTTAAAAATCAATTTACCAGTTAAGGAATTTGCAGCTGTGATGAGTAGGAGCGTCGTTGGCCCAGCATGCTTTTGTATGAAAATAAACTGGCTCCTCTTCCAGTTGTTATTTTTTGAGTAGACATCGATAAAAGTTGAGTAAGATTCCAATTATATGCTCTTTAGCCCGACCTTAATAGAAACTGGATATGAGACGCAATAAACATGATCTGACCTGCAATTAACGAAGTTATTCTTTCGACTAATGAATGGGATGCTGGTCCAAAGTCAATTTGTTCTCCGTCTCAGAGATTGGACAGAGTCGACATCATATTGTCTCTTTATCAGGATCAATCAGGCAGGTGGAAAGACTGAAAGAAACGCAAGACCACTGTCTGCACAACTTGGGTGACATTTATAAGACAACTTGAAGTGAAGTTAATTTTATTTCATCGATGATACCGTTTTGAAACCCTGGCTGCATCTCGTACATCATGAGTGCATCTGTCTGAAGTTTGAACGAAGCCTCCAAAACAGTAGTTACGACATAGACGTGAAAGGGAGCTTTTAAAGCAGTGTGAGCGGGTCTTACAACTGTGTGTCCAAGCGGGTGCAATTATGCATTGAACCATCAATCAAGTGCAGATGTGAAATGTTAAAACTTTTCCATTTATTTTCCATCTGGATGTCCAAAGTAGAACGGTTTTTAGTAAAACTTACATCAAGGTCATAACCGCTGAAGTGTTTCTGGAGCAGGACACGCTACTTCGTCCTTCAGTTCAGCAGTTAATCGAAAAATATAGTGTAGTGTCACAAGCACAGGTGAATGCCATTAATTCTCCTTCTCTCCTCACTTGATTCAATTTAATTTGATTTGATTTTAATTGCCTTAATGTCATTGATTTTTGTCAGATGAACCGATATACTATTGAAAGGTAATATTTTGCGTGCAACCCAAGCATATCATACCTTACATCCGGGAAATAGAACAGAATACAGAATATAGGGTTATAGCTATCGGTAGATTGATTGATAACACATGTACCGAGGTACAGTTAAAATGGTTGCTTTGCGAGCTATACAGGCAGATCATGCCAATCATCGTGCATCAGGGTGGCTGTCACAAAGCTAGGCGCTAAACGCTGGGCCTCGTCTCAATGAGACTCTGTCCTTGATTCATTTCAGAGCGGCAATAAACCGGGCCGGGTTCCCATCAGAGTGGTGCTGGAAAAGCACAGCAGGTCAGGCAGCATCCGTGGAGCAGGCAAATCGATGCTTCAGGCAAAATCCCTTCATCCAGAAGCCCTTCCTGATGAAGGGCTTTTGCCCGAACCATCGATTTTCCTGCTCCACGGATGCTGCTTGACATGCTGTACTTTTCCACAACTACTCTAATCCAGACTCTGACCTCCAGCATCTGCAGACCTCACTTTCACCTTCGCTAGTCTCCGATCACCCTGGTTTGGTTTGATGAAAAGAATAATGAGAGGCCATCTGTTTATTATTGTTTGGAAGTGCGCTGTATACTGAAAGGGGAGTGGTCAGCTCTTCAGCCGGGCTGAGCAGTGTCAGTTCATTCTTGGACTGGGACGCTTAAGAGGAAGGTGTGAGGAAACTCTTTCTCTTTTCTGCACTTCAACTCCAACTTGTAAGCAGGTGTTCCATTTATATTGTTTCTTTTAAAGGGAGTTCGCTTATTGCGACTGTTATATATATTCGCAAGAGCATAAGTAAGTGTATTTAGATAGACTGAGTTCTGTAGGGATTCTTTATTCTGTTCTTTCTGTTCCATTGTGCAACTTTTTGATTTTTCTTTCTCTGTTTTAAAACCTAGGAGTCAACCTAGCTATCTTACTCATGGTAAATTTCTCTGTACACTACCGGAACAAATTGCAAATTTATGAACTGAATTGGCTGATGATTATCAGATAATCCATAAATCTTGGTTTGGCTTCCAGAATCAATTTAAGTCGACGAGGGATTTAAAAATTGGGGCAAAGATGAATCCTTATGTGAAAAGAGAAAGCGAGATTTCAATTTAAGACTTGCGGATAGCTTACCACAGGTCAAAGAACAAACGCTTGTGATGCACAAAGAAGTTAAAAAGCTCCGGTGTTTTTATTGTAATATAGTGGACCTGGCAGAATCACAGTGTTGGTGGGCTAGGAGGAAGCCAGATGTAGGAAAATCGGATAAGCCTGGAAGTTTTGTTGGACTGATAAGAAAAAGTGCATGGGACGTTGGACAACTGCCTAAGATTACACAATATGATCAGAGGTTGATTTAGCGGGAAGGGCAAGATCTGCATATACATATATATGCAAGGGTAATGTGAATTCACATAGGCCACGAGTAATAGGTAAGTTGGTTACAATTTTTAGGGACACAATATCATCTCAGTCTCTAATGCTGAAGGATGAGGAGATATGCATTCCTGTGAGAACATTGCCAGAGAAGGTACTCATAACATGAATTAATGCTGTGACAAAACGTTTTTCGTTATGCAAAGTGAGGCTAGAGAATCCAGACAATTGGGGAATTTCTTGCTACTCGGCAAACTCTTAGCTTGTGGAATACAATTTGTCCTTGCAAATGATATGGCTGATTAATGGGTAGGCGTGCTGCCTACTCTCGTTGAAAAGGCAGTGGTGATGCAGGCAACTGAGAACATGGAGAATGTTTATTAAGGACTTTTCCGTGATTGTGTGATCAGAAGATCACAGATGCATAAGCTGAATCAGGAGAGATCAAAAGGCACTGAAAGGAAGCTCGCATAGTGTTATCTGAAACACACTTTGATGAGATAAGTGGAATAGAGAAGGAGTAAATCGGTAAACATACAGGCATCTTGAGCTCTACGAAGCTGATTGAATTACAGCAGGAAGATGAGGAGTTAAAACAGTTATATCAAAAGGCACCAACAATTAAAGAAAGTAAATGCATTCCTGTGTGTTACAATTTTAGAAATCATGTCTTCATGAGGAAATGGTGACCACCACACATTCAAGGAGATGAGAAATATTCAGAGATACTTCAAATCGTTTTGCCAGTAGGGTACAGAAAAGAGGGACTGCGAATGCCGTATGAGCTACCGTTTTGAGGTCATTTATGGATTACGAAAACACAGGCTAAAATTCAAAGACATTTTTCCTGGTCTGGAATAAACAAAGACGTCATTGAATTTTACCAGGCGTGTCATAAATATCAGCTAATCGGAAAACCACAGGCAGGAATAAAATGTGCACCTTTAGTAGCTATTCAAGCATGTGATGAAACGTTAGCAGGAGACTTGATTAATTTCGTAGGTCCCCTAACTCAAGCAAATAATGATTGCGTCGACTTCATTTCTAGAGGCAATCCCTTTATGCAATATCATTGCAGAAGAATTGCTTGATATTTCTTTCTTGATAGGGACTACGAATAGAGATCCAGTCAGATCAACGATCAAAATTCACATTCAAACTATTCAACGCAGTTATGGTTAACTTCAGGATTAAACAATTTAAATCGACTGCGTACCATCTGGAATCGCTGGAAGAGCAAGAGATGGCACCACCCACTACAGACCATGTCGAGGGCTTCTGGTAATGATTTTTCAGTTGGTTGGGTTAAGGGAGCTCCGTTTAAAAATTTTGCAATCAGACATGCACTGAAGGAATGGAGAAAAACAATCAGTCTATTTGAACTTGATGAAGGAAAAATCAATAAGTCAGAATTCAGAGGCGATCCATTTGGAATATGTATCAAGTTTTAGAGAACGATTAAATGAAGCTGGAGTGTTTTATGGACAGAATTTAAATGTATCACAGCATACAATGAAACAGAAAGCGGATAAGAAATCACAAAGTCGCAATTTTGCAACTGGGGATAAGATATTGGTGTTACTTCCAGAAACGTGAACCTTTAAAACCAAGATTTAGTGGACCTTATAAAATTGAGAAGAAATTGAGTGAGGTGAATTACTTGATAAGGACTCCAAACAGGAAGAAATGTCACACAGTGTATAATGCGAATATATTTAAAAGGTATTTTGATAGGGAAGGAAAGCAAGAGGAGAAGTGGTGAATAATTGCAGAAACGAAGGAAGAACCATGTTCAGATGATTCCGAATTGACATTCCACAAATCAAATTGGACAATGAGGACGTTGTAAACAAATTGACATAAATTATTGAGTTAACTTTCATAAGAAAATCGAAATGACTTTTAATTCGTTGTTACAAAGAAATGGGGAGATATGCGGAAATAGACTGGGAATTACTAACCTTATTATGCATGATGTGGGTACGGGAGATATTGTTCCGATGAAGCAACATTCTTATCGCTTTAACCCTCGAAAGTTGGCATAGGTTCAGAAGGAGATAGAAAGCATGCTCCAAGATGGCATAATCGAAGTGAGTTACAGTGATTGAGCTCACCCATAGTCATGGAGCCAAAGCCAGATGGCACGCAATGGTTATGTGTAGAATTTCGCAATGTCAACGCCATTACAAAGACGGATGCATTTCCAATTCCACGGATGGAGGACTGTGTCGAAACATTGGAGCATGCAACTTACTTTTCTAAGTTGGTCTTGCTCAGAGGCTACTGATAAGAACCGCTGTCATAGAGAGCAAAGAAAATTTCGGCTCTCGTAAAGCCAAATGAACTATATCATTTCAAAGTTATGCCGTTTAGTATGAAAACGCTCCATTCATATTTCAGACATTTTCGGTTTTCCTCTCCAAAGCACAACCTGTCTCTTATGGATGTCTCTCGCATTTTTTATTTCGCAAGTATATTGGTAGTCATTCGAAGGCATTCAGCAGAGGTTTATTGAACTGGTCCTGATTCCGGGCAATATTTTAAATTATTACTGTAATCACAAGGTTCGGCTGATTTCCAAAATAGTGGAATGAAGATTCTGCCAAATGAAATCATGTCATGTCCGTAAATGAACATTCCAACTGCTGCATGTCCTAGTCTTCCCAAAAAGATTAAAAAAAACTTTGACGTTTGGAATTATTACTGAATGATTTCATTCAAAATAGGAACTAAAGAAACATGATTTAAGTAAAACTGATCCTTTGAATTGCCCTTTGTAGAGCACATTGAAATCCACAATAAAATCAAGTATTTTTATCTCAAAACATGACAGGGAATTCATGTCTGCCAAACATGTTGACTTTATTGTAAAGGTGGCAAGCCGGACAAAAGGAAAATTTTACCCGTGACATATTTGTATTTTGAAAGATGTTTGTTGCGGTACTGCACAAAAAGCTAACAAAACGACAAGTGCCCATGGAGAATAGCGTGGAAAGTGAGCTAGCTGACTAATAGAAGTTTAGGAACCTTTTTGACATGCCGAATTGTTGGTTTACAATTATTTCCAAGATACATGAAGTGTGACAATCGCACATAGAAGTATGAACATAAACGTTGAGCATGTGGTAGAACGCATCCAGAGAGTGAAGCAGGAACGAATTCCTTTGGCAAGAAGGAGATTTGGAATTCTGCGTTACTTCTGGTTGTCTTGTCCAACCCTGCTTTCTTAATCAGAATTTCACATTCGGGAAAGATGGTGTTTGTAACAAATCCAAATGTTTCTACTTAGTTCGCAGTCAACTTAAACTGACTGGAGTCAACCAAACACGTCTGATGACACAATAAAGTAAATTCAGCACATGCTGAGATATTACAGCAGATTATCGAGCCTGAGAATGACAACAAGTGTTTTCAAATTTCCAAGATTCCTCTGACAGAACAGATCGCGGTAATGTGACATTTCATCCCCTGGATTGTATAGGAATAATGTCCGAAAGTTCAGTGTTACACGGTATTATATAATGATTTCTTTCAAAGCAAATGCACAAAAAAATTAATTGGGCCAACACAGCATCATGTTTAATTTTTTTTAAAAATGTCTGAGTCGTGGAGAGTCTGTCACTTAACGTTGATCCTGAAATTATCCAAACAATATTTGTCCTTGCAGTAAATATCACCAACAGTTTACGCTGGACTATCCCAGTCGAAACAACAGTCAAGAAAGCACACCAACGCCTTGATTCCCCAGGCAGTTAGGGAAAGCCAGCAAATTCTCAATGCCTCTTACATCGTTTTATGAATACACAACAGAAAGCATCCGATCTAGAGCCAACACAGCTGGTTATGGCAACTGCTATGCCTAAGACCTAGAATTGCACATAATTGTGAATACAGCCCAAACCATCACGAAAAAACAGCCTTCCTTCCATTCACTCCATCTTCACAACCCTCTAACTCGGGAGCTCTTGTGGAGGCTCACACATGGATGCCCCTGCAAGTGAATATTTTGTTTATAATAGATGTTTGAAAATTGTCTACTGGATCACTTGTGAATAAGTCTTTTCTTTAAAATTTGGTTGTTCAGTGAATAATTTTATTTCAGAATTATAAGTATGAATTTGTTATTTATTGTGTTTTAATTTTCTGCGTGCTGAATATTAAATATTTTCGTTTGGAACGTCAGTTTATTCTACACATAATATGCTAATGAAAGTTTCTTTCCATATTCAATGACATCGAGGGTATACAATAGACAGAGAATGAAATGGCTAGCAGATTTAGACATGTGACTACAGAGCAGGATCTGTCGAAGAATATCGTTCAGAAATCTCTTTCACACAGATGCTCAGTTTTAGGTACTGTTGGAATGGATAGCCCCTGAGAAAAAAAAAGGACAGTCAGATAAAAACAATGAATCGTATTTTAGTCAGGATTTGACAAAATTTAAATGACTAATTGTTAGAGTGGATATCACTGCCAAGGAAACAGACATGAGACACTGTTGTAGTGGCAGTAAATCTATCTTAGTATGTTGCTTTCCTAGTGCCAGGATTAAAGGCACAAAAATTAATTATATTGTTGACGAGGAAAGTGCGATCCCAGAAGTTATTCTACGCATTAATGGAATAACGCAGTTAGGGAAAAGTTTCAGGCTTTGCAGAGTTATATAAGAGGATCCGTAGAAGATTCAGAAATGGAAACTCACAATTGGCAATCTCTGGTTTACTCCGCTTCCAATCTCAAATGAGGGAAAGAATAAAAATACAAAGAGATAAATAAATGGCTGAAGAATTAGTGCAATGTTAAGCGATTCTGTATTCCGATCATTGGGATCCCGTCTGGGGCAGAAAAAGTTACTTTAAAATGTGTTTCACCTGTAGGAAAGGAAACAAAAATCTAGTGGAAATATTTGCTAATTTTACCAAGGAAGACTGTCAACAATTAAGGAGTGGGGGTGATAGTATAACAAGTGGCAGAGTTAATAGGAAGATAGATAAGAATAGATTGAGAACTCAAAGTCTCACGTTACTTATTAAAGACAGACAACAGCAATTAATAGAACGAAATGAATCTGTAAAAAGTAATCTCCAAAACTGCATTTAGTTCAATGCAAGTGTTCACATAGGTCAGGCAAATGAACTCAGGGCATGTTTGGAAACATGGAATTAGGACGTTTTTATTGCATTAGAAACTTTGATGAGTGATTGACAGGACTGTTTCCTAAATGTACTGGGTCACAGGTGTCATTGCAAGGATAGAAAAAGAGGGAACGTGGCGACAGTGTAGTGATTTTGATTATAGGAAATATAACAGTTTAATGAGAAGATATTTCTGAAAAATGGTTCAATGAAAACGTATGGATTGTAACAAGAAATAAATGGGCATTGATTATTTTGTTCGACTTGTGCACTGGAGCTCCAAAAAGTGATAAGAATTTGAGGAATAAATTTGTCGAGAGATCTCAGATATAATAAAGAATAATACAGTTTTAAGAGTACTTGTTTATTCTGTTCAACACATTGGCTGGTGCAACGTTAGTGATAAAGTTTTGGACGGTGCAAGACTTGTCAATTGTGTTAAATAAAATTTTCTTAATGAATACGTAATGTTCCTATCACATAAGGAATAAAACTAGACCTTCTTTTGGTATTAAGTACACAAAACATACAACATACAATCTCACAGCGCAGTACAGGCCCTTGGAGTCTCGATGTTACGCCGACCTCTGAAACCAATCTTTCGCCCGTCTTAGCTACACTATTCCATGTTCATCCGTATGTTTATCCAATGACCACTTAAATTAACTTAAAGTTGGCGAATCTACTATTGTTGCAGGCAGTCCGTTCCACACTCCTCCTACTGTCTGATTAAAGAAACTACCTCTGGTGTCTGTCCGATATCGATGACCACTCAATTTAATAAGACTATAAGACCGTAAGACACAGGACCGGAAGTAAGGCCATTCGGCCCATCGAGTCCACTCCGCCATTCAATCATGGCTGATGGGCATTTCAACTCCACTTACCCGCATCCTCCCCGTAGCCCTTAATTACTTGTGACATCAAGAATTTATCAATTTCTGCCTTGAAGATATTTAGCGTCCCAGCCTCCACTGCACTCTGTGGCAATGAATTTTACAGGCCCACCACTCTCTGGCTGAAGAAATGTCTCCGCATTTCTGTTCTGAATTTACCCACTCTAATTCTAAGGCTGTGTCCACGGGTCCTAGTCTCCTCGCCTAACAGAAATAATTTCCTAGTGTCCACCCTCTCCAAGCCATGTTTTATTTTGTAAGTTTCTATTAGATCTCCCCTTAATCTTCTAAACTCCAATTAAGACAATCCCAGGATCCTCAGCCGTTCTTCATATGTTGGACTTATCATTCCAGGGATCATCCGTGTGAATCTCCGCTGGACACGCTCCAGTGCCAGTATGTCCGTCCTGAGATGTGGGGACCAAAACTGGACACAGTACTCCAAATGGGGCCTAATCAGAGCTTTCTAAAATCTCAGTGCACAACGGTGTTTTTATATTCCAACCCTCTTGAGATAATTGACAACATTGCATTCGCTTTCTTAATCACGGACTCAACCTGCGTGTTTACCTTTAGAGAATCCTCAACTAGCACTCCCAAATTCCTCTGTACTTTGGCTTTAGGAATTTTCTCACCGTTTAGAAAGTAGTCTACGCATGGATTCTTTTTTCCAAAGTGCAAGACCTCGCATTTCCTCACATTGAATTCCATCAGCCATTTCCTGGACCACTCTTACAAACTGTCTATGTCCTTCTGCAGCCTCCCCACTTCCTCAGTACCACCTGCCTGTACACTTAACTTTGTATCGGCAACCTTCGCTGGAATGCCCCCAGTCTCTTCATCCAGATCATTAATATATAATGTGAACAGCTGTGGCCCCAACACTGAACCCTGCGGGACACCGCTTGTCACTGGCTGCCATTCCGAATAAGAACCTTTTTTCCCAACTCTCTGTCTTCTGTCAGACAGCCAATCCTCAATCCATACCAGTAGCTCACCTTGAACACCATGGGCCCTCACCTTGCTCAGCAGCCTCCCATTTGGCAACTTATCAAATGCCTTTTCGAAGTGTATGTAGACCAGATCCACTGGGTTTGCCCAGTCTAAACTACTTGTCACCTCTTCAAAGCACTCCAACAGGTTTGTCAGGCACGACCTCCCCTTACTAAATCCATGTTGACTTGTTCTAATCCGACCCTGCTTTCCAAGAATTTAGAAACCTCATCGTTAATGATGGATTCTAGAATTTTACCAACAACTGAGGTTATGTTAATTGGCCTTTAATTTTCCATCTTCTGTCTTGATCCTTTCTTGAACAACGGGGTTACAACAGCGAACTTCCAATCATCCGGGACTTTCCCTGACTCCAGTGACTTTTGAAAGATCTCAACCAACGCCTCCGCTATTTCCTCAGCCACCTCCCTCAGAACTCTAAGATGTAGCCCGTCGGGGCCAGGAAATTTATCAATTTTAAGACCTTTTAGCTTTTCTAGCACTTTCTCTTTTGTAATGGCAACCATTTTCAACTCAGCCCGCTGACTCCCTTTACTTGTTGGGATATTACTCATGTCTTCCACTGCGAAGACTGAGGCAAAGTATTTATTAAGTTCTCCTGCTATTTCCTTATCTCCCATCACGAACCTTCCAGCATCAGTTTGAAGCGGCCCAATGTCTTCTTTTGCCTGTTGTTTGTTTCTTATGTACTGAAAGAAACTTTTACTATCATTTCTAATATTACTGGTTCGCCTACCTTCATATTTGATCTTCCCCTTCCTTATTTCTCTCTTTGTTATCCTCTGTTTGTTTTTGTAGCCTTCCCAATCTTTTGATTTCCCAGTGCTCTTGGCCACTTTATAGGATCTCTCTTTTTCTTTGATAGATTTCCTGACTTCTTTTGTCAGCCATGGCTGTCTAATCCCTCCCCAGATAATATTTCTCTTCTTGGGGATGAACTTCTGTACAGTGTCCTCAATTTTAGCCAAAAGCTCCTGCCATTTTTGCTCTAATGTCTTCCCTGTTAGATTCTGCTTCCAGTCTATTTTCGTCAGTTCCTCTCTCATGCCGGCATCATTACCGTTATTTAACTGAAACACCATTACATCCGATTTTGCCTTCTCTCTTTCAAACTGCAGACTGAAATCTACCATATTATGATCGCTGCTTCCTAAGTGTTCCCTTACTTTACGATTTTTTATAAAGTCTGGTTCATTACATAGTACTAGGTCCAAAATAGCCTGCTCCCTTATCGGCTCCATGACAAGCTGTTCCAGAAAGCCATCCTGTAATCATTCCATGAATTCCTTTTCTTTGCATCCACTGGCAAAATTACTTACCTAGTCAACCTGCATATTGAAGTCTACCATGAGCACCATGACCTTGCATTTCTGACATGCCTTCTCTATTTCCCGGTACATGTTGCGTCCCTGGTCGTGACCACTGTTAGGAGGGCTGTACATAAATCCCACTATGGGTTTTTGCCAATGTGGATCCTCAATTCCACCCACACAGACTCCACTTCATTTGACACTACGTCATTCAGTGCGATAGATTTAATTTTGTTCTTAACTAACAAGGCAACCCAGGCCCCTCTGCCCACCTCCCTGTCTTTTTGATAAGTTGAAAACCCTTGGATGTTTAACTGCCAGTCCTGACCCCCCTTGTAAGCATGTCTCTGTGATTCCTGCCACATCACAATCATTCACGATGATCTGTGCCATTAGTTCATCTGCTTTGTTATGAATGCTACGTGCATTCAGGTAATGCTAACTTTCTTATCGTTAGAGATGTTGGAAATCATAAGATGTCCTAAGTTATCCTTCCTTTTTGCTGCATTCCCAGTCTGTCTCAATTTTAAATCTGCCTGCACATGTGCTATCCTGCGCTTATCTTTCCATTTAACTCCACACTCCCTGTCACTTTCACTTTCGCTTCCCCCAACTCAGAAGTTTAAAGCCCTACTGACCACCCTATTTATCCTCTTCGCTAGAACATTGGTACCTGATCAGTTCAGGTGGAGACCGTCCCAACGGTACAGATTCCCACGTTCCAAAACTGATGCCAATGCCCCATGAAGTGGAATCCCTCTTTCCCACACCAATCCCTTAGCCACGTGTTTCTTCTCTAATTTTCTAATCTCTATGCCAATTGGCACGTGGCTCGGGCAGTAATCCTGAGATTATGACCCTTGAGGACCTGTACTTCAATTTCCTGCCTCGTGCTCGATAATCGCCAAACAGGTCCTCCACCCTAGCTTTGCCTATGTTGTTAGTCCCAACGTGGCCCCCAACAACTGGATCCTCCCCCTCCCGCTCCAATATCCTTTCAAGCCGGTCGTAGATGACCCGCACCCTGGCACCGGGTAGGCAACACACCATGCGAGACTCCTGATCCGGCTTGCAAAGGATACTATCTGTACCCCTAATTATAGAATCCCCTATAACAACTACTTATCTTTTTGCTACCCCCTCTTGAATGGCCTTCTGCATCATGGTGCCGTGGTCAGCTGGCTCATCCTGTCCAGAGCCCTTTTCCTCATCCGTACAGGGAGCAAGAATCTCATACCTTTTGGACAACGTCAAAGGCTGAGGCTCCTGCATTCCTGAACTCAGGTTCCCCCTACCTGCCTCACTTATAGTCACATTCTGATGTCACTGATGACTAACTGAATGTGAATTACTTAATCTCCCAGGTGTGACTGCCTCCTGAAACAAAGCATCCAGGTAAGTCTCCCCCTCCCGAATGTGCCGCAGTGTTTGAAGCTCAGATTCCAGATCATCATTTCTGATCCGGAGTTCTTCCAGCATACAACACTTGCTGCAGATGTGGTAACTGCCATTCATAATGGGATCAGTCAGCTCCCACATCATACAGCTACAGCACACCACCTGCCCAGCCATCTCTGCTTAGTTAATTAATTTATTACTTCCTGATTTAGATATTCACTGCTTTCCTTCCCGGCTGCCCCTGTGGTTGTCGTCACTTCCTCCTGCTTCTCCCGCTCTTTCTGTGAAGAAGAAGAAAAAAAGAGTGCTGCCCGCTACTGGTAAGTAGTTTCAAAACAAACTGTCTTACCTCAGCTGAAGCCTTCCGGGTTCGTTTAAACTCAGCTGCTGCTCGCTCTAAACAAAAATGCTATGTCCCTTCATGCCAGCCATTACCACTTGAGGAAAAAGGCTGTCCCTGTCCACCCTATCTTACCCTCTGACTATCTTATATACCTCAATTAAGTCACCTTTCACCCATCTTTTCTATAACGAAAATGCATCAACTCCCTCAGCCTTTCCTCGTATGATCTTCACTCCATGCCAGGCAACATCCTAGTGAATCTCCTGTTAAGACCTTCGAACGCTTCTACATATTCCTGGTAATGTGGTGACCAGAAATGTACGCAGTGCTCAAGTGCAGCCACAACAGAGTTTTGTATATTTAAACATGACCTCATCGCTCCAAAACTCAATCGTTGTACCAATAAAAGGTAACTCACCATATGCCTTCTTAAGGGTCCTATGAATCTGGTTGGCAACTTTCAGGGATCTATGTACATGGAAACGCAGATGTCTCTGCTCATCGATACAACTAAGAAACTTGCTATTCGCCCAGTACTCATTATTCAATATTCGTACCATCGATAAATATGGGTGAGAGACCAACTGAGTGTTGGTTAGCTGATATTTTGCCTTCTTTAATAGAAGATGCAAGGAGAATCCTGGGATCTGTTGACCTGTGAGTGTGACTTGGATGGTGTGAAATTAGTTGAAAATGATTCTAAAAGATAGGATGTATATGCGTTTGAAGAGACAAAGTATAATTAAGAATTGTCAGCATGATTTCGTGCGAGGTAAATCCTGTCTGAAAACATGATTGAGTTTTTCCATGAAGTAGCCAAGAAGATTGACGAGGGCACAGCAACAGATAATTGTTTACTTGGACGTTAGTAAAGCCTTTGCCAAGTTTCCACACGGAAAAGAAATTCGCGAAGTTTCATCGTATGGAAATTAAGGGGACCATACCAATTGGATACAAAATTGATTCAACAGCAGGAGACAGGAGAGTATTATTGTGTTAGGTCATTCAGACTGGAGGACTGTAGACAGCGAAATGCCATAGGGATCAGTACTGGGTCCACTCTTGCTTGTCACTTCAATTATGGACCAGGCGAGACCCACTTAAAAATATTTTAGAAATGTAGACGAGACCCTAACGTTCTTCTTATTGTACATGTCCGTGTGTAGTGGGTGGTGCAGGCGAGATGCAACTGCTCAGACCACTCGGCTATAAGCAAACCAGTGCATTGATTTAGAAATTACAGTTAAAACACACGCAAAAGAAAACGAAACTTAAGTTAACTTAACTTTTGGAAAACTTCGCCAAATATTCGATACAGTAACATAACCAATTTACTAATGCAATATCATAACAAATCATAAACACACCCCGTGGCAAAAAGGTCAATTCAAACACAGATTCTTGCGGGCAGAACGGAGCAACATCCATAGAAAGATCAAGAAAAGTCAGTAAGGAATCATTTAATAAAGATTTCAATCTGTTAGTACTCAAACATCTTTGGACTGCTACAGCAAATAAAAATCAAGAAACAGCCTGAGCTGGGAGAAGTACGCACTCCCCCTACATTGTTAACCGTTTTGTTTTCAAATAATCTCCAGACTGCCTAAAGCGAAACACTTAGGCACTTCTGCTTTTACAAACTGTGCTCAAAACAATATCAGTAGAGAATAACATTTTAAAAGAGACAGAATAGTGAAACTTATAAAACTTATTTCGAGGAGAACATATAAATCATAGTGGGTAGTGCTGCACTTAACAACAAGTTTGCTGGTTAGTGGACAGTGAAGATGACAGTCTTAGATTTTAAAGAGATCTGGATCAATGGAGCCAATGGACTGAACAGTGGGCAATCCAGTTTGCGAGGAATTATGATTTGGTAAAACAAACAAAGACAAGACTTAAACGATTGCAAGTAGGTCCTTCGGAAATGTTGTAGAAGAGAGACCTGGTGTTTCAAGTTCATATATTTTTGAAGGTTGCGTCCCATTTACGTATGGTGGCTAAAAAAAAGCGTTTAGCATGCTTGCTGTCATTGCTTAGACCTTTAAGTATATGAGTTGAGCCGTCACGTCAGACTGCACAGGAGATTAGTGAGGCCTCCTCTGGAGTACTCTTTCCAGTTCTGCTCTCCATGTTATATGAAGGATATTACTAAACTGCAGAAGGTTCGGAAGAGTTTTACCAGAATGTTGCCGGGAATTCAGTTTTTAATGACTTCTGTGGTTTAAGTGATCTGGAAAGAAGGACGAATTGCACCTAAATGAGAAGGTGACTAATGCACTGGCAGGAAGATATGCTAAAGTTGCTCGGAGGGATTAAAATGAATAAAGTGCTGGAGTGTCAGTGGACGGTGGAAACACAGTGTTGAAAGAAATCAGTCTGAGATTGGTACACTTCGGTAACGGAGCAAGTCAGTCAGTGCAGGCAGGGATAAAGTAGAAAATGAGGCAGAACTGCCAAATTAATCTGCATTTATTTCAACACAAGAGACCGAACAGGGAAAGCAGATGAACTCAAGGCATGTTATAACATTAATTCGGCTACATTTGAAGTATTTTGCACAATTCTGGTCTCACTCATTTCAGAAGGGGTTGTGAAGCTTGAAAGGGTTCAGAAAATAATTGCAAAGGTGTTTCCAGGCTTGCACGGTTTGAGCTACTGGAAGAGATTGAATATTCTTTTTCATCACTATTTTAAAACTAACACTATTATGGTCGCTGGCCCGAAAGTGCTCCGCCTAAGTCACCTGCTCTGCCTTACTTCCCAATAGTAGGTCAAGTTATCCAACTTCTCTAGTAGGTACATCCACATACTGAAACAGAACATTTTCTTGTACACACTTAACAAATTCCTCTTCATCTAAACCCTTAGCACGATGATAATCCCAGTCTATGTTTGGGAAGTTAAAATCCCTTACATATCCACTTTATTATTTTTACAGATAACTGATGTCTCCTTACAAATTTGTTGTCAATTTCCCTCTGACTATTAGGGGGTCGAAAATACAATCCAAATAAGGAGATATTTACTTTGCTATTTCTCAGTTCCACCCGAATAACTTCCCTGGATTTATTTCCATTAATATCCACCCTCAGTTCAGTTGTAAAGCTAACCCTTATCAGAAACGCCACTCCCACTCCTCTCTTATTTTCTTTTCTAACCTTCCTGTAGATTGTGTATCCTGAAACATTACCTTGCCAGTCCTGTCATCCCGGAGCCATGTTTCTGCAATTGCTACGATATCCAAGTCCCATGGCCCTTAATGATGCCCTGAGTTCATCTGCCTTTCCTGTGAGGCATCATGCATTGAAATAAATGCAGTTTAATTTATCAGCCCTAACTTTTTCTCTGCTTTGTCCCTGCCTGCCCTGACTGTTTGACTCACCTTTGTTCTCAACTGTATCAGTCTCAAATTGATCCCCTTCATCAATATATCCCTGGGTACCACCCCACCACGATACTAACTTCAATCCTCCCGAACTGCTCGAGCAAATCTCCCTGCCATTATATCAGTCGCCTTCCAATATTTGTGCAATCCTTCCTCGTTGACCAGGTCACCTCTGCACCAAAACAGCTTCCAATGATCCAAATATGTGAATCATTCTCCCATATACCAGCTCCTCAGCCTTGCATTCATCTGCTCTATCCTCATATTCCTGCTGTCACTACTTCGTAGCACCGGGAGTAGACCAGTTATCACTACTCTTGAGAACGTCCTTATTTTTTAAAAAATCCTGCCTAACTCTCTTTAATCTCCCTCCAGAATCTCAAAATTTTCCCTCCTGTGTCATTGGTTCCAATATGTCCAATGATATCCTGTTGGCCCCTCTTCCCCAACAGAACATTCTGAACTCTCTCTGAGACATCCTTGATCTTGGCACAAGTGAAGCAAAACACCATTCTGATTTTTCGCTGCTGGCCACAGAAACGTCTGTCTGTACCTCGGATTAGACAGTCTCGAACAGAATCGATTGCTTGCATCACGAAGTACCTCTCATTACATTACAGCCAGTCTCAATACTAGAAATTAGGCTATTCGTGCTACCTTCTCCTGAGAATTCATCACCCCCGACATTTAAAAAAATCATACGTGTTTGAAATATGAAGACTCCTACTCTACCTGCGTACCTCTACGACCTTGTCTGGAGTTAACCTATCTATTTGACTGTTTCTGAGACTTTCGCTATTCATATAACTGCCATCCATCACATACATTTGCTCTTGTAAATACCTTATTGCCTCCAACTAACACTCCAAATGACCTATTCATTCTGATAGGATTCACAACCAACGGCATTTATTGCAGATTAAATCCACGGTAACCCGTAAACATTTTTGAATCTTTCAACCGACACACCAAGAAAATAGCACTGTCTTATTCCTCAAAATAAGTTTCTTCTCCTGGTTAAATTAAAACTTATGCCTTATATTTAAAGTTTAATCATGAAACTTAGTTCAACAAAACATATAGTCAAGAAAGAACAAACACTATTAAATCCTGCAGACTTACTTGAAGGCACGCTTAAAATCGACTTTTCTGTTTCTGTTCTGTAACTCCTGCCAAACATGTTTCTGCAAGATCAGTTGTGGATGTCATAGTTTTTTCTTTAATTTTCCCTGACGCACTCCGATGTGCTTCCCTTGTCTGTTGTTCTCCCTCTTAAAAGTGATGTTGCTTTGATTTTACTTTTCTCTCCATCGTTCCAACACAATCCCACAGCATAGAAAACAGTAATGGCTGCACCTGGAATTCGACGAAATCATCTCCAAAGCCTAAAACACTTCAAAAAAGGAGCAGCTGTTACAGCCAGAAATTGTTCCCGTTCTCCACTCAAACCGAGGAACCGCCATATTTTTTTGGTCGACGTTGTGGGAAAATCCCCAATTACTTTCATTTTCGCTTCCCGTGAGGCCATTTGTCTATGTCCAGTTATATGGCCCAGGACAATGTCTTGGGATTTGGAAAACTCACTTGTGGCTAAGTTCACCAACAAGCTTGCTTTCCGATGTCGACCGAACAAGTCAAATAAATGCTGTAAATGTTCCTTTCATGAATGGCTATAAATCAGTAAATCTTCAATGTGCACCACTTCTGGCAATGACAGATACGGACAGATACGTTTGGACATGTGGAGAGATAAAGAGGAGGAAAAAGGACATTCAGAAGTACAAAGTTTGGGAGAAGATTTGTAGCTCGGGTGCTCGTTGTTGTGGTTCTGTTCGCCGAGCTGGGTATTTGTCTCGCAAACGTTTCGTCCCCTGTCTAGGTGACATCCTCAGTGCTGGGAGCTTCCTGTGAAGCGCTACTGTGATGTTTCCTCCTGCATTTATAGTGGCCTGTCTCTGCCGCTTCCGGTTGTCAGTTCGAGCTGTCCTCTGTAGTGGCCGGTATATTGGGTCCAGGTCGATGTGTTTATTGATAGAGTCTGTGGATGAGTGCCATGCCTCTAGGAATTCCCTGGCTGTTCTCTGTTTGGCTTGCCCTATAATGGTAATGTTGTCCCAATCGAATTCATGTTGCTTGTCGTCTGTGTGTGTGGCTACTAAGGATAGCTGCTCGTGTCGTCTCGTGGCTAGGTGGTGTTCGTGTATACGGATCGTTAATTGTCTTACTGTTTGTCCGATGTAGAGTTTTGTGCAGTCCTTGCATGGGATTTTGTACACTACATTAGTTTTGCTCATGTTGGGTGTCGGGTCCTTCGATCTGGTGGCCACACTCACAGGAATCCAATTCACTACAGAGGAACAAAAGGACAACCAACTCCCATTCCTGGACGTTAGGGTACAGAGAACACCGAATGGAGAATTCACCACAAAGGTTTACAGGAAAGCCACACACACACAGACCATGTCCTAATCTATGAAAGCAACCACCCCAACACACACAAACGAAGTTGCATCAGGACACTATTCAAAAGGGCCACAACACACTGCAACACACCTTAACTACAAAAAGAGGAAGAGGAACACCTATACAAGGTATTCCCCAGAAAGTGATACCCTCGCAAATTCATCAACAGATGCCGAAGGGAGAGACAACGGAACGAGGACATGCCGCAACCCAAAGGACTAGCCACACTACCATACATCAGGAGCATTTCTGAACTGACAGCCTGACGACTGCGACCACTGGGACTCACAACAGCACACAAACCAACAGCCACGCTCAGACACAACTCACCAGAACGAAGGACCCGATACCCAACATGAGCAAAACTAATGTAGTGTACAAAATCCCATGCAAGGACTGCACAAAACACTACATCAGACAAACAGTAAGACAGTTAACAATCCGTAATCACGAACATCAACTTGCCACGAAACGACACGACCAGCTATCCTTAGTAGCCACACACACAGACGACAAGCAACATGAATTCGACTGGGACACCACTACCATTATAGGGCAAGCCAAATAGAGAACAGCCAGGGAATTCCTAGAGGCCAGGCACTCATCCACAGACTCTATCAACAAACACATCGACCTGGACCCAATATACCAGCCACTACAGAGGACAGCTCGAACTGACAACCGGAAGCGGCAGAGGCCGGCCACCATAAATGCCGGAGGAAACAGCACAGAAGCGCTTCGCAGGAGGCTCCCAAGCACTGAGGATGTCACCCAGGGACAGGGGACGAAACGTGTGCAAGACAAATTCCCAGCTTGGCGAACAGAACAACAACAACATTCAGAAGTAGGTGAATACAGGGCGATGTAACACAATGACTTCGAAGAACTGGATTAAATATTCAATCAGAAAAGTGCATGCAGCAGTATGCACGCATAGAGACTGAGAAACAGAGATAAACAAATAAAAAGACACCGAGTGAATCTGAGGGAGAGATAGAAACGTTTCTCTTCAAACATGGCATCAAATTAAGCAAATGTGTTTGGAACGACGGCAACGTAATGAAATATATTGATTTGTATGTTTTGTACATTGTGAATATGCATACCCGCTTAAAACAAAAACGCCAGTCAAAGTGTGATTGAACATAGGTCCACACGGGTTATAGTTTCGGCCCATGTTATCCAGAATATGTAAGTATGCCAGATTACCTTCGCTGATCATAATAGTGCCAAAGAATTTTGATGACAAATAGCAACTGCCACATGGCCACTGTGAGGCCATCTTTTGCTTTCATCCCAGATATCTATGAAATTCAAACTTTGTCATCAAATCCCATGTCCCAGAACGCCAGCCATTAAATCTGGATTAATAGTCAACTGATATTATGTCTACATTAATTGATTCACCCGCACTCCAAATACAAGAGGATTTGAATGCAGCTGTTTCAATATTAAACTTGGCCACTTCATTAATAGTAATCATATTTTATCTGTTTTAACTGCTCCATGAAAGTTGCACTGCACATGGGAAACTTGATGAAACGGAAATGTAGAAGGAATTGAGTTTTCAACAATTTACACTTTCCAGCTTCTGAGAGAAACAGAGAGACCATAGACTGAAGTCAAATTAGCATGGCGATTAAAAGAGAGCAGGAGGTTTGGAGACAAACAGACAGGTGAGAAAAAGAAACAGTCCTCTACAGTCATTGAGATGCAGATAATGTTGATTGGTAAAGAATTTCGTCAGATCTGAGAGACCAACTATCCTGTTTTTCTGGATGTGCTCCTCATTTTACTGGTAAGTGGAAGAAGGCCTTCATCTATTTTGCTCTAATTCTTCAGACTGGACGTTTCAATTTTTCTAAAACATTTTGTCATTCCTGTGAATATCTAAACAAAATATTATGTGCATCCGTTATTCTTTACTCGTTATGTCAATCATGCTGCCTGTTAACCGTTCAGTTTCTATGATGCCGATTGCAATCATGCCAGATCATTAATCAATTCGATATTATGTTGCCGGGAGTAATTTAAAAGATAAGGTGCTTCCAGGATTACTCTGACTTAATTATTCCAGAAGGACAAAGGACAATTCTGAATTACATTTACTCAGCAGCTATTACTCCAACTTTGTTCTGGTACTTAAAAATTTCATGGGGATTTGGCGAGCCATTCATTTACAAGATGTTGCTCAGGTTATATGTTCAAAGATTTATTAGATAGGTTCTCTTCTGCTTTCAACTAAGAATCCAAATTGATTTATTCAACTATTTCAGGGGATCTTTTCCGATTCCGCCGATTATTTCTGTGCCATGAAATCCAAAGCACTGCAGAGATACAGCGGATCCGATTTTAAAATCTACACTGAGTTTCAGTTGGTGTCCACTGGAGGATGCTGGCACATCCAAGAATAGACAGTAATTCGGTCGTGAAAGGGAAAGTCACAGGTTTATCAATACAATATCAAAGCAACACAAAATACGTAATGCACATATTTAAGAACAAATGAGAAATACATTCTTCCATTTTATATTAAAATAAATTATATTCATAAACCTATTTGTGGTACATTGCTGGACTGTTTGACTTCTGATGATCTTTCTACATTTTTGTAAATTCTTGGGGATCCCTTCTTCCAATTCTGTTATCAAAATTCCCACATACATTAGTCTGGCGGCTGCAGTGTAAATAACACAGAGATCAGTTAAATCAGCACTTCGTCCTGCAAGAGCATCCCTTGGTCGAAATCTTCTGACGTGTTACATTTGGGTATTGGTTTTGGGAGTTCTAGTCCAGGATTCTCCAAAGATCGACTTGCTGGTTGAATCCGAACTTATAAAAAAAGAAATATAATGTCGTCGTTTATTTCAAGAGGATTCGAATGTAAAAGCAGCGATGTGCTACTGAGATTTTATAAAGCTCTAGTTAGGCCTCACGAACAATACTGTGTCCAAGTCTAGGCCCTACACCTCTGGAAGGAAATACTAATAATAGAGCATGTCCAGTGGGGATTCACACAGATGATCCATAGAATGGTCGGCCTAACGTACGGTGAACGGATTAGCATCCTGGCGTTGTATTTAGTGTAGTGAAGGCTGAGGGGAGATCTAATAGAAACTTACAAGAAAGTGGGAAGTGTGGATGCTGGGAATTTGTTTCCGTTAGTTGGGGTTACAAGGACCACTGGGCACAGCCGTGGAAATGAGGAAACATTTCAACTGCCAGAGAGTTGTGGGCCTGTGGAATTCATTGCATTAAGCACAGTGGACGCCGAGAATTTAAACGTCTTCAAGGCAGAGATTGTTAATTTCTTGATCTCACAAGGAATTAAGGGCTACAGGGAGAGAGTGGGTAAGTGTCGTTGAAATGCCCATCAGCCATGATTGAATAACGGAGTAGACGTGAAGAGCGGAATGGCCTTACTTCCACTCCTATGTCTTATAGTCATATGCTCTTATGGTTAGTTCATTTCGCCGAGTGTCTCATTTACGATGTACAGTGATGACAAAAGCATGGTTGCTATTCTTTCACTGGCTAAGCCTACCATTAAGGATTCTCCTTCTCTGAGCCTCAGGTTCAAAAACAGGAAAACGTCTCTATACAATGAGAAAGCAGCCTTTGGGTTTCGTCATTCTGTGGACACTTTACCGTTTCTATGAAGTTCATGAGTTTTCTGCATAGCTAAGACTTACAAACTGCCACTGACAGTGAAATGTTATGAAATTCTCCAAAGCAACCAGTTGTTACCGAAGGAGACTCGGCATCATCGATCTGTTGCTCACTAGCAGCAGGATAAATCCCACATTGATAATTACAATACTTTTACTGGACCATACATCACCTAGAGAACGCATCATTCATTTTAGCACGAAAACCTGGCACTCTATGTGTAACTGATGTTCAAGTGTGAGAGTTGGGCATCCAATTCTGTGCACTAGAGAGGCCGTGTCGTGAAGATCCCAAATGACTATATGTCTTTTTGGACAGTTGGCCCCTATTCAAATCTGGCAGTTCCAATGAAATTACTAATGCAGACAGATTCGAACACTCATGGAGATGTTTCCTGCGGTTACTTGACATCGAATTGACAGATGCCTCGTTGTGCAGTCATAAATTATCCCGTTCTACACAGTCGGGATGCTCACAATGAAATAAATCGACATTTAAGAATTATCAGCGGGCGCTTACATCTTTATTGCAGTCATGCAGTTTTGGTTATGATCTGGCTAATGGTCTATCCCGGTCATGGTATCGTCAGCCAAAACCATATATTTACATTCGAAAACAGTGAA
Source organism: Chiloscyllium punctatum (assembly GCF_047496795.1). Classification (NCBI taxonomy): domain Eukaryota; kingdom Metazoa; phylum Chordata; class Chondrichthyes; order Orectolobiformes; family Hemiscylliidae; genus Chiloscyllium; species Chiloscyllium punctatum. The sequence continues at coordinate 41,119,678 of NC_092789.1, forward strand.
GTCTTTTCTTACATAGATAATGACACTGGAGACTGAGCTACTGAATCGACAGATGTTTTATCTCTGAATGTAGGAAAACAAAAGAAATAGTCGTTATGTGGGATCGCACGAAACCAGTTCATTTCTGTAACTGACGATCAATAACCAAGCATTTAACTGTTTCTAATGTGTTGTTTGTCTTATGGCTAAGTCCATCAAGTCCAATTAAAAAGTTTGCAATATTTTCCTTCTCATCCTTGATATTTCAATTTGAATAAATATATTTCAAAATGTGCTCTCCAAAACAGCCATCAGTATTATCATGAACATCGAGTTACTATTGACAGTGGATTGACTCGGCCCGAGGCTGCAGATGGTGAAGTAAGAATTGGACAACACTTTCAAAGATATTCATACAGAAAACGTGGAAAGTCTCATTCCATGCTTTAAGATTCGATTATTCCATTACCTCCAGCCACCTTCAATCTATTAGTCTTTATCCACAATAAATCAAGTCAAGTCATCAACAATCATCAACAGTGAGCTGATGCCAGGTCGTCACAGGCCTCAAGGTGTAACCATCTTTTTCAGCTCCATGAGCTCGAAGCAGTGCTCAGAACCACCATGGACTTCAATGAGCTTTGTGTATAATGTACTTCCTGTCACAGCTCCCGTTTGCTGCTCTCACTCTGAGCCAATTGTAACGCTGGGGACATTGCTGCCACTACAGTTACATGACAAATTAAACTGAAAGAATTGCAGATTCTGAAAATCAGAAATAAAACGAGAAAATAGTGGAAAAGCTGAGCAGGTCTGGGACCACCTGTGGAGAAATAACAGAGTTACAGTCTGAGGACATTTCACTCTTTTTTGAAATATTAAGTCTGAATTCTCTCCACAGATGTTGCCGAAGCTGATGAGCTTTTCCAGCAATTTCTGCCTCTGTTGCTGCCGCTACAATACTGCTGTCTTTGTTTGGAACAGCAATACAGCGAGACAAAAATCCAAGATTCTCCTGACTTATATATTTTTGCAGGGTGCCGATGATCAAACATTTTCTCAAGAAATTTAAAAAGGAATACCAGGCCGCCACGAGGGTCAGAATCGGGTTTATATATTAAAATATTTTGACATGAACAACACTCTTATTTCATTCACAGTGACGGTAATTTTTAGTTTTCTTGCAGAGGAAGAAGAAGGCCTATGCTAGAATGAGAGGTAAACGTTCAGTTAGGGCGCTTGTGACTTATAACTTAGCCAGGAATGACCTAAATACAGCGCCAAGAAGAGACAAGAGGAGACATGAAAATTCAGTGGCAGATATGATCAAGGAAAACACTCAAGCTTTCTTGTATGAGGAATAAAAGAATAAGTAGAGAAAGATTAGGGCCAATCAAGAAGTGTTGTGGGAAGTTGTGCATGGTCTATGAAAAGAGAGAGGAAGCGCTAAATGAATAGTTTTCATGAGTATTCAAATTGGAAAAACACAATGTTGTCGAGGTGCATGCTCAGATAGAGGCTACAAGACTAGATCGGATTCTGGTTCATAAGAACGTGGAGATAGCATTTCTGGAAAATGTGAAAATAGGTAGGCCCCTGTGCTGGATGGGATTTATCCTGGAATTCTTTCTGGCATGCCCGGGAGGTGATTGCAGAGCCCTTGATCTTTATGTCGGCATTTCAGGAATAGTGCCGGGAGACTGGAGGACAACATATGTTGTCCCCTATCAGAAGAAGGGCAGTAGACACAATTCTAGTTCTTAAAGACCGTTCAGCCTTAATTCAGTTTTGGTATAGTGTTGGAAAAGGTTGTAAGAGATAGTATTTGTAATAATCGAAAAAGAAATAATTCGGAAAGGGGTAGCCAAGACGGCTTTGTGAAGGTTAGATCATGCCTCACCAAAATGATTTAGCTCTTTGAGAAGGTGACCAAGCAGGCAGATGAGGTCAAAGCGGTTGTGGTGGTGCATCTGCGTTTCAGTAAGGCATTTGATAAGGTGCCTCACGCTCGACTATTGCACAAAATATGGAGGCATGACATTGAGGGTGATTTAGCGGCGAGAAAATAAATTGGCTAGCTGAAAGAAATAAGATAGTGGTGGTTGGTTGGAAATGCTCAACCTGGAGTTCATGTACTAAGGGTGCATCGCAATGATCAGTTTTGGGCTCACTGCTCTTCATCAATTTTATACATTTCCTTGATGAGGGAGTAGAAGGAAGAGTTAGTAAATTTACGGAAGATAGTAAGGTTGGTGGAGTTGTGGATCGTGCTAAAGAATGTTATAGGTTACAGAGGGACATAGATAATCTTCAGAGCTGGGTTGTGAGGTAGCAAATGGAGTTTAATGCAGAAACGTGTGAAGTGGTTCTCTTTGAAAGGAGGAGGAGGAATACAGTGGACTGAGCGAATGGTATGTTTATTGGTAGTGTGGATTATGTTCCTGAAAGTTGCCGCCCAGGTTGATAGGGTTGTTCAGTCGGCATATTGTGTTTTAATTTTTATTGAAAGCGGAATTGAGCTTCGGTGCCATGCGTTCAGGTTGCAACTGTTCAAATCTCTGATGCCACTGCACTTGGAATACTGTGGATTGCGTACTCAGGTCTGGTCACCACTTTGAAGGAATCGATGTGTAAGCATTTGAGAGAGTTCAGATGAGATTTACTCGTATGTTGCATGGTATGTAGGGAAGGTCTTATGAGGAAACGCAGAGGGACTTACGACTGTTTTTGTTAAGAAAGAAGAGTTTTGAGAGATGTCTTATTTAAAGCACACATGATAATCAGACGGTTAGATCGGGTGGTCAGTGGGAGTCTTTTTCCTCGGATATTGATGCCTACCACGAGGGGGCATAGCTTTAAATTTAGGAGTGAATTATATGGGACCGATGTCAGACATAGTTGTTTACACAGAGAGTAGTAGGGGCGTGTAACGCCCTGTCTGCAACAGTAATAGACTTGCCAACATCAAGTAAACTTAAATGGCCATTGGATAAACATATGTATGAAAATGGAATGATATTAGCGAGGCGGGCGTTCAATTGGTTTCAAAGGTCAGCGCAACATCGAGTGCCAAGTAGCCTGTACTGCGCTGTAACGTTCCATGTTCTATGGCAATTTATCCACTCTCTGATTCTATTACTTCTTCTGAACTTAATTCGATATCCCTTTCCATATCCAGTCATCAGATCAATTAACCGTTTGCTGTCAGTGCAGACTGATGCATTCAAGCTTTATGGGAAAGCAAGGAGTGGAAATGTAAAACAGAAACAGCTTACACATGGCATTGTAAATAGTAGATGGTGCTGATCTTCCTGATTCTCCTATACATTAATTACACAATCATGCTCAGTGCCCATTATGTCTTTCCACGCTCTCCAGGCTTGAGCCACCTTTGCAATAGGTAATATTTCAACAGTTTTAACTGTGAACATAGCGGTAAGATGATAAACCTATTCAAACAGCAGCTGCGGTGAACGTAATTTCTTGAGCTGAATTCTGAATGCAATGTTTGGAATTTTGTCCTGCTATGAATCTGGTTTCAATATTCATGACAGGAAAGATCAGAAATCTCACTGAATTTGGAAACCAACAGGAAATAGGCCGTAACAGTAATTAGGTATTTTTCAGGATGGAGTAAGGTTTGTGTGAGCGCTTGCTGCTAAACATACCTGGAACTGAATTATGGTCGTTGAGGTTGCTGCCATTGATACAGTTGTTGCTTTGTCCACACAGTCTTACCAAAACATAGGGGCTGCTCCCTCATTCGAGTGAAGCCACTAGTGGTGATATCGCCTGAGGGCCAGCAGACCACATTCGCGGAAAGAGGTTGTGAAGGAGAGCTGTTCATGGTAACCACAAATTGGTGATGGGAATTGAATCGGTGTTGTTGGTATCACACTGCGTTGTAAATCGACAATCCAACCAACGAAGCTGAACCAATGCCGGTTAACAGAGTACAGCTCTATCTTGTTTTAAACACAATGTTTTCACGCTGTTTAATTTATCGAAGTCAAGTTAGTTCTGTTTGATGGGTTTCGTTTTTGCTTTTTGAAGCATTTTCACTTTCAAATAATTTAATCGTGTCTAACAGAAACAGGTTTGCCTTTTCTGCATTTTCCTAAATGACATCTACTGAATAAAAAACAAAGCCTGCAAGATGTGTTAATTTGAAATTTAAAAAAAAAATCTCGGTAATGCTCAGCCACGTGAAGGAGAGTACACAGAGCTGCAGTTGCTGCGTGCAATTAAGTTGCTGTGTTCTGCAAAAGGGTCACCCAGTCTGTGCTTGTGTCCACAGTGAAGTGGAGACTGCATTGTGAGTATTAAATAAAGTAAATTAGCTTATTCTAAAGTATAAATAAAACAACACCAGGGATTCTTGGAGAATTGGACAGTGAAAAAACGAAGAGGAAAGTAAGAAATGTTTAGATTATCTAAGGCAACATATAATAAAGAGCTGATGAAGAGATTCATATTGATATGTTAAAAAGAATACAAATGAGATATGGGAATATTAAAGGCATGGATCAGGTGTTGTGCGTGACATGTCCCTTTAGACTCTTGATAGGAAGGGACTTGTTTTTTCTTGCAGCAGATTAACGGGAAGCGATTCTTTGAGAATTGAACCTGGTGGTAAGGAAAGTGATGACAAATGGAACGCTGGGATGACTGAAACGTGGAGAAATGGAGCAAGGGCAGAATTGCGGGACATCCGGCAGACATGGTTCAAGCCCATGTCCAGCATCAAAGAGGTAACTGCCAGCAAGTAAAAAGCATGTTGCAGCAGATCATCTTCGTTCCAAAAGTAAAATAACGACTAGAACTGTTAATCCCTTCCTGTGTTTGCTTTGTATTGTCGAATGAATGTATCCCTTATGACATTTTGTGAATTCTACTTCACACTTCAGAATTAAATATAAATGTGGAAGCTTTAAGTATATTTTTCAAGCACTTTTTATGAAAGCGTTAACTGGAGACACTGAGAAAAAAAAGAGGAATGTTTCTGTCCTTTTAAAATTACGCAAGAACAGAATTTATTGGAACTGTAATGTCTGAAGGAGGGTAAACAGCATCAGAGGCTGCAGATTATCGAAGAAAGGATCCTCCAAATTCTTGCTCTTCCTCTCATGGCGTTTTGGCGACGCAAGACACTCTCATGTGCATTGGGTTTTCTCAGGACGAGAAAATACTTTGACAGAGGCTTTTAAAAATGTGATCACTTACAGAATGGGGATGGTTCTAGCTAGACCAGCATTTATTGTCCATCCTGTAAATACCCAGAGTCAACCACATTCTGGTAAATCTGGAAGCGCCATATACATGTAAAGTTGACAAACTCTCTGCCCGAAAAAACATTAGTTAATCAGATGTATTTATCCGAACATCAATAATGACTCTCTTGAATTGAAATGGCACACTCTGTTGCAGTAGGACTCGAAACTAACTTCCCAAAAGACTGACTACATGTTTAGATTAATACTTAGTGATAATACCACAAGTCCATCAGTTCCTCGCAAGGCAGCACCTCAAGAGAAAAATCAGATAAAACAAGAAATTCGGATGTTAGTAAATAGATATATGGCGACTTACCTACCCAGCATACAGTCTGCTTCTGAAATTCCACTATCCACATTATATGGTGCTCTTCATGAATTCAATGTGGAATGCGAAATGGAATGTGCGTAAAGTGAGTGACGACAGTGGACAGAGGAGACGTTTTGACTGTGCTAATAGTAAAAATGAATTACATCACGGGTCTTTATTTTTCCAGAGGAGCAAGAGAAAGAGAGGGGCGGGGCTGCCGTGTAGGTAAAGGTTCTCACCAAAATCGTCTTAACTTGAGAGTCAGCGGACTTCATCTTTCATGAGGAGCAAAGGAGAGTGACGATCGGGGGCTGACGGAATGGTAAGTTTCTCAAATTATAAGTGTTTCACCTCTAGTGTCAGCAGCCTTCAATTTCAACAGTGGACACGGCGGTGAGAGCGAGGAGCTGAGTGGGAATGGTCGAATTGCACCTGGGAAGGTGAGTGAATAAAATGATTTGGGTCGCAGCTGACTCCGAGACACTGGACATGTCGTGCCTCCCACCTGTCCTCCTCCTCCAACCAAAAACAAAAGGAATCGGTGTTGTGTGGATATGGCAATGCTTATTTTCTATTTTTAAAAAATCGTATGATTGGTAAAAAAAAAACGTTTCTTTCCTTTTGTTTATCTCAGCTAAGACTAAATTAAACTTATGATTAAATATTGCAGGAGACCACAGACCTGTGCTCAGTATGGGAGCTCAGGGACACAGCTGGTGTCCCTGACAAATTCACGAGCAGCAAGTGGACCCAGATGGAGCCATTGTTAGGCCGCATCATGGCTCTGGAGCTGAAGATGGACTCACTTTGGAGCATTCGCAATGCTGAGGGTTTTCTGGATAGAACATTTATTGAACTGGTCACACCACAGATTAGAATTGCAGAGGGAGAAGGGGAATGAGTGGCCGTAAGGCAGAGAAAGAGAAGACAGGGAGTGCAGATATCCCCTGCGGGTGTTTCTCTCCAAAACAGGCATACCGTTTCCGACACTGCACGGGAAGATAGCTCACCAGGGGAAGGTTGCTGTAGCCAGTTTCGAGGCAAAGTGGCTGGCTTTTCTGTACAGAAAGGCGGAAGCGATAGCGGATGTGCTCTCGTGACTGGGGAATTGACTGGAAGGTGAATAGATACATAGTTCTGAAGTCAAAAAAGAGAGTCCGTGATAGTATATTGCTTCCAGATGCATGGGTCAGAATATCTCACTTTGACTGCAGAACATTCTGAAGGGGAGGGTGGTGAACAGCCAATCGTCGTGCTGCATATAAATACCAATTATATTGGTAAAAACTGGGATAATGCCCTGGAAGCAGAATTTCGGAAATTAGCCAAGTTCACAAAAAAAAATGATTTCAAAGGTGGTAAACACAGAATTCCGAACAGTACCACGCATTAGCCAGAGTAGAAGTGAATGAATAGGCAGGACGGATGCGTGTCTTGAGAGAAGGCGCAAGAAGTCAGGAGGGGGGAGGGGCTTCAGATTTTACTGACGTCGGGAACTGCTCTGCTGGAATTGGAAGATTTACAATTTGAACGATTTACACAAAGCCGGAGTGGTACCAATGTCCTTGAGGGTTCTTTTGCTAATGCCTTTGGGAGGGTGGGAACCAAATGAGGAGGTTGGTGGAGTGTAACGAAAATAGCACCTTTTGCCTGTAAAAACTAGATAATGGAGTCAGCGTATTAAGTGGAAAAGGAGGCGGGGAGCAGATGATGTGTGCAAAGTAATTGGTGGTCTGAAGTGCATTTGTTTAAAAGCAACAAGTGCAGTAGGAAAGGCAGATACATTGAGGACATGGATTAGTTCCTGGCAGTATGTTGTTACTGTGGAAATTTCGTTGATGGAGAAGCACTATTGATGCCTCGAGAACTGAGGAAATATGGTCAGAGCTCAGAATTAGGAAGAGTGCTGTCATAATGTTGGGGATGTATTAGAGTTCTTGCAACAGCGAACGTGACTTAGACGCACAAATCTGAAAACAGATTATGGGAGGATGTAGGAGCAATAGGGTGGTGGTGATCCGAGATTTTAATTTTCCCAATATTGACTCGGATTCACTTAGACCAAGAGGTTTAGACGGAGCAGAATAGGTCAGGAGCATCTAGGAAGGTTTTTACAGAGCAACATGTAAATAGTCCAACACAGGAAGGGGCCATACTTGACCAGGTATTGAGAAATGAGCCTGGTCAGGTGGTTGACTTTTCAGTCGAGGATACCTTTGGAAATAGTGATCACAATTCCATAAGTATTAGACTACTCATGGACAAAGACGAGAATTTTCGTAAAGGAAGATTACTGAATTGGGGGAAGGCCAGTGATCCCAAAATTCGACATGGGATAGGGAATGTAGATTGGGAGCAGCTGTTTGAAGGTAAATTCACATTTGATATGTGGAAGGCGTTGAAAGAAAGACAGATTAGAATATAGGAGAGACATGTTCCTGTGAAAATGAGGGATAGAAATGGCGAGATTAAGGAACCATGGATGACAGATGAAATTGTGAGACTATCTAAGACGAATAAGGAAGCATAAAAACGGTCTCATCGACTGAAGACAGACGTAGCTTTGTAAGAACAGCGGAAATGTTGGACCACAGAGAAAGAAGGAATTAATGGGGCTGAAAGGTGTGATGAGATGTCTTTTGTAAATACGTTTAAGGAAAACCCAAAAGCATTTGATCTATTTACTGGGGTCACGAGGCTCACTAGAGAAACGATTGGCCCACCCAAGAGCACAGGAGCAAATATATGCACCGAGTCATGGAAAATTGTTTTGTTTTGTTCTTCACGGGGGAGAGGGACATGACGGATGTTGAGTTGAAATATAGCTGTATGATTACTCTCGGTCAATTTGGAATAAAGAGGAAGGAAGTGCCAGGTACTCTAAAAAACCATTAAGGTGTCACAATCCCAAGATCCGGGTGGGATATACCTCAGGTGATTCAGGGTAGTGAGAGAAGGAGTAGGTGGAGCCTTAACAGCGTTATTTGCAGGTCCTTGAACAGGGGTGAGGCCCCAGAGTACAAGAGAAGTGCTAATGCTGTCCCCTTGTTTAACAATGGTAGCACAGATAATGCTAGCAGTTATAGATCGGTGAGTCTGACGTCATTGGCAGGGAAGCTGCTGGAGAAGATAATGAGTGATAGGATCTGTTTTCATTTGGAAGAAAATGGGCTGATCAATGATAGACAACATGGTTTTGTGCAGAGATGTCCATGACGTACCAACTTAATTAATTCTCTGAGGAAGTGACAAGTTGATTATGAGGGAAAAGCTGTAGATGCCACATATATGGACTTAAGTAAAGTGAATGTTAATGATACCCATGGTAGACCGACGGAGAAAGTGAAGTCATATGGGGTCCAGGGTGTACGAACTAGATGAATAAAGAGCTGACGGGTTAATAGGAGACAGAGAGTAGTGGAGGAAACGTGTTTCACAAAATAGAGGACTCTGACCCGTGGTGCTCCACAAGGATCCGTGCTGGTGCCACTTTTGTTTATCATATACATGCATTTTGTGGAGGAAGGTACACGTGCTCAGATGAGCAAGTTTTCAGACGACACTAGGTGTAATTCCACTGGGTGGAATTTTCAGGTGGAGGAGCAGAGAGTGAAGTGAACTGTCAGAGAACAGAGCAGAATACATATAGAGTGGAGAGTTGGGCAGAGAAGTGGCAGATTGAGTTCAATCTGGCCATATGCAAGGTGATGCAATTTGCGAGATCCAATTGAAGAGCGAACAATACATTGAATGTTAATCACCTGGGGAAAACAGATGCGCAGACAGATCGAGGTGTTCAGGTCCTTTGTTCCCCGAAGGTTACAGTGACATTGGACAGACGAGTCCAGGAGACATAAGCATGCATTCCTTTATCGGCCAGTTTATTGAGTTCAAGAGATGGCAGGCCATATTAGTGTTGTATAGTACTTTGGTTTGGCCATATTTGCAATGCTGTGTACAGTTCTGGTCGCCACGTGAACAACAGAATGTGGATGTTTTGGAGAGGGTGCAGATGCTGTTCAACAGGCTGATGCCTGGTATGGAGGGCGCGAGCGATGAAGTGAGGTTGAGTAGATTAGGATTATTTTCATGAGAAAGACGGAGATTGAAGAGGACTTGATTGAGGTCTACAAATTCATGAGAGTTATAAACAGGGTAGACAACAAGAGTATTTTTTTCACAGAGCTGGGGACTTAATTAGTAAGGGTGATGAGATCAATGTGAAAGGGTAAATGTTCAGGGTGAGATATGCGTGGGGATTCTTTCAGAAAGAGAGTCATGTGTGCCTGGAACGCGTTGCCAGTAGGGATGATAGCGTCGGACACGATAGCTTCGTTTCAGATGTATCTGGACAGATACATGAAATGGCAGGAGTAAAGGGATACAGACCCCCAGAAATAGGCGTCATATGTACATTGAGCATCTGGATCAGCTGAAGCTTAGAGGGCGAGAAGGCCTGTTCCTTTGCTGTAATTTTCTTTGTTCTTTTTTTCCTCATTGCTGTCGATCCAGCCGGTACATGGGAAGACTTCATGACATTCTTGTGTCAAGGCTCCTGTTGCACCAAATGGGATAACAGCTCCAGGCTCCTCTGCCAACTATCTTTATCGGAGGCAATTGAATGTGTGGGTGACAGTGGTGGTGCGGCATGTGTGTATGGCGACTTTATCAGAAGCGTTATTTGGTAGGACTGGGTGGAGGATGCTGCAATTTATTCAGAAAGGAGCCGATTTGTACATGAAGTTGCATTAACCTTTCACTGCCCGTGTCTTAGTTGATGAGGCAGTCCGTCAGCAGACATGGAAAGAAAAGGAAGCAGATTCTGTCTTCCAGATCCCATTATCTCGTGAGTTTACCTGCCGACTATGTCCCAAATGTTGTTGCCCTGCTGAGTCACATGAAGACCCAGGACAGTTTTTCACTATGCTTTTTCAATGTCACCATTGAATCGATAGGCTGCTGATCAAATTGAGCAGCAGCCGACAGCAGGGGCCATACGTGTATCTCTGGGCCAGAAACAAAGGGCCATTATAACTTTCGAAGGTGAAATAGAATATTGTGGAAAAATTCAGTTGGAATGGCAACGTTGATGGACGGAGAAATAATGTTATCATTTACACTCTGAAATTCCTTTTTGCTATCTTGGACTGATAACGAAAGCTTATTGAAATTTCTTTCACTGGGGTTTGGAAGGGCGCACATGCACACAGAAGATTCAAACAAAACGAATAAATTGTCTGAGTTCATACCTTACCAGAGAGTGTCTGCTCTAAACTTCTTTTCCAGAATATTTGCAGTGGGTTCACAGACAGGAATCTCTGAACAAACACTAAACATAAATTTGACACAATCAGTGGTTTCATCATCGCGTATTGGTCATAATTGGTCTTTCAGAGTAAGTGTTTACATCTAACTCATTACCATGTACTGTACATAATTTCTCCATCACATCTTCCCGTTCAATTTTGCATGAAATCTTAAATTTGTATCATTTCCTCTCAGATGGTTGGAACATCTTGTTCAGATCTACCTGACCGAACCACATCAAAAGTCCTTACAGCTCTGTCCACAATCACTTCAGCTCCAGTCCTTCCCTCAAAATACAAACCCTTCAGTTCTGAACAATTCTGGTGAAAGAATCAATGTGCCACCTTAAAGGGACCATGCCGTCCTTCACAATGTGAAGATTATGACTGGTATGCACAGGCGCAAATGCTCCATTTTACTATGCGTGATGTCACCATGCAGCCACAAAAACAAGGTGATATCACTCACTCCATAGGGATGTATTCAACTGAGACTTTTTCTCTGACTTCAGTGATATCTTTCCATCGGTAGGCTCAAGGAGGAGATTTGAAATTGACAAGTGATATTTCCGAGTACGTTTGACGTTTCACGAAAAACATTTGGAGTTTTAGCACGGTTCCTGTTACTTTTGAGAGTTTCATCGCTTCGTCCAATGTGTCCGGAGGTGGTTTTTATCATGTCATGTAATCACACTCTTCTGTCCCAAAGTCTCCACCCTCAGTGCATAACTAGGGAAGATAATTCTGAAATTTCGACCAGTGAAAATATATGGGTAGAAATTTCAAACAAGAAAGGAAACATCACTTTGAAGAAAATTCACTCTAAGCCATCTAATAGTAAGACGAAAATTAGAAACAAATATTTAGACACATTGCATATATATGTAAGCGTAAAAGTGGTAATACTGGGGAAATGTCATTGTCCAAACTTTGAATACAGCTACATAGCTTTAATGCTTAAATGGTGAAGAATTTGTAAAAAGCATTAAAGGTAATTGTTTTTCGATATGTGGATGCCGCTGCTAGAGAAGGTGTAAAACTTCAGCTTTGCTTGCCCAATAAATCAGGGCTGGTCACTATTATAAAAGTAGGGAAATACTTTGGGGTTAGTGATCATAACTCTATTAGTTTCAAGGTGTTATGGAAAAGGATATGCCTTCCATGAAAGACAAATTTGTGAATTAGAGTAACACAAATTTTAATGTTATGAGACAATAATTCATCAAAAACTCATTGCAGGAGAGCGTTTATGGTTAAAAAAAAGATGTCTGATAAATGGAAGGCTTTCGCTACCGTGCTGATGAGAGTTCAGAGATATTATGTTCCTGTCAGAGTGAAGGGTAAGACGGGCGAGTTTAAGGATCATTGGATGAACGAACATGTTGAGGTTCTTTTCAAGAATAAATGATAATGTTATTTTAAATATAGACAACCTGTTTCAATCGAATCTCTTCATCAAAATGAAGAGAGGATGGGCTTTCTTAAGAGAGGAATCAGGAATGCAAAAAAAATTGTATTGTATTGACAGGAAAGTTTAAGGAAAACAAAGAGATTCCACACGTACATTAAGGTGAAGAGAGTAACTACAGACAGAGTGGGGCCTCTTACTGACCAAGGATGTCGTCCCAGTTTTAAACCTGAGGAGATATGATCGAAACTAGTTGGCTATTTTGTGACTGTTTTGAATGCGGAGAAAGAAATCAACAGGAGAGAATGCATAGAGATATTTGGATGTTCTAATACAGTTCGCGTGACAGAAGAGGAAGTTCATGGAGAATATACAGTTTAGCAAATCTCCGGGAATTATTCTACTGGGAAGTAAAGAAGGAAATTACGAGATCCCTGGCAGAACTATTTGTAGCATGCATAAGTAGGGATGAGGTACCGGATGACTGCTGGGTGGCTGATAATGTATCTTTACATAAGAACGTTTATAAGGAGACACCAAGAAATGATCAACCTGCAAGTCTGGATTCACTTGTGGTTAAATTGTGAGAAGTGATTATAAAAGGAACGAGTCATGGACAATTAGAGAGACAAACATCGATTAAAGATGGTCAGCATAGTTTTGTGTGAGGAAAAGAGCCTTTTAGAAACCGAATTGAGGATTTTGAAGAAGTTACCAGAAAGACTGATGATGGCAGATATTAGTTATTGGATTTTAGTAAACGGTTTGGCAAGTTTTGTGGACCAGATCAGACCCCCTCAAAACATTTCAAAAAAGTAGTGAACCTATTTCAACGCCTGGAGCATCTGCAATAGATGGGTGCACTTGCAGCATGGGACTGTAACTGAGATTTCTAAGTTGTGGCCATTTCACAGGCAAAGGTAGAGTAGCGACAGGAATGGTTGTTGCAGGTTCTGGGGTTCACATGTTTCAAGAAGGACAGCGAAGATGGTAGAAGAGGTGGAGGTGTGGCATTATTAGTTAAGGACCGCATTCGGGCTTCCGTAAGGATGTTTGTGGCCTCGTCAACTGATGTAGTAAGGGCTGAGATTTGCAACAGTAAAGGGAGTTTTCTGTAGGCCTCCGAATAGTTCCAGACATTTAGTGAAAAGTATAGCAAAGATTATTCCCAATAGGAGCGAGAATAAAAGGCTCGTTGCTATGGGGGGCTTCAACTTCCAAAATATTGACTGCGAGTACGACAGTTCAAATACTTCTGATAGGTCAGGTTTCTTTTTCCCATTGTTTGCAGGAGGGTTTTCTGCATTTGGTACTGTGAAATGAACCCGGCCAGGTTTAGATTTTCAGTTAGGTGAGCACTTTGGTGGTAGTGACCACAATACGCATATGTTTACTTGAGCGATGGAAAAAGGATAGGCATACACCGGACAGAAAGAGCCAAAACCCGGGGAAAGGCAATTACGATGCTATTAGACATAGGTTTAGGATGCATAGGATGGAGAAGGAAACAACAGGGGATGGACGCAATAGAAATTTGGAGCTTATTAAAGGAACAGCAACTGTGTGTCCTTGGAAACTATGTACCTGAAAAACAGGGAGGAGTTTGACGAGCGCAGGAGCCGTGGTTTATGAAGCTAGTTAAATCTCTTGTCAAGTGGAAGAACAAGTCTTATGTTAGGATGAAATGCGAAGGCTTGGTTCGGGCGATTGACAATTACAATGTAGCCCAGGAGGACTGAAATAGAGAGTAAAGACGAGTTTCCTGTCGGTACATAACGGACAAACGACTAGACCAAGATTCGGGCCAATTAAGGACAGTAGTGGAAAATTGTGCGTGCAGTCAGAAGAGATGGGGAAGCACTAAACGGATATTTTTCGTCAGTGTTCATATATGAAAAAGAGAGTTTTGTCGAGACTAATACTTGGAAACAGGCCACTGGACCAGATGAGATTGAGGTTCACAAGAAGGATGTTTTAAACATTCTGGCAAGTGTGAAAATAGACTGGTGTGGATGGTGTTTATTTAGAAATCTCTGGGAAACTAAGGAGGAGATTACCGAGCCTTTGGCTTTGATCTTTATATCATCATTGCCTACAGAAATTGTACCAGAAGAATGGAGGACATGAAATCTTGTTTCCATGTTCAAGAAGGACATTGAGCCCTTATTTGGTTATGGATAAAGTGTTGGAAAAGGTTATCATGGATATGATTTATAACCGTCTCCTCATGAATAGTTTGATTTGGGATAGTCAACCCGTTTTCTTGAAGGGTAGGTCGTACCTGGACGAGAATGGAAAAGTGGAAGTGAGCTGGGCTTCAGCTTGGTTTCACATGGTGGTGAACATCAAGGGCCGAAGAGCCTGTACTGCGCTGTAATGTTCTATGTTTTATGCTATATGTTCTCTTAGTTCAGACCTCAAGTTTGTTCGTTATTCTAAACAGGTAAAACGCGGATATTCAAGGAGTGATGCATTTGGTCAAACCACGTTGTGTTCAACAATCCATAATTTATTTCCAAGATTACTGAACAAAACACAAACAAAGGACAATAGAATACTGAATACTGAATAACTTAACTTATCTGAAAATCCAACAGGTCCTTAACCACACTCTTGCAAATATTTGCAACAATCCCATAAACACCCTTTGGCAAATAAGGAATAATCAAATTCAACGTCTTACAGGAGAGACGTCAGAGAGAGAGATGGATCAGAGAAGGGCCTAATACTTGGAGTCATGCAGGTTTTCCAACTGGCTGACTGCTTTTAGTCAACAGTCAGTCTGTTAAAGCAGCTGGGATAACTAGCAACAGCCCTTCAATTGTATAAGTGTTTTTTTAATAGTAAATGACTTTTTACTGAGTTAGCATGTGTTAGCAATAATCAAATTGGCCATAAAACTCTTCAATTCACACTTCTCGGCTTTTACGACCTCTCCAAAAAAAAAGCAACAAAGGACAACATAATCTTCTTAAGAGAGAGCACATCGTCACACTTTCCACGAAAAAAAAATGAACCATCAATATTCAAAGGTGGTTTCATTTCAAATCCCCTTAATCTTAATCTGTCTGTACACTATATCATACATAACCACAACATTGGCAGTAAACATGCCAACATGCGCTACTACATTTTGATTCCAACTGTTTTATCGCTGCCACTGAACACCTCGGTTTCCCATTCAAGCCTCGGCCATGCGTTGGCAATCATGTTATCTCGGTCCACCTCGTGCACAATTTTAAAACTGAATGACTATCAGAAAAAACTCCATTTAAACAGTTTGGCATTTTTGCCCTTAAATGTCTTCGCAAACATCAATGTGCAATGGTCAGTGCAAAAGATTCCCTCAGATACATGTGATATTATTATCAACGAGGGAGACTTGTGGAGAAAGTTCGGAAGTGTTAAATTAATTATGCACGATGTTGATATGGGAGATGCTGTTCCGTTTAAACAGCATTCTTCGAGGCACAAGACTCTTCAGGTGGAACACGTTCAAACGGAGATTGAAAACATGCTCCAAGGTAACATAATCAGAGTGACTTACAGTGACTGGCGCTCACAAATAGTAATGGTGGCGAATTTATAGATACCCAACGGCCAGGTGTGAACCATCACAATGTCAACGCAGTTAAAAAGACTGATAAACAATGTTAATGGTAATATAAACATTGAGATGTTGCTCTAAAACCAAGCTACACTTCTTCTTCTCAACTGTCGATTAATTGTGCTGATGCATGTTCAATTTCTTGGAGAAATTCCCGACAGATTCTTTTTTTTATCGTTTGGATCAATTGCATCCTCCATCATTAAGTAGGTGTGGCTAGAACTGCGGGAGTAGGTAACACAGATTCCAGGCCGTCAACCGTCTTCTGATAGTCCGCTGTCCACTGAACCTGTTTGCCTTTCTTTAGTAATTCAGTGAGTGGAGGAGACACAGTACTAAAATTTGTTCCGACTTTTTGATACAGTCAACTCATTCCCAGGAATCGTAGTTCTGCTCTTTTGGTCGATGGTATATGAAATCGACAATTACCTTTGTTTTTGCTTCCGGTCACGCCATTTTCCCATGTCCAATAACATGGCCCAGGAAGCAGACGTGGCCTTGACAACTTTACTTTTAGCTAGGTTTATCAACAAGCCTGCCTTCCAAAGTCCATCAAACAAAGTCTGACAAATGTTGCCAATGTTTCTTCCAAGCGTGAATTAAAATCACCAGGCCCTCCATATTTCTCCAAATCATGACTCCATATTTCAGACGCAGTTAGGTAATCTGGAAATAATGCTACTAGTTAGTGTCCGAATGTCGCTAGAGCATTGTTCGCACAAAATGGCATGTCTTAAAACTGATACAGTTCATTCGAACTTTCCTTCGCTCTTTCTGACAAAGTTTCCTGCCAGTGTCCTCTGAGTAAGTCCAACTGAAGTTGCTTGTCCCACCTTTTCAACGCAGTTGTTCAAACGCGGAATCTGGATACTTCTGACTACTAGACCGGGACATTGTCTTTAATGTCTAATGTCATCTTTCTCGCGCGCATTCCAATTCTGGACGGGACGTGGTATACTTGTTTATTCCTAATTCGTAAATAATTTCCTTCAATAGCTTTGTTGTAAATTTTGAACCTTGATCAGATTAGATCTCTGAGAGTAGACGATATTTATTGAAAAAATTGAGTTATTACTCTGCAATTCTTTTAGCTGTGATATTGTGTAATGGGACAACTCTGGAAATCGAGTTGACACATCGTTTATTGGTACCAAATACTGATTACCAATTTTTGGCTGAGGTAGGACTCCTACTCAGTCAACTAATACTCCTGTAAAAGCTTCCTGAAATTCAGGAATATGTATTAAAAGTGTAGGTGCTATTTCTGTCTGTGATTTTCAAATTACCTGACATGTATGGCATGCCTGCCAAACTTCAAATACACCCTTGTGCATTTCAGACCAGTAAAACAAGTTTTTGAATTTCGGCTTGAGTTTTCCACACTATTAAATGGGTCCCCAGTGGCGTCAGAATGCAATGTTGCGAACCCGAATTCTGAGTTGAATGCAAAAGTGGATTGCAGTAAGATGTTTTGTAAGTTTCCTCATAATAGTCTCGTTCAGAAAGTAAGGAGGCATGGTGTACAGGAAATTTGACTAGCAAGATTTTGAGAATATTTGTAGTTCGGGTTGAGTTTCTGGATGTAAGTTTGCTCGCTGAGCTGCAAGTTTCGTTTTCAGAAGTTTTGTCACCATACGACACCTTCAGTGAGCTTCTGGTGGAGCGCTGATGGTACGTCCCGCTTGTTATTTATGCGATTGGCTTTCCTTAGGTTGGGGATGTCAATTCTTATCGTGATGTCATTTCTTGTTGTGTCACGGTGTGTAAACTGGGAAACAAATCAATGTATTTGTTAACAGAGTTTTGGTTGGAGAGCCATGCTTCCCGGAATTCTCGCACGTGACTCTGTTTGGCATGTCCTAAGATGGATATGTTATCCCAGTCGAACAGGGTGCTTCCTCATCTGTATGTAACGATACGAGTGAGAATCGGTCATATCTTTTTTTATGTTGATGTATTCTGGTGGCGAGTTTTCTGCCTGTTTGTCCAATGTAGTGGCTGTTACATTTCTTGCAAGGTATTTTATAAATGAAATTACTTTTGCTTGGTGTCTGTATCGGGTCTTCCAAATTCATTAGCTGCTGTTTCAGTGCGTTGGTTGTGTTGTGGGCCACATTGATGCCAAGAGGTCTGGGAAGTCTGGCAGTAATATCCGAGATTTTTTTGGCATGGTAGAGAGTGGCTAGGATTTCTTGATTCCTATCTTTCTGCTTCTTTGCATTTGTTGCTGAGTGATCTGCTGATTATATTCATTGGGTGCCCAATCTTTTTGAATATATTGCAAAGTTGATTTTACCCCTGTTCTGCATAGTGCCTCTATGCTGCAGCGTGCCGTGGCTCGTTGAAGTAACGTTCTAATGCAGCGCCGTTTGTGGGTGTTGGGATGATTCCTTCTGTAGTCCTGTGTTTGTTCCAAATGTGTTGATTTCCTGTTAATGCTGGTTTGAAGTTCGCCATTGGCTGTTCGCTCTACTGCAATGTCTAAGAATGGCAGTTGTTCTTGCTTTCCTCCACTTTTCTGAATTTTATGCCAGTAAGCATATTATTGATGGTTTTGAAGGAAACCTGCAAATTGTTTTGCTTACTGATGACAAAGGGACCGGATCCGAAATTTGGGTGAGGTGGTTGGCAGAACTGATTGTTCGAGTTTCTGAATTACTGCTTCTGCTAAGAACACTGATACCGGAGATCCGATAGGTATTCCTTTGGTTTGTCTGTTGGTTTTGTTGTTGAAGGTCATAGAGTTATAGAGATGTACAGCAATAAAACAGACCCTACTGTCCGACTCATCCAGACCGATGAGATATCCCAACCCAATCAAGTTTCAGCTGACAGCATCTGGCCCAAATCCCTCCAAACACTTCATATTCATATACCCAACCAGATGCTTTTTAAATGTTGCAATTGTACTAGACTCCACCACTCCCTCTATCAGCTCATTGCATACGTATACCACCGTGGGTGAAAATGTTGCCGCTTAGCTCTCTTTTATCCCCTTCCCCTCTCACCATAAATCTTTGCCCTCTAGTTCTGGACTCACCCACCCCAGGGAAAATATTTTGTTTATTTATCCTATCCATGCCCTTCATGATTTTATATACCTCTTTTAAGTCACTACTCAACCTCCGATGTTCCAGGGAAAACAGCCGTAGCTTTTTCAACTTCTCCCTATACCTCATATCATCTAATGCTGGCAACATCCTTGCAATTCTAGTCTGAACCCTTTCAAGTTTCACAACAGCTTTCCGGCAGAAAAGAGACCAGGATTGCTCGTAATTTACCAACATTGGGATAACCAATATCCTGTACAGCTGTAACATGTCCTCCCAACTCCTGTACTCAATACTCTGCCCAATAATAGACCATACAACTTCTTCACTCAGCTATCTACATGCGACTCCACTTTGAAGGAGCTATGAACCTATTCTCCTTGGTCACTTTGTTCAGCCACATTCCCCAGGGCCTTACCATTTGGAGAATAAGGCCTGCTATGATTTGCTTTCCCAAAATGCAGCACCTCACATTTATCTAAATTAAACTCCATCTGCCACTTCTCAGCCCATTAGCCTATCTGATCAAGATCCTGTTGTAATCTTTTTTCCTGTCCACTACACCACCAATTTTGTTGTCATCTGCAAACTTAATAAATATACATCTTATGCTCACATCCAAATCATTTACAAAAATGATGAAAAGCAGGGGACCCACCACCGATCCTTGTATATTTACACTGTTCACAGGCCTCCAGTCTGAAAAAGCACCCTCCACCAACACCTTCTTTCTTACACCTTTGAGCCAGTTTTGTATCCAAATGGCGAGTTCACCCTGCATTCCATGAGATCTAACCATGCTCACCAATCATCGCTGGGAAACCTTGTCGTACGCCTTACTGAAGTCCATTTACAACACATCCACGGCTCTTCCCTCATCAATCCTCTTTATTACTTCTTCGAATAGCTCAATCAATTTTGTGAGACATGATTTCCCACGCATAAGGACATGTTGACTTTTATGCATTTCAAGACATCCAGCACTTCCTCCTCTGCAAAAATGGACATTTTTTAAAGACGTCACTATCTATTACCCTGCATTCTATTTCTTCCATGTCCTTTTCCACTGAAAATACTGATGCAAAAAGACTCGTTTAGTGTCTCCTCCATCTCCTGCGGCTCAACACAAAGGCCGCCTTGCTCAGCTTTTGTTCGACCCTATTCTTTCCTAGTTACCCTTTTGTCCTTTATGTGTTATTAAAAACCCGTTGGATTCTCCTTAACTTTATTTGCCAAAGCTATCTCATATTCCCATTTTATTATCCTAATTTCTCTCTAAAGTATATTCCTACTGTCTTTATATTCTTCCAAAGATTCGCTCGATCTATCCTTTTCTATACTTGAGAAATGCTTCCTTCTCTTTCTTAACCAAAACCTCAATTTCTTTAGTCATCCACCATTCCCGATACTTCCTCTGAACTTTCGTTGCATCATTTCTGAAAGCTTGCCATTTTTCAGCGGTGGCACAGTGATATATATTCGAGACGGAGTTGTTCTGAGGGTCCTCGGCATTGAATCTGTACTCAGTGAATTCTCGTAGTTTCAAGCGATACAAGGGCAAGGAAACCTCCTGCTGATTTCCACGTCTCACCTTCAATCAACTGGTAAATCGATACTCCTTTCTGTTGAACAACACTTAGGGGAAACTTTGAGGATTAGAAAGACACAAAGTGTGCACTGGATGGCTATTTCATTTTCCACCACCAAGGGTGGCACGGTAGCATTACGACTGATCGAACTAGTCTGGTACAAAAGAACATTTGGTCGGTGGGAAATGAACCAACCATGGGAATAAAATACTTTATCTTATCCTTACCAATCTGGCAAGTGCCAATGCATCTGTCTATGACAGTATCGGTAAGAGCAACCTCCTTACAGTCCTTGTGGAGACTGGGTCCAGCCTTCGCTTTGGTTATAACCTCTATTGTGCTGTTTGCCACTGTCACCGTACTGTATGGGCAAGACTTAAGAAATATCTAGCAACTCAAGTCTGGCATGTACGAAGCGCTGGAAAACAACAGCAGCAGAACAACTGTACTCCAGCACAAGCTGTATCCTCGTAGCCCATTATATTCCCCAGTCAACCATTACCACTAAGACTGGGTAAGCATCCCTGGATCAATGAAGATTTGAGGCGTGCATATCAGGAGCAGAAAGGGGCACAACTGAAAATGAGGTGTCAACCTTATGAAGCCAACAAATAAAACGACGTGCGCGTCAAACAAAATAAGCAACTAATGATAGATAGAGCCAAACGATCCCATAACTAATGGATAAGGTTGAAGCTCTGCAGTCCTGCATATCCATTGGTAAGAGATTATACTTTGGATGGAATAATCGGAATGGAAAGTACTGGACTTATGGTAAGATTATTGAGAGTGCAGATGAGCAGAGAGGTCTCGGTGTCCGTGTACATCTATCCCTGAAAGTTGCCACCCAGATTTACAGGATTGTTAGAAAGCAAACAGTGTTTTGGACTTTATTAATAGAGGGATTAAGTTCCGGAACAAGGATGTTATACTGCAGCTGTACAAAGCTCTGGTACGGCCACACTTGGGGTATTGTGCACAGTTCTGGTCACCGCATTATTAGAAGGATGTGGTACCTTCAGAAAGGGTGCAGAGGAGATTTACGAGGATGTTGGCTGGTATGGAAGGAATTTCTTACGAGGAATCTCTGAGGGCCTTGAGGCTGTTCTCGTTAGAGAGAAGAATGTTGAGAGGTGACTTAATAGAGACATACAAGGTAATCAGAGGGTTAGATAGGGTGGACAGGGACAGCTTTATTCCAAGTTTGGGCACGCCAAACATGAGGGGACACAACTTTAAAGTGAGGGGTGATAGATATAAGACAGATGGCAGAAGTAGTTTCTTTACTCAGAAAGTAAGGGTGTTGAATGCTTTGCCTGCAACGGTAGTAGATTCGCCAAGTTTAAGAGCACTTAAGTCATCATTGGACAGGCATATGGACGTAAATGGAATAGTGGAGGTGGGATGTGCTTCAGATTCGTATGACAGGGCGGCGCAACTTCGAGGGCCAAAGGGCCGGTACTGCGCTGTTCTGTGTTCTATGATCTATTATAATCAGCGTGGAAGCGGTCTTCAATTATGTTGTCTGTCTTCCCGAGGGCGCAAGAAATGTAGGTGAAGTAAATGTATGGAAGTTTGATCAGTGTGATGGACTGGGCTGTCTTCACTACACTGTATTTTGTGATGGTCCTGGGCAGAGGTCTCATACAAACCCATGATGTAATTGGATACAATGCTTTCTATGGAGCATCGACATAAATTGGTAAGGTTTTCATGGAGAAGCCGAAAATTCTATCCTTCTGAGGATGTATCGACGTTGTGTGCTTTCTTGACTGTAGCGTCAATGTGGGTGAACCAGAACGCATTGTTGGTGGTCATCCTTCCGAGTGACGTGAAGCTGTCGACCACCTCCACCTCAGTATCAGAGATAAAGACAGTGGTTTACCCACCACCTTGGATCTGAAGGCAATTACCAGCTCTTCCGTTTTGCTAGCATTGAGGGAGAGATTGTTATCTTTACACGATGCCAGCAAACACCCTATCTCTGTCCTGTATTCTGTCTCGTCAATGTTTTTGACTCAGCGTATCGGGGTGCTGCCGTCAGCAAACTTGGGGATGGATGTTCAGATGGGGCTTAATCACACAGTCATCATGCATAGAGACTAGCGGAAAGATGCTGACTAGCAGCCCTGCAGGTCCTCGTTAGTCAGTATTGTCGACTTGGTCTTATTGCCTATTCTCACACATTATTAACTCTGCGTCAGAAATCCATATTCCAGCTGCAGATGGAGGGGCAGAGATCGAGGTCTCGTAGTTCAGAGATTAGTTGGGATGCAGTTCTGGGATTGATGGTGGAGCTGCAGAAAATAATTAGGAGACTAACATTAGTATCCTTCTTAACCAGAGTTTTCAAGGATCAGTACGACGCCAGGGTGATCATGTCTGCCGTGGATCACTGGTGACAGTCGGTCAATAGCATAGGATCAAGGCAGACCGGGAGGCTAAAGTTGATGTGAGCCATGACTAATCTTTTCAAGCATTTAACTGTTGTGCTATAAGGCAGACGTCAATGGGATATGCTGCATGAGAATTTTTTTTCTCACCGGGATGATGGTGTCTTCTTGAAGCAGATGAGGATTTCAGATCTTGTAAGGAGAGGTTCAAGATGTCAGCGAATCCTCCCACCGTTTGGCATGCGCAGGATATGAGTGCACGTTCCGCAACTCAATCTCGGCCAGTCGCTTTCAGCAGTTCCATTCTCAAATAGGCCAATTTGACCTCTGTGGTGGTGACTAAAGAACACATATATCAAAGATTGTAGGGGCTGGTGACATAATTTCCATGACCCGTTCGTTTCGAGAGTAAAATGCATTGAGCGCATCAAAGAGGGATGAGGTTTGTCCACGACTCTCCTCTCTTTCGCTTTGTAGCCTATTATGTCGTGTAAGCCTTGTCACAATTGAATGGCTTTTTGTTAATGTGAGTGCTTAACTGAGACTGGATTTGCTTCATGGAGTCTTTACTGACTTTATGCAGATCACATCTGGCTTTTCTATAAAAGGCCAATCTCATCTGACATGAACACCAATGACCTGAACTTTGGTAAACAATGTAGTTCACGTTTCATCTACGATTTCCAGTTGTGGAACATTCAGATTAACGTCTGTTGCATCAGTCTTCTACACACTTGTCAATTAGACCTTTAAATGTATAGAGAACTAAAAAATCGTGAGCAGCACACGTGAAAAGAATAGGTAAGTTATTTTCCTTACCTTTACTCATCAGCTTCATGCCACTGTTGCAATTTTAGTTTACTGTATGGTAAGCAGTATCAACAGGCACGGGAAAAATCATCATTAAACATGGTAGTCATAAAATAAGCTCATTACTTCCCACAAACACCATCCTGTTCATTGCCAGTCGGAGTCCAGACTGCCTGGCAGCATTCGCTGTCGTTGGTTCAGACACGAACATTCAAAGACTTTGCTTTTACAGAAGCATAGTAGAGGATTCATTATCTGCGAGACAGAATAGTACAAGCATAGGGGGTGTCACGACGCTGGTATTTTGGCAAGGTAACTGTGCCTTTGAGATGTTTTTTCAGTGTGGTTTGAACGAATCAAGGATCTATCATGTCTGACGTTTAAGTGGATCATTGCGGCCTCTTTGTTTACCCCAAACAGACGGTGCTTCAGGCCAAAAGCTTTCAAGCCTTATTTTTAAAAAAAAGAACTGGTAAACTCAAGGGCATGGCCAGCTCTCTGGTTATGCAGTCCTGTTCAGTTTGGGGGTTAGTTGAGTAAGAGTCACAATTGAAACTGGAAGCTGTCTCTCACTTTCCTTCTGCCCTTCCGATTTCGTAACCAGTAAGCTGTTTGTGTCGTTTTTTGTCGTTATGCGGAGGGGATTATTTGCTGGGCCAGTTGCAAGTATTTAAAGAACAACAACATTAAGTGGGGTTTGTATAGGATAAGTAATCCGTTATTTTCTTTTCTTTGTCTTTATTTCCATAAATTCTGATTGTTTCAAACTTGGCAGTTGAATCAGCTAATTCACTCCAGGAAAAAAAAGAAATACCATACACTTAGCTAAAGCAAATATCAATGGTAATGTCTGGGCTTACTTCCGAAAGTGCTCTGAGCGGTCGGGCGTGCTCAATAACAGTGGTTCAATTTCATATTTCCAAACTTACAATGACTGGATTGCCACTGGCAGCTCTGCCTCGTTTTCAGAATATTACAATTCACTTCAATGAGTTCAATTAAAGGGATGAATTTAGATTTGTACGTCCTTCAGATGACACAAAGTATGGGAGAGCATTAAATGATAAAGAAGATGCAAGGAACTTAGAAAGGGAAGAGCCCTTTTTAGCGAGTAGTAACTAATAGCTTTTGAATGTTTTGTGGGACATCGGGAAAGAGTCTCCCTTGGCCAAACATCTAATTTAAAAAAAATCTTCTTTCAATGGAAGGAAATTGAGCATTCCAAGGTTTCGAAGAAACTATAAGTCCTCGAATATATAATGAAAATATACAACGAAAGAATGGATTTCTAAATGACAACTGTATACCATTGACGATCTGGAGCATGGCGCACATGGGTGATGGCTTTATTTAATGAAACATCGGATTGCTTTCGAATGATTATGATGGATATGGTCTGGAAACCTTTCAGCTGTGAACAACAAAAGGTGATGTTTTGAAAGGTTTAACATTGTCTCAGTAAAGGCTGTGACGTCAATTGGAAACGATGCCTTTCTCCCTTCATTGGTGAGCTGTCATGCTTGCAAGGCATTCGACAAGTGGGGAAAGAGTGTGAACGGTACCTGAGAGAAGAAATTATTTGTGTGCATGGGACATAGGACCAAATGGAAAGGGGAGTAAACATGAAGGAACAGTGACAGTGGGTTGACATAGAGAAATGCATAATAAGAGACACGTAAATACATAATTGAAATCAAAGGAAGGGAGCAAAAGTCTGTGATTCAAGAATCTGGTTAATCTGTGTGGGTTAGAGTTAAAGAGAGATTGAAAGTATTTTTACAGGCTTGACGAAAAACAGAGAATGGCAGAATGAAAAGAAAAAGACACAGAAAAGGGCAGGTAGAGCATCAATATGAAAAAAAAGTGACAGCATAGACAGTGAAATTGAGAAGACATGAAATGCACTTATGAGGATATAAGGAGTAAACACATGCAACGTACATAAATGGACATTTTAACGATTCTGGGCCAGCCACGGAAATGAGATTGCAACATAGGGATTTTAACAGAAAGAATAAACGAGACGAAGATGGTTGGCAGCTCGAAAGACAAATACCAATGTTGGGGAAACAGAAATTGATCATTTACACTCGCCCAGCGTTACATTCGTTAATATAATCATAGATGGCTGTTCGTGCTGCATAGCATTTCAGAAGCAATGGGAAATGAACCCGTTACAGTTGTAGTGAGGAATGTAACGGACCTACTGGATTATGTCATAAATACTCAGAAAAATGAAGTGATGTGCACGGTGCTTTTGAGTCTGAGGTTATTGCAGAGAAAAAGGGAAAATGAACAGCTTACAAAAAATGTGTAATATTATCTGTCAGTAGTTTAAAAAAAGAGGGTGCATGCCAATAAAGGATAAAAAGGAATAAGGTTTCGATTTGGTTTTAGGTTTTGATTTACAATTTATTGTCACCTATATGCAAGTACGGAGAACAGGAAAGCGGTGAAAAGTGTGTAATAGAACATTGAAAATAGAACATAGAACAGTGCAAAACAGAACAGGCCCTTTAGCCCACGATGTTGTGCTGGCCATTGATCCTCATGTATGCACCCTCAAATTTCTGTGACCATATGCTTGTCTAGCAGTCTCTTAAATGTCCCCAATGACATTGCTTCCACAACTGCTGCTGGCATACATACTCTCACAACTCTCTGCGTAAAGAACCCGCCTCAGACATCTCCTCTATTCTTTCCTCCAACCAGCTTAAAAGTATGACCCCTCGTGTTAGCCATTTCTGCCCTGGGAAATAGTCTCTGGCTAACGATTCTATCTATGCCTCTCATTATCTTGTATACCACAGTTAGGTCCCCTCTGTTCCTCCTTTTCTTCATGAAAACATTCCGAGCTCAGTCAACCTCTCTTCATAAGATCAGCCCTCCAGTCCAGGCAGCATCCTGGTAAACCTCCTCTGAACCCTCTCCAAAGCATCCATATCTTTCCTATAATAGGGCGACCAGAACTGGACGCAGTATTCCAAGTTCAGTCTAACCAAAGTTTTACAGAGCTGCAATAAGATCTCACGACTCTTAAACTCAATCCCACTGTTCATGAAAGCCAAAACACCATATACTTTCTTCATAACCCTGTCCACTTGGGTGGCCATTTTAAGAGATATATGTACGTGCACACCAAGATCCCTCTGTTCCTCCACAGTACCAAGAGTCCTATCCTTAATCCTGTACTCAGATTTCAAATTCGACCTTCCAACCTGCATCACCTCGCTTGTATCCAGGCTGAACTCCATCTGCCACCTCTCAGCCCATCTCTGTATTCTGTCAATGTCCCGCTGCACTTTACAACTGCCATCTATACTGTCAACGACACCTCCAACCTTTGTGTCGTCTGCAAACTTGCTGACCCATCCTTCAAGCCCCTCATACAAGTCATTAATAACAATTACAAACAGGAGAGGCCCAAGGACAGAGCCCTGTGCAGCACCATTCACCACTGACTTCCAGGCAGAATATTTTCCTTAATGTCAGCATACACGGTGCCATCTTCACAAAATTGCCAAAGAAAACCTTAGTTCCGAATATAGAAAAATGAAGAAGTCAGTAAGAACGTTCAGCACTCAAGTCTGTTTACATAATAGTAGAAAAACAAAACAATAAAATAAAAATATCAAGAAGTGCATTCTTTCTTGAACTATGGTTTTATAGCCTGGAGATTTTCACAGTACGTAGAAGGGAATAATAAGAGAAAACATTTCACATATAAGGAGGATATGAGTCTGGAGATGATTATGGAAGTAAGGTGATAGAGGTAGCAGGAGGATGGAAAGCACAAATGTAGTGGACTTCTTCCAATGTGAACTATTTTGCGAGGGAGGACATTGTCCACTGGTAGCTCCTGATACAGCCTGACTGTTTCTTCAGTTATCTTTTATGCATGGTTCAATCCTCTTCATTTTTTTTTATTATCTTCACTCTACTAAGTCGAAAAAGAGACACGTGCAGAAAAAAATCCTGAAGATTGATATGTTTCACCTCATCTCTCAATCCTCATTTAACTGGCGGGCGTCATTAAATCATAAACTCCCGTCATGAGTTATTTGTTTCTTTTAAACTGGATACTTGGGAACAGTTTGCAGGCCTTTCCACCTTCAGCACAGAACAATACATCTTTATGGGCCTCTAGAAATTGCGTTAATGTCCAGACGAGGAAACAATTATACATACAAATAATTCCAAAATAAAGTTTACGTTTAGTCAATTTATTAAACTATAATATACCAGCGCAAAGGGGCAGCTGAATTATTTCTTGACAAGGGATAACGAGCGAAGAGTATGGCATATCTCTCCCATTAAAATATGGAAGTCTGACCATGAAACTAAACAGACCTCTTTCCAACTTATAATTATGTAGATAATCATGAAGAAATGTCAAAGTAAAATTTCCAGTCCAATAGTTCATTTCTCTGTCAAATGAAGTGCATCAGAGTCAAATAATTTCAGATTTTAAAGATCGGCATTAGTTATTTTTAAATATTAAAGTAATCGTCATTTGATACTTCCATATTACAGGGGAGATACAGAAACGCCCCAGGTTAATATATTTCCTGAACAATAATACAGCAATAGAAAAAGCTATATTTTCCATAGCAGATGTCAAAAGTTTTAAAGCTAACTTTAAAATGGTAATTATTAAGTGGTCGTTATTATTGTTTGGATTCCGAGGCTTGACAAGAGCCAGAGAAGGCAATTGTGGATGGTAGAATTTGTTCAATTTCGTTGCATTTTGTGACAATAGTATGTTATGTATTCAGAGAATACTGTACCTGTCAGACACGACTCTGGATAACAGCAATGATGTGACAGCTGAATAGGGTTCCCAGTAAAAAGGAGCGTAGAAATATGGAGATTGTTTAAACACATAAGAACAATTTCAAATCAAAGCGAGGACAGAAACAATTCAATTCACCCAGAAATCATAATTGTCAAGACTGAGACCATGCCAGAGAAACCACTCGTGTTTTAGTACTTTAGTCCAGAGGGCGGAACAAACTGAATAGAGACTTAGGTGAGTTGAAAGACTGGGTGGAAACCTGAGTTCTTCAGACAACGATTTCAGTCGAAACTCGTTAGAGCCTCATACAGAAATCACTGTTTTGGAAGACCCGGAGACAGTTGCAGGAAACAGATGGGATATAGAGGCACACACGTTCCCTGGCAGGGGTACCAGCTGTTCTGCGCAGGCAATTGGCACTGGCATGTGAAGGATTGCATTCTGCGAATGAAAATCAGAATAATTCTAATCATTGCTCTGGCCAGTTGGCAGAAGAAGGTTACCAGCCTCTACAGATGCTTGTGTGTGGAAGAAACGAATTCTTCTACCTTTTCAGGATATGAACAGTTGGGTATCCAATGATTGGAATTAGAAAAGATTCCGTGGAAACTTCTTCTTTTTAAGTTATTTTGGCACTTGTGAAAGCTGTCGCAGTCAGCTCTGACACTGATTTCATTGTAATTTTGTCCTTGCAGCTTTGCAGCTAATTCTTGATTTGCGGTTCAAACATCATATCTTGAGCCAGACTCACTTCAATATAGCAAATGGTCTCCTTTTTTGAAACTTTCCCGGTGCCCTTTTGACTGATAACTCTATCCCATTGCTCAGAACTCTCTAACCATTCCGTTCTCTCAAAATAATTTTGTCTGCTCTCACAAGAAAGCCAATTTAATATTTCAATAGGCGGGCATGATAGCGTCATTTAAGATGTATCCAGAAGATATATGAACGGTCAGGGAGCAGAGGATTATAGGTCCGCAGAAAAATGCGTCACATGGTTTAGATACAAGATGTGGATCGGTGCAGGCTTGTAAGGGCGAAAGGTCTGTTCCAGTCCTTTACTTCCCGTTGCTATTTGAATTTTGAGTCAGGCAACTTAACTTCAGATTAGATGGCTGATGGCAGCCCTGATCAAAAGTGTCCGGAATCGAAAGTTGAACTCTACTTTATTTCTATAGTTTCGCTTGCAATTTCTGGCTTTTTTGAAATGAAAATTTTGTACGGGATCCGTCAAACTAAAATTTAATAAGCCTAGCCGAGGCCAGTCAGAAGGCTACAACGTAATTTTTCAAGAACTAATTGGTGTACTGAAAACTGTTAATAAGTATCAGATTCCAGTGACTAATGCACTTATGAGGATATAAAATCATCCAGCTTTCAACTGTGACTGGAAGGTAGAGAATGAAATTGGAGAGAGAATGAAAAGCCAAGCGTAGAACTGCATCTTGAGCTGAACTGAATGTCAAGATCCAAAATGTATCATAAAGATGCCGTCCTGCTTTGATAAGTGACATTTACAATTTAAATAAATTCAATTGCGTTATGACACCAGTCTTGATTATGTCCTCAAATTACCTAATTAATGTTGGAATCTGAGCGTTAGAACTCTGAAACCATACAGCTCAACGTAATAATTGGTTTATAAAGTGATGCTCGAATGAGATACACACACGCACACACACAAACACACACCGACAGAGAGACAGAGAGAATCACTCTTCTTTGAAGAATCCCATGACAAAGATGCAAACCAGATAAGCCATCCTATTTTCACAAATATGGTATTTTTCAAAAAAGCTGTTCCTTTTCTCAAGGATACTGAGTCCTTGTTTTTTTTCAGAGGGGCCATAAACAGGCTGGGCTCTGAAACGGCTGTGTGTGGGTCAGAAATGAAAATCAATGTTGTTTCTATGTAAGCAGATGAATCTGCAGGACAAAGCTTTTGTGTTTTTAGAAGTAAACTGTACAAGTGAAGGGACATGGCCAACTCTCAAGTTGAGCAGTTCAGTCCAGATTAGTTCTGGAGTTCAGCTATGGAGCTGCGTAGAAACTGGCTGCTGAAATCTCTCTCCTTGTGCCCTTCTCACTTAGAACTGTATCCTTTGTTCATTTTACTGTGTTTACGATTTTGTTTATTGAGATTGTTACATAGATTCGGAAGAGCACAAATAAGTCTATTTTCGGTAGACTTCTGTAGCAGTTCTATATTCTCTTCCATGTGTTTCATTGTGTAATTTTGTGAATAGAAACAAGTTGCAAAATTTATAGTCTGTGCAGCCAGCCGAACGATGTTTTGAGTATTCTCACCTAGTCCATGACATGATTTATTTGCGTTTTTGGACAAAGCAATTTTATAGTTCAGACGATATGTCGCATTCTTACCAGAATTTTGGTTTTTTTGGCGCTGTGTAAGTAAAACACGAAAACGGTTGAAAGGCTGCTGCAAAGTTTCCAGTATGATCTCACATATTTCCCTCGGTCACATCCACATCCTTCTTCCCATATATGCATCCAAATTTTTCTCCAAATTCCCATCTCTCCCCATCTTTCACATCTCTGGCACCCGCATTATATGCAGAAATTACACACTTTATATCACTTCCTCCAGGTCTTTGCCTACTTATCAGTTCCCTAACTCTCTGCAAGTTCATCTTTTTGAGCAAACTTTTTTTTTCAATTTGTCTGTCTCAGTTTATGTGCACATTAAAGTGCATTGAAATAAGTATCTTGGGTGGGTGTTATTATTCAATATCCCATTGTTCTTTGCTCATTGCTCTGCCACTTGCTAGGTCCCAAAATTAGTATCAGCTTCTAAACAGGAAATAGTACATCGCAGTATGATACCAAATGGCTTTTGATATTTAAAAAAAAGCAGTAAATGTGTCTCCAGCACAAATAATTAGTGCGTTATATTATGAACGAGAAACATTACGGGTTGCCCTGAAAGGACTGTTAGATTATACAAAATGCTCAGCAAGTCTGCCAGAACCTGTGGAAAGAGAGCAAGATGAGAGTTTCGAGTCAAGTGATCCTTCTTCCAAACATGACTTTCCATGTCAGACTTAATTAGAGACAAACCAGAACATATATGTGCAGAATTAGTCCAACTGTCTCATCTGGTTTGTTCCACATTCGATAAACTCCACTCTCCTGCCTTTTCCTGTATATATTGATCCTCTGACTCATCACGAAACTACCTATTCTTCTGTTAGAGGACATGTCTTCCCAGTCCTCCTGGGGAAAGGATTTCCACAGATTCATCTCAGTTCTCAAGGTTCATCCCTTCACTGTGAGCCTGTGTCCTTGAGTCCTATCCCCTTCTACTTGTGGAAGCATCTACACGTCCACTCTATCCGTATTATGTAAGTTTCAATGAGCTCCCCCTCCATCCTTTTAAACTGCAAAGAGTTCAGTCACAGAGTCCTGAACCACTCCTCAAATGACAAGCCTTTCATTCACAGGGTAGTTGTTCTAAAACAGCTCCCGATCTCCTCCAAGGCCAAAATATTTCTCCTCACAAAGAGGCCCCAAAACTGCTCACAGAATTCCAGATGCGGTCTGACCAGAGTTTTATACGATCTTCGAGGACTGTTCCTAATTGGCAAACGGACATACATTTTGACGTCATTATAATCCCCAACTAATTTCTTTCTGCCACTCGTTTCCCCATTTAGAAAACTGTCTGCAAGCGATATTATTGTTCCAAGCAATGTTCATGGCCTCAAACTTACTGATGTTTTATTTATTGTGACAGTTCTTTACCCATTGTTCTTGCACTTCCAAGACCTTCTGCAGCCTCATCGCCTCCTCAATACTACCTGCCCCTTCACCTATCTCTGTGTCATTTGCCTTCCTTCTGTCAGGTAATCGTCACTCTATGGATGCGCATAATCCTTAAACTTTGTTCTTACCTGATTTA
Source organism: Chiloscyllium punctatum (assembly GCF_047496795.1). Taxonomy (NCBI): domain Eukaryota; kingdom Metazoa; phylum Chordata; class Chondrichthyes; order Orectolobiformes; family Hemiscylliidae; genus Chiloscyllium; species Chiloscyllium punctatum. Next base: position 41,152,117 of record NC_092789.1, read on the forward strand.
GCAGTCTCACAAACAATACTTTGTCCAAGGGCTTCTGGAAATCCAAGTTGATCACATTTTGATGCTGCCGTGATCTTCATAACTTATTTGTTTTTTTTTCTGAAGAGAGGTTGGAAGGAAGATTTGATCCCTAAGAAAGTAAGGTGTTTGCGAGGCCTTGGGTTTTTCTCTTGACGTTGGAAGTATGTTAACACCGTCCGTGTGACACGCCTTCTCAGACCTGGCTTCCTAGTTGTTCTGTTTAGTTTTAACCAGAAGTCAGTGTGCATCAGCTGGATTCCCTGAACGTGTCCTGAATTCTTTCTAGATTTTTTTTTCTTTTGGATTATAGAACAACATGTGAGAATCAGTGTCTAATTTTGACTTTCTTCAAGCGTCTGTGTTTATGGGATGTTACTGCCCTGGAATAGAAAATTAGAAACAGATACAATATCTATTAATCTGTTAGGTTCTTCAACAGTTAAGTTATTCTAAATTCCTCTTCCTTCTTCGCTTTTCAACTTTATTGTTTAAAGTAATGTTATTTTGCTTAACTCTGAGTAGTTTGACTGATTGGACTGCAACGGAAAGACGGCATTTCGTATCTATCTTTAATAGTAAGAAGTTCAGATCGAGGTAAACTTCTCAAAATATATTGAGGGGGTCTGGTCCATAACACCATATAATAACTTTCCCTTGTCTGATTTTCTTACTACCTCGTTAAAGAATTCAATGGGATTTTTCAGGCATGAACGCGCCGTGGAAAATCCTTGCTCCATTAGCCTTAATTTATCTCGAAATTCGCAGAACTCTGAAATCTCGCTTTTCGTAATGGACCCTAAAATCTTAATAATGACCAAGGTAAGGCTAATTGGAAAGCAATTTTCACACTTCTGCTGCCTCCTTCGCCTCTGACATGATTCATTTGAATTCCTCTGGAGTCTTCTGTTTCTCAAATGATTCCTGGATTATCAGCAAAAATGTCCCCTCCGCCGCACCCCCGTACCTTCCTCCTCTCCCCCCACCCCACGCTACCACCCCCTAAAGCATCGCAGCTATTTCTTTCAGAGACCTTGTGTGCATTCCATTCTTTCTGGGACCTTTCAGCTTTGCCAGTACATTCATGTTAATGGCGGTCATCTCACATACCTCTGCCTGCGACTACCATCGACTTCAGGAACGCTGCTGGTGCCTTCCGCGATAATGACTGTTGCGAATTGCCTGTTCATTTCCTCTGTCATTTTTTTGTTCTCCGTTATTACTTCTGCAGCCTAATTTTCCAACAGTTCAATTCAGACTCTTGCCTCTATCTTATTTTAGTGGGCGGCACGGTGGCTAGCACTGCTGCTTCACAGCGCCAGAAACTCGGGTTCAATTCCCGCCTCAGGCGACTGACTGTGTGGAGTTTGCACATTTTCCCCTTGTCTGCGTGGGTTTCCTCCGGATGCTGCGGTTTCCTCCCACAGTCCAAAGATGTGCAGGTCAGGTAAATTGGCCATGCTAAATTGCCTGTAGTGTTAGGTAAGGGGTAGATGTAGGGGTATGGGTGGGTTGCGCTTTGGCGGGGTGGTGTGGACTTGTTGGGCCGAAGAGCCTGTTTCCACAATGCAAGTAATCTATCTTTAGTTCAAGATCTAAATGGCTAAAACAATTACGGAATTTTCCTTCATGCTTCTAGCTAATTTATTACACGTCTTCATCTTTGCACCCCTCCCATGACTTTTATTTAGTAGATTGTTCTCTGCTATTTTTGCAACGTCTTCCAAATCCGTTGGCTTCCCTCGAGTCTTCGTCACGCTGTATGCTTTGCTTTTGTTTTTCTACTATCCCTGACTTCCCTTGTCAGCCACGGTTGTGTTGCCATCTCTTTGGTAGTTTACTTCTTGCTTGGGACGAACCTGTTCTCTCTCACATAATTATCCCCAGACACCTATCCTATTTATGTTCATGTATCTTCCTAATAATGCTCCCGTTTCAATTAACTCTGGTCAGCTCTTCGCCGAGATTTTGTTGCAATGTCACCACGAAACCAATCCAGCTTCATTCCCCAGAATTAACGCAGCGGTTCATCATCCTTTGTCGTTCTCCAAAGTTGTTCAGGCTGCATTCTGAACAGCGAATATAGTAAACCAAATAAAATCAAGTGCATGCAGATTACTGCTTCAACTCGAAGGTATGAGTGGGGTCCTGAATAGCGAGACAAAGTAGGTAAATGTTCAAGGTTTGTACCTCCTGCGATTGCATAGGAAGATGGCAAATGTTTATTGGGTGATGTGGGAGCAGAGAAGGAGGAGAACAGTGTATTCCAGTGCGAATGTGCACCGGGGCATGCAGGGAAGTGACAAGCGGTGCATTTGTGTTCTTTGTTGGCTTCCTGCTGGGTGGTGTCTCATCTAGCATAGAGCTGTAGAGTCATATAGAATAGAAACAAAACCTTCGGCCTACCATGTCTCTGCTGGGAAACAAACATTACATTCTACTCATTCCACTTCACTGCAATTTATCAATAGCTTAATATACCTTGGTATTCTAAGTGTTCAGACAGGTGTTTCTACCTGCTTCCACCAATCTGACAGGCAACACGTTCCATGTTTCACCCATCCTCTGGGTGATTTGACTTTCCTCTGATCCCCTCGAAAGGATTTACTTCACACTTTAACCTTATGTCATCTAGTCGAAGACATGTCTGCTATGGGGAAAGATTTCCCACAATCGGCTCTGTTTATGTCACTCATCATTATGTATGTATCAATTAGCCCCCTCCGCCTCTTCTGGTCCTCACACAACAAGCACAACCTATCTTTATTACTGAGCCTTCTCATCACAGGTAACATCCTGATGAATCCCCTTTGCACCTTCTGCTGCACTGACCACAAAGAAATTCTGTCTTTATTTCTGAGACCTCTCATCCCAGGACACATCCGGGTAAGTCCCATCTGCACAGTCCGCTCCACAGACCACAAACACAAATTAACTTTTTTTTTTACTGAGATCTCTCATGTCAGGAAACCTCCTAGTGAAACCACTGCCCACCCGCTGCAGTGGCATCGTTTCCTCCTGATAGTGTGGCGTTCGGACCAGAGATGTCCTTCTGGCCTAACCATGTTTTTTTCTCGAAATACGACAACAGCACTTCCATGCTCCGATATTCCACGCTGCTGATGATGATTATACTGCCTTCTGAACGTTTGGATGAAGGGGCTGGTGTGTTGTCACTTCAGGACAACAGTGACCTTTCACCATTGGAAGTGAGCGTACACCTGAGGGTCCTGTTATGACGGTGCCAGGAATCCTCGCTGGCCAAAAAAAACCTTCTTGAGCGCCAAGGACCGCCTTCCTCCGGCTATCTCGTGCAGTATACCGCATTTTCCGAGCAGATGTGATGAGGAAAAAGAATCTGGGAGTATGGAACAGAGTCCGTTCAGGATGGATTATGTCATGGTGCGTAATAAAGATAACAGTGCAAATTGATAGGCACAGAATGAATATCAGTCGCAAAATATTTGCTTCATTTCAGAACTATTTATTGCATTCCGTACGGAAATCTCGCAGTATTTGCTCGTCGAAACACGTCACTGAAATTTCTTCTCGCATGTCTATAGAATTATTATTTGTGACGCCGAATAGTTTGCATCTATTTTCGACTTTCATCGCTGTGTTAATTTTCGTTCTTTTTACATAAATAAAAACTGCAATTTGGCTAAATGTATTGCATGTGTTCTTCCGTTTCTGCCCTCAGGCCAGCTGCTGACTGGATCCTTATTGAAATGGAGTGTTCCTCTGTGACGAGGTTGACATGAAGTTTCTCGTGAAGAACAAGAAGGAAGCTTATATCATTTATATGCAGCGGAGATCAAGTGAAGCGGTCAAGGAAGCAGGAAGCTTGGCACGAGATTACGTGAATACCAACAAGCCACCAGAAGACACTCTATCACTAGCTTCCATACGCACAATCAAAGAAGAATATTACTTTAACTGGGACAAGAGACAGATTCTCAGACACCGAAGCAAAGGCATGCACGAGAATTCTTCGAGGCATGGCATTCGAACGAGAGCTCCACCAAGAAACACATAGACTTAGATCCCGTTTACCTATTATTAAGGTGTAGAAATGTAATGTACCTTGAAGAGATTGAAGGACTAAGCAAGCACACAGAGCGCTGGAGAATGTACAATGTAACATTTGGTCCAGCAGCTAGCGCTGGCTGAGTTGCTATGAGATAAAAGCAAATTCAAATTCAGCCAATCAGTTTAAAGTATACCCCAAAATGCCAACTTCTAATCAACTTCGAATTTCGTACATTGGCAATACTTTTAAAAATGAAAAAAAAAATCCGATGTTTTCAGCTATAAGACCGGGAAGAAGGGAACAGTTGAGGAGAGAAGAGCGAAGCCAACATCATCTGCAGACTACCCAGAAAATTAGCTCACTTAAAGATACATGTATCTATCTATGACTGGTGAAAGAAAAATTCTCAGAAGATGAAAATCTTTTTTAAAAAGACCATACAAAGGGAAGTTTCGACAGCTGCCTGGTTTTGAAATTTGAACTTTGGTAAATATTAATTAGGATTTTAAAATTCGGACTAGTACTGTAGGAGTTGTGAATAATTTTCTTTATTATTCTCTGTTTTACTTTAAGAAATAAAGTTGCGATTTTTTACTTTAAATAATTGTTGGCCTCTCGAAGGGACAGCATAAATTTTTTTGCGGTTGCCATTTTAAATTAACATAACGTGCTTTTCCCGTGAGGTAACATGCCTTCACTTGAAAAGAAGAAACAGGAATGACAACATCCATACGATAAATATCAAGACTTCTAAACAGACAGGCTAGATATACCAGCAGCACATCACTGGAGTATCTCACGGATGATGTTACCTGGTCATGGAGATGAAACGTCTGAAAGCAAACTTTTCAGCTGAGGGAGATAACTGACATATCAATTAATCCTGTGAAGTGTATAAAGGCAGGAAGAGTAGATAGATGAGGGAAATCCGGAGGGCAAAAAAAAGGGAGCATGAGATAGTTTTGTCAAATTGGGTTATGGAGAATCCAAAAGGATATAACCAATACATTAAGGGTAAAAGGGTAACAAGGGAGAGAATAGGGTCCCCCAAAGATCAGCAAGGCAGCATATGTGTACAACAATAGGCGATGGGGGATACTAAATGAGTGTTTTGCGTCAGTGTTTCGGTGAAGGAAATGGACTACACCTCCTCCAACCCTTCCTCCCGTAAACATGCCAATTCATCACCACTTCCTCTGCCTCCACTACATTTGTTTGAAAGATTCCACCACAGAAAATCCCAGTCGGCCTCCTTCTTCCAAGACTACAATTTCCCTCACGTGGACGACGATGCCCTCCAGCACATCGCCTCCACGTCCCGCACCTTTACCCTTGAAACCAATCTCTCCCAATGCCACAAGCACAGAATGCCCCAGTCCTCACCTTCCACCCCACTAATCTCAGTATACATCGCATTATCCTCCGTCACTTGCACCACATACAAACAAATCTAACCAGGAGGTGGAGAATTCCCTCCCCGCCCAACAGTGTTTCGGGAGACCATTCCTTCAGTAACTCCTTTGTCAGATCCACGCCTTTCAACAGCCCTCAACCCACCCCTGGCACCTTGCCCTGGCACGACAAGAAGTGTGAAGCAAGTGCCCTCATCTCATCCCTCACTACCGGCTAAGGCCTCAAACGATCCTTCAACATCCAACAGATATTTACTTGTACCTCCACCAATGCTATCTACTGCACCTGTTGCATCCGATGTGGTCTCTTGTACATCAGGGACACAGGACGTGAACTTGCAAATCATTTCAGAGAATATATCTTCAACACTTTAACTCCCACTCCACCACCCCCGCCAGGACATGCATGTCCTGGACCTCCTCCAATGCCAAACACTAACCACCCTACGCCTGGAGAAAGAACTACCTTGGGACCCTGCAGCCATACGGGATTAGAGTGCATTTCGACAGTTTCCCCATTTCCCCTCCCTTAACCTCGTCTGAATCCCAAGCCGCCACCTTGGCTCCACCATTTTGATCCGTCCATCATCCTTACCATCTCTAACCTTGATTGCCACCATAATTTACCTATCGCATTCTCAGCTACCTTGCCCGCAGGCTAATACCCCACACACTATCTCTCAGGCTCCCAGCCAAAGCCTCAATCCTGATGAAGGGCTTATGCTAAAAATGTCGATTTTTCTGCTCTTCGGATGCCATCTAACCTGCTGTGCTTATTTTCAACTCCACACTTTCGACTCTGATCTGCAGCATCTGCAGTCCTCAGTTTCTGATTAGCAGTTGGGCCACAGATCAACCATGTTCTCGTTGTCAAAAGTCACATGACAACAGATTATATTCCAACAGCTTTATTGATAACCACATGCTTTCAGAGCGCAGCCTTTTCGTCAGGGGCATCTCACGACTACTACCCTTTGAACTCTTGTGATTTCCAATAAAACTGTTGTACTTTATTCTGGTGTCATGTGACTTCTGACTTTGTCCATATCAGTGCACGCCCGGCACCTCAACATCATGTTAACATTGAATAGTGGAAGAGATGCGCAGGGCAGGATTACCTAATCATGTTCCTGCATTTCTATCTCCTCATTATTCAGCAATTTTCACCAGCAACAAAGACAAGCAGTCCAATTACACTGTGAAAGAGGGTTGTCTTTGAGAGTTGTTTCAGAAGATGTCAGGAAAAGAAGCTAAGAACATATTTTGAAGACGTTCAAATCTTTTTTTTTCACTGGAGCAACTTTATGCCATACTGAATCATCTGAGTGCAAAGATGGCATCAACACTGGTTTCGTGCCGAAGTAACTTTCCTATGATGGCAAAAGTGAGGACTGCAAATACGGGAAATCAGAGTCTAGATTAGAGTGCGCTGGAAAAGCACGGCATGTCAGGCAGCTTCTGAGGGGCAGGAAAACTTTCCTATGATGTCACCAGAACATGCAGTAAATCAAGTTCTCGGCTTTTATATTTGACACAAAACAGCAGAAGCTGTTTCTGTTTGTTCTTCGCAAAACCATGTAAACTGAATGGCATCTTCAAAGACACAGGAGCATTTGCTGATGTGAAATGTTGATGGAAGAAAGATTGTTTGGTTATAACTACCATTAAATAAGTATGCGCAAGAATATGGAGAATATCAGCAAAACTCAGATGGCCTAGAAGAAAGTGAGGACGACAGATGCTAGAGATCAGAGTCGAGAGTGTATTGCTGGAAAAGCACAGCAGGTCAGGAAGGGCTGATGAATACCGTAAGCCCGAAATGCCGATTTTCTTGCTTTTCAGATGCTTCCTGTCCTGCTGTGCTTTTCCAGCATTTCACTTTCATCTCGGAAGGCCTGACAACATCCGTGAAAGGAGAAATAGACGTCATTTTGGAGTTCAGTTGGAATCTTCTTGAGATTATGGAATTCCTGGAGTTTGCATCACAACGTCGGCACCTGTTGCTTTTTATTTTTATTGAATTTATTTTCGAAATTTGCTTGTTGTTTCCTCAGGTGGGATCTATGATGCTTTTAGGAACGTGGCTTTGGATTTTTTTCATGTACGTTTCTTTGGAGTTACACAGTTTACTGTTTGAATTACGCTTTATCGAATCACAATGCTCATTGTTTTGAAGGGAACATCGGAATAGGATTGATGAGCAGGTTAGAACTAAATGTTTCTGCATATGTTCCTGTTAGCAGCTTGGGTATTTTTTTTCAATGGTCTGGATTAATTACTGGGGCTCTACTCTGTTCGTGGTAAATCATATGAGTTGCATATTACGTGATATTTACAGGAATGCAGGTGTATATATCGACACACTCTCCTGGGGCACTCTGTAAATACCGACATACACCCTGACCCAACCCAGCAAATGCTCAAACCCTCCCCGGGACCCACCATGCAATTACCGACACACTCACAGGGATCGCACAGTAAATACTAATATCTACCTGCAAAACCCCCTGTAAGTACTGACACACTCCCCTGGAACCCCCTGTAAATACCGACAAACTCCCCTGGAACCCTCTGTAAATACCGACACACTCCCCTCAGCCCTCCTGTGAATACCGACACACTCCCCTGGAACCCTCTGTAAATACCGACACAATCCCCTCAGCCCTCCTGTGAATACCGACACACTCCCCTGGAATATCCTGTCAATACCAAAGCACGACCCCAGAACACGCTGTAAATACAGAGACACTGCCCTGGAACACCCTGTAAATGCAGACACACATTATACTCAACACCCCCTGCAAAGAGTGACCCGATCTTTTGGATTCTCCTGCAAATACAGACAATCTATCCGGGATGCCCCCTTGTAAATACTGTTGCACCTCCCTGGAAACACCCGGAAATATCAATGTACTCCGCAGAAACCACCACCCCCCACCCCCCGCCATAAATACTGACACACTCTCCGGAATGCCATTGTAAGTATTGGCACACTCCACGAGATGACGCTGTAATTACCCACAATATCCCCAGGAGCCAATCCTTAAATCGCGAAGTGCTGCACGTGACCTCCCCTGTGAATACGGACACACTCCACGGGACACCCCTATAAATACCAACACATTCCCCTGGACCCCCCTGTAAATACTGACACACTCACAGGAAACTCCCTGCAAATGTTAACACAGACCCTGGGAATGGCTTGTACATACCAGCACACTCCCCAGTTCCAACAGTAAATTTTAACGCGTTCCCCAGGGTACCTAGCCAATACTGACACATTCACTGGCACCCCAGAAAATATCAACACACTAATCAGAAACACATTAGAAATATCAACAAACACACTGTGGACCCCGTTCAAACACTGGCACACTCCCCAGGTCCCCTCTGTAAACACTGACACAATCCCCAGGATCCACCACTTAAATACTGATGCACTCCATGTCAGTCCCCTGTAAACACTGAAACACTCCCTGGGACACCCTGCCAAATGCAGACACACTCCCCAGGACAGCCCAGTAAATACAGACACACACCCCCAATACCCAGGATTAAACAGACACACTCCATGGGACCTCACTGTCAATACAGACACACTCACCAGGAACAAAATAAATACCGTCATACACCCCAGGACCCACCTGCAAATATTGCCACAGTCGCCCCCCGCCTCTCTACCCACTCTCTCTTTTAATGCGCCCATTCATTCTCTGTCTCTCTCTGCCCCTCCCACTCTCTGCACACTCCTGTTCTCTCCCTCTATCACCCTCCCACGCACTGTCAACAACCCCCTCCATTCTCTCATTCTATCCTCCACTCTCTCCATCTCTCTGCCCCTAACACGATCTCTCAACCCCCACTCTCTCTACCCCCTCCCACTGTCTTTCTCTCTTTACACCCCTCCTCGTCCCTGACTCTGCACCCCACTCCCTCCCTCTCTATAGACCGTCCCACTCTCTCTGTCCCCTTCACGCTCTCTATTTGACCCTCTCACTTTCTATCTCTCCAGTACTCTATGTCTCTCTCTTTCCGTCTTCACCTCGCAATCACTCTTGACTCCCTATGTTTCCCTGTACTGACCCCTTCACGGTCTCTTCCCCTCCTACTCTACCTCCCTTTGCCTCTTGCCCTCCCACTGTGATTCTACATCCTTACCTCTCTCAGCCCCCTCTCTAGTCTCTGCCGACTATATTTCTCTCTTCGCTTCCATCTCTGTCTCTGTGCCCTCCCACTCTCTCTCTTCGCCTTCCATCTCCCTCCCTCTACCCATTCCCACTCTCTTTCCCTCCCACACTTCCTCTCTCTTTCACTCTTCACCCTCCCATTCTCTCTCAACCCCTCCCACCTTTTAGTCTCCACACCGTTAATGTCTCTCCCTCCCTCTCTCTTTCTTTCAGCCCCACTCCCTCTTGCGCTCTCTCTCATTCTATCTTCCCCAACCCCCACTCTGGGTCACTCTATGCAACTCTTTCTCTCGCGGCACCTCCACTCTGTCTACCACAACCCGCTCTGTCTCCCCACCCCTCCCTTTCTACAAACCTCCCACTTTCAGACTCTGTAACCCCACACACTCTCTCGTTCAATCCCTTTCACACTCTCTCTCCCCTTCCCCCTCTCTCTGCTCGACACTCTCTCTCTACCGTGTATTTATTCCCTCCCTAACCCTCTCCCACGCTTGCGCTCTACACCCCCATTCTTTCTCGACCTGCTCCCATTCTCTCTCCCTTTACCCCCTCCTATTGCTTCTTTCTCTATACACCCCTGACACGCACTCTCTACCCCAGCCCCACTCTCTCTACTGCCCATCACACACTCTCGCACACTCCCACTCTCTGTCTCCCTAATCTCACTCTCTCACCTCATCCCACACTGTCTCTCTACCAGCTCCCACAATCTCCCTGTTTACCTCACATTCCGTCTCTCTACCCCAATCCTTCCGACTCTCCTTCTCTATTCAAAAACACTCTCACTCTTTACACCTCTCCCACACTCTCTCTAATCCTCTCCCACTCACTACATCCCTCCCACCCTCTCTACCCCATTCTATCTCTAAACCTCGCACTCTTTCTCTCTTTATCCCTTTCCATTCACTATCCCTTTACACCCATCCACTCTCCCTCTCTCTAAACCCCTCCTACTCTCTCGCCCATTAACCCACTCACTCCCTCTCTCTACCGCCTGCCACTCTTTCTACACCACTCCTTTTCTCCCCTTCCCACTCTCACTCACCCCACACTCTCTCCATCAGCTTCCACTATCTCTCTATACTCCACTCCCTCTCTACCCCTCGCTTTCTCTCTTCTCACACTCTGTCTATTCGCCTCCCACTCTCTCTCTGTCTTCACCTCTCGCACTCTTTCTCGTTCACTCCAACTCTCTCTCTACATCTCTCCCTCCGCCCTGTCTGTTCCCCTCTTTCTCTACCCCTTCCTCTCTGTTCCTCTCCGTCCCTCTCTGCACTACCCGCCCACTATATATCGTTCTCTTTCCCTCCCATTCTCTCTCTCTGACTTCACCGCTCGCACTGTCTCTCTTGTTCCCTCTAATTCTGTCTCTACATCCTTCCCTCCCACTCTCTCTCTTCCCTCTCACACGCTTTCTATCCACTTCTCCCTTCCTCTCTATCTTCCCCACCCTCTCTCTACTACCCACCCACTATATCCCCCCTCTTTCCCTCCTACTCTCTTCCCAACCCTCCCAGTTCTCCCTCTCCCTACACTCTCCCACTCTTTCTATCTGCCACACTTCCACTCTCTTTCTCTCTCTTTCCACACTATCTCTACTACCTCCCTCTCGCTCTACACCTCTCACACTCACTTACTTGCCGTGCTCATCTCTCCACTTTTCTCACTTCCCCTCCCACACATTCTCTCTCGTTACGCACCTCGCTCTATCTCTGTCTCTCTCTCTCCATCACATACCTCTCTCTCTCACTTCTCCCCTATCACTATCTCTCGGTTTACATCCCTCCTTCCCACTCTCTCGCTCTCCGCCCCCTTCCGCCTTCTCTCTCTCAACTACCCGCCCATTGTTTGCCTCTTTTCCCTCCCACTTTTTCCTTCAACTCCCACTCTCTCTTCCTCTCCAATTCTTCCTCTCTCTGCACTCTCCCACCCACTCTGTCCACAACACATCCCCTTTCTATTTCTCTTCCGCCTCCCACTAAATCTCGACTCACTTCCTCTCTCTCTTTATACCTCCACAATTCCCTCTCAATTCCCTCCAGCTCTCTCGCTCACTTCTCCCTTCGCACTATCTATCGCACGACTATCTTGCTCTCTTCCCAACGCCCCCTTTTCTCCACTCCACTATGTCGCACACTCTCTCTCTCGACCACCACACATTCTCACTCTCCAGACCCTATCACTCTCTCTACTACACATCCTCTCTCTATCCCTCCCATTGTCTCTGAATCTCACTAACGCCCTCCCACTCTTTCTATCTGTCTCCCTCTCACTGTCTCTACACCCCTCTTCCACTCACTACCCCTGTCTCACTCTCTCTGCCGCTCTCTAACAATCCCACTCTCTCTTTAACCCCGTCCCGTTCTTTCTCTCCTTCTAACACATTCCCTCAGTTTTTCTACCACCTCCCATTCTCTCCCTTTAATCCACTCCCACTTTCTCACCCTCCTACTATCCCTCTCTCACTCCCCTACTCCGTGTCTTTTTCTCTCTTTCCCCAATCTCTCAGATTTCCCCTCCAACTCTCTGTCTTCCCGTTCGCACTCACTTTCACCCCCACGATCGTCTCTGTCTAACCCCTCCTCTGTCTCCCCCACTCCCACTCTCTGTCTCCTCCATTCCAGTCTCTCTCTCTCTCCACTCCATCCCCTCTCATTCCCTATCATTCTCCCACTCTGTCTCTCTGACATCCTCGCACTCCACGACCCTCCACGGTCACTTTCCCTAAGCGTTCCACTCTCTCACCCCATCCCATTCTTTCTGTCCACGTCCCTCCCTCTCTCTTTTTACCGTTCTCCCACTCTGTACACTCTACTCCACTTCCTCTCTCTCTCTAAACTCCCCACGCTTTCTATCTCGAGCCTCTCCCATTCTCTGTCCCTTTACTCCTTCCCATTACCCCTCACACTATCCACCACACTCTAACTCTCTTCAGTCCCCGAATCTCTCTCTACCCCACTCCTACATTCTCTCTCCCCCTCCCACACTCTCATTCTAATTCGTTCATTCTGTCTCTCTTATAGCTCCTCGTATTTCATATCTCTTTGCCACTACCCTCTCTCTCTCCACTACTCCCTCCCACTTTCATTCTCTACCCCAACTACTCTCATTCTCCACCCCCTCCCACTCACCCTAACCCCACTCTCTCTCTACACCGCTCCCACTCTCTCTACCCCCTTACATTCTCTCACTGTCTTACCATCCCACTGTCGCTGTCTCTCTAAACTCCTCACACTCTCTCTTCCTTCCTATAACCCACACTCCCTCTCCCGGCTCCGACTCACAACCCCCTCCTCCTCTCTCTAACCCACTCTCTGTCTCTACTTCTCCTTCATTTGCTCTAATTTTCCAAATCTTTCTCTCTCTCCCCCTCCCATTCTCTCTTGCTATCTCAAACACTCCCTACTCTCTCGACCTTCTCCCATTCTCTCGATTTACCCCACCCTCACTCACTGTCTTGCTCCCACACTATTTCCCTCACGCCCTCCCGCATCCCTTTATATCACATCTCACTCTCACTCCATTTGATCCCACTCCCTCTCTTTCTCTCTACCCCACTCTCTCTCTTTCTCTCTTCCACCACTCTGTCACTTGCTCTCCCGCTCTCTGTCTTCCTCGCTCTCACTCTCTCTCTTCTCACCTCCGATTCACTCTCTCCACCCATTCCCTTCTGTTCTGGCCTCCCATAATCTCTCTTTCTTTCTTCCTACTGCCATTCACACACACTCTCTATTCTCTCCCTCCCTGTCTCTCTATTCCCATCCCACTACCTCTCATTCCTTTTGCATCCCAGTCTCTCTCTGTCTACACTCGTACTCTCTTTTGTCCCTTCCTACATACACTTTCACTCTCCCCCTTCCGGTCTCTCTCTCCTCCCCTCGCACTCAATAATTTTATCTTCCCCTTCCAACTGTCTCACTGTCTACCCCGTCATTCTCCTTAAATCTAGTACCACCTTCCCTCTTTCTCAACTTTTCCCACTCTGTCATCTCATCCCACACTCTCTCTCTCTTCCTGTCTTCCCCCCACTCATCCAGACATTGTCTCTAACCCCTACCTCCATCTCTCTAATCCCATCCAACTATCTCTCTCCTTTCACATCCCAGTCTCTCTCTGTCAACACTGCTCATACCCTCCCTCTCAGCCCCCATCCCTCTCCCTCTCTCTGGCCCCTCCCACTAACTCTCTCACTTTTCCTCTCTCTCTCTACCCCACTTGGTCTCGCTTTCTACCTCCTCCCACTCTCTCCCTCTCCTCCCTCCCACTCTATCTGCCCAACCTCTCTCTCACGCTCGGCTCTCCGATTCTCTCTTTCGATACTCATCTCTCTCTCTCTCTTTTCAGCCACTCCATCCCTATCTCTCTACTCCCCTCCCTCTAACTCTTTTTTTTCCGCTCCCAGTCTCGATCTCTACCAACTACAACTGTCTCTCCCTCGTTGTCTCTTCTCCCTCTCACCTTTTCTGACTCCACATCCTCCCTCTGCATCTCTCTCTACCCACCTCCCTCTCTCTTCCCATCACATTCTTTCCATCTTTCTGTCTCTACCTCCTCCCATTAACTCCCTCTCTCACACACATTCCCTCCCTCTCTCTATCACCTCCCATTCTCTCTGTCAAACACCTCCAACTCACTGTCTCCAGCAACCCAATCTGTACCTACCACACTCTCTCTCTACCCCAATCCCAAACTTTGTCTCTTCCCCTTGGAGTCTCCCTCCCAGCCACACTCCCTCTCACTCTATCTCTATCTCTCTCTTCCCCGAATTCTATCTCTACCGTTCGCCCAGTCTCTCTCTGCAACCTCCCAATCTCTCAAACCCCTCGCAATCTCTCTCTGTCTACTTGTTCCTGTTCTTTGAATCTAAGCCCCTTCCACTCTATCTCACTACACACCCCCACTCGCGCTCCAAACTGTCCCTCTCTCTTGCTACCCCATTCCGTCTCTCTCGCTCACGCCTACAGTCACTCTACCCCGTTCCACTCCCAACCTTTGCCACACTCCCTCCCACTCTGCCTCTATTGCTCTATGAGGATTTTCTGAAGAAGGGCTCATGCCCAAATCATCGATTCTCCTATTCCTTGGATGCTGCCTGACCTGCTGCGCTTTTCCAGCAACACATTTTCAGCTCTATCTCTCTCCCCCAAACTGTCTCTCTGAGCGTCTCCCAATCTCTCTCTACCCATCTCTAAAGCCAAAACTCGTTTTAGCTCTCAACGCCCCCCTCACACTCTTTAGCCCCCACTCCTCTGTCTGCACATTCCCCCTCTATCTGTCACCCTTCCACTCTGTCCCTCACACTCACACTGTCTCTCTAAACACTTCCCTTTTCCTTTCGATCCATAAATTATCCCTACTAAACTCCATATCTCTCATTATCACTCTCTCTAACCCCTCTCTCCCTCTAGAGCCCCACACTCCATCTCGCTCTACAACCTCCCACTATCTTTCGCTCTCTTCCCCTCCCACTCTCTCCCTCTCGTTCTTCACCATCCCTCTTTCTCTATACCCCACTCCCTCTCTCTTTCTTTCCCCTTCAAACGATCTCCCTCTACCCCACTCCTGCACTCTCTCTTTCTCTCTCCACACTCTCTCTCTTCCAATCCCACACTCTATCTGTCTCTTGAGCTCACACGCTGTCTCTTCACCCCTACAATACTGTGTCGAAGAAAACGCCTCGGTCTCTCTCTGTCTCCCCTTCCATCTATCTCTTTGACTACGACCCCCACTCAGTCTCTCTCTGTACATCGAATCTTATCTCTCTCTCATATCCCACCCTCCCTCTCTCTCTCTACCCCCTCCCCTCCCACCCTCTGCTTCGAAAACCTCCAACACTCTCTCTCCACTCCGCTTTCTCTCTTCCCCACACGCAGTCTCTCTGTCTGTACTCCGTCCCACTCTCTTTACCCTCCTGCTGCTCTCTATCCCACCTCCCCTTACTCTTCCGCATCCCCCTCTCGCAGTTTACCCAACTTCCCCAACCTATCCCTCTCTCTCCCTCCTCCATTCCCTCTCTCTCACACACTCTCCATTTCTACCCCTTTCCCTTTCTCTATCTGTCCCCGTCCGACTATCTTTCTTTCCCATCCCACTCTCTCTACCGACTGCTTCTCTCTTTAATTCTCTCTTCTCCCTCCCACTATCTTTCTCTCTCTTCCCCTCCCACTATCTCCCTCTCTTTCTACACCATCCCTTTTTCTCTGTACCACACTCCCTTTCTCTCTTTCTCTCCCCAACAAACGATCTCTTCCTCTACCCCACTCCTGTTCTCTCTCTTTGTCTCTCCACCCTCTCTCCCTTCCGATCTCACTCTCTATCTGTCGATCGAGCTCACAATGCTGTCTCTTCTCCCCTGTCTTTCCCTCTGCATCACTCTTTCTACCCACCTCCCTCTCCCTACCCCACTCACTCTGTCTTACTCTCTTCCCACTCCCATTCTCTCCCACTCCCTCTCTCTCTACCGCTTCCCTCCCTCTGTCATTCCTTCCTTCTCTCTCTCTGACGCCTCTCACTCTCTCTTTCAAACCTCTCCCACTCAGTGTCTTCCCATCCCCCTCACGACGCTCTCTCTCTATCCCCTCGCACAGTCTCTCCCCTTCCCTCTCTATCTACACCAATCTCCCTCTCTACACCAATCCCACCGTCTCTGAGCCCTTGCGCTCTCCCTCTCTGCCGCACTCCCGCCCAGTCTCACGATCTCTCTCTACCCCCGAAATCCCTCTCTACCTCTCTTTCACACCCTCTCTACCGGTCTCGTCATCTCTGTCGACAATGCTCCAACACTCTACCGCTGTCCAAATCTCTCTCTCGACACACATTCACACTCTCTCTCCCTTGCATTCTCTCGCTGTCCACCCCTCACACTCTCTATCTAAAACCCTTCCGACTCTCTCTCTCTACCACCTGCCACTGTCTCTCTCAAAACTATCTCATTCACTGTCTCCACCCTTCCCCTCTCTCTTTCCCACTCCCTCTCTCTGTCTCTCGCTACCCCCTCGCGTTGTCTCTCCCCTACCCAAATCTATCAAACCCATTCTCCCTCCCTACCACAAACCCGCTCTCTCTCCCCTACCCTCTTACGTACCCTCTCAACCTCTCTGCCATACTCCCTCCCACTCTTTCTCTCTCTCTACTGACGAACTCTCTCTGCACCACTCTCTCACTCTCTCTACAACCCACCATCTGTATCTCTCTAACACCCTCGCATTTTCTCTCTGTCGACTCTCTCACACACTCTCTCAAAACCCCTCCCAGTCTCACTCTCCCTACCCCCTCCCACTCACTCTCTCCACCTTCCCACTGGCGACCTCTCCCACTCTCCCTCTACCCCAATCCCACTCTCTCTCTCTACCACTTTCCATACTCTCTGTCTGTCACACTCCCTCCCAATCTGTCTCTCTCGCTCTAACCCTAAATTCTATTTGCCTCTCTCCCAATCTCTATCTCTCCCCCTCTCCCACTCTCTCCTTCTATCCCTATCCTGCTAAAACCTCCCATTCTTTCTATGTCTACCCCCTCCCACTGTCTCTGTGTACATCCGTCCCACTCCTTCTCGCTGTACACCCTCCCATTCTCTCTCTTACCATTCCACTCTTTCCATCGCCTTTCAATTCTCTATCTAAACCACTCCCCACTCCCATTCTCATTCTACCCCTTACCACTATCTCTCTCCACTCCACTCTCTCTTTCACTTTTCCACTCGCACTCACTCCGTCACATTCCACCCACTCTCTCTAGCGAACTCCCTCTCTCTTTCTCTGTTCTCCCTCCCATTCTCTCTCTACTGTCTCCTTCTGTCTCTACCCCTTCTCATTCATTCCCTGCCTCTCTCTATCTTACTCCTCCCAATCTCACGCGACACCCTACCTCTCTCTCACTACCCTCCCACTTTTTCTGTCCTCCCATCCGACTCTATCCCTCCAACTGTCTCCCTCTGCAATCTCTCTCTCTCGATATATATCTACACGACTCCCTCCCTCTCTCTCTACAGGCAGTCCCTCTCTCTGTTCTCCCTCCCATCTCTGTACCCCCTCGCTCTCTATCCTTCTCTCATGCGACCCCCTTTCTACCCCCTCCAGCTCTCTGTTTTCCACTCTAACCTCACTATCCCACTTCAGCTCTCTAGGTAAAAACAATGACTGCAGGTGCTGGTAACCACATTCTGGATTAGTGCTGCTGGAAAAGCATAGGAGTTCAGGCAGCATCCGAGGAGCTGTAAAATCGACGTTTCGGGCAAAAGCCCTTCATCAGGAATACAGGCAGAGAGCCTGAAGCGTGGAGAGATAAGTGAGAGGAGGGTGGGGTTGGGGACAAAATAGGCGGGTGGGGGAGGGGATGAAGGTGTTAGATCGGGGGGGAGGAGGGATGGAGTGGATAGGTGGACAAGAAGAAAGGCTGATAGGATAAGTCATGGGGACAGTGCTGAGCTGGAAGTTGGGAACTGCGGTGAGGTGGGGGAAAGGGAAATGAGGAAATTGTTGAAGTCCCCATTGATGCCCTGAGGTTGAAGTGTTCCAAGGCAGAAGATGAGGCGTTCTTCCTCCTTGCGTCTGGTGGTGAGGGAGCGGCGGTGAAGGAGGCCCAGGATCCCCATTTCCTCTGCAGAGTGGGAGGGATAGTTGAAATGTTGGGCCACAGGGCAGTGTGGTTGATTGGTGCGGGTATCCCAGAGATGTTCCCTAAAGCGTTCTGCTTGGAGGTGTTCAGTCTCCCCAATGGAGAGGAGACCGCATCGGGAGCAACGGATATAATAAATGATATTGGTGGGTGTGCAGGTAAAACTTTAGTAGCTGTGGAAGGCTCCTTTAGGGCCTTGGATGGAGGTGATGGAGGAGGTGTGGGCGCAGGTTTTGCAATTCCTGCGGTGGCAGGGGAAGGTTCCAGGATGGGAGGGTTACTTGAAGGGGGGCGTGGTCCCGACCAGACAGTCACGGAGGGAACGGTCTTTGCTGAAGGCGGAAAGGGATGGGGAGGGAAATATATACGTGGTGGTGAGGTCTGTTTGGAGGTGGCAGAAATGTCGGCAGAGGATCTGGTTTATGCGAAGGTTGGTAGAGTGGACGGTGAGCACCAGGGGCGTTCTCTCCTTGTTACTCCAGCTCTCTGTCTCTTTCTCTCTTCTCCCACTCTCTCCCTTCCTCTCACACTCTTCTTTTCTACTGTGTTTGCACTCACTCCCTCTACCCCCACACTCGCTCTCTGCTCCCAATTTCTCTCTTCCCCTACCACACAGTCTATCTCTCTCTACTCCGCCCCACTCTCACCATCCTCCTTCTGCACTCTCTCCCATATCACCCTTTCTCTTCACCCTCCTCATATTTCTGTTCACCCCACTCCCCCTCACCCCTCATCCCTCCCTCTCCCTACACCCCTCCCACTTTCTCTCACTCACACTTTGTCTCCACCCCACCCCCTTTCTCTATCTTCCCCCTCCGACTATCTGTCTGTTCCCCTCTCACTCTCACTCTGCCGACACCATCACTATCTTTCATTCTCTCTTCTCCCTCCGACTCTGTCACCAATCGTTCCCTCTGCATCTCTATCTACCCACCTTCCTCTCTCTCTACCCCGCCTACTCTCTATCTTTCTCTCTTCCACCTCACGCTCTCTCTTCCCTCTCCATCTCTACCTCCTCCCACTCTTCCTCTGCCCCTCCCACTCTATCTGCCAACCATTCTCTCACGATAGCCCCTCCT
Organism: Chiloscyllium punctatum; assembly: GCF_047496795.1. Classification (NCBI taxonomy): domain Eukaryota; kingdom Metazoa; phylum Chordata; class Chondrichthyes; order Orectolobiformes; family Hemiscylliidae; genus Chiloscyllium; species Chiloscyllium punctatum. Next base: position 41,171,459 of record NC_092789.1, read on the forward strand.
ACTCTCACTTTCTAACATCATCTTTCTCTCTGTCTCCAGCCCCTCCCTTTCACCCTAATCCCCCCATTATTTGTCTTTCTCCACTCCCACTCTCGCTCCCTACCAACTCCAACTGTCTCTCCCTCTTTGTCTTTCACCCTCCCACTTTTTCTGTCTCAATTCCCTCCCTCTACATCTCTCTCTACCCACTTACCTCTCTCTTCCCATCCCGCTCTCTCTCTCCATCCCTCTCTACCTCATCCCATTAACTCTCTCTCTCTCTCATTCCCTCCCCTCTCTCTCTACCATCTCCCACAATCTCTGTCAAACACCTCCCACTCACTGTCTCCAGCAACCCACTCTGTAGCTAACCCCCTCTCTCTCACTACCCCAATCCCACACTCTGTCTCTTCCCCTTGGAGTCTCTCTCTCGCTGCCACTCTCCCTCCCACTCTATCTCTCTCTCTAACTCGAACTTTATCTCTACCACTCTCGTACTCTCTCTCTCACTCCCTCCCAATCTCTCTACCCACTCGTAATCTCTCGCTGTCTACCCACTCATATTCACTCCCTCTAAACCCCCTCCACACTGTCTCTACACCCCTCCACTCGCGCTTTCCAAACGACTCCCACTCTCTTGCTACCCCATTCCTTCTCTCTACACCACGCCTACACTCTCTCTACCCTGTTCCACTCTCTATCTTTTCAACACTCCCTCCCACTCTGCCTCTATCTCTCTACCCCGAACTGTCTCACTGTACGTCTCCCAATCTCTCTCTACCCATCTCTAAAGCTACCATTCTTTTTCGCTCTCACCCCTCCCAGTATCTCTCTCTCTCTCCACCCCCACTCCTCTGTCTGCATATTTCCCACTCTATCTCTAATCCTCCCAGTCTCTCTGTCACACTCCCACTGTCTCTCCAAAGCCTTCCCATTCCCTTTCGACCCCATAGTCTATCTCTACTGCACTCCATATCACTCCATTTCTCTCTCTCTCTAACCCCCCTCGCTCCCTCGAACCCACCCTCGCTCTCTCTCTACCGCCTCCCATTGTCTTTCTCCCTCTCCCCTTCCCACTCTTTCCCTCTCTTTCTTCACCATCCCTCTTTCTCTGTACTGCACTCCTTCTCTCTCTTTCTCTCCCCAACAAACGATCGATCTTTCTACCCCACTCCTGCTTTCACCCGTTCTCTCTCCACCCCTCTCTGTCTCCCGATCCCACTCTCCATCTGTCTACCAAGCTCACACGCTGTCTCTTCTCCCCTACAACACAGTCGAGGAAACCGCCTTGCTCTCTCTCTCTCTTCCCTTCCATCTCTCTCTTTGACTGCTTCCCCACTCAGTCTCTCTCTACATCGAATCTTATCTCTCTCTCTTATCCTTCCTTCCCTCTGTCTTTCTATCCCCTCCCACGCTCTCCTTCTAACCCCTCCTACACTCTCTCCCCGCTCCCCTTTCTATCTTGCCCACACGCAGTCTCTCTCTATTCCGTCCCACAATCTACTCTCCTGCTGCTCTCTCTCCCACCTCCCCTTTCTCTATCCCCTCTCAGTTTACTCTACTTCCCTATCCCTCTCTCTCCCTAATCCCCTCTCTCTCACACACACTCTTTATCTCCCCCCTTTCCCTGTGTCTATTTGCCCCCTCAGTCTATCTTTCTGTTCCCGTCCCACTCTCTCGACCGACTCCATCTCTCACTTTCATTCTCTTTTCACCCTCCCACTCTATCTGTCTCGATTCCTTCCCACTGCACCTCGCTTTCTCCCACCTCTCTCTCTCTATCCCACCCACTCTCTCTCTTTCTCTCTTCTCCCTCCCATTCTCTCTCCCCTCCCTCTCTCTCTCCCTCCTCCCTCTATTTCTCTGTCATTTCCTCCTTCTCTCTCTGAGGCCTTCCAATCTCTCTCAAACCTATCCCACCCACTGTCTCCATAGGCCTCCCCTCGACTCCACTCTCTCTCTCTAACCCCTCGCGCATTCTCTCCACTTCCCTCTCTACCTACACAACTTTCCCTCTCGAAACCAATCCTACTTTCACTACTCCTTTGCAATCTCCCTCTCTGCCACACTCCCTCCCACCCTTTCTCTCTGTACCCCGAACTCCATCTCTACCTCTCTACTCCACATCCTCTCCACCGCTCTTCTAATCTCTGTCTACACCGCTCACACACTCTCTATCGTTCTCCAATCTCTCTCTCTACACACACACATACTCCCTCCCTTGAATTCTGTCTCTGTCCACCCCTCCCACTCTCTCTCTAACCCCCTTCTGACTCTCTCTCTACCACCTGCCACTGTCTTCTCACAACTATCTCAGTCACTCTCTCCACCCTGGCCCTAACTCTCTATCCCACTCTCTCTCTCGCTGCCCCTCGCACGTCTCTCCACTACCCAAATCTATCAAACCCTTTCACCGTCTCTACCACAATCCCGCTCTCTCTCTCCCTACCCTCTTACACTCTACCTCTCTACCACACTACCTCCCACTCTATCTCTCTCTCTCTACTCCCGAACTCTCTCTTCACCACTCTTCCAAACTCTCTCTCTACTTCCCTCCCTAAGTCTCTGTACAGCCCTCGCATTTTCTCTCTGTCTACCCCCTCACACACACTCTCTCTCTAAACCTCTCCAAGTCTCACTCTCACTACCCCGTCCCACTGACGCTCTCCACCCTCCCATTACTAGCTATCACACCCTTCCTCACTACCCCTCTCCCACTCTCTGTCTACCACCTTCCACTCACTCTAACACGTTCCACTCTCTCTGTCACACTCCCTCCCAATCAGTCTCTCTCTCTAACCCTGAAATCTATCTACCTCTATCCCAATGTCTCTCCCTCCCCCTCCCACTCTCTCCCTCTACCACTCTCCACTCTCCAACCTCCCACTCTTTCTATGTCTACCCTCCCACAATGTCTCTGTACATCAGTCCCACTCCTTCTCTCTACACCCTCCCACTCTCTCTCTTACCGTCCCACTCTTCCTATCACCTTCCAACTCTGTCGCACTCCCATTCTCTTCCCACCCCATACCCCTACATCTCTCCACTCCACTCCCTCCGTCTATTTCTCTTGTCCACTCGCACTCACTCCCTCATTTTCCACCCACTCTCTCTCTAGCGAAATCCTTCTTTCTTTCTTCTCCCTCCCATTCTCTCTTCTCTCTCCATTTGTTTCTACCCTTTCTCATTCTCTTTCCCTTCCTCTCTGTTACTCCTTCTAATCGCTATGTCTACCCTCTCACTCACTACTCCATCCCTCCCTTTCTCACTACTCCTCCCACAATTTTTTCCTCCCATCCGACTCTGTCCCTCCAAATGTCTCTCTGCACCCCCTCTCTCTCTCTATATATATATATATCTAACCCACTCCCTCCCCTAACACTCTCCCTCTCTCTGTACTCCCTCCTCCTTCTCTCTTTGCGACCCCCTTTCTACCAACTCAAATTCTCTGTATTCCCCTCTCAGCTCAATACCCCACTTCCGCTCTCTGTCTCTTTCTCTCTTCCACATTCTCTGTCTTCCCCTCACACTCTGTCTGTCTTCTGTGTTTGCACTCAGTCTCTCTACACCCCCACACTCTGTCTAACCCCACTGTATCTATATCTCCTCACTCCCTCTCGCTACTCCCCTCCCAATATCTATCTCTCTACTTCCCTCTCACTCTCTCTCTTTCTTCCCCATACCACTCGCTGTCTACCCCACTCCCTCTCTCTATCTTTCTGTCTAACCCAGTCCCTCTCTCTCTTTCTCTTAATCCACCACTCGCTCTCTCTTCCCTTCCCACTGTCTCTGTCAACCGATCTCGCTCTCTCTCTTCTCCCCTCCAACACTGTGTCTCTCTAAATTCTTCCCCTCTCTCTTTCACCAGCTGTTTATCCCTCTACCCAGAATCCAGTCTCTCTCTTTAGACCCTCTCTCTGTCGATCTCGCAACACTTTCCCACTCTCTCTATGTCCCACTCTCTTTCTCTCTCTAAACCCTCCCACTGTCTATCTGTCTGCTCCCTTTTCTCTCTTCCCCATTCCCACTGTCTCTCTACACCCTTCCACACTTTCTAACAACGTGCATCTCTATGTCTCCACCCCACTCCCTCTCTCTTTCTATCCCCTCCGTCTACCTCTTTATCTTCCCATCCAACACTCTCGATATCCACTTCATCCCTCTCTCCCTCGTTCTCTTTCTCCCCCCCAACTCTGGCTTTCTCTATTGACTCCCTCTGCATCTCTCCCTACCAACCTCCCTCTCTCCCTTTTCCACTCCCACTGTTTCTCTCTATATCTCTGTTGCCTCCCACTCTCTTCCTCTCTCACACCTCCCTCTCTTTCTAAACCCGTCCGTCTCTCTCTACCATCTCTAATACTCTGTCTCTCAAACCTCTCCCACTCACTCTCGCCACCCTCCCCTTCTCCACCGCACTCCCTCTCTCTACCCCCATACAATCTCTCCACCATCCCGCTCTATCTATCGCACACTCTCTCTGTACTCCAATCCCACTCTCTCACTCTGCCCCATTGCACTCTCTCTCTGTCACACTCCCTCCCACTCTCTCGCTGTAGCCCTCCCACTGTCTCTTTCTACCTCGCTCCAACTCTCTCTCTTTATTCCTCTCCCACTCGCTCTCTCGACATCCACCCCCTCTCTCTATAACCCCTCGCATTCTCCCCTGCCTCCCACTCTCTAAACCCCTTCAACTTCAACTCTCTTTATCCCCCCACTCACTCTCTCCGCCCTCCTCCACTCCATCTACCCCACTCTCTCTGTCGCTACCCCACTCCCACTCTTTCTACCTCTTCCACTCTCTGACTTCCACATCTCCTCCGACTCTGCCTCTCTCTCTCTAGCCCCAAACTCTACGTCTACTTCTCTCTCACACACTCTCTGTCAACTAAGCTCGCACCCTCTCTCTGTCACTCTCCTCCTACATCGTGTCACTCTAACCCCCACCCACTCTCTCTTCCCCTCCTCTGCCACTTTTTTCCTTCACCCTCCTATTCAAAGCCTCTCTACCCCGTCTCTCTCGCAACCCCGTCTCTCTCACTAGCCTTTCCTTATCTCTGTATCTCGACCCACTCCCACTCTCTCTCTGTCACTCCCTCTCCCTCTAAGCCCTCCCACACTCTCTTTCTAATCCCTGATACTCTCTCTCCGCTCCCCATTTCCTTCTTGCCAACTCCCACTCTCTCTTTACCCTCCACTCTCCCTACCATCCTCCCATTCTCTCTCCCACCTCCACCCTCTCTCTTCCCTCTCCCACTATCTCTCTCCGGCATTCCTCCTCTTCCCGTCATCGCTCTCTCTCCCTATCCCATCCTACACTTTGACATTTCCACTATCTCCACCACAATTCCTCTCTTTTTCTCCCCCATCCGACTATCTATCTCTCTTCCCCAAATGGCTTTCCACCCACTCCAACACTCTCCCTCGTTCTCTCTTCTCCCTCCCACTCTGTCACCAACCCCTCCCTCTACATTTCACTCTAACCAACGCCAACTCTCTCTCTCTCTCCCCCTCCCTCCATCTCTAACCCCACTCACCATCTCTCTGTCAGCCCCTCCCTCAATTAACCTCCTCCCACTCTCTTTCAATCCCTTCCCCTCTCTCGAACCCCTCGCACAGTCTGTCCCCTCCTCCCTCTGTAACTACATCACTCTCGCTCTCTACCCAAATCCAAAACTTTCTCTATGTTCTTGCAAACTCTCTCTGCCACACTCCCTCCCACACTGTCTCTCACTAGCATCGAAATCTCTCTCTCTACCTCTCTACCTCTCTCTCCACACCCTTCCCAAAATCTCTCTCTACCCCCTTGCATTCTTCAAATTTTCAACGCTCCTCCTACTTTCTCTCTCTCTATGCCCCTTCCACTCTCTCTCTCACATTCTCCCACTCACTGTCTTCACCTTCCCACTCTCGACCTACTCCACTCTCTCCCTCGACCCCACTCCCAATCTCTCCATACCGCCTTGCAATTTTTCTCTGCCACACTCCCTCTCACTCTGTCGCTATCTCTATCTTTCTACCCCCAACTCACTTTAACTCTCTCCAACCCACTCCCTCTAAATCTCCCACTCTCTCTACCCCTCCTCACTGTCTCAACACCCACTTCTTCTCTCTCTACGCCCTCCCACTGAGTCTCTCTCTCTACAGCCCTACCACTCCCTCTCTCTCGACTATATCAAACTCTATCTCTCACGTTCCCACCATCTCTAACACACTTCCACTCTGTCAATGACACGCTCACATTCTCTTTCTACCACCTAACATTATCTGTCTCTCTCCACTCCACTCCATCCCTCGCTCTTTCTCTCTTCCACTTCCACTCATTCGCTTTCAACCCAAGCAGTTTCTCTAACGCACTCGCTCTCTCTCTGTCTTCCCCTCGAACCCTTGCTCTTTGCCCTCCCACTCTCTCTCGAACCCCTCCCTCTCTGTTCCCCCACACATTCTCTCACTCGAGTCCTCTCTCACTTTCTCACTCTATCCCCGTCCGACTCTCCATATCGACCCCACTCTCGCTCTTCCCCTCTCACTCTCGCTCTCCCCCCTCATTCTCTCTCCCTAACTCCCCCACACTTTAACTCTGTACACCCGCACTCTCCCTCGCTCTCTACTTCCCTCCCACTCTCTCTCTCACCTCTCTATCTACCCCAATCCCACTCTTGGAAGGACATCTTCTGGAGAATATGTTCATGGATAGTATCTGTTCCCATTTGGAAGTAAAATGGTTTAGTGCTGAATAACATGGTATTGCACAGGGACATTTATCATCTTAATAGAATTCTTTGAGGTAGTGAGAAAGTTGATTGATAAAGGAAGGGCTGTAGATGTCATATACCTGGACTTCATCAAAGCGTTTGATATGTTTCAGCATAGTAGCTGATGGAGAAAGTGATGTCGCATTGGCTCCAGGATGTAATAGCTAAATAGATAGAGAAATTGTTTGACAATGGGAGACAGAGACTAGTAATGGAAGGGAATTTCTGAAAATGGAGAAATGTATTACACCGGTATCCATGCTGGAAAAAATGTTGTTTCTGATGGAGACAACTATTCAACAGGAACGTATGTGTGATCTGATTAGCAAATTTTCAGACGAAATGTCGATTTGTGGAGTAGCAGACAGTGAATGGTAATGTAAGAGAATGAAACAAATTAGAGATAAAATGAAAAGCTTGACGTAGAAATGTCAGATGGAGTGCAATCCGGCAAATGCGAGGTGTGGAATTTTGGAAGATCCAATTCTCGAGTGAAATTTACTGAAAATAGAAATGCCCGATGGAAAGAGATACTTGGATGTTCAGATGGACTTTGTCTTGAACCTGGCAACGTAGGTCGATAAAGTAGTGAAGAAGGCAGGTGGCATAATTTCATTCATCAGTCAGGTGTAGGGTACAACAGTTGGCACGGGTTGATATAGTTATTCGGGTACATGTGGAATAAGGTATATCGTTCTGGTCGCCACATTACCAGATGGATGTGCATAATTTGGGGTGGATATGAGGAGGTTTTCCAGAATGATGCCAGGTATTCAAAGTGCTAGCTATAAAGAGAGTTTGAGTAGATTAACATTATTTTCATTGGAATGACTGCTTTTGAGTGCCCACCTGATTAACCTTTACAAACTCATGAGAGATAGTGGCAGGTTGGATAGCAAAATACATTTCCTTCGGGGTCACATGTTCAAGATGAGACGTTTGAGGGAGATCGACAAATACATGAATGGGCAGGGAGCAAAGCAATAAAAATCCCTAGTAAATAGGCAGCAGGTTTCGATGAGACGTTCTGGATCGACACAGGCATGGAGGGCCAATGGGCCTGCTCCTGTCGTGTAAGATCCTTTGTTCTTTGTTCATTGTTATCTCATTGAGCATCGCATCCCGTTCCTTCTGGACCTGTGGAGCTTTGAAAATATTAATCTTGGAGATGGTTTGTTTTAACAGCACAGCATTCCCTCGTTCTTACTCATGCACAATACCACTGGTTCACCGCATCTTAATCCTGCACATGTCCTCATCACCCTGCAACATACATTTCAACTATGGTCTTTGCTCCCGGAACAGGTAATTCACTAACCTATCCCACTTTTCAAGCAAATATTTGTTGTTCAGCGTATTTTGAGGCACATCGAAATCCACAAAATCTTGGTTTGATTCCTCGCTGTTTGGGACATTACGTGATACATGTTTTCCAGTTCTCTCTCTCTAACTCGACATATGATCGCCGTTTATTGTCTGCCAGTGCAACACATTATTCACTCTCTCTTGAAGGTACAGTACACGCCTACAACATTTGACAACAGGAGACAGAGACGTGAAAGGGAAGGGAGTTTCTCAAAATGGAGAAGTGTAAGAAGTGATATTCGACCGGTATCTGTGCTGGGAACAAAGTTGTTTGTGATCGAGATAAATATTTGAGAGGAATAATATTCGAGAGGAACACATCAATATTTCCTCCTTTCACATTTCTAAGTGCGCTGACATTTAACAATATTTAAATATTTGATATCAGACTTTTGGGATAAGATTTAAATGCGAGTCTACACAGCATGAACGTGGTGGTCTTGGATTGCGAATCTTATGAGTATTCCACGAGTCGAGCATTCAGTGCTGTTCATATGATTATATATTGCAGTCAATTCCCACGAATGAGCAATCCACTAAACTTCTGAAATGTTTTACGTTGGTGTCCTTTGCACTGGAGAATAAAACAACCAATTGCCTCTTTCAAAACCCTTCCGTGTCAATCCATGTCCACCATTGAAATACTCTTAGTAACATGATAATTGTAAGTGACAGTTTGGCTCCCGTCACTTTGCCCCTGTCCTCGCACCTCCTCCAAATCCCTCCCCACCCCCACACCCCGACTCCACCACTGATGTGGTGCAGTTGAATTATTTAATATTTACTCATTGAAGATAGGGGCAACACTGCCTTTAGAGTTTCCATATCGCGGAGTTTGAACTCTCTCTGTGAACTACAAACTAATCATCAAAAGCGAAGCACCTCGTCCGATAATCCGTTATAAACAAGAGTAAGGAGTGATATAATTGCAGCAACTTCTGCTATTTAAGTGGCACACATCCCTGACCCTTACTTCAAAGTCTGAAAGTGACAAATTTTTATTTAACTCTGACAATTACAACTTAACTGAATTATTGACAGACCAAACAGTTGTCCTCTAACTACTCAGCTACTGCCGAATAACGCAAAACTCAAATGGTACTCTGTTCCCGTTTATGCAAAATCCAGTAATATATGAAAACAACAGAATGTAGTTTCACTAAACTTCAGCTGTGTTAAGTGCAATCTGGAGCTTCCTGTGTCTTTTCACTCACGGTTTTGTCAGGATTGTTTTCCCTGTAGATTCTATTGTCATGGTGGCCTGTTACCATGGTAAAACAGTGATGCTTTCTGAATGAACTTATCGTTTGCCGTATGCCTTTTCCCTCTCGCTCGATTTTTCAAATATGCTCATCTTTTATAACCTTGATGACCAATGGATAATATCACATTCGGATTTGTCGAAGATTGTCAGTCCATCAGATTTAAATTTAATACTTTTTTGTTACATAAGGGCCTGTTTTAAATTTATTGGCTTTTTTATCAAAAGGAAGCTATTGGTCTTGATAGATGATGCTGCTTGGATTTTTGATACAGAATATTTCAATTGCATCTCTCTGTGTTCCTGCAAATTTTAAATCAGTATGTAAACGTCCATTTTAACTCTAAGCACTACAACACAAAAACATTATCTTTCAAAGGGATCAAGCATTTCTGCATTTCACAATTTTCCAATTGTACGCACAATAACTTCGCAACACTGATCATGACTCAATCTCAAGAGGTTTAGTTAATGTTCAGACCCGTCTCATAGGTGTTTTGCAAGTGTTACCATAAGTTGAAATTGAACTGGAGGGTTTGCAGAAATGGAGATTATAAAAATGAAGAAACTGTGTTGCTCAGTAGATGCCTACTGTTTCTCTATTGATACCGCCATGACATTCAGAGAATCACAGAAAAGCAAAGATGGGATATGGAAACTTTCAGCTTAGGCTGTGTCTAAAACTAACTGCAGTCGCTGTAATTTGAGCTGTTCTTGATTATGCTCATCCATTTGAGCCCTAACTCACAGCTTTCCAATCGTGAATGAAGCTTTCAACTCCAGTATTCAAAACTTGTGTCATGTTCCGGATTTTAAAGTTGACTTGTATGCATCGTATTCTCACGATGGTTGGGGGTGAGGCGGGATTTGAGTGGATGTTAATTTTCAGAAATGGCAGGAAAACCGTTGCACCTTTCAGCTTCAAATTAGATAGCTTCACAGAATCAGAGTTTCGTGTCAATACTAAATCACATCTCATACGTCTCTGAAGCATGACCAGAGGAATGATAGATAACATATTCAAACCTAAGTTCACTTAAACCTGGAAGGAGAACTGTGACAGATCAATGGAAACTCTACTTCACTGAAAATTCCGGTCGAAGCGACTCACTCCTGATTTTGAAGTACATTGTTCATTCCGTCAGAGTCATTCAGTCAAAATCGAATGCCCTCCCTGACGGTTTACTTTGGGTCGGTTTGCAGAAGACGGGCTGCAGCGGTTCAGGAAGGAATTCCCAGCCTCCACCTTCTCAAAGGGGACAATGGGAGATAAATTCCGGACTGGTCATCGCCTCCCATGACCTTTGAATGGGCGGATATAAAATTGTAATGAAGGCAGTAGTGCTGAGGTTTCAGTCTGAACTAATTTGCGGGATGTCCTTCTGCCATATCACACGCTCTGATCCCATTCCGACGTCTTGAAACTTCCATTGTAAAGCATTCCGTCCCTCTTCTCTGGGCCTCTCTCGAAAGCCAACTGAGCAACTATTCAGTTGTTATCATCTTTTGGACACAACTGAGAGGATCAAGGATACTTACAATGGAACAGGACAGAATAATCTGCAAGCTAATGTTAATATGAACCACGTCCGAAGATACCACCAACCAAACAGAACACACTACGTCTCTCTGCAGTTCTCTTCACGTACTATAATGTTTTGTTCCTGTCAGCATTTTTCATTTTCTCTCGCTCTCTCTCTCGCCCTCTCTCTCTCTCTCTCTCCATCTTTATGATCTCTGATAAATGACTGATGTCCACATCCCACGGGTGAAATTTTAAAAGCAAGAATTAACAGTTCGGTGATAGGGAAGAGGAGGGTTTTGATCTCCTGGTATAATACAAGATTATTCATTCTTAATCTTGAATTATTCATAGTACCTATACATTCTTACTTATTCAAAAAAATAAGCAAAATGTCAGCGACTAGATGGTAGAAATTGAATTAAACTTAAAAAAAAATCTAATATTCAGAATCTGCTGCCTGTGAATTCCTGTTTTTGTTGCCCTAGCTTTTTTCAATCCGTCCACTGCCGATTAGGGAATAAATACATAGAAATTTCCCTTCTGCGTTCTGTCTATAACTCGCCTCTGAAACATTATTGAACATTGAAGTCTTGATATCTGACCTAGATTCAGAACATGCCACTTCATTGTGGAACAATTCTGCAGAAATAACAAAGCCACACCAGAATTTACGACCGCTGCACAACTGCACCAAGAAAAGTAAAATGAATAATTTCATCCCCTTCTTTCCATCATCGACTTTTATCAAGTGTACAAACTACTCAACGATTGATTGGAAATCGACCTGTCCCTCTGAAATTCTGCATAATCGTTCTGAATGGAGTACAGCCGTATGATTGGGAGTACAACCGTATGCAGTAGTGGCTGATCGACGTGACGAACATGAGAAATTCAGAGTAGTTGATGGCAACTGAAAAGCAAACAAAACATAACTCTGGTGCCAGTGCACGAAATTGGCGAGGCCAGCACTGTATCATTTTAAATTAGTGCCTCTCAGCTGTAACAGTCTCACGAGACCAGACGTCTGCAGTGTCATCCAGCAAATCATAATGCTATTAAGTTCACCTTTATTCCACTCCCAGTCATTCCCGTTCCTTGTTTTTTTGCGTAGATTCACTTTCTGGTTTTCGAATGAAATTTTACGATATTGAAAAAATTTTGAAAATTTTTCGACAAAAAATTACGATATTCAAAAAATTACGACAGGCTGGATAAACTCTGATTTTTATCAATGTCAGGGAGACGATTGAGTGGTGACTTTATAGAGGATTACAACACTTTGAGAGATGCACAGGCGTTGAATACACATGATGGGACAGTGGTTAGCAGTGTTGCTTCATAGTGCCAGAGATGTGGGTTCAGTTCCCGCCTCAGGCGACTGACTGCGTGGAGTTTGCACATTCTCCCCGTGTCTGCGTAGGTTTCCTCCCACAGTTCAAAGATGTGCAGGATAGGTGAATGGGCCATGCTAAGTTGTCCGTAGTGTTAGTTTAGGGTTATAGGTGGGTTGTGCTTCGGCAGGTTGGTATGGACTTCTTGGGCCTAACGGTCTGTTTCTAATCTGTAAAGTAATGCAATCATACTCTCTCCAACGTGGGGGTGTTCACAACTAGCGGGCATGTATTTAAGGTGACAGTAGAAATGCTTAAGAGGGGCAACGTTTTTGTATAGAGAGTGGTTGCATTTGGACTGGCCTGCCAGACGAAATGGAGGAGACAGGCAGAGTTAAAGCATTCAAAAGACGTTTGGTCATGTTTATGAATAGGAAAGGTTCAGAGACACATGGGCCAAGCGGATGCAAATCGGTTTCGTTTTGTTTGTGAATATTTGCCAGCGTAGATGGGTTTGATCGAAAGCTCTGTTTTTTGTGCTGTATGACTCTGAGAAGCTGTGTCGCTGTAACAGTCGTGGTTCCAAATTAGAAACAGGAAGTAAGTTGAAGAGGTGAATTAAATTAAGTCATTCATCATCAAGCATTTAATTTCAGTAGTTTTAATAGCGAAATCATACCTAGCACAATATAGGGATTTTTCAGCACATTTTTGTTCAAATCCTTTCCAGGCAGGAATATTTTATAATAATCAGTTACTATCTGTTGAGTTGTTGTGATATTTATAGTCAATATGTCAGCACACATTTACAAGCCCTACTCGTGACAACTTCAATATTCACGTGCAGCCGAAAGCATCATGACGTTGTTGCTGGATTGATAAGCTACAAAACGACACAATGTTCCATGGATCCGGAGTATGAATCCTAGCACACCAAATAATAGAATTTAAACTCAGTTAGAAAACTGTCTGAAATGGAGAGACTAATTACGAGCATGAATCGATTGGCTATTGTCAGGTAAAATCTCATCTGATTCATGGATGTTCTTAAGGGAAAGAAATTACTATCCTAATCTGATCCGGCCTACATGTGACTCCAGATCCACAGCCAGGTGGATGATTCCTAATAGCCATCTGGGCAATTAAAGTTTGCCAATACTTGGTCGCATAGCCAGCGATACCCTCATTTAGCAATTGAATAAAGAAATAATGTAGTCTGTTGGTACAGCATTGTATCACCTGAGCTATCTTTCACCAGCATGAAGCATGAAACTCAAGTGGAATAGTATTGAGTTTTGCAACTTAATGCTTAATATTAACTCAGATTCATTGCTGCCTTGAGAATGAATGCATGTTCAAATACACTGAGATCACATGACACATATGAAGAAAGTGTCCTTCTAAAATCAATTCTCTGGGATAGAGCTAACGGCACTGAAGGGCCAATACATTTTGCAGCTGTAAATTCAGACTTATCAGAGTAGGATTGTTCTCACACTTCACGGCCTGGCTAGAAATATTAATATAAACATAACTTTGTGCCAAAATGGCTTCTAACTGTTTCGTTTCAATTTTGGTCATTTCTTCAACACAGTGAGTCCACTTAATCAGTCAGTCAATATGTTAATGAGTGGTTCAATTCAGTCAGTCAGGCAGACAGAGTGTCCATTTACTCAGTGAATGTGTCCATTCAGTCAGTCAGTCAATCAGTTAGTGCATTTGCTCAATAAACGAATCAGTGCGATCATTTGTGAGTCACTGCATCCATTCTGTCAGTCAGTCAGTCGGACAGAGCATACTTTAATTCAGTGCATCCGTGCAGTCAGTCAAGCAATAATGCATCCGTTCAGTCAGTCAGTGCGTCCATTGAGTCAGTCAGTGTATTAATTCAGCCACTCAGTGAGACAGTGTGTGCAGTCAGTCAGTCTGTCAGTGTGTGCAGTCAGTCAGTGCGACCATTCAGTCAGACAGTCAATGCGTTCCGTTTATCATTGAGTCAGTGCGTACATTCAGTTAGTCAATTCGTCAGTGAGTTCATTAAGTGTGTCAGTCAGTTAGTGTGTACATTCAGTCAGTCAGTCAGAGCGTGCGTTCACACAGTCAATGCGACCATTCAGTCAGTCAACAGTACTGAGTTATCGTCACTATCCCCAAAATGCTGATCCACAAAAAACTTCAAACTCTTGACCGGGATTAATCCTTACAGCTACCTGTAACTCTACCACATTCCTCGTGGGACCATCTATGTATTGGCATTAAACGTCTCCTGGACTTATTTTAAACCTTGCCGCCACTGAATCCTTTCACATGAAGGCAGTCTCAATTTATTTCAGCAAAGTTTAAATGTTCCCCAACTGCAAAATAATCCTCTCACACATATTTGCAATTGATTACGTATCTGTTCATGTGTCTCTCTTCAACGTTTGGGAGATATGCTGTCGAATCACAGACATGTATATTAAATTGATTTTATTTCTAATCTCTAGTAGTAACCGCAAGTTGTAAATAACTTCTCGATATTTGCTCCCCATCCCACCCCGCTCACCCTGCCGCAAAAGAATGGATGTTTTCCATAGGTTAAGATAGTATGAGACTTGGTCGACTCCCCATGAAGGAAATGGTACAATGAGAAACCAATCCCTTGATTGTTTTCCATTCCTTGGACTAGGATTATATAATTGTTAATCATGCTGATTTCATGAAATGTTTTACACTCGAAACTATCTGCCAAACTTTCGTTTGTCTTGTAGAGAGAGGAAACACTTAAACACAAGTAGAGAGTGTTGCAGAAATTCAGCAGTTCTGACGGAGAGAAAGCAAAGTCAACGTTTCACTTCAGTAAGCCCTCTCCATTTCTCCAAATGAGTTCTGAAGAAGAGTGAAGGGACTTGTCTGTTCCTTCTGCTTTGTCTACACAGACTCTGGGCAACCTCCTGAATTACTCCAACACCTCTAAACTTTGTTTTCAGAATTCCAGCATCCGCTGACCTTACTTTTATTTCCACAAAAACGCTGAACAGAGTCAGAAGTTTCTCAGGCACTCGGGTCCCTTTATAAAATGGCATGCCCCGGAGATGAAAGGCAATCCAGATCCACTTGTAATAATTGACAGATCTATTTGTTCTGAACGCTGGTGCTGAGTTTGCTTTTTGGATACACCTGACATCTTCAGGAAACAAGCATCCACCCACGCCTTATGTACCGTTTTTGCAAAAAAATTGTGACACTCCTCTGACGTAGTTTGAAATTGAACCTGGATCTAGCGGTGCAGTAGTAAAGCTGCATACATGTCTGGTTATGTTATATCTGAAAAGTGGTTTGGGGAATGTCCAAGCAGCCACAGCTGAAAAGAAAGCCCAATGTGGAAATCATCTTATCTTTAGACTTGGATACATGTGAAAGTGGAATACAGCAACAATTTGCTCTTTTTGTTGTTTATAAATGACTTGGATGAGGAAGTGGAAGGATGAGATAGTCAGTTTGCCGATGAAACGAGGTATGGTGGACTAGTGGATAGTGTGGAGGGTTGTTGCAGGTTGCAACGGGCCATCAACAGAATGCACAAATGAGCTGATTAGCGGCAGATGGAGTTTACCTGGGAAATTGCGAATTGATTCATTTTGGAATGTCGAATTTGAATGGAAATGCAGGTTTGAAGGCAGGATATTTGGTGGTGTGGAGAAATAGTAGAATCCTGCATTCCATGTCCATAGATCCCTCAAAGTTGCCACCCAAGTTGATTGGGAAGTTAATCAGTGGCATGTTACGTTGTTTTCATTAGCAGGGGGAATATGTTCAGGAGCCGCGAGGTTATATTGCAGCTTTATAGAGCCGTGGTTCGACCACACTTGAAACATTGTGTTCAGTTCTGCTCACCTCATTATTGGAGGGATTGAAAGAGAGATGCAGAGGAAATTTTCCAGTTTGAATGATAATGAAGGAGAAGTCGATGGGCAATGGTGGATAATCGATATGTACCACTGACAGTCATTGGTTCAGGTTGTAATGAAAGCTCTGAATTATGACTTTGGATTTCTGTCCCATTGAAGTGCATGATATTGTGGAACAGAAGACTTCCTGTGTGCGCAGTTAGCAACTTTAGATTTACGAGCACCAAGCTGGAATCACCATTTAAACTGTATCTGTAACGGCTATTCTTCCTGACACATGCATTACCGCACATTTCTCCATAGTATATTTCATAAATATTGAGAACATTTGAAGCTCAGGTTGATGAGTGGCAATTTCTATACATACAGACCAAGAAGGAAAACAATTTATCGGGGAGAGGACAGACATCAGAGGACAGGTGAAAAGAAGTCACGCATGAGAATTCTTAGAGACAGGGCAATCTCAGCAGATCTGTATGAATAAACACGTCGATTTAGATCTAATCTACCTTCTCTTTAAAATAGAACTGGAAATGTTTTCACTTGCCTTACGAAGCTAAGACTTATAAATAGAGAGGCGAAACATAACACGACCACTTCATTGCAGATGCTCACTGATTTTGTTACCTACTATGGTGATGACACATCTAAAAACAAACCATCCAGCTCAGCGAGCTAACTCAGACACTTATTGTGTTTAATCTACAAAATGTTTCCCCACTTACTTGGCCCGTGTGTAATATTTATGTCTTTTTCATCAGTTTCCAATTTTTTTGCATCATCTATCTCAGTAGGTTCACTTTCCTCGTCTATATCAGCAAAATCAAACTCAGTTGGTGTCGTCACAGTGACAAGGAATCGGGTTTGATTGCAGTCTCGGACTTCTGCTGTGCAGTGTTTGCATTTTCTCCCCTACGTGTCTGTGTGTGTTTCCTTCGGGTGCTCAGGTATACTCCCACAACGCATTAGGTTGACGTTTCGGTGAACTTGACATGTTACATTGCCCATAGTGTTCATCGAGGTGTCGGTTAGATGCATGAAACAGGGGTAAATGCATAGTAATGGGATACGGGAATGTTTCTAAGTGGCTTCTTCATCGCAAGGTTCAGTCTGGACTTGTTTGCACAAATTGCCTGTTGTCACACTTTAGGGATTCTGTGATTTCATCATTAACATTGTAAATAATTCTGGCCTCAACACTGATCCCTGCGGCAATCAAACACTTGCAGATTGAAACCCTGAACATGTGTAATAGCCCACCAGCCCACCGCCCATGCCCTCACTGCAAATCTGTCCTGTGATATTTCGCCTAGGGTCTATAAACATAGAAAATAAGTCCAGGAGTAGGTTCTTCGGCGTTCACGCTTGCTCCACAACTCAATATGACTATTTTTTGACATAACGTACGTTCACCATAAGAATCTTCCATATCTCTTTCTTGAAAATATTCAGCGTTTTGCATGAACTACTTTCTGTGGTGGATAATTCTATAAGTTTATCACTCTGTGTGAAAACATATCATCTCATCTCTGTCTAAGCTCCGTGCCCTGTAATCTTAGGCTGTGAAACTAATTTTCAGATCTAACAAATTTTCCTGTAGGAATTCTACTGACTGGTCTGAAATTGTAACGTTTACACCTATTTACACTTTATAACAGTGTGGGAGTATGGGAACAACTAACTACGACACAACTTCGTAACACACAGGGAGTATTAACACATGACAAACAGTCTCCATCGTTTACTGGATCAATCAGTGGTGATCCATATTTCCATTTCGGTAGTTGTTATGATACACATGGTTTTGGAGCGAATGAGGTTAGGTGAGATATTTTGTTTCAAGCTTTACATATTAATAATCGCCGTTGATCTGAACGTTGTCGTTGGAAGCTTTCCCTCTTGTGGTGAAATGATCGTTTCTTTCAATGGATATTCCATAGTGTCGGTGGGAACATATTCTTCGCAGTTAGAGAGATCACTAAATCGGCAGAGACAGAGACCGAGAGAGACAGAGATTAGAATTTGGGAGCAAGTGGCTGTAACTTCAGAATAAGTGTACACAATCTGACAAGGGAAACGATTGAAAAGATTCTACAAGAGATTGGAATCTGAAAACAACGGACTGGAGCATTCCTTCAACGGAAGCGAATTGTAAACAATGGAATTGATATCTACAAGTCATTTCAAGACTCTATGCTGATATTTTTTCGTACCATGATCACCTCTCATTACGATTGAAAGTACAATAACTGCTTTAAATTATTGATTGTTATTGCGATATTATTATTGGTTTTATTGGAATAATTGGTAAGCCACTGTATTCAGCCATTGACTGTAAAGCAACATTTACTTTATGAGACTGCTTTCAATTGTTCACTCCCCACACTCTCTGCTGCTGTCCCGTTTCCTTTGTTGACCCTCGGTATCCGGATATTGGAAGTGGAAACATTTTTATGAGCCCTGAAAACAGAACATAGAATATAACATGTTACAGCACAGTAATGGGTCTTTAAACCACCATGTCGGGCCAAACACGACGCCAAATTGAATTATTTCATCCTTTTTTTCTGCCTTGAGTACATATCCTTCTATCATGTAATCTTCACGTGTTTGTCTAAGATACCCTTAAACTCCCGACGTTATCAGCCTGCATCACAACCATTGGAAGAGCTATCCAGAAGTCTACTACTGCCTATGTCAAATACAGGCGCTTCTCAGCTCCTTTGAACTTGCTCGCTCTCACATTAAATACACGGGCAAAAACATTGATGTCTGATCATAACATTCACACCGCCAACCCTATCTATGTAAATCATAATTTTAACGGCTTTGATCAATTTTCCCCGAGCCTCCGCCACTCCAAAGAAAAAAAAAATCCGATTTTTTCCAGTCTCTGCTTATAGTTCATATCGTCTCATCCATGAAGTGTCCTGAAAAGCTTCTTTTACATCCTTTGCAAAGCATCTCCAACCTTCCTATGATGCGGCGACTAGTATTGATTGCAACAGTTCAAGAATGGCCGAACTACAATCCTACAAAGCTGCAACATGACAGCATGACTCTTCTACTCAATTTCATGATCAAAAAAGGCAAGCATGCCATGTGCTTTCTTTAAAACGCCATCGTGGCAATGTTCAGGGTCCGATAAACCCAAACCCCAAGATCCCTCTGTACATCAGCACTTTCAGGGTCCTGCCAACAACTGTATACTTTTCCTTAACAGTTCATCGCCTAATGTTCAGCACCACACCTTTACGTGAATTAAAGTAACTGTGCCATTTCTCCTCCCATATGTCCAATTGATTTGTGTTCCGCGACATGCTTTGAATATCTTCCATAGTATCCACAAATCCGCTGATATTTTAACGTCTACAACTTACGACAACCCGCTCCACCAAACTTGCGCATTTTCTTCCAAGTCATTTATATTCATCACGAATGGCAGGGGTCATCTGCAGCGCGCCCTCAGTCTCTCGCATCCATCCAGAAAAATACCCTTCCACCAGTACCCGCTTCATTCTAAGAGCTAGCCAATTCTAGAACAAAGCAGTCAAAATATCGTCGACCCCATGTTTTTTTTAATCTTCTGGATGACCCTCCAAAGAGGGACTTAAGCGAAAATCTCATTAAAATCAACACAGAAATATCCCAATGCTCCACATCGGTCTCATTCGACATCTCCTGGAAAAGTTCACTCATTTTTGGCAGGCATGTCATATCCAGTACAAAGCCATGCTGACTAGTCCTAATTAACTCATTCTTTTCCAAATACGTGTAAACAAAAATTGCTGGGTAATCCGTCCAATAGCTACCCAAGCAACGATGCACGTCTTACCGATTAACCCTATTTACCTTGGCGAAAAGAGATAGATCATTAGCTACTCACCAGTCCTCTGTGACATCTGCAGAGGCTAGCGAGGATACAATGATCTTGGTCTGCAAAGTTCATGAAGAAATTTTTGAACGTTGATAGGGCCAATGTCATGCATCAAGGTTCATTCATCACTCTGCAAAGCTTGAGTCGTGTCTGCTTTTGGCAATCAAATGTACGAAGATCAAAAATGATCATTACATTATTTAAGGTTATTACTGTCCTATCATTGGTTTTGTAGGAATTTCTGGTAAGGATTTTTCTACCCAATTATTGACTCGGTGTGAAAACTACCTTTGAATCCACGAGCGCCCTTACCAATTGTTCTCTCTCATATCTCCGAAGTAACTTTCCCCTTTCTTTTGTTGACCCTCTATATCCGGAAATTAGACATGTATATCCGGTTTTTTGAAGCACAGGAGGAATTTGTTGAATTCGGTGGTGCCGATGCCATGCATCAATGTTCGTACATCAATCTGTAAAACTCGATTCGTATTCGCCTTAACCAGTTAGGTTTTGGAAGATCAAAGCTGTCTGGTTCAGAGCAGCATGCATGATCTATTGCATGACGATTGACTCCGCTACATCATAGCATGAGTTTGAAACAGGCTGTGCCACCTTCATTTTTTTTTGTTTTCAATGTGAAATATCGAAAAAGGGAAAAGAATAGAGCAGTCCATCAAATGGCCATTCCAGCCTGATCCACCATTCCGTGTCATCATTACTGAGCATCCAACTTAGTCTCACTTTTTCACGTTCTCCCCATGTCCTTTGATCTTTTCGGGCTAATAACACTACCCAACTGCTTCAAGAGAGATTCAGTGTTTTGTTCTCATCATCTTTCTATGGCAGGGAATTCTGAAGGTTCGTCTCTGATTTGATGCCCTTGTCCCTCCTCATCTCAGTTCTGCACTCTATCATTGGCCTGTGACAGGAACATGCTTCCTGCGCTCACCATATCTTGTCCTACTCCAAGTGTTAGTACGAGGTTTCAATGAAATCTGCCCCGATCTGCCCACACACACCGAATTCTTCCAAACTCCATTCGATGCAGTCCTCGTCGAGGCAATGTTGCTTGAGGCGTTAATCATGCGATCCCAGCAATCAGTGCGATAGCAAGAGACTGGAACTTCACATAGGTGAAGTCATCTCATAAATTCCCCATCAGCAAATTGTCACAGGCTTCCTCAGAAGTAAACTCTAACTCACCTCTTCACATTCTCAGCTGGTCACTTTCTAGTTACAAAGATGCATGAGCAAAGTGTCATGAAACAAACCCCGCCGTCCCATCAGCACTGTGATCACTCGTCCACGCTCTTTCACAGCATGTCAGTTCGTCAATGTTGAAATTTCCATCAATACTTCTGCATTTATATGAAGCTCAATTTCTTCATCCGCTGCCCATTTCAAACATTCCGGCGTTTATTGAAAATCAAAATCGGAATTCCGACAGACATTATTTTTTATTGTTAGCTCTGTTCCAGAGTTGTCTCAATTTGGTATGCGCTGATAAGGTGCCAATGTCAGAAATCAAATCATCCAGAACCTAAACCTATGATCAATAGACGAGGACTCGAAACTCACAACGGTCTTGTGAAGTTGGCCTGGTGTCGGCCATTCAGCCTCTTATGCCTGGTCGACCATTTAACTTAATCATAGCTGACGTAATTTCGATCACAATTCCACTTTCATGGCAGTTCCCTTTGACTAATTGCTCATTAAAGGAAGATCAATATCCTTCTTAAATTCGGTCAGTGCCCTAATACCCACTGCACTCTGGAAGAGTATATTCCATGAATTTAAAACCCACTAAAAGAATGAAGTACTCACCACCGACTTTAAAAATTTGTTTCCCATTCGAGCAAAAACACCACCTATCCTTCTAGATCGTCCCAAAAGGTGAAACATTGCCTCCCAGCTTACTTTGTCCGTCTGACTTAGCATTTTCCGAACCAAAAATGGACCTCCTCTGATTCTTGTAAAGTCCAGAGTATATGCAGATGTACTCCCCTAAAGCTTATTCCGAGAAAAGCCTGTCATTTCTGGAACTGATTGAGTGAATCCTCTCTTTAGTGCTTCCCACGTAATCACATCCCTGATCTATAAAGCGGAGCACAACTGAGCACAATACACCAGGTGAAGTCTCACAAATGTCTTTTCCAGATAAAGCAACGTTTCCCTCCTTTTATGGTTCTTTTTCAACAATGAACGCTAGAAATTGCAACTTCCCTCCATATTACCTGTTGTAACTTCACACAAGTATTCAGTGATTCATGGTATCAAGGTGATATTTGAATTCTATGAAGGACTGGAAGGAAATGCTCATCTCATCAGTACCTTTTAATTATTTTCAGCAATTAAAAGAAAAACTATTCCAATCAGTTTATATGTTTGACCGAATGAATTGACGTGCTGTTCGGCTACCTTGGTTTATCAGTGAAGTGATGCAAGCAGTGGTCTCGATTGCAAACATCCTACAAGACAGAGACGAAATCAGGAAAGGGCAAACAATCTTTTTGAAGACTACGTTTCTTTACTTTACACGTGGGACACGTTCGTCGCTGGCCAGTCTAACATTTATTGCCGCCCTTGGTTACTCAGTGTCAGAACATTCATGAAATTTTGTAGTCCATGTCCTTGGCGAGGGATTTCCAGGAATTGATGCAGCGACAGTAAAGGAAAGATGATATATTTCCAAGTCTAGGTGGTGAGTGACTCAGTGAGGAAATTGTGAAAAATATGTTTTCAGAAAATTGCTGCAGTGTGTAAAGTGGTCATTTGGCCCAACGAGTCCACATTGACTCTCTGAAGCGTATCCCAACTAGACTTGTTTTGCTACTAGATATTTGCCAAACCTAATGGAATTAATCTACACATCCGTGAATATCATAGTCAATATAGCATGGCTAATTCACCCAAAGTGCAACATACTTGGACTGTGGGAGGAAAGCGGAGCACCCAGACTGGACACACAGAAATGCAGGGTCACTGGGAAAAATTTACACAAACAGTCGCCCAAGCCGGAAATGGAACTCGACCACCTTGCACTATAAGGCACCAGTACTTACCAGTAAGCCATCATGCCGCACCCTTGCGTTTCGATGTATCTGCTGCCTGGATCCTATTCGATTTTACTGATCGTGGGTTTGTTTGGTGTTACAGTGTAGATAGTACTCACTGTTGTCTTATGTTGGATGAGAGGACCTGCGTGAATGTAGTGCCAGTTAAGGAGTCGTGTCAAGAAGTATAGAGGAGTCTCCGTTTTGTTAGGTTTGAACAAATTCAAACAAGTGGTGAGTACTCCAATACATACCTGACAACTTGTGCTTTGTCGATAGTGAACAGAATTTGGGATGGTTTCAGGAGGAAAGCCGTTCTCTGCAACGTTCCTCGACACCAACCTGCTGTTGTCATTCTTCATGATAGAGGGCTGCTGAGTCAGTAATGTCAAGAGTATTTAAGATTAATACCCTGGAAACAAGGATTTAAGGGATAAGGTATGGCTGTGATCATTGGAACGATCTTATTTGCAGACAAACAGAGCACAAAGGAAGGGAAGAGGATGACGCAAAGGAGGACCACTTCCACGAGAGAACACACCAGTTGGTCTCCTTCTTTGAAGACTGTAATGTACCCTCCGATGTGGTTGAAGATGCCCTCCAACGCATCTCATCCACGTCCCGCACTCCGTGCTCAATCTCCACCCTTCCAACAACAAGCACAGAACCACCCGGTCCGCACCTTCCACCCTCACCAATCTCCACATAAACCGCATCAGCTGCTGACATTTATGTCACCACAAACAGACCCCACCACCAGGATATATTTCCATCCCCACTCCTATCTGCTTTCTGCAAAGACCGTTCCTTCTGTGAATACCTAATCAGGTCCATGTCCCCCGACAAACCATCCTTCCCCCCGTCACCTTCTACTGCCACCGCAGGAATTGCAAAATTGCAACACCTCCAACTCACCTCGATCCAAGGCCCCAAAGGATGCTGACACATCCGTCAAAGTTTCACCTGCACTTCCACAAAGGTCATTTATTGCATCAGTTCCTCTCGATATCGTCTCCTTTAAATTGGGGAGACTGGTCGCTTTCTCACAGAGCGCTTCAAGGAACATCTCCGGGACACCTGCAGCAATCAACCCCGCCGAGGATATGAAGTTCGTGCGCCTCCTCCACCGCCACTCACTCACCACCCGACGCCTTCAAACCCAGGGCATCAATCTGAATTTCACCAGTTTTCTCAATTCCCCTCCCCACCTGTCCCTAGTTCCTAACCTCCCACTCAGCACCATCCTTGTGACTTCTCCCACCTGTCAATCTTTCTTTCCACCTCTCATTTCCATCGTCCGCTCCGACCTATCTCATTTACCCCTTCTTCCATCCACTTATTGCACTCTCAACTAGTTTCTCCCTAGCCCCACACTCTCCCATTTACCTCTTCATGCCTGAGGCTTTCAGCCGCATTCGTGATGAAGGACTCCTGCCGGAAATGTCGCTTTTCCTGCTCCACGGATGCTACAGGATGCTGCGCTTTTCCAACACCACTCTAATCTTGACTCAAATCTGCAGCAACTGCAGTCGTCACTTTTGCCACAAGTGTAGATTCACCGAGTCTGAAAATCCAAACTGACAATATATAATTTGAGGGAATGTGAGTTTCTGCGGTTATTAGAAGTTGGAATAGAGGAACTGTATACTACTTAAATAGAGAACTCCATGGTTGAATGCCACTGCATTGTAGTTAATTTATTTACAGTTCTCT
Organism: Chiloscyllium punctatum; assembly: GCF_047496795.1. NCBI lineage: Eukaryota > Metazoa > Chordata > Chondrichthyes > Orectolobiformes > Hemiscylliidae > Chiloscyllium > Chiloscyllium punctatum. The sequence goes on from NC_092789.1 coordinate 41,196,205, forward strand.
GCTTTAGAATTCTGTCCATAAAATAATTTAAAGTCATCCCATTTGATTTTTTTCGCCCCATGCCAATACTAACCACAGCTTCATAGTGATTCACTGTTTTGTTAACCGCACTCTCTAATTCCGAAACCCTGGATGACACATTGGAAGACAATTTCCCTTTTACATTGCAATTTTTATTTTTCAATATGTTTGTCCTGCGTCAACAATTAACACAGATCAATTAGTGAAAAGGGAACTAATTGTGAATATCATAAATCAAAAACTTAAATAGAAGCTTGTTGAAAAGCTGAGCAGGCTTGACAACATCTATGAAGAGAAATCAAAGTTAACGTTTCAGGTCCAGTGATCCTTACTCAGAACAAGTTTCTAAATCCTCATTCGAACTGATTATATTTTCTAGCCTGATGTTCTCTCACCGTGTTTATTTCACATCCTCACAGTGAACCTAATCACAATTAGGATTCTGAGTCGCGGAGGGTGCGGTCTCTCGAATTGTATGACAAGTTAGCTGATCGTCATGGTTACTTCAGATCTACTGCTGATTATTCTCGATCTGATTTTGAGGCACTTCCGACCCTTTATCCAAGAACATTTTATTCATTGTTGGAACTGCCCATATGCAATATCCATGCTGTTCTGCTTCATGCAGCAACTGACTGCTCTGTATGGTTCACGGTCGCATTTACCTTTGATCGATTTGTGGCGATTTGTTATCAGAAACTGAGAAACAAGTATTGCATTCAGAAAACAGCGACTGCAGTTCTGGGATCAGTGACTGTGGTGAGCATCGTAAAGTATATTTTCTGGTACTTTGCCTTAACGAGTAAGTATCTACAAATGAACTTCCCGTGGTTTTCTGTTGAAATGGATTATGTTCAGAACTCTACGGTCTGGGTATCAGTCGAGTTCCTGCACAACATACTAACACCATGTATTCCATTTTTTCTGATTCTACTGTTCAACATCTTCACCGTCAGACACATTTTAGTGAGCAGCAAATTCCTCAGGCGACTGTGATCATCCAGCAATAATGAAAGTCACAAAGACACAGAGATGGTGAGACGATGGAGATCCATCATTTTGCTCCTAGCCATTTCCGTGAACTTTATCTTGTTATGGTTAACTTTAATGATTTATTCTGTTTGTATGCGGATCTTTCAGTTAGATTTCAAATCTGTGTTAATGCCTTATTATATGCAAGAATTGGATTTCATGTTGCAGCCCCTGAGCTGCTGCACTAACACGTGTGTCTATGTCGTGACCCAGAGTATTTTCAGAGAGCAGCTAAAGTATATGCTGAAATATTGCTGAACCCTCATTCTTCAATGTCTGTAATGAGAAGACAAAAACATTTTTAGAGGGGTGCCAGTGTTTTGCAATGGTTTTTGATAAGTGCTTCTGAACCTAAAATCTTTAACATCGTTTATAAAGTTCCAGAACATTTTGCAGTTTTTTTTATCAACTACAAAGTTACGGACACTTCTTACATAACAGCATAAGAACTAGAAACTGGTGACGCCATTCCGGCCGTTGAAGCTGTTCCACCATTTAATGTGATCAAGACTGATCTTATTGAGTCCTCAATTCCACTATTTTGCCTGTTTTCTGCATCACTTTAATCTATTGCTGATTATGCATTTATCCATACACACTTCAATTTACTCATTGTTCCGACTTCTCACCACATTCAAGCAGTATGAAGTCCACAAAAAAAGAACAAAACGTAGAATATTACAGCGCAGTACAGGCCCTATGACCCTCGATGTACCGCCGTCGTTTCCAACCAATCTGAAGTCTATCTTTACAACACTATTATATTTTCATCCATATGTTTGTCGAATGAGCATTTAAATGCAATAATGTTGGTGAGTCTACTATTGCATCGGGGCTTCCCACGTGCCTACTCATGCTTGAGGTAAGAAACTACCTCTGATATCTATCCTGCCTTTGACCTGTATATTTATAGCTTTGTCACGTCGTGCTCGCCATCACCATTTGAGGTGAAAGGCTCTCACTGTTCATCCTTTCAAACCCACTCAGTATCTTATATGTCTCAATTAAGTAACGTCTCACCCTTCTTCTGTCTAACGAAAACAACCTCAAGTCCTCAGACTTTCGTCCTAAGAGCTTCCCTTCTTACCAGGCAACTTCTTATTAAATCTCTTCTGATTTCTTTCAAAAGGTTCCATGTCTTTCCTATAATTCGGTGACAACAATTATCCAAGTACGGCGGCACAAGAGTTTTCTACAGTTGCAGCATATTCTCGTGGTTCCGCCAATCAATCCCTCCAAAAATAAAAGCTCGCGAACTGTATGTTTTTTTTAACAAACCCAACAACTTGGGTGGCAACTTTCAAGGGTCTGTGTACATGGACAACGAAATCACTCTTCCATACTTCCAAGAATCTTACCATAATCTTACTTATTACTACAGCAGCTGGCAGCAAAATGAATCACCTCACACCTTTCCGCATTAAACTCTCCTGACACCTCTCAGTCCAGGCTTTGAAGCTTATCTATGTCCCTTTGTAAATTGCAGCATCCTTCAGCATCATCCAAAACAGCACCAGCATCAGTGTTGTCTGCAAATTGAATAACCCATCCTTTCTCGTCATCATTGAGGTCCTTTAGAAAGATGACAGATAGCAAACGCACAAAAACAGATCGTTGCGATACACTACTAGCAACTGACCTCCAGGATGAACGTTTCCCATCAACCACAGCCCTCTGTTTTCTTTCACATGTCAATTTCTGATCCAAACAGCTAAATCACCTTTAATCCCATGCCTCCATATTTTACGCAACAGTCCACCATGGAGAACCTTATCAAATGCCTTACTGAAAGACATATACATGACACCAAACGCTTTACCTTCTTCACGTGTTTGCACACCAGCTCAAAGAACTCAATAAAATCTGTGAGGCATGAAATTACCTTCAGAGAACCGTATTGACTTTTCCAAATCATCTCATTCCTCTCGACATGATTATAATCCTAATTTTTAATAACCTTTTCCAATGCTTTACCCACAACTGAAGTAAGTTTCATTGGTCTATCATGACCAGTATTGTCTCTTCTTGAACAAGGCAGAAACATATACTATCCTCCAGACTCTTGGCAGTTTTCTTGCCGAGAATGACGACATAAAGATCAAAAGAAAATACTCAGGAAAAATCTCACGGGCTTCCCAGAGATGCCTATGATAGATCCCATCTGTTCGAAAGGATCTATCTGTTTCAGCACTCTCCAGAAATGGAAACACCTCTTCCATATGAACTTCCATCCCGTCTCGGGTAGTAGCCTGTATGTTAGTATTCTCCTCTACAACATTGTCCTTTTGCTTTTTTGAATACCGAGGAGAAATATTCATTTCGCGCTTCCCTAGTCTCCTTGGACTCCACACCCAACTACCCACGACTATCTTCATTGGCCTTAAGCTTTCTCTAGTCATTAGTTTTTCCTGATATACCTCCAACGAGATTTAGAGTTGCCCTTGGTCATGTCTGCCAATGACCTTTTAAGTCACCTCCTGGTTCTTCTTAGCTCTCTCTTTAGTTCACTCTTTCCTGAACTCTAACTGTCAAGCGCCTTAACTAAGCCTTCACGTCTCATCCTAACATAAGTCTGCTTCTTTTTAACAAGAGATTCAACTTCTTTCGTAAACTACGGATTCCTTTCTTGACTAATTTCTCCCTGCCTGACAGGCACATACCTATCAAGGACACGCAGGAGTGGCTGCTTGAACGAGCTTCACATTTCAATGCAGTTCCTTTCATCCAGTATACGGTAAATCTTGCCTAATCTCATCTTACTAGCCTTTATCTCAGCAATAACTCTTTCCCTGCCTTATATACCAAGTCCTTTCCATCTCGAAAGTTAATATATAAGAATTATGGTTACTATCACCACAGTGCCCATCAACCTCCAAATCTAACACCTGGCCTGGTACATTCCCCTGAACTAAATTCAATGTGGCACTCCCCCTTGTAGGCTTGTCTACATGCTGTGTCATGAAACCATGCTGCACACAGTGGAGAAAAAAAATCACCAACCTAAAGTACTCGAACTGAATTGTTACGAGTCAATATTTGTAAATTTAATTGCCTCCATAACAACCACAATGTTACTCCCGATCCTATGCAGAATTATCTTTGCTATACTTTTTTACATCTCTGGGAATATTCCGTTGCCTGGAGAAAAGGTTTGACTTCTTCTTTCCTGTTTGTTCCCTCACCCCATACTACTGCAGTCGACGAGTTCTCAAACGTCCTCATTGTCACTGTAGTCCTGTCCTTGGTGGATAATGCTACACTGCCCATTTTTTTGACGATCCTCTCTGTTCTTACTGATACATCTAAATCCCGGAACCTAAAACAATCATTCCTGTCTCGGCTCTATCTATGTCTCCGAAATGGCGACATCCTTGATGTCACAGGTACCAAACAATGGTGCCATTCACTTCTTTTCCGGATCCTCCGAATGTTGAAGCAGACACAGTTAAAACCAACTTCATGCTTGCTGGTGCACTCTTGAGACCTTGAAACCTCATTTCTGACCTCAATTCTCACAACCTCCTGGATACTAGAACAATAATTTAAATTTCCATTCCCCTCCTGAATTAGTTTAAACCCTCACACACTACATTACAATGTTCATCTCCAGGATACTGGTACCCCACTGGTTCATGCGAAGACTATCCTATTTTTAGAAGTCTCACCTACCCCACAATAAGCCCCAATTATCCAGACATCTGAAAACTTCCCTCCTGCACCATCCCTATAGCACGGGTTCAATTCATCTCTCTCACTATTTCTCGCTTCGCTAGCATGTGGCAGGGGAAAAAAACGAAAACAATTCGGTTTGTTCTAGCATTAAGCTTCCACCTGACATCCCTGAATTCCTGCCATAAAGCTCGATCCCTTTTCCGACCTATGACGTTAGTAACTATGTGGACTACTACTTAGGGTAGTCCCCTTCCCCCTCAAGGATGTCGAAAACTTGATTGAGACATCACGAACGCTGGCACATGGGAGTAAACACACTAAAGATGAGACTCTCTCGTTTTCACAGAAGCAGCTATCTGTCCCTCTGACTACGTAATCCTCAATGAATAATGGTCTGCTCATATCCTCCCTTCCTTTAGGATCAGCAAAGACAGAATCTGTGCCAGAGACTTGTACCCCATCGTTTACCACTGGTAATCTCCAACAGTATCCAAACGGTATATTGCTATTAAGGGGAATGGCCACAGGGATTACCTGCATTGCCTGCCGGATCCCTTTCCACTCCTCACTGTAAACTGTTTGTCTTTTTCTTACACCTGAGGTTTGACTACCTTCCACTAACTCCTCTCAATAACGCTTTCCACATCCTGAATGATCTGAAGTTCATCTAGCTCCAGCTCCAGTTCCCGAACGTGGCTTTTGAGGAGATGGAGTTGCGACCCGCAGATGAAGTCAGCAGCGACATTACTGGTGACCCTTACCTCCCACCTTCTGGAAAAGGATCACTCAACTGCCCTAACCACCATTTTACTGCTCTAAATTCCCAACGAGACGGAAAAATAGAAAATAAACTACCTTACAGATCAGGTCCACATATAGTTTTCTTTTGGTGAGAGGAGGAGGGTGAGTGGGTGACATGACATAAGTAGTATTTCGGGTAAAGAAACACCCAAATATATTACCTCACTTACTTAGCAGGTCCGTGCCCCGCTCCTGCTCATCGTGCACTCCACCTATTCATTAGGTAACTACCTTAATCTGTGATCCATCCTCCCGTCAGCCCCTGCTCGACGCTCCAGCTCTTCCTACTGCTGAAACGAAAATGAAGGGCCACGACCCTCGAGGTAATTACGCTCAAACCATTGAGAAAACAATTCCGGCTCATCTTGTCTAAACCTGCTCGCCTTTAAACTAATACTACAATCTCTCGCTCTAGATTGCCCCTCCACTTTGCCTTTGCCAATCATCTTTCTCATCATATCCTCGTTATTTAGACCTCCACTCATTCTTTGAATCTCCAGCGAACGTTTCGCCCCAAACAGCTCAATATGTCTCCATAAGCCACGGACATTTCATCTGGGCTAGATCTGGTGAAATTACGATGAACTGCCGCCAATGCAATCTCTCAAGGGAAATATACAAATGTTACGCTGTATCGCAGATGTGAAAACACCAATGCCTTGAGCAGTTGGATCCGCACATTCCTGCTTCTAATATAACTGTACTTGAACAGTGACTGCAAACATTCCATTTGCCATCGTATTGCTTGCTTTTCGAACCTCTGAGCCGTCTAATCATATGACGTCCAATTCAAATAATTCTCAAGAGGGAAGTAAGAAGGCTCACTTGAATCAAAAGATAAATGCTTCTACAGAAAAAAGACACGAAATCTACAGATTTCCAAAGCTCATTGGTGCTGCCAATCTCGAAAGAATAATTCATGAAAGATGGCTGTCGTCAAGTTCCTGCCTTTTTGCATCACAATTGACTCCCTGATCTCTCTAAAATCTACCTTTCTCAGGCTCTCAGACATTGTGTGATTCAGACCGCAGTTCTCGTTCGATTGGGAGAAGGTGTTTGGGGAAGATGGGTGCAGAGGAGATGTCAAAACATTCCCAGCCTCCATGAGACGAGATGTAATCCCATTATCATCTCACGTTGTAAATTCACTCTTTCAAAGCAGTTCATCTCTCAAATGTCTTGTCACGCCGCTTCATGTAATATTAAATCAGATCATCTCTAAGCCTGGTGAAGTCAACTGGGTGTCAAACAAAACTCTTCACCTTCTCATGTGGAACTAAAAACACGGCCGTTTCCTTTCAAAGGGACCTCATACAAGTCTGCATACAGCCCTCTCGATAAAATTTGGTGAGTTTCCAAATACCTATTCACTCTTTTGGGCGAAGCACCAACGTTGTGTTGTGTTTATTTTTACAATTGTTCTGCCGATTGCATTTATTTGAAAAACCGACGGACACCGAATATTCCGAAACGTTTATGATCTAGTGAGGATTCAGTCTATGGCTTCTGCTGATAAGGTGGTCTTGCTACCACTGCACAGCAATAACAGCTCAGAGATGAATGACGTCACTGAAATTAGTAATAGCGTAGTGCTACTGTGAGAATTTTGAATCAAATTCTTCGGGTGTGATGTGAGACACATCCAGCACATGCGGAACGTCCACCCAGGCTTGCACAAAAAAATCAAACACAGATCATAGAACTGTGTAGAGAAGTGCAGGGCCTTTGGACACGATATTGTTCCAAGCATTTATCTTAAACTAAGATCAACCTAGCCAACACATCCCTCAATTTACTGCCGTCCATGTGCTTGTCCAGTGTCACTTTTAATTCCCTACTGTCTCAGACTCTACTACAATGGCCGGCAGTGCATTCCACACACCCACCACGCTCTGCATAACATACCCCTGACGTCCCCCACCCCCCACCCTCCTCTCATCATCTGGACATTGTGATACCCCGTGACACAGAATCTGAGAATAAGTCTTCTGCTGTCTCCTGTAACTATGCAAGTCACCACCTTGTACACCTCTGTCAAGTCACCTCTCTTCCTTCATCTCTCCAATGTCAAAAGTTCTAGCTCACTCGACCACTCTTCAGTTGACAAACCCACAAATCCAGGCAGCACCCTGGCAAAACACTACTATACTCTTACTAAAGCATTGACTTTCTTCCAATAATGGGGAGACCAGAATTGAAAACAAGTTTCCAAGTGTAAACGAACGAGTTTTATGAAGAGCTGCAGCAAAAATGTGCGACTTTTAAACACTATTCCCCTATTAATGAGAGCCAAAAAAACAAAAAAAGAACACCGCAAGCATTATTAACATGTCTACCCTCTTGGGTGTAAAGGTTGAGGCATCTATATACGTGTAGACCAAAATCCCGCTGCATATCCACATTGACAAGAACCCTATCTTTACGGCTGTCTAGATATTCTAACTTCCGAAATGAATCACTTCGCATTCGTTCATGTTAAACGCCATGGTACAATAGTCATCCCAGCTCTGCATCCTGTCAATGTATTACTTTAGCCTGCAAAAGCCATCGAATCTGCATACAATACCACCGAACTTTGCGTCATCGTCAAATGTACTAACTCACCTTCCACTTCTTCATCCAAGTCACTTATAGAGAAATTCCGAAGTGCAGAGGCGCAAGAAAAAAGTTCTTTTGGGGCACCACTGGGCAGCGACCTCCAGGTGGAATATTCCCATCCACTAACATTTGCTTCTTCTTTCGGCCAGCTAATTCTATATGCAGACAACGAAATCTCCCTGTTTCCCATACCTCCTAACTGTTTGAACGAGCTTACCGTGCAGAACCTTATCAGATGCCTGACTGAAATCCATACGCATTGCATCCACTGCTCGACCGTCGTCAATGTGTCTCATCATATGCTCAAAGAACTTAATAAGACTTGTGAGGCATGAAGCTGTCCATCACAAAGCCATGCTAGCTTTCTTTAATCAAACTATGTTTTCCCAAGTAATCATAAATCCGACCTCTCAGAATCATTTATCGTACCTTGCTTGCCACAGACCTAAAACTGCCTGTTCTATAATTCTCAGAGATTTCCCTATTCCCTTTCTTGAAAAAGAACAACAGTGACCTCCCTCGAATTGGTTATAACTGACGCCGTTAACATTAAGGATACAATGATCATTGCGAGAAGCGCAGCAATGTCATTGCTCGATTCCCTTACTAATCTTGGATATACCTGGTCCACCCATGTACACTTATCAATCTTGATGCTTTCCAGAATTTCCAGCACATCCACTTTCTTAACATCAAGTTGTTCAATCCCATCAATCTGGCCCATGGTGTTCTCACGATTAAGCAGTGAATACTGAAGCAAAAAAAAATATTTAGGGCTTCTTCTATCACATCACACTCCAGGAGAAAGTTTCCTCCACTATTCCTGATTGGCCTTACCACCTCTCTGACCATTGTATTATTCCTCACGGAAGTGCAGGAAATCTTCGTTTTTTACTTAATTGTTCCCGTCAAGTCTTTTTCGTACCCCTCCTAGCTGTGCCACTTCCCTGCTGCCTCATTCTTAAGTAAGATTCCTTCTTCCCCTTGACGAGAAACTCCTCTTCTCTTGTCATCCAAGGCTAGATCGACTTACTATTTATCTCCTAGCTCATTTTGAAAAGCTATCCAAAATTTGCGATCAGTGCTCCTTAAAGTATACACATTTTGGTTGAGTATTTCCCGTAGAACATTTCATTCCCAGCTTATACGGCACACCTCCTGTCTAAGAGCTAGAAAGCACCTAATGAATTGACTGCTCCATTTTTGTTATTGACGTCGGCCCATCGTGACTCAGTGGACAAACCTTCCTCAACAACCTCCTTTTCTGCAGCTGTGATGCACTCTCCAATTATCAATGCTACTTTCACTTCAATTTTAACCCACACCCTGTTCTTCTTTAAATAACTAAACCCTGGAACATCCAGCAACCGTGCTTGTCAGGGTGAAATCCATGTCTCCATTGAGACCATGACATCATTATTCCAAGTGGCTATCCGTTCTCTAAGATCATCACTCTCATTCCTGACACTCCTTGCATTGAAACAGACACACTTTAATTTATCTAAGTGTGTGGCTACGAAGGATAGCTGGTCATGTCGTTTCGTTTCAGATGACAATCAACATGAGTTCGACTGGCACAACACTACTATTATATGACAAGCCAAACACAGAAAAGCCAGGGAATTCCTCGAGGCATGGCACTCATCCACAGATTCAATAAATAAGCACATCGACCTGGACCCAATATATCAACCACTGCAGCAGACAGCTGGAACTGACAACCGGAAGCGGCAGATACAAACCACTATAAATGCCGGAGGAAACATCACAGAAGCGCTTCACAAGAGGCTACCAAGCACTGAGGATGTCACCTAGATAGGGGACAAAACGTCTGCAACACAAATTCCCAGCTCGGCGAACAGAACCACAACACTTAACTTCATTCCTTTGCCCTATCAAATGTGTATCCTACGATCTATTCCTGCCGGTTCAACAACTACCTTCTCCTCTGATCTGTACCTCTGGTTCCCATCCCCCTGCAAAACTATTTTAAACCCTCGCGAAGGGCTTTTGCAAATATCCCGGTCACAGCATTGGTACTCCTCTAATTTAAATGTCACCCGTCTTTTATACATAGAGGTCCCAAATTCCTCAAAAAGTACCCTAATGATCGACATATCTGAAGCCCTCCCGTCTTCCACCAGCACTGCGACCACATGTTTCGTTGCACTCCCGCCATTCCTAACCGCACCAACGTGTCCACGCATTCAGACCTGGAACGAAGGTAACCACCACTGTACCATCATCTCCTGAATTCGTCATCTATTTGCCGAGATTTGGTGGTTCATGGCCGAGAAATCCTGTGTCCATTTTTACTGTTGTATCTTGACTCGCTTCTCCACTTAAATAACCTTATTTTGTTCCACTGCACCGTGTCTGGATGCAGCTCCGCTCAGGCCATGTGGATCGATTGAAGATGCAGTTTGAAGCATTGAGGTACACACAGGAGACTGCGATGGACAGTACTTTAGGAGGGTGTTCATACCACATTTAAATTACGGGAACATTGGTGATCATCAGAAAGGTAGGCAGGTAGTTCAGGACACTCCTGTGACGATTCCCACTCTCGCGCAAGTATACAGATCCATATACTATTTCGGGTGGCAGGGAGCGGGAGTGCGGTTGGTAGTGGTAATGGGGTTAGCGTCTCGGGGAAAATGGCAGCAGCAGCCTCGTCTTTAGCAGCAGGACTGGCTCTGCTCTGTGGTAATGTCCTAGCGAGCAGTTGTGAATTGGGAATCTCAGTTTGGAGCACAGACAAACCTTTCTGCATTCGTGAATGAATCTTCAGAACGATGTTTCACCTTCATGGGGACGGGATCACGGTCATCTGGAAGCGGTTGCAGAATATCTTCAAAAGATAGCGTGAGCATCTGGAAATCAGTGTAAACATTAGTAAAACAAGATAAATTCGATAGAGGTTACGTTCCTGCAGATTTAGGCCGGAAGTTAATAGAATCGTTAAAGCTGGAACAGGCGAGAAAGTTTTTAACCATTACCAAGCATGAAGCAGCAAATCAAGATACGCAGAACTCTTAATCGTTGTTATATTTTCAGAAGTCAGCACCTTCTTACCTCATAGGAATGTGTAACTGTGTGTACATGCAGAGGAGAACATAAACACGCGTATGTAAGATAGATGCACCATGTAACTAGAGTGAAGCTGATTTGACCCCAATGTGGTCACATGCTCCTACCAAAAGCTTTCAAATAAACTGCATCTGGTTTCTGTGTACAGGCACAGGAAAATATAAACAAATATAAACATCGACTGTGACTGACATCGTGTTAACGGCATAGATGGAAAGGAATTTCTTAAGTGTGTACAAGGCAATTTTCTGATTCAGTATGTGGATGTACTTACTAGAAAACGTGCAAAACTTGGCCTACTCTTGGAAATAAGGCAGGGCAGGTGACTGAGGTGTCAGTGGGGGAGCAGTTTGGGGCCAGCGACCATAATTCTATTCGCTTTAAAATAGTGATAGAAAAGGAGAGACCAGACTTAAAAATTTAAGTTCTAAATTGGAGAAAGTCCAATTTTGACGGTATGAGGCAAGAACTTTCGAAAGCTGATTGGAGGCAGATGTTCACAGGTAAAGTGACGGCTGGAAAATGGGAAGCCTTCAGAAATGAGATAACAAGAATCCACAGAAAGTGTATTCGTCTCAGGGTGAAAGGGAAGTCTGGTAGGTATAGGGAATGCTGGATGACGAAAGATATTGAAGGGCTGGTTAAGAAAAAGAAGGATGCATATGTCAGGTATGGACAGGATAGATCGAGTGAACCCTTAGAAGAGTACAAAGGCAGTAGGAGTATACTTCAGAGGGAAATCAGGAGGGGAAAAGGCGACATGAGACAGCTTTGGCAAATACAATTAAGGAGAATCCAAAGAGTTTTTACGAACATAGTAAGGACAAAAGGGTAACTAGGGAGAGAATAGGGCCCCTCAACGGTCAACAAGGCGGCCTTTGTGTTGATCCACAAAAAATGGGGGAGCTATTCAATAAATATTTTGCATCAGTATTTACTGTGGAAAAGCATATGGACGATACAGACTGGAAGGAAATAAATGGTGACATTTTGCAAAATGCCCAGATTACAGAGGAGGAAATGCTGGATGTCTTGAAACGGTTAAAGGTGGATCAATCCGTTTCAAGTACTTGTCAATAGATTCATAACTGCACTCTGCCAATGCTAGACATATCAATGAATTGATCATTGCATCCTATAAATGTTAGACTAAAAATTGCATCCAGTAAATGTTAAAACTTTTAATGCGTTGATATCTGTATCCTGAAAATGTTGATATTCCTAATAAGCAGTCTGTTTTACTATGCTATGTTGTGGAGTTGCCTGTGTTGGATGAGGGTGGACAAAATTAAAATTCACAAAACCCCGTGTTATCGTCCAACAGGTCCACCTGATAGTAGAAACTTTCAGAGAGCCGCACACCCATCAGCCACCGATTGGTGTAGGACCATAGGTCACAAAATTCAAACAAAAAATCGAAATATCAGACAACTGATACGATGAATACAACTGATCGAATAAACCCATAGGTCTGTCAAGTTTCCACTAACCTAGAATGGGGATGCAAGTCTCGGCCTATCAATTCAGAAATCCTAGAACTTGCTTCAAGCTGCATTTCACATGCTAACAATTTCTCTGCATGTTTTCTGCTGTCAGGTTGCTGTCTGCAAAATTGACATTTGCTATACGTCATTTAATTTAATTGGACGAGGACTCGTTTGAATGTCATAGGATTATGGACAATTTTATGGTCAAAGATATATGATGCAAATGAAATGTGTCAATCTAGCAATTGAACTTGTTCGCTTCAATAAAACATCTTATAACAAACATTTCACTCTTGCTGATAAATGTAACTGGTCCTGACAAAATAACTATCGAGATAAATTTACTAAGCATCATTTTCCAAAATGTTGGACTTGAATGTCAATCACAATTCAGAGATAATCGTTTTAGATAGTTTTCTCTCTTTTTAAACAGTGCCAGGGAACCCGCAACAGCCCCTCTCTTTCACCCACTGGTGATACAACCTGATGAATATCTGCCCATTTTTCATCTGCTAAAATTGCGATGGTCTCCACTTCCTCACAAACATGTGTTGGCATTTCAAACATCGTAACATTCTGGGAAATGCACAGATTATTCTTCAGTAAATGTTTTATGATTCAAATCCTTTAGTTTTTTATTGTTATTTTGTATTCCAGCTAACATCGCTGAACTAATCATATCCACTTTGTCCTCCATCTGTCGTTTTTCTATTATTCTCCACGATTTGTTCAAAATTAACTTCTGATAACTGAATGTCAAATGCTTTAATTCTACGCTTTCATTTGTCCTTCTGTTTCCTCATGTGGCTTTGTGAATTTGTTACAAGTGAGTTACGAAGAATCTCGGGATAAATTGCCTGTAACATCGGAATTGTCTGATGTTCCTCTGACATTTGAACTACAGAATGAAAAAACCCATCTGTGATCTATCTATACCATTAACAAACACAAACAAAATTTCCAGAACAGAGAATTTATCGAAATTACCTCACACCACTTCAAAACATTTTATTGGACTTTGCAATCTCACTTCTATTTTCGTAATGGAACACTGCTCTCTCTCCATGCATTCATCATATTTCAAGATTTTCTTGAAAACTTGCCCTTGATTGAGCAGCACAAAATAATCTCCGCATGTCATGGCCTTTGCAGCAGAACATAGCTGACAGTAGTTAAAGAGCTTTGGAAGATATTTGCTTAAGTTAACCTGTGCATGTTTAAACAATTGTTGCTGTGTGAACACAAGATAACAGAATGAGCAACTGCTGTGTGTTCAGGCAAAAGACATAGATAAGAACAATCAATTTGTGAACCTCTCTTTAAACATTAAATCAATCTGTTTCATATGAGTTTTACTTAAGATCGTACAATAATCAAGGAGATTAAATCTTGCATAACGATTTTTTTACTCTGATGTCGTTTGTCATATTTGTTGGCATGTTTATCGAGCTGGGAAGTTGTTTCATCCGCTGATTAGGTGAGGTTTTCATTGCTTTGCAGCCTCATGGAAGGCGCTGCTGTACTGTGTTTTCTAAATTTTATTCGGTTCTTTTCCTGATGCTTCGGGTTGCCGATTCCAGTAGTTCATTGTAGTGCCCTGTGCATTGGGTTTAGGTATCTATATCTGTGGATGGAGTCCGTGGATGAGTGCCATGCTTTTAGAAATTGTGTCTAATCCCTTTGTTTGACGTGCCCTATGATCGTTGAGATGTCCCAGTCGAATATGTGATCCTTGTCAATGTAAGCTTTGCCTTTGACAACCTGGACTCCGTGATTTTCCCCCAGGATTCCTCTGTTTCCCTTTCAAGTCGTGTTGGTATTTTTGGGATTTGAAAAACATTATTACCCTTTTCCCTCCTCCCCCCCACCATTTTCACAGACTCTGCTGAATACCTTCCATTCATCTCAGCAATTACTGTCGTGCATTTATCTCAGAACATCTGCATTACCATCTCCAAATTGTCAGCGGCCTCCTTGGTTGAATAACTGCACAAAACCTACACGTTTGAAAAGTCAAAATACAAAGATTAGAATCTCAAATGTCCACTCTGCAGTTACAACGATGCATCAGAAAATCTCAGCAATAAAATGTCATGCCCCACCTGATTAGTGCGATGTTCACTCGACTACATCCATTCCCAAAGTAACAGCACCACAATGCTAGCGCCCTTTTCTCATTCCTTTCGAATTGTTACAAAACCATAATTCCAATCTGCTGTCCATTTTCAACTTTCTAGTACCTTTTGTCAAAACCATTGTTCCTATAAACGTTATTTGTGTTATTAACTCTATTTAATGTTTTTCCCACTTGCTGATTCGATGATAAAGTGGAAATGACACACATAGAGTAATCCAAAACACTAGGTGAAAAATATATTGCTGGAAAAGAAGAAGGGCTTATGCCCGAAGCGTCGATTCTCCTGCTCCTTGGATGCTGCTGGACCTGCTGCGCTTTTCCAGTAACACATTTTTCAGCTCTGATCTCCAGCATCTGCAGTCCCCACTTTCTCATAATCCAAAACCCTACCGAATGTTCCAGACCCAAACTCACAATAATCAAGATGACTACGAGCAGCAGTAAGCCATTTAAATCTCGAGGGTCCTTCGACATTTACCACTTTTACGACTGACCTCACCTCGGTCACAGTTCCATTTGCCTGTCCATTGCCGTGACTAATTGCTTCTGACATATATATCTATCGATCTTTACATTTTATCAGTTTTGCGATATTTTACATTTTCTGTGATAGTGAATTTCCCAGATTCATGTCCTGTTGAGAGATACAGTTCGTCCGTTAGATGCCTTTCCCGTTGTTATATCTGCAAGTCCCCAGGAAGGGCATTCCAGCATTTTCACTCAAACACAGTGAAGGTGAGCTGATATACTTCCAAGCCAGTATGTTGAGTGACTTAGACAGGAACTTGGAAAGTTTGGTGCTTCCATCTATCTGCTGCCCTTGTCGTTTTCGATATCAGTAGTCATGGGTTTCTTTTGTGTAATCGAATTATGCCCGTTCTGAATTTCTACAATGTGCCCTGCATACATTAGATCGCTGCTGCCCCAATGCCAGAGCATTGAGGGAAAGGATTTCGTGGATGTGGTGCCAATCAAGGGGACTGCTTTGTCCTGCACGCTGTCGAGGTTCTCTCGTGTTTTTGGAGCTGCACCCGTTCAGGCAAGTGAAGAGTATTCCATCATCACTTTGACTTGAATTTTGAAAATGGTGGTCATGCTTTGGCAAGGATTCAGTAAGGGACGTAATCTCTGCAGCATTCCTCGACAGTGATTGCTGTGGAATTCTTCACTACGCGGTACTGCCAAGTCAATATCATTAGAACATAGAACATAGAACAATATAGCACAGAACAGGCCATTCGGCTCACGAAGTTGTGCCGAACATTTGTCCTAGCTAAGCACCTATCCATGTACCTATCCAATTGCCGCTTAACGTCACCAATGACTCTGACTCTGCCACTCGCACGGGCAGCACATTCCATGCCCCCACCACTCTCTGGGTAAAGAACCTACCCCTGACATCCCCCTATACCTTCCACCCTTCACCTTAATTTATGTCCCCTTGTAACACTCTGATATACCCGGGGAAAAAGTCTCTGACTGTCTACTCTATCTATTCCCCTGATCATCTTACAAACCTCTATCAAGTCACCCCCCCCCCCCCCCTCCCTCGCCATTCCAATGAGAAAAGGCCTCGCACTCTCAACCTATGCTCGTGCGACCTATTCTCCATTCCAGGCAACATCCTGGTAAATCTCCTTGTCCAAAGCTTCCACATCTTTCCTAAAGTGAGGCGACCAGAACTGCACACAGTATTCCAAATATGTCCTTACCAAGGTCCTATACAACTGCAATATCGCCTCACGACTCTTGAATTCAATGACTCTGCTAATGAACACTAATCCACCATAGGCCTTCTTACAAGCTTTCGTGGGCGGCACGGTGGCACAGTGGTTAGCACTGCTGCCTCACAGCGCCAGAGACCCGGGTTCAATTCCCGCCTCAGGCGACTGACTGTGTGGAGTTTGCACGTTCACCCGGTGTCTGCGTGGATTTCCTCCGGGTGCTCCGGTTTCCTCCCACACTCCAAAGATGTGCAGGTCAGGTGAATTGGCCATGCTAAATTGCCCGTAGTGTTAGGTAAGGGGTAGATGTAGATGTAGGGGTAAGGGTGGTTTACGCTTCGGCGGGGCGGTGTGGACTTGTTGGGCCGAAGGGCCTGTTTCCACACTGTAAGTAATCTAATCTAATCAAGCTCTATACACCGAGAGGCAACTTTCAAAGATCTATGGGCATAGACCCCAAGATGCCTCTACTCCTCCACATTTCTAAGAACCCTACCGTTAACCCTGTATTCCGCATTCTTATTTGTCATTCCAAAATGGAGAACATCACACTTGACAGGGTTGATCTCCATCTGTCACTCCTCAGCCTAGCTCTGCATCATATCTAATTCCCTTTGCAGCCGACAACAGCCCTCCTCACTATCCACAACTCCATCAATCTTCGTATTGTCTGCAAATTTACTGACCCATCCTTCAACTCCCTCTTCCAAGTCATTAATAAACATTACAAACAGCAGAGAACCCAGAACTGATCGCTGCGGAACTCCACTTGTAAATGGGATCCTGGCTGAATATTAACCATATACCACCACTCTCTGACTTCAACCTGTGAGCCAGTTCTCTCTCCAACTGTCCAAATTTCCCACTATCATATGCCTCCTGACTTTCCTCATAATCCTACCATGGGGAACCTTATCAAATGCCTGACTAAAATCCATGCACACGCCATTCACTGCTCGACGCTCATCCACATCCTTGGTCACCTCCTCAAAGAATTCAAAAAGATTTGCAAGGCAAGACCTACCCCTCACAAATCCGTGCTGGCTGTCCATAATCAAGCAGTGTCTTTCCAGATACTCATAAATCCTATCCCTCAGTACCCTTTCCATTACTTTGCCTACCACCAAAGTAAGACTAACGGGTCTGTAATTGCTGGCGTTATCTCTATTCCCTTTTTTTGAACAGGGGCACAACATTCACCACTCTCCAGTCCCCTGGCACCATCCCCATTGACAGTGAAGACGAAAAGATTATTGCCGATGGTTCTGCAATTTCCTCTCTTGCTTCCCACATAATCCTAGGATATATCCTGACAGCCCCGGGGGACTTGTCTATCCTGAAGTTTTTCAAAATGCCCAACACATCTTCGTTCCTAACAAGTATCTCTTCTAGCTTACCAGTCCGTTTCATTCTATCCTCTTCAACAACACAGCCCCTTTCATTTGTAAATACTGAAGAAAAGTACTCATCCAGGACCTTTCCTTCTCTTCCAATTCCATACACAATCTCCCACTACTGTCCTTGATCGCACCTACCCTGGTTCTCGTCATTCTCATGTTTCTCACATACGCATAAAATGCGTTGGGGTTATCATTTATCCTCATCGCCAAAGATTTTTCATGCCCTCTCTTAGGTCTCCTAATCCCTTTCTTCAGCTCCCTCCGGGTTTTCCTGTATCCTTCCAACGCTCTGTCTGAACCTTGTTTCCTCAACCTTATGTAAGCCTCCTTCTTCCTCCTCACAAGACATTCAACCTGCCTCGTCAACCAAGGTTCATTCACACAACCATCTCTTTCCTGCCTGATCGGTACATACATATCAAGGACACGTCGTATCTGTTCCTTGAAAAAGTTCCACATTTCAGCGACATCCTTCCCTGATAATCTGTGCTCCCAATTTATGCTCCTCAGATCCTGTCTTGCAGCATCGTATTTACCCTTCCCCCAATTGTAAAGCCTGCCCTGTTGCACACACCTATCTCTCTCCATAATCAAGGTGAAAGTCACAGAATTGTGGTTACCATCACCAAAATGCTCACCACTGACAAGCCCATCACTTGTCCCCGTTCGTTACCATGCACCAAATCCAATATGGCCTCCCCTCTGGTCGGACAATCGACATACTGAGTTAGAAAAACTTCCTGGACACACTGCACAAAAACCGCCCCGTCCAATCTACTTGATCTAAAGAGCTTCCAATCAATATTTGGGGAGTTGAAATCGCCCATGACTACTACCCTGTGGCTTCTGCACCTTTCCAAAATCTGTTTCCCAAAATGTTTCGCCACATCTGTGCTGCTTCTGGGGGGCCTATAGTAAATACTCAACAAGGTGACTGCTCCTTTCCTATTTCTGACTTCAGCCCATAGTACCTCCAAAGGCAGATCCCCCTCGAACTATCTTTTGGCAGCCATTATACAATTATTAATTAGCAACGCCACCCCCCTCCTTTTTTACCAACACCCCCAATCTTATTGAAACATCTGTAACCAGGAACCTCCAACAACCATTCCTGTCCCTCTTGTATCCATGTGATGGCCACAACATCGTAGTCCCAAGTACCTATCCACGCCTTAAGTTCCACCACCTTATTTCTGATACTCCTTGCGTTGAAGTATACACACTTGAACCCATCTCTGTGTCCATAAGTATTCCCTGTCTGTGCTACCTTCTCCACAGCCTCACTGTATTCTTGGACATCCTGAAAAACAGCTAACCTACTTGCTGGACGACAAGTCCGGATCCCATCGCCCTGCCAAATCAGTTTAAAACTCCACCCCCCCGAAGAGTGCTAGCAAAACCTACCTCCCACGATATTGGTGCCCTTCTAGTACAGGTGCAACCCGTCCTGCTTGTACACGACCCACCTCCCCCAGAATGTAGTCCAATTGTCCAAATACCTGAAAGCCTCCCTCCTACACCATCCTTGCAGTCACGTGCTCAACTGCACTTTCTCCCTATTTCTTGCTTCACTGTCACGTGGCACCAGCAACAACACAGAGATGACGACTCTGTCCGTCCTAGCTTTCAGCTTCCTGCCTAACTCGCTGAGCTCCTAAATGACCTCCACACCCCTCTTCCGACCTATGTCATTGGTGCCAACCTGCACCACGACTTTTGGCTGCACACCCTCCCCTTAAAGATTCTGAAGACACGGTCCAAGACGTCTCGGACCCTGGCACCCGGGAGACAACAAACCATCCGAGAGTCTCGCGCATGTCCACAGAACCGGCTGACTGTCCCTCTAACTAGAGTCTCCTATAACTAGCGCTCTCCTCCTCTCCCCTTTTCCCTTCTGGGCCTCAGAGCCGGACCTCGTGCCAGAGACCAGGTCACTGCAGCTTACCGTCGCCCCCAACTGTATCCAAAGCGGTATACATATTGTTGAGGGGAACGACCACAGGGTGTCCCTGCACTGCCTGCTTCCTCCCCTTCCCACCTCTAACTGTTACCTTGATACCTCTGCTCTCTGGCGTAACTATGTTCCTGTCGCTTCGATCTATCACCCTCTCAGACTCTCGAATAATCCTCAGTTCATCCAACTCCAGCTCCAGTTCCCTGACGTGGTCTGTGTGGAGCTGGAGCTGGAGCTGGCGACGTGAAGTTGGCAGGAGCATCGGTGGTCACCCCTACCTCAAACATCCTCCAGGAGGATCATTCCACTGCCTGCTCTGCCATAACTCTACACATTAGTCTCCAAAACAAGAACACTAAGTAGCTTACCTGTTCAGCCGACGGAATCCATTTTTTTAGGTTAGAAGAGGCGGGAATTTTTGAGACACTACACGTGCAGTGTATCATGGGCTGTATTGCAGGCTGGTATTCTGCGAGGAAACATGGGTAAAAGGAGTGAAACTGGTGTTGTGGATGATCAGGTCAGCCACGGCGTCATTCACAGCAAAACCTATAGGAAAGCAAGAATTGTGGATGACACAAAGACTGGTTCTGAGAGTGAGCAAATAAAGAAAACACTGTTCAACAAAATAAAATGCAGGGAAATGAAAGCTTCTGCACTTGAAGGAGGTAGAATGGAGGCACTGTGTACTGTTGAAATGCTGAATTGTTTGGGCTGAATGCCACTACATACGACCAACTATAGTTATGCTTCTTCACTTCAAAGTGTGAACATCAAATCACGTACACCATTCGATTATGTTGCTCCCCTCTGAACAGAAGTTCCATGTCCTGTTGTTCCGGATTGACATGTCCTGAGTCCTGAACAATAGCATGAATAGCATAAGCCTCTTATTATGCACGTGTTCTTTATTAATATGGTTGCACTGTGTGAATACTAGACACAATTCCGTAAATCTTAATTTTGCTGACTATTATATTATCAAGCGGTGTGATTCTTACCATGTTTATTTTCCTTCCTCATATCTAAGCTTCTCACAATTAATATCCTCTCTCGCAGAAGGTGTGGTCTCTCGATTTGCATCACCTGTTGTCTTATGGCTACGTCAGTTTCTGATCTACTGGTCATTATTCTCAATCTTATTTTGAGGCAGCTGCTGATGCTTTCTCAAGTAACGTTCCATTCCCTGTTGGATCTGCCCATATGTAACATCCACGCTGTTCTGCTTTCTGCAGGAACTGACTGTGCTATCTCGTTTGCGGTCACACTCAACTTTAATCGATATGTGGCCATTTGTTACCAGAAGCAGAAATGTAAATATTACAGAGAGAAAACGACGGCCGTGGTCCGGGATCAGTCACTGCGTTGAGCAGCATGTGGAACATATTCTGGTACTTTGCATTAACAAGTCAGTATCAGCGAATGAACGTTCCATGGTTTGTGTTGTAATGGAAAATATTTAGCTCTCTCTGATCTGGGCAGTAGTCGAGTTCCTCCACAGCATACGAACCACATGTCGTCCATTTCTGCTTATCTTACTGCTCAACCATCCCACGTTCAAGCACATTTTACTGAGCAGTAAATCATTTTCCTGAAATGTCGACTCTCCTGCTCCTCGGATGCTGCCAGATCTATCGTGATTTTCCAGTACCACACTCTCGACTCGAATCTCCAGCATCTGCCGTTCTTACATTTGCCTTTAACTTTCTGACTGTCTTATCAATGTTTGAATGAGACAAGATCTGAATCTCCGGAATTGCACTGAGTGTAGACCTCAGCATATATAGAATTTCTCATCAGCCAAAACCTTTGATCAGGAATTAAAACAATGGGTCTATTGCTTTTGACGTGATTCTCTCCAAATGTGTACAGAGTCCTCTTAGTAACATTTTTCTGAGAGTTTCCAAATGTATTCTCTCTCTCGTAAGAAACACCAAAATTGCCTTTCCATTCATTTGTTTCTGCGTTTGACGGTATTTGCAAACACGGTCACATCAGAGCATTATGACACACCTCGAGGCGCCTGCATCTGGGTTTTGCATGCCTGACATTTCCACTGCACCTCAAGAGATCTTCCAAGATGAAGGAAGTGGAAGAAGTCAGTTATGCAGAGGAGAAGTTGGAAGTCTTTTGATTCATTATCTTCAGGTGCACTGTCAACCACGTCAGCGCATGTGAGGCGTGAACCGAAGTCTTTTGGTCTTAGGGCAATAACACTACCAATGTGCTAAAAGCAGTCGAATGTTGCAAGGAAATGCCAACATTCGGTGATTCATGGTCGAGGACACACGTGCCAATATGTACTGCAGCGTTCAGCATGTTTTTGTTCAACCACTGCGTGTCTGGCTCCCGCTCCTCTCAGACTGCATGGATAATTTGGAGGAATAGTTGGATGGACTGAGGAACAGAGAGAAGGCACATAATTTGATGGATAGTACCTTCAGGGAGCTAGTCACACTGCAGATGTACTCAGATAGATGGGTGTCCACGAGGACTGATTGTCAGGTGGAACCGAATTCTCATGTTCCACATTTCAAACAAGTACACATTGTTGTGCGTTGCTGCGGTGGAATATATATTGGGGTGAAATAGCAGCAGCATCCAAGTCTTTGGAACCATGACTAGCTCTGCTGTAAAGCGGTGTTTGGCGTGGTCAAATTGCCAAATGTGGTATGGCACCCACTGATCAGACAAACCTTTCTGCGGTACGATCGAGAGTCCAGGAGATGTGAGCCTAATGGCGCCAGGATCAAGGCTTTCTCAAAGTGATTGAGCAAATTTTCAAAGTGTATCCTGCACTGTAAGGATGTGTTGTACACATGGGTGTCAAAAACGTAGGCAAGAATGGTATTATGTCCGGCAGAGTCCATAAAGATTGACCACAAGTATAGCAATCTCTTATGACAATGCTCATGACAGTGGAGCAGAATGAATGCGTCGCTGATGCAGAGGGCGGGCATATATCTGATGCACCTCCTCTGAAGCACAGCTAACCTGTACAAGAGGGAAAGGTTGCACCTGAATGAGAGGGGTATCAATGTGAAGATTGCCCGGAGCGATTTTGAAGTGTTTACGCTAGTTATCAGGAGGGTGGGACCGAAATCAGTGGACACACATGATGTGGAATTGCTAGTGATGGACGAGGGTCGACAATGTCAGATTTTAACACGATACCAGGTTATAGTCGAAATGGTTTTTTTTGAATCGACAAGCTTATGAAGTCACCTCACGGAGAGGTAGCACTTAGAATGCTTTTACATTCAAATAAAGCTGTTGGACTCATGGTACAATAAAGGACTCGAGGACCGTGGCAATATGGGCAGACCTCAGAAATAAGAACGGTTCGGGAACTATGTTGGGACTTCATTACATGCCTCCCAATAGTGAGCGTAAGATAGAAGTACAAATATGTAAACAGATTATGGAAAGATGTGGGAGCACGAGGGTGGTGGTGATGGGAGATGTTAATTTTCGCACCATTGAATGGGATTCCCTTAAGTGTTGCAGGTCGAGATGGAGCAGAGTTTGGAAGGAGCATCCAGAACGGTTTCATGCCAACAGTATGTAAATAGGTCAACTCAGAATGGGCCATACTGGACCTAGTGTTGGGGAGAGAGCCCGACAAAATGGTTGATGTTTCAGCAGGAGGTTACTTTGTGAACAGTGATCACTGTTCTTTAAATTTAGAATACTCATCGACAATGAAGAAGAGTGCAATATTGGGGAATGCCAATTATAGCAAAATTTTGCGGGAGCTGGGGAATGTGGTTTCAGAAAATCTGTTTGAAGGTACATCCACATTTGATATATGGCAGGCTTTTAAAGAGAGACTTATTAGAGTACACTACGGACACTTCACTGCGAAAATGGCAAGATTACGGAATCATGGATTACTAGTGAAATTGTGAGCCTCGCGAACAGGAAAAAGAAAGTTTACAGAAGGTGTCATCGACTGAAAACACACGAAGCTTTGGAAGAATATCAAGCAAGTAGGACCAATCAGAAACAAAGAATAAAGAGGCATATAAGGGATTCATGAAATATCTTTAGCAAACGGTGCGAAGGAAAATCCCAAAGCCTTTTATTCGTACAAGAGGACCAAGACGTCAACAAAAGAAAGGGTTGGCCCACTCATGGACAAAGCAGGGTAGGTATGCGGAGAGTCAGTGAAAATGGATGAGATTCTAAGTGATTACATCAGATTTCTCCGAGGAGGGGAACATTACGGTTGTTGAGTTTAAGGAAACATGATCGATTTCTCGAGATGAAGGTAGCTTGCATAGGGATAAAGTGATGTGTATTCTAAAAGGGGTTAAGATGGACACGTTCACAGGTCCGAATGCGATCGATCCCAGGTTCATAAAGGAAGCAATAGAGGAAGTGGCTGGAACTTCACAGATGTCTTAACAACATCCTTGAACACTGATGAGCTGCCAGAGGACGACAGAATTGCTAATACTGTCGTGATGTTTTAGCAGGGGAGCAAACACAATCCAGGTAATTACAGACACCTTAGCCTGGCGTCAGTGGTGGGGAAGCTGCTGGAGATGGTATTGAGGAATAAGATCTCATTATATTTGGAAGAAAATAGACTTTTGAGGGATAGGCAACATGGTTTTGTGCAGGCAAGGTCAAGTCTTACCAACTTCATAGAATACTTTGAAGTGACAAAGTTGATTTATGAAGGATGGGTCATATAAATGGACTCTCGTCAGGCCTTTTATAATCTTCCTATTGGCAGGCTGATGCTGAAAATGAAGATGTATCTGGTCCAGTGTGTACTGGCTGGATGAATAAAGAATTGGTTGGTTCGCAGTCGTAGCGGAATGGAGTTTGTCAGAATTGAGAATTATGACCAGTAGTGTTCCACTGAGATCCACACTGGGAATCACTGTTGATTGTGAACTACGTACATGAGTTGGAGGGAGGTGTAGGTGGTTGGATTAACAATTTTGCAAGTAAATGTGAGGTTTTTGGAGTAGCAGATGGTGAAGGGGACTGTCAGGGAATGCAGCAGAATATATATTGGAGAGTTGACTGGAGACGTGGCAGATGGAGTCCAATTCGGGCAAATGCAAGGTGATGCATTTTGGAACATTTAATTCAAGATCGAACTCTACAGTAAATGGTGAAGTTCAGAGAGATCTGAGATGAAAATGTGTTGCTGGAATAGCGCAGCAGGTCAGGCAGCATCCAAGGAACAGGAGAATCGACGTTTCGGGCATAAGCCCTTCTTCAGCTGCGTTTTTCCAGAAACACATTTTCAGCTCTGATCTCCAGCATCTGCAGTCCTCATTTTCTCCCCGTTCAGAGATATCTGTATGTTCATATCCATTGTGCCCTTCAGACAGAAACGCAGTTTGATACAAAGATCAAGAAGGCATACGACATGCTTACGTTCATCAGATGGGATATTGAGTGAAGGAGTTTGTAGGTCATGTTAGACTTGTATAAGCGTTTGGTTCGGGCCACATTTGGAAAACTGCGAAGATTTCTGGTCGCGACATTATGAAAAGAATATGGATGCTTCTTGAGGGTGCAGAGGAGGTTCAGCATGATGTTGCCTGCTAAGAAGGGCGCTATCTATGAACAGAGGTTTAATACATTAAGATAGTTTTCATGAGAAAGACGGAGGTTGAGGGGGGTCCTGATTGAGGTCTGCAAAATTATAAGAGGTATCGACAGGGTGATTTGCAGATGCCATGTTTGACTGGGGTGTATAGATTTTAAAAATCACACACCAAGTTATAGTGCAGCGGGTTTTTTTGGAAACACGAGTTTTCGGAGCGCTGCTCCATCATCAAGTGATCAATAAGCGGATGAAAAAGCAGTGTGCTGAAAGCTAGTGCCCCCAAATAAACCTGTTAAATGATAACCTGGTGTTGTGTCAATTTTAACTCGAGAAACGGTGAATAGCATAAACATTTTTTTACCCTATTGCAAGCAGTCATAATTTAAGGTGAGGGGGTAAGGTTTTTGGGAGATATGTGAAAATAGTTCTTTATGCAGAGCGTGATGGGTGCCTGGAATGCGTTGCAAGCAGAGGTGGTAGAGGGCTGCACGATAACGTCATTTTTGATGTATATTAACAGAAACTGGAATGGCCAGGGAGCAGAGCGATACAGATCATTAAAATTAAGCGGAAGGTTTCAAGAGAGCAACTCGATCGATGCTGGTATGGTTGGGGGGTGTCGGTGATAGT
This sequence comes from Chiloscyllium punctatum, assembly GCF_047496795.1. Classification (NCBI taxonomy): domain Eukaryota; kingdom Metazoa; phylum Chordata; class Chondrichthyes; order Orectolobiformes; family Hemiscylliidae; genus Chiloscyllium; species Chiloscyllium punctatum. The sequence goes on from NC_092789.1 coordinate 41,222,323, forward strand.
GACGGGACTGCTTCCGTGCTGTAATTTTCATTGTTCTTTGTTATTTGATGATGACCTGATGTCGAGTAACATCTAAGTCGACAGACAAAGATAACGTTGATGTTGGTACAGCACTGAAATAGAGCAAGCTAAATAGACAAAGCAGGCAAGAGACTGGCGGGTAACGGCGAAGAGTGATCAATTAAACTGTATTTATTTCATTGCATTTCGTTATTAAACGCAAGGGGCTTAACAAGTAGCGCAGATATACTCAGGGCTTTGATGGTAATATAGGACTGGAATGTCAGGATATTACAGAAACATGTTTGTGGAAGGGATAAGACTGTAAGCTCAATGTTCCAGGATGGAAATGGTGCAAGAAGAATAGAAGGGATGGGTAATGAGCAGGAAGAGTAGCTTTTTCATATGGGAAAACTTCACTGCAGTCCTTACAATGGATATTCCTTATGGATCGGCTAGTGTGCACATCTAAATGCAACTTTGAAATTAGAAGGATGTGATTACTTTTAGGAGATAACAATTCAGGCCCTTCAATAGTCAGCAGACGATCGAGGAAGGAAGATAGCAGACAGCTAAAAGAATAATACGGTTGAAATTGTGGGACATTTCAACTTTTGAAACATAGATTGTAGTTTCCACCGTGTAAAGATCTTGATTGGGAAGGAAATCCTTAAGTGTGTTCAAGAAAATTAAACAATCAACAATACTCGAGAAAGCAAAATGCGAACTTCTCTTGAGGAATCAGGTATGACAAATGACTGAGGTGGTTGTGCAGCTGCTGTTTGCGACAAGTGACATTAAATCTATTACTTACAATATAATTAAATCAATGGGCTGGAGTAGGCAAGGCCAATCGTCATGGTTTTAGGTACGAAGTTTTACACGTTGTTTGGGAAGGTGTTTGCAGGTAAATAGACGCCTGTCAATTGCGTGGCTCTAACAGCAAAATAACGCGAATTTATGGTCAGCATGTTCCTATTAGTATGAAAGCCATGGCTGGCAGGAGTAGGAGATTTTGAAAATTAAAAGAAAAATTGAATCTCTTGTCAAAAATAAAAGACAGGTCATGATTGGCTGTTCTATGAAGCTGGAATCAAGTATACCGCTTTAACTGTATTGAGAATGTAGGAGTACATGTGAGAGGAAAATCATGACAGCAACAAAGGTTCGGAGATCGCTTTGGCAGATAAGGCTCAGGACATTCCAAAGAGACTCGACAAGTGCACTAAGTGCAAAGGCACGACGAGCGAAAGAATAAGCCTCCTTCAAGATCAACAAGGCAATCATTGTGTGGATGCAGGAGATATGTGAGATCATTAACGAATATTTACCGTGGAGAAACACATTCAAGCTATGGCAATTGGAGAAATAAACAATGATGTCTTGGAAATCGTGCAAATCACAGCAAAGGACTTCCTGGTGGATATCAAATGGACAAATGTAAAGAAATCACTGAGGGCTGGTCGGCTGCATCCCAGGACATTGTGGGAAAGCTCTGGACAGGTTTGTGGAACCATTGGCCAGCCATTTGCATCAAGAATATCTATGCATGGGAGTCTGTTCACTGCAGGGATGTTAATTTAAGAAAGACTGGAAGAAAACGTCAGGGAGCTATACAACGTTCAGCCTGATATCAGTGGTAGATACATTGCTGAATCAAATTCAGTTGGACTGCGCAAACATGCATTTGAGAAGGCAAGGACTGATTATGTGTGGTCAGACTGTCTTTTGCATGCATCCATTTCAAATCCTCCAGTGATTGCTTTTCCATAATATGACTATTTTCAAGATTTCACTGTATCTCTCCAATTAAAATGGTATTCATATGCTTCTCCGTGGGAAACACAGATGAGAATAATTCGTTTAGGATCTCACCTATCTCCTGTGGCTCCACACACTGATAGCCTTGATGATATTTAAGGAAGCCTATTGTCTCCATTGTCGTTCTTTTTGGACGAAACATTGTGTTCGAAATTTGATTGACCTGTTGGAAGAACTGATAAAGAAGATACGTTCAGGCAAAATTTCAGCGGCTGTCTACGTGAACTTCACAAATGCGTTCGACAAGGTTCAACAGAGTAAACTGGTTAGGAAGGTAAGATGTCATTGGATCCAGCTGGAGATAGCTAGTTGGACACAGAATTATCTTCACGGTAGGAGAAAGTGAATGTTTGTGGAGGGCTGTTATACAGATTGGACATACTTGACCAGCGATGTTCCAGAAGAATCTGAGCTGGATCCACTGTTGTTCACCATTTATGTAAATAATAAGAATATAGGAGTTATGGTTAGTAGCTGACACCAACACATTTGTCATGGTGGACAGTGAAAAAACGATCTCAGAATACAATGTGACTTAAGTAAATGGGTCATTGTGGCAAGGAGTGACAGACTGAGGGTAACTTTGTGCAATGCGAGGTGTTGCATTTTGTTATGACAAATCAGGGTAGGACTAACATCACTGATAATAGGAGCTCTGTGATTGCTGTCGAACATGTCGAACGAGGGGTGCTGGCATTTTGTTCCTGGCGAGTGGCTTCACAGGCACACATTGTAGTGAAAAAAAAAAACATTTGGCACACCTGCCTTCACTCAGTCGTGATTTCAGTTCAGTGATGTGACCTTATAATACAACTGAACAAGGCAATGGTTAGGCGGCATCTGGAGTACCATGTAAACTTCTGTTTGCATCACTACACAAAACATGTTATTGAACTTGACGTGTTTAAAAAGGATTGAAAAGACGTATACATAGGTTTAAGAACATTTTGGAAAAATTAGGATAATTTTTCACCACAAGCAGAGAAGGATGAGAGATGACGTCATCGAGTTTCAAAATACCACGTGTGTCATAGATAAAGTGAACACCCAATGTCTTCCACCTGTCGGAAAGGACTTCAAAAATAGAGTGCAACCGTTTTAATGAGAGGGGAAAATTTTCGAAAGTGTAAGCAGCATTTTATTCACACAGATGGAGGTGCGTGAAGAGAATAAGCAGTCAGAAAAATTCGTCGATGCAGATACAGTGACAACATATAAATGGCAATTGGCGAGACACAGAGGCAGAAAGAAAACTCTTAGGGGATGTCATGAAGGTGTAAGCATGCACTGTATTTTTCAGAGAGAGTGAAAACTGAAAAGGACTGACGGTAAACGCATAGTGTGCTGAACTATTCAAAAACGCAACGCTTGGATGTCAAACAAATGGCTTTAACTGAGTTGCATTGGTACACAACACATTCGAAATCGGCAAATCAGTTTAAATTGTGCCCTTAGATACCAAAGTCCAATCAAATTTTAATTTTAATGTTTTGATGACATCAAACATATGAGACGGTCCGTTGTTTTGGGGTATAAAAATCGGTTATCTTAAATAGTTAGCCAGAGCAGCAAAGAACACCAAGACACTGGACCTGCTTTGGCGCTCTCTGAAAGGTATATTTTTATATGAAATTTGTGGCACAAAAGACCGAAGGAAAGAAGGCACAAAGATTTAAGATAATCTACACAGCTGACTGGGTTTGAAATTTGAATATTTTGTATCACTTCATCCGCGCGGTTTTACTGGAATAATATGTTGTTGTAGAGTGGGAGGAAGATAAATTGATCAGACAAAGGAGGTTTACAGTGTAGATAGCTGTTGTATTTTTTTAAACTTGGAGTTAAATAATAAAGTTTTTTAAAATAATGGGATTTGTTCGTTCTTTTGTAACAAATATTTAACAGATTACGAGATGAGGTGAGATTTTCTGTGTGTCTGGTTTAAATTAGCAAAAGTGTTTACCCCATGTCATATCAGCTTCAGTGCTTAGTCTGGGATTTGAACATTATCGACGGAGCCAGTCTGATATTTGGACAAATTGGAATAGATTTGTGTAACGAAAAGCTCAGTAGATTGAACACTTGCTGGACAGTGCACTAGATCATTGCGTGAAATATGGATGAGACTTTTATATAAAAAAATATTCGGTTCCTTGTGGTTGTTTAAATTTAAATGAGAAAAATGGCTTTTAAATCTGCGAAGGAGGTTCTGGGGCATAAAGCTGATGTATAAATTTGTCATGACGTCTTTGAAGGAAAGGAAAGTATCTTATTTCTAGAATCAGCAAAGAGATTAGAATTGCGTTTAACCTAGGACAAACATAAAGCTGAAATTGTAAGGGAATTCCTCAAACAGTTAGGTGTGTCAGAGAAACAGACCAGTGCAGTGAAGTTAGAAAAACTTAAATTACAATTGAGGAAATGGAGTTAGAAGATAAACAAAGAGAGAAAGAGGATAAAAGGGAGAGAGAAAGGGAGACAGAAAAGGGAGAAAGACAGAGAAAAAAGAGAGCGAAGAGAGGCAGACAGAGGAAAAACAAAGAGACGAGTTTCTCAGCTGGGCAAATGGACAGAGAAAAAGAGAGAGAGAGAATAAAGGGGGACAGAATAAAGAGACATAATTTGAAATTTGAAAAGTTATGACTTAGTCAGCAAAGTCAAGCTGACAGGATGGTGATTGAAAGACGACTCAGGGATGTATACAAATTCTTCAAAGCGCGACCACATTTTGATAAGAAAGGTGTTGAAGCCTTCTTTATTTCATTTGACACATTGGCGAGGCAGGTGGAGTTGTCCAAGGAATTACAGGTTCTTACGAAACTGGCAGCCAGAGCTCTTGAGTTATTTGCATCGAGTCAGATGAGCGGCCATATAGACTATCATAGGTGCTGATGAATTGGCACCGGAAGCGTACAGACAGTAGGGTCAGAAACATAAAGAAGGAACCAGGTCAGACGTATGTTGAGTTTGAAAGAATTAAGCATAGCCCTTTTGATAGATGGATGCAGGCCTTCAAGAAGGATAAGAACACTGAGGCACTAATGGAGATTGTTCTATTGGCTGAGTTGAAAAATTCATCTAGAGAAGGTTAAGAATTCACGTGGATGAGCAGAGAGTTCAGGAATTGAGAAGAGCAGTGGAGTACGCAGGTGAAAACACGATGGCGCATGTCACATGTTTCCAGAAAGAATTTCATGTTGTGAGGAATATGGGTTGAGAGTCGGGGTGATACTACATTACGAAACAAAACTTAGAGAACATTGGTAAGTATTTAACACAGATTAAAAGAAAATAAGCCCAAAAGGGTGGAAAGGAGGCGTCAGGTGTTTCCCCTGTGGTAAAGTGGGACACGTAAAATCACAGTGCTTATCGTTCAAGAAAGGCAGAGTGGGAACAGGCGTGGTTAAGAAAAAGGCTAAGCCACTATCATTATTGAATGCTTTAAAGGAAACCGCACCAAAATCTAGGAGCTGCAGGAGAATGCACAGCCAAGGCAGGGGCTGGATAAGGAATTAGTTCCTGATCTCCACAAATACTCTTCATCTTCATGAGTAAAGCTCCCTCAAAAAGAACGGAAGGGGTGAAGGCACGGATTTATGATTTTGAGAAACACACGATGTACGCAGTCTCAAAAATGAGAGATGAACGGGAGAGTGGTAATTTGTCACACAGACGGACAGAAAATTAGCGTTCTAGTATGTAAGATAAGATTGGAGTGCCAGCTCAAGTGTGGGGAGGGAACAATGGCAGTGGATGACAGATTTTCAATTCGAGGAATTTCACCCACATCCTACATAAATCAAACAATGGAATTAAACCAGGAACTGAAGAACAGGTCTTGATAAATAGCACCATCTTATGCAGCCACACACATATTCCAAGAAACAATCTGAACTACTCATACACTTATTCAGTCAGAACTGTCTCGTGCCTTTTTTGCTTGGACTCAGTTCAAGATTCTATCATATATTGGGAATGAATACACATACTGAAGGAACTAGCTGCATCAATAAATGTGCCGTTTCAGAACAATAGGAAGACTGTTGTATGTCCCTGTGTTACCTTATTCCGTCAACCTGCTTTCGATCATAAGCTAGGTTTGGCCATGTTGATATCAACTACATGATCACTGAGCCCCAGTTCACGTTTCCATTCCGCCAATGAGACAACCAGCCTCAAAAAAATACTTCGTGAGCCTCATGAACCTCTACCATTGTCTGTGGATGGAGCGCGAGAAACAAAGTACACGTTTCATCTGTCGTACGTCATATTGTTCTCTCCACCCCACACCTGCAGTTCCGCACTCTACCAATCACTAGAAAAACCTTGTTGCGTTTTCCCTGACGGGTCCTATTTCAAATTCAGACCTGATCTTCTTCAGAACAGCATCGTGAAGATAGGAAGAGGCTTAAAGTTTTGTCCTGATTATGACGTAAATATACAAAAGGACTCTTGATCCCACAAGAAGTTCAGTGGATTCAAGACTCCAAGAGAAACAATGTATCCTCATCTTCATCTTAAAAGACTGGCCCTTAATTCTGAAATTAAGGGTTCTCTGTCTGTTGTCATTCGAACGTGTTGTCTCCCATTGATGCGCACTTTTCAGGATTTATTGCCCTTTTTCTGATGAAACACGCAGGCAATTGGAATCGTTTCTCAGGCTAAATGCGGTCTATCCAAACATGCAACCTGGCGTCTAACGAACATGGCAGTGGCGGATCTACTGGCCAAAATCCTTGACCCCACAACTGACACGCATTCCAATTGTTTAGATCTCAGACTTTCAGTTTGTGAAGTTCCTCCCTGTGTGCAATACCCATGCTATCCTTGTCCATGCAGCCACAAACTGTTCTGTCTGGTTCATTTTTGTTTTCGCTTTTCATCAATTTGTAACCAACCGTTGACATAAAATGGCACATGAATACTGTAATAAGAAAATTGCATCTGTGGAATTGGGAATAATGACGACACTGAGCTGTTTAAAGAATACATTTTCGTATTTTATGTTTCAAATCAGTATCAATTAAAGAACTGTCCTTAATTTTGTGAGGTGAAATGAGCTCTTAATTTACTTCTAATTTGGGGAAGAGTCAAAATCAGTCGAAATCACCTTCGAACCCTTTGTTTGACAACTCTTTTGACTGTGCTCTTCAATGCAGTATATTTCAGACATATCTTAACGGTAAATAGAGCCAGCAGAAAACTCAGGAATAGGAGCAAGGGGATGAATGTCATAATTTCCAAGGTGTAGATAGTTAGATTAGATTAGTTATAGTGTGGAAACAGGCCCTTCAGCCTAACAAGCCCACACCGATCCACCACACACCCAGACCCCTTCTCCTGTATTCACCCATTCGCCGAACACCACGGGCAATTTAGCTTGGCCAATTCACCTAACCTGCACATTTTTGGACTGTGGGAGGAAACCGGAGCACCTGGAGGAAATCCACGCAGACACGGAGAGAACGTGCAAACTCCACAAAGACAGTCGCCTGAGGCGGGAATTGAACCCGGAGTGTCTGGCACTGTGAGGCAGCGGTGCGAACCAGTGTGCCAACATGCCGCCCACAGTTATGAATATTCATGAGACGAAAGTGAGTTCTGCAGGTGCTGGAGATTAGAGTCAAGATTAGAGCGGCGCTGGAAACAAATAGCAGGTCAGGCAGCATCCGAGGATCAGGAAAATCGACGTTTCTGTACAAAGCCTCTCATTTTACCAAAAACATCGATATTCCTGCTCATCAGGTGCAACCTGACCTGCTGTGCATTTCCAGCCCGACTCCAGTCTTGACTGTGAATATTCATTACCTGGTCATTCGGATGGGCGAGTTCACTGCTATTTTGTTTCACCTTGCAGTATCGCACCTGCTCTCTCAATCCTTCCCGCTTTAAAAAAAAATTTGCTTTGATATTTCCCCCACAGTTCCAAGAATAGTGCTTTTAAAACTTTAATTATTTTAAAGAGTGTAAGTGAACTACCAAAAAAAGTGAAAAAAGAAACCTCACCAGATGGATGACTTATTATTTTGTCCATTCGTCCATCGTAGCTTACCCACAATTGTATCCAAACGCATGCACATATGAAGAATTTTCACATGTAACAAAACGTAACTTTCTGAAAATGATATCGGTACAAAGAAATGGAGACCATCACATTTTCATTCGGAAGGCAAATGGGCAAACGTTCAGCAAGATTTATTAACAGTGGGTAATAGAAAAGAGCTGTTGTGGGGAGCACATGAATCACAAACAGTAGGTTATTTGTGAGTGCAGAAGGTCAATGCAAAATATGTTTTAAAAATATGTTTTTTTTTATAAGCTATGACTGGATAAGGATGTTGTAGAATTTTCCCAGGCATGGCAAACGTTTCAGAAATTAGAAAACCTCCGACAGTTATAAAAGTAAAACCTTCAATTTCCTTTAGAGCATTTGAATAACTTTTTACAAAGGTCTTAATTGAGTGCATAGGGCCCCTACCTGAAACGGAAAAGAGGTAACCAGTATTCGTTGACTGTAATGGATGTGTCCACCTGATTTTCAGAGGGCATTCCATGATGTAGGATCACAGGTTAAACAAGTTTAACAGTCACTGAAATCGTTCACGAGATATGAACTACCACAACGATACAAGCAGATGAAATGTCAAATTTCACAACATAATTATTCAGGAAAGTTGTATATAGCCGAGGAATATAAAAAATTAACTCCGTTGCATAACATCCAGCATCGCAGGGAACATTAATACAGTAGTATCAAACATTAAATTCCAAATTCATGCTCTTATGCTTAAAGTACTTGCATTATTGCAGTATACAAATCCCATTAGTACGTTTTGCAATTTGGGATACACCAATGGGTCGGTGTTTGTCCAATGTGTGCAGGAGGGTTTCCTGACACAATATGTAGACAGGCCAACAAGAGGTGAAGTCATACTGGATTTGGTTCTGGGTAATGAACCAGGCCATGTGTTAGAATTGGAGGTAGGTGAGCACTTTGGGGACAGTGACCACAATTCGATAAGTTTGCACCGCAGGGCAAGAGTTATAGCTGGGGGCAGGGAAATTATAATGCGGCGAGGCATGACTTAGGATGCCTGGCTTGGAAAAGTAGGCTTCAAGGCAAGGGCGAAATCGATATGTGGAGCTTGTTCAAGGAGCAATTATTGAGTGTTCTTGATAAGTATGTACCTGTCAGGCAGGGAGGAAAGGGTCGTGTGAGGGAGCCGTGGTTTAATGAAGAATTGGAATCCCTTGTTAAAGGGAAGAGGGCAGCCAATGTAAAAATGAGGCGAGGAGGTTCTGTTGGGGCGATTGAGAGTTATAAGGTAGCCTGGAAGGATCTAAAGAGAGAGCTAAGAGCAACAAGGAGGGGACATGAAAAGTCCTTGGTTGGTAGGATTAGGGAAAACTCAAAGGCTTTCTACAGGTATCTCAGGAATAAAAGAATGACTGAGGTCCAGTCAAGGACAGCAGTGGGAAGTTGCGTGTAGATGCTGAAAAGATTGGGAAGACACTTTATGAACACTTTTCGTAAGTATTCACTCAGGAACAGGACATTTTTGCCGATGTGAATATTGAGTCAAAGAATGGATGACTTTGAGGTATGTAGGGTAGAGGTATTGGAAATTCTGGAAAGGGTGAAAATAGATAAGTTCCCTGGGCCTGATGGCATTTATCCTAGGATTGTCTGGGAAGCAAGGGAGTAGATTGCCGAGACATTGGCCTTGATTTTTATGTCCTCGTTGGCTACAAGAATAGTGCCAGATGACTGGAGGATAGCAAATGTGGTTCCCTTGTTGAAGAAGGGCAGTAGAGATAACCCGAGTAACTATAGGCCGGTGAGTCTCACTTCTGTTGTGGGCAAAGTCTAAGAGAGAATAGTAAGGGATTGGATTTATGAATTTCTGGATTGGAATAATATGATCAAGGATATCCAGCATGGTTTTTGTGAAGGGCAGGTCGTTCCTCACAAACCTTATTGAATTATTTGAGAACGTGACTAAGGAGGGGTACGAGGTTAAAGTGGTAGATGTGGTGTATATGGATTTTAGTAAGGCGTTTGATAAGGTTCCCTATGGTAGGCTACTGCAAAAAACACGGAGGTATGGCATTGAGGATGAGTTGGAGGTTTGGATTAGGAATTGGCTGGTTGGAAGAAGACAGAGGGTCGTAGTTGATGGTAGAGTTTCATCTTGGAGTGCAGTTATTAGCGGTATTCCGCAAGGATCTGTTTTGGGACCATTGCTGTTTGTCATTTTTATAAATGACCTGAAGAAGGGGCTAGAAGGTTTGGTGAGCAAGTTTGCGGATGATACGAAGGTCGGTAGAGTTGTTGACAGTGAGGAAGGATGTGTCAGGTTACAGCAGCATATAGATAAGCTGCAGAGCTGGGCAGAAAGGTGGCAAATGGAGTTCAATGTAGGTAAGTGTGAGGTGATTCACTTTGGTATGAGTAACAAAAATATGGGGTACTGGGCTAATGGTCGGACACTTAGTAGTGTGGATGAGCAGAGGGATCTTGGTGTCCATGGACACAGATCTCTGAAAGTTGCCACCCAGGTAAATAGTGCGGTGAAGAAGGCATATGGCGTAGTGGCTTTTATTGGTAGAGGAATTGAGTTCCGGAGTCCTGAGGTCATGTTGCACTTGAATAAGACTCTGGTGCGGCCGCATCTGGCGTATTGTGTGCAGTTGTGGTCGCCATACGATAGGAAGGATGTGGAGGCACTGGAACGGATGCAGAGAAGGTTTACCAGGATGTTGCCTGGTATGGTAGGAAGATCGTATGAGGAAAGGATGAGGCACTTGGGGCTGTTTTCATTGGAGAAAAGAAGGTTTAGGGGTGACTTGGCAGAGGTGTACAAGATGATTAGGGTTTTACATAGGGTTGACCATGAGAACCTTTTTTCACGTATGAAGTCAGCTATTACGAGGGGGCATAGCTTTAAATTAAGAGGTGGTAGGTATACGACAGATGTTAGGGGTAGATTCTTTACTCAGCGAGTCGTGAGTTCATGGAATTCCCTGCCAGTAGCAGTGGTGGACTCTCCATCTTTATGGGCAATTAAACGGGCATTGGATAGTCATATGGAGGATAGTGGGCTAGTGTAGGTTAGGTGGGCTTGGATCAGCGCAACATCGAGTGCCAAAGGGCGTGTACTGTGCTGTATTCTTCTATGTTCTATTGAATCTCTGTACTGTTCTTCCCACAGTTTACAGTTCTCCCAGGTTTCGAGTCATCTGCATGCGTTGAAATTGTTCACTGACCAGTTCTCCAGATGCAGTATCACCAATGTGCTGTATTACTGAAGTATAGGCTTCCTCTTCTTGCATTATTTTTCTATGTTAACAAAACAATATTCTCCAGACTGTATGAATCTGTGAGTCTCTGTGATCTTCCTAAAAAGGAAGACAAATTTATAGTCTAGCTGATTTTTCCTCGCGTCGGGGTATCGGGAACGGCAGGCTATTGTTTGAGAATAAGGGGCTTCAGAATGAAGACAACTGTGTAGAGATTGCTTCTCTGCAAGCTTGTGACTCAATTAAATTTGCCAACTCCTCTTTTCTCCCTCCAGTATAAGATATCGTTCCCGTAGCGTGATGACCATAAGTAGACACAATATTTCACCAGTGCCCAAACTGAAGTTCTGTACAGATCCAACATAACCTCCTGCTTTTATAATCGATGTCGTGAATGGTAAAGACAACACGGCCCTTCTTAATTCTACCATTAACATGTGGACACGCCCCGAAGATTTCTCTATTCCTTTGAGCCTCCTCATGACCAAGGAATCATGAGTACTCTCCTACCTTGATTCTTCTTCCCTAGAGCGTTTCCAAAACTTATCAATGTTAAATCCAATTCTGCACTCATGTTCAGAACTGTCTTATTGAGTAATTTTTCTTACAGCCTATCTTTCTGCATTCCACAAATTTGGAAACAGTATCTCACGTCCCTTTGTGTGAACTGTGTGGAAAAACAGCAAACATTTGAGGGTTCTGCCGGTTACTCTCTGTCTCATGACTTGCAAATGTTAAACGTGCAAGATGCCAAACTCCTGTTTACCTCCGGCCAGAGCAGTCATTCTTCTATCCATGCCTGTATACCAGGCTTGCACACTGAACATTCTATATCTGCGCAGGAGCACATTACATTCAGCCTTCATGAAATTTACTTTCACAACTTTCAAGGGTTACCTTTTTTCTATATTGCGCGTTGTCAATGAACTCAAAAAGCTTCCTCAAACCACGATCTTTAAACGAACCGTGTTGGTTTCACTCTGATTGCCTTTGAAATCATCCAAATGCTCTGTTACAAATTCCTAACAATATTTTCATTGAGACAAAGTTTTATCTAACTCGGTGAGTCCAAAACAGCTGCAATTGGTGAAAAACAGAGACATGGGACATTTGGAAATCTTGTGGTGTCGAAAGGGAGGGGGAGGGTAGGTTGCCTTTAAATAATTCAAAATGACAAATGCTATTCAAATTGAGGGATTGCTTGAATATACATACAGAACAACATCATCATATCTGTGACTATTGCTTGGCAAAGGCGAGCCAATTACAGTCAGTACACATGGAGCATTTCGAATCATTTAGGTATAGTGGAGGTAACAGAGTTGGTTTGCTGGAGGGAAGGGTGCAGGGAACATGCCAGTGTCTCATTATAATAATCGAGCCCCGCGTTAACCGTGTTGTGTGAGTGGAGAAGAACAAGGAAAATGAAAAGGATAGGCAATCCCTCAAGCCAGCGATCATTTAATGCAATCATGGCTGATCTTTTCTCAACCGCCAACTTCACATTCCAGTCCCAACTCTTCAGCCGAAGTCAGTTAAAATCTGTTAACCTCCCTTTTATGTTTACTAGTCTCCCGATATTCACTGCATCCCGCGTCAGTGAGTACAACAAATCGATGACTCTTTCAGAAAAATAATTCATCTATGTTTTGAATTCTTACCCTTTATTTTAAAACTTGGACCTATCCTTCTACAAATCCCGACCTGAGGAATCATCCGTTCTGCGTATACTTGTACAATCGTACTCATCATTTTGCAGACTACGATTAGACTGCTTAAATTTTCTTCATAAGACAAATGTTCACTAATTGACTCAATTGATTGAAACTCCTCTGAATTGCTTCTAATATAACTGTATACCTTCTCAATTAAGGTGACCTAAACTCTCCGCAATATTCCATCGGCAGTCACTGATTCCTTCTACAGTTGCAGAAACACTCACTTCTTTGATAGTCGATTCATTTAAGAATAAATTGAAAATACCGATTTATTCCTTGCTCCGAGGTGCTATCAACATTTGAACGAGTGTTAGATCCAAAGCTAAGTGGCTACATTCTGTCCTGGAACAATTCGTTTATCTGTTCGATTCAATTGTCCGATTTCTGATGGAAGTGGTATTCAGTTGGAAGATTGAAAAAACTGATTTCAAAGTAACGGGGTGGCCCAGATAATCACACAGAAGAGCAGATGGATGATGTCAAAAGTAGGCAATGATTGGTGTGCGGACGACTGACAGAAGTGCTCACCAGTGGAGGAATATTAATGTATAAATTGCAAAACTTACAATCATTCAACAGGCAAACACTGGTTTTATTTGGTGAAAGTGAATGATTTTTAACGAAATAAATGAATTTAGGACCTGTCCCACTTCTGAAGGAGTTTTCAGCGATGTCGGAATAGAAGGATTGAATGGCCTTCTCATATACCTGTGAATGATGCAGTGGGAGAAAAATAATACGGATCTTCGATTTTGGGAAGTAAGACAAGTGCGTCAGAAGCAAAGGACCGAAAGAGCATCAGGAAACCGAGTGCGAAGAGTCGTGCCATCAACATTCTCCACTGAGTATCTGACATCTCGTGGCCGAAATTCGTCCTCAAGCTTTATCTTTTTACGTTCAGGACGTATCTGTCAGTAATAATGACATCAATAAAAGTGATTGTCTGCATCATGTGCGTATCAAGTTGGCACATCATTAAGCAAGGGCAGCAGAATGGAAACGCAGTCTTATTCACACAGTCTTATTGATTTTAACTCATGAAGGGAGAAACAAACAGAAAAGAGAGAGAGATACAGAGAGAAATAACTGAAGTAGGAAACATTACATTTGTGCCTGCCTTTTCAGAAATAAACAGACACCAAAGGATACTATTCAGCCTTCAGCCATGTATCACTTTCATTTAACGATATACAAAGAACATCGAACAGAACATTACAATACATTACAGGCTCTTCTACTCTCGATAATGTGCCGAAAGTTTATCCTCTTGAAGATCAAATTAATATGCATTTCTAATCTTTTACTATCAACAATGCAGCTATCCAAGAGTAACTTAAGTATCCAACTCCACTACCAACGTTCTTAGGGCATTTCATGCACTCACAATTTCCAGTCTAAAGAACCTCACTCTGACATCTTTCCCCAAAACTTTCCTCCAATCTTCTTTAAGTTATGTCCCCACGTGATAGCCTGGGAAAAGGTCTCTGGCTATCCACTATACCTAAGCCTCTCACATACACACACCAACACTCATACCCCCACAAGCACATACACATAAACACTCTCTCACTGACATTCACACTCCCAACACAGACACACACCAACATGTATGCACATGCATAAAGGTTTGCGCAGTGAATGTTTACTTGAAGAATTGCATTTTATTTTCTGCAAAAACTGCATGAATCCATGCAAGCTTCTGTATTTTCTTAAGGAAACGGAGTCAGTTTGAACATTGTGACAAAGACAGACAGATTTCTATCTTACAACTACAATGCATTATGTGAGCTGACATGGCACCTGTTGAGAATGCAACTTTTAAAAAAATGTTCTGAGATTTACATATGAAAGAACTGAAACCAATACGATTCTTCCAAAATTGAGAGACTTAACTAAAAATAACAGATAATTTTCAAATGTCATTTCAGTTACATTACATTTTAACTTTTACTCTAAATTCTATATCTTATTATCTTATACTCCACAACCACCTGATGAAGCAGCAGTGCTCTGAGAGCTAGTCCTTCCAAACATGATGGACTACAGTCTGGTGTTGTATATTGTATAAATTTGTACACCCCAGTCCAAAGCTGGCACATCCAAATTATGCCTCTCGTCATCTTGTACACCTTTATCCAGTCACGTCTTATCCTTCTTCATTCCAATGCGACATGCCCCAACTACCTCAATCTTTCTGCACAAGTCAATCCCTCCTGTACACGCAGCATCCTGATAAAAGTACACTGCAACCTATCTAAAGCTTCCATATTTTTCGAACAACTGAACACAATAATCCAACTGTGGTCCAAAAAGGACTTCATACACCTGCAGCATAAGCTTGAGGTTCGTAATCTGATTCCGCTGCTAACAAAAGCCAGCACATCATACACCTTCTGAACAACCCTTTCAACTTGTGTAGCAACTTTGAGGAATCTATGTGCGTGGATCCCAAGATCCCTCTGATCCACCACAATGACAAGAATCCTGCCTTTACCCCTGTAATCTACATTATAATTTCAAATTCCACAATGAACCACTTTATGCTTTTTCAAGTTAGAATCTGTCTGCTACCTCTCAGACCCGCTGTACATCCTGTAACTCTTCCGTTTCAACCTATAACAGCACTCCACATATCAGGAACCGCAGTAACCCTTGTGTCATCAGCATACTTGTCTAAACATCCTTTCACTTCCACATGCGAGTCATTTATAAAAATCACAATGAACAAATTTTCCAGAACAGACCCCTGCGAAACACCACTGACCACTGAAATCCAGGCTGAATACTTTCCATCTACGACTATTATCCCCTTCTGTGGGCCAGGAAAATCTGTATCCACGCAGCGAAATTACCCTGTATCTCACGCGTTGTTACTTTCTGAATTAGCAAACGCCATGCTGCAGTTCATCTCGAGGGCATCAAGTGCTCTGCCCTGATTAATGTGTTTTGCCACATACTCAAATAGTTCCATTAGGCTTGAGAAACATGGTCTGCCCCGCACAAAGACACGTTGACTATCATTCATCAAGGTATACATTTCCAAATTATATTCGATATCTTCCATTTCTTCCATTGTTCTGGTCAAGTGGGAGTTTTGTTACTATCCTAAATATTTGTTCAATACACCATGAGGCACGGGTATTGTAAGTCAACCTGCAGCACTCAGACTGCACCAGTTCAAGAAGGCATCTTACTACCACTTTCTCGAGAGGGCAACTAAGAACAGGCAATAAGTGCTGGTTCCAGGAAGCGATGTCCAAGTTATTTAAGAATTCTGACAGTGTCATTCAGGAGAAGTAATACAAAGCACTTCTACACACAGAGAGTAGTGTCGGTTAGGAAATGCCATCTTCAAATGGCAGCTGATGATATTTCAATTCTTACATTTAAATCTGAGATAGACACATTTTTATTGAGGAAGGATGCCAAGGGATGTGGTCTCAAGGTAGGCATATGGAGATCACCCACAGAATATACATGGTCTTCCAAGCAGCTGAGCAGATTCGAGGAACTAAACGGGTTCATCGTGTTACTGATTTCCTATAAATAAATTATTTCGATCTTCTTTAGTTCTCTCATTACTCAGGCTGGTAACTTTGTTCGGAACATCGTGTAAACTTTAAGGAGATAGCTTTGAACTTCCGTTCCATTCACTCCCTGTCTCAGTTAGTGAGATAATTTTCAACGTAATTCAAATTAGTGCCAATCATAATTATATCTGTGATGAAAAACAGGGCCATTTTTGAAACAATAAAATGATGATCTGTGTTTCCATCTTGTCATTTTTCCTCTCGCCACAACAGTGATGAAGTGGTTGACACTGCTTTTGCTGATTGGAAAGCTGGTGTTGGTGGAAGGCCAGAAAACTTGTAAGTACCCCAGTTAATCTTCCTTGCAGGGATTTGCACAACTTCTTGTGGGCAAACGAGGGAAGCACTGCTTTGAATGGTGGTCACTTTGCTCTTTGCTTCTGTTCGGGTTGATCATGTGTGTTCATTCACGTTAATATTTCATTCGTTCCTTTCTCTGTTATCTTGGAAGAAACTAAAATTGCACACAGAAGGATATCAATCATAATTCCCAGTCTGTCCAAAAAATCGTATGCTTGCATTTATTCTTATTGCAAATATTGATCGCCATACAGATGTGCAATTCATGTGAAACTCAGTGAAAGGGGGAATGTCGTGGTGCAACGGAGGTTTCAAATTCTACATGTTCCAAAGTTGTATAATGTTATCTCTGACGCAGAAGCATTTGCAAACTGTTCAACAGATTTGTTTAAATATATGCATGGCTTTGCCGAACTTTAAATTCAAATGATTGGATTATGAAATGCAAGAGGTTTCACTGAAGCTAAACATGAATCGAGTCGGCATAATAGAATATTGTGAACAGTTTCGGGCAGCGTACCTGAAGAAAGGCAGACCACAGAAAGTTCATTGGGCTGATGCCAGTTATGGAGGCACAGTCTTATCAGGAGAGGTTCAGTAGATAAGATGAGTACTCGTTGGAGTTTCGAAGAATAGGAGGTGAGCTTATTGAAGAATAAACGACTCTTGAACGTCTTTTCAGTTTAACTGGTGAGAGGTCGATTGATCTTATGTGAGAATATAGGACCAGAGGGCCTCGTCTTAAAATGAAGTGTTGACAATTTAGAACATTCTTGGTGCGAAGTTTCTTCTATCAGATTGTTTTAAATGCAGGCAATTCTCTCCCCAAGAGAATTGTGTGTTCAAAGGTGAGACTGACAGGTTTTTCAAGCAGTAAGGGAATCGCTGAAGTATTGGGAAAAGCCTGGAAATTGTAGTTGTGGGTGTAGTTGGTCTGATATCTGCAGTGGCTGCAGTTTGAACGCTTTTACAATATCTGAATTCCGCCAAGTCCGGTCTTCTTTGATCTAAGTTGTATTATTACAACTATCTATGTTGCCCGTACCTCAAGACGTCTGTTGCACAAGAAATTATTTTACACTAACCACGTCCATTTCCACCTTTAAGATTGATCTGAAATCACCCCGCTTTGAGCAAGGCTTCATCAACTGTCCATCATATAATAATCATAGAATATCCAGTTCAGAGCTCGACCATTCTATCCATTGTTTCTGCCCCGGCTCCAGTAAGAGCTGCAAAGTTAACACAATTTTCCATCCCTGTCTCCATAAACCCTCTCAATTCATCCCCTTCAAATGAATATTTAATTATCTTTTGAAAGCTTCTGTCGAATCTACCTCCACTTCTCTCCTTGACAGCGATGTTCAATACCCAACAACTCTCTGAATAATGAAGTCACTGAGTTACGGACCAGGGGATCTGTTCACCTTTAAGCCAGCTGATGTTTCCTATCGATTCTCACTTCCTGAAGCAAACTGCTCAGAAACGTTGCAGTCCCTCTTCCTAAATATTTGCACACTGTGAACAAACTGATCAGTTCTCAATCGGCTATATCAATAGCAGGTCACAGCTGCAGCACTGCATGCAGGTCTGGTATTCACAAACAATAATGGAAACCACTTCAAGCAATGTGCACTGCTGCGGCCCCAACAAATTATCATTCGAAACGAGAGACTGCAATCTGCTTTCTCTGGCTTTATGTCCCCCAGTGAGACCAAAAGAGGATATCCCTGTGTGTGGAATGTTAACATTGAAGAATATTTTTTCTCTTTTATTCTGTCTCCTAGATCCAATCATTCCATGTGTTTTGGAGAGAAGTTACTGCAGTAAAGTGCCATGTGATGAGACAATTTCAGTAAGGACTGATGGGGCATGCCCACACTTCCAAATGTGCTGCATGCCTTTCTTACCACCGATGAAGAAAAGGGAACTTGCACCACTGGAAAGCATTTGAGTTCCCGAATGGAGAGATCTGTCATCTCACCAATTCAATCGACATTTCATGGTCTCAATGCAATGAGCCCTGACGCACTGCTTTCTCACACATATGAATAAAACTAAACGAAATCAACAAACATTAATTGTCCAAATTTCATTTCCCATTTAGATCATAGTTCTAACATAATGACAGGGACGAAAGCAATGGTTAGAGAATAGGCAGGATACCGCGATGACATTGTTTTTGTTGCAGCATAGCTGCAGTGTGCACATTTGGTTACATGACAGTCGGAAGACCATGTTCAGACCGGATCGCCACAGTGTAGGAATGATATGGAGGCTTTGGGGAGGCTCCAAAAGGGAGTTGGCAGGATAGGAGAGGATTAACTGCAAGGAGGGAATGCAAAACCTTGGATCATTATCACTAGACTATGGGAGTAGGAGGGGGGAATTGTCCGAAGCAAAAAAAAAGTGATTCGAGGTTAGATTATCCAGGCAGAGCTTTTTTACCCCCAGGGCGGATATGTCAAATGTAGGTAGGCATATATGTGAGGTGAAGGGAATACATATGGAAATATATGAGGAAAGCTTTTTTAAACAGTGAGGAATGTAGGTAACGGGACCACTCTGCCAGGAGAGGTGCCTGAACTGGATATCATAGCAAAGCTTAAAATGTGTTTAGATTTACAAATGAACGAGTAGAGTAAGAGGGATACAAGCTACGTGCAGGCAGATAGATTTAGTTTAAAATGGTAGTATTGTGGGCAGAACCAGCCGTTCCTGCACAGTAAATTGCTATATTCTAAGGATCAGTTTAGCTGCAATGGAAAGCAAGATCTGCTAGGGTATTTGCTTTGAAGCAGAGAAGGTAGCGGGATGAACTGTTGGAGGTGTGCATGATGATGCGGGCCACGGACAGAGTGATCAGTAAGTAGCTGTTCCTCTCTGTCGAAAGGTCAATAACTAGCTGGCATAATTTGAAATTGAAAGGTAAAAATTTTGAAGGGGAGTTGAGGAGAAAACGTTTCACCGGGAGAATTGTGGGGTCTGGATTTATTTGACTGAGAGTTACCTAAGTTGGGAAACCTCACAATCCTTGAAAATCTCTTGCATGAGCATCATGAGGTTTCCAAACATGAAAGGCTATCCGTAAAGTTTTGGAAAGTGTGGCAAGTATAGACTGAGTAACATTTAACGGTGTGGACTCAATGAGCTGAAGTGCCTCACCTCCATTCTCTGATTCTATGATTCTTTGTTTGAACACACACATCCACAGCCCGCAGGTAAAGTCACTGAATAATTGTGCACCCTTCCTTTGGAGAAGGGATGGGAGACATGCTGTTTCATTCAGAGGGGAGTTAGGCATCACCCTGTTGCATCACACGGAGAATCATCATTTACTCAGGTTCTGACCACAAAGCCTGGAATGGAAATTGGGAGCCACAGTTGCAAGGAGCTGGAGACAAAGTTATCCTGCATGTATGCAGAACACCAAGAAACCATCTGTTGTATCAATCCTATCCACATTGTGCCGAAAGGGAGGGAAGTTTCCACCAGGGTTGGCTTGCAACAGGAGATGAATTAACCATAATCCATCTGCAGTAAGAGAGGCGGTCTCCATGAAATCGTTCAAACACAGAAAACACAATCAAATGTAGACCACTCAGCCCTTCGAGTCTGCTGAACCCCAAATCAATAACACAACATAAAACAGAAATTACTGGGAAAACTCGGCATGTCTGGCATCATCAGGAAGGTTCTCTTAAAGCTAATGTTTAATTAGGATTTCTCTCCACGGAGGCTACCAGACCTGTTGAGCTTTTCCAGAATTTTTTTCTTCGACTGTTTAGCATGTGCAGTTTTTTCCAATGCTTCCCCACCCTTCATATAAGGCTGTGATCAGAACTGTATGAAATTTGCAAATGCGGCCGTGCCAGAGTTTGTACAGTTGCAATATGACCTAATGGCTTTGAAAATCATATTAGCAAACTCATGGTCAACCTTCTTAACAATTCTAGCAACCAGAGTGTCATCGTTCAAGGGATCGATACCCATGGAAACCGAAATATCTGTGTTCACCAACACTGCCATTCGCCCAGTACTCTTTATTCCTGGTACTCCTTCCAAATTGAATAACCTCACACATTTTTGCATTAAACTCCATTACTGAGTTTTGAAATGATTTGTAGCTCAGGTTAAGGTTCTGGATGTAGGTTTGCTCGCTGAGTGGGAAGATTCATTTCCAGAGGTTACGGCACCCGACGAGGTCACATCGTCAGTGGGCCTCAGGTGAAGCAATGCTGATAAGTCCTGCTTTCTATTTATATGCTTGGATTTCTTTGTGTTGGTGATGCTATTTCCTGTGGTGATATAATTTCCTGTTGTGAGGTCGTTTCCTGTTCTTTGTCTCCAGCGCTGATAGCTGGGGTCAAACTTGATGTGTTTTTACTCAGACCCCTTGACATCATGGTAGCCCACAAACCCACCAAAAAACTAAAATGTGTTAGGTAAAAGGGGTAAATGTAGGGAAATGGGTGGGTTGCGCTTCGGCGGATGGTTGTGGACTTGTTGGGCCGAAGGGCCTGTTTCCACACTGTAACTAATCTAATCTAATATAAAACGTTGTCAAACGCTTTACTGAAATCCATATATACCACTTCAAGCATTTTACGCTGAGTCACCTTTGTCGCCACCTTCCGAAATAATTAAATAAGGTGTGTGAGGCACGAACTCTCCTTCCGAAACTGGGTTGAGTATTCCAAATGAATTTATTCCTTTCCAGATGATGATAAATCCTATCTTTATAATCCTCTCCCTTCTTTAAACCACACCCGAAATAAGGTTCAATCCTCAATAATTACCAGGGCTTTCCCTACTCTCCGTCGTGAACAAGGGCCTACATTTGCTATTTTCCAGTCTTCTAGAACTATTCCTGCAGACACTGACAACAGAAAGATTAAAGCCAAAGTATCTGCTTTCTCCACCCTACCTTTCTGGCGAATCTTACCACAAAATCCCACCTTGCCCAGGGGATGTACTTATTTTCTCACTTTCCAGACTTGCTTACAACTCCTCCTGATGAATTTCAATCCCGTCCAGTCCAATAACCAGAATCGCATTATCCTCTTCGAAAACATTCACTTTTTCTTGTGCGAATACTGACGAAAAATGTTCATTTAACGCCTCTCCTATCTATTCAGGCTCAACACACAACATCCTACTTCTGTCATTTCTGGTCCTAATATTACTGTAATCGTTAATTTATTCCTTGCAATCCTGTCGAAAGCTTTGGGGCTTTCCATGATTCTATCTCCCAAACATTTCGCATGTCTCCTCCTGGCTCTTCCTATCTCTCCCTTTAGTCCCGTCCTGACTAACTTGTAACTCACAAGCACCATGACTGAGCCGTCACGTCTCATTTTTACATTAGCCTCCTTCTTCCTCTTGACAAGAGACTAAAATTATTTCAGAAAGCCCCTTGATCGACCGCTTCTGTTCTGTCTGACATGTACGTACATATCAAGACCATGCAATAGCTGTTCCTTGAACAAGCTCCGCATTTCAAATGTGCCTAATCCCTGCAGTTTCCTTCCTGATCCTATGCATCCTAAATCATGCCTAATCGCGTAATAATTGCGTTTCACCCAGCGATAACTCTTGCCCTGCTGTCCGTACTGATGTCTGTCCATGATTAAAGTAAACATAAATGAATTGTGGTCACGATCACCAACTAACTCACTTACCTCCAAATCTGACATCTGGCCTGGTTCATTACGAAGTGTCAAATCCAAGCTGGCCTCGACTCTTGTTTGCCCATCTACATACTGTGTCAGGAGACCCTCCTGCGCACAGTGGATAAAAACTCACCCACTCGAAGTACACGACCTCTCGCGTTTTCAGTCAATATTTGGAAAGTTAAAGGCCCACATAACAAATACCCTGTGATTTTCCTTCCTCTCCAGAACAGCATTCAGAATCATTTCCACTAGATCTCTGGAAATATTTGGCGGCCTGTAGAAGTCTCCTAGAAGTGTGACCTTCCCTTTCCTGTTTCAAACCTCAGCCCATGCTATCTCAATTTTCGATTCCTCATTAAATATCCTTTCTAAAATCTTAATGCTCTTCTGATAAACAATAGCACACATACCGTTTATTTTTATAACCTTCCCTTTTTCTTACTGAAATGTCAAAATCCTGGAACTGCAATACCTTCCTTTTCCTGCTCTGTCCATGTCTCCGAATTGGTCATAACATCGAAATTCCATTTAATAACCCATGCTGCAAGTTCACCCAACTTTTCTGGACTCTCCTGACGTTGAAATAGACATACTTCAAAGAAATTTCATGCCAGCTGATATACTCCAGTGACATCGCAACCTTATTATGATTTCACCATTTTGAAAGGCCTGTGCACTGCAGCTACAATTAAGGTTCACATCTCCTGTTGAATTAGATTATACCCTCCCAAAGACCATTAGCAAAGCCAATCCACCCCCTCAGGATATTGGTATCCCCTCCTTCCCAGGTATAGAACATCCCGTTTGTAGAGGTTCCACCTACACCAGAATGAGTTCCAATTATCCAGGTATCTGAATCCTCTCTCCTGCACGGTACTTTTAGACACGTGTTGAGCTCCTCTCTTACTTCCTACTCCTCTCCTCGCTAGAACTGGGCACGGTTAACAAACAAGGCATATCCTGTTGCGAGTTTCTTTGTAGGCCTCCGAAAAGCCTCCAACCTGCCTCTTTGAATTCCTGCCTTACATCCCCATTCCTTTCACTACGTATTCCATGAGTTCTACGGGGAGACTTAGAGATGGAGCATGTCAGTGGTAACCATGACACTTTGGTCTGGAGTCAAATACAGATCCAGACCAAGTCAATGGCAACCTCGGTGATGTTGGCCTGTGCTGACATGCAGAGGCACAGCAGGTCAGTGACAACCAAAAAGTTGTTTTTTTTCTAGAATCACATGCAGAGTCAAAGCTGAACATGGGTAACCAACGTGTGTGGGTCCACTGTCATATGTGAAGACAAAGCAGATCAATGGTATTCACAGTGTTGTCGGTCTGGAATAGTGAGTAGTTCGAGAGCAGGTCCATGGCTAACACATAGCTGCGGCTGGAGCCAAATGTTGCACAAGAAATATAATTTGCAAACACAATTCTGTGAGACTGACATCATCTGGAAATATAGCCTATGTTGCAGTGGATTCAGTGTTACAGATTTAGAGCAACGTGTACACACAGAGTTGTCAGTGGTCACTACAGTTCTGTGGTCTGGTTTCAGGTGCAAAGACACAACAGGTCAGTGCTAAAGACAACGCTGAAGATCTGGAGTCACATCCTGAACTGGATCCAGAACAAGTCAGAGTTACAAAAAGTGCTATGAGCTCCGAATTTTCAGTTTAAGACAGAGAAGATCAGTGGTAACGACAGTGCTGAAGATCTGGAGTCACACCTAATGTCCAGAGCAATTCAATGTGACCCACAGTGTGATTGGTCTGGAAATAACTGCAGAGATGGAGCAGGTCTGTAATACCCAAAAGTGCTGTGGATCTGCAGCTACTTTGAGAAACACAGCAGTTCAGTATCAGACACAGAGCTGAAGATCTGGAGTCACATGATGGGCGAGAACAGTTCAGTATGAATCACAGTGCAGTGATCTGGATTAAAATGCAAACCCAAACCAGGTCCAACGTAATCACATTGCTTTGCGTGTGGTATCACGTTTATCAACATAATATGTCAGTGATTGCCACAATGCTACATGCCTGGGCTCACATGTTCACACAGATCTGGTCAGTGGTAACCAAAGTTCTTTGGAGTTGGAGTTACATTTAAGATCAGTGCAGGATCGTAGAATCCACGGAGATGTTGGTCTGGAGTCACGTGCTTTGACAGCACAGGTCAGTGATAACCACTGCTGTTCAGCTGTTAGGTTTCGAGAGAGATTATATCAGTGCTAACCGTAGTGCTGTGGTTCTGGACAATCATGCAGACATCGACAAGGTGAGACACAACTAAGGTGCTGTTGGCCGGGAGTTTCATGCAAAAACAGAATAGCACAGTGGGAACAAGAGCGTTGTATGTCTCGTGTCAAGCATAGAATTAGAATAGATCAGTGACAAACAGAGTGCTTCGGATGTGGAGTCACTTGCAGACACATAGAAGATTAGTGGTCAGCACTGTGTTAAGGCCTGGACTTATCTGTCAGTCCAGAGTAGGTCAGACACACCGACAGGGTTGGAAGACCAGTTTTACATGTCGAGACAGCAGGTCAGTGGAAACCATAGGGTTGTGGGCCTGAGACCACATGCAAAGAATTGAACGTGAATGTTGAACTCAGGTCTGTGGGTCTGGAATGACATGCAGAGATAGAAAAGACCAATAATAAGAATAGTGTTATGGTTCTGGCGTCACACGGAATGACACAGCAGGCTGGTCTTCTTCATAATACCTTTTGTCTCACTTTCCATGTCGACCCAGAGCTGGGCATCAGTAATCACAATGATTTGATCTGAAGTTACACGGAGAGACAGAATAGGTCAGTGATAACTGCATTGCTGTTGGCCAAGAGTTACACGTAAAGGTAGAACACATCTGTGGTAAACACGGTGCTGTACGTCTGGAGTGACGTGCAGAGACAGCGAAAATTAGTGTTAACACAGTGTTGTTTGCATTGAGTCACATGCAGAGACATGGAAAAAAACGTGATAACAAAAGTGTTGTGGACCTCGAGTCACATCTAAAAATTAGAGAGCCCTGTGATAACCACAGTGCTGTGGATCTGACCTCATGTGCAGAAAAAAAGTGTTCAACGTGGATTGCGGCATCTGGAGTCACATGTATACTCAAAAAAGTTCAATAGCAACCACAATGCTATAGATCTGCATTTATATCTGTCCAGAGCAAGTCAGTTGGAACAACAATGCTGTGCATTTGCAGTTATGTGTAGAGTCAGAACATGTCAGTGGCAACTGCAACATTGTTTTATTTCAGATACGCATCAGGCGTCAGAGCAGGTCAATGAAAACCACAGTGCTGTACTTGGAGTCTTATGCCTACACAAAGCAAGTCATTAGTAGGCATGAAAGATTCGAGAGTGTGTTGCTGAGAAAGCACAACAGGTCAGGCAGCATCTGAGGAGCAGAATAGACGTTTTGGGCATCAGCCCTTCATCTGAAATCATGTGTCTGGGGGAAGTTATTGAGATTGTGCAAGTCAATGGAACCCACGGTGAGGTTGGCCTGGGATCATATGTAGTCCGAGTCAATGATGACAACAGCGCTGTGGATATGGATTCACACATAGAGACAGTGCAATTAATGGTAAACACAAATCATTGGACCAGGAGTCACATTTAGAGGCAGATTATGTCAGTAATGAAAGCAGTGTTTCAATTCTGGCGTTACGTGTAGGTCTGTAACATGTTAGTGGTTATCACAATGCAGCGGGTGGAGTGACATGAGAGGTCAGAGCAGGTTAATGATACGCAACTTCCTGTTTGTCTGGAGTAATCTGTAGAGACAGTACAGATTTCTAATCAACACAGTACAGTGCATCCGTTACTCACATAGAGTGCGAGTACGTAAATTTGTACTACACTGCTGTGGGTGTGGAATCACATGAAGAAACAGAATAGGTCATTGAAGAGCGCAACACTTTGGATCTGGAGTCAGTGTATAGGAACTCCTGGTCATAGTCCACTCAGGACACTACGTCAGATGTCCCACTTAGACCTGAAAGGGTGCAGTGCTGCCGTTCTGTTGTCACGTGCAGAGACAGAGCAGGGCACTGATAATCAGAATGTTGTTGTCCAGGAGCTACATGTAGATACAGAACACATCTTCGGCAAATGCAGTGCTGTGGGTCTGGAGTCACGGAACCAGGCAAAGACAGTTAGTGCGAACCACTGTGCTATTGTTCTTGCATCACATGCAGAGACCCAGAGTAAAATGATAACAAAAAGCTGTTAGCCAAAGTCACAGTTGGAGAAGGCAGCAGTTGAGTCATGACTACAAAGCTGTGAATCTTGACTCAATGTCGAGACAGAGAAGGTCAGTGGTAACTGCATTGCTGCGGTATGGAGCCACATGTAGAGACAGAAGATATCAAAATTTAAACATAGAAACACAGAAGTTTGGCACAGGAGGAGGCCGTTCTGCCCGTCAAGACTGGTCCACCGTTCATCACGTACTTGAGTGGATGTCCAAATCAATAGTCTAATCCTGCTTTCTGCACATGTTCCCGTTTGTCTGAATTACTTCATCCAATCGCCTCTTGCGTACATTCAATGTTTTCCTATCAGTCTTTTCCTGTGGAGATGAGTTCCACAGGGTCAACAATCTTTGTATGAAGAAATAGCTCCTCATCTCTGTACTAAATAGTCAATCCGAATCCTCCGACTCTGATCCATGGTTCTCGATATACCCATTACCAGGAATTTCCTATCGGAATCTATCCTGTGTAGTCCTGTTAGCTTTTTTATAAGTCTTTATGAGATGCCCCCTCATTTTGTCTGAACTCCTAAACTTACTAATATCCCATCATACGTCTGGGAGCCATCCTCGGATCAGCCTTCTCAAGCTTCGCTGTACTCCCTCGAGAGCAGAAGCATCGTTGCACAGAAAGGAATACCAAAACAGCACACAATTCTTAATCCCTTGCTCACCAGGGATAGCAGAACACTAAATTTTGGAGGGAAAGAGATGAAATAAAACAGGGGTGGACATTTGCAGAAAATAATCAAGGCTGCTCAAGGATAGCTCACTTTCATATCTGGAGGATTGGGACGTGAGGACGCAGAAGTTACACTGTGATTTTGAATCACTCTGGTTAAACCTCACCTAGAATACTGTGTGCATATCTGAGCAGCAGATGTTTCGAAGGAGATGCTGACCTTGAAGCAACTCCAAGGTATATTTGTAAGATGAATGCCTGGATTTTAGTGGTTACGTTGTGAGGAGAGATTGAAGTTATCAGCCCTGTTTTCTCTAATATTTTCAACATTTATAGGTGACCTGATAGTAAACTTCAGGATACAAATAGGAATGGAGAGTGCGACCAAACACAATATAATACTGCAAAAACTGCAGTGTGGGAGCAGGCCATTTGGCATTTTCTATTTGTATTCATTCCACGATTCAATGAATTTTTTATGAAATGTGGCCTACTTTTATGAGAATACTCCACACCCAACTCATTCATTTCAACACCTGGCTGGGCCAGAATTTATTGCCCATCCATAATTGAGAGCCAACCATATTGCCATTCTCCGAAGTCGCATGCAAATCAGAGCAGTTAACGATGGCAGTTCCCTTCACTAAACGACATTTGTGTCCACAATGGATTTATGGTCATTATTAAACTCTTAATGCCAAATATAATAAGTCCACGCTGACCCTCCAAAGATCATCCCGGCCAAATTAAACTACTACCCTGCCTCAATAGCTCTGTATTTCCCATGATTTATCCACCCAATCTGAACTTTCCGGTTACTATGCACAGTGTATCTTGACCAATCCACCAAACCTGCACATCTTTGGACTGTATACGGAACAGCAGAGTATTCAGAGGTGAATTCCTTTCCCTCTACAATCTGTGTACTGTTCCATTACCCCTGGTGAGTAAACGAGTGTCAATTCCTGGTGCAATTTTTAAACATTGGCGATGTGGTGGTGAGTTCAATCAAGACATTTCAAAATGTTTAATGCAAACTGCAAGCGAAAACCTAATGTGGATAGGGGTTGGAACTCAATCGGTACAGATGGAGATGTTCACAGATATCAGGAGAATTTTCAAAGTCCACATCGACAATGTCCCGAGAGTGCAGTCAAACCTGATTTCCTTATGTAATGCGATGGTAGTGTGTTAAACTTTGAGCCACCATGCAGCTCCGTGAAAGACTTTGAGATGAGATAAAGCTTCCTGAGGCTGATATGATATGACATGATATAATATAATATAATATAATATAATATAATATAATATAATATAATATAATATAATATAATATAATATAATATAATATAATATAATACAATATAATATAATATAATATACTATAATATAATATAGTATAGTATAATATAATGTAATCTAACATAGCGTAATGTAGTATGATATAGTATAATATAGTAATGTACGCTGATGTGTTCGGTTTGTATATTAAACATTGGAGTTGAAAGGAAAGAGTTTGGTGTGGAACATTCTCATAAAATTAGGCCACAATTCAGCCAGAATCTCATTGAATTGTGGACTGGATGTCAGCGGCTCAATGGCCTGAATCTATATGATGCAGCAAGACTGGTCAGAAAAAACAAAAATATGTTCCCCACGAACAGATGAATCCAGAACCGAGAGGCTCATAGGGTAAGAGGTAAAGGATAGCTATTTTGGCATAAGGCAGGGAAAGTTTCTTTAGGAAGAGTTTGGGAAACCTTGGCAAACAATTGACACGAGAAGGACCCGAGGCCAAAATGTCGGTATTCTTTAAGACGGAGTTAGACATGGTTCTTGCAGTTCAATGAATGAAAATGTATGGGGAGAAAGCATGAACAGGGGACTGAGTTGGATTACCAGCTGTGATCATATTGAATTTTGCAGCAAAGTCTAAGAACAGAATGGCCTGCTCCTCCTCATAGTTTACATGCTTCTCTTTGAAACGGACAATAAAGTGACTCATTCGTGAATTGCTTGATAACTTTGTTCCAAGCGGACAAGCAGAATGGTAATCTGTTCCGTGAACTAGGTAAATATTTATCCAGCAGAAAGCACAGTTCAAAATAACCTGCTGCGAATCAGGTGAAAAGTTCAGAACTATAAAAAGCAATTTTTCTTCATGGCCCATGAAACTCGCTGACTGGGTGCATCACTTAGTGCTGTTCTCTAGTTTTCAATATAATCAAACATATCGCTGTGGGTCTGCAGTGATATGATGCCATACTGGGGTAAGGCAACAGAATTTCTTCCATAAAGAACATGAGTGAGTTGGACGGGTGTTTGCAGCAAAAGGCAATGCTTACGATTGGATCTGCTGTCATTTCATAACTCGAGATTTTCAGAGAATCATGCGAACTTGCAGAACATATTGAGACCCATTGAATCTGCATATAATCCGGAAACAATTTCATAAATAGTTCCAAGCTCCAGCTCTCTCTCCACAACCCTCTCAAATGTGTCCATTTCAAATATATATTCCGCTTTCTTTTGAAACCGCTACTAGAATCCGCCTCCATCATTCTCCAAAGGAGCGTATTCAAAATTCTAACAACTTTCTGAGGAACGACATTTCTCCTCGCCTCACCCCTTACTGTCTTGCTCACAATCTTGGAGGGTAACCCACTTGTTACTAGCAAATCAATAAGTGGAAGCAGAATCCGTCTTCACCCTGTGAAAATAGTTCATAATTTTGAGCACGTCGATAAGATCACCTGTGAATCCTCTCTGTTCGGAGGAGAATAGCACAATTTCCATTACCTTTCCTAATATCTAAAATCCTTCTGTAATGATCACTTACATCTCTTTTGTACATTCTGAAGGAATATACCATCCTTCCTCCCAGAGTATTGAAGAACAATAATCAAGGTTTTTCAAAAATAAAGAGAGACAAAATTTATGCTATAGTTTGAATAATGTGATTTGATTTGATTTATTGTTGTCAAATGTGACTACGAACAGTGGAAACAAATTTGTTTTGTGAGCAGTAGAGACAGATCATTGCAAACACAGACATATTGTTTGCAGGGTGATTTAGAAAGAGAAAAGTACATATTGCCACACTTTGGAGTATTTTACAAAGGAATTAGTCTCAAAACATGCAGAAGTACATAGTAAGATCAAGTGCACGCAGCATAGATTCGCGTTAGACTTTTTTGGTAATATCGTATGTGCTGGGATGTCTCACAGCTAAAAGCTTGGGTTTGTACCAGTTGTGGCTGTGACGTGTCTGTGTAATCGGCAGCTGAAATATTGTGCAATACTCGACAGGATCATTGCTTTTAATGTTCAGTTGTGTAAGCTTGTAATAATTGAGAAGTTTTGCAGTCAGGTCTGGATCGGGGAGCAAAGCCGAAGGATGGATAACGCTACATTGGCCAGCAGGTGGTAATGAGTTGGGGGAATGTGCTGAAAGAGGAGGGGGAGCGTAGAAAAACATCAAAAGGTTTCGTGCCCGCTAAAAACGCAGTGGCACTTTCATTCTTTTCACTATCCAGACGTGATTGGACCTGGCAGGCCCATTATTTGTCATTCATCGATTGACTTCCTTCTTTGAGAAGATGTTGGGAGTGGGCTCTTTCGTGAAACACCGCAGTCCACATGCAGGAGACTGACTCACGGTAAACTGTTAGGGTAAGAAGTCCAGGATTTTGAACAAGCAAAATAGATGATGGCTGAGGGGTCGCACTATGATGATGATGCCATTCAACATCAAGGGCGTCTGTTAGATTCTCTCTCAGTGGGAGATCTCGGATTTTGACAGTGAGATGATTCAGTAATGGTAATGCCATCAGAGGTCAAGGTCACTGAAGGAGTGAGCAGGGGGCTAACTTGGGAGGCTGTCGGAGGGGATTAAGTGACAAAGGTGTTAAATGTGAATCTGTGAGAGGTTTTGAGTAATAAAACCCTTGTTCAAAGTGGTGAAATGTGGGGGTGAGAGGAAGATGGCAGTTGCCAGAAGTGAGATTTGTTTTTGCTTTTTTTCAGAAATGATACTGGGGAGTCAAATCCTGGGATGTAACTGTGCCAGATCTCTGTGCTAATCAGGATAATCCCGGCGACTCACGGCTACATCCACACTCTACGTGTTGCCAGATGAGACGAATTGCGTGATGGGTTGACGTTAGCCAAGGCAATGGCGTCCCAACTTCAGACAGCTGGCGAATTCATTTCAGCCTTTTCTGTGACAACATCTTCTCAGGTACGCCAATCCCTAATACCAACACCAGGAACCCTGATTAAGAAAAACATCGTCAATCACTCGCCTGGGTAGAAATTCATGCGCATGTTTTGGTGCAGCCATAGTGATGTAGGTCGATTACATGTATTCCGTCACTGGTGGCAGAAGGGGATTAGAGGGGAAGGGGATTTTTGGGCCTATGCGGAAGTCAGAAGGCTTTCTTTCTCTCTCTCTCCCTGTCTCTCTGTCTCTCTATCTCGCTCTCTCTAATACTGACACAGGTGTCACATTGAAAATACAGATACCACACTGGGCACAGACTGATCTCACACTGAACACACACTGATCCCACACAGATCACACAGACGCCAGACTGAACACAGCGGTGCCCAAACTGACCACACGGCCCCACAGTGAACACAGACACTCCCACACTGAATATGCAGACCAGACTCTCAATGCACACTGGCCCCGATGGAAACACAGATCCCAAAGAGAAGACAGGGACCGCAGAATGAAAACACAGACCCCACTCTGAGCACACAGAACCCACACTGAACACAAATACATTATTCTGAACACACAGACCCAATACAGACCATGCAGACCCACATTTATTGCAAGCTGATCCTACGTCTAACATACTGAACCAACTCTGAATACGCTGCCTCCACACTGAAGGCACAGACACCAATCAAAACATATAGGCCCCACAGTGACCCCAAATTGAACACACAGACCCACCCTCTCACAAACCAATCTCCAACTCTGAAGTCACTCAAATTGTAATTAGCCTTCCTAATATTGCAACCAAAGTCGTTGGCCTCATAGTTCTCGAAATTACACCAAATCTGCTGTTCATTTTCCCACTCAGACTACGTGTGTGCATCTCTGTGTGCCTCGTTATTTACCTGTCTATGTCTCTCGCTTTAGATTAGCATGTGTGTCTGCTTTTGAGTGTTTGTCGCGACTTATATGTCTCTCAGTGTTTCTGTGTGTGTCCTTGTCAGTGTTTGTGCCTGTGCGTGTGCGTGCATCTGGGGCTGTTGATGTACGTGTTTACTGTCGTGTATTCATTTATCTCCGCGGTTCTCTGGGCATTTTTGTCCGCTTCTATTTGCATATATTTGAGTGTGTGCACACTTGTATGTATTCATGTGCATTCTAGTGTGTATCACGTTTGTGTGCATCTCTTTTCTTCATCTTTGGTCCAAGGGATTTTAGCTCTTTTGAAAATAAATCCATGAGTGTATGGATCAAAGCCTCTCTCTTGCTCTTTCTCTCTCTCTCTCTCTCGCGTTCGTCTTAAAGGAGATGCAATGCCACAATCTGCTCGCCACCCCACGTCACAGCTCATGAACCACGTTTCTTTTTTGAGAAGGCATCAAAGCGTATGAATCTGTTAGGTTTCACTGTTAGCAGGTACAAACATACGACACAGGAACGGGTCCTTCAAAAGACGAGTTTGTGCTGAATATGACATTAAAGTAAATTCAACGCTTCTCCTTTATTGAACATTTTCCTCCATTCCTTCCATATTCATATGCTTATCGAAATGTTCCTGAAAGTCCTCGATCATATCTGGATCCACGATCACCACTGATAGTGCATTACAGACTCATAGCACCGCCTGTGGAAACAAAAACTTGCTCCTCACATTCCTTTGAAATTTCCCGCTTTTATCTTAGATGCATGCTCCCTAGTTTTAGACATTTCAACTCAGCGAAAATGATTCTGACCGTCAACCTTTTCTATGCATGTCATGATCTATTTTTGCAAATTCTATTCTCCGCCACTGCAGAGTTTTTTTTTCGGGAGTCACTTTATAGCTCGTGCCCTCTTCTCCAGGTAGCATCCTGGTAAAACTCTTGTACACTCTTTCTATAGCTTCCAATTTTCTCCTGTGAACGTATTGCCCAGAAATGAACGCGTTGCCTGACCAATGCCTTATCAAGTTGCAACGTGATCTCTTGTCTATTGTGTTAAATTTCCTGAACATGGATTCTGAATTATAGAACAGTCCAGCAAAGGCCATTTTGTCCTCGATGTTTGGTCGGCCTTTTGGTTGAAGCCCCTACAGTGTTCAAACAGGCCATTTAACCGACCAAGAACACACCGACCCTCTGAAGATCAGCCAACCCAGAGCGATTTCATTACCTCCCCCCCCCCCCCCCACCCCGACTAATGTACTTAACTTGCACATTCTTGAATACTCTGGGCAACTTAGCATTGCCAATTCAACTAAACTGCACATCTTTGGACTGAGGGAGGAAACCGGAAAAAAAACATGCAGCTACGGGGGGAATGTGTCATCTCCAGGCAGACAGCTTATCCCTGGAGCTGTGAGGCATTAATGCTAACTACGGAGACAACGTGCCGCCCTTTTGTCACACTGTCAGATCAGACTACCTTAAATACCATTCATGTACTGGCAAACATTCCACGTATGCTCCCCTCCCCCGACTAAAGTGATGTCTTCCCTGAACCTCCAATTATCTTGGAACTGTGACTCCTTGTAATAACCATTTCTACACTGGGAAAAAGTCTGGTTATCCAATCTACCGATGGTTTGGTGATGCTGGATTTTAACTGGTGTGTGACAAAGTTAGAAATCACACAGCAGTAGGTTATCGTCCAACATGTTTCATTGGAAGCACTTGGTTTCGGAGCGCTGCTCCTTCATCAGGTGACTGTGGAGTATATGACTCTAAGAAACAGAATTTATAGCAAAAGCTGACAGCGTGGTGTAACTGAAATTATACACTGAAAAATACCTTGATTGTTTGTTTAGTCTCTCATGTGTTACAATGACCATATTAGTTTCATTTGTGTCATATCAAAATGGCAATACCTTTTTTTAAAGTTAAATTCTCCAGTAAAATTTGACAATTGGTGACAGCCCAGATAATGTATTAAAGGTGTTAGCCGCTCTGTGCGCTGCTGTCTGTGCCATAATGTTTAGGCTGTTGCTAATCTTAAAAAATAATTCACAGGATCGTACAAGGATTCATGCAGTTTTTGAGCAAAGTTCAATACAGGTCTGCAAGTACAAATTCATCCCACAAACGTATGCTTGCATGTGTGTGCGGGTGTGTGTGTCGGTGTGCGTGTGTGGGTGTGGGGGGGGGGGGGTTATTGTGTATCTGTGAGAGAGAGAGTATGCGTGTGTGTGTGTGTGTGAGTGTACAGGGCCCCACGTCTGTGAGAGTGTACATGTGTGAGTGAAAGTGTGTTCGTTGTTCACCCTCTGTGTGTGTGTGTGTGTGTCGATGTGTGTGTAATAATGTCAGTGTGTGTATATAGTGCAATGGGGGTCACCTGTAGTATAACATGAACCAAGATTCGGAATGAGGACATCACTATGAGTAGTGAACTTGGCTATCAGCCTCTGCTCGGCCACCTTTTGCTGCTGCCTGTCTTGAAGTCCGCCTTGGAGGATGCTCACCAAAAAGTCCGAGGTCGAATGTCCCGGACGGCTAAATTGTTTTCCAATTGGGAGTGAACACTCCTGTCTGTTGATTGTTGTTTGGTGCACATTCTTCCATTGCTCTACCCTCCGCTCAGTTTCACCAATGTGCCATGCCTCAGCGCATCCTTGCCTGCAGTGCATGAGATAGAGAATAATGGCTGAGTCGCATGAGTAGCTGCCACGTATATAGTGGGAGGTGTCCTCACGTGTAATGGTGGTAAAAATATCCACACTCTGACACGTCATGTAATGTCCACTGTTCCAGGGTTGTGTGGAGTTGTGCTAAAATCCAGGCATTTTGCTGTGAACATTGCTGTGTTTGGGGTTTGGTGGGTTGTTTAAAAGTGGGTAGTGCAGGGAAAGGGAAGGTATTGGCGAGGTCTCATCCTCACCGCTGATATGTTGCAGGTCGCGAAAAACATGGCGGAGTTTTACGGCTCCTGGGATGTACTTTACAACGAAGGGTGCCCTGTCGGTTGCCGCACGTGTCTGTCTCCTGTGGAGGTAATTGCGATACCTTGTTGTCGAATATTAGAACCGACAATCGATGAGTTGAGCATCATACCCCTTTCTTATGAGGGCCACCTGAGAACATACAGGTGCCTGTCGCGTTCTGATCAGGTCCGGTGTCTGCACAGGGCTTGCTCGTAGGGGATGGCTGTTTTGATCTGTTCAGGTGGGAGCAGGAGAAGTGTAGCATTATGAGCTTATCTGTGGGTTTGCGGAAGAATGAGACCCATCCTTCAATGAGATGAGATGAATGTCGTGAACAGTCCATGGTGAAATGAGACTTGTTGATATCACTGTGTAGCTTTATCAGTTACTTCTCTTTTTGTGTGCAGACGAAGAAAATGTCATCTATGTACCTGGTGCATGATGTTGGTTGGAGGTCCTGCGCAGAGAAGAAGTCTTGTTCAAACTTGTGCATGAAAATGTTGGCAAATTGGGATGCACATTTGGTCCGCATTGCTGTTCTGTGCGTCTGGATGAGGAACTGGTTGTCGAGGGTTAAAGTGTTGTGATCAAGGCTAGAGTGTAGGACGGTGTTTGTAGAGTGACAGTTGTTGCTATTGAGTACTGATGATGTTGCCATTGTGGGTACGCTGATGTAGAATGCTGAAACGTTAATTATGAAGAGGAATGCTCCCGGTTTGACTGGTCCATGGGTGCTGAGTTTTGGAAAGAAATCTGTCGTGTCACGACAGAAGCTAGGGAATCCCCTGTACAGTGGGTTTCAAGATGCTTCGACCTTGCCAGAGAGATTCTCACACAGGGTCCCATTGCCTAATACGATGGGCTGTCATGGTTTTTTGGCTTTGTGCATCTTTGGAATGCAGCAGATATGATGCTCCATATGCCTGGGAATGTAGGGCTCGAATGCTATGTTCTAATAATAAGGGGTAGGTCATTTAGGACTGAGATGAGAATAAATTATGTCAGTCAGAGAATGAAGAGCTTATGGAATTATCCACAACTGAAAACTTTTGCGATCGAAACATTGAATACATTCAAGATATATGTAACTACTTTAACGGCAAAAAATAGCAAACCATATTCAGATAATGCAGGATCACAGTACAGATTTGGCTGGTCAGCTATGGAAATTTGTATTGTTAGAGCACGCCCAGGAGGCTACATGGCCCACTCCTGCTCCTATATCCCTGCTTTCTAAGCTTCCAAGATACAGCACATTTATTTTTATGTCTTTTACAGTGTCTGTCACTCAAGTATCAGTAATTTGTTGGGTTTTTTTGCCTACTTAAAATAAAAAAAAAATGCTAAGCGCTTATTAGAATTTGGAGTGAGTTTATTTTATTGCCTGATTTTTCGGTTACTCACATTAAATAATAGTCGCACCGGAGCTTGGTACAGACTTCACTCCAGTGTTCATTACATAAGATAATATTTAACATGTTAGGTCATGCTTATGTTTAATATTTAACATACTTACCAAACTGCATTAATTCCAAGTTAATCCTTTCTGCCAAAGTCTGGAAAGAAAGTCGGTTTCTTGCTTAATGAATCAAGTAGCTTCATAGACATTGGAAATGGTCTGCAATCCAAAATAAAAAAAATTCTTGTGAATTCCTCTCTGTGTCGAATACAGTGGCATCTATTGGTGAAAACAATTAAATTCGACGATAAATGACTTTTAGGCTGCCCTTTTTTTGGTTACAAATAAATGCCAATCGTGGATTATCTTTTTTTTTGATACTGTTATTTTATATGTCGAGTGATTACGATGCACAAATGTACTTTAGATTTTTGGTGGCCCATTGAACCTGTTCGTAGTTGGCGCAATTTTTGCTGTCTGCAATCTTAGTACACTGATCGATATCCTTTGAAAAAATATTTTATTCTGTCATACGAACGTGTGAAACAGAGCAAGTTGAGTTCAGATGCATCGTGCAAGCGATTTGATATTTCGTTTCCACTGATGCAAGCATTCGTTCTGTAATATATCTGTTTCTACATAGAATGTAGCTGCACAATATGAAGGGGAGAATAATCTTCCGATGATTTAGGCAAGATGTGTTATGTTATATCTACGGTTGTTTGTGCACAGCATCTGGCATTTACCTTAATCTTTATCCACGTTTAATAGCAGGCTGTGCATATAACATTGGCTAACCATAAAGATGCAGTTTGTTTTTATTTTCATTCACTATGACTTTCTCTCCCTGAGTGCTTCTGCTGTAAATAAGGTGCAGATGACATTCCTGAAGAGTATTGAGTAGGCAAGCAGAGTAAATATGTCGTCTGTGTAATGGACAGTAAGAAGTAATGAAAGTTAATTCTCTTCAGAGAATTATTTTGTAATCGTAGCTACGTGACACCGAACAGGAGCCTTGGAGAAAGTCTCTGACTTTAGACCCTTTCAGATTTAAAACAATGTATTAAATGCAATCATATTTCTATTCACCACCATCTCTGTTTTCTTCCTTGTGTTAAATTGCATTCAACAATTTTCATTTTCCTCTGCGTGTAAAAGAGAATAAAACGAAATGTGCAGCAAAGTTGATTTCTTCAGCAAGAACATTGGTACATCGCTATTTAGTTTTGGGTCTTTCCATTCCTGCCAAATCAAACTTCTCAGAAAGTACAATTCCCATAAATAAGATCAGAGAATGATTATTTCAATAAATTATGGAAACCAAGTGATATTCAGTCTACTGCAGTAATTTTCATTTATGCACTATCCTGTTTCTTCCAGTTGAATATTTTTAGTTTTGTTGACTAAAGCGTTTTACACTTCTGCACTTCAAATGGATTATCAGATATACCCAGTTCCATAATGCTTTTTATATGCTTCTATCCCAATTTTTTGGCTGTCACTTCTGAAATTGTTTAAAATATGTGATGAGCATCAATGTTGACCAGTGGACTGACAGATTCTGGTCAGTGTCATAACCGGTACAGAACCTAAATATTGTGTTTCTTTTTACCTGTACCTCTTCAATATTATTCCTCGTTGTATCACGTCCTGTGAAATTATGTGCATTTGGCAATGTAGCTTATGTTCAAAGCCTGTATTTCACATTTTTCTGTCCATTTATCCCCCATTGGTTCCCAGCGTCCATTCCTACATGAGAACCCTTATTCATAAGATTATTTTTACTTCAGAAATGACTCAAAATCTGGGAAACAAATTTGTGAAACAATAAGTGCTGACAAATTTCCATCCAAAACATCAAGTAATGATAGATGTTAATGACTGATCTCATTCAATTCAGTTGTGGAGTATATCGTGAAAACATAGTTCTGATTATTCTGTAGCGATTGTTGGTTTTTTGTAATCATATTCAATGATGCTTTCTTTGTGGCAGCAGTCAAAATCAATGGCAACGTTCTACGATATTTCTTTCAGTTACAATAGTGACGATCGTAATTCTGTATCGCGGGAATTGTGGCCTCTGTAAATGCATCACGTTCTACTTGTTGGCAATGTCAGCAGCAGATCTATCACTGGAAATTTTTAATGTCCCACTGAAATATTCATTTTCCAGTTACATTTCTGTACATCACTCCTCTGCACTCCTCTGTGTGCAGTTAGAATTGTTCTTTTTCTTATAAACATGGACTGGTCTGTTTGGTTCACGGTTTTTTCCACATTTGATCGGTTTATAGTCATTTGTTTTCAGAAACTGAAGTCAAGATACTGCAACATGAGAATGCAGACATCGGTTTTTGGAGCGATGAGAGTTGTCAACTGTTTCAGCTCAATTCCCTGGTACTTTTTATTTTGTCTGCTTTTGTTACTAATAATGTACCATGGTTTTGTATGTTAGCACCAGAATATTATACTGCATTAGTCTGGACAATCTATGAGTAGATACATAGTATTATTGCCCCTTTACTTACGATTATATTGATTCTTGTGTTCAACGTTCTCACTGTCAGGAATGTAATAGTCACCAATAGAGTCGGCCTGCGTCTTCAGGACCGTACAAAAATAGACGGTAGAATCGATACTGAAATTGTGATCCGGAGAAAATCCTTAATTTTGCTCTTCATTTTATCTGCTAATTTCATGTTGTTGTGGATGACAAATATAGCACATTCTTTGGCTGGCAAAATGTTATTATAACTATGAAGACAAGACATGTAATCATCCAATATTTATCTTTCAAGAAATTGGATTCATGCTGCGACTTCTGAGTTCTTGTACAAACACATGTATTTATGCACTGACCCAGAGAAAATTCAGGGAGGAGTCAAAGAAGGGACTGAAATATTCTATTGATGTACTTGCTACACTATGTAAATAAACAAAGTGATTTGATCTGAAATTGGAGTTCTTACTGTCTTCCAGAAAAAACAATACTTTCATATTTTGTTCTGAAGTGTCCACTGTGCATATCCAAAAATCCCTAGAGGCGACAGATAGAAAAGGTCTTTAAGAAGGTTCATGAGCCAATTGCTTTTATCAGCTGCGACATTCATTATAAAAGCAGGCAGCATACGTTGAAAATGAATTGGACTTTAGTTCGGCCACAGCTGGCGCACTGTTTGCAGCTGGGTGGAAGTGATTGCACTCAGGGCATGTAGTGCAGATTGATCAGGGTGTTCTGGGATCTCTGCAGTATGGAAAAGTGCTCTTCAGCCCAACAAGTTCACACCTATTCTCTGTAGAGTAAATACAGAAACACACCCATTCCCATATTTTATTATCTGATATTTACCAATGACTAATGCATGGAGCCTTCATATCCCTTAACACTGTGGGCAATTTAGCATTGCCATTTCACTGAATCTAGACTTTGTTTTGGATTGTGAGAAGAAACTGGCGCAAACACGGGGCGAATGCACAAACTGCACACAAAAAGTCGATCAATGCTGGAATCGAAACCATGCAGCTGGCACTGTGAGGTAGTGATGCTATCGACGGAGTCAGCCTGCCACTCCATGTTGGGGAAGATGGAGAATTTCAGCTTTGAAAGGAGTTTGGATAAGCTCGGGTTGTTTTTTTTTGCGTGAATAGACAAAATTTAAGGGGGAAAACATTTGTGCGGTATAACATGATGAACAGCCTGGATAGAATACATCGAAAACAGCTGTTGCCTGTAGTCGTCTGGTCAATAACACGGGGGCATGCATATAAGGAGAAAGTCAGAGGTTTAAATGGGATTTGAGGAGTTAGGTGATGCGCGATATTCGCAATTTATAAAATATATTTTGGTCTTTTCTTAAAATTTCGGAAAGTTCAAAGCAATGTGCCAAAAGGGAAATGTAATTAATGTCAATTTAGAGTTGTTATGCCGATGCAGAATCGATGGGCCTAAACACTTCTTCTAATCCGGGTAGTTTTACGACACTACATCAGTGTGCACACTTTTGGAAAGGGAAATTTATGTCATGGTTATGTTGTATTCCTCTCCAAATTGTTTTCAATTGGTTCATTCTGTGACAGCATTCTTCAAATTTAACTCTCCGACTCTCATTGGTTTGTGAATCCCCACTGTAATGGAAAATTAACAAAATTAACATTTACTCTGAAACCTGAAAGAGAATGCTTTTATAAATTAAATGTTTTGCTGAATCTTGCAGTCAAGGATACAGCTTGGCTTTACTGAACTTTGCAAATATTCAACCTGATTCGGCGAACAGTGGAATTCGGCAAAAAGGCTCAGGAAATCAGAAAGACAGTAAGCAATTATACACACAGCAAGAGGATGGGAAACTAAGAGCTCGAATGTTTCCCAGCTCTTGGCCTTGACCGTGTAATAACAATAGTACAAAAAGGATATGTGAAATTTGTTCAGGGCCCTTACACAAGGCGTTTTTGTCAAGTGTATTAGTCCCCTGCATACAGCGATTAAAAATAAAGGTTTTCCTCTGCTCTTGCTGGCAGGTGAGTCGAGTCAATTTAATTTCGACGACACCACCAAATATCACCCTTTCATTAACCTCTTGGATAAGACTGGTGCACATTTTTTTTTTGCGAGTGGTATACTTTCTCCGATGAAAATCGTTTGAAACGTCATCAGGTATTTTACTGATCCTTCAGAATTGCGCACTGTTACCGTGTTCCTCTATGTATTTCTACATCAGAATTTTTCTGCGCCGCAGCTGGCAGGTTACCCTAACCCACGTGAGCTGGAACCCTGAAACTAACCCAAAAATCTCAGTCACTGATGACAGATAATTTTCTGCTCACCAACATTTAATTGACGAGACTGACTTGCGATTCTTCAAAAGAAAAACCTTCAAACTCTCACTCCAGGATCTTAGAGTGAGTGCAACCTGAACATTTGAAACATGAAGTGTAGACGAAGATGTAATAGACACTGTGTTGTGCATGGTATCTAGTGTTGACAAATATTTTGCTGGAAAAGCGCAGCAGATCAGGCAGCATCTGGTATACAGGTTTACTTGGTCAAGACTCTGGTTTCTGAAACATTAATGGGTCAGTGAACAAATAAGTGGTCCGAACGTTTTGAGTCATTGAGTCATCCAGCACAGAAAAAAACTCATTCGATCTAACCAAGCACGTTCTGAAACTAAACTAGTCCCACCTGTCTCCGCTTGGCCCATATCCCTTCAAACCTTTCGAACTCATGTATTAATCCAAATGTTATTTTAAACTTGGCAAGTTAATTGGCATCTATCACTTCCTCCAGACCTTCATTCCACACAGGAAACTCTCCCTTTGTAAACCATGCTGTTCATCGCGTCGTTTTTAAATCTTGCTATTCTCATGTCAAAAAAGTTTAATACTATACTTGAAATCTTGAAAAGTGGATGAGTAGCCTGTGATTTCCAGGTGCAAGCTATTTGATCTGGTCACGTCAATTAGCTGCTTGTGCTGGTGATATGGATGAGTTATGGAAGTAAGTAATTGTGTATTGTACATCGGCGTTTGCATGATTGAAGGATTGAAAGTTATAGTTATGAGAAGATCTCAGTGATTTTGAGAAATTGGAGAGTGAAATGTCATGCTGTATGTGCAGTATCTCTGTGTAGGTACGTCTAGTTCGCCTTGAAAACTGGTCATTGTGACAGATGTCTGTGGTCTGCAGAAGTCAAAGAGTCAGCCGCACTATAACGGTAAATGGACATTACAGCTTTTCATCGGAACATGTTGCATTTAAGCGTCATTGAGTAATCGAGTATTCATTCGTTCTCTTAGTGTAGCATTCATGTCAGGTAGATGAGATTTCAATTCTCAATCTAGTAGAACATCAATGAGGTAGTTTGTCGTTTGCATTTCAGTGAAGTTCTCTCAGCAAAAACAATTTTGCAAATCCGATATTGACATGTGCAATGTTTCCCAGGTAGAACTGCAATTACACCTTATGCATTGACAGTAAGTCCATAATGGGCATTTCTGGAAATTATAGGCTCACTGTTTCTTCAGGAAAATCTAATCTATTACTAGAGGTTTGGCTTCTTTGCAGGTGTTGACGTGTTGTTCAAATTTTCAATGTACTCACTCTTTCCAAGGTGGATTCTGAAGTTATCAACATTTCTTTGCAACTGACGACACGACAGGTGATAAAAAACAGATATCATCGAAGAGTGGAAACGGCAGCTAATTTGCCCCACTAAGTGAAAACTAAAAAGTGACCTGGCAGACATTTTCTTGCTTCGAAAACGTGTTAATTGTTCAATTAGATATTGCAAGATTTCGTGACATGTCAAAATCTACAGCAATAGACGTTCTTCCTATTTTCTCGATAATGTGTCTAATATTCCTATGCAGTATATTTTATACATGAATTGCTCATCCAATTAATGTACATAGGAAAACGTGAGGACTGCAGATTAAAGTCAAGTGTGTGGTGATGGAAAAACATAGCAGGTCAGGTAGCATCCCAGGAGCAGAAAAATTGACGTTTCGGGCAAACGGCCTTCAGACCCTCATGCGACTGAGAAACTCGGGAATGTAGAGATAAATGAGAGGGTGCAAGTTAGCTGAGAGTGCAATAGGTGGACGGAGGTGGGAGTACAGGTGATCGGTCGGAGGTAATGGTGGAGTGGATAGTTACGAAGGAAGATGCAAAGATGGGAGAGCTCATGAGGACGGTGCTGAGCTGGAAGGTTGTAACTGAGATAAGGTGGGGGAGGGAGAATGTGGAAACTGTTGAAATCCACGTGGATACCAACGGGTTGGAAGTTCCCGCGATGGAAGATGAGGCTTACTTCCACCGGACTTCGCGTGGTAAGGGAGTGGCGATGCCTTTGGTGGAGTGGAGAGGGGAGTTGAAGTGTTCGGCAAGGGGGCAGTCGGTTGGTAGATGTAGATTTCCACAAGATGCTCTCGGAACCATTCTGCGAGTAGGCATCCTATCTCGCAATGTTTTGCAGACCGCATGGGAAGCAACTGACACAGTATATGATATGTGTGCAATTGCAGGTGAAGCTTTGATGGATATGAAAGGCAACTTCAGGGCCTTGGAAGGGCTGAGTGGGGCTGTGTGGGCGCAGGCTGTGCGATTCCTGCAGTGGCGAGGAAAGTGCTGGGCGGGGAGCGTGGCATAGTCCTGATATCGTAGTCGTTAGGGAATCGTCTTTCCAGAAAGTGGATGGGGTAGGGAGTTAAATGTGTCTCTGGTGGAGCGGTCCATTCGTAGGTGGCTGAAATGGCGGAGGATGATGCGCTGAAGTATGGATGTTGGTCGGGTGACTACATAGGATCAATCCTATTATAAGAAATATTTATATGTCATCACGAGTATCGAAAAAAGGAGCAGTTGGGCAAATACCACAAAACTAATTGCCATTCGACAGAACAAACAGCCCTCAGCTCACGAAAGAAAAGTTGGCTCTCACAGTCATCAATGACAAAGACATAAGAATCGACGGGGAAAACTGGATTGCTGACAGATTGACAGAGGTGACAAAGAACGTTCCAGAGGACACGTAACCTGGTGGTA
Organism: Chiloscyllium punctatum; assembly: GCF_047496795.1. Taxonomy (NCBI): domain Eukaryota; kingdom Metazoa; phylum Chordata; class Chondrichthyes; order Orectolobiformes; family Hemiscylliidae; genus Chiloscyllium; species Chiloscyllium punctatum. Next base: position 41,266,735 of record NC_092789.1, read on the forward strand.
ATTTTGAGACAATAAATGTTGATCTTTTTTGGTATATGAGTGGGATCTGTTTTTTTTACTGGAGCAGCATACCATTCCAAAATTATTTTTTCAGGACTACTTAGCAGCTCAATGCTTTGTTTATATTTGAGTTAATTCTGTCACTGATGCAGTTAGATAACTAAATTGTTGCTCCTTTATTATCAATTGAGAGTAACGGATTTATTTTATGTAATCACTTGCAATTAAAATATTCAATTTTTACAAAACCTTTTACAGATTCTTTTTGAGTGTTTTTGCGTTATTTGACAGAGGGAGAGGTGTCAATCTCTAATTGATGATAAAACCTTCCTCGAGAACTACTTACTTCTCTCAAAAAACTGAATCGCTTGAAAGAAACATAGTGGATGTTAGGTGACAGAGCTTGAAATGACAATATTATTTGGCCTGCCAACAATATTAATAGCCTGTGAATCCAATCTAAAGCCCATCTTACTTACATTAGTCCATTTTCATTGTTATGCTTTTGAAAGGACCATTTAAATGCATCAAATATTGGCTGGTGTACTACTGTTGCAGGGCTTTCCACGCCCCTACTACACTGATTGACGAAACTCCCTCAGACATCTGTCCGACATCTACCATTGTTCAATTTAAATCTATTTCACCTCGTGCTTGCCATCATAAAGAAGGCTCTCACTGTCCTCCCGACCTAATCCTCTGATTATTGAATATTTCTCAATTTAGTCACCTCTGAACTTTCTTCTCTAGAACGAAAACAGTTTTAAATCCCTCAGCCTTTCCTCTTAAGACCTTACTTCCTGGTGAGGCAACGCTTTCCAAAGATATCACATCCTTTCGAGAATGCAATGAACAGAACATTATTCAATTCTCCACTGCGGCTGCACCAGGATTTTGTGCAATTGCAAGGTCACCTCATAGCTCTGAAACTCAATCTCTCTGCGAATGAAAGCTCACGTACTGTATGGCTTCATATCAACCCTTTTAAACTGGGTGACAAGTTACAGGGATACACAGACACATCTATGTCTATATATGGACATCGAGATCCTTCTGCTCATCTACACGCTCAAGGATTTCACCATTCACCCAGTCATCTGCATTTGTGTTGCTTTTTCAAACGTGAAGCTTCTCATACATTTCAGCATTATTTCCAGTGCCACCTCTCATCCCAGCTCTGCAGCTGATCTCTGCCCTCTGTAACCTATCCACAACTGCAGAAATATTAGTGTCATTTACAAATTAACGGATACATGCTTCTACGCCATAATACAGACATTTTAACAAATGATGCACAACAGTGTCCCCAGAACAGATCCTTGTGATACACCACTAGTCACTGAACACCAGGGTGAAAATTTCGCATCAGTCACCAACCTCTGTCTTCTTTCAGCTATCTAACTTCTGATCCAAACAGCGAAATGAATCTCAATCAACAGTCTACCATGGAGAAACTTATCAAACGCCTTACTTTATTAGCACATACACATCTTCACTCTCATAGACCTGTTTGGTCATCTTCTCAAAGAATTGAAAAAGATATTTGAGGCAGCACCTACCCTTCACAAAATCGTATCTTCTATCCATAATCAACGTATCCCTTACTGGGTGATTCTAAACTTTATATATTCTCAGCCTTTCCAACACATTACCTACAACCAGAGAAAAGCTCACTGCCCTCCAATTACGAAGTGGGTCTCTAATTCCCTTCTATATCAACGGGGCAACATATGCTATCCTCGAATCTTGTTGCACTTTTCCAAAAGACAATAACGACCGAAAGATCAAAGCCAAGTGCTGTGCAATCTCCTCTGCAGGGAATCCTTGGATAGAGTCCATTCAGCCCAGTGGACCTTTCCATTTCAGACTTGGCAGAATTTATAAGAGCTCCTCTTTGTTCAGTTCAAACATGGCTAATCTAGTTGCCCATATCTCAGTGTTGTCCACAATGACATTGTCATTTTCCAGTGTGAATACACAAGAAAGACATTCAATTATCACTTCTCCCCTCTTCTGGACTTCATGCAACTCTTCCCACTCGTATCCTTGATTGGCCCTAATCTTAACCCAGTCATTTTTTTTTTCCTGACAGACTGACAAAAGGCTGTCCTTGATCAAACCTGCCAACGATTTCTAACGGACTGTGCAGGTTCTTCTTAGGTCACTCTTTAGGTGTTTCCTGGCTAATGCCTTACTCTTAAGCGCCTGAACTGAGCCTACATGTCTGGTTCTTCCATTTTCCTTGTCCATGCTTTGACAAGTGATTCATTTCTTTAGAGTACCACGGCTCCTTCGAAAGACAATACATTCTTGCCTGACAGTTGAATACTTATCAAGGACACGGTATAGCTGCTCTAAAATAAGATCACCAGGTTAATTTTGGGCACCGTCTGCAGTGTCCTTCCCCATCAGATGCATTCAAAATTTTGCCGAATCGCATCATAATTGCCTTTACCCAGCTATGCCTTTTCATTGCTAAACTAAACATCACCGACTTGTGATCATTACCAACAAAGTCCACACCTACATTCAAAACAAATAGCTGGCCATGTTCATTAGCCAGTACCAAATCCAAAGTGGCCTCCCCCATTTTTGGCGTGTCCGCATACTCTGTCAGGAAGCCCTACTACACGCATTGGACAAAATAGACCCGTCGAAAGTATTGGAAATAGAGTATTTCCAGTCAATATTGGGAAAGTTAAAGCCCCCATAACAACTACCCAGTTACTCTAGCTCCCATTCCGAACCACCTTTGCTCACCTTTCCTCTACTTTGCTGGAACCATTTCGAGGCCTGAGGAAACCCGCAAAAGTGTGACCTCCCCTTTCTTGTTTATAACCTCAGCCCATAATACCTCAGTTGTCGAGTCCTCAATGTCCTTTTCGCCTCCGTACTTCTGACCTTGACTAAAAATGTCATACCTCACCATCTTTAACCATATTTCTCGTTCTTATTGAAACATCGACACCCCAAAACTTCCAGCAACGATGCCCTGTCCCTGCTCTACCCATGTCTCCAAAATGACCACAACATCGAAATCCCACGTGCCAACCCGTGCTGCAAATTCACCCACCTTCTTCCGTTTGCTCCTGCCTTTGGAGTAGGCACTCTTCAAACTATCTTTCTGCTTCCCTGTGCACTCTTGTGACTTTGAAAATATACCTCACTACTCTGACACTCTTGAGCATGGAGCTTCAATTTGGGTTCCCATCTGTTGGCTAAATTAGTTTGAATGATCCAGAAGGATTACCTCGTTCCCCCCAATTCTCTGGATATTAGTAAATTTTTAAAGTTGATTTTTAGATCATCCTGTTTGTAAAAGTCGCAACCAGCCCAGAATGAGCCGCAATTATCCCCTCCCCCGCCCACCCCCCCCCCCCCCCACCAACTCCTGCACTATCTCTTTGCCATTTGTTTATCGCCTCTCTCACCTTTCCATGAACCGTTAGCAAATGGACCGGATAACAAAGCAGAAGTAACAACTCTGTTTTTTCTTGCTCTAAGCTTCTACACTAGCTCTCTGAATATCTGTTTTAAACATTCATCAGTTTTCCTACCCATGTCGTTGGTGCCTATGTGGAAAACGTCATGGGTCTGCTTTCCCTCCCGCTTAAGGATCCCAAAAACAAATCCGAGACGTCACGAACCCTGGCCCCTGGGAGGCAACGCACCAACCAGTAGTCTCTCTCGTTCTCACAGAACCTCGTATCTGTCCCGTAAATATGGAATCACCATTGATTAAAGCTCTTCTCCTCAACCCTTTCCCTTCTGAGCGACAAGGACAGAGTCTGTGCCAGACATCTGGATCACATGGCTTACACCTGTAAAGACGTCATCCCAAACAGTATCCAAAACTGTATATTTATTATTGAGAGCAACAGCCACATGAGTGTCCTGTACTGTCTGCGTGTTACCTTTCTATCCCCTGAATATTACCCAACTATCTTTTTCTTTTACTTGACTTGTGACTACCTCTCTTTAAATTCTCTCAATTACTTTCTGAGCCTCTCGATTGATCCCAAGTACATCCAGACCCAGTTCCATTTCTCTAATGCTGATTTTAAAGAGCTGGAATTGAATGCACTTCCCGCAGACGAAGTCAGCCGAGACACCAGTGCTGAATCTTCCCTTCCACATTCTGCAGGAAAAAATATTCAAATGCCTTAACCTCCATTCCACCTCTTCTAAATACGCGGAGAGATTATTGAAAAGTAAAACAAACGTGAAAGCAAGCAGATTATTCAAAATTTTGTAGCGTTGTTGAGCCACAGCGTCAGGGCGTAACACAATTTTACCACATGAAGACAGGGCCTTCTGTTCAAACTGCTCCAAGCTGACAAAAGTGTCCCTTCTCAGTGACCCCATTTCCCTCACATGGCTCATATGTTTCTAAACCGCTCCGACTGACGTATTTATCGAAATGTCTTTTAAACCTTCTTAATGAAGGTACCTCAAAGACTTCCACGTACTGCTCAGACCATATGCGTCCCACTACCTGCATAAAAAGTTACTGCAAACATTTCCTTTTCTTCTGGTCTTCCTGCCCTTAATACTGTTTTCTTCCCTCTTCCCTAATCCCGGCAATGAAGACTGAGTTCATTAATCTACCCATGCCTCTGACAGAATCATGGAGGCACCGAGATGTATAGCACAGGAACAGATCATTCGACCAACTTGTCATGCCGACCAGATATCCTAACCTAATCTAGTCCAATTTGCTAGGAGTTGGCCGATATCCCTCTAAACTCCTCCTGATCATATACCAATCCAGTTGCCTTTTAAATGCTTGCAATCACACCAGCGTTCAACTATTCTTCTAGCAACTTACTCCTTCATGACGTGATAAATGTGTATAAGATCCCGCCTCAGCATCTGACAGTGTAATGAAAAATGTCCTTGCTTATCCAACCTCTCGCTCTAAGTCCGACCCTTAAGTTTGGCAAAATCCTTGTGCATTTCTTTTGTACTTGTTCCAGTTTAATAACATTCTAACTAAAACGACAACTTTCCAAGTGCAGCCTTACCAACCTCCAGACCAAAAGCGACATAACTTTCCAGCTTCGATACTCATTACCCTGACTGAAGAGGGCCATTGTGCCAAAAGTTCATTCACTCTCTGTCTACATGTAGTTCCACTTTGAGAACCATGCACCTAAACTCTGTGGCCACGATATACCGTGAAACTCTTTAAGGCCCATACTATTCACCATGAAACTCTGAGCATCATTTAACTTTCCAAAATGCTAGAACTCACACTTATTTGTATTAAACTCCAATTGCCATTTCTCAGCCCAAGTCTCCTTTTCGTTCCTGTACTGCTGCAACATCTGCTAACATTCCTCACTGTACAAAGTGCATTCTATTTTGATGTCAACTGCAAACCTTCTAATCATGCCTCGAACATTCTCAGCTAATCGTTGATATAGATAACAAACAGCAATGGGCTTACCCTAACACCTCAGGCATTCTAACAGTCACAGGTTCCCAATCCAACTGGCATTCTCCCAGTATTACACTCTGCTTCACGCCATGAAGTCAGTTCTGTATCCAATTTGGCTACTCCGCCTAACTTCCATAGCATCTAACCATCCAGAGCAGTAAACCATGTGGAACGTGATTAAAGACCTGACTGAAATCCATATGAACAACTCTACTGAGCTGCCCTTATCAACACATATTGTCACATGATCAAAGAACGCTAAAAACTTTGTTAGGCATGACCACACACGCAAAAAGCCCGACTGAGTACTTCTAATTAATAATTTTCTATACAAATGCATGTGCATATTATTGCTCAGATTCTTTTCTAGTGGCTTGTCTGCCATAACTGTTAAGCTTGCGGGTCTATATTTCACAGAATTGATTTTTTTGCTGCCTTTCTTTTGAATAAGGGCACAACAGACTTCTGGAATCTCATCTTTGACATAAGGTGTTGCACAAATATCAGGCAGTGACCCCAGGTGTTTTATTTTTTTTTCGCTTTTTTTCAGTGAGCTTTCTACATGGCTACAATTCCATCATATCAGGCAACATACCGAAAACCTTTTCTGTAACCATTCCAAAGTCCATACTCACACAGTCAGGCAGACACTTTCTCATAGACACGCTGTGTTTCACGCACAGACACATGTATCCCCATATTCACCCCCATGCACACACCCTTTCCCAGGCTAATACCCCATCGCATCCATCTACGGACATTAACATGCTTTCACAGACGAAAACACACATGCTCTCTCGACACTCTCACACACACGTACTAACTCAGATGAGCACTCTGGCACACACATATTCATTCAGATGTCTTCTCTCTCTGTTCCTCCATCCACTTCCTGCATGTGCAAGACAAATTTCCTTGGGTAACATTTCATTTGCAGAATTATTTCATATTATATTTGCAGATACATTCTGTCTTGTTCGAAAAATGCACAATCTGCAGGCAATGTGGGCAGTCAATACATGTGATCATTTGTAAATTCCACTTTGGAAATAGAGCCAGTCCGACTGAATATCGGGATACGGGCAGACTCCGACCTCGGTACCTTTAATGCATTGACTGAACTGGGATGTCGGTATTTGTTCTATAACCTTAAGTTATCGAGATGGTGGCTTACAAGGAGTTTTGAGTTTACATATTTATGAACTCAAACCTGCAACCCATTCTAACATATGAAAGACCAAACAAGAGTCCAGCTGTGCTCAAGATATCATTTCAGTTGCGTGGCACTGTCTTCTTTTGAGCAAATTTTGAATAAATCCTGTGTCTTCTGACTTTATATTCCACAACGGCCTGACAAAGGAGCAGTGCTCCAAAAGCTCGTGGTTCCAAATGACCTGTTGAACTATCATCTGAATTTGCATGATTTTAGCTTGGTCCACTGTATTCCAAAACCAGTTCGTTCACATCATGCCTTTCAGTGAAGGCAAGCATGCAACACGACCTTTTCTGCTCATTTGCTGAAATATTGACACTGGGTTTCTCAATTGAAATGAACTGGATAGCGGATATGAGGAGTAAACACTAGGCAGGTAATTATCACGTTTCCAGAGAGTACATTCTCCTATAAAACCTGACATCCTGCCTCTGTTTATGCATTAGATATTTGCACATTCTGTCAGTGCGAAGTTTCATTCAGGATTCATCAGAGCACTAATGTGCACTGTGGAAACCACATTAATTCCGAATTCCACTGAGTAGTCATAGATTAATCCATCCATTCCGTGTATTATTTTTTTTAGATTGGGTCTGTCTTCAAAGAAAAGGGTAAATCTGGGTTCAAGTTAAAGAAGTTTTAAAAATATGTGAAATGTTCTGGAAGCGTTCAAAGGGATAATGTCTTCACTCGGCTAATTGAGTAAATGCTAAATGGTTGTACAGATTCACAAAAGACAATTCTCGACGAAATACGCCGATCAGCGAGTTCAGATAAAACTTTGACACATTTGAGCTACTAGATTATTAATACTATGTAACACAGTATTTCTCAGAGTGAATTAAAAATGATTTGAGCCAAAGTATAACGAACATAGGTTTTGGCAGATTTATAATGTCTTTAATGCATTTAGAGCGAATTAGTTCCCAATCACAATTGCGCTGAGGGAGGGTCATTGCACATGAATATCATCCCACAGATGTTGTCATACTAGTGCTGTTTTATTTTCTCAGTTTTGTAAGATTTTTTTTATTGTATTGCAAGTCAGATTATTTCTGCTTGTGTCGGCTTCACACTCGTGCTACTCGAGTTCCAGGTGCTTGAAATTCGGGTCATGACGACCGTGATTAGGCAACACATACTGCGTTCAGTAGTTTGTACTATTTGTTGGGTAATTAACAAAGATGTTAATGAGGACACACAGGAGTAAGTAACCTTCTATAGGCAGTACGTTTCAAAGAAATGTTTCTATTTGTTTTGTTACACTTTTCATTGGTTTAACTTCTTCATCTACTCATCAGCCAACACAATAGTACAAACGTTAATGCTGATGTATTTGTAACAACCTTCAATCAGAACTGCCGAGAGGGTAATCCATCACAGGATACTTCAGCGGTCCACTGATTCAAAAGTAACAGTCTCCATGCAGTTCGCTGCACTCCTCGTGACATCAAGAAAAGGCTGGAGTCACAGAATACTGCACACTCAATAGGCCTTGATAACGTTGTGGCAATTTTACTGAAGACATCTGCTCCACAACTTGCCGCTGCCCTCGCCAAGCTCTTCTAGTTTGGCTGCAACAGCAGCATCTACCTACAATGTGCAAGATTGCTCAACTCTGTCCTTACACAAAAAGCAGGACAAATCCAACCCGGCCATTTACCGCCCAATTAGTCTATTGTCCATCATGAGAAAAGTGATGGAAGGGATCATTAACAGTGATATCAGCAGCAATTGCTCGGAAACAACCTGCTCAGTGACGCCCAGTTTGTGTTATGTCAGGGTCACTCAGCTCCAGATCTCCTTACAGCCTTAGTTTAAACATGGACATATGAACATAGTTACAAATGAGAGTAGCAGCCCTTGATATCAAGATCACTTTTGACAGAGTTAGATATCAAGGACCACTGGCAAAATTGGGATCAATGAGAATCAGGGGGTAAACGCTTCCCTAGTTAGAGTCATACCTGGTGCAAAGGAAGATGGCTGCGTTTGTGGACACTCAGTCTTCCAAGCTCAAAGATACCTCTGCCAGAGTCCCTCAGGGTCGTATCCTATAATTAGCTACATTATCAAAGACCATTCCTCTGTTCACCTCTGAAAGTGTAACGTTCTGCAACATTCGCGACTGCTCAGACACTGAAGCAGTTCGTGCTCAAACGTAACAAGATATGCACAATATCTAGACTTGCGTCAACAAGTGGCTAATACCTTTCGTGTCACACAAATTCTAGACAATGAAAATTACTAATAAAAGAGACTCTTACCATCGTCCCATAACATTAAGCGGTATTACCATCACTGAGTCCACAGCAGTCAACAACATTGGAGTTACTATTGACCGGAAACTCAACTGGATTCAGGACACGAAAATATTGACTGTAACAACAGGTCAGAGGGAGCGATACTGCGGGGAGTAAGTCACTTTCTGACATACCACTGTCAATCTACCATTTAGGAGGCACAATTGAGGATGAATTGCGGTGGAGTACTCCCCAATTGCCTATATGGATACAAGTTTATAATCACTCAAGAAGCTTGACCCTCTCAAGAAGAAACCAACAGCTTGGTTTGTTGGCAACACATCAACGAACAACAAATCCCTCCAACACCGGGTCTCATTAGTGGCAGTGTGTACAAACTGTAAGATACACTGCGGAAATTCAGGAATGTCCCTCAGACTTCGCCTTACAAATCCAAAACCACTTCCATCTAGAAGGTCCAGAGGAGCAGGTAATTGGGAAGAACACGACCGACAAGTTCCCCACCAGGCCACTTATCATCCTGGCTTGGAAATATACCGCTATTCCTTCAAAGTCATTGTGGCAAAGGGTTGGTATTCCCTCTCTCCTGACATTGTGCGTCATCCCACAGCATGTGAAAAGCAGCGATTCAAGCAGATCTCCCACTGAAATATGTGTTGCTGGAAAAGCGCAGCAGGCCAGGCAGCATCCAAGGAGCAGGAGAATCGACGTTTCGGGCATAAACCCTTCTTCAGGAATGAGAAGGGAGTGCCAAGCAGGCTAAGATAAAAGGTAGGGAGGGGCTTTGTGAATGCGATAGGTGGAGGGAGGTTAAGGTAAGAGTGATAGGCCGGAGATGGGTTGCGGGCGGAGAGGTCGGGAAGAAGATTGCAGGTCGATTCTGCGGGGCTGAATCCGAGGGTTGGGACTGAGATAAGGTGGGGGAGGAGAAATGAGGAAACTGGAGAAATCTGCATTCATCCCTTGAGGTTGGAGGGCTCCTAAGCAGAAGATGAGGCGCTCTTCCTCCAGGCGTCGTGTTTCATGGTCTGGTGATGGAGGAGGCAAAGGACCTGCATGTCCTTGGCCGAGTGGGAGGGGGAGTTAATGTGTTCAGCGACGGGGCGGTGGGTTGGTTGGTGCGTGTGTCCCCTGAAACGTTCCGCAAGTAGGGAGCCGGTCTCCCCAATATAGAGGAGGCCAAATCGTGTGCAGTGGATGCAGTAAATGATGTGTGTGGAGGTGCAGGTGAATTTGTGACCTATATGGAAGGATCCCTTGGGGCCTTGGAGGGAAGTGAGGGGGGAGGTGTGGGCGCAAGTTTTGTATCACTTGCGGTTGCAGGGGAAGGTGCCGGGAGTGAAGGTTGGGTTTGTGGAGGGTGTGGACCTGACAAGGGATTCGCGGAGGGAGTGGTCTTTCCGGGACGCTGATCGGGGAGTGGAGGGAAATTTACCCTTGGTGGTGGTGTCTCTTTGGAGGTGGCAGAAATGACGAAGGATAATACAATGTATCTGGAGGTTGGTGGTGTGGTAGGTGAGGACCAGTGGGATTCTGTCTTGGTGGTGATTGGAGGGACGGGGAAATTCTTCCTTTTTTTTGCTGGTGAAATGGTTTCCGAAATAGAACCCGACAGAGTGGAAACATGCTCTTTGAACCAACAAGTCCACACTGACCCTCCGAAGAGTCGTCCCCCCAGATACATCCCCCTGCCCTATATTTGCTCCTGACTCATCCACCACACTTGTACATTCCTATGGCCCCTTACGCATGGCCAATTGACCGAACCTGTTCATTATTGATCTGTGGGAGGAAATCCACGCAGACACAGGGAAAATGTGGAAACTCCACACAGATAGTTGCCGGAGGCTGGATTTGAACCTGGATCCCTGGCAACTGTGCTGAAGCAAGGCTGACCACTGAGATACCATGCCGTCCCCAAATGATGGGGCGAGGGAGGATAGTTTTGTGTTGCTTTGACCTTTGTGCAACTTTATTCACAGTAAAGTGACATGTTCTGTTTCCATATCTGATGCCAGGACTTTTATCTGGAATAATTTGAAAGAGCCGAGCAGTTGACAGAACGCAGCAGGGGATTGTTTTTGTGTGTGTCCGAATCGGCAGTGGCCAAATTGAAATAAGCTGCGACACCAGAAGCAGGAAACCATTAGCAGTGACCTTTGAATTCGAGATTTGTTTTATTGAAATCAAAGTCAACCATCCGGCCGGGCGGGATTCAAAAACACCAGATTAGTTCACTCATTTTCTGGATTCATAATGTTTAAATAATATGGATAATTGCATTAATTAAAATACCTTATGCATGAATAGTGGATACATTAGACCTGAAGAGCCAATCACATTCGCCTTCATTATCAATGAGCAGACAATCTTAGATTTTTATAAATTCGCTCGTTCATTGCGGGCATTGCAAATCTAATAGAGAGAGAGTCAGAGTGAGAAAGAGAAAGAAAGAAAGAGCGCGAGAGAGAAATGTGCCAAAAAAGATATAAACGATGGAACGCTGGAGAACGATCATTCCTTGGGTCAGCAAACTGGGTGTGAGCGAGATTTAGAATGGATTGTTTTGTTACTAATATACTTGGATGTTTTTCAATGAAAGGGAGGTTGAAAATTGTCCTGTCCTCTTCCTTCATAAGGATCCTTGTCAATTACATTCTTGGCTGAATGCTTACAACAACTGAAATTTCACATTCGGATCTCGACAGTGGGTGAAAGCAGAGCGATGAAAAATGCTTCAGTGTGAGGCAACAAGAATACGGTAAGCGGATAAGAAAGCGGGGCAGGAGGAGAAAGATATCCTACAGGGTAGCTGCCGCTGAAACCTCAGAATCACTTCGTTCACTAACCGTGCATTCCTGTTCATTCACTGGATGTGGGCGTCATTAGCTGATTCAGCATTTATCTCTTGTCGCCACGTGCCCTGGTCGAGAAGGTTGGCTGGAGGGAATATATACAGTTGAGCTACTTCTTGAATTGCTGCAGTCAGACCCACAATTACACACCAGGGAGGAGTAAAACAAAATTTTGAGCCTGTGTCACTGAAGGAATGACGAATATAGTTCCAAGTCAGGAGTGAGTGCCTTGGAACGGAATTTGCTGGAGAGTGGTGCCTCCATATATCTGACCCTCTTCTCCTTCCACATTTAAGTGACTGTGCGGCTGAAAGGTGCTGTCTATTATCCCTCCGGTCGTGCTTCAGCGAAGTGTTGCAAGTGCCGTTAGTATTGACAAGAAACTGTGATTCTATGAAGTTAACTGTCCTTGGACGGTAACGGTCTGTCTGCCATTTCTGATCATTGCCCTCCTGATTCCAGACACACGCCCACGCCTCGCCCCACCACATAATAATATGGTGCATGCCGTTCAAATCTGAAATTCGACACATGACACAGGATGTGAATCATGCAGTGAGTGGCTTTCTTCACGTTTCGAAAATCGAGGTGCTCTCCTTTGGGTGATTTGACTGTAGATCTGAGACAGAGGTGGGGCTAAACATTCGCTTACTAATGTGTTTAAACACATATTCTGTCACTTCCATGCAAAGGAACACAATCAAGAAGGGCCCAAATTACTGTTAGAATGGAAGTTTGTCAGCTGCTTTCAAGTGTGCATCGCAGACAGAGATCTAATTTATACATTTTGCAACAACAGGACCATCAGCAGTTTTTATTAAAATAAATGCATATTTTTATAATATTAAGCCAAACAATTTTAATCAGGCCCTTAGAGAACAAAAATTCATTAAAATTAAATCTGATAGATTTGATAAGCAAGGACCAATCTGATCACAAAATGTCTTACAGAAGATGAGGATACTTGGAAAATCGTGAGAGAACCAGTTGCCCTCTGCAAAGAGATGTTAGCTCTCAGCTCTATTAGAAACCACCAGCGATTTATAATCGAAACGTGAGACACTATCTGACGTTCCGACAAAATAATTCACAGAGAAATGATCCCTGAGCGAAGAATCTAGAGAGAAAGCCTTCCTGACAGAAGGATCACCGGAGAAGACGCCGAAAAATCCAGAAGACTCAAAATCAGCTGTAATTTCGACAATCTAAATTCCACTGTTTTACTACACAAATTGAACTTGTATTTGTTGAAGCAGCATAACATTAGATGTTTGTATTATTCATTAATAGATACAACCTGGAGGGATATTAGTCACTGTGTTAAAATTCGGTTAATTTGTTCATTGTTAGAGTTATTTAGATAAAGCATCACTCGCGAACTTTGAAGTGAGAGTCAGTTATTTTACTTAAGTACACAAATTTACTGCAACAAAAGATTTACACTGCTTCTTACAAGTTACAGGGTGAAATGCTCCCCTTTGGGTGATTCCGTTATAGGTCACATTGGGAAGCTTCAACCTAGCATTACAATAATTGTAAAGACAACTTTTGCCTCTTTGATTGATGAGAAAACTGCAAATATAGAACACAGGGCAACACCAGGGTGGGGAGGCAGAAGGTGGCGGAGATCGATCAGTTACTTGTGATTATTGTTTGATCACGAGGAGGTCATTGTTTGACATCATTGCCATGGGATAGTTTTAAAAGAGAACATTTGGAATTTTTTATTCAATGCAAAGGAAAACAACACAAATCATTTCAGAACTGATGTGGATTGCGCACACATGGAGAATTCCTGCAATATTTCATCAAATTAATAATGACTGAATGCTTGACTCGTGGAACGATCTCTACATTCGCAGTTCCAGACAACAAGTTCATGATAATGTCTGTAAATAATCGCATATTAATGCCAACACGGAAATACACACATACTTACAAACAATCAAATTGACACACAAGAGTAAAACGCACTATCACACTCACTTGCACAAATGCACTTGAACACAAAGACACATAATCTATAAAAATACAACTGAGACCCAGTGCGAGGTAATTCGTATTTTGTCACAAGATTCAGCTGCTGGATTGTCTCTCGTATTGCAATTGTGATTGTATGGGAAGGCTCATACTTGAACACTCATTGTTGTAAAGCATTTGTGTTGTCTATAGTAAAACAACATGTCTAAGTTTCAGAAAACTAAAATATGGTAACTCTGCAGTACTCAATGTGTAAACTGTCTGCAGTCTGCTAAATCCATAGTGTGGGTTAACTGAGATTTAGATAGTCAGTACTGTGGAAACTTTCTACTGTCTACAATGATACATAGTATACAGGATGGACGTTGTGTTTAGCAGGGAGGCGATGGTCTATTGTTATTATCACTGGAATATTAACCATCAGACCCACATAATTTACTGCGGAGTTCTAATCCTGACCTAAATCGATGGTGAAAATTGAGTTGAATAAAATATCTGGAACACAGAGTCCCATGATGAATGTGATCGATTGTCGCAAAAACCGAACTGGTTCACTAATGCCCTTCAGGGAAGGAAACGACCATCCTCACCAGGTCTGGCCTACATGTAACTCCAGGCCACAGCGATGCGGTTGGCTCTTACCTGCCCTCTGGGCAATTCGTATTGGGCGTTAAATGCTACCTGACCAGCGACGCCCTCATCCTGTGAATGAATAAGGTACGAAACCACAATGAGATGATGAAATGCCTTCTCCTTAACTGTGTCAACACCTTGGACCTGTGGTATTCTTGTATCTCTCAACACTGACAGCATTTGCTTCATAATGCTGACCAAGTTTCCTTCTTGAGGTTTTTTTTAATGTGTTCTGAGATGTCATTTGTCATCTGGGCTCCACTATGTGCTATGGCTTGGATGCATAAAATTCATCATTGTAACGAGCCAGTTTTCCGTGAAGCAATACGAATTCATTTGCATTGGAGAGGTTTGGAGAAAAATATAATGTTAATTAAGATTAATTGTCTTGATTCAATTGTATTCCGAAAGAGGATTGAGCAGAAGAGCAGTATTGAACTGTTTGGACGGTTGAGACACCAGCATAAGTCAAGAGCATATTGACTGACGTGTTCAGCTCCACTCAACTGCCTTGTAATTGCTGACACCTCTGTTTAACAGAACAGTATCCCGGCCAGCCTTGCAGAACTTGAAAGACACAGATACTCCACCATCTCCAGAGAAATAAATTTCCAAACTCTCACAAATCTGAGAAAGGTAAATTACATTCAAAGTAGTCTTAATAAAATGTTGACGTGGAGACAGTCAGCAGATATCTATCAGTCTGTCTACCTTTATGTTTTACAACACGGTAAACCTAAAGCGTTCAATGGCACACAGTCCTTGCACGAGTGGTTTTGAACTGGACGTTTGGAACCACGTCCAATCCTTCTCAACACCAGTTAAATCAAAATCTGGAAATTTATTAACAATAAAATCCGATTGCTGAAGTAAAGTTAAGCAATAACACAATCTATTTGGTCTATGCTATCAAAGAAAAAGCCATTGTTTGCATCCTCACGCTCTCAAAAACTTGGTAACCGAGCAACCCAGTGAAAGGATAAATAAAATAATGTAAACAGATGGTCAGATTTCTTCTTTGGGATTCAAGATGTTCTGTTCGACAGGCAAAGATGCAGTTTTCGAAATTTTTGTTTCTGAATTGTGTCATACAAGGTTATTTTTATTGTTCACTTCGATAAAGGCAGTTTGACTTATAAATAAGCGTTCTATTCGTTAAGCTTCCAAGAGCTACTAAGGAGATGTCAGACGAGTGTTTTGAATGCTTCGTGGCACAACACCGAAAACCTGATTACTTATTATAAAATACAGTCTGACACTAAATTCATACACTGACTCTTCACTGTCAGAATGACCACCAACTCCACAAGGTCCCAAATGTCATTGAACATCTCCAGTCTTCTTGATATCAAGGCATTTTAAAGACAGGCTGGAAAGAATTCCTAGATACAGACATTGCTAATAGTCAACGTCTGCCACCTGTTTAGACATAACGCTCTTTCTTGATGCGGAAACATCTGGTGACCATTTTGCTCAGGAATAAAACGTGATTAAACTAGTGGGACTGGACTCACGAACAAAAAAAACGCGTGATGACCTATTTTCCTTTTCACAAATCGCACTTCCCAGATTTCAAATATCATATTTACCTCGAGCTCCCAGATCACAGTTCCAAACAACAAAGGGTAAAGTAAAAACCGAGATAAATTAGGACGGGGATCCTTTCGGATTGAATACAGGAATAGTGCCAGAAAAAAGAATGATAGCAAATGTTGTTCACTTGTTCAAGAAGTGGAGGAGAAACTACTCTGGTAATTACTGACCGTTGAGCCATACTTCGGTTGTGGGTAAAGTGTTGGAAACGATCATATAAGACAGGATTTTTAATCATCTAGAAATGAATAAGCTTATTAGGGATAATCAACAACATTATGTGAAGGAGAGGAAGTGCCTCACAAACCTTAGTAAGTCCTTTGAGAAGGTGACACACAGGTGGACGAGGGAAAAACGTTTGAGGTGGTACTCTATGGATTTCAGTAAGGACTGGATAATGTTCAACGTAGACATGGGATTGATGCTGATTTTGAAGTTTGCATTAGAAAGTGAACAGCTGAAAGAACACAGAAGGTTGTGGTGGACTGGAAACGTTCGTCATGGACTTCACTTACTAGTGGTGTGCCACAACGTTCTGTTTTAGGTCCACCGCTGTTTGTTATTTAACAAATGACCTGGATGTGGGCGTAGATGTATGGCTTATAAAAATGCAGATAACACTGAGGTCAGTAGAGATGTGAATATTGCCGAAGGATATTTTTGGTTACAGTTGGACGTAGCTATGTTGTAGAGCTGGCCTGAGAGGTGGCAAGTGGAGTTTAATGTCGACAATTCTGTGGTGATTCACTTTGGAAGGTCGAACAGTTATACATTGCATTCGACTAATGGTAATATTTTTAGTAGTGTAGGTGAGCAGAGAGATATCAGTACCAATGTACATAGATCCCTGAATGTGTTCACCCAGGTTGATAGAGTTGTTAAGAAAGCATGTACTGTAATAGCTTTAACTAGTATAGGGATTGAGTTTCATAACCATGAGGTTCTGTTGCAGTGCACAGTACTCTGGTGCGGCCGCACCTTGATTACTGCGTGCAGTTCTGGGGACCACATTATAGGAAGGATGTGGAAGCGTTGAAAAGGTTTCAGAGGTTATTTGCTAGAATGTTGCCTGATGAGGAGGAAAAGCTGAGAGAGTTGATGATCGTTTCTGTGGAGAGAACAACGTTGAGAGGTAGCTTTATTGCAACATAAAAGATTATCAGAGGGTTGAATAGGGTGGACATTGACATCCTTTTTCCTCAGATGGTGATGGCTATCAAGAGGGGACATAGCATTAAATTAAGAGGAGATAGATCTTGGATTGATGTCAGAGGTAGCTCCTTTATATGCACAGTAGTGGGGCATGGAATGGACTGCCTGCAATAGCGGTAAACCCGCCAAATGTAAATGCATTTAATTGGTCATTTGATAGACATAAAGAAGATGAAGGAGTATTATAGGTTAGATGGGCTTCGGTTTGTTTCACAGGTCGCCCGGCATCGAGGTCAGAAGTGAATGCACTGTGTTTCACTGTTGCATGTGCAATGTTCGATGTGTTTTATAAAAACTCACAAAGAGATTAATTCTTCAGCTGTCCATCTATTCCATTTTCCCAACGTCTTGCTGGGGATTTCCACGAGAATGACGACATGCCCAATCGGATCAAGCCTCCCTTCCAACAAAGTGAAATTATTCCAAGAAGGAGTAGAGTGAAACTTCATGGCAGAAACAGCTTCATAAACTTCCATGAAAATAAGTGTGGGTGTGAAATGTGGCTGAGAAATCGCCACATCATTGGAGAAAAGACATTATTGAAATCAATTTCTGTAAAATATCATTAGAATACATGCTCTGACTATATAATTACGAGAAGCAACCAACGCAGAAAGTGTTTCACAGAATTTGGAAAATTTGAATCTATGTTCTGAAAAACCTATTTACCAACGCAGATATCCAGTGAGGATTGACATTTCCACGTCAATCGCTGCAAGTAGGATTTGGAGCATCAAAAGTCAACTGCAAATAAATTGTGTTCAACGAGACAAGATGGTCAGTTAATGAAATTGATCAATTGAACAAATGGTAACTGGTAGGTACAACGAAGAAAGGAAACAGAAACAATGTATATTCGCAGAACATTTTGAAAATGTGTAATACTTGATGAGGATATGCAGCTAAAGCGAAAACAATGGGGTAAACCGAATCAAACTAGGGAAACATTTTTTGAATGGAACAAACAAATGAATGAAGAGTGAGTATAAGGAATTCGGAAAGTTGAAAGTGAAGACAGGTTCATAAAATAAGTTTTAAAATGCTGACCTTGAAATGATGCAATAAAGAATGGAACAGCATTTGCAAGCACATGGCACAGCTTTCTTCGATACAGCTTTAGACTTTGTTAAAGTAGGAATTTAAGAAGAAGTTTTTTAGAGCATATTTTGCAGGACAATTCTAAAACTGATTAGGTCGACCTGTAATCATATTATGCAATTTAAGACTCATAATAAACTGTGACGTAGAAATCAAAGTTAATGGTATTTATACCTGACATTCTAAGCAGAGTTTGATATCTTTGGCTTTGGAGATTTCTTTCACTACAGAAGCACGTAAAACTACTGGACACATATACAAATGTTCAGGACTTCTCGTTAAAACAGAATACAGGCAGAACTATTTCATTCGATAACAGTCAGTCATAAAAAAATTGCCTCAGACATTGGAGACATTATTTGAATAGATAAACGTCTAATTTAAAGAAAATTCTAAAGTACATCAAGGATAGTTTTTTTGCAGTGGGTGGGAATATAAACCTCCACATGCACTCCACATTCACTGCATATTTGGCCTTTCCCTTAACTTAATGTCACAATGAAACTTGGATACGTAACACTCGGTCTCCTCTTCCAAATCATTTACAAATATCATTTACAGTGATGGGCCCAACAGCGAACCCTGCGGCAATGTGCTTACCACTACTCGCCAAGAAGTGAGACACCTATTTATCTTAAATCTTTGATATCTAACTTTCAAACAGTTATCATCCAATGCCAGTACACTCCATGCAACTTAATCCTTCTTTTCTTATAGATGAGTGTTTTATGAAGCTCGTCATTGAATGCATTCTGGAAATCCACTTGTAAATCGTTCAACTGTTTCCCTTCATCCACCGTGCTTGTTACATCCTTAAAGCACTCCTGTATGGTGATCATATCTGAGAAGAACTGCCCCTGGTATTTAGCCGAAATATGGAAAAATAGCCAATTATGTCGTGTCTAAACGAAGGAGGACAAGACACGTAGCTAGTTCCAATTGCATCAGTCACCCTTTTCGATATCGTTACAAATGTCAGTTGATAAGTAATACAATGCAAACACACGAGCATCTTGTGTTCTGCTGGTGCTACGTGACTCCAGAAATACGCACAATCTTTTGCTCGAGAAAATAACTAAACTCATTTATGCAGTAAGCATGAATGTGCCGTTTTATTGAAATAGAGATTCAAGTCCTATTAATGAAGACAAAAATTAGGGCCAAGGCATAACGATACGGCGAGTCATGCCCAGCCCAAGGAAGAGCGTTTTCTTCGTTGTGGACGAATCTACTCAGCCCTCCCGTATCATGGCAGGTAATCATGGGAAAGTGTGTTCTAAATGTGCACTCCCATGGAAAATGAAAATGCATTGTAGCAGGTAAAGAGAGAATTTTTGATTTGGTGTATCAAATAACAGTGTTGTCCAATGAGGGCACGCTTCATTCAGGAATGATGACAGAAGTAATGCCACGGATGCAACATCAAAGACCATCACTTCATCATAAGAAAATAATTCAGGATGTCCGCTGACTTCTGTAGAATAGTCATGAGCCGAACCAGCTCAACAAAATTGGAAACTTCCAGCAAAATGAGGATAACGTTTCCCACTCTAATCTGGAGTCGATCGTAAATCAGAAATAATTCTGTGAAACCCTCTTCAATTCAATACTGCATACATTGCTTGTGTCTGGCTGTGAAATATTTGGAATGTGCATGGTTTCGTTCCTAAAACCCTCCTCATCAGAAAACATGCACAAGGACATTTTTTAAAATGTTGTCCTGTATCAGGTTCTCAGTAAAATCTCTGAAAGATACTTGTGGAAACATGGCTCTGTGAACTTGGCTTCTGGAAATAATACATCATTCTTGTCTTCCAGAACCATTTTTAACGATAAAATGTCATGAGCGTATAGTAGAAGATTGTTTTCAAGCATCTGCAGAAAGTAGGTTATGACTGACAATATCAGAATGTGACTACAAATATAAATATAAATTAGTTTATTCTACAGACGAACATCGCAACGGTCAAAATTATATTCTCAATTAAGCATTTATTTATAGCCATCCCCTGTGCCTTTGAAATTCTGCAGGATTGTGTCGTTAATTGTAGTCAGATTTATACCTGTAACATCAAAGCATTCAGTGTAGTCGATTTTAGGTACGGGTTTACTTTAGTGTGGAATTGTCAGTAATCATGTTATTTCATTGTTGCGTCCTCTGTGATATAATGCTCATTAACATGACGTGATCCAGAACTGATATTTTGGTCAATATTCACAGGTCAGTCTCAATATTTGAAGTCTTATTATGCCAAATACCGAAAACAATATTCTGAGATTCCTCAGCTAGAATTCCATGTCTGCATATTGGTTACATTCAACAAGTTTTTTTTAAAGTTAGATAACTGTGGATATCTACGATATTAATACTAATACTTTGTTTGCTAACTTAACGTGGGTATGGGGAGAAAATCTTGTTTTGAATCAAAATATCGATAGGAAAGCAGACTAAATTTCTTTGGTTACGTGAAATTCCTCTTACTTCATAACTGAAATTAATAGTTTACTTTGCCAGTGGAGGAATTGGGTTCATTATGGTGAATAGAATCAGGAAAGATAACAGTCCGAATCAGAATACTTTTTCAGTTCGAAAAACAAGGGGTTGGTTCAAATATAAATGGGTTGGGGGATTTGGGAGAATATTAGGCATTAAAGGCAAAATGTTGGGCACATTTCTAATCAACCAAAAGTCCGACATCAAAGTTTATTAGTAATACAATTTTTGAAACATGGAAGATGTTAAAGACATGATAAGCAAGAGTGTAATGGTAACGTTTTAAGAGATAGTTAGCAAATCAGAGACGGCGAGATTCGAGCATCTCGTTTCGCCACCCGGGAGTCGGGTAGTTATTGAGTTGATTGTCGAGTCTCCTGCTGATTGCAATAATTCACGTAGATGCCTAAAATGTCATGGAGAGATACAACTGTACTTGCATTTGTCCTGTCCCAGTGAAAATTCTAATGTCCTGACTCTGACGAAAATTTCATGAATAATCATTGACTATCTTAGATATATTTGACTTAAACACAAGGCTGATAAGACACTTTCATAAATATGTGTAATATTATGCTTTCGGGAAAGACGCTAATTGCTGCACTAGAGGTTCCTCGACAACATGCATATTGGTTCTGTTGAATCTCTTATGTTAATTCAACAGTCGAAATCACTGAGTGACATGAAATCAGATATAAGGCCACGAGACATTGGTGCAAAAGTTAGACCATTCAGCCCATCGAGTTTGCTCCACCATTCAGTCCCCCCCACAATCAAGAACCTACCTATCTATGTCTTAAATATACTCAATGAAACGTTCTCTATTTCCTTCTGTAGCAGTGCATTCTATCGGTTCAACACTGTCTGATTCGAGAGGTTTCTCCTTATCTCTGCAGAAAACCTTAGCCCTTCATTCGAAGGCTATCTCCTCGGATCCTAATCTCACTTATCAATGGAAACCTCTTCTGATTGTCCACTCTGTCCACGCAATTCAGTATTCTGTAAGTTTCAATCCGATTCTCCCTCATCCTTCTCAACTCGATAGAGTACAGTCCAAGAGTATTCAAGCCTTCCTCATAAGTTAAGGTTGTCATTGCTGGTATCATGCTCATGAACGTCCTCTGAACACACTCCAGGGATTGAACATCGTTCCTGAGGTATGAGGTCCAAACGTGTGCAAAAAGCTCCAAATGTGTCTCTACCAGAGCTTTATAGTACCTCAGAAGTGCTTCCTTGCCTTTACATTCAAGTCCTCTCAAAATAAAAGTTGTTATTGCGTTTGCCATCCGAAAAATTGATTAAACGTGCAAGTTTACCTGAAGAGAATCTTGGACTCGAATTCCCAAGTCTCTTTGCACTTCAGATTTCTGAATTTTCTACACATTTAGAAAATAGTCCTTGCCTCTGCTTCCTCCCAAAGTGCATGGGTTCACAGTTTTCCAAGTCTTTCGCCACAGCCCACATCTTTCCTCGATCTTGTAACATGTCCAAATCATTCTGTATCCTCCCCACCTCCTCAATACTACCTGTCCCTCTACTTTTCTTTATATCGTCTGCAAAATTAGCCAGAATGCCCTAAGTTCCTTAATCGAAATCATTAATGTTTAAAGCGAAAAGGTGTGGTCCCAACACCAATTGTTGCAGTACAACATGCATCACTGGCTGCCATCGTGAGAAAGGTCATTTTATACTCATTGTCTGCTTTCGGCCAGACAGCCAAACTTTGCTCCACGCTATTACATTGTCTCTGACACCATGGACAGTTACTTCGTACCCTCCTGTTGTGGCAGCTTGCTGAACTCCGAGCAGATAATCGCCTTGGTCTCTCTTTGGGCTAACATGCCCGTTTAATCCTGAATGAATTCCAACAGATTTGTCAGGTATGAGCCCCCCCATTGATGAAACTATGCCGAATTTGTCCTAAACTACCATGCACGTTCACGTATTCTGAAATCTTAACTTTCACAGTAGAATCCGGAATCGTATCCAAGATCGTGAAAAGATAAATTGAGTGTCTTTTTGCGTTTTGCCTTATTCCTTCTCTAAACAGGATGTACTGTAACGATTGTGGAGGCCTTGACGACTCTCTAGAGATGGCTTAAAGATCACCACGAAAGACCACACTATCTCTTCTATAGCACTCTGCGAGCTCTCGAGTGTAGAGTATCTGGTCCATTTCATTTATCCACTTTCAGGGCCATTCCATTGTTCTAGTAGCTTCTGGTTGATGATGGCCACTTTACTCATCTCTGCACACCCACTCTGACATACTACCTACCTGTAATATAGCATAGAATAATCTTTCAGTTATCTTTGCTCGGGAAGATGCAAAACTCGACTTGGGAAAGCAATGCAGAACAGGTGACGGAGGTGGAAGTGTTCGACCACCTTGGGTCAAGTGACATCGTTCTATTAGTTTTAAAATAGTTGTGGAGAAGAACAAAACTGTTTCACCGGGTCTAGGTCTAAACTGGGGCAAGGCCAATTTTCATGGAATTAGACAGGAACTTGCAAATGTGAATTGGAATAGTGTGTTTGCAGTCAAGGGGAACTGTGGCAAGTGGGAGACGTTTAAAAGAGTGGTCGTTCGATTTAAATTTCGGTATTTTCATCGGAGCGTTAAAAACAAATTTGATAGTAATACAGATCCCTGGATGATAAGGGCAATTGACGCTCTGATCAGAAAAATACACAAGATGAATTGCTCAGATACTGGCAGCTAGATGCAGAAAATTCTTGAATATCAGGGATGCAGGGTATTGATGAAGAAATAAGTTAAGAGGCGGCACTAGATAGCCTTGGTTGAGAAGATTAGGGTGTGTTGAAAGAGGTTCTTAAATATATCAAAGGAAATATATCTCTATGGATTTCAGTGAGGCCTTAGGAAAGGCTTCAATTGGGAGGATGCTCTTGAAGGTCAGATTGCTCCGAATCCAGGAAGACCCGGGAAACGGGACGTACGATTGGTTTGGTGTGAAAGCTTACAGTAATTTTAGAAGGACGCTCATTGGAGTCCAGGGCTTCAAGTGTTGGTCCTCTGTTCATTGTTGTTTATTCATCATGTCAATGATTTGACTGATAACGTACAAGACAAAATGAGTAAATTTGCAGATTAGATTAAACGAGGAGGTATCGGGGATATTGAGAAAGGTTAACAGAAAATGGAACAGGAAAGTGATCAAACGGGGAAGTTGGTCGGGAAATGCCAAATAGATCTTAATAGAGGTGAGTGTGGGGTATTAAATATTGGAAAATCAAGTTAAGATAGGAGTTTAACGATGAATGTTCGGGCCTTTAGGGGTGCAGTAGAGCAGAGGGAACTTAGAGTTCAGATTCACAGTTCTATGAAAGTGGAGACATAGGTAAAAGGTAAGTGAAGAATACTTTTGACATGCTGGATTTCACTTGTCAGGGTATTGCGTACTGAAGTTGCGAAGCTACTTTCCAACTGTACAGGATGTTGGTAAGAACTCACTTGGCGTATTGTGTTCCGTTTTTGCCACCTTGCATTAGAATTGATGATTACTAAAGTGGAAACGGTGCAGCAGAAATTTACAGCTATCAGTTTGGACAAGCTAGGACTTCTGTCCTTCACGTGAAGGAGGCTGGCGGGGGTGGGGGGGGGGGGGGGGTGCGGGGGATGTTAATAAGTTGTCTAAGGTCATGAGATGCATAGATAGTGTGAGTACACTTGTCTTTTTCTCAGGGTTAGCGAATAAATGATTAAAGGTCATCAGGTTAGAGGTGAAAGAATCAAAACGAACATGATGAGGGACTATTGTTGACAGAGAATGGTACACATATGGAATAAGCTGCTAGTGCACGTGGTTGAGGCAGATAAGTTAGCAACGTTCAAAAAGCGGGAGCTTGGTACTGGAAATGTACTGCAGGTCACGCAACATTGAGGAGAAAGAGAATCATTGGTTCAGCAAAACCACTTTATCAGGAATGAGGCTGGCGATTCGAGGGAGTGGATAAAAAGGGAGCTGGGTGTGGCTGGGGGAATGTAGCTGAGAGTGTAATAGTTAGATGGAGGTGTGCGTAATGGCGTTAGGTCAGAGAAGAGGTGGAGCAGATCGGTGGGAAGGAGGATTGACAGGTGAGACAGATATGAGATCAGTGCCAAGTTGGAAGGTTAGAACTTGGATAACATGGGGGAGGGGAAATGATGAAACTGGTGAAGACCACATTGCTGCGATATGGTTGGAGGGTCCTAAGGCCGAAGGTGAGGAGCTCTTACAACAGGCGCCAGCTGGTTACAGTGTGGTTTTGGAGAAAAACCCTGGAGCTGCATAACTTTGGCGGACTCGGAGGAGGCGTGTAAGATTTCGGCTACCAGATGGTAGGATTCATTGGTGTGGGTATCCCTCAGATGTTATGGAAGCGCGCTGCAGTAGTCTTCTATCCTCTGCAATGTCGAGGAGACCAAACAAGGAATAATACATCCAGTCAATGACATATGTGGAAGAGCAGGTAAAACATCGATAGTATTGGAGGGGCCTTGGACGGAGGTGTGGGGGGAGGTTTTGTAATTCCTGGGTTGGCAGGGTAAGGTGCTGGGGGGAGAAGGTGTAATGGTAGGGGTCGTGGACCTGACAAGAGAGTCACGGAGGGAAAAGTCTTGATGGAAATTGGAGTTGGTGTGGAGGGAAAAATATCTCTGCTGTGGGGTTCATTTGTAGGTGGCAGAAATGGCAAGGAATGATGTGATGCACCGTTTAGAATTCTCTAGACATATTCATGGATCGGAAAGATTCAGAAGGATATAGGTCTACTGCAGGGAAATGAGTTATCGACAATGGACATTTTGGTTGGCATGGATCCGTTTGAGCCAAAGGGCCTATCTCCATTCTGTCATGCTTTGTAAATTCTGGATGTAAATTGCAGTAACATGACATGAACGTAACTGAGTTTTGAACAGCTTCCAACATTTCATTGAGATACTTGTGTTTCGGCATACGACTGACGGCCTTGAGTGAAATATAAATATTGGCTGAAGTGCTCAGGAAGTATTTCAGCGTCAAAGACCGTTTGCATAATTCGTTTATTTAAGTTATCAGCTACTCTCTCAAGTTATGTTCAAGGCTCCAGGGATATAAGGGAGCCAGTAGTCTGTAGAACTTCTCAGTAGTGTCATTGTCAGTTTATATTCCTGCATTAACATCAAAAACCCAGTTTAACTGCTGCTGATAACAATGTTATTCGTGAGAAATTACATACACTATTTTTATTGCATTAAATCAGTCGCAAATTATCAAAAGAGTGTTTTAAAAAGTGTTGTTGAACCCTGCCATGCAATGCTTTCATTACTTGAATGAATGACATCTTGGGCAATTTAACATAGCCAATTCTCCGAACCCGCATATCTTTGTGTGTGGAAACCAGAGCAGATGGATGACCCCCAAACAGACAGGGGACAACGTGCAATCGTACCACAGACATTCGCCCAATTCTCGATTCGAAATCGGTTTCGCCGCATTATGAGGCAGTAGTCTTAAACATTGAACCACAACTGATACACAAACTCTTGCAAATTAGTTTTGCTGAAAGATTGCCATGAAATAAATTGGTTACTTAGCACAATTTGCGAATAACCATGGAAATTGATGCCAGGGATAAAGGGAGAGAGATTACAATTGATGACGAGGACTTACAGTGACACAGTGGTAGTGAATTAATCCCGTGACCAAGAAATACCCACCTCCTCATGCAGTGTGTAAATGTTTTTTAACAAGTTGATTCAGGAAAAAACGGCAAAGAAAATTGTCTCACCAGGTATAGCAACAGATGCAAGTATTGGGTAGTAAATCTCTTTCACGAGCAGAATTGCAGGCTTCCCCATTTTGCATGACATCGAATGACTTCTGGAGAGCGAACGTGCTCTGCCGAACCAATGCAGAGTCAATGGAAGGGTATCTTATATATACATGCATCAAACCTCTAGGGCATCACATAATCACAACACTCATATTAATCTCAAGTCCGTTCATATATATATTCAATTTTGGCTGAAAGAGTAGATTTAATTAAGCAAGAAATTCAAAGTCGGATAATCTAATTAATACCGACTGAAATGACAAAGCGAGTATTTTTTCAGATGCGTATTGGCCCTTATTGTCTCTGGATAACATGTTAGGACGCATATTCTACTGAGTGTTCCTGATGTATATATAATCTGGTTGAGTTCAAAGTCCTCTGAGATGTCCATTATCTTCCATTTCGTAAGTCTTGAAAATCGCCGACTTCACCGACAGAAATATCTGTGGTCGTTGTTTCTCAGAGGTCTTGAAATTCTCGCATCCCTTCCCTCTTGGATCCCCATGGGCAACAACAACAGTGTACTATATCAGGAGATTTTCTCCACAATTGTCACAAATATTAGTTTCTCCGGTGACCTCTCCTCGATTGCCTCCAAGTTCATCGTCTGCCAACTGTTCATAGCTGCTGCGACCTCCATCCCACAATCCACGAACAAGGCAATTAGGGCAGACCTATTGTTTCTGCAAGCTCTTTCCCCATACAACTCATCCATTCCTACCTGTCTCGACAAGATCGCCTCTTATCCAGTCCAGTCTCACTTACATCCACCACTGCGCTGTCATTTTAGGGCAGTTACTACGTTCAAATCGTGAACTACATTGCCGCTTACTTACCGCATTCTCTTCGCACGTCCATCCAAGAAAATGCTGATGTCAGAGCTCTTCACTTCTTCCTGGGCAAAAGGGCCTGAAATGGCCCCATACTCTAAATCCCTCCGGCCCTTTCCCAAGCTGGAACTTAACTTGATAGTCATCTCCTTTCTGCATTTTACGGAACAAAAATAGTTCTACCTTGCTGTTACCTTCAACTGCTCCATCTCTGACTCCTCCATTCCTATCCCCAAATCACTGTTTCCATTTCTGGGAAGAGGCTGGCCAGCAATAATCATCGCAACCGCACTAACACCCATAGTTTTCTTCCTGTATGTTGTGTAAATGTCAAAACGTGTGGTGCTGGAAAAGACATAACTACTCAGGCAGCATCCGAAGTTGCAGTGAATCGATTTTTCACGTATAAACCGTCATCAAGAATGTGGTGTGGCGGGGGGAGGGGGCGTTAAGAAGCCTGAGAAATAAATGGGAGGTGGTGGGCTGGGGAGAAGTTGGCTGAGCGCTTGGTAGATGAATTTTCAGGGTGATGGTGATAGGTCGAAGTGGAGGATGGAATTACAAGGTGAGACGGAAGATGGACAGGTGATGCAGTTTAACACGATGCTGCAAATTTGAATGGTTCTATGTGGCATAAGGTTGGGTCGAGGGGAAATGAGGAAACTGGTGAAATCGACGTTTATCCTCTGTGCTTGGAGGGTCCCACGGCAGAAGATGAGGCATACTTCCTTTAGGCATCGGGTAGATATCATTTGGCAGCGGTGGATGGCCAGGCCATTCATGTCTTTGGTGCAGTGGGAAAGGCAGTTGAAGTGTCAGAGCACAGGGTGCTGAGTGATTTTTTAGAGCATGCGTCGCAGAGATGTTCACTGAACCGTTCCGCATGTTGACGTTTTGTCAAATCACTTTAGTGGAGACCACACTGAGACCAAGAGCACAGTAGATGACATATATGGAGGGGCAGGAAAATTTCTATCGAATGTCGTTTGGTTTCTGAGGTCTTGAATGGGGATTAGAAGCGAGGTTTTGGAGCACGTTTACACCTCCTGCGGTGAGAGGTGGGTTGGTGTGGGGCATGAACCTAACAATGGAATAGTGGATGATATGGACTCTGTGGAACACAGATAGGTGTCGGGAGGTAACTATATCTCTGATGGAGGGGTCTGTTTGTTGGTGGCCTAAAAGGCGAGGAAGTAGCTTTTTCTCCGGAGATTGTTGTGGTGGAAGGTATGGATAAGGGATGTGCTGACCTTTTTGCAATTGGACGGTTTGTGTTCGAGGGAAGAGTTGCGGGTTGTGGGACAGATGCGCTGGACGGCATTGTGGACCATGTGGGAGGGAAAATTCCATTCTTTGAAAATGAAACCCATGTTGGATATGCTGGAGTGAGTCGGTCCCTCTGTTTTCAGATGCGACAGTGGTGGAGGAATTAGCCACAAGGGTCCTCATTTTCTCCCTCTTTGGTGTCAGAACTTCATTCCACTCTGCCAGTTCATCTGTCCCTGCCACATCTGAAAGGGTGAAATGGCAAAGATATAACAGGGACCGAAGGGGCAACTTTTTCACGCAGAGGGTGGTAGGGGTATGGAATGAGCAGCCAGAGGAAGTGGTGGAGGCCAGTACAATTGCAACATCTAAAAGGCGTCTGGATGGTTATATGAACAGGAAGGGTTTGGAGGGATAAGGACCTGGTGCTGGCAGGTAGGGCTCGATTGGGTTGGGATGTCTGGCCAGCATGGACAAGTTGAACGGAATGGTCGGTTTCCGTTTTGCACATCTCTATGACTCGATGACTGCATAATAGGTATCCAGATGGGTATATGAATAGGAATGGTTCAGAGGGATATAGGCCAAGTGTTGGCAAATGGGACTAGATCAGGTTAGGACATCTGGTCGTCATCGACAAGTTGAACTTAAGGGTCGGTTTCCGTGCTGTACATCTGAATGACTCCAAGAGTCTATTTGTCTTCTGTTTTTTGAGCTTTCTTCAGATACGTTCTGTCATCATGGATGATATTGCATGGACAGATCTTCCTGTGAAAAATTTTTGCAGCTTCTGTTACATGTATATTTTCAGGTATTCTTAAAGTTGTCGGATACAAGGTGATGTCTTTACTTTTGAGCAATCGGCTTAATAGTACCAATTTGTCAGACACAGTTATGGTGTCTTCTTATTTACTGCTGCAACATCATTACCCTGTGCTATCCACTTTTCATCCCTCAAAGCTCCCATTGTTTGGTAATTTTGAGCAAAACTTATTTCATCTGTTCTCAAATCTCATCTTTTACCTGTGGTCCGCAGTCAGTTTGTGGCATTTTCCAGAGGGTGAAAAGATGCAACAGAATCAAATTAATTGCATGCTGACCGAAGCGAGAAGTGTAATTTTCAATCAAATTTCACAATTTAAGAAAATGAGAACTGATAGAAACAATGAAGAAAGCAAAGGGCATTAAAATGGGTTTGAATCGTTTGTTTTGACTTTGCTTCATAGCTGATAAATAACTGCAACTTATGGGAAATACTGTGATAAACACAATGAACATATGAAGGTATTATGCAAATGGGCCAATCACCTCTTTGAATAGTGAGTTTAAGGTCGCCAGGATGACAGAGGAATTAAAAAAAGGATCAGAGAAATAAAATCACAATAGAGAGCTTCAAATGAAATAATAATGAATGGATGAATTTCTCTTGTAGCAATTTTAATCATATTGGACAGCTCCATTCTGGCGGTCCTTGGCTTTATTTCAGAAGGAATGTAAGCAGAGGAATATTTTCAAATATGTTTACCAAAGCGAATCGGAAATTAGCAAAGTTGATTTACAAGGTTAAAAATCACACAACAGCAGGTTAGAGTCCAATAGGTATAATTGGAAGCGTCAGCATTCGGAGCGCTTCTCCTTCATCAGGATATTATTTTTGAAGTAGCAGGACTCTGAAAGCTATTATTTCCAAATAAATCCGTTGGACTATAACCTGCTGTTGTGCAATTTGTAACTTTGTACACTCCAGCCCTACACAGGCGTCTCCAAATCTTGATTCATAAAGTTAGAATGAGCTGTCGTTATCATTATCATCTTTTAAAGGAATGTGAATTTGTAGCACATACAGGTGTTTTCAGGAGCTTTGAGAGAATGTTTTCAACAGAGAGTAGCGAAGAACGAAAATGCACAAATTTAAATTATCAGTCCTTCAATTTAAAACAGAGACAAGGAGGAATTAGTTTATTTGAGAATAGTCAATAATTGAAATTGACTTGTTCAAAAATTAATTCCATCGTTTTTTGAAGAACCAAAGCATTACGCTTTCGAGAATTTCCAGAAATCGTTGCAAAGAATGTTGATGAGAGCAGCAAAGCGTTCAAGAAAGATTTATAAAGATGTTGCCAAGATTGAAAGCAATGAGCTAGACAGAGAGGCTGAATAAGTTGGGAATATTTTCTTTTGAAACTCGGAGGCTGAGGAATGACCTTATTGAAGTACATAAAATCGTGATAGGCATAGAGAGATTGAACATCCAAGATCAATTTTCAAGGTTTATGGAGACAAAGCACAGATTTAAGGAAAAAGGGGAAAGATTTAATTGGGGCCCAAGTTACAACGATTTCACACAGACAGTGGTCTACATACGGAATGACTGCCAGATGAAGTCAGGGAGGATTATGCGATTACAACACTTAAAATGTATCTCGATCATACATAAATATGAATGGTTTAAAGCGAAAGGTGCAATATGCTGAAAGATAGGACTGGATGAATTTATGCTATCTGGTTAACATGGACGAGTAGGACCAAAGAGGCAATAACCATGCTCTTTACCCTAAGGTCCCCTTGTGTACATGAGACTGAGTGTTCTTATTGGAAGTCCACCGACAGCGAGTGATTTTGTAGATCATCTTCAGGAACAGCTCATTCCTTGCAACTTTGCTTCGGAATGGGAGACAGGATGGCGACATTGCACCAGTCACATCCGCCTCCGATGCAAATATTGAACAGTTTTAAAATATCTTAAAATCTCACATGTTTATCTTTCTGATCAGATTGATGTGACCGGTATGGTGAGACAGAAAAGGATAGACAAAATGAGAGAACACTGAAGAAGAAAAGGGCAAAGAAAAGAGGAGAGTGCACCAATGAAATAAAAGGAATTTACAGTGAAATAGAGAAAGTGAAATCTATCGGGAATCAGAACAGAAAGAAACAGTGATTTTGATCTGTACTTCAGTAGTCTTGTTTTCGTCCTGCGCTCTCCCATTGGGAGGTTAGGCACATCAGCTGAAACAACACAGTTGTATACAGCGGTGATTAGCATGGCCTGGAAAGTATCAATGTTTAGAACAGGCTTTGGGAGGGATCATGAAATAAGAGGAGATGCAGGAAATGAGAAATCCTGCTGTCTCCCACTAAACACGCTCCCTCAATTGACGAATTTGTCGTCTCTCCAAGTTGAACGCCAGTCGGTGGAAGCTCTGAAGGAATCAACCCAGACCAAACAGATTATCATCTGTCGATTTAGAAGTTCATCATTGAGATGGCTTGTGTAGAGGCAGAGGGTACCTCACATGCACCAATCACGTTTTATGTGATTGATTTACCACCTGTCATGTTGGGTAAATTGCAAGAGGGAAACATCACTTGACCTCAGTTCCATCAATCTCCCAATCGCCGATGCAGCGGTAACGATTATGGTAAATTACAGAAAATATTTTTGGACGTCTGTGGTCACACTGAGCATCCAGTCAATTCAGGGTGTGATAGCATCCTTGGTTGTAACTCATGCCTAATTTCGTAGGGAAGGTGGTGGTTTGATGAAATTCTGGAATTATTGCAGTCCATTTTAGGGCCGGTATGCAAAGAACGCTCTTTGGAAGGGGGTGTTCAGGAAGTTCACGTAACGACAGTGAAGGAATTTCGATATATTTAGCAGTCAGGATTGTTTGTGAGCTTGAAGACACAATGAGGTTTTGTTCCTGATACTTTGGCTGCATATAGTTTTTATTGGGTTTCCGGAAGTTTTTTTTTCTGTCGCCAATTTTCTTGTCATATCATCCTAATCCTTAGCCATTTTCTCTGTGAAATTATTGTTTGTCTGATACGAGTCTAATGTTCCAATTATCATAACGAAACAAACTTATTACTGACAAGATAACCAAGAATGAACGCCCTTCATTTGCTGCTGCCATATGTAAAAGATTATTGCACAACTAAATTGTCAGCAAAGACCTGCTCTGAACAGTTTGTGAATTTTCTCTCGTGGAAATTCCAAAAAAAGAGGCGGCATTAGCGGTCCACGGTGTGGAAATTCTCCTTGCGTACGGTTGGATTGGATGGTGCAGAGGAGGGACTTCATCATCAAACAGAAACGGTACCGAAGTTAGGAACACCAGTAACTGAAATCTGAGTATTGGCCGTTGGTCCATGTACTCCTAGTCTTCTGGATGAACGTCCATCAAAAGAGGAAGAAGTTCGATGACATTTTCCACTCGAACAGGGTCGGCACCACTATCTCTATTCTGAAACACCCTCAACTGTCTCAATTCCTGCGACATTCACCCACCAAGGTCTATATCTTGCCAATGTCGTGAGCGAATGAATCATCTTCTTCAATTATTGTCACTCCTCGATAATCTCCCCTATCTCCTAACCATGCACGGCATCTTTACTGTCTATATCTGCGCACAGCAGGTCTTATCACCTTTCACCAGCAGCGCCATCACAAAAGCTGTGTGAGCTTCTTTTGTCTCAATTAATATGTTTTTATGGAATCATTGAATTCCTACAGTGTGGAAAAAGCACCTTCAGGCTACCAAGTCCCACACTGATGGTCAGTAGAGCAAACCACGCACGCCATTTATTTTGACTCGTGCACCTCACCTACATATCGCTGAACACTATGGACAATTTAGCTCGGCCAATCCACGTAATGAGCACATCTTTGGACTGTGGGACGAAAGCGGAGCATCCGGAGAAAACCCACGCAGACACAGGCAGAGTGTACAAACTCCACACAGATAATCGCCCAAGGCTGGATTCGAATCCGTGTCCTTGGCGCTGTGAGGCAGGAGGACGAACAACTGAGACAGTGTTGCTGCCTATGTCATGACACTTTGCTCACTCAAAGTCAAAAAGCACATGCGCACTGAAGGGGTGAAATTGCCTGCATAGACGGTGTACTATGAAATATTGAATGAGGGAAGGGATACAACCAGTTTTGCTTATGGTAAATAACAAATGCTGGAAAATTGCAAGTGGGTATCCAGCAATGAGAATAAGGGGTGGGGGGGGGGGGAGGAGGGGGTGATGGCCGAGCGATGTTCTCGTTGGGTTGTTAATCCAGAGATCCAGGTAATTATCTGCGGCTCTGGATTCTAATCCTAATATGGCAGACAGTGCGATTCAACAAAAAATACAGTCATAAATCTGATGATCATCATAACTTCAACATCGATTGTTGTGGAACACCCATTTGGTTCACGAATGTCATTTAGAAAAGGGAATTGTCTCTTTTTCGGACCCTGAGCGATGTGGCTGACATTAATCTGTCCTGTGGATAATTAGGTATGAGCAATAAATGCTGATCTAGCGAGCAATGCCCTCATCCTGTTAATTGATTTTAAAAAAACAATAATGCTGTTGCATTTTTACAAGATGACAATGTTTCTTTATTGTTCGGAAAGGCCATTGTCCTGCAATTGTGTGCCTCGAATGTTGCTTCCTGTTTTTCTGTCCAAGCCTCAAAATTGTCCAGATATTGCTACACTTTGACATGGATTGTTACAACATTTGAACAGTTGTGAAAACTACTGAATTGGCTGGCCATGGATGAAGAGTGATATTGAATGATCCAGGTAAACTGAATGTCGTCTATCAGAATCCTGGAATGTCTTGTAAAGAGTAGACAGCATTTCGAGAATGATGAGGTGAACTAATTGTTGCAGCACTCTTTGTCTCTTCTCTGTTTGCTTCGTCATTAAATTTTTATGAGTCCAGTTCAGTTTCTGGTTTACGCTAATCGCAAGATGCTGTTAAATTGAGATTGTGATGTTAATGCCGTTGAATGTCAGGGGACGATGCCCAGTTTTCCATGTTTAGATTTGGTAGTTGTCTGGCATTTTTGGCGCAAACATTGCTTGCTACTTGTCAGGCCAGGCCTGGATGTTCTCCAAATCTTGCTTCAGTATCTGAGCAGTGGTAGATTTTGCTGAACATTGTGAAATCATACGGTAAAATCCCCACTTTCGCCTTTACGGGTGGAAGAAGGTCATTGATGAAGTTGCTTAGAATGGTTGTGCTAGGTTGCGCTGTCGAACTCTGAAGAAATACCTTCGGGCTGAAATGACATGAACACGACTTGACATTTTCCTTTAGATATGATACGAAACTGTG
The DNA here is from genome assembly GCF_047496795.1 of Chiloscyllium punctatum. NCBI lineage: Eukaryota > Metazoa > Chordata > Chondrichthyes > Orectolobiformes > Hemiscylliidae > Chiloscyllium > Chiloscyllium punctatum. The sequence goes on from NC_092789.1 coordinate 41,301,550, forward strand.
GAGAAACTTCTTAGATTGTCATTCACTGCGGGTTCTGGGGTGTTACATTCAATCATCCCTGAAGATGAAAGCAAGAACTCAGCTCTAAACTCAGCTCGTCTGCTTTGTTTTTGGATCAAGGAGGTAATGAGGTCAGCAGATGGTAGAAACATTGTCAGCATCAATTAGCGAGTCATTGTGAATTATGTTCTACTTTATACCATTGTTGATCTTTTTTGTTCACTTTATCAATGATCAAGAGAAGACATCTGGGAATGAAATTGTTCAGAATGGATTAATTTTGTTTTACGTGTACATGATAAAATTGGTAATTTTGTCACGCTGTCGGGTAGATATTGGTCGTCTTGCTTTATCGTAATAATCCTTTTTAGTGCTTGGCAAGTTCTGGAACATATTGCGACATTTGTCGTTGTTGGAACTTTGACAGGATGAAGAGCTGCTGCATGACACATTGATCCCAGTGATTGCCTGGTATCACGTGGAATGAATGGAATTAACTGGAGACACTGAGTACTTCGGGAGGAGGCTCTGATGATTTATCCACACAGTATTTCGGGCTGAAGTTCTTTTCAAATAGCTCAACATAATGTGTTGCACCGATGGGTTGTTTTCCCCTATCAGTTACGATAAGGCCCCTCCTATAGTGAATATTTCGATTTGAATCAGCCTTGCACGCACGATGAGAAATGTAGCAACTGCAGAGCTTACGTCGATCCATTAGTTGTGGAATCATCCAAATCTGTCTATGATTTGACATTCATGCTTTTTCACCTGTGCAAGTCGTTCTGTGTTGCAGCTTCACCAGGAGGCACCTCATATTCTTATATTGGCTGCTACTGCTCTTGGAATAGCCTTTTTTGATTAGATTAGATTATGTTACTTACAATGTGGAAACAGGTGATTTGGTCCAACCAGTCCACACCGACCCGCCAAAGCGCAACCCACCCAGATCCATTCCTCTAACACTACAGGCAATTTAGCATGGGCAATTCGTCTAACGTGGACATTTTTGGAGTATGGGAGGAAACCGGAGCACCTGAAGGAAACGCACGCAGACAGGGGAAGAATTTGCAAACTCCACACAGTCAGTCGCCTGAGACGGGAATTGAACCTGGTTCTTTGGAGTTGTCAGGTAGCAGTGCTAATAACTGTGCCACCGAGCCTTTTGCACCCTGCATTGAACATGTGTTTACCACCTGGTTTGACGTTAATGCTAAAGAATGGAATCCCATGAGTTGGCAGATTCTGTGCATGTCCTGCAACAGTACGTTTGCTGCTGCTGACGGCACAGTATTCCTCAAGAATATCTAGCTGTGAGTTTCCCCATCTGTTTGAAGTCTATCCCATTTAATATAGCCTTCTTTTTGTTGTAGGTTCTGTCACCTATTGCCGGATCACTGTGCTTGCTCATCTACTGTTGATGCTGGTAAATGATGTTACCCACCGAAAATTAGATCTCTGTCCTTTGCACCCGCCACGATGTTTTGAAGTACAGAAGGAATGATCCGATCGATGTGGGAGGTAGTAATTAGCAGAAGGTTTTCTGAACATTTTTTAATTGAAACCTTGAGTTTTCATGGGGCTCAGGATCAATGTGGACCACTTGGTGGACAACTGCCTCTTGACTGTACATTACTGAGCTGTCAAACCTGCAGGTCCTGCCCAGATGGTGACACAAACCCTACACGGAGGAGGTTATAGCATTATTTGGGAAATTGGCTGCAAAGAAGCTTTCCTTGAGCGTGACTGAATCTGACAGTTGTTTGATGATTTTGTGTTTAAATACACCAGCTGAGATTTATGGTTTTAGACACAGGGTTCCCTTGTCTTCGAAAGGGGAAGAGGAGTGAAACATTGGTCATTGGGGAATCCATAGTTAGAAGGACATACAGGAGACTCTGTGGGAATGCGAGAGACACGCTTCTGGTGTGTTGCATCTCCAGTTCCGGGTTTGACGATGTCTTCGATCATATCTTCTTGTCCTGAGGGGGAGAGGTACCAGCCCAAGTTGTGGTCCATATCGGCAAAAACGATATGTGTAAGTAAAGGTATCGGAACTAAAGGCAGAAATTCGGGGGCAAGCGTAGAATCTTGGAGTAAGAACCAGCAGCGTTGGTATCTTTGGTTTCTTAACGTGCCATGTGCTGGCAAAGCGACGAAGTGGGAGAGAGAGCAGTTTATCAGGTGGCTACAGGTATGATACAGGAGGGAGGGATGCATATAATTAGATCATTGGGTCCCATTCTGGCGTAGGTGGCAAATCTTTAAACATGATGGTCTCACCTCAATCATAGGAGTACCAATACCCTGAGGGTGGGAGATTGGCGAATACGCTTTGGGAGGATTTAAACCTATTCGGGGGGTGGGAATCAGAATTGTGGCACCGGTGTACAGAAGATTTCGATTGGTGAGACCATGAGTAATGTTTAAATTTTCCAAAGTTATAGCAGCATGAAGAATGTGCTGTGTCATGTTCCAATTCACCGCCATAAGCATCGGAATCAGGTTGGTAAACTTGCATCGTGGGTTGCTTCCTTGGACTTCGATGTCGTGGCCATTTTGGAGACATGGACACAACAGGGACATGAATGGTTGTTGCTCATCTGTTGACATATAAATGAAAAGGCTATTTATCCTTGTACCAAGCTTCACCATTTTGGAGCCGGCCTGACTTAAACCACTCTGAAAAAAAAAACAGTGTCGTTCAGAAAAGCTTCCAGTAAAAAATAAGCTTTGTGACAGCAATACTGGAAAATATTTCAAAAGTAAGATGTTGTTACTGAGTAATTCATATCACATTGTTATTATTTTTGTTCTTCAGTGAAAGTATTTAGTGAAACAAAAGTGCTAATAATGCATGTACTGCATGCAGGCATACTGATCATTGAAAGGCTGACATCACAAAAATACGTGCTGAAGGAAATATATCAGATTCTTGGAACTCAATTAGATGCCTTCCCTAACTATAACCGGCACGCTAGAAGGGTAAACTATTGTAGTCAATTATCTTTCCTCTGTACTGAACGAATTTCAGAGATTTAAGAGGGGATCAGACAAGGCAAATCGTAGCATCGAAAGTCTATTGCGGATCTTTTGCTGTACCAGGAAGAAATTGAGTATCCTATTACGGTAATTATGTAAACACAAGCAGATGACAACTAGCTTTTCATGTCCAAGACCAACTGTGGAATGTGACTGAAAAATATTTGTCACGGCAAGCAACTACTTATGTGCATTGAGTTACATACATTTTGTTATCTAAACTGTCCTGCTTTCAAATCTATCTCAACTTGACCTTATGGTTCCTTCTTTATTCTTTAATTTGCCTGCCTGTTTAACTGCCTCGGAAGCAGCTGGTGTTAAGGAAAGATCAGATACTTTGAGAAGACCTGTGCTTCTGAGCAGGTTCAATATTAGTGTATAAGTCCATTCATGTTTTCATTATTTTATTAGAAGTCACCATGTTCAAATAAATGTTTGGAAAATTAAATCTGGTTTCACTGAATCTGAAAGATGATTGGATAAACAATTATCTGGATGAAAAAGCAGATAGCATGTGGCTGGGTGAATCCAGCTAATAGACTAACATGCCAAATTCAACACAGACTATCATTAGACTGAAGACCAAACTCCAACGAAGTAATTGGACTCAACTCCCCAAAGTGTAATGTCATCCACTTTGAGAAAAAGTCATGGCAATTTCGTTTTTAATTCAAAGATAACGGTAATTGAATTTATTTGAGGCAAGTTTGCAGAACTCTTTGCAATGAAAACATGTTGCACTTTACCAAGATTGAGAGTAGTGCAATACGTCATTATTGTCATGGAATTCTTGACACAGAACAATATACATTTCTTCTGGTCATCACTTTATTGGGGGCGTTTTAGAAGGTAAAATTTAATGTCCTCGAGAATACACGTGGGCAGCAAATTTGCAGGGGTTTCTCATAAAGTTTTAACTGTGCATAAAGCATTTGATGTTTCCTGAAAAGCTCTGAGAATGTCGCTGTGGCCTACTGTTGAAGAATGACGACTGCGCTGTGGAAGCCACTGTTAGATTTGATAACGTAACACTTAACAGATAAAACTCTGTTCAACATTTTATCCATCTACACAAATGATCCCAAACAGCCTCTGCCACAACAGTTATCTCTCTCACGACCTGACGACCCACTCATGCCCGAATAGAATGCCCCAATTTCCTCGTCAGTGATATGGAAACAGTGTCTTAAAATATAAATGTGAGGCTTCACTGCCTGAAATCTTCTCGAATCCCGTCGATATTTGTTTGTAAATTATAAAATTTTATCCAATTCCCTTCTCTTCATCGCTGCAGAAATATGATCAATCAAAAAGCAATCTTCAATGAGACCATACACCATACTGTCCCCTGTCCCCTCCTATTGAGTCCAGTAAAAAAGTAAGAATAATTTTATGTCATTGCGTGAACTTAGTTTGCATTACTTGCCATATTTCGACATAATATCAATTTATCACTTGAACACCCAAAAGTTGCCAAACTAGAAATTCAAGAAAATTGCAGATATCCTCGAGATACTTACTTGTCCAAACAAACCAATCTGAAACCATCGATTCTAACTAAAAGATGACAGAGCTGGTCTCTGTTGGATATTCACCTTCGCCACCTATCTGCGTGTGTTTCCTCTAACTAAAGAATAACAGAGAATTTGTGGTCTGTGTTGGCTTTGCACATTCGCCACATATCTGCGTGTGTTTCCTCCAACTGTTCCGGTTTCCTCCCACAATCCAAAGATATGCAGTTATGGTGAATAGGCCAAATTAAATTGTCCATACTCTTCAGGGATGTGTATATTAAGTGCATTAGTCACTGGTAAATATCGAGTTACAGGATAGGGAATGGGGTCTGGATGGGTTCGTCTATGAAGCTTCGGCGTTGATTTGCTTTGACAAATGGTTTGTTTCCACACTGCAGGGATCATATGACTTGTATGATTCTATGCATTTGTCACTACATACCGCATAGATTTGAGACTGACCTGTGAACATATTTCGAAACAATCAGTTCTGAAATCTCTTGTATGAGTGAGTGCAACATTACAAAAAATAGATACCGAAACGGCATAAGGGTCAAGGCCATTTTAGGGTACACATCGAAATTCAACATTACTGAGTGGTTTTACATTCCAAATATATGTCTGACGACAAGTAAAAGCACAAGCCTGCCTCATTTAGAATGAACACACACTGATTCTGAATCAACCGGAATGAAGAAATACGATTTTCAACTTAGCACTGTCCTCTTTTAATACAAGCGTTTTACCGGGTATTAAAGATGTTTGTTAGAAATTAAGGTTGGATAGATTGGGATGTTTGCTGCTGGACTGTAACAAATTAAGACATTACTTCAAAGTGGTTTCTAATACCATAATGGATATAGATTGTATTAATATTCGGTGTCTTTTCCATGATATGAGTCTTTCAAAACTTGAGAGGTTTGATGTAATGTGAGATGAGAGAGGGATTTAAGAAAGACATGCAAGACTATTTATTTTGCCCTGTGGCAGTTTCGCGCGTGGATTTCACTTGCTTAAGAAGTGGTTGATGCGGCAAAAGCTGAAGCTTTCACAAGAAACTTAGATAAGTACGAAATGCTCAAGTGTTTGGATGGAGTGAGGGAAGAAACTGGCCGCTGGGAATAGTGCAGCTTGGGATGATGTTCGGCCAAACTAGTTTGACTGAAGGGGCTGTTTCCATTCTGAATGACTCTGTGACACTACATCTGTGTATGTAGTAACATGCTGGCATTGTTGGAAATTATTGGGCCTCTTACCTGCATGAAATTAATCTTCAATTGCATTTTCTTGACATTTCTGTGTGAAAACTGGTATTGGACAATCACATTCATCCATTCTTTCCAGATGTCCAATTCACAGTCCCCAAAATTTGAATTGACAGACACTCAACTTTCCACTGTTATCTTTATGAAATTAAACTGAGAAGGTGGCTCCTGACAATGTGGTACAATTTCAAATATGGTTTACTTCTGTTTTCGTATTAACATCTTAATTCTTACATCAAGTTTGGTAACCTTCCTTTATTTTCTTTTAAATGATGAGGTTTTTTTTAACCAATTATATCATCACCTTGGTGACATGCATTCCGAATATTTCAAAACAAGGGTCAAGAAACGGGTGCCATAATTGAAAGAGTGAGTCACAGAGTTAGTACTGCGTTTGGGTCAGCTCTGGGATTCAGTCCAAAACGTCATAAAACATTCAGCTGCACGTGTACATTGTCTGTGAGGTTTTAACAGCTGCTGAGCACTGCGCAAATGTCAGTGGACATCTTGAATGTTTACCCTATGAAGAAGGAAATTGATTTAATGAAGCAGATAACACCTATCTCACACTCACATGTCCACCAATCCAGGCATGGGAAAGGCTGAGTGGATTCGTCCCTAACAACAAACTCTACCTTACTCGCGCTAGGTATGACATTCTCTGGAAGTTTTATTTCCGCCTGATTCTCTTTGACCTCCATTGCACGTGCATCTGTATTTGGTTCAACCAGTCAAATTCACCCTCATAGTGTCATAGAGACTTAGAGATGTACTGTCTGGTAACAGACCCTTCACTCCAAACAGTCCCTGCCAACCAGATATCCTAACCCAAGTTTGTCCCACCTGCTTACACCGAGCCCATATCCCTTCAAACTTTTCCTCTTCATATACCGTCCCGATGCCTATTAAATGTTGCAATTGTACCAGCCTCCCCCACTTCCTCTGACAGCTAATTCCATACACGTACCACCCTTTGCGTTAAAAGGTTACCCCTTAGATCTCTTTTACATCTTCCCCCTCTACCTTAAACCTATGCCCACTAGTTCTGGACTCCCCAACCCAGGGAAAAAAGACTTTATCTATTTATTCTATGCCAGCCCCTCATAATCTTGTAAACTTCTTGATGGTCGCCGCTCAGCCTACAACGGTCCACGGAGAACAGCCCCAGCCTGTCCATATTTTCCCTGTAGCTCAAGTCCTCCAACCCTGGCAACACCCTTGTAAATCTTTTCTGAAGTCTTTCATGTTTCACAACATCTGTCCAATAGAAAGGAGACCAGAATTGCAATATTCGAACTGAAGCCTGCCCAATGTCCTGTACAGCTGCAACAAACCTCCCAAATCCTGTACTCAATACTCTGACCAATAAAGGAACGCATATCAAATGCATCTTCAGTATCCTATCTACTTGCGACTACACTTTCAAGGAGCTATGGACCTGCACTCCCACGTCTCTTTGTTCACCAACACTCCTCAGGAGCATACCATTAAGTGTATAAGTCCTGTTATGAGTTGCTTTCCCAAAACACAGAGATCACATTTTCTGCATTAAACTCCAAATGTCACTTCTCTGCCCATTGGCCCTTCATGCTAAATGATATATTCTCACTTCTTATATGTGGTTCACCCAGCCATATTTTGTCCCCATGGAATTCAGCAAAACAAAGGACAAATTCCTGGACGGTAGAGTGTTTAGCAAGGTTGGCTCAATTGGAATACTGGGGGAGTAGATAGATGTTTGTAAATTTGCTTGAAGGTCACTTGCAGGTGACTGCGGTGGAGAGTTGTTTTTTTCGGATTGGAGGCCTGTGACCATAACGTGCCGCACGAAATCACTAATACATCCATTGATTATTTGACATTTGTATAACTAATTTGGATCTGAATATAAAAATATGCTTAGTAGGTTTTCGATGACGCCAGAATAGACGTTGTTTTAGACAATAAAGACATCAATCTCTGAGAACAATGGGGCGTTTCTCAGATGGGCGAAAATGGCAAAGAGCACCAGATGGACTTTAAGTTAGATGAATGTGATGTTTCATTTTTTTAAAGCAAATATCTTGAATATACAAATGAAATGAAACTGTTTGAGTTACTATTGAAAGCAATAGGAACACAATGAATATCCTTTGAAGAAAAGCTAGAAAGAGAGAGCTTTTGATCTATAACATTTGAAACTGAAACGTTAAGGTCGAACAAATATGAAACGATTTATAATGTATTGCCTGAATCAAAGAAAATTCATGTGGAAGAGCGGAGAGATGAACTTGCAAAATTAGCATTGAATTCTCTTATGATTATGACTTAGTTCATAAATCACTGATTGGCTTCCGACATCAAAATCAATCTGCGATTTGTCGAAATTGGTCCAAAGAGAAACCCTTGGGAGGGTATGGAAAAGAAAATGTCTTTCAAAGTAGTAAGAATAATTGACCACAGATAAGAGATTAAACGTCTGAGGCAGAAACCAAGTAAAATATTTTGGATGAATTATCTGCCACATATTAGGGCACATTAAGTCGCAGAGTTGGTGTTTACATAAAGCGCTGGGAAGATGGATGTGGAAATCAGTACAAACCAGTGAGTTTGCGAAAATGCTAAAGGAAAGTACAGTACTAGCTAGAAAGCTGAAAAAAGGAATATACAGACTGTTCAAGCTTTTATGCAGATGGAAGTGTCATATCTCATTTCTGAAGTTATTGGCATGCCAAACGGTTATGCATATGTACCAGTAGGAGCAGGTCATGTAAATAAGATTTTAAGAGATGCATGAGCAAGTCAATGTTCGATGGGTGAGAAATTAGGACACATGCAATTCAGAAGAGTTGTTGCCAGAAAAGATGGTAACTTGCGGAATTCGTGGTTTGAAGAACAGTGCTCTATAATGTAAATGAGATTGTAGACACCAGTGAAAAATGGCGAATTAATGGTTCGAGAAGTTCAGAGATTCTCCTTTCCAGAAACCGGTTTATCCTTGGTAATGATATAACTGGATCACAAGTGGGAAAGATGCGTATTCTGCTTGAAACATCCGTCGAAAATCAGGCAACTGGTGCATTTCACAAATATATCATCCGCCTTTTCTTGATTTTGTTCTATAAAGGTCACAAGGCCACAAGTGGAAACGGGAGTAGAAATCAAAGAGTAAAAATAAATTTTTGCAAGGTGTGTGAATGTTTGCAGTTCAGGTTGAGGTTTAGGGTGTTGGTTTGCTCGCTGAGCTGTAGGTTTCATATCCAGACGTTTCATTACCTGGCTAGGCAACATCATCAGTGGCGACCTCCAAGTGAAGAGAAGCTGTTGTCTCCTGCTTTCTATTTAAAGCTTTCGCCTGGATGGGGTTCCTCGGGTTTGTGGTGATACCATTTTCTGTTTGTGGTAATGTCATTACAAACTTGCGTATACAGAAAACCGACAAACACTGACCAAATACTCAACTACTCCAGCAACTATCCCAATACACACAAACGAAGCTGTATCAGAGCACTAATCCAACGAGCCACCACACACTGCAGCACAGACGAACTTCGATAAACAGAGGAGAACCACCTATACGACGTATTCAAGAAGAACGGATACTCAAAAAACACAGTGCGCAGATTCCTCAAGAACAAACTACGACAAGCAGACCAAACACAGCCAGAAACCCTAACCACTTTACCATACATCAAAGAAGTTTCAGAAATGACAGCCAGACTACTGAGACCCCTCGGAATCCAAGTGGCACACAAACCCACCAACACTCTCAAACAAAAACAAACAAACTTAAAAGACCCAGTACAACCCATGGAAAAAACCAACGACATCTACAAAATTCCATGCAAGGACTGCCACAAGCAGAACGTAGTCCAAACAGGAAGAAAGGTAGACACCAGGATACATGCACACCAGCTAGCCACAAAAAGGCAAAACCCTCTCGCCCTCGTAGTCCTGCCCACTGATGAAAAAAAAACACTATTTCGACTGGGACAATACATGTATCCTGGGACAGGCTAAGCAAAGACATGCCAGAGAATTCCTAGAGACCTGGCACGCCAACCACAACGCCATAACCAAACACATAGACCTAGATACCATCTGTCAACCCCTCAGAAAATGAACAGGGAATGACATCACTACAAACCCCAGGAACCCCATCAAGGAGCAAGATATAAATGGAAAGCAGGAGACAACAGCTTTGCTTCACTTGGAAGTCACCACTGATGATGTTACCTAGCCAGCTAATGAAATGTCTGGATATCAAACCGACACCTCAGTGAGCAAACCTACACCCTAAAGTAAAGATAAATAATTTGAGGTTTAGTTATCAGAAACGATGGATCATCAAATACTTGTGTAGAAAATAAGAACAGTTAAAACAAAAAGTCTATATTACTGCTTCAGAGACAATTTCTAAAGTACAAAGGAAACATGAAAAATCTAAAACCGTTGTATCAGAAAGCAAAAATGGAAGAAGAATCCGAGTGTACCCTCGAATTTTGCAACTTAAAAATGAAGAATTGATCGGATAATTTGAGACCATCACCAGTTCAAGTGGACGCAAACTTGGTAGACGTTTGTCAAACCGTATTACTGGTGGGTTGTAAAAAAGGCGTTCGTGCGGGTCCCTGGCTCTCTCAGAAAGAAAACAGGAAAATAAGTCGTTTGGATTACTTCTGAATTGTATGCTACACTCACATCCAGTAGAATGCTAAAATCATTTCAATTAGACATATCTCCACAGTTATTCTGTCAAAACTAGTCACACTTCTGCTAAGAAGTGTTGAACATATGTTTTAATTTCGCTACTTTAGCACAAGACATTCAATTCGCACATTGATAAAATTGACTTCGATGCTATCTTTGATCATGTGGGAAACCATCCCAAAATGGTGCAATTTTCAAATGCGTCTTCATCCACCTGAAATAAATGACAAAACAGAGCAAGATGCCATTAAGATATTTTAAAAAGCCAATGACGTTCAGGGAAGGTTGAAATGGAACATAAAGAACAAGATGACAAATATATTGCAAAGTGTCGATTAAACTGAAGATGCGACTTTGCTGGCGAAACATGCGAGTCTGAGGAAGTTGGAGAGGTCTGTGGGGAGAGAGACAACGTGAAACAACAAAAATCAGTGAGTTGTTAATACATTGCGCGGCAACAACTCTGCAGTTGCGTTCATCTTGCACAAGAACGAGATCATTAGATCGTTTTATAAAACGTCAGCAACAGGGAAGAATTGGAAAGACGGTATTCATTGGAGAACTGTTGTTTCGATGTTGAAGGCACGTACTGATCTTTTAAGAGATAGTGAATGATGTTCTGAGCTGAGATCGTAGTAACACCTGCGTCATATGACTAGATGGCAGTCTCAGAGTGAACTGGAAAACTGAATACATCCAACATTTCACTGTAAAATGGATAGCTGAATTGGTTGCTGTTTTGAGAACAAGTCGAACTTAACCAATCAATTTAAATTATACCGCAGGATGCGAAAGCCACAGCCTGTTTCGACTTATTGTTTTGCCAACATTGAAATAATGAGAGCACCCAATGTTGGGGATTTCAAAATGAAGGCTTTTTGAAAATTGGAGACAGAGCACCTGACATCATCCCTGATGCAAAACATTATGAATCACTTCCTATAAAAGGTGACTCCTCAAATGAAACATATTGGCATGAAAAAAGAAAGAAACGACCCAGGGAGATCTGCAGCAGGAAGAAAGACACCAATGACCACAACTACTTCAGTGTTTTTGAAATGAAGTTAATGGAATTTGAATAAGTGTCGTATTGGATGAGCATATTGTTATACCGTTCGAGGCAGGGAATAAGAAGTTAAGAGAAAGGGGGTATTAGAATTGTGAATAGTTGTGCTTAATGTTCACACTTAGAGAGTAAATTAAATTTGTTTTCTTTAAATAGTGGAATTTGGCAGTTTCCTGCAATTTATATTTTAACAGATTACAAGATGTGGTGAGCTTTTCTGAGTTTTCTTTGCGTGAATTACCAGAGCAGTCCACTACCGTGTCGAAACAGTGCAGATCAGCAAAATTAGGAATATGTTGTGAGATCACTCAGAATAGCAAAATATGGGAATTGTTCTTTCTATAGACAGAATCCTTTTTCAGCACAAAGCGGGTGAAAGCGAGGAGAGAAAACAATCCCTGCATGTGGAATGCACAACATATGAGATGGAGATCTTAAGAAATCCAAGGGTCCAAAATTGTGGCTCAGTGAACTTCAACGTAAATCTGGAAATGGTGAACAATATACATGTATAGCACAGCAGCAGCATCAAGTATACAACATTTGTTGAACGATTACAGACGAACAGTTTGATTCGCAACAATGCTCAACTGAAGGAAGTGATTCACATACAGTTTGAAATATCAAACTGCTTCAAAGCACAAATCTGTCATGATATTGTAAACAATTTGCGGGGCATGTGGACTGTGTCTGTTTCTACAACATGCTATCTGATAGCCACGTTTCAGGACATAAATTTCCAATAAGGAGCATGACGTTTTCCACCATTGGAAGAATTTCGGTTTGATAGAGGAAGAGTAAAATAACACACGAATAGAAGAGAGGATTGGAAATCTCCATCCAACAATAATCTTGGAAAAATCTAAGTTGACACCATAATAGCAATTGCTAGAGCACCTCAAGAGGTTTGTTGCAATCTGTTAGAAGCAAGTAGCGTCCGTGTTTCGAGTCGTTCATTAGGACCATTTTGGTGAAGGCAACCTGAAATGAAAACTTGATGGTTACTTTCTTCCCACAGTTGCTGCCAGACCTGGGTTTTTCCAGCATTTTCTGTTTGTGTTCCAGCATCCGCAGGTCTTTGTTTTCTTTTAGAATCTCAATGAACTGACCATTAGAGGAGAAAGTATGAGGTGCGTGGTGCGCCATCAACTTGGAGATCTGAAAAGATTTATCACAGAATTTATGGGAAAATTTTATTCTGATTGCACTCAGACGGACTATGCGCAATTGTAATTAATGTGCAGCGGGCAGACAGAATCAAACATGAAATAAAACAGAGTTGTGCCATCACGAATACAGATGTAGCTTTATATTACATTTAGGAAATTGAAAAATGACAGGAAATGGATATGTGACGCCATTCTTTATCTCCTCTCTGAACTTTCTCTGAGTTAGTATGTAAATGCACGTGTTGGTGCATGAACTCAAGAGCCGGAGCATGAATCCAATCTGTTGGGCAACATACACGGGATCACTCAGGTTTTTGTTTGTATAATTAAAGTTTCGAACTGACCAGTTTAATGAATGTACAACATATGTTATCCACAACAGCATGAAATTGGAAGACAAAGCGAAGAGTAAAATTATGGATTTCCTTCGATTCTTCATTTCAGTGTCAAGGTCGTTTTCCTTTTTCTCATGACCGCGGAGGCCCTTCCGGAGTCGATTGGCTGTTATAATGTTTCTGACAGTCAGAGCGTTAAAGACCAAAATGCACAGTATTGGAATCAGAGGCATTAGGAGACGGTCAATCCATTCATACACTGCCCAAAACATTGAAGTGAAATAGTCAGGCGTCTGCTTGCAAAACCATGGCACATTGTCAATGATTATTGAAGGAACAAAAACAAAGTACCACGTAATGGACCTGAAACAACTAACAATGCTCACAGTTGCAATCACCACGTTTGCTGTTTTCTTGGTGCAGTATTTTGGTTTCAACTTGTGGCAACAGGTGGCCACAAAGCGATCAAAAGTAAAAGCAACTGTGAACCAAACAGAACAATCGAGGGCTGCAAGAGACAAGACGACTCTTAGCGAGCACGCAGGAGTAACGAATAGAAAAGTTATTGGGAAGTGAATATTGTTGATTCGGTTCAATAAAACATTAAAAATGACGAGCAGTAGATCCGCTGTTGACATTGCCACGAGGTACTGAGTGATACATATTGAGAGTCCACAGTTCCCTCGTTTCAAAACGACAATTGCCATTAGGTTAACTGTAGAAAATGGAATTAAAGATCAGCAGATTAGTGGCAGAATGTATTGTCCCAATGGTCGTCCCATCGCAAAAGTGTTTTTTAAAATTTATTTTGAAGTGCACAACAATGTAAAAGTTTTCAGTTACTTATTGCCTGCATCCAGAACAACACAATCTTTCATATAATATTGACAGACAATAGATTCAAGGGAGAGGAATCTGGATGGGCTATAACAGACAGAAATAAACCGAACAATTCGAGGGAAAAGAACGCATCTGCAAGGAACTGGAACATTTTACATGTTAGATGTAATCACACCATATTCCCTGAAACAGGTTTCTTATTTTTATTCTTAAGTGAAGGCATTTAATTAAACGAAGGTTTTTAAGTGTACAGTGTGCAGACTCTATCATGATAATTGAAAGCTTGACATCACAAGAACACTGATTGGAAGTTTCTGAAGAATTGGATCGGGTGCCGTCAACGCAGTCAAACACCTTCCCAAACTAATATACTTAAATTAGGAAGAATCAGCTTAGGTTTTGAATATCTTTCATTCACATTGAAAGCTATGCATTAGCAGATTTAGCATCATTGCTCTTTTGGTATGTAAAATCTGCTGGTACAGCAGAACTCCTATAATCTTATTTCAGTGCTATTGGACAAGGCAAATGTTTAGCATTGAAATGATAGTAAGGGAGTTTTACTGTACCGGCAAGAGATTTTAGATACCAAAAGTGCAATGCTGCACAACACAATCAGACAATGGCGGACAACCTTGAAGCGAATTGAGTATTGGCTGTGACTGAAAAAACATTTATCTTTTCAAGTGTCCTCTGATCGATAATAAATAGCGTCCATTCTGCTTACATCCCTGCCATAAAGTGATCCGAAAGTTCCTTCATAGCGCTTTCGTTTCCCTTCCTGTTTAAATTTCGCAGAATTCTTCGCGGCTGTTGCCGTCAGGGAACGATCAAAGGTGTGGATAGGGTGTATTCATAAAGCTCATTCAATGTTCATGCAAAATAGAGACGTCAATGCTTTACTTATTTTACAGCATTAGACGATGGCGAAAATACAATTTTCAAAAGAGAATTTGATTTTCAGATACCTCGGTTTTGTAAAGTGTGACGCATATTCCTTTTCTGCAGATCACATGTTCATCAATTCTGAACTTTATTTCAATTAATGTAATGATGTAATTGCACAGCTATAGACGGCAGTGTTGCACAAAGCTGTTAAAAAATCTATTTTATGGTATTGCGAATGTTTTCATGCAGCAAGAAAATGCACAAAATTCGAAGCTCTAATTTGACACAAATCGAAATGTTATCCTGTTCTTTCACATTCATTCAGAAACACAAATGAACATTGAACATCGAACACAGAACAAGACAGCGCAGGACAGGCCTGTCAGCCCTCGATGTTGCACTGACCTAAGAACAAATCTAAGCACATCTACCTACACCATGCAATTATCATCCATAAAATTATCCAAGGACTGTTTAAAAGCCACTACGGCGGCTGAGTTAACTTCATTGGCAGACATGGAATTCCACTCCCTTACTCCTCTTGGAGTATAGAACCTGCCACTGACATCTGTCGACAATGCATCAACCCACAATTTGCAACTGTGCCCCCTCGTAAAAGCCGATGTCATCATCCAAGGGAAAAAAAGACTCTCACTGTTCACCCTATCGAATCCTCCGATCAACTTGTATGTCTCTATTAAATCCGCTCTTAGCCTTCTTCTTGACAATAAGAACAGACCCAATTCCCTCAGCCTTTCCTCATAAGACCTTCCCTCCAGACCAGGCAACATGCTGGTAAATCTCCTCTGCACCTTTCGCAATGCTTCCACATCCTCCCTGTAACGGGGAGACAAGAACTGCACACAAAATTCCGATTGTGGTCGCACTAAAATTTTGTACAGTTGCAGAATGACATCACGGCTCCGGAACTCAATACTTCTACTAATAAACAAGACACACCGTGCGCCTTCTTAACAGCACTACCAATCTGGGCTCTAAATGGATCTGTGCACATGGACAGCAAGGTCCATCCGGACATTCACACTGCCAATAATCTTTCCATTGACACAGTATTCTGCCTTCCTGTTATTCTGCCCAAAGTGAATCACCGCACATTTATCTGCAATGAACTCCATTTGCTACCTCTCAGCCCAATTCTGCAGTTTATCCAAGTGCCCTTGCAACCTGAAATATTCTGGCAAACTATCCATCACTCCATCGACTTTAGTGTCATCTGAAAACTTACGAACCCATCCACTGCTGTTTGTTATTTATACAAATGACAAACAGCAGTGGTCCAAAAACAAATCTTTGTGGCCCACAACTAGTAACCGTACTCCAGTCTGAATATTTTCTATCAACCACCACTCCTTCCTATTTAACAGAAAGCCAGTTTTTAATCCAAAATACGAACCCACCCTCAATCTCAATCCTCCGCATTTTCTCTAAACGCCTACCATGTGGAACTTTATCAAAGTTTTTACTTAAGTCCACGTACATCACGTCAATTGCCCTACACTCATCCAAGCAAATGATTGCTTGCAAGATGATTAAAAATCCTATCTTTTATGTTTTTCAGACTTTTCCGATGACAGATGTAAGTTTTACTGATAATGATTACCTGGGTTTTCTCGATTGTTGTTCTTGAACAAAGGGACGATATTTGCAAACCTTCAGTCTTCTGGTACGAAACCTGTGGAAAATGTCGATTCAAATATCAAGGCCAAAGATTCCGCCATCTTCTCCCTCCTTTCCTAGATAATCCTCGATAAATACCATCTTGGACTTATCTACTTTCACACCTTTGAGAATTGATAACACCTCCACCTTACAAACCTTAATTCTTTCTCCTGGAAAGGTCACATCTCAGTCTCCTCCTTTGCGATTTACTCCTTTTCATGTATGAAAACAGATGAGAAATGCTCATTTATCACCTGTCCGCTCTCCACAGTGTCCACACACAACTCCTCACTTCTGTATTTCACTGGCCCTGTTCCTACCCTGGTCATCCTTTTATTCCTCACATACCGTCAGAAAAAATTCGGGTTCTCCTTCCTTCGACCTGAGAAGGACTGCTTATGTCCCCTCCGTGCTCTTCTTCATAACCTCATTAAATCCTTTCACGCTAAGTTGTATATCTCCATTGCCTCTCCTGAGCCACCTTGTCTCACTGTCACACAATCCTCCCTCGTCTGATACACAAAACATACAATTTCTTCTCTAAACTATGGTTCCCTTCCCTTATCAATTCCTTCCTGTCTGTCAGGGACATAGCTATCAAGGGCACGCAATATCTGTACCTTATACCAGCTCCACAATTCGATTGCCCCATCCCCTGCACATCGTTTCCCCATTCTGTGCCTCCAATGTCTTGCCTAATCTCATTGTAATTGTCCTTCCCCCATCTGTATCTCATGCCCTGTCTCCTTACTTATCCATTTTCATCGGTAAACTAAATATTAGCGAAGTATCGTCACTCTGTCCAAAGTGCTCACCTGCCACTGACTCAAACACCTGGCCTGTTTCATTACTTAGTACCAGATCAAGCCTGGCCTCTCGTCTTGTTGGCCCTTCGAAATACTGTGTGAGGAAACACTCCTGGACAGTTTCGACAATAACTGATCCATCGGACCGACCAGAGTCATAGCATTTCCATGCAATGTTGGGTAATTTGAAGTCTCACATCATGACAAAGGTTTCGTTTCAATCCTACCCAAAATCACTTTGCCAATCCTCTACTCGTCATCCCTGGAACTTAACAGAGGCTAATAAAAATCTCCCAGCATTGTGCCCTCTCCTCTCCTGTTTCTAAACTCAGACTATCACACCTCCATTGATAATTTCTCGTCAAAAATTCTTTCAGCCACTGTTTTACTGTCCTTGACTAACAAAGCCACGCGTCCCCCTTTATTACCAACTTCGTTGATCGACTTGAAATATCTAAATCCTTGGATCTGCGACATCCATTCCTGACAGCGCTCTGTCCAAGTCTCCGAAGAGGCCAAAACATCGACGTCCCAGTTACAAATCCAGGTTGCAAGCTTACCTAACTTATTCCGGATGCTCCTGGCGTTGAAGTACACACATTCAAACCATCTTGCTGTCTGCCAGCACACTACTCTGATCGTGAAATCCTGCCCATGTCCCAGCTGCTCACATCATCCTATGCACTGGAACGACACACAGGTTCCCATCCCTCGGCTGAGCTATTTTAAACCCACGGGAATAGCATAAGCAAATTTCCCCCTAGGATATATGTACCCCCCTGTTTCAAGTAAATACTGTCCTGTTTGCAGAGGTCCCACCTTCCCCAGAATCAGAACCAATTATCCAATCACATGAAACCCTCCCTCTTGCACCATCACTGCAACCATATTTTCAGCTGGCATCTCTCCGTCTTCCTCACCACGCCATCAAGTGACACGGGGAATAAACCAGAAATAACAGCTCTGTTTATTCTAGCTGTCAGTGTCCACCATAGCTCTCTGAAATCCCATCTTAACCATATCCCTCTTTCCACCTATGTCGTTGGTACCTATGTAGACCAGCACATGGCGCTGGTCACCCTCTCACTTCAGGACACCAAGACATGTTCTCAGATATCACTGACCCTGGCACTGCTGCGTAAGAATCACTCAATATTCCATAAACGTTTTCCAGGAGACGCAGAAAATCCTACAGGAAATTAAACTTTTAATTTTGCAAAATTAATGCTGTGGGAGCCAGCAAAGTGTCTTCCCTGACTCCTCACAGTTTCTTTGTTCTCCTCCAGTTTAAACGATTTGTTGGTCCCACGCTTATCCAATAATATTAGCATAGCCAATCACGTTGACTTGTTTTATCTTTCTAAGGTAATCATCGCCTGCCACACTGGTTCCTTCCGTCACACTTAATCTATCACATTAAAACACCATCACATTTAGCATTAGCTCATGTCCCAGTGATTTATCTAATCAATCACAATGCCCCACAACTGTCTGTTTCTGAAGCTCTGCAACATGATACTGGGCATACATTACAACACGACGTGAGCTAATTACTGCCAAAATATCTTCCGTAGCACCTGGGAGGCAACACAACAACCGTAAGCTTCTTTCATCCCCAACGAACCTTCTATCTGACCATCTAACTATTGATTCCCAAATGACTAACACTCTCCTCCTTTGCCCCCTTTCCTTGTGTGCAACAGGGAAGTCACCTGCACCCAAATGCGTATCCCTGGTAACCCGTCCCCTCGACATTATTCAAAAAGGGTACACTTGTTGTTCAGGGAACGATCACAGGGGTTCCCTGCACTGATTATTTTCGCCCTTCTAACAGTTACCCAGTTTTCTTGGTGTCGAGTAGGAACTGTTTCCATGTAACTCTTGGGTATCACAGAGTCTGCCTCCCGAATGATCCCAAGTTCAACCATCTGCTGCTCCAGTTCCCTAACGTGGTCTTGGCGTAGCAAGAGTGGGGTGCACTTCCTGCAGCTGCACTTGGATGCGTTACTTCTATCGTCCCTCTCCTCAACATCATGCAGGAGGAACGTTCCTCTCCCTGCACTACCTTCCCTGAAATGTCCTGACCAAAAAGTAAAACAACAAGAGAAACTTACCTGATATGTTCCTTCTGTTAAAGGCTAGAGAAGGTGGATGGGTGGGAAGCCCGACAAGTGTAGGGTCCCGGGTTTAGAAAACACTTGCTTATTTCACTGAAGGTTTAAAAACTCCCCCCTTTCCCAGAAACTTCTCTTCTCCGATATCAGATATAAAGATTTAAATTAGTTATGCACCTTTCCCGGCAGGCCCCTGGTCCAAGTACCCGCTTTTCCTGCTGCTGAAAAAAGAAATGGCAGTGGACATCAAAGAGAACGTCCACGCCTACCGGCGTCCTTACTGCCATACAGCCTTGAGTATCACTTGAAAGAATACAAGATGGTTGAATCATTCATGCAAATTGTATTTGACGCTGCAATGCGTCGTGGCTCTTCAGTGATCCATTTTAAACACAAGTTTTGCAGACAGACTTGATCACAGCAACCTGACTAAAACGTTGAAGCGAGTAATAACTGATTCGCAGTTAAACTATTTTCTGGAAAAGTTAAGATTGTTGAAAAGATTTCGGATTACACCCTAATGTTAATTGAAACAACACAAACGTGACACTCAGAATATGAAGCACTATCAAGCATGAGGATTGTTTTGCGGTGCTGATATCTACTGATGGTACTAGGACACTGAATTCAACTGTCTGTCTCGTAGGAATGACTCATATAAAATACGATCCTGTGAAAATGCCTACTTACTATCACGTTTTTAGTTTACTCATGGTTTACACGTCAATAGTAAACAATGAAACAAATTAATTCAAAGGCGACAGTTTCCAAGACATTATACATAGAACATAGAAGAATACAGCGCAGTACAGGCCCTTCGGCCCTCGATGTTGCGCCGATTAATGCCCACCGAGCCTACACTAACCCACTATCCTCCATATACCTATCCAATGCCCGCTTAAATACCCATAAAGAGGGAGAGTCCACCACTGCTACTGGCAGGGCATTCCATGAACTTACGACTCACTGAGTGAAGAACCTACCCCTAACATCAGTCCTATATCTACCCCCCCCCCCCCCTTAATTTAAAGCTATGCGCCCTTGTAATAGCTGACTCCATACGTGGAAAAAGGTTCTCACTGTCAACCCTATCTAACCCTCTAATCATCTTGTACACCTCTATCAAGTCACCCCTAAACCTACTTTTCTCCAATGAAAACAACCCCGAGTGCCTCAGAATTTCCTCATAGGATCTTCCTACCATACCATGCAATATCCTGGTAAACTTCCTCTGCACCCGTTCCAGTGCCTCCACATCCTTCCTATAGTATGGCGACCAAAACTGCACACAATATTCCAGATGCGGCCGCACCAGAGTCTTATACAACTGCAGCATGACCTCAGGACTCCGGAACTTAATTCCTCTACCAATAAAAGCCAGTACGCCATATGCCTTCTTCACTGCACTATTTACCTGGGTGGCAACTTTCAGAGATCTGTGTACATGGACACCAAGATCCCTCTGCTCTTCCACACTACCAAGTATCCGACCATTAGCCCAGTACCCCATCTTTTTATTACTCATACCAAAGTGAATCACCTCAAACTTAGCTACATTGAACTCCATTTGCCACCTTTCTGCCCAGCTCTGCAGCTTCTCTATATCCCGCTGTAACCTGCCACATCCTTCCTCACTGTCTACAACTCCTCCGACTTTCGTATCATCCGCAAACTTGCTCACCCAACCTTCCAACCCTTCCTCCAGGTCATTTATAAAAATGACAAACAGCAATGGTCCCAAAACAGATCCTTGCGGAACACCGCTAGTGTCGGCACTCCAAGATGAACCTTTGCCATCAACGACTACCCTCTGTCTTCTTCCAGCCAGCCAATTCCTAATCCAAACCTCCAACTCACCCTCAATGCCATATCTCTGTATTTTCTGCATTAGCCTACCATGGGGGACCTTATCAAACGCCTTACTAAAATCCATATATACCACATCTACCGCTTTCCCCTCATCTACCTCCTTAGTCACCTTCTCAAAGAATTCAATAAGGTTTGTGAGGCACGACCTGCCCTTCACAAAACCATGCTGACTATCCTTGATCACATTATTCTTATCCAGATGTGCATAAATCCTATACCTTACAATTCTCTCTAAGACTTTGCCCACAACAGAAGTGAGACTCACTGGCCTATAGTTACTAGGATTATCCCTACTCCCCTTTTTGAACAAGGGAACCACGTTTGCTAGCCTCCAGTCCTCTGGCACTACTCCTGTAGACAAAGAGGACACAAAAATCAAGGCCAATGGCTCTGCAATCTCCTCCCTTGCTTCCCAAACATGCCAGGAAACAAAGTGCAGCTTACTTTATAGTCGTCCTTCCAATGATTATGCAAAACATTTTACTTGAAAGGAAATTTCCGTGTTTTTTTTAAATTTGGTGAGAAGGATAACATGCAGCATTTGAGAATCAAAAAACATGCAACACTAATTGCAATGAAGACTTAAGCAACAAAAACGTCTGACTGATTATAATTAAACCTCTATTGGAAACATTTCAAATGCAATTAAGAAAACTTGAAAAACCGAATTTTTGACGTAATAGCAAAAAACAAATGCACATAGTTTTCAATACACGGCAGGCTTCATGGATGAAACACGCGTAAACTTGTTTGTAAGGTGCCTCACAGATCCAAAGCCTTACCAGTGATACCAATAGCGGCGAGCACTGGGTAGTAAAATCTTTCTACCTGAAAGATCATTGGAAACTCCATTATCTGTATGAAATATCTGCTTTCATGTGACTCGGTGATTCCAGTTGATGAATTAACAATGCAGATTCAACACAGCCAATATTTATATAGTTGTTTAACCTCTAGTGATGCAATTATCCTCTTTCCCTAATGAATAATATCTATATTTCAGAAATTGTGAGGGGACCCTGTCTTAAATGTCAAAATCCGGACATAATTCAATCGAGTTTGAGAAACTTTGCGTCACGTTTTGAATTTTAATAAGGAGGGATTAAGGGTGGAAGTACAGACATAAATATGAGTAACATTTTATACATCTCTGTTAATGACTTTGATCAGCCTGTGACGAGACAGTCAACTCCCCTCTTCCTGTTTAACACAGAATGCACCAATCTGACGGTTGAATGTCATATTCTCTAATGTGGCGACAATCCCTAAAACCAAAGCATGCCCCCCACTTGTTATGTAAATGTTACAACTGATACAAGTGTTCCGACTGCTGCATTTTGTTTTTTTTCAGTTGAGTTTTAATGTCCCCAAATTTGAGACTTTGCTGCATGATATGCTTTTGAATCCCGGAAATATTTGGTCGAAACATGTTAAAAATTGAACAAATTCTTTGTATTTGTCTCTGAAGAAATTTTATGATTTGATCCGCTATCTTTGCTGACAACCTCCACTAAAACGAACCCCCTCCATCTACTGCAACTGTAAAACTACCTAGTTCATTCCAAACATTAAGAGTAATTTGAGGTCACCAAAGGAGCGTAGTGTGCATCACGAGGTATATTTGGATCTGAAAAGAAATTTTCGCCCCATACCATGGGAAGTTTTTGACATGATATCAGTAAGCAAGAAATGGGCAGTTTTCTTATTGAAGCAAATTGTCCAAAGTAGCAACAAATCCAAAGAAATTACGGAATATTGCTTTCTGCATTTGTCATTATGAAACTATAAACATTTGAAACTGACCTATGAATATTTATCAAAAAAATCAGTTTTGAATTGCATTGTAACAGTGCGAGCTACATCTTGGAGGGTGTGACATTGAAATAACACGAAGATGTCCAGGTCGATTTCAAACTAATCTATACACCTGAAATTCACTTCTTTGAGTGACTTGAAGTTCCAAACACATATCTGACCACAATTAAATATATAGTCCTGTATCTTTTTAATCTACATAGGTTATATATTAATCAATCGATAATCATGAATCACGACTGTGAACTTTCCACTGTCTTCTCTCACAACAGCCAACTCATCTTTGTCTCAGTAAACACATGCCGGCTTTCACAACAACTTGTATCTACATCTATTTGAAAACAATCTTTCATTTCACTTTCTTGACAAGTTACAGAAAAAAAATGCTTCTGGAAGACCAAACTGATCCATTATTTCCCGATGTCCAATGGAGAAATCCAAAACTCAAAGTGTAAATTTAAAATTCCTGACACCCTAATTTTCCAGAAATGGTATGAGAACCTGGTTCTTGACAACAGTACAGAATGCTAAAGTTCTGTATTAATTTTAACATGGTAATTGTTGCATTAGTATGTTTACATTTATACATTAAAAAAAACTGATGCGGTGTTTAAGTAACTCCAGGATGATACAATGACATGATGATATCATTACCTTGATATCTCAACAATTCCAAAAACAACCACAACAATTGGATGCAATATTGATATCAAGAGGATTTTGAAGTAAACGTACTGATTTGGGGTCACCTCTCGGATTGATGAAGAAACGTTATGTTCGTGAGTTTATGATAGCTGCTGAGTATTGTGGAACCATCAGTGAGAATCTCAATTTCTGGAAGGGCTTTATGAGGTAGCTGGTGATTAATTTCAATACTATTTGGTCGCCTCAGTAAAATGCGACTTGATTTTCCTCTCATTTCCAAAACAAGTTTCGTTCTTTTGGACAGCCAAATGTTCCTTTGCTCAGCCATTGTGTCAGGATCCATGTGGCATTGGCAGAACAGAAGATGAGTACCGGTGTGTAATAGTTTATTGCGAAACTGCCATTTAATTCCATTGCCGACGCTATGTTCTATATTTTTTTCAGCGAGTCGTCATATTGGATTGAAAGGTTGCGTGGTTCATCATCCACGAGGCGAACACAAAACATCTGCCAGAATTTCTGTATTTTGACTGCATACAAGAGTTGTACATTAGTGAGCCAAATTGGCAAAGTTAATATCTCTTTTTGTGTGTTAAGATTTCAGTATTATTTGCGTGGATTTGTTCGGAGCATAGTCACTAATTGTTCAATGTTTCAGCAAATGATTAATATTACATAGTTTGAATCCGTGTTTATACAAGACTGGCTTGTCCAACCAACCCTCATCAGATGGCTTTCTTTTTTCCAATTTTCCGATGAATAACCCTCTCTCAATTCCGCTCCAATGCATATTGATTATTACATTAGAGTATATGTACATGATATGAGAAATGTTTTACGCCATCCCTACGAAGATTGCATGTTCATGTGTGATACATAAGTCACATTGATGCAGGAACAGGCAGTTAATAATGGAACTTCGATTTTGCAAATGGAACAATGGCTGATTATGAGAAATCATGTTTGCAAACAACGTCTTTAAAGACTAAATAATCGGAATATCGATTGTAAAAATACAAAAAGGAGTAGGAACTGGTTATTAAGACTTCCGAACCTGCTCTATCATTCAATAATATCATGGTTGGTTGAGGAATAATCTCAAATCCGCAACCTGCTCACCTGTGAAAAACAAGATTATACCCCGTCGCTTAAAAAGCACCTAGTGGTTTTCCAGTGTCACAATTTTTGAGCGGAATGAATGTATTGTTGAATTTCAAAAGGTTCAAAGAGACTTCTTCAACCATTTGTTTCAAGGAACAATTTACAAAATTTTGTGTCCCGCTGAGAAACAGAAACTAATAGCTTCTCATCAAAAATGTCAAATGGCAACAATGATATTTAACCAGTGATGTTTAGCCTCTGCATTCTCTCATTCGGAGAACAGCCTCTCCACATCCATTCTGACAAGGCACCTAAGGATGCATTGTTATTTAAATCTGTTGCTGCTTGATTTTTAATCTCAATGACACAAACCGAGACAGTACCTTCTCGCTTCATTAAAAGCACTTAGTCCATTTCGTAGTATTAATCGAGGTAATAGTCCCTAAACTGCCTGAGAATCATGTACATCAGTCTTAAATGGGAGAGTCGGGGGCCATGTAAATCTAAAGGTGGTCTCATGAGCAGAACTGGAATATAATCTCCTGATTTTTACATCATTGAGGACATACGTATTTTACTTTAGCTTTTGCAGTTCTGGATCCAATTTGCATGGTTTGGCACGGAGATATAAAGATATATGACGTATCTTCATTCCCAATTTTGCTTTCGTTGACAAATCTTTTTTCTTCCATTTCAGGCTGTGCTCTTTCTCAGTCAGTTATTTCTCTTAATTAAGTATTCTAGCCTTGTTGTCAAATGACATTTATCAAAACCGGATTTTACTGCAGCCGTTTGTTTGGGACTAGTCACAAATTCTCAGCCATTTTTAACATTTACATTTATTTCAAGACGTATTTACAGGCGTTTCTGTGATGAAGATTCACCCTACTCCTCCTTGGGATTATTGCATTTCCTGAGGAGGGAGACTGATGCGATTCATTGTGTCTTCATTCTCATTGAATTCCAAGGCAAGATATTGACAAACCTGGTTTGCGAGCACAGCAGAAGGATGAATTTCACTTTGACGGAGACGAAAAAGTAATATCAGAGTCCACGGTGATATTTCATGATTTTTTGTTTCCCTTTTTATCAGTTTTGGCTTGGAGTTCTGAACCGAGACATTGAGCTAAAAGTGGCGTTTGGACTCTGGGTAACGCGATGTATTGAAAGCTGAAAATGATTAAAGAAGCTTTTATTGTGTTCGTTTGGTCAATCCGGTAAATTAATTGTAGGTTGATTCCCAATTAAAAGTTTCTCCTGGTGTTTCACCAACAAGTAAGGGCATTATTTTGCAATAGACAGCAGAAGTTGACTGTTCACGATGTCAATACCTGGAAACTCACTCCAGTACATCATGAAAAATCTTAGGTTCAAGTCAAACACTCACATGCGGACGGCACGATGGCACAGTGGTTTGCACTACTGCCTCACAGCACCAGAGACCCGGGTTCAATTCCCGCCTCAGTCTACTGTCTGTGTGGAGTTTGCACGTTCTTCCCGTGTCTGTGTAGGTTTGCTCCAATTTCCTCCCACAGTCCAAAAATGAGAAGGTTTCGTGAATTGGCCATGCTAAATTGACCGTATTGTTAGGTGAAGGGGTAAATGTAGGGGAATGGGTCTGGGTGGGTTGCACTTCGGCGGGTCAGTGTGGAGTTGTTGGGCCGAAGGGCCTGTTTCCACACTGTAAGTAATCTAAAATACACTCATTTAAAGAGACCCTACTTCCTCTCTTGCGTACACACTTACAGTCAGGTACAAACCTTCTTTCACACACTCACTTACGCAGTCACTCCTCCCACCTACATCTACATTTCTAAACACTGATACAGGTACTTACACTCACACACACTTATACAGACCCCCATCCCCCACACTCTCACGCATCCTTACACAGATCCTTTCCTACGCACTCAGAAAAACTCACATATATACACACAGGTTCACAGACCCTCCACCTGCACCTACACTCTCACTCACGCTCGCATATACTCACTCATTGTCACTCACAAACACACTATCACGGACAATTAAAGAGACTCTCTTCCCACTCACTCAGAACCAAGCAAACTCACACAAACGTACACATACTCTCTCCCAGACACTATCACTCTCGCACACTAACGTATACTTACAAAAATCTTCCTCCAACGCATTTACGTTCACGTACACAAGCCGCCTCCTATCGTGCACATGCAGTCGCACACACGTAGACATGCACTCCTCCCAAATGCACACAGTCACAAACAATTATACAGACTCTATTGCACCATTCACACTCTCACACATACCCACATGGATATACACACACTCACACGTACTTACACAAACACGACTCTAACGCTCACAAATTCACACAGTCATACACATGTACATAGACACTCGTCCCACACGAGCACAATCACACACTTATACAAGTATTCCTCCCTCACACACATTTATGCACACGTTCATGCTCCCTCGCCCACACACACTTACACACAACTACACAGACCACAATCCCACACACACTCTCACACTCTTATTTTTCACGCAAACACACAGAGAATTATACACACTGTCACAATTTAACATTCCCTCCCCCCACGTGCACACACTGACATTTACAGACCTATACGTGCTCTCTCCCACATGCACACTCAAACAAACTTAGACAGCCTTTTTCCCGTCATTCACTCACACACTCACGAAACCTTGCAAAGACCCTCCTCCCATTCATTCACACTCATACTCATTCTCACTCACATACTCATGCACAGTAACCCCCGCGCCCCACACACTGACAGTTGCACATATTCTTCACCCACATTCACAAACAAACTCACATGACTTTGCATGCTCTCTCCCATTCACACTCTTGCACAGATGTCTCCAAAAACACACACTCATACAGACCCACTACCTACAGACTGGCACTCACACACAGTCACATAATCTTGCAGAAAATGTCTTCCCACACACACGTTCATACCCACAGGCATGCACAAAGATTATCCCATGCACTCAATCTTACATGGACTCTCCAACCACACTCACACACTTACACTGAAACACCCATTCAGGACCTCTCCCACACACTCACAGAGATTTCCACACACTTAGACTCTCCACTCACGCGCACAGACACTTACACAAACATTCTTCAACACACAAACTCGCAGTCACGCATGCACACTTTGAAAGACTCTCCTCCCACGCACTCATATACTGACAGAAACCATTCTTCCACATACTCATACTCTCTCACACATGCAGAACCTATGCCACACAATGACACTCGCAGTCACTGACAAACACGTACTCACACAGACTTTCACAGCACCTCATCCTACATGCTTACAAACACTCGCATACACTTGCACAGACCACCGACCCATACACACAGTCTCATGTGTACGTGCATAGTTACATTGTCCTTCCTCTCACATATATTCAAACACCTATACAGACTCTCCTCCCGTATACACATACTCATGTGTACGCAGGCATGCTTATGCATACCTTCTCCCACACGCACAAACTCAAATGCACTCACATATACCACACATTCACTTACATTGATCCTTAACCCACACTCTTGCACACAGTCACGCATACTCACACACACTAACAAACACTCATGCATAATCACACAGTTACACACAGTTACACGGATCTCTATCTCACTCATGCACACACAAACCTAAAGGCACTCTCGCCCATGTAGACACAAATATTCACACTCGCACTATTATTCAGACCTTCCACATGCAGAAGCTCACGAACCCTCATGCACTAAACCCCTCCCACAAGTACACACTCTCACAAACTCACATATGAACATGCACACGCTCTCACACACAGTCATGCACATTCTTACACAGAACCTATACATCCACACTCTCACACACGTATACAGGTTCTCTCCGAAACACAGTATCAAAAACTTAGACAGACCTGCCTTCCTCCCTTGTACCCACACTCACATCGACTTACACAGACCCTCTCTCTCTCACACACACACTAACACACATAAACTTACACACACTTTCACGGACCCTTTTCCATGCAGACACACACTTTGGCAGACACTTTGCCAAATGCACACACTCAAACACTCAGGCCCTGACTCACACTTACACAGGCCCTCCTGCTGCACTCATACACTCACACACACTTTTCAGGTCCCTCTCCCAAAAACAGTTACACACTCTTACGCAGACCCTCCCTCACACACTACACACACCGCTCCATACACACAGGTGCACAAGCACACCCACTTATATAGACCAGTTTTGGTCTACTTCCCTGGCAGAGGGACGCCCTGGCTACGGAGTTTACCAAACTCATTGCAGGGTTTGCCGGACTGGTGTCGTAAAGCCAACTGCATAGTGTTGTGTCTTTCCCCCTCGAATTTCCAGGAATGAAGGAACGGGAGAAACCGACAGAATGCTATGA
This sequence comes from Chiloscyllium punctatum, assembly GCF_047496795.1. Classification (NCBI taxonomy): domain Eukaryota; kingdom Metazoa; phylum Chordata; class Chondrichthyes; order Orectolobiformes; family Hemiscylliidae; genus Chiloscyllium; species Chiloscyllium punctatum. The sequence goes on from NC_092789.1 coordinate 41,330,822, forward strand.
CTTCCCACTTGTCCCGGGTAGCTGTTGTTCCAACACATGAAGGAAAGTCGAAACTAACCAGGGACAGAGCAGTACCCGCCTGTCTGCATTGGCACCACAACCCCCCATCGCTCCCTCTCCAACCGACCCTCAGCAACAGCAGTGTCTAACAAGGACAAGACGCATGGCAGAAACTCACCTTGTTAAAGCACCTCCCTAAACCAAGGCCACTTCGATTTCGAAAGACACACCGTGTGGGAACACAACACCCTCTCTTTCAGGTCCCATTCTGAGTCCCTCACCAAACCGAAGTGAAAATATTTCGGACGTTCCTTCAGTGTGCCTGGGTCAGATTCCTGGGTCCCTCTCCTGGAGGAACATTGTCGGTCGACCCTCCAGCACATGGACTGCAGAAGTTCACGGCAGGGTGGAATGGGCAGTAAATGCTGACCCAGTCAGCAGAGCCACACCCTCCCGTGAGACAATAGAAACGAATGGTTGTGGAAGGCACTGTGGCATTGGTGTCAGAGGGAACGTTCTCTCCCAACATCCCCTCCCCAGCAACTCACTGAACGACAGTGCTTCCTTCTGCTCCGCTGCGCTCTCCAGGTCAGATCGGAATACAGTGCAAGGCCCCAATGAAGGGGGTCCTTATAGAACTGAATAAGATCATGAGATGTAAGGATAGAGGAAATGATTTTTTTCCCCCTTGGCAAAGGAATCGAGGACTAGAGAGCAGGAGTTAATATTAGAGGGGAAAGAATGAAAGGAAATCTGAGGGCACCTTTTGCACACAGACAGTGATGCGTATATGGAATGAGCTGCCAACGGAAGTGGTTGACGCTGTCACATTCAGAACATTTGATAGGCATTTGGACGAATACATGAATAGGAAAGGATTAGACAGTTTTTTGTTAAACTTGTCTAAATGGGGATAGCGTGGCTGGAAACGTGGTCATCATCGAACAGTTTCGGTCGAATGGCCTGTCTCCATTCTAAGGGAATCTTGATTTTATATTCATGACTCGCTCAATCTAAAACATTCAGTAAGCCCTAAAACTGACCGCAGAGGTTCCAACCCAAACTTTTGTAATAAGCAATCGCAGACCAGGTTGTAAATTTGCTCGCTGAGCTGATATATTTGATCTCAGACGCTTTTTCACCATGTTCTGCAACATAATCAGTGAGCCTCCTGTGGTGCTTTGCCCCGCTTACATTATTTTCTCTGTCACAGTTTGTTGTGGTAGGGAAAATCGCTTCCTGATTTTGCTGAGAGTTTGGCAAATGGCTTCCATATGGGGGAGCAAACTGACAAACTAATCCACAACCTGAGCTTTGAATCTTCTCCAAAGTCTCAAACTAATTGCAGACTTTGGGAATAATAACTTCTCAAAACCATTTCGTAACTTAAGCAAAAAAATTGGAATTTTATCCACAAACATTTGTTAGAGTAAAAATAAGCAATCGAAAAATCTAATTGTTCTATCACTTCAATCTAAAAGTCGTTGTTTTCAGCCTCATTCAGACAAAGGAGGCAAACGTGCAACCCAGTAAAGGGATAAATAAAATGAAGCAATAAAACTGGCCAAATCACTTAAGTGGGTTTCACGATGGGCCGTACCACAGGCAACGATACAGGTTTCACACATGTTTTATTGTCAGAATGGTGAAGTTCAAAGTCGTCTTTATTCTTCACTTAGAACACTATAGCCCAGTTAAAATTAAGGATTGTATTTTTTGAGCTTCTAAGAGCTATGAATGACAGGTCAGTTGAGTATTTCCAAATCATTTTTTTTTGAACCTAAGTATGAGAGTGTGAGAATTGGTAGTGTATCTGTGCCAGTGTGAGTGTGCGTGACAGCGTCTGTGTGCGTTTATGTGCATGTCAGTATGAGACATTATGTCTGTGTGGGAGTGAGATCTGTAAGTATGTATATTGTATGTGTGCAAGGGAGTGCATATCCATATAGGGTCTGTGTGATTGCGTGTGTGTGTACGTGAGTGTGTGTGAGTGACAGTGCATTGTAGTGTGTGTAAGTGTTTGTGAGTCTGTGTGAGTGTGTCTGTGTATATGAGAGTGTAAGTGAATGTGAGTGTGTGGGAAAGACTCTATTGAAGTGTGTATGCGAGTATATGTGTACAGTTGGGTGTTTGTGACTGGGCGTGCGTGAGAGTGTATGTGATTTTGTGTTGGCATTTGTGGATGTGAATGTGAGAAGGTCTGTTTGAGGGTATGGGAGAGGGTCTTTGTAAGTGTGCGCCTGTGTTTATGTTTGTGATTATGTGAGAGTGTGACTGTGTTGGAGAATATCTGAGTGTGTAAATGTGTGTGTATGTGAGTATGTCTGTGCGAGTGTGTGGCTGTGTGTGTGTTTCTGATTGTATGAGAGTTTGTGTTTGTTGGAGAATATCTGTGAAAGAGTGTGTGTCTGTGTTGGAAGTGGGTAAGTGCGGGTGAATGAGTGTGCGTATGTGTGTGTGAGGAAGGCTTTTGGAAGTGTGTGTTAATGTGAGTGTGTGTCTGTGTATTATAAGAATGTCTGCTCAACTGTGTGTGATTGTGTTTGGGGATGTGTGCCTGATTGTTTGTGTATATGTGAATGTGTGTGCATGAGTATATTGTGGGCAGAGGGTCTGTGCAAGTTCGTACGTGTGTGTATCAGTGTGTGGGAGAGGAGTTGCGTAAGTGTGTGACGTGGGTAAGTGATGAGAGTTTGTGTAATTTTGTGTGAGTGTGAGTGTTTGGGAGATGTTCAGTGGTAAGCGTGTATGTGTGCTTGTGAATGTGTGTTGGGGAGGAGGATCTCTGAAAGGACGTGTGTGTGAAAGTATGGGAAAGTTTCAGTGTAAGTGTGTGTGAGTGTGATGAGAGTGTTGACTAGGGTCTGTATAAGTGTGAGTGCATGGTCGAACACCATTATGTGTCTGTATGTGTGTATTGGAGAAGGTGTGTGTAAATGTGTGTGAGTGTGCGTGTGGGAGAAGGTTTGTGTAAGCATGTGTGAATGTAAGAGGATTGCCTGTGCATGTGATTCTGAATGTGTGATTGTGAGTGTGTGCATGCTTTTGTGTGGGCAAGGGTCCATTGAATTGGTCTTTATCTATGTGTATGTCAGTATATGTGAGTCCGTATCTGGGAGGTGGGTCTGTGTAAGTGTGAGTGACTATGTATAGGGGAGGATGGTCTGTTTGGGTATATGAGTGTGACTGTTGAAGAAATATCCATGGAAGAATGTTTCAGTGTGTGTGCGCGTGAGTTTGTGGAAGGAGGGCATGTGTAAGTGTGAGTGTGCGTGCATGTCTGTGATAGTAAGGGAAAGATTCTGTGTAAGTGAGTTGGAGCGTGTGTGAGAGGGTGGGCCAGGGTCTGTGTAAGTGTGTGTGAATGTATGTGATGCCGTCTTTGTAAGAGTGTGTGTGAACGAGTGTGTAAAACTGTTACAGGCAGATATGTGCAAGTGTGTGCTAGTGTATGTGTGTGGGAGAAAGTGTGTGCAAGTGTTATGAGTGGTGAGTGTCAGAGGAGTGTCTGTGTAAGTGTGCGTGAATGTATGTGTAAGTGTGTGTGCATGTTTGCGTGTGGGAGATTGTCTGTTTAAATTTGTTGGAGGAGGGTCTGTGTCTGTGTTCGTCAATGTGTTGATGTGTCTGTGCGAGAGGAACTATACAGGGGTGTGAAAGAGAGAGCTGGCAGAGGGTCCATGTAAGTGTGAGTGTGTGCACTAGTGTGTGTGTGTATACGTTAATGTGTTAGTGTGTGAATATGTGAAAGGGGCTATCTGTAAGTCAATCTGAATTTGACTGTGTTCCAGGAACGGCTGAGCTAGTGTATGTGCCTGTGTGAGCCTGTGTTTGAACGTTTGTGACTGTATGTGAGTGTTTGGGAGAGAATCAACGGAAAGTGCATGTAAGTGTGTTTGAATGCGAGTTTGTGAGAGGAGGGCCTGTGTGTGACTTTATGTGTGAATGATTTTGTGTAGATATGATCATATGGGAATGTGTCTGTGGAATTGTGTGCCAGTGTGTGAGTGTGAGTGTGTGGGAAGAGTGGTTGTGTAAGTGGGCGTATTGTGTTTGAGTGTGCACATGCATATGAGAGGACGTCTGACAGCGTCTGTGTAAGCGTTGGAGTCGGTGGAAACTGTATGCAAGTGTGAGTCTGTGTGTCAGAGAGGGTTTACGTAAGTATGTGTGAGATTGTGTGAGTGTGAGCGTGTAGGGGATGGTCTGTGTAGGTGTAAATGCCCGTGAGTATATGTGTGTGGAAGAAGGTCTGTATAAGCGTGTGTATGCGTGAGAAGGAGCTGTGTAAGTATCTACAATTGTGCGAATGTGGCAGGGGGTCTGCGTAAGTGCGTCTGACTGTGTTACTTCAGGAGAATGTCTGTGTAAGTGCATGAATGTGACAGTGTAGAAGATTGTCTGTGTAAGTGTAAGTTTTTGAATGTGGGAGAGCGTCTGTGTAAGCGTGTGCATGTCAGAGTGTAAAGGTTCCATGTACGTGTGTGGGAGAATGTCTGTGTGAGCGTGTGAGTGTGTGTGGAGGGTCAGTGTGAATGTGTGCGAGTGTGAGTATGAGGGAGGACGGTCTATGTGAGTGTGCGTGAGTGGGTGTGTGAGTGTGCATGAGTCTGGGTATGCGAGTGTCCGAGAGTGTGTGTGAGAATGTGTTTGAATGACTGAGCATGAGTGTGAATGTGTGGTTGCCGTATACATAGAAATACTTTGATATTTTACGATTCCTTCTGTGTCACAGGATCCTGCTCCCCCTCCCCCCCCCCACCCCCAGCGAACTGACAAAGTAGCAGCGTTTCGAATGCAAGGCTTTTTAATAAACATTTTGAACTCTAACCTGATATTATGCGCTTTTTAATTTTGTAAACTCCAACACTGGCAACTCTACATTATAGAAATATGATTTCCCTGGAGCGATGGAGGCTGAAGGTAGACTTAGTCAAAGTCTATAAAGTCATGAGATGCAAATATAGAGTTAAGAGTCAGAATAATCTTTCCCAGAGTTGAAATATCTAATACCAGAGGCTATGTATTTAAGTTGAGAGGGGGACATTAGAATGAAAACTTTCTCCTTAAATCTCCTTTGAACTGCCCATCTCTCAACTCTCTCTCTCTCACACAGATTTTTTTCTCTCTTTCTATATCTCTCTTTCTCTGGCATTTTTCTCCGTCGCTCTCAGTCTCTCCCTTTGTCTCTCCATTTCTGTCTATCTCTATCCCTATCTCTGTCTCTCTTACTCTTCATGATCTCTGTCTCTCTATCACTATCCCTGTCTCTGTCTCTGGGTCTCTGCATTTTCTCTCTTTCTCTCTATCTCCATCCGAATCTCTTTTTGCTTCTTTTTCATAATCTTTGTTTCCTTCTATCACTGTCTCTGTCTCTGCTTCTCTATCTGTCTATCTCTCTCTGTCTATGTCTCCCACTCCTCTCTGTCTCTCGCTGTTTATTTCTCACTCTCTATCTCTCTGCCTTTAAGACACTTGAACGAAAATAATTTTGAGGCAAATCCTGGTGTGCTGTGGCAGCATTTTTGTAACGTGGTCCTGTGAGGCACCATGGGAGATTTCGTGAACTCCCTGGTTCAAAACGAGCTGGTCCGTTCTCCCAGAATTTTGCTCCCAATCGTTTGACCTCAGTCGGAGAACTGTGTACAGCTCTGATCTCCAAATTGAAATGATCGCAGCTTGTGGTCATACAGGAAAAGGAAGGTCCCACACTGAAACCTGGTTGTTAAGCTAGAGGTGTCAGTTTGTTTTGTTTCTGCTATCATTGAGGCTAATCAATGGACGTATTCAGAAGAGGTTCGAAGTGTACAATTAACACGAAGGACATGGACATTTCAAAAATAGGCTGACAGCTTTGTTGAACAGCACAAGGATTGTTGGGAACGTGCAATTTCAAAGGTTAGAAAGAACGTTTCAGCCTTTTAGAAGCCGCAATAATAGATGGATTATCACATCTCAAGTAACATTCAATCTGATTCTACACTGAATATTCTAATTCAACTGACTGAAAAGTTGATTTCCATTTCGCATACGGTGAATCTCCACTTAATGTATCCGTGCAGATACCCTTAAGACAAGCTGCGCAATTCTGCTCTCAGTATCCCTCAGTTATACCATACAGAAAACAACATGCACAATTCTTTTCTCAATGTCCCTCACAAACACCACATATAATGCTCAGTGCAGAATTCTGCTCTCAATATTTCTCAGTTGCATCACGCATAAATAACTATGCACAATTCTGCTCTCGATATCCCTCCATTACACCACACATTAAGCACAGTGCACAGTTATGTTTTCACTATTGGTTCAAAAACACTTTGAAAACTCTGGGTAGTTCTTCGTTCTGTATCCCTCTGTTAAACTACACTGCACAGTGCGGTTCTCTGTATCACTTGGTTGAATCCTACTTGTAGTACTGATTGTTGATAATAATGAAGTCGCGTTGTCTTATTCCCAGGTTTCTTCAGCGATTGTATGAGTTTGGGTGCAACTTGTAAACAAATGCACTGTGACAATAGTGAGACGATTCTCAGTGGGATATGTGACGGAAACAAGTTCTGCTGTTGGAAAGACTGAGGAAGGGAAAACCGAATGAGTAACAGAGCGAGGCATGACTGAGTTTCAACGCGTGCTGTCTGCCCATTCTGAACGTCGGGTTCAGCTCAGTTATGAAGATATGATAATGTCTGACCCACTGTTTTCTGAAACAAAGGAATAAAACTCACTGCATTGATCACTGAGTATTTTCTGTCTCTCATTACTCACTGGGATCAGGATGTGCTCACACTGACCAGGAGTTAGGTGACATGAGTGGGGTGTCGTTCGGACAGGAATGCCAGAAAATGGAGGAAACACGCTGATATTTTGTAGCTTCTACCTTGTCACAATGCCAGTATCATCGTGACATGGCAAAATGCCACGTTTACCCATTGCGTAGCCTGTGCAGTTGCAACTGGGAGGACAGGCTGGAGATAATCATTACGAGGTCTGGATGCGACCAGTCCTGTCAAAGATCAGTGTTTAGGCATTTACGCACTGCTGGACAGTCAGTGCTGAGGCAGTCAGGACTTGCAGAGGGACAGTGCTGAGGGAACGGACACTATCAGAGTGTCAGTGCTGAGGTAGCACAGCACTGTCAAAAGGTCTTTGATGAGGGATCACCACACTGCTGGAGAATAGGTGCTAAGAAAGTGGGCAATATTAATGGGTCAGCGCAGACGGAAACGGTCTGCCAGACATTCATGTTGTGGAAGTAACCTCCCTTCGAGGCTCAGTGCTGGGGAAGGAGGCTCTGTCAGATGGTCAGTGCTGCACATTACAGCACTGTCAGAGGAGCAGTGCTGAGGACGTGGGCTCAGTTAGAAGGTCAGTGGTGAGGCTGAGGGTGCTGTTGGATGATCAGTCCTTATACGCAGTGTATTGTTGGAAGGTTAGTTCCACAGAAACACTGTACTGTCGGAGGGTTAGTGCTTTGTCAGAACTGCACTGTCAGAGGGTCAGTGCTCAGGAAGTGGGCATTGATGGAGGGACACTGTTGAGGGAGCAGCCAGTATTGGTTGGTCAGCGCTGTGAGTGGTTAAGTGCTGTGGTAGTGTCACACTATTGGAGGATCAACGCTGAGACTGTGGGCACTGTTGGATGGCCAGTGCTGGTGGAGCCGGCACAGTTGGCGGGTCAGCACTGATGGAGCTCCGTACTGCTGAGGGCCAGTGGTGACAGGATGCCACACTGTCTGAGAGTCCGTGCGGAAGGAATGGAGACTGCCAGAACTGCAGTTCTGAGGGAGTGCAGCACTGTCGGAGGGACAGTGGTGGGTGAGTGCCGCATATTGAGAGAATCAGTGTCAGGGTGTTTCGCACTGACGAAGTGTCGGTACTGAGGGACTGATTCAATGTTGGAGACTCAATGGTAAGGGAGTGCCACATTGTCAGAAACACAGTGCTGCTGGTTCTCTGCACTGTCGGAGGGTCAGTGCAGAGGGAATGCCACTCTGTCGGAGGATAAGTGCTGAAAGAACAGGAACATTCCAAAGGTCAGTGTGGAGGAAGCTCGCACTATCAGTGGGTCAGTGTGGAGGGAGTGTCATACTGCCAGAGGGTCAGTGCTGAGGGAACCAATAATGTCAGAGTGACGCACTGTTGGATGGTCAGAGCAGAGGGAATGCTGCACTGTCGAAAAGTCAGTGCTTCCACTCTGTTGGATGGTCAGTGCTGAAGCGAATATTTCACAGTCGTAGGTAGAGTGCTAAAGATGCGCCGCTATGTCACATGTTCAGTGTTGTGGGAGTGCAGCATTGTCAGAAGTTCATGCTGTGTGAGTTCCATACGGTCGACTACTCAGTTATGAGGGTTCTCTGCACTGTCGGAGTATCAGTGTTCAGGGCCTAGGCACTTTCAGAGGGTTCAGGCTGAGGGAGTGTGGCCCCATCAAAGGGACAGCCCGAAGGGGATGCCACACTGTTTACCGTCTATGGTGAGGGAGATCCGCAAGGTCAAAAGGTCAGTGCTGAAGGAGCGCCGTACTGTTGGAGGGTCAGTGCTCAGGAGGTGTGGTACTGTTACATGGTCAGCCTGAGGGAATGTCACTCTGATGGAAGGTTAGTGTTGAGGGAGTGCCGCATAGTTTGATGATCAGTGCTGAGGGACGTCCACACTGTCAGAGGGTCAGCGTTTACGGAGTCAGCATTGTCGGAGGATGACCACTGACAGATTTTCCTACAGTTGGACGTTCAGTGCTGATTGCGCTCCACATTATTGGAGGGCCAGTGCTGAGGAACGTTGGCACTCACAGAGGGTGAGTTCTGATGACGTGCTCCACTGCCAAAATATGAGTGCTGAGGGAGGGCCGCAATGTTCGAGGGTCAGTGCAGACAGTGTGCCACATTGTCGAAGACTCAGCGGTGAGCGAGCCACACGCTATCGTAGTTTCACAGTTGAGGGATCTCCGCACTATTGGAGGTTACTTGCTGTCAGAGTTCCATACTGTCCGCGTGTCAGGGCTGAGTGAGTGCAGCACAGTCGCAAGGTCAGTGCTGAAGGACTGCTGCAGTGTTGGAGGCTTAGTGCTGTGGGAGTGTCACACTGTCGATGTCGCAGTGCCAAGAAAGCTCTTTACTTTCAGACTGCCAGTGCTGAGGGACAGCGGCACTGTCATAGGGTCAGTGCTGAGGAAGCTCCGAATTGTTGATGGGTCATAGAACATAGAACATAGAAAAATACAGCGCAGTACAGGCCCTTCGGCCCTCGATGTTGCACCGACCGAAGCCTACCTAACCTACACAAGCCCAATAACCTCCATATGCTTATCCAATGCGCGCTTGAATGACCATAAAGAGGGAGAGTCCACCACTGATACTGGCAGGGCGTTCCATAAACTCACAACCCGCTGAGTAAAGAATCTACCCCTAACATCTGTCCTATACCAACCTCCCCTTAATTTAAAGCTGTGTCCCCTAGTAACAGCTGACTCCATTCGCGGAAAAAGGTTCTCACTGTTAACCCTATCTAAACCCCGAATCATCTTGTACACCTCTATCAAATCTCCCCTAAACCTTCTTTTCTCCAATGAGAACAGCCAAAAGTGCCTCAGCCTTTTCTCATACGATCTTCCGACCATGCCAGGCAACATCCTGGTAAACCTCCTCTGCACCCGTTCCAGTGCCTCCACATCCTTCCTATAGTATGGCGACCAAAACTGCACACAATACTCCAGATAAGGCCGCACCAGAGTCTTATACAACTGCAACATGATCTCAGGACTCCGGAACTCAATTCCTCTACAAATAAAGCCCAGTACGCCATATGCCTTCTTCACAGCACTATTTACCTGGGTGGCAACTTTCAGAGACCTGTGCACATGGACACCAAGATCTCTCTGCTCATCCACACTACCAAGTAGCCTACCATTAGCCCAGTAATCGATCTTCTTGTTACTCCTACCAAAGTGAATGACTTCACACGTAGCTACATTGAACTCCATTTGCCCCCTTTCTGCCCATCTCTGCAACTTATCGATATCCCGCTGTAACCTGCCACATCCTTCTTCGCTGTCCACCACTCCACCGACTTTCGTATCATCCGCAAACTTGCTCACCAAGCATTCAAGCCCCTCCTCCATATCATTTATAAAAATGACAAACACCAATGGTCCCAAAACAGATCCTTGTGGAACACCGCTAGTAACTGCACTCCAAGATGAACCTTTACCATCAACTACTATCCTCTGTCTCCTTCCAGCCAGCCAATTCCTGATCTAAACCTCTAATGCACCCTCAATGCCATACCTCCGTAACGTTTGCAGTAGGCTACCATGAGGTACCTTTTCGAACGCCTTGCTAAAATCAATATACACCACATCTACTGCTTTACGCTCGTCCACTTCCTTGGTCACCTTCTCAAAGAACTCAATAAGGTTTGTGAGGGACGACCTGCCCGTCACAAAACCATGCTGAATATCCTTGATCACATTATTCCTATTCAGATGTGCATAAATCCTATCCCTTACAATTCTCTCTAAGACTTTTCCCACAACAGAAGTGAGACTCACTGGCCTATAGTTACTAGGGCTGTCCCTAATCCCCTTCTTGAACAATGGGACAACATTCGCTATCCTCCAGTCGTCTGGCACTATTCATGTAGACAACGATGACATAAAAATCAAGGCCAATGGCTCCGCTATCTCTTCCTTAGCTTCCGAGAGGATCCGAGGATAAATGCCATCAGGCCCAGGGGACTTATCTATTTTCACCCTTTCCAGTATTTCCCGGACCTCTGCCCTACGTACCTCAAAGCCATCCATTCTAATCACTTGTGACTCAATATTCACATTAGCAACAATGTCCTGTTCCTGAGTGAATACTGACGAAAAGTATTGATTTAGTGTCTCTCCAATATCCTCTGCCTCCACGCACAACTTCCCACTACTATCCTTGACTGGACCGATACCTACCCTAGTCATCCTTTTATTCCTGACATACCTATATAAAGCCTTAGGGTTTTCCCTAATCCTACCAACCAAGGAATTTTCATGTCCCCTTCTCGCTGCTCTTAACTCTCTCTTTAGATCCTTCCTGGCTACCTTATAACTCTCAATCGCCCCAACTGAACCTTCACGCCTCATCTTTACATCGGTCGCCTCTTCCCTTTTACAAGGGATTCCAATTCCTTATTAAACCACGGCTCCATCCCAAGACCCTTTCCTCCCTGCATGACTGGTACATACTTATCAAGGACACCCAATAGCTGCTCCTTGAACAAGCTCCACATATCATTTGTGTCCTTCCCTTGAAGCCTATTTTTCCAATCCACACATCCTAAGTCATGACTCACTTCATTATAATTTCCCTGCCCCCAGCTATAACTCCTGCCCTGCAGTGCACACTTATCCCTCTCCATCACTAGAGTAAAAGTCACCGAGTTGTAGTCACTGTCCCCGAAGTGCTCAACTACGTCCAATTCTAATACCTGGCCTGGTTCGTTACCCAGAATCAAATCCAGTATGGTCTCACCTCTTGTTGGCCTGTCGACATATTGTGTCAGGAAACCCTCCTGCACTTATTAGACAAACACAGACGCATCTAACCAACTCGAGCTATAGCTTTCCCAGTCAATGTCTGGGAAGTTAAAGACCCCCATAACAACCAACCTACTACCTTCACTCTTCTCCAGAATCATCCTTGCAATACTTTCTTCTATGTCTCTAGGACTATTGGGAGGCCTGTAGAAAACTTCTAACAGGGTGACCTCATCTTTCCTATTTCTAACCTCAGCCCAAACTACCTCAGATGGCAGATCTTCCTCCATCGTCCTTTCCACTGCTGGAATACTATCCTTGACAAACAATGCCACACCTCCTCCTCTTTTACCCCCACCTCTGACCCTACTAACTCATTTAAATCCTGGAACCTGCATTAGCCATTCCTGTCCCTGTTCTACCTACGTCTCTGTAATGGCCACAACATCGAAGTCCCAGGTACCAACCCACGCTGCAAGTTCACCTACCTTATTTCTTATACCTCTTGCATTGAAGTGTACACACTTCAAGCCACCATCCTGTTTACTGGCATCCTCCTTCGCCATCGATGCCTTGTTCCTAACATCCCCACATTCAAGGTCCTGTACCCTAAAGCTACATTCCAGGTTCCCATGCCCCTGCAGAGTTAGTTTAAACCCTCCCAAAGAGCACGAGCAAACCTCCCCCCAAGAATGCTGGTGCCCCTCAGGTTCAGGTGGAGAGCATCCTGTTTATAGTGGTCCCACCTTCCCCAGAAAGAACCCCAGTTGTCCAGAAACCGGAATCCCTCCCTCCTGCAACATCCCTGTAGCCACGCATTGAACTGTTCTCTCTCCCTATTCCTCGACTATCTGTCACGTGGCATGGGTAACAGACCAGAGACAACAACTCTGTTCGTTCTAGCTCTGAGCTTCCAACCTAGCTCCCTGAATGCCTGCCTAATATCCTCACCCCTCTTCCTACCTATGTCGTTGGTGCCAACGTGGACCACGACCTGGGGCTGCTCCCCCTCCCCCTTAAGGACCCGGAAAACACGATCAGAGACATCACGTACCCTTGCACCTGGGAGGCAACATACCAAACGTGAGTCTCTGTCGCCCCCGCAAAACCGCCTATCTGTGCCCCTCACTATTGAGTCACCAATAACTATCGCTCTACCTTTCTCCGCCCTTCCCTTCTGAGCAACGAGGACAGGCTCCGTGCCTGAAGCCTGAACCTCGTTGCTTACCCCTGGTAAGTCGTCCCCCGACAAGTATTGCAAAATGGTATACTTGTTATTGAGGGGAATGACCGCAGGGGGTCCCTGCACTGGCTGCTTCCTCCCAGTCCCCCTCACGATCGTCCATCTGTCTATAACTTTCGGAGTAACTACTTCCCTGAGGCTGTGATCTATGGCCACCTCTGCCTCCCGAATGATCCGTAGTTCATCCAACTTCAACTCCAGTTCCCTAACACGGTCTTGGAGGAGCGGGAGATGGGTGCACTTGCCGCAAGTGTAATCAGCAGGGACGCTAATGGCTTTCCTCACCTCAAACATCTTGCAAGAGGAATATTGCACTGCCTTCGCTGCCATCCCTCTAAAAGGTAAACTTTTTTTTAAAAATGGATCTTAAGAAACAAACAAGCAAAATGCAGCACTTACCTGCTTACCACAACGGGTCTTATTATTAGGTTAGAGGAGGAGGGCGGGCGGGAGGCTCTACCCCTGTCGTGCCTCGGGTTCCTCGCCTGCGGGCTTTTGTGGAGATAAAAGAAACCTTCCCAGGTAAGCTAGCGCGACACCAGCTTCCGGGTCCGCTAGGCGCTTAACAAAAACTTTAAATTTTAACCGTTAAAAAAACAATAAATGGACTCTACCGCGATTTAAAATAAATACCCCCTGACAGCCGTTACCTGCTCCGCCGAGAGAGTGAGCAGTGCAGGGCGAGCTCCACAAAGTCGGAGCGTCAATGCTGAGGGAGTGCAGCACTGTTGTATGATCAGTGTTGCGTGAGTTGGCAATCTTGAGCACTCAGTGGTGTGGTTCTGGTCTCTTTCGGCCATTCCGTGCAGAGGAAGTGGGCACTATCAGATTGTCAGTCCTGAGGGAGTGTCGCACTCTCGGAAGTCAGTGCTGAGGGGGTGTCCCACTGTTGGATGGTCAGTGTTGAGGAAATATCTCTGTCAGAGGGTCAGTGCTGATGGATTTCCACAATGCCGAAGAGACAGTGCTGAGGGAACTCTGCACTATTGGAGGGTGACTGCTGAAGGATCTCCACAACGTCAGAGATTCAGTGCTGAGGGAGCACCGCACGATTGGAGGGTCAGTACTGGGGAAGGACAGGTCACTGTTGAGAGAGTGCTGAGAGAATGCTGACCTGTCAGCGAATCAGTGCTGAGGGACTGGGCACTGTAGGAGTGTCAGTGCTGAGAGAGTGTATGCTTTCAGTCTGTCATTGTTGCTGGGTTCCCAAAATGTAAGAGGAAGTACTGATGGAGCTCTGCATTGTCAGACAGTCAGTGCTGAGGCAGGGTCCCACTATCAGAAGGTCGATACTGAGGTAGTGTGGCATTGTTAGATCATCATTGTTGACCGAATTCCTCACTGCTTGAGTTTCAGTGTTGAGGGAGCACCGCACGGTCGGGATTTCAGTGCTGAGAGACTCGGCAAAATCAGAAGTTCAACGCTGAGGCAGTGGGAACTAGCGGAGGGTCAGTGATGAGGGAACAGGCACTGTCAGATGGTCAGCACTGAGCATGTAAGTACGATCAGAGGGTCAGTGCTTTGGGACCTCCACAATTTTGGAGGGACTGTGCTCTGGGAGGTGGGTGAAACTATTTAGTTCTTCACCACAGAGGGCTGATGATGATGGTTATTCAATATATTGAAGACTGAGAAAGAGAGTGTGAATCTTAAAGAGTGCGGGAATTGTGGGTTTATGGGGGAAGACAGGGAAGGCGCAGGAGAGGTTCGTCAGATCAGCTATGGTCCCATTAAAAGGTGCAGCAGATGTGACGTTCTGAATAGCCTACTTCATTTCCCGTTGTGAGAGATATTCTCTGGATCTCTGTCTACCAGGAATGCGTGTTGCAATTTCACTCAGTGGATAGCACTACTGCCTCGCAGCGCCAGGCACACAGGTTCCACTCCACCCTTTGGTGACTGTCAGTGTGGAATCTGCACATTCTCCCTGTGTCAGCATTGGTTTCCTCCGGGTGCTGCTGTTTCCTCCCACAGTTCAACGATGGCAGGCTCAGGTGGACTGGCTATCGGAAGTTTCTCCACAATGTGGCAAGGATGTGCAGTCTGGGTAGATTAGCTCTGTAGAAAATACAGGGCAGAATTCTGCTTAGAGTGTCGGTGTGAAATCGATTGGCCGAATGGCCAAAAGACATTGGAGGAGAGGTCAGGCCATTCAGCCCATCAAGTCCGGTCCACCATGCACAGTTTTTCTCTGACACACTGCGGGATTGGGGGAAATGATGAGTAGTTTGATTCAGTGAAGAATGAGGTGAAAGTTGGACAGTCTCTGATATTCGATGCAGTGAGGTGGAGCAAGCCCAAGTTGTGACGAAGGTTGAGTACACATGTTAATGATTTAAAGCGATCACGGATTCAGCCTGCTGAGTTTCTTCCAAGTAAGGAGGACACTCCAATCAACTAGTTGTCGTGGTGTTCGATTCAGAACACGTCAATACGACACTATTCCAGTGGAACTGCCTTGGTAAATCGTGTTAGATTCGCTCTGCCATCTCCAGGCTCAGAGGAGCTGACCAGAAGATGACGGGAGCATTCCTCATCCTCCTCCTTGAATTACTGGCCCTGTCTTTGTCTGGGGCCGGCCTTTTGCCACGGAAGCATTTCATCAACCAAGGTGAGTCGCTACCGTATGGGGGCATGTGGGTGGGAGGTTGTCGAAAGTCTGGCTCTCGGATTGAAAGGACACTGCCGGCTTAAGCTGATTTCATACAGCCCCAATGGGCCAAGGCAGCCTCCATTCCCTGTCAATCCACCCTCTGACAGTGCCTCCTCTTTGTTTGACACTGTTGCTTTGTGGACCAGGGAAACAAAAAAATAGACGCACAGCCAGAGAGAAACACACACACACACACACACACACACACACACACACACACACACACACAATGAGAACCAGAACCATATGACCTCAGATCAGGAGTTGGCCGATCCCGTTCCTCAATATGCTGAAAGATGATCCTCTCATCCAACGTCAATTTCCCATTTGCAAAGCAAACCCCTTGATACCTTTAAAACTACAAAATAGAATCTCTTTTTCTGGTGAATTTTCACAAGGCTCTCTGACACTCCAGTAGCCACCCACATATGCTGCTAGATCCTACCGCTCAGGCGCAGCCTGTGAGAATAGATAGCAACAATTGAATTCGACATTCGCGTTGAAGCTGGAGGACAGATCAAGTTGGAGACACAGGTTTGTCAGACTCTCTGTGCAGCAGGTTTAGAGGTTTATTTTATGGGAGTGGTGGTAGACTCGAAATGCCTCGCATCCACACTCTGTACGAAGCGAGAAACAAAGATGCAGAGTCAAAAGCTTCCATGGTGTTTGTTTGCAGAGACGAAAGTCTCAACTGCGGTAGCCCCCGACCATATTTGTTCCCACTCCCGGCTGTTCAGGTTTCACCATTGGTAATCCTGACGTGGTGCACGAGTGGGCTAAGAGTAATACTGGCTAATCCTCGACCTCGCTGGTTTCGTTCGCAGAGACTGGACCCACATGTGACAAGTTGAGAGGCCTGTGCCGAGAGCAGATGTGCCGAGGGGACGAACTGAAGATCAGAGCCAAGTGCTACCGGGGTACCCATTGTTGCCGGGCGAATAAGTTGGTGATGTTGGATCTGCTGATGGCTCAGACACTCTCCATCTTCCACGTGTGACAGCGCAATGGCATTGAAAATGGTGGGAAAGGAGACATGGCAGTCCCAGCTCCCAACACTTTCCTTTTGACACAGCTTAACTTGGCACTCAAGACTTCGACAGCCTTATTACCTTGCCCTCTGTCATACTGTCAATAAATATTGAGGACAGTGCTTGTCAATCGATCACTCCATCATTCTTGGTGTCTTTTTAACCCATCCTGAATGCTCAGAGGTGGGAAAGGATTGGATATGAGCACACAGGCAGACACGGAGACACACACAGATGCACAGACACGCATGAACACCCACATTCATAGACACACACTTGCAAACAACACCACACACCCATACAAGACACACAGACACACATCCACACACGCAAACACACCCCCTCACACACCCGCCATTATCCGCACTCAACCGCACAGACAAACACACACTCACGCTTCACACCCACACTCCCACAAGCACACACCCGTACCCACATAAACACACATCTTCACTCACACACACGCAGACACACCTAAACACACCCACTCACATACTAACACTCACAAACACACACTCACACACACATAATCACACAGGCACCCACACACATCCACACTCATACATAGACACACATGCACACACACTTTCACACGTTTCCAAACACACCCACATGCACACAGACACAACGCACTCACACACGCACTCAAACATATGCACATACACACTCACCCACCCAGATGCATACACACACCGATAAGTGCACGCTCACTCACCCACAGACACAACACCAAAACACGTGTGCATACATACACAAACACACACCACAGACAAACGTCTGCAAACTCAAATACACATCCCCTACACGCAAACAATCAAACCCACACTCCCACACATGTCCACACCCAATGACGCACATCGACTCACTCAAATACACACAAACACACAACCACACACACACCACATAGACATACAACACCAAACACCCATACAACACCAAACACCCATACACACACCGACATACATACCCACACCTTCTCTAACTGACACGTATCCAACCACACACGCACACACACAGCTCCTGCGCACACCCCCATGCACACAACACACAGCCATCCTCACACACCTACTAAACCCTCACTGACTCACCCTCACACATACAACCCCATAAACGCAGTCAGACACCCCCACGCACCCATAGGAATCCACACAAACCGACACACATCCATCTACACACACCCACACATGTCCACAGCCATTCTCTCTCACACACACCACAACTGTACACACCCACACTATTGTAACAATGGTGTAGAATTGATGGAAATCATCCCCCAAATGCTACATGTTCGAGGAAGATACAAGGGGACTAGGGATACATCATTGGCAGCAGTGTGAGCGTATACATGTCTGTTTGAGAATGTGTACGTGCATGCTGATTTTTCTTGCCATGAGGACGCATAAGGTTTCACAACAAGTAATAGATTGAACCTCGTGAGTGCAATTTGAGATATAAAGGATAGTGAGGGCTGTGATTGGAATTCCTGCATCAGTGTATTGAGTATAGCAGTTAGGAGGTCATGTTACGGTTGTACAAGCCATTGTCTCGGTCACTTTTGGAAGATGATTTGCATATTCCTTTCTGCTTCTTATCGGAGGAATGTTGTGAATCTGAATGGGTTCAGAAAAAGATTTAGAACAATGTTACTAGTATTGAAGTGTTTGAGGTAGAGGGCGAGGTTGAATCGGCTCGGGCTATTTTTCCTGGAGAGTCAGGAGCTGAGGGATGAGCTTAAAAATTTCTGTAAAATCAAATGAGGCACGGATATGGTAAATAGACAATGCCCTTTCTCCAGAATGGGGAGTCCAAACAAGCGAGCGTATGTTTAACGTGAGAATAATAACATTTGAAATGGAGCTTTTTCACATGGGGTTGGTGCATGTTTGGAATGAGCTGCCAGAGGAAGATTATTTTACAGAAGGTTCCGTTTCCATGCTGTACATCTCTATGACTCTGTGATTGTGTGAACCCAAGATATTGAACACAGTATCTTATCAAGAGCGAATGAACAGTTAATATCCACCATTAATGGACTAAACCCGTAAACAGTCAATGAGCGATTGGTGCATACTCAGCACCAGCTCACACTTCTGAACTTCACTGAAGGTTGTCATATATAATGGTGGCTGAGAGCAGGACAATTTCACTTCGGGGGTAAATATTTAACAAACCGACAATGACTGCACATGAGTACTCTGCTGAAAACTGGCAGGGAACCTTTGCGTCACACAATTACTAAGAAACGGCCAGCTTCATAAGACGCTGTAGAATCACTGCCTTTTGATAGTCAATGTCATTACCATCACTGATTCTGCCCGCCCCCTTCAACCCATCTATCCATAACCTGGGGAATAGCATTGAGAGCAAATCGCCTGATTGTCTCGTGTCATTCAATGGTATTACCATCATTGAATTATCGAATTCCCTGACGATTAACATGCTGGTGGTTATCATTGAACGAGCAGCCAATCATTTGCCTTTGAAGTTCAGTGATGTTACTGTCACTAAATGCTGCCCGCATTGAAATCCCTCCAGATTAAAAGCTGGGGGGTTACTATTGACCAGAAATTGAACTGGAGTCAACAAATCAATGGAGTCACTATAAGGGAATCTTGCAGTGATCAACTCACCACATGAATCACTCCCTGAAGCCATTCTACCATCGATAAAACATAAGTCAGGAACGCAATGAAACACTCTCTAAACATCTGAATGTGTGCAGCTCCAACAATACTCTGGAGTGTCAACATTATCACACATAAATCAGCCCGCCTGGCTGACACCACATTCAACAAGCATTCTTCAAACCGAATGGTGAAATTGTGGATAGCTCTGCAGGTCTAGCACCAGGCACGAGGCGAAAACTGAAAAAATGTTGCTGGAACCAATCTACAGGTATCCCTCCCGCCACCTTAATGGCACAGTGCCAGTAATGCGTATCAACTACAAAAAGGCATAAATTCTCTAAATATCCTCAGGCAGCACTTTCCAAGCAAATGACGACTTCCATCTAGAAGGACGAAACAACCAATGTACGGGAACACAACACCCTGCACGTTCCCCAACAAATCACTCGCTATCCTGACATGGAAATTAATCGCCGTTTCTTCATGAATGCTGACTCAAAAGTTTTGAATTGCCTCAGTAATGGCACTGTGCACTCGACCTACAATACATGGAACATAACATTTCATGAAGGAACTAATGCTACCTTCTCAAGGACAAATTAGGAATGGCGATAAATGCTAGATCCATAAGTGAATAAAATAAAGGAATCATTTTCAGAAGGGTAACCGTTTGGAGAATACATCTCCTCAAAGATCCGCAAGACGCCATTTATGTGGAGCTGCAGAGAATGAAGGAGACACTAAACTAGTATTTTGCATCAATGTTTGCTGTGGGAAAGGATATGGGAGATGTAGAATAGAGAAAAATGGAAGGCCTCATCTTGAAAAATGTCCATTATTCAGAGGAGGAATTGCTGGATGACTTGAAATGCATAAAAGTCGATAAATCCCCAAAACCATGTCAGGTGCAACCTTGATCTCTGCAGGGATCGAGAGAAGTGATCGCCGGGCCTCTTTGTGAGATATTTATAGCATTGATCGTCACAGGTGCAGTACCGGAAGATTGAAGTTTGGCTAATGCAATTCCATTGTTTACGAAAGGTGGTAAGGACAAGCCAGGGAACAGTAGATCAGTTGACGTCAAACATGGACGTCAAACATGGGCAAGCTGTTGAAGGGAATCATGAGGGAGAGGATGCACAAGGACTTGAAAAGCAAGGATTGATAGTCAACATGACTTCAAACGTGGAAACCATGTCACGCAAACTTAATCGAGTCTTTTGAAAAAGTAAGAAGGAGGATTGATGAGGCCAGAACATTAGATGTGATCTCAATGGACTTCAGTCAGGCGTTCAACAAGGTTACACAATGGAGATTGGTTAGCAAGACTAAATCTCATGGAATAAAGGGATAAGGAGCTGGCTCAAAGGTAGAAGAGAGAGTGTGTAAGTGGAGGGTGTTTTTCAAACCGGAGGTCTGCCACTAGTGGCGTGCTACAGCAATCGGTGCTGGGTCCGCTGCTGTTTGTTATTTACATAAATGTTTTGGATGGAAGCACAAGAGGCACAGTTAGTAAATTTGCAGATGACACCAAAGTAGCAGAATTAGTGGAGAGTGAAGAAGGCTACCTCGGACTAAAACGGGATCAAAATCAAATGGGCCCATGGGCTGAAAAATGGCAGGTGGAGTTTAACTGAGATAAATGCGAGGTGCTCTATTTAGGGAAAGCACATCTTAGCAGAATTTATGCACTTAATGCTAAGGTCCTAGAGTGTGTTGCTGAGTAAAGAGACCTCGAAGTGGAGGTTCAAAGCTCCTTTAAAGTGGAGTCGCAGGTAGATAGGATGATGAAGGTGTTTGGTATGTTTTCCTTTATTGATCAGAGTATTGAATACAAGAGCTGGGAGGTCATGTTACGACATTAAAGGACAATGGTGAGGCCTCTTCTGGAATATTGCGGTCAATTCTGGTCTCCCTCCTATGGCGAGGAATTCGTGAAACTTCAAAGCGTTAAGAAAAGACGTGCGAAGATGTTTCCAGGTTTGGTGGTTTTTGAACTATGGGGAGAGTTTGAATGTGCTGGAGCAGATTTCTCTGGAGTGTCGGAGACATGTTTTTTTTAAATGAGGGGCATGGATATGTTAAATAGACAAAGTATTTTCCTTGGTGTGGGGGAGTCCAGAACTGAAGGCATAGGTTGAACTTGAAAGAGGAAAGTTGTAAGAGTCCTAAGGCACAATATATTCACACAGCGGGTGTACATGAATGGAATGGGCTGCGAGAGGAAGTGGTGGTGGCTCATGCATTTGCAACATTTAAAAGGCATCTGGATGGTTATACGTGTCGTAAGTTTTTCGATTGATATGGGCCGCATGACAGCAAATGGGGCTAGATTGGATTGGGATATCTGATCAGCATGGAAGAGGTGGACCAAAGTGTCGGTTTCCATGTTGTACATCACTATGACGCTATGACTCTATTTAAGCATCTAAAGCATTTCGATACATCCGGGAAACAGAGAGAGGGAGATTTTGAGAGACAGCAAGTGGTAAAATGGGAAAACAGAGAGAAAACCAACTCATGAAACTTCACGATAGAGAAAAAGAGATCCAATGACAAAAAAAGATAGGAAAAGGATGTGGATGGGGGAAGAAAGCGGGAGATGGAGAGAGATTCAGGGACAGTTCTGTGAGCAGATGGACAGATAGGCATGGAGGAAGATAGCGATCGTAGGGAGAGAAAGAGAGTTGCAAACAGATGGTGAATGAGTGAACAGGGAAGCCAGGAACAATGGGAAAACAGAAAACAAGGAAATTAAGGGGTAGAGATTTCTTACTGTGACTTGGAGCAGCAATAAATTGTCAATGTGAGACTGCAAACACAACCCCAGAGATAGATGCCTTTCACAATGGCGTGGGATTGTGGGAGGAAAGACAGTCATTGCTCTATCCATTTCACAGTGTTCCTCTGTCAGCTCGATTGGTTGGACCATACTTTAAAATCAGTAAAATTTGAAACTGGATCTCTTGGCTCAGATATTAACAGCATCGGAAATTGCTGGAGAAACTCAGCAGTTCTGGCAGCACCTGTATATATATAAATCCCACTTATGAGTGGTTTCATTCCGGTGTACTGGTTTCCTTCCACAGTCAAAGATGCGCAATTTAGGTGAATTGGCCGTGCTGAATTGCCTATGCACTCTAGGTTTATGTAGGTTAAGTGCATCATTCATGGGAAATGTAAATATTAGGCTAATGGATTGTTTTGGGAAGGGATACTGATCAGAGATGTGGTGCGGACTCGGTGGGTCTAATTGTTTGTTCCCACACTTCAGGCGTTCTATGAAAGCAGAGTTAATGCTTCAGAGACACATTCAAAAAAGATCTGCTCCCACACTACGGACGTTCAGACCAACAATGTGTACCACGTGTAAGATGAATTGCACAGACGCTCAGAATTTCCTTGGTGATCTCTTTACAAGACCAAGGTGAGATGAATTGTAGAGGTCGGTCAGGTGATGATCCTAGGAGATTACGCAGCTGAAATATGCTATGCAGGGTTTCAAGAGATTGTGATTAAATTATTTTCCACTAGCGCCACATGGCTGCCCAGATGGGAGATTCCAGATCTGTCAAGAATCTGCAGCATTTGGCATAATGACTGTACCCAATAACAGAACTGTATCCTCAGTGTGGCGGGAAGATTTCATCATCGCCATGAATGTGTGGTCTTCATTTCTAACAATGCTGATTTAGACAGATGTGTGCGAGGCAGGAAAATTAATAAGAAGGAAGGTAAAGACATTATTTCCCTTTCTGCTGGTTCTCTCGCCAAAAACTACAGGCAGAGACTGGCTTGGAAACCTCGATAAATTCGAAGAATCATAGGAGAACTCAAGACTTTCACAGTGAAAGCTGTTCAAATCCGCAAGCCAGAATGGAATCGAGTGCTGAATCCTCTCCAACAGTTTATTTCTGTTG
Source organism: Chiloscyllium punctatum (assembly GCF_047496795.1). Lineage (NCBI taxonomy): Eukaryota > Metazoa > Chordata > Chondrichthyes > Orectolobiformes > Hemiscylliidae > Chiloscyllium > Chiloscyllium punctatum. The sequence goes on from NC_092789.1 coordinate 41,353,807, forward strand.
GTTTTACATTGTGGAGGTCAAGACCAACAGATGAAGATGACACAGTTGGAAAAGCAAGATATGAAAGATTCTGCCTGGGTTTTTGTGACCTCCCCTCTCTCCGATCAAATGAACGAAAGACTAAGGCTTGGACAACGGACATTGCAACGAGTTTTATTGATGCGAGTTACAATGCAGTAAGTGAGGGTAATTGGATCCACACAATGGAACACAGTCGATCAACAGAAGTAACAGTTTGCATGAGTGGGTGCCTCAGACTGGTCTCACTTCAGATTTATTTACTGGACATCCATTTTCTCTTGCTGCGGTATAGCCCAATTTCACAAATCCCACTGTAAGGGAGTTCTTGTGGAAGACAAGGGGATCGCTTGCAAGTTCCTCTCTGGAGTGCACAAGAGTTGAAGAAACCGGTAAAACAGGAAGATATACTTCGAGAAATGTCTCCAGCCGGGACTATTTATCCTCCCTGTGTCATCAAACCAGGAAACATGGCGAGTATAAATGTATCCAGTACTGCCAGTGTGATCCAATCAAGGAGATGGACGCCAGAACTGTGTACGGTACTCCCAATGTGGGATGACCAAGGGATGTAAAGATGAGAACCGTGCCCAGTGTTCTCAGTGATGTCTTATCAAGGGAGTTCGAGACGAAAACTGTCTGAACCTTCCCAATGGGTCTCGGGGACTTAGTATTCAGAGGATTGGTGTGGACATCTTGGGTCAAAGGGCTTGTTTCCACACAGTAAGGGTTCCATTAAAAGAATGTTGTCACTGTGACATATTGAGATAGGGACTGTGCACTGCGCTCCCACTGTCGTCGCACTGAGGGTTGTGGCGTCGAGATCTATGTAGAGTGTTGTCTTACCAAGGAAGGTTGAGACCATCTCAATGTTCAGTGAACAAAGTATATTCTAACTAGCGGATATGGCGTCAAGGACAGTGCACAGTGCTTCCAATTTGGTCGACCTTAGAAATATGTAGACCTGTCTTGTACACATTGCTTCGACTGTGACGAAACGAAGGGACATCCAGTCCATTTCTTTGTGCACAGTGCTGTCAGTGTCGTGTAACTGACGGATGAGGAGCCGATTACAGTTAAAAGTGTAATAAATTTGTCTTACCAAGGAAAACCGCAGGTATCGCTACGCACAATGTTCGAAGTAGTGGCACACTGAATGCTGGAGGGATCAGAACTGCCCACGGTGATCTCAATATGAGTTAACCAATGGAAATGTCGATCAGCTCTGTGCACAGTCTTTTCTTTCGTATGGAAAGAAAAAAGGACATAAGGAGATATACGAGTACGTTTTCAGAAAACTTTTTTAAAATATGATTGATTTCAAGGAATCTTTGAGATACTTGATTGCATTTATACGGAACGCATTCCTGTGCTCTGTGCTCAGGCAGCTGAATAAAATCCGGAAACATGACATAATCTCAGATCTCTTGGATTCATCAGAATTAGATGAGTTTAGGTTTCACAATTAACGTGGCATGAGTGTCAACTATTGGTATCGATACTGAATGATATTGCTGAGATCGGGGGACGGGTGAAAAAAAATGGAAACGTTTCTCTATTCAAAGTGTAAACGATGCAGCTACGGACATCTCCTTGTTTGACAGGTTTTGAGGGTAAATAATTTGCCGATTAAATCGAACAGTTTCTCGAAAATTATCCAAAATGAGACCTTGACATAATTTCAGAGCAGGGAGGAATGAGAATCTGGGCTCATTGAAAGAAGACATATAAACAGTCAAATTCCAATACAAACCAGCACACACTTGAGGAGCTGATGGTGCTTTAATTATTTTTCATAGAAATGTACTAACCGAGAAGGAAGAACCTTGGTCCTCGATTCTCCATTCGCAGTGATTGGTTCGACAAGTACCAGGATGATGAGGAGCAAAAGCAGTGATTTCATCTTTCTCTAGAGTCTTTCAGAATAATGGAGAGGTGACTAGAACACCCAGGCTCTTTAGAACAGATGAGTGACTACACTGTAGTTAATAATCATTGTTCAAAATTGAAGATTGGATTGACGATGTGCTCATTATAAAGACATTTCACTAATACCAAATCTAGCTGGAGTCAAAGATTAAGATCTTCTGTCAATCAGTTACTTCTCAATGAACAGACAAACCTAACTGTTTACAAATTGACGTGGTGAAAGTTCACAGTAAACTTTCACACTGGATATGTACGTGTTGTTTAATTTAGTTAAGGGGAATTCTTGGCCGATTATTCCCCTGCTGTCTTTCAGTTCTCCCACAAAGAACTAACAGTGACATTTTTTTAGATTAGATTACTTAGATTAGATTAGATTACTTACAGTGTGGAAACAGGCCCTTCGGCCCAACAAGTCCACACCGCCCCGCCGAAGCGTAACCCACCCATACCCCTACATCTACATTTACCCCTTACCTAACACTATGGGCAATTTAGCATGGCCAATTCACCTGGCCTGCACATCTTTGGACTGTGGGAGGAAACCGGAGCACCCGGAGGAAACCCACGCAGACACGGGGAGAACGTGCAAACTCCACACAGTCAGTCGCCTGAGGCGGGAATTGAACCCGGGTCTCTGGCGCTGTGAGGCAGCAGTGCTAACCACTGTGCCACCGTGCCGCCCACATTTTGCGCCGAATGGCTGAAGTTCCTGTGCATTTAAATGCATTAATCACTTCACACCTGTGAAAGTTATTGCTCAATGCGACATAGCAGCACTGTATGCTGATGCATTAGTGAAAAATGTCATGTTATATTGAACACAAACAATATGAAGTGGATCAAGCCACAATTCTGCCTGATATCTCACTCAGTCCTGTACGAAGTTCAGCAACGAGCGTGATATTATTAAAGAATAGAGTGGGAGCGCACGTTTAGTACTTGCTCCCTGTTACTGCTGTTCTTAGTGATTGAACTGTCCCTTTAACTGTTCCAACGTAGGCCCAAAAGCAATGAGCCTGAGGACAGTATAAACCACAATGTGTTCTGCCCGTTAATAATCAGCTTCTGTTCTCCAGGAGGTCACTATGTCTGTGAGGGGGAAAGTAAAGAATGAGACAGATTCTGGGTGCCTGGCCCTGGCGTTGGTACAGTTTTTCATTGTTGCTGGAGTTGTGCCCTTGCTTGATTTTGCGTGGCATGAATTTATCTCAGCGTGCAATGCTGGTTGGAACTTCATGGAAAAGAGAATCACTTTTTATCCACTCACATCTCATGTGACTTGGGCCAAGCACACTGGGAGAATTGTCCATCCTTCTTCGGTTTCCCCAACTTTGATAGTCCCAAGGGGAGCACTGTGTACTTCTGTGATTCCATTTTACCTTGGGCAGACCACGCTGGGAGCAGTGTGCACTCCTCGGGTCCCAATATACAATAGACAGACCGAACTTGGAGCCTTGTGTAATCGTCACGCACCAATCTATATTGAGCAAATCACACTGTGAGCACTCTGCAATACTGAGGTCCCTACCTACTTTGAGCAGGGATATTTGTAAATATTACCTCCCCGTCTATATCGGACTGGCAACATTGGGAGCACTGTGTAATCCTGAGTTCCCCAACTACTTGTTCGAAGAACACACTGGGAGCAGTTCATGATTCTTAGGTCCCTATCTACCTTGGACAGATCTCACTGGGAGCAGTGCGTAATCCCCACGTCCCAATCGACACTGGACAGACCACACTGGGAGCAGTGTGCACTCCTCGGGTCCCAATCTACATTAGACAGACCAAACTTGGTGTTTTATGTAATCGGCACGCACCAATCTATATTGAGTAAATCACACTGTGAGCACTATGGAATACTGAGGTCCCTACCTACTTTGAGCAGGGATATTTGTCAACATTATGTCCTAGTCTATATCAGACTGGACACAATGGGAACACAGTGTAATCCTGAGTTCCCCAACTACATTTCGAAGAGCAAACTGGGAGCAGTGCACGAATCTTAGGTCCCTATCTGCCTTGGACAGATCACACTGGGAGTACTGTGTAATCCTCAAGTCCCAATCTACATTGAGCAGGCCACACTGTGTAATCGTCATGCACCAATATAGATGGAGTAAACCACACTGTGAGCACTGTGCAATCCTGAGGTCGAACCCTACTCAGAACAAGCTACACTGGGAACAGTGCGTAATCCCCACGTCCCAATCGACACTGGACAGACCACAATGGGAGCATTTAGCATTCCTCAGGTACCAATCAACATCTTGCAGATCACACTGGGAGTACTGCCAACCTTTCAGGAACCAACATATGTTGGACAGAATACACTGGGGATACTATGCAGACCAGATCGCGAGCACTGGTGAGGTCTCAGGACCTAATCTGCATCAGGCAGAAAACACTGGATGCACAGTACATTACTCACCTTCCAAATTCCATTGAGCAGTCATAGCCCTCAGGACGATGTTGACCCGTCACAAACAACGACGGAAAATAAACCAAATTATTTGTGTGTAAGAATCGTGACCAATGCTGCACCAAGTAATGAGTGGAGCAACACAGAATGTTCCAAATCTCGGACCCCTTCCACACGCAGCGTGTTCACTTTAATCCTCTGAGTTATGGTGACAGCAATGTCTGTCATTCAGGCACTTAGATATCACGTGGAACCGTAGCCCCTTGCTTCAGTGATATTAAGATAAGTTGAATAATGCGTACTGCATTAAATAATACCTCTGGATTCTCTTTACTTTCTGAATCGCCCTCTTTTCATATGAACAGGAGGGGCCAGCACAGAGATTCTGAGGGCCCTTTTGAAATGTATTCACTCAAATAATCCCCGTCGCTGGATCATATTTTACACCCAATGCATTGGCCTCGTCCGTCACCATCAAAGGGACGTTCTGTTTCAGAGCAGAATTCCCACAGAAAAGCATTCAACTCACTGCCTCAACTGAGAAAGATCCACATTTTCTTTGCGTTCGTTGATTGCAGATCTCCGTGACTGAACTGTCCCTAAAAAAGATTCGCATTGGAACTCGCCGTTTGCGTATGTGTGTGTGTGTGTGTGTGTGTGTGTGTGTGTGTGTGTGTGTGTGTGTGTGTGTTTACGCATGAGCACGCTTGTGTTTGTGCGTGTAAGTGTGTGTTACGGAGAGAAAAATAATGAATGACAGAAAATAAAGAGCTTCTCCCTTCCAGTGAACACAACTGGCACCGAAGAGTGCAACAGAAAGCAACAAAAGCCTTGCTTTTTCTCCTTTGAACCTTGTTTTCAATGCAACCCATTACTGCTGGAGGAGGAATTAGTGCAAGTTACTTTACTGAACCTGAGTGTATCTCTTAAAATACAGGGACTTTCAGGTATAAAGAAGTGGAGAACATACAACTCCCCGCCCCCCCCCCCCTATATCCTGTGGTGACATTCAAGTAAATTGTGTTTAAATGTGTGCCCTAACCAGACAAACAAACTTTGATCAGTAACATATAAAACTCAAGCCTCATGCAAGTTACCGGTTGTGCTGTTGAAATTCCCGAAGTGTTTGTTTAATCATCCAAACACATTTAATTTCCATCTAGGGGTTTGCTGTCCCTGTCGAATGATGCTGATGCTGCTCCTTGAGCAAAGTTACATTTTTTCTTGTTTTCATTTTTCAAGAGGGTTTTAAAAGACAGAGGATCCAATTTGTCTGGTTTGTGTCTTTGCTAATGGAAATCAGATACTCAATAAATATCCATCAGGGTAAACGTTTTCAGGTAATTTTCAAACACTTGTCCAATGAAAGGTTAGTGGATAATTCTTCAAGTTCATGGCTGCTTCTGCTTTGGTTTAGGTTTTAGCTGGGAATCCAAAGAAAAGCTGCAGTGAAAAGAATTTCAATGCTGATTCTCTCCCCGACAGCTCTCCTGTAAGGACCTGTGTTTGATTTTAACTTATTGCCCATATGATATGTTATGGGGATGTTGCTGGAACTTGGAATTTGATATTAAGCTGCGATAGATTCGGTTGTGTTTCCGGAGAGGTTAAAATATTCCATATTCTGTTATTTTTTCTTTCGTGCTTCACTCCGTATTTTGTATCATTTTGTTTAAAAATGTGTGGTTTGAGCAGCTGTATCACTCCTTCTTTAAAGACCGCAATTTCCCTCTGATATGGTTCATGATGCCCTGCAGGGTATCCCATTCACTTTCTGCAGCTCCGCCCTCAAGCACCAAACATCCGATTGCACCAAGGAACCAATCCCCTGCTCCTCTACTTCCAACCAACCAATGTCTGTATCCATCGCATCATCCTCCACCTTTTCTGCCCCCTATAAACGGAAGCAACCCACACTCCTTTTTTTTCCCGCCCGACCCTTTGCCGCTTTCTATAAAGACTGTGGCCTCCGCGATTCCATTGTTATTTCCACGCTCCATTCTATCCTCCCCTCCTGGCACTTTCTCCTGCTACAGCAATTTTTGCAAAATCTGCTCCCAAACTCCTCCCCTCATCTCCGTGCATGTTCCAAAGGAGCCTTTGGCAGACATCAAAGTTTCACCCGCTCTTCTGCACGTTAATTACTGTATCCATTGCTCCAGTTGTGGTTTCCTCTGCATTGGCGAGACAGGATGCCTCATCGCAAAGTCCTTCAGAGAACAGCTCTGCAGCACCCATAACAACCAACCCCACCGACCCTTCGTTAAACAGTTCAACTCCCCCTCCAACTCCGCCAAGGATATGCAGATCCTGGTAATCCACCATTGCCACACTCTAACCACCTGACCTCTGGATGAAGAACGCCTCATCTTCCGCCTGGGCACCCTGCAAACCCATGACATCAATATGGATTCCACAGATTTCCTCATTTCGCCGGCCACACCTGAGAACAGATCCATGCTTCCAACACAGCGCCACCTCATGGCCGGACTCCCTGTTCATCTTCCTTCTCACCTATCCTCTCTACCCTCCCCTCTAACCTATCACCACGCCCCCATCTCAATTCACTATTGCACTCTCAGCTAACGTCTCCCAAGCCCGAACTGCTCCCATTTGTCTCTCGACCCGCGAGGTTCCCAGCCTCATTCATGATAATGGGCTTTTGCCCGAAACGTCGACTCTCTTGCTCCTCGGATGTTACCTTACTTGCTGTGCTTTTCTAGCACCACACCCACGACTGTAATCTCCAACAACTGCAGCCACCACTTTCACTCCTGTGATTGGTCTGCACTACCTTCCTGATATGTACCATTAGCAAACCGACGTTGCAAATTTGAGTAAAGGGCTGAACGAAGTACTGACAAATGTTGAAGACTGACTTTTCAATCTTTTTGGTGTTTTTTTGCCAAGGTGAAAATGATCCATCTTACAGATGTCATAGTCGGTCAGTCTAGGTGCTCACCTATCCTGCCCGAAGATGTGTAAGTATGTCGTTGTCCAGACAAGTGAAGAGCAGATAGTCCTCAACATAGATCAACAAAAACAGAGCAGCATGAGTTGATCTTATTCTTTCACGGATGCGGGTGTCACTGGCTGGGAACAACATAAATTGGTCTTCTTCTGCTGCTCCTTCAAAAGATAATGCTGACTTGCCTTTTTGCGCAGTTGCAGTCCATGTGGTGTTGTGCCTGTGTCATTACGGAGGCAGTTGCAGTGAATTTTCTACCAGCACTGAAGGATCAGTGACATGTTTCCATGTTGGAGTGGTGCATGACTTGAAGGGGAACTTACAGGTGGAGGTATTCATATGCGTCTGCCATTCTTATCATTCGATATAGCCGTGGTCGTGGCTTTGCAATACGTTATCTGAAGATCTTTGGCGAATTTCTTGCTGAAACTGAGAGTTGGTGCTGTAGGGAATGGTTGCTTATGAATGTGTTTCGCAAACAGGTGGATTGCTTTGCCCCGAATGCTAACAAGCTTCTTGTGTGTTATTGGAGCTGCACTCATCCAAGCAACTGGGGAATATTCCATCATACTCCTTACTTGAGCGTTGTTGACAGGCAGTCCCTGAGTGGCTGTAGGATTCTGTATTTGCAACCTGCTGTTGTTGCCACTCTACTTATATTGCAAGTCTAGTTTGTACAGACTGCTGCTACTGAGCGCAGAGATGTGTTTAAAATCAGATTATCCATGACCTTACTGAACTGCAGAGCAGGCTTGTTATGATCTTGTTCATACGTTCGAAAGGGTCGCCACCTCTGGGCATCGGAGGTTTGAGAGAGATGATTGAGAAAGTATAAATGACCGGCCCCCGCAAAATAAGGGATAGCAACATTTGATTTGCAGCAGTGGTGTGCATGGAGAGGTACGGTTGTGAGTGAGAGGATCCGGAGAAAAGTGATACCATGTTGCGATAATGGCATGGCTATAAAATGTGTACTGTATCGTGGTTCCTGTTTAGAAGTACATTGAAACCAGAGGCATAGAGCTGTTCGTGGTGCTGTAAAATGTTTGTAAGACCTTAATTTTTAAAAAAAGCTGGAACAACAGAAGTAGCCTGGATGGGTATTTCCTTTTCTCACAGGTTAGGATTACTAGATTGTATTTAGGTCTTAAATTCAACAGGAGTAGAGGAGATCTTTCACGCGTTCACATACACAACCAGAAGCTGGCGTTACTCTTTCTGCTGCAGACATTGGATTTGAGGAAATCAGACTTCTAAATATGCGTTTTTGCAAAAGGATGTGTTTATGGCATGTTACGAGATCACAACAGTTCATCAGTAAGGATTACTGTACCCAACACCCTGTTAATGGTGTTTTGCTTAATGTTGAGTTATTTGACCATTAAAATCGCATCTGGAATACGGCACCTTACATTTGCCTTAAAATAAGCAAACCGTGCTGTTTTTGCATCAATCTGAAACTACTTTGAGATGGACTGGTATGATCAGGACCATAGCAATTCCTTTGGGAGATGACCAGACGTTACGCTACATCAGCCCGATGCTCGGCCATGGAAAATGACACTATTTCAAAACCATTACCCACCATAATTCCTCCAACTACTGGGTACACCCGGAAGCAGTATAACATGACGAAATCCCTCTCATATCTTCAAAGAAAAGTCAGAATCAGTGGAAGTCTTGCCGATTATGACAAACTGGGCGAGTTGCAGAAACCATGCATTGAGAATTATGCAAACTGCAACCAGAAGACAGCATTGCTCTCAACATTACAATCCCTTGCATGTTGACAAAATTAACAATCAAACACCTGATTATTGTTCAACAGGTTTCTTTGAAATAAACGATTTGCACTATAAGCTGATGTTTTTCGATTCATAACGTAGTCCATCTCCACATCATGTTTTCTATGTTGGCTGTTGTTAAAATACCCAAATACCCTCTGTACATCAGGGGACATATCGTTTGGTTCAGTCGCAAAGGCTTCCTTTACAAAAGTCATGCCAGAGGTGGAAGACTTGCCCAGCAGAGGGATTGGTCACAGTTCAATTAAAGTCAAGATGAGATTCTATTCCAATGATTCAAGGAAAAATGGAATTTTGGAGGAATTTAGGAATCTTTCAGAGACATGGAATTGGTGACTTCGTAGAGTGAGTGGGAAATAGGTGGTTTTGATGTAACACTTAAGCATATACACCAAAACTGCCGATGCTGACTGTAGTGTCAAGAATAAAACAATTGTGGAGCTCTTGTGTCATCTCATGGTTTTGAAATATGTATGTCAGAGACCGAATTAGAATTATCCAATCCAATTCTGTCGAAAATGCATGGATAAAAGATTTCAGCTCCAGATCGTAGTGAAGTGTGTTATGTTATCTGCGGTCTCTGAAAGTCAAATAACAGTTATTGGCGAGATAGAAAGTAACCTCCTGGCTCCAGGAAATAAAGCACAGTTTCATATGAACACAAGAAAGGAGGAGTCCGGTGAACTCTTCAAGCACATTCTACCATTCACCAACGTCGGGGTTGCCTCTATTGCCGAACTCCGAATTCTTGCTTTTTGCCAATAATCCTTAGTTTCTTTGAACAACAAAAATGTAATAACTCATCCAGAACACACTCCTGTTTGTGCAAGATCGTTTCAAACTTCCATGTGTAGAAATGCTTCCCAACATCTCTGGCTGTAAATGTCAGAGAAAGCCCACTACTTCCAGAATATCCAACCCACAAAAAAATTTTAAGTTCATGCACCCGTCCCCTTCCCCCAGCCCGACCCAATTGTCAGCATGAAGACTTCCATCAAACTCTTACCTTTCTAAATTCTAGAGTCAAAATGCTTCATTTGTCTAATCCAATTATCGTAAACCTGAAGAACATATATAATTTCTGTAACCCTGTATTGTTGCCGCTCCATCGCCAACATACCCTTCCTATGCTTGAAAACAAAGGCCTATCGTGTGCTTGCCTTCATTGGAGGGGGCAAAGAGTATAAGGATAGACAAGTTACGCTGCAATTTTATCGAACTTTGGCTCGGTCACTCTTGTAATATTGCGCACAGTTCTTTTCACCGCACTATCAGATGAGGGTACAGCAACGTTTTCGGGACATTTTGCACATTATGAGCAGTTTCAGCTGTGAAGAATGTTTGCATATACTGGCTTTGTTTTGAATAGAATGCAAGATGTTGAGGCACTACTTGATAGATGTTTATAAAATTATGAATGCATGGATCGTCTAGAACTTATGACACTTTTATTGTCAGGTTGGACAGTTCATTTACTCAGCAAGTCAGGTTCAAAGCATTGGAGGAGGTGGGGGGAATGTGCTGGGGGAGTTAGGTTGGGGGCTGTTGGTAGTTTTCAAAGCGATTTTCAAGGCGTGTCTTTGACCCAAATGGTCTTGAGTGCCTGGAACACGCGGCCAGAGGTGATGGTGGGAGCAGACACAACAGCAACATTCAAGAAGCATAAGGAAATGCATGATTAGGAAGGGAAAGGGGGAAAACATAACCTGCAATTGAAGATAATGTAAATGAGTCACCATAGGCTTGAAGGCGAATGGGTTGTTCCTGCTCTGCATTATTCTTTGCTGTTGGATAAAAATGGTAGTCGAGACAGAAGAGGGCGAGAGGAAAGGAAAGGTAGCGATGGAGATATGGAGAGTTGATGAACAATAATGGAGAGGAAGGCAGGAAAGAAGAAGAGATAGAGATGTCCAGAGGAATAGATGAATGTAGAGAGTCAAGCAAATTGGACAACAGAATAATTTTTTTGATTGAGATTCTGCATGATGGCAGCCCTATCGAATGGTGCCTCATTTTGTTTTGAACCCAGAGCCGGCAGACTGATCGGAAAGTGCCAAAGAACTTGTGGTGGAAGTTTGAAACAAGACAGTCGTACATTTAGAGATTTAATACAACGTCAGGCAGCGGCATTGAGGAGAATTTGGTTTAAAACTACATATTCTGGTTTTAACTATTAAATTAGTGATTTTTGACTGATCGATTGATTTGCCGATACTCCGCACGAACTTCACCTGCTGTGTGAACCTAGTCTGGTTCACAGCATACATCTTAGGCTCTGTTCAGCAGCTGAGGATCTGAGGAGTATCCCTATTCGAGCACAAAGTAATGACATTGACAGACATTCTGAATGATACACCTGGTACCATAAAATATCATTGTCAATGCTAACAGTGATCGGTCAAAATTATCCACGCTCACAAACAGAGTCATAGAGTCAAATAAATGCACAGCATGGAAACAGGCCCTTCGGTCTAACCTGTCCATGTCGACCAGATATCCCAACTCAATCTAATCCCATTTGCCAGCACGCAGCCCATATCCCTGCAATCTCTTCCGATTGATATATCCTAATGCCTCTTAAATGTTGCAATTTTACCAGCCTCCACCACATCCTATGTCAGCTCCTTCCATACATGTACCATCCTCTGCGTGAAAAAGTTGTCCCTTAGGTTTCTTTTATATCTTTCCCTCTCGCCCTAAACCTATGACTTCTAGTTCTGGACTCCCCAACCCTAGGGAAAAGATTTTGCCTATGTATCCTTTCCATGCCCCTCATAATTTTGTAAACATCTGTAAGGTCACCCCTCAGCCTCTGGCGCTCCAGGAAAAACAGCCTCAGCCTGTTCCGCCTCTCCCTCGAGCTCAAATCCTCAAACCCTGGCAACATCCTTGTAAATCTTTTCTGAACCATTTCAAGTTTCACGACATCGTTCCGATAAGAAGAACAGAATTGCGCGGAATATGCCAACAGTGGCCTTACCAATGCCCTGTAAAGCCGCAACATGGCCTTCCATCTCCTGTACTCAATGCACTTGGGTTTCTCTTTGACTCACTTCGTTGCAGTCAGACCATACACTCCTCCTTGCTTTTTTTTGGTAATTAAACTGTTTCTCATGTTTAAAAAACGTGAAGCATAAACGGTAGAGATGTAGCTTTGGAGTTAGAATGTGGTGGAGATACTCAACTGTGAACCAGACTCGAGAATACTTAACACCAGCTGTTCTGTCGCGAAACCAGAGTGTTTGTGAAATTTAGTGAATGCACTTCCAAAATACAGTACTTTGAAATCTTCAATCTAACACTCTCCCACATGGCACTCCATCAGATTATTTCGGGTCATTTACCCCGTCATGATTAAAGCACCTGTCAGCAAAACTGATTGAACAGTGCGTGGAACAGTTTCTTCCTGCAGCATACTGCACATGTTCCTCAATGTCAGCAAGCACAGCGAATGAAACGGAACCCAAAGAAAACAGTATCAAGGCTACTACGTCAGCCCCGAGAGAACTGCAAAGACAGAATTGCAATCAAGACGACACAGATCAAACACTGGTAGCGTCTCTATGTATACATGGGGAAAGAGGAATATTTCGACACTAAACGTCTGTTTACAATTGCCAGAGTATTATTGGTGCCCTTTTGTCTGAATTACTTACATAAATGTTCGTACTGCAGATGACAGTAATTTGGAAACTATGCAAAATGACTCTCTTTGTTAATCCATTTGAAATGCTTCTGAACTGTGTGGGTGAGAACCGCTTTTGTGACCTGAATAGAAGAAGCATATAATTAATTTTGCACGAGGTGTAAGACCAGCAGAAAGATGAATGATCTCACTGAAACACAGGGAGATCATTTTCTGTGTTAGTGAATGCGGCAGAACGTCGACAGAATTCGCAGCATCTGTGGTGAGATATCAATATTTTATATACAGTTAACCATCATCAGAACAATTCTCATTGGGGAATTTGAACTCAATTAAGCAGAGGCGGGAAGGTGGGTATCAGGGTCTGGGGTAAGGAGAGGAAATATCTTGAATTAAGGACTATTAAAAAAAAAACCGTTGGTCTCTCATATCCTTTGTGGAATCTGTCTGCTTAATGTGTCTCTTCTGCCTTTGACTCCAGACAAACGGCAGCGTGGTTTACTCGTAACGTCCCGCCGACAATTTGTTCAACAAAGTCTAGTCCAGACAGTGAAACTAATGAACGTAAAAGCATGCTTTTGAAAATTGTGTCGTCATTGGATTGTCTGTATTTCTCCATGGAACAGATGTGCAGATTCCAATTGCTTGCTTATAGTTGTTTTAGCGTCAATGGTTTTATATATCTGTTCAAAACTATATTCGTTCCCCTTCACTTAAAATCATGTGAGAGATTTTATTTGGTACTTAACTGCCGATAAGTCTTTGTGTACGTACATTTGGCTAAGCTTTCTGCTTCTCTGTATTTCTTTGAGAATTTTCTTCAGTTATTTTGTACACCCGTTACCATCCAGTCAGAAAGGAGAGAGTAGAATTGATCACTTTTCATTGACTCCACACTTCCCTCAATTTTAAGGAAGCATGCTCAAATTCAAACCAGTTTTAACTCTGTCCTTACAGGTAGACCCTACACAAAGTATTTCAAAACCTCTGTGTCGATCTATGACTGCACAGTGCAGTATGGATACAGTTTGGTTTTGCCATTGAGAACTGGTTTTGTCGTGGCTTTTCGTCAACTCTTCACACTTATATTTTAGGCAAGTGTTTTTTTTTAAGTAGACACTGACCTGATTTCTGCTTTTATTGCAGAATGCAGTTTATGGTAATAGGTTGACTGGATTTCAGGAGTTTGCTGGTCATACAGCATCCAGGACATTTCCATTGTCACCCATTCTCTTTCTCCGATATTCATGACAAATAAAGGAAACATGACCAAGGAAGGCATTGTGAAACTTTTAAAGCTCCATGTCATTTTTAAGTGGTAACTTAAGCGCCTCAGAGGCTGAAAACAACATTTTCCCTCAGAATGGAAGTGAACACCGCTGAAGAAAAGTAATTCTAATCAAAACACTATTTATATATCTCTCTCCCTATCCAGCAGGAACTGTTTAGTTACTCTCACACTTTCCTTTTTAATGACTAAATAATTAATATCAGTTCTACTTTTATTTGAATTGCTTGTGATGTCCGTTTGAGTTATTTTACATCAAACCTACATTTTAATATCACTATGCTAAAAGACTCATATAATGCATTTTACTATTAACTATTTCACAACTTACACAGAGAAAACGCAAAAAGATACTCAACCCTTCTGAAGAAGGGTCACTTTTCTTTTAAATGTTCGAACTGTTTTATTTCCTCGTTAAATTTCCAGACGTGTTGACTTTGTCCATTATTTGAAATTTTTATGATGTCACTCAAGATGTCACTGTACCAATCACAATTCCCGCGAGACTGCAGTTTGAGTGAATGGGACACTCCAAGTGTAAGAAATATCCAAGACCAAACAAGTGAGGTGGAATTGTTTCCTACAGAGGTTTTTAGTAGTAGAGACACATAGCAAAGTGTCCTATGAATTTTTTTTCATTGATACGTTGTCTCCTACATTGTGCCCACACCCTACAATATTCTTACGCAGTGCCCGAGTGAATTGTCTGATTCTTACTGAAGTTTATGATTCAATGAGACGGAATTGATGGTTTCATGTTGACGTTCTCGATTTGAATGTCTGCAATGGAATCCTCTGTTTTTCATTGGATGTTCAAATTCATTAACATCGGGTTATCTGAGGTCTCTCACTTCACGATATGCTGTATTTACCGAACGAGGTTGTCTTTAATTAATAAATAATTGGGAAAACGGAAAACAATATCTGCAGCAAAGGTGCTCTGGTAATTCCAATAAAGGTAAATGGAGAAATGAACCACGTTTCAGTTTACCAGAAACAGGGATGTATTCTTATGGAGAAAGACGTTAAATTTAAACATTGTTAGCTAAACCATTTCTCGACAGGATTCATTATGTAGACAAGGCAAAAGTAAGGATGGCAGATACTGGAAACCAGAGTTTAGATGAGAGTGGTGCTGGCAAAGCACAGCAGGTCAGGCAGCATCCGAGGAGCAGGAATATCGATATTTCTGGCAAAAACCCTTCATCAAGAGTGGAGGCAGAAAGCCTCCAGAGCGGTGAGATACATTTTTTAGACCGCAATCAAACTTATCTCCGAATTAATACCCACAGCGATTTTACGTTATTTTTCAACTCTGCTCTGAATTTGCTCCGTGCTGCTGCATAAATACAAGGGTTTGGAAAGGAACTAAAATACATCAAGATAAATACCACTTCACTTGCGATAAATTTGGTGTTTGTGAACTTGCCTCTGTAATTAACGGTGCTTTTCATTTTGGTAAGAGACAACCTCAAGGTATTTGTCAACCAGAGCAAGAGAAAGATGACTGACATTAACAATAAAAAAAATTATGGATTTTCTGAGGTTCACCATTTTTGAGAGGATTTGCTTTCCTGTCTTGGAGCTCTGGAGTTCAGTGGGGATTCGATTCGCCAACACAATACTTTGGACGGTTAATGAATTACACAAGGCAATCAGAGTAAAGGGAATCGGAATGTCACAGGCGCCGTAAAATCAGACATAAAGTACACCTGCAGATTAGGAACAAAATGCTGCCCGTGATCGGCAGTTCCACTCCACATTGTTAATAATTTTCTCAGGTTCATATGAAATCGAAACTGATACTTCCTTCAGTACGACCACAACCATGATAGTTATGACAAGAGGGACTGGAGGTCTCTTTGTGCAATATTGTATTTAAAATGTCTTGCGGCAGATCACGACACATCTGTCACGTCTGAAAAAAAAACAATGCACTAAACAGATAAATCGGGAGTGACAGCGAACATGTATGTAATGACTCTGCAAACAGGAGTATGGGACAGTAATGACAAAGCAATGTGGTAACTGGAGATGTATTAGAGTATTATAATGTTGATCAGGGCCAGTATATCTGTTGTTGCTGTGGCCAACATGTATACACTGATACACTTGGCAAGACCACACTTTCTTTTTGTGAGAGAATCAAAATTATGACCAATTTCGCCATGTAAAGAAAAGAAAAACAGCACGAATATTACAACAATACCAGATTTGTGCAAATTCGTAATTATCAAAATGTAGCTGCAAAGAAATTGGTCACTTGCCTCAATATACGTAGAAAGAGAGATGACATGGTTCAATACAGGGAGAGACTATGTGGACTCATCAGGTTGTATTATGGGATGGTGTCTGTGACCGTTCCCCCGAGTGTGAGAAGCACCCGGTCATTTCCCGCCTGCATCGGACATTTCTAAAAATATCTTTGAACAAGTTGATGAGGAAAAACATGTTAACCGTATCAACTTACCAGGCATAGCGACTGTTGCAAATAACGGGTAATAAGTGTCTTTCAACAGCAGAATTTCAGGCTTCCCCATTTTGTGTGAGTGTGAACGATTTGGAGACTCTGTAGTTATCTGGGTAGCCAAAGCCGTGGCAATGGATGGGAATCCATATTCATACATGCATCATTTCTACATGGAAGCTGTCAATTGAATTAATCACAGTTATTTAATAAATAAATTCGGGAAGATTTGATTTTGGCTGAAACTGGAGATTGAAAGAATCAATATTTTTCAACGCGAAAAAAATCTGGTTTCTTCCTACCAAAGGAGCAATGGGAATTTTTCTCAATTGAATTTCGTTGTCAATATCTGTGGCGAACGTCTGGTGCCCTAAATCCATGTTATAGTCATTAATATGTTTCAGGCCGAAACGCTCTGAGCTGTCTAAACACTTCCTTTCCTGCATCATATAATCTCACACTTTGGTGGTCGTTCTTATTCAGACTGCTAAACTTCCCATGTCCCTACATTCACTCAGCTAAGTCGGTCTCAGTATTTCCAGCAAGCTGATGGTATTTCTGATCTCTGGGCTATATCGCCTTTTCCTGTGCATCAGAAACACTGTATGTATCGCCATCAAAATTTTTGTGTTTGATTTTTGACAATTTATTAGAAACATAGTATTTGAGATACAGGGTGACTCATCGCCGCTGATCGTTGCTCAGGGCCTCAACTTTTGCAATCTGTCTTAATGGCTAAATGAATGAATTCTGAAGTTTTGATTTGTATTTTTTTTGTTAAAATCGCTGTCTCCCCATCTCAGTTACCACTTTGCCAATTTATTGCAGCTTCCCAAGCAAAATTCGTAGAGTGAGCAGTTGGTCCAGCTGGCTTTACAATTCTGCAACAAAATTCGATTTTTTTTCATTACAGTTATGCTTTCTGAATCTGAACCACACTTCGTGTCGGGCCGACTGTTCCTCAGAAAAGTTCATGAATGCATGAAGTGAATTCTTTGCAAGTCTCCTCAGAAAAAAATTGATGTGAGCTCACAGGCTGTCTCATCGCTGTCGTGGAAGTTAAATCGACTCGACTCAAATGCTATCAAGAGCAAAGAAAAAGTTTATTTCATATTTCACCAATGCAGGAAGACCCAACATGTTTGGCAAAACGCCTCATATAAGTGGCCCTGAACAGCTTTCACATAATGTCTTTATACTGTACTTCGCTTAGCCTTGTAACTCGCTCAAGGACAAGAGCTGGGAACATTCGAGCTCCTTTCCACATATGGAGATGCTTTTCACATTCCTTTGCTGTTGATATAATCGCTCACTGCCCTTGTGTTTTCCATGACATTGCTGAATCGACTGTTTGCAAGTCGTTGCAAGGCCAGGCTGTCTGCGCGCAAAATTCAGCACAGTATTAGATTTAGCAAAGTATTCACTTTCAGATTTCACAGGAAATGTTAATTTTGTTACTTTTCCATTTCCCCCCTCTTTGGCATTTTATGACAACAATGACAAAAACAAAACAAAATGTACAGAACCAGACAGCTACACATCAAATTGCTTAGGGTGGACCAGGCCTTTCCTCCGACACCAACTACCAAAAAAACTGTGTGGTGGTCTCGTCACTTACTCTGGTATGCCCTGAATATAGCCCATTATAATACATCACACCCTTCAACGTCACTGTATGGTGGATCCACGCAATATGAGATTCCTGCTGTGGGGCCACTTATCGTTTTTTCCGTTTGGTTTCCCGCTGCACTCATAAGCAAACGCCGTAGGCAGGTACACAAGCTGGGTCCGAGACAAAGCACTATTAGTAAGGCCAGTCCTTCAACTAGTACAATGTGCCAGATCCAATAAGCCCATCCTCCGCAAAAGAAGGTGAGCCTTCAGAATCAGGAGTCATCTACTGGGGGAGGCTGCCGTATCGCCGCCTTCATGTGATTTATTACACGACTGATATGTTGGGACTCATCTGTATTTGGTTCCTAACATTTTGCAGGCGCCACCTCTCTTGACCCTCAGTATGTCGAGTACTAATCGATTTTATATCACTCCTTCCCTTACTGCCGTTAACTCAGTACGAATGAGTGCTAGACCTTCCTCTATCTCATTTGCTAACAGTAATACACTATACGTGAGGCCATTAATCTTGTTTATTGCCACCATTGTCCCTGCTCTCAAGAGAATAGACCACCCAATATTTGCTCCTGGTGTAGTCCAAGGGTCTGTGAGTGTGTAGCCATTCCAAGGCCGTGGGATATCCCTTCAGCTTCGCCCGCTACTGGCCTTTGGGACGAACACTGTTGTGCCAGTGGACAGTATCTCAGGGTAGAAGCACCCCTTCAATCATAGGGGAAAGTGAATATGACCCTTTCGCTCCACAGGGTCATATCATACCCGTCATCACAGCCTGATTATTGATAAATGAACAAGTATTATTGATGATCGTACCATTTGCATAGGTTGCTGAGCAAGAGTCATTGTTCAAATAGTGTCAAATACACTTGGAGATCCCCAAGTGGAGTCTCCTCAGATTTGTACAAATTTGTTTCTCCCCTGCCTACGGGTGGTGGCGCGAGATTTGCCATAATTGCTCCCCCTATCAGTGTCAGGGCAGTTGCTTCTCACGTAAGCATGCAGCTAACATTTCGTGCCTGGCTCTTTGTAATTGGTTCGATAGTATGTCGTTGAGCTGTGTGCAAACATATCCAACAAGAGTAGCCAACCTCTAATCTCTGGCGTTGTATTCGGGCCAACACACAAGCTTTGTTTCCTTCACATTGAGCGATGTTTCTTCGCACCTCGCAACCTACTGGCGTCGCCTTTACGCCATTTATCTCCTGCAGAGCGAATTCCACTTCCGCGATAGACTCGCTCCCGAGCCCCGGCCGATTCCTTCCGGGTTCGGGCTGACATTAATGTGCTCTGCCCCGCTTGATGTAAGGTCCATGATGAGGTTTGGTTGGTTGCCATGTTACTATCTTCTGTACGTCCTTCAGCGTTGGGGGGTTGCGTGGTGTGGGTGGGAGGAGCGTGGTGGGGGGTGTGGAGCACTGTACCACGATATTCACCTGCCTATAGATGACGGAGAAGGGTTTATCAATTCCACATCACCAGACTTCTTCATTGCTCTTCTGAGTCTTGGATTTTATCACCCGTGCCCCGGCACTTGCTTCCTTGATAATAAAATACACATTTCCCGTGTCAGCTGTCCCTGTAGCCGTGTTTGCTACTACAAAGTGCCAGTCACTGGGACCACAGGGATCCCTGCATAAGCATTTGTTGTCCCATTTATAGTTGTCCTGGTTACTAAACGTCCATGGGTTGCATATAAAGTTCGATTTAGCATCCTCGGATAAGATAACTGTCTGCGGCCACATCCGAGATGTCACTACCTTTACGAATAGTCCTGCCGGGGAGCTCGCTAACAGTGTGAGCTGGGGCAGAACCATATTTGTACGAGACTTCTAATCGCTACTTGCACTTATTTGTTTCCTGTGTTGTCCGATGTCTCTTCAACTCCAGTTGTACGTTTGCAATGGCTAGCGTGTACCCACGTGGCTCTTTTGGCGATCTTAACAGCTGTCTGTGCTGTAAGAAGCACTTGAAACGACCCCAGCCACCTCTTCACCATCCAGCTTTTCCTCATCATGTCTTTCACCATTATCCAGTCTCCAGATTAGAGCTCGTGCCGCTTCCCTTCTGCTGGTTTGGAAAGTGAGCTTTCACTTGATTCTGTATTTGAGACAAGAGTGTCAAGAGCTTTATACAGTAACACAACATCTCATCCTCACAGTGATCTGTTAACTGTCTTATATTACATCTTGGGCCAATTGTTGCATTGGGCGGCCGACCTAACAAAATCTCAAACGGACGAAAATTGGCTCCCCTCTTCTCCCAGATCTCATGTCCATTAGCACAATTGGAAGTGCCTTTGTCCATGTCACCTCTCGTTCCATTTTGTTAATTTATGTTTTAGAGTGGTATTCTTTTTCCCCTGCTCCACCGTTCACTGGGTGGTAGACACAATGTTGCCTCATGTTTAGTACCAAATAATTACCGAACTGGCATAGGGCGTTATTGACAAATAGTGTCCCATCGCCGCTACTAAGTGTTTCAGGAATGCCCCATCTCGGAGTTATCTCAGTTAGAAAAGCCTTGGCTACTGCACTGGCATTCTGTTTCGACATGGTGAAGGCTTCCACTCATTTGGTAAACATATCCACGATGACCAGACAATAAACTTTCCCTTCTGTGGTTGTTACTTCAATAAAATCCATCTGTAAATGTCCAAAGGGTCTACGGGTTTGGGGTTGTGTTGCCTGAAGCATCAATATTCCCCTCCCCACATTGATAGTGCCACAGATAACACATCATTCACAATATTTCTGGGAATAATGTGTCAATTATTGAGTGTACCAGTGTATCGAAATACTGTTGCACGAACACCCCCTCCCCCAACCCCCGCTTGACGCATTGTCCTTAGTGTGTGTCAGTATGGCATAGAATGAGATGAAGATTGCGGTAGACAGGGTTTACCATTAGGGCCGCACCATACACCTTCCCTCCCGCAGCACCCTGCCTTTGTCGACTCACACTTATCTTACTGCGTCATCCCCATACGTCTGCTTTTTAGATTATATTACTTACAGCGTGGAAACAGGCCCTTCAGCCCAACAAGTCCACACCGACCCGCCGAAGCACAACCCACACAGACATTTAACCCTGCACCTAACACTACGGGCAATTTAGCACGGCCAATTCAGCTAACCTGTATATTTTTGGACTGTGGGAGGAAACCAGAGCACCAGGAGGAAACCCACGCAGACACAGGGAGAACGTGCAAACTCCACGCAGTCAGTCACCGCCTGAGGCGGGAATTGAACCGGGTCTCCGGTGCTGTGAGGCAGCAGTGCTAACCACTGTGCCACCGTGCCTCCCAAATTTGCAGTAAAATTTTTTGTTATCCACATGTCAAACTGATCACTTGGTGGCTGCTGGGATGCCGTCATTGCCGCTGGCTCCGCCTTTACATTGCGTTGAGAAATTGATTCGTTATTTTTCTGTGGATGCTGAACAATCCACAACAAAAAAATTTCCATGTTTGGATTCTGAAGTGGTTAATGCTGCAAATCTGGTCTGGGGCTACAGATTTCATTAGTTCAAGCAATGCAGTCATGTGGATCTTCGTCTCCTTCTTTGGAGATAAGGCTGGCAGGGTTAAGGACGTTACATCGCTTTCTTGTAACGAGAGGCATCTCCAATAACACAGTATTGTATCTGAGACAACGTGCTGCCGACATGTGAGCTGTCTTCTTCTCGGAAAGTAGTAAGAATACTGGAACAAATACAGTTAGTTATCACCAGAGCCGATTATGTCCCTGGATACTACAACAGCCTTTTCAGCTGCAGCCATGAATCGCAGGCATGTAGGCAATCCTGCCTCTACGGGATCTGGTTTAGCCGAAAATCCTCCATTTTCCCCCATGATCCTACACCAAGCACAGATGTCATACAGATAGCTTCTCATCCAGTGTTTGAACAGTGTAGGTGTAGTTTGAGGAGCATTTTTCAATTCAATTAAGGCACTCTCGGACTCTGGCTCTGCAACCTTTGCTATGGTCTATGTCACTTTGGGGCACCTCAAGGTGCGCTTAATGTGGGATAAGCATTCTACAGTAAGAGTACATGCCAAAAAAAAGGATAGCAATTCTTTCTTCGTGTAAGGCTTTGGAATTTGCTGGATGGCTTGCACTCTGTCTTCACCAATGGCCTTCCCTTGTTTAGATACAAAGTGACCTAAGAACATAAATTGTAGTTTTGTGACACTAGCGTTGTTCCCTTCCCTCGCCAGAAGCTAGAGCAATGCATGTGTAATTCTCTCACACACGTTTCCTCCGTTGGTGCTGCTATTAGACATACATCTACATACTGCAGAAGGCGCTGACGCCGGGATTAATGCAAGAGACTACAGACTCCGACTTTGACCATCATTATATATGGTCGGGGACTCACAGTAACCTTGACAAAGTCTTGTGAAGGAATACGATTTCCCTTTAAATGAAAACGCGAACCCGAATTGCGTATACCGGTACACTAAATGACGCATTTAATAAATCCATAACAGGAACCATGAAAAGTCCGGTGGAATTTGAGCCAATATAATATACGGGTTGGGAGCTTTTGGGGCGCGCAGGACGAAAGCGTTATTGACTGCCTCTCTGTCTTGAACAAACTTCCATTCCTCCGGTTCACCTGGAATGTTTGTCTTTTTCACCTGAAAACCGGGGGTCCTCACCGGATAGTTTTTACAGGGGATTATCATCCAGCCTTTAGTAGGGTTTCAAATATGAGAATAATTCATTCTATCGCTTCGGGTTTTAACAGGAATTGTGCTATACAAGGACAATACTCAGACTTTGGGGTTATTCTTTTCTGTTCACATCCTGATGTGAGCCCCACATCTTGTTTGCCTTTTGCCCACAGCTCAATTTGGACTGTTTTTAATATTGGGTCCGAGACATCCATCTTAGGAAAACGCCAGGCTATCCTCCTAGGTTCTTTAGGGCTAGCGAGGGTTATCTGTACTGCCCTATCGCCTGAGCAAGCCAATTTAGTTTCTTCCTATATGTCCGCATATCAGTCTTGAGGTCGGTTTCATAGATTGGAGTAATTTCTTTTATAGCGTCGCGTGTTCTATCAAATTCAGCTTTCCCGTGTCCCAGGTCATACTGTGTCTTTTACCTTTTTTGATATTTCGTCCTTCATTCCATTGAAGCAGCTGTTCTTCACGTGTGGCACAGGAGGTGTGATCTCTGCCCTCTCGGATGGTGTCAGTACATTATGGGCATTATGGACTTCAGTGAGGCGCGTAAGGTACTGGGACACTCTCTCACTTTCTTGTTGTTTACACATTCCAATTTTGGTCATGTCCATTTGCACTTGGAATGCCTCTCTACAGGCGATTGCCATTGCTGTGACAAAATCTTAAAGTCTCTGTTTCTCTCCGCTTGCAGGTCAGCTGCTCTGGTATTTATGTTTGCGGCTGGCTAGTTGTACCTCATTTGGGTGACATTCGCACAGTTTTCGTGCAAGGAGACGTCTCATCTCTTGTGACATGGGACAGAACTCGGTACAGAATCTTGCCACTTCTTCGATGAACATATTACATCCAACCTCGCGTGGCTCAGGCAAGTGTACATGGGCACTTTCCAAGCCTTTCTTGGTCCACGACCGGTGGACCAACATCGGCTACCCTTCTGGATCTGCAACTTCAATCATTGGTGTTTGCAGAACCTCCTGGTCACGTGATCGTGCGTCAGTACTTTCACCGTCTGACTCAACTTCCGTCATGGGGTGACAGCGTACAGGCCCTGGAAGCCTTTCCCTCTTGGAGTGACCGTTGCTAATTGGTATACTTGCTTCGATCTATTGTGGTTATGATATCCGACCGGTGATTCAAAAGGCCCTGAGGTGGCGGCCGCTGACTTGGAATCTTCGCCAGACGGACATCCTGGGGGGCTGCTGGTCTCGGAGGGCAGCATGAAGGTTAGGATCAGAAACAGACTTAAGACACTGTACAGCTTCATTAGGTTGTTTTCTGCACGCGTCTGCATGAGCGCTGGTGTCTGTATGCGTATTTGATCTATCTTTTACTTGAGATTTCCTTTCTCTGCTATCAGCCTCAGTATTCCACATGTTATAAGCACTCCAATTAACAGTTTCTAATTTCCCCTTCCGTCACTCCTTCTCTCTCTCCTTCTCTCTCACCTCCAACCATGACCTCTGTATTTCCAAATGCAATTTACCAAAACTTTCTCATTCCGACAAACACATTCCTTGATCCACAATTCTAACTGCTTTCCAAACTCTAGGCCGTAATTATTTAACACGTATTGTATTTTTGGTTGACCATTCCAAGTCCTCTGTGGAATTTCTTTCTGTTTGTTCTATCTGGAGCCGGTTCTCAGCGTTATGTCCATCTCTCTCTCACGCAGTACAATTATCGTGTTTGCCAATATGACTTGTTTTTACCTCCGGTGTTCCTGTCTCATTGGGCACATCCGCCTTAATGCATTGATTTTTGTAAACCAAGAAACCACGTACCCGGGACGTCCTTGGCGAGTACAACTCAGCCAGTGTTGGTTCCAAGTCGAAAACCACCCTGAGACTTGCTGTTTCTGAAACACTCTAGAGACGGCAATCCTTTCCTTTGAGTTTTGCTCAAATACCGCGCGAGAGTTTACTGGACCCTCCTCCAGATTTATTTATTCTCTTAACACGTGTCCCTATGTTGGGTTACTTAAGCCGATCCTATTCGATTCGGTCCCCGGCGCCGGGGCTATCCAAAGATTGCGAGCCATCTCGCGTAATGGGGGCAATTTAGCGCTCGAGATGAAGTGGAAGTCCTTCGAGGCACAGGCGCCTTCGCCTCCTGGGAAACTTAAGAAACTTCCCGAGTCTCAGGGGCACAGACGAGCCTCCAAGCTTACTGTCGCGGAAATTAAATCGACTCGACACAAATGCTCGCGAGAGTAAAGAAAACATTTGCTTTAGACCTCTGCAAAGGAACCCAACGTACTGGAAAGACGCCTCACGTAATGGGCGCCTGATCACTTTCATATATCCCCTAATACTATAATTCGCTTCTTCTGATCAATACTTCGATGTCAGGGGCCTGGAGTATTCGAGTTCCTTTCCAGATATAGAGTTGGTTTTTCTCATACCTTGGCTGTTAATTTGGCACTTTAAAGGTGCTTGTAAGTCTGCTGTTCAACTTAACTTTTTTTCTGTCTGTCTGCAATACTTGCCCTTTGTTTCACAATACATATTGGACTTCACCATAACTGTTAATTTCCCATTACAATAGACTGGAATGTTCCAATGAATAAGAATCTGAGAACATTTAGAGTGGAATGTTCCAGAAATGGATAACTGTTTATCTTTGGGTCTTTAGTATCTTTCTCAGGACTGGCCATGCTTAGATTTGTGGATATGAGCGATACTGATGATTATTCAGAGGGTTAATATCCCATCCTCGCTATTCTATAAGAGATGGTGAAGTAATTGCTGCTTCCACTATTTATATTTAACAAACCTATGTACCGTTTTCTTCAGTTTCAGTCACAAACCACGCTTCATTTCCACGAATTACAGACTTCTCACTCAAAAACATTTAAGAAGGAGTAAGACTGGTCCCAATCTTGAATCTCCCTGCCATCATGAACTGTTTTATGTCTACGTATTCCCTCTGTCATCGAACTTGCCTACACGCACCTACATGACATCCACAGACTTCACCTCTACCTCCGAGCTGTTGCTGTCATCTACCCCTTTGTTAAGTTCAGATTCTATGGATCCAGTTCTCTTCTGATCTGTCTGCCCGGTTACAAAATTTTGACCGTAAAATTATTTTTGTCTCTACATTACTTCATAACAGAATCTCTGTATCAGAGTAAAAATGTCGCTGTCCTTTTAATTCAGAGGCGCAAGTTATGACTCTAAAAGTATTGTTTCAAATTCTACCACATTCAAAAACTGAACTTACTTTCGTATGAAACAAAGTGAACTGAAACCTATTTTCAGTACTAGATTATCATTATTATTTCATTGATAGCCTTTGGCAAATAAACTTAACATTAATGCCGAGTGGACGAAATGTGAGTTCAGACTCACAACAATGTGGCTGGCTCCATATGGTCTTGACAAATAGCAACCATAGTAAATGTGAAATACACCAAGAAACCGTGAATGATAGCCATCTAAAAAAAATACTCCACCGTCTGAAAGTTTGGAGAATCTCAGCAGGTAATGCAGCCTCTGTCAGGTGAAATACGGATGAGTATTCGAGTCCAGTGATCCTCCAAGAAAACTGAGTGTAACTGGGAATTAACATGACGGATATCAGGTATGGTTGGAATGGTATGGTGAAGGTTTGAGTTGAATGGTTGGAGAAATGTCCAGCGAAGGAGAGCACGAAGGAGCGAGAGAGAGAGAGAGAGGCAGATAGACAGAGGAAGGAAAACACAAGTAAAGGGTTTGCGGATGATGAAGAGGAAGGAAAATAGAATGTGACGTTTTTAACATTTGCCCTTTTCCCTTGTTCCTTAAGATTATGTCCATTTAGGATGTTCCTGTATTATGTCTATTCTTTTCCCTCTGACTCTGTTCTCTGAGTGTGGTGAACCACTCCAGTGGCAATACTGATGCTAATGTTGCAGTTCATGAGATTCAGAGAAAGGTATTTTTACATTGTAAACTGCTTCCTCAGAGAGAGTAACAGCTTCTTTGGGACTTTGCAGAGATACAACGAATTTCTCAGCCCAATAGGAAACTGATGATTCGAATGTCTTTTCAACACTGAATGGGTGAACCAACTGTGTGGGGAATTGACTTGCTGCTGTCATTGGAAAGTCACTGGAGGTTCCATGGATGGTTTTCTAAGGGCTTTGTGTTGTCAACTGGTGGGTTCATTCTGGGAGACCGAGGGTCT
This sequence comes from Chiloscyllium punctatum, assembly GCF_047496795.1. Lineage (NCBI taxonomy): Eukaryota > Metazoa > Chordata > Chondrichthyes > Orectolobiformes > Hemiscylliidae > Chiloscyllium > Chiloscyllium punctatum. The sequence continues at coordinate 41,380,836 of NC_092789.1, forward strand.
GAGGACTCCATTTTGTACACTGCATTTACAGCGCATCTGGGTCCAGCGTGAGAAAAGAAAGGATCCGAAATTAAACAGAATGGATGCTCTGTAAACAGGGATGTACAAGGCATTGCACTATCCTCCCTGAGATTTCCAGGAACAGTTTTCAAAGCTGGACCAATTCCAGGTGTAAATTGTGAAACCAGTTCGTTTGAAAAATGGGGTAGTCACTGAGCTGTGTCCCTCCTTCAGTAGCCTCAAACCAGGGACAGGACTGTGCTGACACCCACCATGAAGTGAGATGTTTCAGTCTGGAACTTTCTACCCAGGAGTGGGTTACATATCCACCATCTCTGGAGTGCAGTCCTTAGATAGATTCATGACCTGACAGAGGCCACCTGCTTGCTGAGAGGAATGCATTGATTATATCTCCACAGTAGAAGGGACAGAAAGAAAGTTTCTGAAATACTAGCGAAAAGAGTGACTGGTGAAAATGAGAAATTGCAATTTATTTACTAGCTCATCAGGGGAAAGGGAACCGGAGGTGTGGTTTCAGTGCACAGGACGATGAGAGTAGGAAGGACAGGGGCAGGATTTCAGGATCACAGGAATGTGCTGGCAGGCAGCAAATTGATTTGACAGGACTGATACCTTTAATGGTAAGGTCCTAGGGATTGTTGCTGAACAAGGATACCTAGGAGTGCAGGTTCAAACAGCGAGTTAAGAATTTAATACTGCGACTGGCGTTGGGAGGCTGAGCAGTCCATGTTACGCCCACTAGGTGGGTAGCTGTAACATGGAAAAAAGGATCTGCATCTCCTTGTAAATCAGTTACTGAAAGCAGTATTAAAGGAATAGAAAGTATTGAGGAAGACAAGGGGTATGTTGATCTTCATTTCAAGAGAATTAGAATTCAGGGCTAAGAATGTCTTACTGCAGCTGCCCAGAATCATGGTGGGCTTCACCTCGAACACAATGCATTAGAGTGTACAGTTTTGTTGTCTTTACCAAATAGAAGACAAACCTGTCATTGAAAGAGTGGAGTGTAGTATGACCAGACTGATCTCTGGGATGACAGGCTTGTTGTGTGAGCAATGTTTGGGTCGAATGGGCCTGTATTCCATGAGGTTTACAAAGACATGTGGAAATCTCAGTAAAATATACAACGCTCTGAAAAGGTGAAACGGATTGAAATCAGGGACGACAATTCCCCCGGCTCAGACGTCTCAAACAAGGAGCCAGATTATCAGGAATAGGCAGGCACTCAGCATTGAGATGACAATACATGTCTGTCATCAGAGACTGTGTGAGCCCGAGAGATTCTCAACAACATAAGTCTGTGGAAGCCAAAGCACTGGATATAAACAAGGATAGCTGGACATTAAAGAAATGGCGGTATGGTTCCCTCTAAAAGACTTACCGCGAGGGTCAGCGAACAGCATATTCAGCAGCAGCAGGAGCGGTGAGAGGGAGGACCAGGGGGCTGATTGGAAGGTAAGTTTCCCTCGAAAAGGACTTTCCTCGAGAGTCTGCAGCCGTCATTTTCAGTAGCAGCGGGAACAGTGAGAGTGAAGAGCTGAGTTGGAGTGGCCGAGTTGAGCTCTGCGAAGGTGAGTGAACGGATATCTTTGGACAGTGACTGAACTCAAGACACTCTACGTGCAATGTCTCCCACCCGTCTTTCTCCTCCTGACAAAATAAACTGCGTGGTGTTGATTAGGTAAGGTTTTTCTATTTCTTTTTAACGTATGATCTGTAACATATGTTTTCTTCCATTCATCTATGATTTGATTTTATAGTTGGACAAAGTTATGCTTAAGAGCTGAGTATGATTGCTGAGTAAAAAGGGAATGAGTGACCAAAGGGCACGGAAAGAGCAGCAAGGATGTGCATGTGTCCTCTGCGATCATCTCTCTCCAAAAGAGGTATAACGTTTTGAACGCTGTTGGAGGAGATGGTACACCAGGGGAAGCTGTAGCCATGATCATTCTCGCTTTACAGAATGGCGGGAAAGAAAGTGGAAAGGTTATAGGCATTGTGAATTCAATTTTAACGGGAATATTCACGCAGTCCTATAGTCAAAAAGAAGACCTCTTGTTGTCTTCCAGGTGCATGGTCAGGGATGCCTTAGATTGGCTGCAGATCATTCTGCAGAACGTTTGAAAGAGAAATTGATTTTAATGCAGGACAGAAACGGCCGTGTGAAAATGAAGGATAGAAATGTTAGATTAGGGCACCATAAATGATAGGTGCAATTGTGAGAATAGCTAAGAGGGAAAGCGGAGTATATGTAAGGTGGAGGGCTCTTAAAACAGACGAAGCTGTGGAAGAATATAGGGAAGAGGGAATCAAGTTGAAATGAGGAATTCGGAGAGCAAAAAGTTCTCATAAAAATCGCAAAAGATTTTAATCGCATATAAGGAAAAAGAGGGGAACTACTGAAAGGGTTGTTCTATTCAACCACAAAGGAGAAATTTTATGCATGGAGGCAGAGAAAGTTTGCGACATTCTCAATGAGTAGTTTGTACATGTGTTCACCGAGGAGTGGAACATGACAGATGTCGAGTTTAGTGATAGGTAATGTGTATAGTGTAATGCAAGTCGACATAAGGAAGGAGGAAGTGTTGGGTATTCTAAATTCATTACATTCGAAAAATCCCGAGGTCACAATGGGCTCCATTCCATGTTACTGTGGGAAGCGAGGCCGAAAATAGCTGGGGCCTTAACTTATATTATTGCAGCATTCTTGAACACAAGTGATGTCCGGGAGAACTGGAGAATTGCTGAAGTTGTCCCTTTGTTTAAGAAGGGTAGCGGGAATTCCCAGGTAAGTTTAGACTGGTGAGCCTGGCGTTAGCAATAGGGAGGCTGCTGGAGAAAGTACTGAGGGAGAGCACCGATTTACATTTTGAGGAAAACGGGCTTATCAGTAATAGGCAACATGGCTTTGTGCAGCAAATGTCATGTTTTACCAACTTAATAGAACTTTTTGAGGACGTGATAAAGTCGATGAGGGAAAGGCTGCAGTTGTTATATACGTGGACTTCAGTAAGGAGTTTGATAAAATTCCCCATGGTAGGCTGATGGATATGGTGATGTCACATGGGATTCAAGGTGTGAAAGCGAGATGCAGAGAGAACTGCCTGGGCAAAAAGAGACCGAGAGAGTAGTAATGGAGTGTGTTTCTCAAAATATTGAACAGTGACCAGTAGCATTCCCCACCTGTACGTGTGGGACCACTGTTGTTTATGATGTACATAAATGACCTGGTGGAAGGCATAGCTGGTCTGATAAGCAGGGTTTCAGATAACACTAAGATTATTGGATTAGCGGGTAGTTAAGAGGACAATCAAACAACACATTTTATAGATAGACTGGAGAGCAGGGGAGCGAAATGGCAGTTGGAGTTCAATCGAACCAAATGCGAACTGATGCATTTTGGAAGATGCAATTCAAGAGAAGAGTATAGTTTAAATGGAAAAACCGTGGAGAAAATTCATGTGCAGGGAGATTTGTGTGTTCTGGTCCATTGTTCCCTGAAGGTGGCAATGCAGGTCAATAGAATGTTTAAGAAGGCATACTGCAAGCTTGTCTTCATCAGAATTGGTATTGATCAAAAGAGTTGGCAGATCATATTAGCGTTGTAGAGGACTTTGGTTTTGCCACACTTGGAATACTGTTTACAGTTCCGATCACCACATTACTAAAAGGATGTGGATGCTTTCGACAGGTTGAAGATGATGTTTACCAGATATTGCCACGTATGCAGGGTGTTGGCCATGAAGACAGGTTGAGTAGATTAGGATCGTTTCATTAAAAAGGCAGAGCTGGAGGGGGGATCTTATCAGGTCCACACATTCATGAGAGGTCTAGATTGGGTAGATAGCAAGAAGCCTTTTCCCTAAATGGGGGAATAAATAACTCGGCGTCATAAATTCAAGAAGAAAGGGGAACAGTTTCAGAGGGATATGCAAGGAGAGTTATTTACACAGAGGATAGTCGGTGTCTGGATGAAGTTGCCAGCGGATGTGATAGAGGCAGACATGATAACCTCACTTAAGAGGTACGTAATTTAATACATAAATGGCAGGGAGCAGAGGGATACAGATACTTAGAAAATCGGTGACAGGTAGATCAAGGATCTGGATTGGCAGAGGCGTAGAAGGGTGTAGGGCCTTTTCCTGTGCTGCAATTTTCTTTTGCTTTCTTCTTTGCATGGGGATAGAGAACGAGTATGGTGTGGAGTTAAAGGATCAGACATCACCACATTGAAAGCGGGGGCAAAATCTATTGATCAACGGGACTACTGAAGTTCGTATTTTATGTTTTTTTCCGATTGTAAATCGCTTTCAGTGATCCACCCACTTTTTTGCCTGAAAAATACAGAAAGGCGATTTTTTGGCATTGAACAGAAATGGTCGAGCTCCAATTTGTTAACTGGCTTACCTGCTTCCTGATGTTTCTGTGGAGACTGTGGTAATCTTCCTGAAAACCTGAGTGGAGATATCTGGTGGTATGAAGGAGGCCTCTGCAGGATCAACAGAACTGTGTTTTCCATTGCCTTTCCTGATATCGAGGCTGAGGCTGGGCGTTCTGTCTGTTTTAATCCATGAAGACCTCGGAGACGATTGATACAATTGAGTGTCTGGCCTGGCTGTTTCAGAGAGCATTGAAGATTTTCTGACATTACTGAACGTAGTAAAGGAGGCTACAAGAAGAGTAGGGGAGCTGCAGGAGAGTGCAGAAACTAGGCAGGCACTGAATATAGAGTTAGCATCTGAGCTCTAAAAATAATTTGCCTCAGTGGCTAAAGGTGAGTCAGAAAGAACGAATGCAGAAGGACAATAAATTATAATTTTGATTGATGCATAATCTATCCAGTCCCTGATAGCAAGCGGCGAGCGATTCTTTCTGATCTGTGATCAGGGAGTGTGGTGATTTGTGGGACAGGTGAAAAGAAATTTAGCCTTCTCCCACGTAAGATTAGGTTGGAGTGCCAACTCAAGACTAGGGATATTACAGTGGGAGTGATTGACAGAGTGTCAGTTCCAGGAATTCAGAATGTGCTTGGGAATAATTTGGCAGGATTCAATTATTTGGGAGTGGCAGCACTTGTTGTGGAGAATCCCAAGGAAGACCAAGATACTGAGGATGTAAAACAGAAATATTCTGGTATTTTCCCAGACTATGTTGCAATCAGATCCCACTGTGGTTAATCAGAGCACGAAGCGAAAAAAAAGAATGCTGCAAGATTTGAGGTTCAGTTAGTGGATAACTTATTTGACGTACTGGTTCAGGAAAAAACCTGCACAGGTAGAGGGTCAGAGCAAGTGAGGACGATAAAAGATATATCTGTGAATATGTACTCCGAAAATGAGACAGAGCATATTCCGAACTCTTATTATCTTATTATCTTATTATTGCTTCTAGCAATTCCACATCAATTCTTGTACTTTATCAAAACTTTAAATTCCCATTTATTTAGTATTATTTTAAGTTCTTACCATTCTATAACGTTAATGTTCCTTTCTAACTCTTGTCTAATAGACACAAGGTGTTAAAAGATCTGCTCCAATTGTCGTGTAAGAGGATTCTCTGGCTGAATGGCCTCATTTGTTTGTAGAGTATAAACATGATGTTGAAGTTTCTTCTTGTGTTCCGATGTTATAAGCTGTCGGACCTAAATATTTCGCACCTGTTCCAAAGAGGCTCAAGGTCTGACTATCCTACTCCTTTTGCTATATAAGCAGCTTGTGGGTAACGAAATCTTCCTCTTGTTGTGCAATTGTTTGAGAAACTGTATGGTCTCCTCATATTCCTCCATAACCGGCTGCAGATACTGAACAGTCTCGTCTTGCATCCCTCAAAATTGGTTCGAGAGATTGATTGGCCTTATTAGATTAGATTAGATTACTTACACTGTGGAAACAGGCCCTTCGGCCCAACAAGTCCACACCGCCCCACCGAAGCGCAACCTAGCACTACAGGCAATTTAGCATGGCCAATCCACCTGACCTGCACATCTTTGGACTGTGGGAGGAAACCGGAGCACCCGGAGGAAACCCACGCAGACACGGGGAGAACGTGCAAACTCCACACAGTCAGTCGCCTGAGGTGGGAATTGAACCCGGGTCTCTGGCGCTGTGAGGCAGCAGTGCTAACCACTGTGCCACCGTGCCGCCCATTATGTTCCCATCCACCAAACACGTGACAGAATAAATGGCTCCTTTCCAATATAAAGTTTGAAATAGTTTATATCCTTCACCAGTTTCCATTCAACAGGCTGGTTGGGTTGAATAGTCTGCTCTTATTCTAGTTTACAGTCGGTACTTATTTCGTGACTTCCTCTTGCCAATTGGACACATAATTGGCTTAAAGGAACGAGTCAGAGTGTAATTGAGGTCGCTTCCTTTTGCGAATGGAGGCCTGTGACAAGTGGGTTCCCTTTTGTTCGCCATTTATACAAATGATTTAGATTATAATATGAGGGCATGGTTAATAAGTTTGGAGATAACCCCAAAAAGTTGTAAAATAGTAGGCAGCGAAGAGGTTTTTCAAATAATACAAAGGGATCTTGATCAAATGGTTGAAAGGGCTGAAAAATGGTAAATGGGTATCAGGCTGGATAAATACGAGGTAATTCAATTTAGTACAACAAGCAAGGGCAGGGTCTATACAATTAATGGTTAAGCTTTGTGTACTGTTGTAGAACAGAGATTGCAGGTGCATAATTGTTTGAACATTGTGTCACATATTGACAGAATGTTTGAAAAGCCGTTAGGCACGCTCGCCTTTTTTTTCAGTTCTTTGTGTACAGGAACTTATTTCACTAGAGTATAGGGGTTGTGGTGCGACCTGATATACGTATCCACAGTGAAGAGACTTGATCGTAGTTGCCTTTTCCCGAAGATGGAAATTTCAAGACTTAGTGGGTACATTTTTAAAGTGAGTTGAGAGATATTTAAAGAAAAACATTAGTTTATTTTCATACACAGAGGGTGGTTCAAGTGTGGAATAAACTTCCTGAGGAAGTGATGGGTGCGGTTGTAGTTACATTGTTTCAGAACAAAGCATTTGGACGGAGGCCTGAAGAAGATAGTTTTGGAGGAATATGGGTCAAGAGCAGGGAGGTGGGAAAGTTTGTTATGCGAATATGTTGGGAATGGACTGGTTAGTCAGATGGGTCTGCTTATTTGCGGTATGAGTTCATGACTCTGTGTTGCAGACTTGAAGAGGGTGAATGGAATGGTAATGTCGCAGTGTGAATGGTTACGAGTGCTGCATGACCTAGGCTGTGTCCAGTGTTTTAGGTTCGAGGTGCTGATTGGCGTCTTCCTGAAACTGTATATAAAGCTCCAGTGGTTGAATAGCCTCGTCCAACTTCTGTTACACAACGATCCAAGACCTGAATAAATGTCAGCTGTTTTTGTGTGACAATAAAACAATCTTTCACTTGTGCAATCTCCAATGGGTATTGGATCAATCTGATCATCCTGTCCTGAAAGGTTAGCACCTTTATATCAGGTGGCAATAAATGAAAACTTCTCTGAGTTGCTTCCAATGCAACAATGTCCTTCCTTCAGTGAAAGAGCCTAAATCTGTTCACGATTCCAGATGAATCTGACTAAGATCCTGTAAAGTATCCACGACACTTTTCCAAACTACTGGATTTTCCCACCCAGTTAATAGCAGCTTCAGTTGCCTCCAGGAATGCACAGCATTGTTGAAAGATGATTGTCCTTCTCTGCCCCATGGGTGCAACAGGAGAATTGCTGAAAATATCACAATGGCGTTAGGGATGAACGGACATGATGCGGCAGGATGATGTCAAGTTCCAGATAAGCCACGTTCAACATCTAACCTGAGTCCATCATTATTCTCCATAGAGCCCACCTTGCTCAGTGTCCACAGAATCCGGCTCGGTGGAGCTTAGAAAAGCAAGGGTAAGCAAATGTGAATGGGAGTTATTTTTCAAATTCCAAATAGGAATAACAATGGTGCACATGTTATAAAACAGAAAGTTAGCTCTCCAGGTTTGTGAGTACTGCAGTAATAATGGACAAATTCAAGGTGCGTCTAAACATTATTAATTTAAGTAAATGATCATGTTAAAAAATGGATTTCATGCGCGTTGGTTTGCTTTAGCAGTATGTTGAGCACAGAACGACAGATCAGTTTGTTGTGGATATAATTTTGTGTGATCAGAAAAGCTACTTGAAAATCTTGTTTTAATGGAACTTCAGGGAGTATTGATCATAAGGTGTTAAATTTTACGTGGTTTCTAAATACAAAATAGTTTTTATATTGAAACTGTTTGTAAACCTGAGTTCGGCAAACCAACAAATATTTAGCGGCAGGTTACCATCCATGAGCTGGACAGGTACATGAAAGTGATTTGAAGGAATACAGGCAATGCGTGTAATTAAAATAATCACTGTAAATTGTACAATATTCACATATTCCTCCAAGCTGCAAACATGAAAACAGAAAGCTTGATCAACGATTGTTAAGAGAAAGAAGGCAATGATTGTATGAGATCAAAGGAAACTGCTCAGAACAATCCCGGATATTGTGGTACACCATACTTTGAGAGAAACGTCGGACCTAGCAAAGGAGGTCTCAGAAACTGATAAGAAAATCAACCAGAGAACTTGACTTCCACCTAACAAGAAACACGAAGGCTTCTAAAAAGCTTCTATCGATCCTTGAAAGTGAAATCAAAAGCAAGATGAAATGTGGAGCAGTGAATGAGCGGACAGGATAATTTGTTGTACAGGACAGAAACAAATACAGGTGAACTAAATATTTACTGTGTCTGCCATAAGATCAAAAAAATCTCCTGAAATAGTAATTGACCATGTGCTTTGTGTGACTAAAGAATAAATACATTCATATCCATGATGGGATTGTTTTTGAAAACATAGGCGGATTGATCTTTGCTAAAATCTGATGCACATCACACAATAATTGTGGAGGAAGGAGCAATAGACGTGTTGATTACATCGGGAATCACTGTGTTAGTTACATGTAGATACTTCAAAGCCAGGAAGCCATTCAATTTGATTGGAATCTTCTAAAGACATTCTGATTTTTCAGGAGCGAAGGACTGCAAGAGTGGAAAACGACAGATCAGGTAACTTGCTTCCGTCATAAGGAATCTGTCTGATGTATGGTAAAGGATGTGAGACTGCATATTTAGCAAATAACAGAAAGATCATAGATAATGTAATCTCATTTATGGAAGGAAACTGATAATTGATGAACTATTTGTGCATAATTTCGAAGATGTTTCTTGTCGCTATAGATATTGGAGAACAAGTGGATGTATTGCATTTGATTGTTAAGGAGGGTATTTTAAGAACTCACATCGTGAGTTAGTCAACGCAAGTGAATGAAAGGGTATTGGGAGTGACATACGCAAACGAGAGAGAGAAGTTAGGTTGGCCTTCATTTAAAGGGAATCGGAATACAGAAGTAAATTCATCCTGCACAAGTTAGTCAGAGCCGAGATGAGACTATACCTTGAGTATCGTGTGCAGTTTGGTATCTCAAATTAAGACAGAATATACAGACCACACAGGAAGTGCAGAGGATATTGTCCAGATTAATCCTTCAAATGGCATGATTATCTGATGAGGAAAAACCGTCTGTGTTCTCTAATGTTTCAAAGAATAAGAGGTGAACGCAATGAAACAAAGAAAGTTCTTTTCGGAGAGACAGACGAACAATGGGGCATAGAGAAGTGCTGGAAGACAGATTTGGAGTGACCCCAAAATTTCGTTCACGTAACTAAAATGCATACAATAACCAGGGAGAACCTTGTCAGATTGTTCCATGGACGTGTTACATTTGTTTTACTTGGGAGAAGAAGAATACAAGCCTCGAATACCAGAAAATTGACTGTGAAGCTCTTGAGCAGATTGACATTAGACGTGAGTGAGGATTGATGATTTTCACTCGTCTACATTCGGACAAATCTTATTTACAAATCGGTTCTATCCCAGTCTCCTGTGCCAGACGAGAGATGACAGGTCATGCTCTCTGGCCTAACACCCTCAACTTAACTTCCTTACACCAATCGCATTCCCAACGCCCCCGCCCCAAGTCCCTCCTCCCGACCTTTTACCTTAGCCTGCTTGGCGCGCCTTCCTCATTACTGAAGGAGGGTTTATGCCCAAAACGTCGATTCTCATTCTCCTTGGATGCTGCCTGACCTGCTGCGCTGTTCTAGCAACACATTTTTCAGCTTTTAGAAACGGGACAAGAGCAAGGGAACACAGTTTTAAAGTGAAGAGTTTCAGATTTAAAATGAATTTGACGAGTGTTTTTCATCCAGTATGCAGGGGGAGAAAGTATTTCCTGAAGGCAACCTTAGACCACTACAAAATACTTTGACAAGCATTTGAATGTCATAAAATTCACAACTACGGACCTCTTCCCTATATTCTTGTTAGAAACTGACTCTAACATCGAATGTGCTGCACATCTGTCATTGTAGAGTCTATGCTCCTGTGATTGCATGATTGTGGTAAGTCGATCATTGAGCGATTTAAGACAGAGTATGTGAACAATAACATTAAAAGTGAAATGGAACAGGTTCTAAAAGTATTCCAATGGGAAAAGGAAACAAAAAGACACAAATGCAGCTTTCTTGCCATCTGAAACCAGAGAATGGAGAACAGGGTCATGGCAGAGTTGTGAAGAGCGAAGAATAACGAACTGGAAACATCCATTGAGTAACACCTCACCGTAATATCTATGAAAGGAATGTGATAAGTGCTTTCGTTGTTTTTAAGAAACATCCAGTGGAAAATAAAATAAGTCCCTGGCACTCACCTTAAAACCAATAAGTAACAATTTATCTCTTTAATCTTAACAGTGAACAAATTAAGTAAACTATTACTAAATAATTTAAATGCCTTCTAACAGCTAACTAATACCGAATAACATACGATTCTAATGGGATGGCTCTAAATCCCACTCATGCACAAAGGAAAAGAATTTTGTCTTTGGAAATAAGGCCAAGTTATGTGTGTTCTGGAATATTGCGTGCATCCTCCACTGACTCTTCTGCCAAGAACTGCGTTTTTTCTTCGTTGGTAACGTTATGACGTATTTGATGCTTTCTCTCATAAAGAGACTGATCTCTGGGATGACAGGCTTGTTGTGTGAGCAATGTTTGGGTCGAATGGGATGTATTCCATGAGGTTTAGAAAAACAGCAAAGTTTATGCCAGTTAAAATATCAGTGTTAGATTATAGGTTATAGGTAATCGGCCAGGGTTGTCGAAGCAAATAGAAGGTTATCTGTTTGAAACAGAAGGCATTAATAATGATCAATATCAGAGGGAACCGAGCAGATTTGGAAAGCTTAATCGGTAAACAGAAAGCCTGAAAAAGACGTCTCAAGAAAGGTGCATAGAATATGAGAAAATACTAAGCTAGATGAGAGACAAATAACAGAGGTTACTGGAAATATAATAAACGAAAAATTGGCTAAAGTAAATATGTGTCCCTTGGAGGGTGGGAAGGGGGATTTACTGCTGTGACATAAGGGAATGGCTGGGTATTGAACAGGCATTTTGTGTCGGTCTTCATATTGGAAGACACGAATAAAAATGCTAGTAATAAGCAAAAGGTGAAGGTAGATGAGGACCTGGAAAGATCATTATCACAGAAGCGATCATGTTCAGCAACCTAATAGAGCTAAGGGGAGACAAGTCTCCGGGCCTGGTCTGAATGCAGCCCAGGCGAATAAAAAAGATGGCGGGAGAAATTCCAAATGTACTTGTGGTAAATTTCCAAAATTCACTGGATTTTCGGGTAGTTCCAGCAGATTGGAAAGCAGCAAATGTGGTAACGCCGTTTAAAAAGGGAGAATAGGAAAGATGTGGAAACGATAGACTAATTAGGTTAAATTCTGAAAAAAAGTGGGAAAAATGTTTGAGACTTTTGTCAAGGAAGAAATACCAAGGCATCTATATAGAAGCTGTTCCATTTGACAGCATGTCTATGTGAAGCGCAGTTCATGCTTAACTGATCTACTTCTAACTCTTCAAGACATTATGAACACTGTGAACAACGGGGACCAGGTAGATACGGTGCATCTAAATTTCCAAACCGCATTCTACAAGGTTCAGGACAAAATGCTGTTGCGTAAGATAAAGATTCAAGGTGTTACAGGCATTAAATTAGCAGAGATAGAGTATTGATTAATTAACAGGAAGGAAAACGCAGGTAAAAATAAATGGGTTTCCAGTCAGCACTCAGTGACGAGTGGACTGCCTCAGGGATCAGTGTTCGGACGGCAATTATTCACAAGATATGTGAGTGATTTGGAGTTGGTGAGCACATGCAGTGTGTCAAAGATTGTGGATAACAGAACAATGAGTGCTGGACTTTGCAACCCACGATGTCTATTGCAGAATGTTCCAATTGCAATTATAAGTCCGTGACTGTCAATCCAGTGGCCAAGCAGAGAACAAATAATTTTGGAATAATGACAAGACAAGAGCGACCGTAAATGGAAAGTAATTGAATAAAAGAATAGACCTTGTAAAAATAAAGAAATAACAATAGTACTTTGGTGTAGCAACAAGTCAGCAATAACGCTCTGCGGAAAAGCTTGCAAATAAATTTAAGAGTCGTTATCTTCGATAGGCATCGACTTGATGGACATCAGTCAATTCAGTTTTGGCCAAAAACTGATGTACTGATAAGAAGGAAAGAAAGAGAGAAAGAAAGTGAGAAAGAAAGACAGAACAAAAGAGAGAAAGAAAGAAAGTGAACAAAGAAGACAGCGTAAACAAAAAAAGCCAAACACAGAAAGTGATTTTGTATTCATAAAGACATTTTCAAAATCCCAAATCAATTTGAATGTTGTTAAATGCAGCCAAATATTGGCAATGTCACATGCAAGGAATTTTAATGTTGTTGAAATGGCGAATGTGGGATGTTTTGCACTTCATCTGAGGAAGTGGACAGAAACATGTTTCAGCATCTCTCCTCGGATGACAGCACCTCCGATATTTCAAAATTGCCACATCATTGGGAACATGGAACGATCAGAGTTGTAGTATGAATTGTGCATTAATCAAGAAGTGGTCATGAACTGACAAATTTGCATTATGTGAGGGAGAGTACTGCATGTTGTGCCACACCGAGAGACAAATAAGTTGGTAAAAATAGAAGCTATGTTGTTTTATTGATGGTACATTTTAAAGAAAACAATAAACATTTTTATGGGACTCAACAGCACCTTCTTCGTCTCCTCCTGAAATTTATTCTGGGAAACCACATAAATGAAAACGTTGTTGCAGGAACTGAGTAGCTGTAGCAAGTTGGTCATCTCTTGAAGGATGTATTCTGGGTCATTGAAATCCATGCTTGTGATGTAGCGCTCTCCTGTAACCCGTACGTAGAGGAAATGCCCAACATAGGTGGCCCATAGAAGGAGGAAGCTGAGCGAAATGGCGAAGAGTAGGACAATGGACCGCTTGCGACTGGCTAACTCAGTATCTTCACCACGCCGAGCACTGCAGAGCCGCTTGCGGGTTCTGCTGGCCACTGTGATGTGTCTTATAGTCAGGATGTTGAACAAAAGAATTAGAAAAAATGGAAGAAATGGCGTTAGGATCTGATCCAGCCAGTGGTATGCTTTCCAAATTGACGATGTGTAGAAGGTGTCCTGAACAACACAGAACCAGGGAATACTGTCCATGGTATACAGGGGTTTGTACACGAAGTATAAAGGAACGTTCGTGATACAACTCAGGGCACAGACTATTCCGACGACCATTGTGGCAGTTTTCTCTGTGCAGTATCTTTTCTTCATTCTCTGTGAGCATACGGCCACAAAACGATCGAAAGTGAAGGCCACAGTCAACCAGACTGAGCTATCTTGAGTGGCATAGGCAAGCACGGTGCTGAGGCTGCAGCCAGGAGTGGTCGACAGCACGCTGTTTATGAAGTATTTTCGGAAAATCCGGTTGAGAACGCATCCTGTGATAATGAAAAGGAAATCGGCCACCGCAATCGCCACCAGGTAATAGGTGATGCATTGTGACAGTCCACACTGTCTTCTGGACAGGATTATAATGACCAACAAGTTGGCTATTGGAGGTACAGAGATAGATATTTTTGTGAGATATTAACAAATGCTGTGACATTCAAATTTTTATTACATTGTTTCTGTTCTGCGTTGTGCCACTGATAAGCAGGTGTAATTCCACAGTTACTTATAGCTGTTCAACATCCAAAACAGAGTACATTATAGAGGACTTATTGTCCAAGTCACTAACCTCACTCACGACTATTAAATCAATCCCTAATGTTGACTATGCAACCTGTCAACATCCAAACTTGTTGTTTGCCATGCTCTTGCTCATACCAATGGCATTACATCCCCGAATTTTCTATTGTCTATTCTAACCTGACCTCTTCATGGTAATGTGCGCATTTTGATAACCCCATTAGTCCAATTGTAATTAATTTCAGGAAATATTCTGGAGTCAAGTGTGTTCCCAGCCGCCAATACTGCTCTCCCGCCTATGCCTGATGTTAGTAACTTCTTCCTTTAAAGATGCACATTTAGCTGCTTTCACCAAATTTCTGAAATTCATTCCAAAGTAGCTCCATATGTCCTTCCTTTCATTGCACAATCCTACAACTTAAATCTATCATCATCTTGCCTTGATCTATCTCATTTGATTAGTTTCATTGATTTTGGATAAAGCAACAATATAAACCATGCATTCTTGTGTGGTTGAAGTGTCCATTTCCCCCTTAAGACTCGTCATGGTCATTCATCTTCTAAAAATCCTTGGGTCGTCTCCCTTAATATCTGCTTGGATCTTTGGATAACACATCCGCTAAATCTGCTGTGAAGCAGCACCACCTCCCCCCCCCCCCCCCCACCCCCCATACCAACTGCAACAGGGAACAAGCGAACTCCATCAACGTGACTTGAAATCAATAATGAGCATTAGTTGTTGATTTTTGGGAAAAGATGCTAAAAATTTCTAAATGTTTTAGGAATTATTTGCATATATTCAATACAATTTCCCGAATGAAACAACATTTCAATGGAAGAAAACAAATGCATAACAAGCCAAAACAATTTGCAATTTGCCCTCAAATGTTTAAGTGATTTTAGATTTAAGTCATAATTCCACATTGCCATTAGGAGTTGCACTTGTGAATCCACTAGACTGAAATGTACATCCCTCAATGTGTTGTATGTAAAGTCATTTAAAAAATAGGGTGTATTCATTTTGAAATGCATTAGTATAATTATTGCCCTGTTATTGTTAATTATCCCATACTGTCATACAACTGATGCAGAGATTGTTAAAAATTACTGTCTATTGTGATATTATTCCACAAACACAAATCAGAAATTTGCATTTTAATGTATGACATTTAAACATTATTCTCAATTATCGAATACATTTCTTCCAATAATATCACAGATAAACTTTTTATTTCAACAAGGCAGTCGAAGATATTTGTAGGAATGTGTGACATAATAAATAGGAGAATAGTTTGCAATGTTCCACGATAAAATTGCAAATAACACACAATGATTCACTATAACATTAATTGCACTGATTCCCATGGAATACGTTACAACTTTGTTACAGCCGTTGACTGGGAAAACAATTTCAGTCCAAACCTGAAAAACAGACATAATTTCTGAGAACTAACTATAAAGAAAAGCAATGAAGTATTTATCATCTTGTACTCACCAGGGACACCAACAATTGCAAGAATTGGATACAAAACCGCGAAGACTGGAGCAATGGTCGGCTCATGCATTTTTCTTTGAGAAAATAAGAAAATCACGGAAATTTAGCTCCAACTCGTTTTGCTGAGCTCTGTAACAGGTTTTAATAGTTCTGCTTAGCTCTGTGACTCTGTCAAATCGTTCTCCATTTATTCCAACTGTGAATCTCCCGAGACAATGTCGTTTCAACATGCAAATCAGTTGCAGTTCATTGGACAAACAGATTATCTCATACCCTCATGCCTCTCTTTAATAACATTATCGAAGTGGATGATTCTATGAAACACATGGGCGAAAGTCAGACTCCAAGATCTGCGGTACCTCTCACATCCTCCAACTTTGGCTTAGCATTTGCCGCAAGTGGAGCCAGTGACAGTAAATAAGATGCGCTGCTCTTCTCTGTAATCTAAAAATCGTGACTTCCGATCCGTTCACATTCGTAGTCTTTTCGTAATTTCCATTCAGATTAGTTCATACATTTCTTAGAAATCTCTTGCTGTTTAATGATTTCGACAAACCAACTAATTTATGTTGATTTCCATTTGAAATATTTGAAATCGATTGTAGATGCCTTTGCAGGATATCTGAAAAGGAGTGAAGCAGAGGGCGGTTGGTGTGCTGCTTACAGGGCACGTTCTTATGAAATTCAGATAAAAAAACACTGTACTACGTTGTAGTCAGCAAGGCAGATTTTGAATATTGAACTCAGTTAGGTTTCTGGTGCAGCAGTATAGAACAATTGTTTCAAAAAAATACACTGGAGAAATCAACTGAATTACATTCCCAACACAGATTCTATTATCACATTATATACACAGAGGCAATAAGTGATGATCGAACCATCACCAAAGCTGACAATGAAGACGAGACTCAGATATAGCACTGAGAAGAGAAACAACTCCAATAAAGGGGGGATAAGAATGAGACTGAGCAGCGGGGGACATACACAGAGAAAGCAATAGGAGCAGGCAAATAAAAGTGAGATTGCAGCCATGACATTGAGAATTATGAGGTGAGGAAGAACCAGATCTATTCCAGAAATAGAACAATTTTGATTTTTCCACCATGGAATTGCATCTCCAGAGACAGACACACATATGTGCCATGGTCTGATGGGGATAAACAACTTATGTACTTTAGGACAGGGATGATAGGTTCAGCATATTGTGATTAAAATCAGAATCGATAGTGTGAATGGGTACGTCGGTTTGTGTGTGTGTCTCTGTTTGTGTCTGTGGCTGTGCGTTTCTGTATTTCAGTGTTTATTATAACGCTATGTATCAGAGTGGTAACATCGTCTATGCAAATGCTTGCTGGTCAGGTCATTATTTCAAATATCTGAAGTCATTTCAGAAACAACTGAGAACTGCAAGAGATGATTCTTATTGGTATCGAATGTATTATTCAGCATCAATGAATTATCATAGCCACTCTCTGCCAGCGGCCCGACTCGCCTACAGAAATGCTGGAGCCACATCGACAGTGGTTTAAGCAAACTGTGAACAGAAACACCGAATACCATCCAAACTAAAGGCTGCATCAATACACACAGGACGCGGTGGAGAAACGAGAAGTGAACATTGCTTATCGCATCTATTAGAAAGAATTATATACATTTTGAAAAAGACAGAAGTAATTGGTGAAGTAAAGATCAGACCAAGGTAACAAAGATTATGAGTACTCTGAATTGGGTACATCGAGAGAAACGATGCCTGCTTGTAAAACGAGAACAAACAAAACGAGAAAAAATGAAAAATGATTTTCAAAAATACGACACCCGACGTGAGAAGAGAAATTTCGTAAAGAACATCGAAATCATGTCAATACAAATTATGTTGCCACAGTCTGTATTGAGTACTGTTGTTACATTCTTGTGTTTCCTGCGATATTCAAATAAAGCTTGTTTTATAAAGGTGGACGATGAGCTGTGCCACTTTGGGTATCGAAGCGCAGAAATAAGTTACGGCACGTGTCGATGCGACCTGAGTAACTCTCAACCAAAACGTGCTGTGGTGAGTGATCAGTTAGGTGAAAATAGGTCATTCATAAACTCAGCTTGTGAGGTGCCGTTTCTTCTTCTACGGATCGCATTCACTGTTGGATGACCAGGAAACGAATTTCTCCGATAACGATAAGGCTCAGCATCTGCATTTAAGATTCTGCAATTCACTATTAGGGATTTATTTTCTCTCACTGTCCTGATGAAGATATCTTGAAATACAGATTCGCCATCAATGCTATGGGCTGCAAGATAAAGTATAATTTTACAAATGAAACTTTCTGAACGATTTGTATCTATTCGTGTTTTATTCTTGCTACCAGATTTCACATAAATTTACTGAGCAGGCAGGGAATCAATAACTAAATGAAATAAATAAGAGACACATGTCTGTCTTCGGAGCACACTCTAGATCATACCAGCATTGCAACAGGCTGAGCTATGAAACACTGTGTTGAGGAGAAAAGGAGAAAGATGCCATGGTCGTCCCTGCTGATTACACTTGGAGGAAATGCACCCATCTCCAGCTCCTCCAAGACCGTGTTAGGGAACTGGAGCAAGAGTTTGATGAACTTAGGATCATTCGGGAGGCACGGGGGGTCATAGAACGGAGCTTTAGTGAAGTAGTAACTCCAAAGATGGCAGACAGATGGGTTACAGTGAGGGGGAATGGGAGGAGGCAGCCAGTGCAGGGACCGGCTGCGGACATTCCACTCAAGAACAAGTATACCGTTTTGGATACTTTTGTGGGGGACGACTTACCAGGGGTAATCAATGAGGTTCAGGCCTCTGGCACGGAGCCTGTCCCCGTTGCTCAGAAGGGAAGGGTAGAGAAGAGCAGAGAAATAGTTAATAGTTATTGGGGACTCGATAGTTCGGGGCACAGATAGGCGATTTTGTGGGGGCGAGAGAGACTCACGTTTGGTATGTTGCCTCCCAGGTGCAAGGGTACATTACGTCTCTGATCGTGTTTTCCGGGTCCTTAAGGGGGAGGGGGAGCAGCACGAAGTCGTGGTCCACATTGACACCAGCGACATAGGTAGGAGGAGGGCTGAGGATGTTAGGCAGGCTTTCAGGGAGCTAGGTTGGAAGCTCAGATTTAGAACAAACAGAGTTGTTGTCTCTGGTTTGTTACCCGTGCCACGTGATAGAGAGTCGAGGAATAGGGATAGAGAACAGTTCAATGCTTGGCGACAGGGATGGTGCAGGAGGGAGGGATTCCGGTATCTGGATAACTGGGGTTCTTTCTGGGGAAGGTGGGACCTCTATAAACAGGATGGTCTATACCTGAACCTGAGGGGCACCAGCATCCTTGGGGGGAGGTTTGCTTGTTCTCTTGGGGGAGGTTTAAACTACCTCTGCAGCGGCATGGGAACCAAGACTGTCGCTTTAGGGTGCAGGACCTGGAGTGTAGGGAGGTTAGGAACATGGCATCAATCTCAAAGGTGGGTGCCCGTAAACAGGAAAGTGGCTTGAAGTGTGTATACGTCAATGCAAGAAGTATACGAAATAAGGTAGGTGAACTTGCAGCGTGTGTTGGTACCTGGGATTTCGATGTTGTGGCTATTATGGAGACATGGGTAGAACAGGGACAGGATTGGCTGTTGCAGGTTCCAGGGTTTAAATGTTTTAGGAGGGTCAGAGATGGGGTTAAAAGAGGGGGAGGTGTGGCATTGCTTATCAAAGATAGTATTACAGTGGTGGAAAGGACGTGGATGAAGACTCGTTATCTGAGGTAGTTTGGGCTGAGGTTAGGAATGGGAAAGGTGAGTTCACCCTGTTAGAAGTTTTCTTCAGGCCTCCCAATAGTCCTCGAGACGTAGAAGAAAGTATTGCGAGGATGATTCAGGAGAAGAGTGAAACTAATAGAGTGGTTGTTATGGGGGACTTTAACTTTCCTGATATTCACTGGGAAAGCTATAGCTCGAGTTCGTTAGATGGTGTTTATCCAATGTGTGCAGGATGGTTTCCTGACACAATATGTAGACAGGCCAACAAGCGGTGAGGCCATACTGGATTTGTTTCTGGGTAACGAACCAGGCCAGGTGTTACATGTGGAGGTAGGTGAGCACTTTGGGGACAGTGACCACAATTCGTTTACTTTTACTCTAGTGATGGAGAGGGATAAGTGTGCACTGCAGGGCAAGAGTTATAGCTGGGGGCAGGGAAATTATGATGCCGTGAGGCATGACTTCGGATGCGTGGCTTGGAAAAGAAGGCTTCAAGGTAAGGGCGCAATTGATATGTGGAGCTTGTTCAAGGAGCAGCTATTGAGTGTCCTTGATAAGTATGTACCTGTTGGCAGGGAGGAAAGGGTCGTGTGAGGGAGCTGTGGTTTAATAAGGAATTGGAATCCCTTGATAAAGAGAAGAGGGCAGCCTATGTAAAGATGAGGCGTGAAGGTTCATTTGGGGCGATTGAGAGTTATAAAGTCGCCAGGAAGTATCTGAAGAGAGAGCTAAGAGCAGCAAGGAGGGAACATTAAATTTCCTTAGTTGGTAGGATTAGGGAAACCCCAAAGGCTTTCTATAGATATGTCAGGAATAGAAGAATGACTAGGGTAGGAATAAGTCCAGTCAAGGATAGTAGTGGGAAGTTGCATGTGGAGGCTGAAGAGATGGGGGAGACACTGAATGAATACTTTTCGTCAGTATTCACTCAGGAACAGGTCATTGTTGCCGATATGAATACTGAGTCGCAATTAATTAGAATGGACGGCTTTGAGGTATGTAGGGAAGAGGTGTCAGAAATTCTGGAAAGGGTGAAAATAGATAAGTCCCCTGGTGAAGTGATTCTTTGAGGAAGTGACAAAGTTGATTGATGAGAAAAGGTATGTAGATAGCATATACATGCACTTCAGTGAGATGTTTAATAGGTTTCCGCTTGGTAGGGTAACGGAGAAAGTGAAGTCGCATGGCTCCTGGGTGTACTAGATATGTGGATAAAGAACAGACTGGACAGCAGGAGAGTGACATTAGTAGTGGAAGGGAGTTACTCAAAATGGCGAACTGTGATCAGTGGTGCTCCACAGGGATTCGTGTTGTGGCCATTGCAGTTTGTGATATACATAATTGTATAAGTGGTCTGATCAGCAATTTTTCATATGACACAAAGATTGCTGGATTCGCAGGTAGTAAATTTAACTATCAGAATGCAGCAGAATGTAGATAGATTGTCGTGTTGGGCATAGCAATTACAGTTGGAATTCAATCCGTGCAATACAGGGTGGAACATTTCGGAAGAGCCATTTCAAAGTGAACCACACTGTAAATGGAAAGCTTTCGGGTGGCACGGTGGCACAGTGGTTAGCACTGCTGCCTCACAGCGCCAGAGACCGGGGTTCAGTTCCGGCCTCAGGCGACTGATAGTGTGGAGTTTGCACGTTCTCCCCGTGTCTGCGTGGGTTTCCTCCGGATGCTCCGGTTTCCTCCCACAGTCCAAAGATGTGCAGGCCAGGTGAATCGGCCATGCTAAATTGCCCGTAGTGTTAAGTAAGGGGTAGATGTAGGTGTATGGGTGGGTTGTGCTTCGGCGGGGCGGTGTGGACTTGTTGGGCCGAAGGGCCTGTTTCCACACTGTAAGTAATCTAAAAAAAACTGATACCAGAGAGATCTCGTTTTTAAGTTCAATTGTACCTTGAATGTGGCAAAACAAGTCGATAGAGTGGTCGAGAAGGGTAACAACGTGTTGTCACAATCAAAGATGATCACATCCCAGCTGTAAATAAAAATAATGCCTGGATAGAGGTTAGGAATTTGACAATGTAATGACTCATACAAACATTAAATCTTCTTTCTATGATGTGTACTTGAATAGTCGAAATCTCTCTCCTGAAAAGCAAGTCTGACGTTGCATCATTTCTCCTTGACTTTTCCTGCAAAATGGAATTCTTGGCTTTATTTGTCATTTTCCCTCCTTTCCACCTCCGCCACCCCAACCCATTCGGCATCTTCCGTAACTGGAATACTCACTGACTTACTCCTCATTCTTTTGCCAAAACGTATGTTGTCCCCAAAACCTGCCGTTTATACCAAGAAACTCCCGTTAAATCAGCGATTGAAACTTGAGCTTGTCATTGATCGGTGAGTCCCAGGAACTGTTTGTCTCCTGAGTTCAGGCGAAGGTTCACTGGACCAAAACTGCTGACTCTGCCTTCTCTCCACTTAAGTTGGACGACCTGCAAACTTGAGTTTCTCCAGCAATCTCGGCTGTCATGATTGATGACCTTCTCACAGCTCAAGCGACAGACGCAAACTAACCGGAAGAACAGCTTATATCAGGTAAAAAACACGTAAAGTACTGGGAAAACACAACACCTCCGGCAGCACCAGTTCACAGAATCAAGCGTAATGTTTGCAATACAGAGACCCATCTTCTGTGCCACTGATTCCACTGTTTGAAGAAAAAACTTTAATGTCTCTTATTCACTACAATACTTACCAGGGATCCGAGTCCTCATTATGTTGTTGGTTTAATACCCTATTGAATTTTCTGCTTTAAAATTAGATAATACAACTGAAAGTTCCTTTTTGAGTCTATTTTCCAAATCATCTCGCCATTTTTTGTGTCTGCTCTGGTGGAATGTGGACGTCAATGGATGAGTGCATAATTTGTTGTTCATCTAAATCTGCCCATTAAGAAGATATTGGTGAGCTGCCTTCTTGAAACATTGCCAGTCCACATGCTGTAGTTAAATACACAATTCCGTGAGGGAGGTGATCCGAGCATTAATCCAGCCACACTGAAGAAACGGCGAATAGATTGTCAAGTCACGATGGTGAGTGGCATGGGAGTCAACTGACAGATGTCCTTCTCGAAGAAAATGCTTGTAAGTTTGGAGGGTTTTGCTTAAGTATCTTTTTATATTTTCTGTAGTGCATCCTGCGGGGAGCACACATTATTGCTCTTTAGCGTTATAAGTTGATGTAGCGGACAGTTGTGAATGTGATGCCAA
Organism: Chiloscyllium punctatum; assembly: GCF_047496795.1. Taxonomy (NCBI): domain Eukaryota; kingdom Metazoa; phylum Chordata; class Chondrichthyes; order Orectolobiformes; family Hemiscylliidae; genus Chiloscyllium; species Chiloscyllium punctatum. The sequence continues at coordinate 41,403,554 of NC_092789.1, forward strand.
AGATGTTGGCTGTTTGTCTTCTATGATGATGAATTCCCAGAGTGTTGTTGAATTTTCATCCAACAATGCAGTTGGGAATTATTCCCTTATCATCCTGACTTGTGTCGATTTTGAAGAGGGTTTTGGGCAGATTCAGGAAGTCAGTGACACATTACGCGATTCACAGCCTCCATTTTCAGTAGCAGAGGGAGCAGTGAGAGAGAGGAGGTGGGGTCTGCTGGGAAGGTACATTTCCCGAAAAAACGACTTTCCTCGAGAGCCAGTGGGCTCCAGGTAGCCAATGTGCTGATATATCTGGGCACAGTAGAAATGAAAGAACAGAAAAGATGAACGAAGGACTGAGAGATGGAGCAATAGTGTTGGGCTCAGATTTTGGGAAATTGGCACCGTTTGTGGGGAACCTGGGACTATTGTAAATTGGGCGTTCTACTCCTGGGGTGGACTGGAGCTAATATCCTTGAGTATCCCCTCACTTACGCTGTTGCGCAGACTTTAAACGAATGTGACACCGGGGTGGGAACTACATAAGGAAGTTAGCAGATAGTGAGGAGGTAGTAACTAAAGCGTGTAAGGAAAGAGATATTGACGTCAGCGTGACTAAGTGAGGGAGTAGGAGGGAGCACATGATGAACACAAAGGGACAGGTGGTCTGAGATGCATTTGTAGAAATTCGAGAAGCGTAAAAGTTAAGGCAGATGAATTTACAGCTTGAATTAATACCTTGGAGTATGATCTTACGGATATGAATGAGAATTGGTTGAGGGATAGAGCAGTATGTGAATAGTCCGACGAGGGAAGGAGTCATAGTGGACCTTTTATTGGGGAACGAGCCAGAGCAGGTGGTAGAAGTTGCGGTGGGGGATTTCTTTGAGAACAGTGAACACAATTCCGTAAATTTTAGAATACTCGTAGATAAAAAGAGAGTGGTCCTAAAGGAAGAGTCTAAAACTGGGCCGATCAAAATTAGGTAGGAGCTCGGAAATGTGGATTTGACACAGCTCTTTGAAGGGAAATCCGCACTTGAGATGTGGCAGGCTTTCAAAGAGAGGTTAATGGTAGTGCAGGACTGGCGTGTCCGTTGAAAGCAAAGGATAGGAAGGGCAAGATTCGTGAACCGTGATGACATGAGAAATTGTACGACTACCAGAGAGGAAAAGAGAAGCACACAAGGTCTAGGCAGCTAAGAACAGAACGGGCCTTGGAAGAATTTCGGAATAGTAGGACAAATCTTAAACGAGGAGTCAAGTGGGCTAAAAGGGGCCATGAATTGACTTGAGCGAGCAGAATTAAGGAGAAGCCTTACACATTTTACTTTTATATAAGAAGCAAATGGCGAACTAGAAAAAGGACTGGTCCACTAAAGGATAACGATGGAAGGCTGTATGTTGAGCCTGAGAGAATGGGTGAGATTCTGAATGGTTATTTTGCATCAGTGTTCACTGAGGAGAAGAACATGATGAATATTGAGATTAGAGATAGAAGTTTGATTTGTCTGAATCACACTGACATAAGTAGTGAAAACGTGCTGTGTAGGCTAAAGGTTATTAAGGTGGACAAATCCCCCGGACCAGATGGGATCTCTCCCAGGCTGCTGAGGGAGGCAAAAGGAAATCGTTAGGGCCCTAGCAGATATTTTTGTGGAATCCAGGTCGGAGGACTGGAGTGCTGCTCATATTGTCCCTCTGCACAGGAAGAGTAGTAAGGTTATTCCAGGTAAATACAGACCAGTGAGCCTGTTATCACTGGTGGGAAATTTGCTGGAAAAGGTACTGAGGGATCGGATCTATTTATACTTAGAAAAAAATGGGCTTATCAGTGATAGGCAACATGGTTTTGTGCGGGGAGATCGTGCCTTATCAACTGTAGAGAGTTCTTCGATGAAGTGAACAATGTGATAGATGAAGGAAGGGCTGTTTATGCCATATACATGTACTTTTGTAAGGCGTTTGATAAGGTTCTCCATGGTAGCCTATTGGAGAAAGTGAAGTCACATGGTGATCACGGTGTTCTAGCTAGGTGGATAAAGAAATGATTGAGAAACAGGAGACACACAATAGTAATTGAAGGGAGTTTTTCGAAATGAAGAAAGGTGACCAGTGGTGTTCCACAGGTGTCAGTGTTGGGGCCGCTCTTGTTTGTGATATACATAAATGATCTGGAAGAGGTCATTATTGGTACGATCAGCAAGTTTGCAGATGACACGAAGATTGGTGGAGTCGTAGAAAGCATAAGGGACTGTCAGAGAATTCAGGAGGATATAGATAGGCTGGAGAGTTGGGCGGAAATGTGGCAAATGGTTTTCAATCCAGACAAATATGAGGTGATGCATTCAGGCAAGACTAATTCTGGAGCGAATTGTGCAATGAATGGAAGAGCCTTGGGAAAAGTTGATGGGCAGGGAGATCTGGTAGTGCAGGTCCAAGGTACCCTGAAGGTTGCTGCATAGGTGGCTAGAGTTGTCAAGACGACATATAGTATGCTTGCCTTCGTTGGTCAGGGTATTGGGTATAAGAGCTGGCAAGTCATATTAAAATTGTACAAGACATTGTTTCAGCCGCATTTAGAATACTGTGTACAGTTCTGGTCGCCACAGTACCAAAAGGATGTGCACGCTTTGGAAAGGGTGCAGAGAACGTTTACAAGGATTTTGACTCGTATGGAAGATGCTAGCTATGAAGAGAGGTTGAGTAGGTTAATTTTATTTTCATTAGAAAAAAGTAATTCGAGGGGGGACCTTATTGAGGTTAATAAAATCATGAAGGTGATAGACAAGGTGGATAGAGAAAAGACTTTTCCCAGGGTGAAGCATTCAATAACGAAAGGACACTCTTTCAAGGTGAGAAGTAGAAAGTTTAAGGGGGATACACGGGGCAAGTACTTCACACAGAGGGTGATGAGCGTTTTGAATGCGTTGCCAGCAGAGGTGATAGAGGCAGACACAGTAGATTCATTTAAGATGCATCTGGACGAATTAATTAGTAAGTGGGGAACAGAGGGATACGGATGCTTAGGAATTGACCAACAGGTTTCGACAGTACATTTGGATCGGCTCAGGCTTGGTGAGCCGAAGGGCCTGTTCCTGGGCTGTAAGTTGTCTTTGTTCTTTTCTTTGAAGGAGGGCACATGGAGGACTCGCGCAGTGAGGCAATATGGGCAGAGCTCAGAAATAGGAACAGTGTGGTTAAAACATGCTGGGGTTGTACTAGTGGTCTCCCAACGCGATCGTGAGAGAGAGGCATAAATATTCAACTGATTATGGAAAGATAAACGAGCAACAGGATGTTGGAAATAGGAGATTTTTATTATCCCGTCATTGACTGGGAATGACTCATGTCAGAGTTCGTAATGGAACAAAATTTGTTAGAAACATCCAGGTGAGTTTTATAAAGCAGTATGTAAATAATCCCATTTGGAATCGGGTCTGACTGGAAATTATGTTGAGGAACGATCCTGGCCAAGTTGTTCAAATTTCAGCTGGGGATTATTTAAGGAATAGTGATCACACTTCCATAACTTGTAGAATCCTCGTGCTCAAGGACGACCGTGGTATTAAAGGAAATGAGCTAAACTGGGGGAAGGACAATGGCAGCAGAATTCAGCACGATCTGGGGGCGTGGATTGGGATGAGCTTTTTGAGTGTAAATTCACATTTGACGTGTGGGAGGCTTTTCAAGAGAGTTTGATGAGAGTGCAGGATGCACATGTGCCTGCGAAAATGAGGGATACAAATGGAAAGATTAAGGAAGCATGGATGACAGGTGAAATAGTAAGTTGTGGTTCTGTTCGCCGAGCTGGGAATTTGTGTTGCAGACGTTTCATCCCCTGTCTAGGTGACATCCTTAGTGTTTGGGAGCCTCCTGTGAAGCGCTTCTGTGATGTTTCCTCCAGCATTTATATTGATTTGTATATGTCGCTTCCGGTTGTCAGTTCCAGCTGTCCACTGCAGTTGCCGGTATAGTGGGACCAGGTCGATGTGTTTATTGATTGAATCTGTGGATAAGTGCCATGCCTCTAGGAATTCCCTGGCTGTTGTCTGTTTGGCTTGTCCTATAATGGTAGTGTTGTCCCAGTCGAACTCATGTTGTTTGTCATCTGAGTGTGTGGTTACTAAGGATAGCTGGTGATGTCGTTTCGTTGCGAGTTGGTGTCCATGGATGCGGATCGTTAGCTGCCTTTCTGTTTGTCCAATGTAGTGTTTTGTGCAGTCCTTGCATGAGAATTTGTATACCACATTGATTTTGCTCATGCTGGGTATCATGTCCTTCGTCCTGTTGTGTTGTTGTCTGAGAGTGGCTGTTGGTTTGTGTGCTGTTATGAGTCCAAGTGGTCGCAGTAGTCTGGCTGTGAGTTAATAAATGTGTTGATGTATGGTAGTGTGGCTAGTCCTTTGGGTTGTGGCATGTCCTCATTCTGTTGTCTTTCCATTAGCAATCTGTTGATGAAATTGCCGGGGTATACGTTTTTGGCGAATGGATTGTATAGGTGTTCGTCTTCCTCTTTTTGCAGTTCTGGTGTACTGCAGTGTGTTGTGGCCCTTTTGAACAGTGCCTATATGCAACTTCTTTTGTGTGTTGGGGTGGTTGCTTTCGTAGTTTAGGACTTGGTCTGTGTGTGTGGCTTTCCTGGATACCTGTGTGGTGAATTCTCCGTTCGGTGTTCTCTGTACCATCACGTCTAGTAATGGGAGTTGGTTACCCTTTTCTTCCACTCTAGTGAATCGGATTCCTGTGAGTGTGGCGTTGATGATCTCTATTTCTGTGTTTTTAATGATTACAAAGGTATCATCTACATATCTGACCCAAAATTGAGGTTGAATTTGTGGTAAGACTGCTTGTTCTAACCATTGCATTACCGCTTCTGCTATGAGTTCAGAGATGGGTGAGCCCATGGGTGTGCCGTTGATTTGTTAATATATTTGGTTATTGATTGTGAATGTGAAGTCAAACAAGCCAAACAGAAAACAGCCTGGCAATTCCTAGAGGCATGGCACTCATCCACAGATTCAATCAATTAGCACATCGACCTGGACCCAATATACCGGCCACTGCAGTGGACAGCGGGAACTGACAACCGGAAGTTGCAGAAACAAATTCCTGTAAATGCCGAAGGAAACATCACAGAAGCGCTTCACAGGAGGCTCCCAAGCACTGAGGATGTTACCTAGACAGGGGACGAAACGTCTGCAACACAAGATCCAAGCTCGGCGAACAGAACCACAACAAGGAGCACCCGAGCTACAAATCTTCTCTCAAACTTTGAAATTGTAAGATTAGCTGAGAGGAAAAAGTACGTTGAGCCAAAATCTCGGTGATTGAGAGCAGAATATCGTGAAAGTAGGACCAATCTGAAACGAAGATTTAAGAAGTTTAAAAAACGGCATGAAATGTCTTGTGTAAACAGGATTAAGGACAATCTCAACACCCTTTTCTCGCAGAAAAGGGGCAAGAGGCTAAATCGAGAAAGGGTTGTGCAACTCATGCAGAAAGGAGGGAGGTTATGCATGGAGTCGGAGAAAATGAGTGAGATTGTTAATTCGTATTTTGCCTCAGTATTCACCAAAGAGGGGGACATGACGGATGTTGAGGTTAGGGATCGAAATTTGGTCACACGCGATAAAGTCCGCATAAATAGGTTGGAATGGGTAGGTAGTCTGAGAACCTTAAGAGCGAACAAGTCCGAGGTTCTAATGGGGACATGCTCTGGACACTGAGGGAAGAGTGAGAGGCAATAGCTGGGATCTTATTGGGTATCTCTGCAATATCCTCGAACACTGATATGGTCCCAGAGGTCTGGTGTCGCTTTGTATAAGAAGGTTAGTAGAGATAGTCCATAAATTATAGACCGATGAGCCTGACGTCAGCGGTGGTGAAGCTGAGGGGGAGCATACTGAGACAAAGAAACTACTTAGACCTGCAAGAAAATGGGCAGTAACCGGCAGCATGGTTTTGTGGAGGGAAAGTCATGTCTAACAAACTTAGTAGAATTACTTGTGAAATTGATAAAGTTGATTGAGGAAAAGGCTGTAATGGTCAAAAACATGAACTTTTGGAAGGCGTTTGATCTGTTTTCCCATGACAGTCTGGTGGAGAAAGTGAGGTCGCATGGGGTAAAGGGTATACTAGCTATATGAATAGAGAACTGGCTGTGAAGCAGAAGACATCGAGTAGTAGGGAAGGGAGTTGCTGTGAAAAATGGTGTTCCACAGGAATGCGTGTTGTGACCACATTGATTGTGACATACATAAATGACCTGCACGAAGGGAGAAGTGTTCTGATTAGCAAGTTTGAAGATGACTCTCAGATTGATGGAGGAGCAGGTCTTGAAAGGGACTGTCAGAGGATACAGCAGAATATGGACACACTGGAGAGTTTGGAGGAGAAATGACAGATGGAGTTCAATCCGGGCGAAGTATCATGAAACAGTTTGGAAGTTCCAATTCAAGAAAGAATAGTACGGTAAATGGAAATGCCCTTTCGAAAATTAATTATCAAAGGGATCTGTGTGATTTTTTTTCATTGTACCCTGAATGTGGCAAAGCAGTTCAATAGAGTGGTCAAGAAGATAGATGACATGATTTCCTTCATCGGTCAGGGTATTGTGTACCAGAGTTGACAGGTCATGTTGCAGTTGATTAATTCCGTCACATTTGATCCCTTCCTAGTTCGGTTCTGGTCTCCACATTATCAAAAGGATGTGGATAGTTTGGCGAGTGTGCAGAGGAGGTTCACCAGGATATTGCCTGATATGAAGGGACCAAGCTGTGAAGAGAGATTGAGTAGGTTGGAAATATTTTCACTAGAAAGACAAAAATTGAGGGTGAATTGTTTGAGGTAAACAAAATCATGAGAGGTACACACGTGGTGAATAGAAGGAAGTTCTTTTGTCACTGACTGGGGAACTCGGTACTAAGGATCACCAGATCAAGGTGAGATGGGAAAGGTTGAAGGGAGATACTATGGAAAATTCTTTACGCAGAGTGTGATGGGTGCCTCGAACACTTTGCCAGTGGATATGGTGGAAGCAGGCATGATAGTGTCATTTAAGATGTATCTCGACAGATACATGAATGGGCATGGCGCGAAAGGATACAGATAATTACAAAATAGGTGACAGGATTAGTTAGAGACTCTGGATCAGCGCGGGCCTGGAGGGCCAAAGCGCCTGCTCCTGTGCAGATTATGTTTTCTTATTTTGTTCATTGTTTTCTGTAATTCTTTTACAGCCATTACATTTGCAAAGCTAAATTAGAACAGTGTGAAAATGCCTTGGTCTCAACTCTGTGGACAGTCAAATGGAGATACAATGTATAACTACATTGGAGAATGCAGGCAGTGTGTCCAAAATGTCAATCTGACCCACTCCCACCACCATCCCCGCTCAACTATATATCGTTCTTTCTAACCTGGTGTGCTGTTTCCCGGATTCATAAGGAGGAGTGAAACGTGTAGTAATAGACACGTCTCCGATACCGGGTGGGATTAATCCTAAGATTCCCTGGGAAGCTGGGGGGAAAATTGCAGAATTTTTGACTTGGTTATTTATTTCGTCATTCCGACAGCAATAGTGCCGGAAGATTTGAGGACAGCAAATGATGTGCGTCTGTTCAAGAAGGGGAGTAGAGTTAATCCTGCTAATTAAAGATTAGTGAAACTTATTTTGGTTGTGGGTAAAGTGTTGGAAAGGAAACTAAGAGATAGGACTTTTAATCCGGTAGAAAGAAATAATTTGATTAGGAATAGTTAACACGGTTCTGCGAAGGTTGGTCATGTGGCACCACATTGAGTTCTTTGAGAAGGTGACTAAACAGATGGGATCAGGGTAAAGCAGTGGATGTGGTGTACATGGAATCGAAGAGAGTGATGCTGGAAAAGTACAACCAGTCTACCAGCATGCGAATGGAAATTTCAGGGAGAGTCCCTTCATCATGAAAGATGGAGGACCTGTGTACCAAAGGGCTGAGTGATAAACGAGAGGGGGTGTGGCTGGGATAATGTAACTGGGAATGTGATATGTAGATGAAGGTGAAGGTGAAACTAATGGATCTGAGTGGAGAGTGGAGCATATATGTGGGAAGGAAGGTGGCCAGCTCGGACGGTTAAACAGGGTTTTTTCGAGTTGGAAGATTGAGACTGAGATAAGGTGGTGGGAGGGCAAATGGAGAAACTGCTGAAATCCACATTTATCCCGTGTGGTTTGGGGGTCCCAAAGCGGGAGGCGATCGTCCTCAAGGCGTCGGATGGTTAGTGTTTGACAATGATGCAGCCCCAGGGCCTGCATGTCCCTGGCGGTGTTGGAGTAGGCATTAAAATGTTCAGCCATGGGACGGCGGAGTTGCTTATTGCAGATGTCACAGAGATGTTCTCTGATACGATATGCAATATGGCATTCTATCTCCCCAATATAGAGGAGACCAAATTGAGTGAAAATGACCATCACAGACACATATTTACCCTCTATGAATCTCTGTGTCTCCATTACCTGTGACCAACTCAACACAGACATCTACTACAGACACAGTGACTTCTGCAGCTACCTGGACTACACCTCCCAACACCCTGCCTCTGGTAAAAAGGGCTAATCTTATTCTCAATTTTCTGCTTCCACCGCATCTCTCGCAGGTGAACTAGTTCCACCATAGAACATCCCTGTTGACGTCCTTCTTCAAAGACAGGAACTTCCGCTACAATGTGATACACAATGCCCCCGTGCATCTGCTATACTTATGACACCCCTGCCAATGAGACTCAACCCTCATTTCGCAACAAGGGCAAAACCCCGCCAGTCCTGACTTTCCACTACACTAAAATCTGGATACACCACGTCATCATCCGCCATTTCTGCCACACCCGAACTGCCTCCAAATGTCTGTGCTTCGGAGAGACAGTTCTCTTGTAAGGGTTACGTCCCTAACCAACACAACTACCCCTCCTGGCGCCTCCCCTGCCACCGCAAGAAGTGAAAAAGCTGCGCTGGTATCCCCCGTCATTTTCTAAGATTCAAAAGATTCCTCCCACATTCGACACCTATTTACCTGTACTTCCACGAATGCCATCTACTGTATCCGTTGCAATAGCTGTGTCCTTAAGATGTTTAATTTTCCTTCTCCAATCACAAGCGTAACTGCTGCAAAGAGTTTCAATCAGACAAATTAGTACACAAATACTTTAGGTCCAAACACAACATGACACAGAGATCATTCAAACTTGTCCTCACAAATAGCAAAGGATTTTAGTGTCACACAGTCTTCAGTGATGTTGTAATTTCAACAAGATGAAATCAAACCAATCTCAACCATCCCTACGCTGATGCTCAATGACATTTCCCTCGCTGAATTCTGCACAAGTACCATTCCGTTTTTGGCCACATATTTTTTGCTGAACCTGAAAAACATACATACTAATGTTGCATCAGCAGACCAGGGGCTGGGCATTCCTTAGCATCAACACTTGATTCTACTGAGGCGACCGTCCGCCGTTAGATGAATCATATGTTAAACACTTGAACAAGAACTAATTGCACCATCCCCATAGGGGCATAATAAACACTGCCTCTGCTCACAAAGGTCCATTTCACAGCACACTCTCGAGCCATGATTAGTAACAAGAAAATAAAAGGCACAGCAGATGTAGTGAGACTTTGATGGTCACGTGCAAACCCTCACAATTCTATGCAGATAACTACATAACCGTTCCTTCACAATGTTGGGGCTCAAACTTTACCCATTGCTTCCTGACAACATTGCTTCATGTGCTTACCCCAGCACCGCCTGTGGATCTTCAGTAAGGGAGCTCATCACCACGTTCGAAAAGGTAATTCGTGTTATTACATGTTACTTTGTCCAAGGCAGCACACTTAGTAAGAAGCAAACACGAGCAGAGACAAGCACAATGAATAGGAAATTTTGCTACACATGTTGACACCTTACAGTGATTTCGTCCAAGTGAGCGCTTGATACAGAATCAGTTGCAGAGCGATGGAATCTGCACTGCTGCTTGAGAAGTGAGTTGTTTCAATCGTTGACAAAATGACTTGAAAGAAGTGAGTCTCCACAGATTTCAGAGGCAGTAAATACTTTGGTTGGTCCCGCTGTTTAACGCATTTAGCAATTTGATTAAAGTACAAGAGCAAAGTCTGTTTCGATATATAATTTCAGTTACATCACACTGTATTTTTTTGCTATAAACTCCGTGCCTTCCGATCTTGTACTTCACAACTACCTCATGAAGGAGCAGCGCTCCAAAATCTAGTGCTTCCAAATAAACGTGCTGTATTATAACCTGGTGTTGTGTGATTTTTTTTTAAAAAACTTGGTCCATTTTGAATTGCTCTCTGAAATTAGTCCAGGTCATGGCATAACGACAAGAGATTTTTTAAATCTATTTATCGTCACTTAGTACCTGCAATATGAAGTTCATTTCACCTGCAATGTCAGGTATCCATATGGGGCTCCAATCAAAGTAATGCATGCATCTCCATATCGAATAACCCATTTGCATTGTCCATGTGAAGACAAGATTTTCGCATATAACACAGAGTAGAACGATTGATTTCCTTTAATTTTTCACATGCATCTCCACCTGCTCAACTTGCAGTTGGCAACCTCACTAGGAATCGAACAAAATGTCTCTGCGTGTCGAAAAACATTCATTGAAGCACGAAACAATTGTCTAACCTTAGAAATTAACAAAGATTGACTTTTCGCTAAGAAACTGCTTCTTTTGCAGTTACATGAGAGGTCAAAAAAAGCTGTTTGTTCAACAGTTACATGGGACTTCAGTAGAGATTTGTATTGTATCGGTTGAAACAGGAGAGGAATAGAGACAGAAACAGAGAGAGAGAGAGAGAGAGAGAGAGAGATAAAGAGAGAGAGAGAAAGAGAGTTAAGGATACTCTCAGCCTCAGAATCTTCATGTTTTAAGACATTCATTTAAATTGTTTCCCATCCCTGGCAGATGTGTCCTCTCTCTCTCCCCCACTCTCTCTCTCGATCCCTCCCCAACCCCTCTCTCTCTTTCTCACACACACACGCACAGCGACACACGCAGCACATTGAGTGATACCCGTATCCACGGACACAGAAAAACATAATTGTGCACATACAAGCAGACATGCACACACTCGTACTGATATGTAAAGAGACATACACACAGATACACTGATTGTGCCTCAATAAGTCAGGGAAGACGCCGACCGTTTTAATACACTCAAGTGATGTTTTACAAAAGAAAACCTGGCTTTGATTTGCACTTTTGATCTACGTCATCGCTTGATGATCAGAAGGGCAGACAGAAAGATTTAGATTAAAGAAGCATTAATTAATTCATTCAAAACGTGCCCGGTTTTTATCTCTCCCACTTGCTTGCACCTACACACACACACACACACGCACGCACACATGCAAACACACACACACACACACACACAGAAAGAGTGTCACAGCTAAAGTGGGTTGAATAAAAATATCTGAAGAGAGATAGACTAAGCTCAGGTTGTTTTCTTTGGAGCAGAGTTTCCAAGGAGACCTGTTGGAGCTATTAATGGTTATGAGGGTCACGGGCAGACTGGTTATGATGTAACTGCTCCACTTCATCAAATTGGCCAGACCAAAGAGGAGAACATTTTAATGGAAATGGCAGGTTTGCAGACAGGAATTGAGGGAATAATTCGTCATTCAGAGAGAGATGGTAGTCTGAAATGCTCTGCCTGGCAGGGTAGCTGAGGTGGGAGCACTGCACCCTTCAGTAAGCACTGACGTCAATGGATCTGTGGGAATGTGGCCTCATGTAGGTTTTGTCCGTCATTGGCAGTAGATACTTGATGGGCTGAAGCATCTCTTTGGAATTCTGTGAATAAATGTATCTGTGGGTCTCCCTGAGCTTTCAGGAATCACATTGGACCCAGTCTCCAGAAATCTTGAACGTTTATAGTAAGCTATCATGCATATCCTGGCTCCTAAAAGGGAAACCCCACTTGTCCTGTCCTCAAGTCCTCTCTCTGCAGTCTTCTCTATTCAACACTACCAAACATATATCTAGCTCTGTTTTCTGAAATATGCGATGGAATTCACCTCCACTGCACACCCAAGCAGTGCACTCCACTCCTGATAATTCTCTGAGTAACAACTCCCATTGGGACGACATGAGGGGAATATAGGAGAACAGGGACATGAAGAGTACTTTTCAATATTATCAGCAGTTGTCCCTGCAGAATGAAACAGCTTTTAAGAAACACATTGCAAGAACTAACAAATTTCTGACTGAAGACCTTTCTTTTCGTCTCATTCCCAGCTCTCTTGTTAAAATCTTGAAATTGAAATCCCACATTCTGACCTACCAACAAGTAGGAAAAATGACATCTTTCATTACCCTTTCAAAATTGTCCACAATTTTTAGCATCTGAGTTAAGTTACCTCTTCTTGGCGCAGAGGAGACCAAGACCAGTTTCACTATTCTTTCTTTCTCTTTGAAATCCTGCATTCATGGTCAACGATACACACTGCTGCTAAAGTGCGAATCGGCATTAGAGGGGCGGCTCGAGATGTGTTGCGCACCAAGTGGCTGCTTTTCCTGGAATTGTGTCGAATTTCTTGGGTATTGTCGGAGTTACACCCGCTCAAGCAAGTCAGATGATTTCTATTTCAATCCTCACTTGCACCTTTTAGATGGTGAAGAGACTGAGATTTAGGAGATGAGTTACTCGCTCAAGTCTCCCAAGACTCGAAACTGTTTTTGTAACCTTCATAATGAAATGGCCGTAATTTATATTGTATTCAGTTTCAGATCAACAGTAACCCTCTGAACATACATAGCCTGTATTTAAAGGCAGAGAGAAGCTCGCTGTCTTCAAAAGGGTGAATTTGAAATTTCTTGATGACAGCACATATTTAGTGATCAGTACAGAGTGGTGACAGTTGCCAAGTCGTAAAAACGCATTGCCTAAATGGACATTGTCATCTTTAAAGATCACTGATAAATTTCCCCATGCTACTTAAGTGGTTTACAAAGACTGCTTCTCAAGAAATATTAGTTCCCGTCTGCCAGGATATTCTGCACACTCGACAGGTAATTGTGCAATTGTCTCGTGAATGGGGTACTGTTGTAATAACTCAAATCTGAAGTTAAACTGAACAAGCAAATTTACTATGTAAATCAGTTAACACAAGACGGTCACACCTAAAGCTGTAGTATTCATAGAGCTAAAATGAATAAGATGAGATTCTCCACGGGAGGAAACTTAGAGGAAGTTATCAGCTCTCTGTAAACTGGCAGTACTCAGTATGTAAGCATTCTATAAAGGGGCATTTTTGTAACGCATAGTTTGATCACAGTTACAATTTTGTTGTTGAATGGAAGTTTGAAGAATAATCCTTATAGTGCAGTGTTCTGAACTATTTACACAATCGAAGAATTAGAAAGAGAAACAACAAATTAGCGTGAAAGTGTGAGCTGCATTTTCAAAGGAAATATCCATCGGCACTGAAGAGCCCCAATATGTTGTCACCGATGAAAAGTAATGAGCAGTGTAAGTGTGAATTCCAGAAAGAAAAGGGCACTCGACCGGGGAGAAAACATTACGATGAGGGGAAAAATTAACAATTGAAATCTAAGTGCAATTGTTCGCAAATGGATTGTGGAATCTAAGCAAGTTTCATTTGATTGTTTCGTAAAGTGCTTTAGTGGTTGAATTTCAATCTTTTCTGTTGACTTGGAATGGATGTTTTGGTCAAGTAAAGGCAATTCCTTTTTCAAAGTTTACAGCACAGGAACAGACTCTTTAGCCTTCAAAGCCCGCTCTGATCCAGATATTCTATCTCAACTTGTGAGGCGCTGGTTTGAACTCAGTCCGAGGTTTGTTGTGGAAAACTGGTTAGCACATTACAGGGAGAGCATCAGTGCTCTACAGAGATTCCAGAAGAAATGCATATGAATTGAACTTGAATCTGTACGGGTAAATCTGGAAACTATAACAATGCACATCAGGTCCTGAATGTTGAGCCAGAATAGGCGACTTTATCTTTCGACCAGCACGGAGTTTTTGGGATGAAAGTTCTCTCTGCTTGTGCCGTTACTTTACTGGAGTCCAATGGTTCTCTTCTCCTGATCCCTCGGTAATATGGCAATGGGAATATTGTACAGCGTTCTGATGTCCATGTATACTAGTGATAGCAGGCATCAGGGTTGGTCTGTCTCAACCGTTGCTTCAATAATGTCTCCCTTTCTGTTGGCAGTGTGGATTCTCCTCTTGTGTATTTGTCGGAGCAATGTGCAGAGCTAATCGCTGCGATCCAGGAGAAGTTCACATCGTTGTGTATTGCCCTGAAGGGTTACGCTACTGTCAGAAGAAATAACTGAGGCATTGGGAATTGTCCCACGTTTGCGACTCCTCTGAACCTCCAACTGACACTAACTGTATTCCTGTTGTACAGGCTCAGCTCCACTGAGTCAATTTCATCACCCCTGAAACATTACGTTCTGACTTGTGGCAATAAAACTTATAGCATTGATTGCAGCCCCTTGTTCGTTACTCATTTTTCACTGTGATTTGTGTGTTTGCTCATATTGACAGAAAGAGAGGGGGAGTTAAGAAATGGCAAGAGAATACTGACATCTTATCGCTCCAATACAGTCAGCATTAGAGAATCATTGCTTACCAACAAGTGCCAGTTTCGATCAGGAGCAGTGCACAATCTATCCTTGCCCCACTAGAAGGAAATAAACTCCAGAGGTGATGGTGCAGTCGTGTCCATGGTGCAAAGTGAATGACCCTGGATGTACTCACTCTTGACTCCTAACACTGCGAGATCTCACTACAAACGTCCCGACCTAGGAATGGAGAAGCCATGCTGACTTTCCACCGTGTACCCTCCCTCAGCCAAACAAGCCGACCTCCTGTGAATTGAACATCACACAGTGGATGCTCTGACGGGAGGTAACGGCACAGATCGGAATCTGATTTGCTCAAACGTAAATGGCTAACCACATCTAACAGTGGGATTCAGATTAAAAAAAAAACTGGTCGGAGGAGGGTTCCACCAATACCCGACCCTGAAAGTTGTGGGAGCCCATCTGTCATTTTGAGTAACAACACTGCATAGACTTCCAATTACCCCTCGTGCATACATGTTCAGAGGGTGATTACTTTATCCTTTCTTTTAAAAAAAGACTGATCCATCACTGTGATGAACAAATATCTGGTCATTATTCCTCTATTAGAGTTGTAAATACAAGTCATTATTTGCACAGCACTCTGAAAGACTTTGGGGCTCCAAAAGATGCTGGTGAAGGGTCTACAGATCATTTTTTCTGATGTCATCGCTTCCTCTGAAACGTTCGTGAGCTCTACTCTCTCTGTCTATCTTTGTTCGTCTTTACGCCACTCCCTTCTTCCTCTCCCTCCTTATCTCACACTCTAATTGACCACATAAACTCTCGCTCTCCCACTCTCATCCACATATTCTACTATTATGATTTCAAACATTCAGCAATACAGAAATCGTGTCTGTTCAGACATATGCTGCGTTTCTAAACTGATCTAATTCGTCTGAACATGTACAGAATACCTCTATTTCCTGCTTACTCATGCTTCTGCCTAAATCACTCTGAAACGTTGCTAACGTATCTGTTTTTAACATCTCCACACCAGCTGATCGCTTGCTACAGAAACTTGCATCCTTTTGCATGAAGAAAATATCTTACCTCATATAACTCAGTTAATGATTCCCCTTTTCATCTTAATCCTTACATCTGATATTTCTACCCCGTGAAGAAAACCGTGCAATTCACTCTGTTCATGCAACTCGTAATTTTATCGACCTCGATCAAGTCACAACTTTCCCTCTAAAACTCTCGTAAAAACGTTCTAAGTTTATTTAACTTCGACTCATGACAAATGCACTCAAGTCCAGGCAGCATCCTCGAAACCCTTTTTGCACCCTCGCTGAGTCCTCCATATGCTTCTTGTGCTGCGGTAAAAACAAATGTACACAACACTACAACTGTGACCAAAGGTTTTGTTTTCTTACAGCTGCCGCATAATTTGCTAGCTTATACACTCAACGTCCTGACTGATGAAGGCTACCAGTTCACATGTCTTGTTTGCCACTTTATTTGTTTTGTTGTCACTTTCAGGCAGCAATGAATTTGCATCCTAAGAATCATTTGCGCGTCAATGCTCCTCAGGGTTCGGCCAGTTACTGTATTAATTCTTTTTGCCTCTACCTCCCAGATTCAATGACTTCACACTTACTGTAAGAGAGTCAGAAAGATGTATAGCAAAGAAAATGGCCCTTGGTTCCAAATCCTCCATGACAACCAGATATCCTAATTTAATCTGGTCATATTTGTCAGCATTTGGCCTATATGCCTCTAAGCCCCTCCTATTCACGTACCCATCAAGGTACCTTTAGAATATTATAATTGCACTAGCCTCCACCACTTGCTCTAGCAGTATATTCCATACACAAATGGCCGCCTGTATGAAAATGCTGCATCTTAGGTCCATTTTAATTCTCTGCCACCTGTAATCATACCTCATATTTCTCTACCAATCCCTATCTGTGTTTCACACAGACCAGTTCCTTGGCGACTCACATGTTCGGTCCATGCCCTCCACCAAAACAACCTCCACAACAGGAACCTTGATTTTGCTGCCATAAGAGGTGTTTAGCCATTCCCAGTAACTCTGTTCAAGGCCCCAAATGATCTTTTCACATCCATCCATCTCATATACTGTGTCCGTTGCAATTGATGTGGTCTCCTCTACATGGTAACAGGACGCTAACTCCCGGATCTTTTCAGGGAACATCTCAGGAAGACATGCACCAAACAAATCTACCAAACAATGGCCGACCACGTCAACTGCCCCTCACATTCCTCCAAGGACAAGCAAGTCTAGGGCCTCCCTGACCATGAAATACAAACGACCCAACAACTGCAAGAACAACGCCTGTTCTTTCAACTTGGCACCGTTCAACCAGTCAAAATCAACAACTTCATTAGTTTTCAAAGCTGCCAGCCTTCCACCTTATCCCAGACCCAATGCTCCAACTCGACACTACCATCTTGACTTATTATACCTGTACATCTTCCTTCCCAGTTATCCATTGTACACTCTCCCACGACCTTTCACAATAAGCTGCCACCTGCATCCACCTGTTGTCTTCCAAATTAGCTTAGCCAGTGCCAAACCCACACAAATATCTAACTTCCAGTGCTCTTTCAACCCCGACCCAGTTTATACGTTTGCTACAAAATGCAAATGGTGTTGATTGAACTGTGAATCGTTTCTGTAAAATATATAGGATCTGAAATCTTGTCATGGCCTCTTGCTTCAGAAGCAAACTAAAGGTATATTTTCTGTCTCAAGAAGTATCACTTCGAAGGCAAGTGTTTGTTGTCAATTCATAATTATTTGCCTTGGTTACCGGCCTTAATTCATGGCAGCTTTTGTCCCAATTTCGACATAATAAGGGGATCACAGGAGGTAAGGTGAATGTGACTGCCCTTTAAAGTTAGGCGTCATTTGACTGAGTTTTGGATTTGAGAATCTTAAGGCATCCGCGGGTCAATGAGACTCCAATGCATGAGAAAACTCTGTTCTGAAGAAACTGATTCGTTTCTGATGTTTTTTTCAATGGAATCCCTACAGTGTGAAAACAGGCCCTTCAGCCCAGCAAGTCCACTCCGACCCTCTGAAGAGGTACCCACACATCCTGCCCCATAACCGTGCAAAAATCCCTGAACACTACGGGAAATTTAACAGGGCCAATTCAGCTAACTTGCACATCTTTGAATTTTGGGAGGAAACCGGAGCACCCAGAGGAAACTCACGCTAACCCGGGAAGAACGTGGAAAGTCCACATAAACGTTCGCCCAATTATAAAACTGAACTCAGGTCTTTGATGCTGTGAGGTAGCAGTGCTTGAAACTGAGCCACTGTGCTGCCTAAATGAACAGTGTCGCTGTTCATTGTATTTTCTAATCACTTTTAATGAGTGCCTGACCGGACATCCTCTGGGTCACTGATCATTTGCGAGTCGGAAATAGTTTATCCTGCTCTTTTCTCTTTAGCTGTCTCGTCAAATTGTGATTATTTCAAACACTAGAAACTCCCCCCACACCCTTCCCACGCTCAATCCATCGCACATCTATGGAGAAACGCCGAAAGTGCTCCAATCTGCACAACGGACTTTTACAACCAAGAATCTATACAGGCAAAGGCCCACTGCTCTTGCTGTCTCCAAAATATTCATACCTAAATCACCTGAAGGAGGTATGCACTCTCAGAAGATCAGTGCTGTCAGAGCTCTGTGATGTCAGAGTGTTAGTTGGGAGGGAGTGCCAGGCTGTTGAACAGTTACTGCTGAGGTATCTACACACGATTGGAAGGTTAGCGCCGATGGGTTCCTGCAGTATTTGACGGTCCATGCTCAGGAAATTTCGCGCAATCAGGGAATCAGTGCTGAGAGAGTAGGATGTGCCTGACTGCGAGCTCAGAGACGGCTCTACACGATTGAAAGGTCAGAATAAAACATCGAGACCAGTTCGAAATTAATTAAGTGATTTTAATTAACACAATTCAAAATGAATGTCATGTTATGAAGACTGACACTATCTGTCAATAGTTGGAACTGTTGTGGAATTGGTGACTTCGCAGTCGACAGTGACAACTCCCAAGTATTTCATCATCTGACCACGCAGCATTTATAGAACCAGAAACATTTATTAGGGACTATGTACTCATTTCTCCGACAAGGCCCCTGTCTACAGTTTCCAGGAATTCTGTCGCAACCAAAGATCGCCCCTGAAAGGAAAGCAATTTCAGTGTATAAGTAGACAGACATTATGTGCGGTGCTTGAAGTATGTTCGGGAAAAGGAAAGTATGACAGGAAGTGTGCACTGTTCTCCAAGTGTGGTCTGAGCAGGGGAGATAGAGATCGGGCCTGTACACTGCACTCCCAACGTGATCTAATAGGGAAGGTCGAGACATGTCTGTACACTGTACTCCACTGTGGTCTATTATAGACAATGCAGTCAGGAAATGTACACTGGCATTCTTCTGTAATTGGAACAGGGGAGGTGGACCCAGGGACTGAGCTCGGTGCTTTCCTTGTGGCATAACCAATGAACACTCGGACCAGAACTATAATTAGAAACAAAAACTTAGATGTACGTAGAAAGTTGAAGATAAAGGAAAATCATTCCTCGGAAACTGAAACCAATGTTCAAAAGGGAGAATTCCTTTTTAGTAAATTTGGTAGCAACCTTAAACTGAGAGTCTTCGTAAAGGGGTAGATCTCTTTGCGAACTACGTTAAGCAAGTCGATTCAAACTGGGGGATATCTTTGTATGCTTCACCGTTGGCACAGCGCCAGAGACCCGGGTTCAATTCCCGCCTCCGGCGACTGACTGTGCCGAATCTGCACCTTCTCCCCGTGTCTGCGTGTGTGTTTCCTCCCACAATCCATAAATGGGCAGTTTAGGTGAATTGGCCATGCTAAGTTGCCCGGAGTGGGTAAATGTAGGGGGAATGGGTCAAGGAGTAAATGTAGGGGGAATGGGTCTGGGTGGGTGGCGCTTCGGCGGGTCAAAGCGCTTGTTTCCACACTGTAAGTAATCTAATCTCTGATTCACCTGAATGACGTTTCAGGTCGGTCAATTCCTCCCGTCACTCGGAGTGCCTCGTCAGAGTGGAGATGGAAAAGCTCACTTACCCCCATAGAGAAAGCGTCCTCTTAATCCACATTCAGACTCGATGGGATGTTCCAGCACCAGAAACACAAGCAAGAAGAGCCGTGCTCTCCACATCTTCAGCTGATCGCCTTGGCGGGTTACTGAGATGGTCAGAGCCCAGTTTCGATTTATAAGAACACGCAGTACCTTCAGTTAATGAGTACACGTGCTTGGCAATACTGTATCGAGCAGAACGTTAGGGCTGCAGATGCTGGAGATCAGAGTCGAAGAGTGGGGTTCTCGAAAAGAACAGCAATTCAAGCAGCATCTGAGGAGCAGGAAAGTTGATACTTTGGGCATATAGTATTCATCAGGAATTCCTGCTTAAGGGGTAATTCTCAAAACGCCGACCCTCCTGCTCCTCGGAGGCGGCCTGACCTGCTGAGCTTTGCAGCCCAGCACTTTTCACTGAAATATTGCATCCACCCCAGCATGTTGAAGTGAGTTTCAGAACAAATTTGTTTGTCAGAAAAAAAACTCCTCAAAAAGATATGGCATGCTGCGTGAGTTTTATTATCTTAATGTCGATCTGAAGTTGCTTAGAATGTTTTCAATTCACTATTAAACCTAATCATTGTCATTTCTGAATTGAGGGATTTTCCTCTCATTAACTAATTCTCAATGATTCTCTGAGTAAGTAAAAAAACAGTAAGGATTCAGGAAGTTATGCCCTGGAACCGCCACTTCAGACTGTCTCCGATCTGTGAATCGACTACCTCCCATACTGTCTGTTTTCAATCTTTTAGCAATTTTTAATCCATGTTGCCAATGATCAATTAAAACCGAATATTTGATATTTGATAAACAATATGTCACGTGGCAGTGTAACAAATACATTCTGAAATTCGAAGAAACAAAATTCACAGTACTCTCTCATGTTCTGACTATGTGACATCATTTTCCTGTTTTCCTTATAGTGCATATTTTAACTTATTTCGTACTTTGGCTCCTATAAGTCTTCCCATTATTGATATTAAGCGAACAGGTCTGCATATAGCGAGATGAGGAGAAAGTGAAGACTGCAGATTGTGGAGATTAGAGTCGAGAGTGTGTTGCTGGAATAGCACAGCAGCTCAGGCATAATCCACGGAGCTTCATTAACTCTTACTTATATCAAGTGTGACATTTTAAACATCAAGCGTTCAAGGTCATTGTGGAAGGATATGAATGCAACTGTGCAGAGGGCACCATTCTGTGGATATCCTGGGCTGAAATGATCACACCACTGGAGTGACTACTGCTTTGATCTGTGACAAATACAATTGCAACTATTGGTTCCCATGGTCTCCTTTGACTTCAGCTATCCTTGAGGCCACACTCAGACAAATACCACCACGTTCTGCTTTTAGCCCAAAGCCTTGCTGTATCTTTTTCGCATATGACCCACAAACTCACAAAAATTCTGGCTGTGCCCCAGGACGTCGCTCGATCCGAACTTTTTGAATTGGCTGTTTGAAAGAGATGCATAACTGAATAGCAATCTCCTTGGCTTTCGCTAGCACCTTGCATATCAGTTCTGTTCAAATTTCGATTAAATGCATCTTTTAAAATCCTCAATACAATTTATCTCCGCCTTATATCCAGACAGCAATTCCAGTACAAACGTCTGTGCTTTGAGGAATGAACAACTTTTGCAACTCAAGTATGTTGCATTTCAAATCCTTTGAAATCGTGCCTGATTCCGCACCCCATGGTTCTCTCTCAATTTCGAACGGGAAACTATCCATCTTGCTCACCTTTATTCAATACCATCGTGTGGTTGGATCCACTAATCCTTTTCCTGTACAAGGAGAAATGTGCCATACGTTTATACCTTCAGAACTGCATTTACTGCACGGAATCCATGCTTTTAAAGCTCTTTTTCGCTATCTCTCTTCGTTGTGCTTACATCTAGGTAAGACTTTAGGTCCAGAAATGTAGTGGATGCCACAAAACGAATGGAGGCTGCAGTACCGTCAAACTAGTGAACAAGACCGGGTTCAATGGGTCGCTTTATAAGTGCAAGATTCATCGAGAATCAGTCACATCCCTTGAAAACAAAGTCTGCAGTTTCACAACGATAATGGCCACAATGCTTGTCTCTGGGAAGCTTCTCTTCAGGTATAACCGACAAATGCAACGAACGTTATTTTACAATCTTAAGGATATAATCTGGTGATGATCGGATATTCAGCGATTCATATCTGTGCATTGTCCCATCAGATAGACAGTGAGTTACTGTATCATATTCTGTGACAACTCATTCCTTGTAACGTAAGTAAAAAATCTGATGGTGAGCAGCGAGAAGGCAGAACCATTTGGAAGTAGTTATTCCACAAAACAACGGAGCATCAATACTGTTTAACACTCTGGCAAATAAATCAGACAGAATGAGAGAGAGGTGCAGAGAGGTAGCATGAAGCAAGGCAGAGATGGTCACAGAAGAACGAGGATGTGTGGTAATGGCGCAAACAATCAGAATGAGATCAAGAAGAGAAAAGAACACTGGAACAAATGCAGAGACAAATGTAGAAAGAGATGCAAAAAAGCAGAGAATCAGTGAGAAGAAACAGAAGGTGAAATCAGAGTAAGGCAGAGCTACAGATTGAGAGGTAAAAATGGAGACAGATAGGAAGGAGAGAAACAAAAAGAGAAAGGAGTGAAATGAGAAAAAGCCAGACAGAATTATGAGAAATGTCGGGACATAAGTAAATACAAGAAAGGATGAGACACCGAGATGGAATCATAGAAAGAAAGAATAATGCAGTACAGAGGATTCCGTTTGGAAAATCGAAACTATCCTGCCTGAACTATGGCGACCATTGGAAATGTTGATAGAGAGAGATGCAAAGAGTTCTTGGGGAGGAAATAGTGGGATGAAAGGGAGCTGAGATCACTTTCTATCTCACTCTCCCAGGGACGGAAAGTGCCTGTGTAATGTGCAGGCAACGAATTCCAGTTGAAGAGTTGTCACTGTTGCAAGACTGCACTATCTAAGTCCATCTCTCTCTCACCCTCTCTTTAGTTTTATCTCGCTATCTCTTTCTCTCTCTCTCTCTGTATCTCTCCCCTTCATTCCGTGTCTTTAAACAAGACAGATGGGAGAAATGTCTGATCTCTTGCCCCATTCTAGGGATCCGTGTGCGTTTATTTTAGCAGCTGCTGTACAGCACATTTTGCAATTCGGGATGATCTTGCTGAAGACATAAGAAAGAAATACATGCAAGCTTAATAGTAGGAGCAGCACAGGCGCGTAAAACAATGCCGAGCTCTGTCATTCCAGATCTCCAATCCGAACAATCTGTTGTGGGAGAAAGTGAAGGTAACAGATGCCGAGGATCCGAGTCGACAGTGAGGTGCTGGAAAAGCAGAGCAGGTCAGACAGCATCTGTGGAACAGTGAAGTCGAACTTCAGGGTGTAAGTGCTTCATCAGGAATGAGGCTTGTTGAGCAATCGGGCTGAGAGACAAATTGGCGGAGTGTGTGGCTTGGGGAAAGGTAGCTGAGAATGCAACAGGCAGATGAATGTGGCAGAAGGCGATTGGTTAGAGAGGAGGGTAGAGTGGATAGTTCGAAAAGCTAATGGACAGATCAAGTGAGTGATACTGAGTTGGAGGATTGTGACTAAGATAACAGGTGGTGGAAGGGAAAATGAGTAACCTGGTGAAATTCGCGTTACTCCCGTGTGTTTGCTGGGTGCCAAGGTGGAACAGGAGGAATTCTTCCCCCAGGTTAGAGTGTGAGGAAATGTGATCCTCTGAAGTGTTTTATAAACAAACCCACAACTCGTTCTGGAGAGAGTGGTGCTGGAAAAGAATAGCAGATCAAGTAGCATGAGAGGAGCTGGAGAAATTATTTTTCGGTCCAAACTTGCAAACTTCAACAAGACCTGGAAAATATTGAGACTTGGCCAGGCAAGTGGAAAATAATACTTATGCTGTACAAGTATCAAACGATGACCATCAGCAACAAGACAGAAAGAAACTATCATCCCTTGACATTCAGTAGCATCACAATCACTGGTTCCCACACTGTCAACATAGTACACGGTTCAGGGAGTTCATGGGGTACCTTTGACCAGAAAATCACAACTTTCACCATCTAAATGTCTTGGAACGTCTGAGACTAGGAATTCTACAGCGAGTGGTCCACCTCCTGACTCCCTGTATCCTGTCCTCGATCAACAAGTCAAAAGTCAGAAGTCTGATTGAATGCTTCGATGAGTGCGGTTCCAATTACACTCGAGAAGCTCGAAATCATCCAAAGTAAACAGCCCACTTGATTTCCATCACGCTAAAAGATACTCACTCTGCCCCATTAGAGTCTCAGAAGAAGCAGTTTTTGCTGACTTCAGAAATTCAAGAGAAGATCCTGAGATGGCACCTTCCAAACGCATGACCATTACATTCTAAATGGACAAAGTTAGCAGATACATAGCAAAATCATTTACTGTAAGTTCACATTCAAGTCGTTCGCTATCGTGACTGACAAATATATTGGCATTCCTTCACTGTCATATGACCAGAATCCTGGAATTACTCTCGCTGACAGCACTGTGTGTCTATCTACATCACATGGACTGTGGCGATTCAATAAGGCAAATCACCTGTGGACAAACGATAATTCAGACAGGGGCTATACATGATCGTCCAGAGAGACAGCTCCAAATTCCCATGAGAGGCCATAAAAAGCTAAGCTCATGGTAATCGTATAATCAGTATTCCAGGTTTCGTGTACATGTCCCACCGACAGTCATTGACCTGTTTGTACATATTTAGGAACTCCTCTTTCCTAGTAACTTTGCTCAAGGTTGTCAGACAAGACACAACTAATGACAGCACCACGTTTTCAAAGCACAAATATTTAACAAGCTAATAAACAGCTCGGAATATTTCACCTTCTGGACAGAGAGATGACAACGGGTGATAGATACATGGAGAACCTGTGCATCAGAAGGAAAGGGACGGAGAAAGTGAGAATGCTAATTACACAGAGGCACAGTGAAAAGTCCAACAAAATAAAGTAATAAAATAGCAGTTGTGGAAAAGGGAAAGGCAGACAGACACCGAGATTCAGAGACAGATGAAGACATTTGATGAGGGCAAAGAGTCAAAGTTGCAAGCCTCACCTGGACGGCTATACACAATTCTCGTCTTCGTATACCTGAAGTAACCCAAACGTACAGGATGCACACTGATCTGTTCTATGTAGCCAGACTTGGAAGACTGTGTGCAATTCTACTGTCCACATGCTTCAGTTAAACTACCTTTACAACACGGTGCATGGAGTTAGCAGCGCAATATTCATTCTTTAGTCCGCATGCTTAGCACCGTGCTCAGTTCCGGCTTCTGTATACCGCAGTTAGAAAACAAGAGGGTACAATGCATATTTGTGGTTACACCGTCCATTGATTAGGCCACAATTAGTGCACTGTGTGCAGTTCCTCTCTCCATATCCCTCAGTAAGACTACATGCATGATCGGAACATGCACATTTCTGGACTCGAAATCTCTCAGCATGATACTTTGTTCTGTTCTCCATATCCCTTGTTTAATTGGAGCAGTATTCGCATTTCTATCTGGATTTCGCATGGTGCGCCTAAAATGAGAGTACACAGCGTAGATCAAATCCTTTTCTCCCTCAGTTTGATCAGGTTTTGATAATTTCACGCTGTTCCAGACTTCTATCTCTTAGCAGAATTACTTCAAACCGCTGCTCCGAGTTCTGTTCTCTATATTCTTTTACTGTACGTTTCTCTGAACTTCCTGAAGAGTTCTGGTCAATGTATCACATTTCAGGTCCCACTTAAAGCAATACACGGTGCTCCAACATTCGAATCCCCAGTTGAAACAATGGTTCAATCCTTTTCCCCAGTACGTTTTCTCATGTGCTTCGGTCCCCAACCTAATATGGAGCACAATGCAAAGTTCTTATCTCTGTAACTGTTGGTTACACCACATCTGGACCACTGCACACAGATCTGGGCTCCATATCCCTCAGTTAGACCACACGCAGAACAACGTGTGCCTTTCTGGATATCAACCCATGAGTTATAAAAAGAGAACTTGTGGACCTTCCTACAATCGTGGTATTCGCAGTCCTCAGTTAGACCAGACCTGTAGATCTGTACGTCCTTCTCGTCTTCACATTCTTTCTTTGACCTCACTTGCAACACTATTCCAGTTTCGCCATGTTAAAGTTTCATTATATTTTGAACACTGCATGCAGCTTCGCTCTCCATATCCCTCAGTTAGATCACACTTGCAACAGCTTGAACAGTGTTTATCACTGTATCCCACACTCGAGCACTGTGTATAGTTCTGATCTCCAATATCCACAAATGGAGCACACTTGCAATCTTAAATGCAGCTCTGGTCTATGTACTCTTGTGTTAGAAGACACCATGCCAACCTTAGACTTCCGCCTGAAGCGGCAGTGATTGCCACGAAAGGTATGACAAACGTGAGCAAAATTTTTACTTTTCTCATTCTCCTCAGAGTCCCTCCGAGTCATGGTTTGTGAAAGGAAATCGGAGGCTATTGTGTCGTTCATAATCACAAGAGGCAGGTTTACCTACGTTAGTGTGGGATTGTGGTCTGCATGGACTAGTTGGCCCGATGAGACTGTTTCTGTACCGGATGACAGTATGCCTATGTAATTATATAATTAATGAGGATTGGATAAGTTCACGAACTACACCAAATGTGTATGGTAACAGAGACCTTAAATCAAAGCTTGGAATCAAAGATAGGCAATTGGGCAGAGGGTTTGATTGTGCGTGAGTAAGATATAAAATAAAGTCAACAGGAAGAAACGAAGTAGAGTTACGTGTGCAGGATCAGTACTAGATAGGATTGAGAATCTGCAAAATGTTCGTAAAAAGAGAAGTTGGAATCATGCATAGGCTTCCAAATAATAGTCACGAGCTGGGGTGCAAGATATACCGGGGGATAGAAACTAATTGTAGGAAAGGCAAAGTCACAGTGATCATGGCGGATTTCAATATACATTTGGACTGGAAACCTCAGTTTCGTCGTGGTTCACAAGAAAAGGAATTTGGAGAATATCTATGAGATTTTTCTTTGAGACAGCTTGTGACTGAGCCCATTATGGATCAGTCAATTCTGGATTTAGGGCTGTGTAATAAGAATGACTTGATAAGGGAGTTTAAGCTGAAGGAAAACTGTGGAAGCAGAGATCACAATATGATCAAATTTTGGGAGAGAAAACAGAGAATTAGAGATAATGGAATTTGCGCTGAAGAAAGTCAACTACAGAGGCATTAGGAAGGAGCAAAGTATAATCGACTGGGAGAGGAGCCGAGCAGGAAACGCAGTGGAATAATAATGGCAGGAGTTTCTGGGAGTAATTCAGGACATAGAGAAGAGACTCATCCCGGGAAAATGAAGCCTGGTACAAGGAGTAACAGGCAACCAAGTCTGACTTGGGAATATAGGGATAACATAAAAACGAAAGACAAAGCATATAAAGGACCGAAAAACAGCAGAAAACGAGAGGATTGGGACGTTTATCAAGACCAACAGAGGGCAATAAAAAGAACTAAGGAGAGTAAGACAGCAAGTAATATCATGGAAGACTGTAAGAATTTCTTTCGCTGTATAAAATACAAAAAAGAGACAAAGGTAGAAATAGGGCCTTTGGAAAATGACGCTGGTTATATAGTAGTGAGGAAAAAGCAAATGGCTGATGAACTGAATAATTGCTTTGGAAAAGTCTCCACGGTAGAAGACACGAGTAATTTCGCAAAACCGTCAAGATTGCGAGGATACAGCGCTGAGTATGGTGGCCATCATCAATGTGAATTTGCTGGAAAAGCCGAATCGCCTGAAGTTGGAACCTTCTCCTAGACCAGATGGACTACACACTGACTGCTGAGGGAGACAGCTGAGATGATAATGGAGGCCTTAGTGATAATCTTTCAGGAATCATTAGAATCGTGGAAGATCCCAGAGGACAAGGAAACATCTAAAATAACACCCCTGTTTTAAAGGAGTGTAAGGCAGTAGATGGAAAATAGCAGTCGTGGGTAAGACCCTGGAATCCATCACGAAGGATCAGATTTCTGAACACTTGCAAGTATATGGTAAAATAGGACAAGCATCGTTTGACTAAGTATATTTCATGCCTGAACAATCTGCTGGAATTCGTTGAGGAAGTGATGAGCAAACTCGACGAAGGAGAACCAATGGATTTGAGTATGATAAGAGCCCATGATGTTCGCGGAAAGGTTAAAGCATGGGTGGAAGTTTGGCTGTCTGCCAGAAAACAAAGTGTGAGGATTAAAGGGTCCTTCCTCGACTGGCAGCTGGTGAAAAGCAGTGTTCCTCAAGGCTCAGTGTTGGGGCCAGAAGATTTCATTAACGATCTAGATGAAGGAACTTACGGTGTCTTAGCAGATAACAAGAATATTGGTAGAGGGACAGGTGGTATTATGGATTACGGAGGTTACAAAAGTGTTTGGACAGGATAGGAGAGTGGGCAATGAAGTGGCAGATGAATTATATTAAGGGAAAGAGTGAGGTCATGTATCTTGGTGGAAGAATAGAGTTGTAGACTTTATGTAATTGAGGAGGAATTTCAGAAGTCTGAAGTGCAGAGACTTTGGAGTGCTGATCCAGATGCTCCCAAGTTAAACTTGCAGGTTGAGTCAGGAGTTAGGACGATAAATGCAATAATGGCATTTAGTTAAAAGGACTTGAACACTAAACAACAGGGATATACTTCTCAGGCTCTATGGGGCAGGACAGGCCAAATTTTGAGTATCGTGTCCAGTTCCAATTCACTGCCACAAAAGCCTTTGAGATCGGGTCATTGGGTATACTTCAGAAAAAAAAGTTAAGTTCTTGATTGTAAATGGAATCACGTGTTACAGACAGAGAGCGGAAGAATGGACTTGAGAAATTTATCAGTGCTGAGGGATAGCAGAGCAGACTCGATGGGCTAAATGGCCTAATTTCAATCGCATGTCTTATGGTCTTGTCAAGACTTAAGTTTTCTGCCAAACCAATCATTCATCAGTGTACAGAGATATCAAAATATACAGCGTTTTCAGTGGTGAAGGTTTGAATAATAACGTCTTTGAACTTAAAATAAAGAATTTTCTGAATTTATGGAGACCATTTGGTCATTAATCCGCTGCAGTCTCTTTGAACAAATGCCTGAGATTGCCAATAGAATAAGGGCATAGATTTCCGCAGTTTGAGAAAGAGGTTCAGGCAAGAGGGCGATTAACTCCGCTTCAGAAGTAAACATTGAAATGAGCAACACCAAATCAAAAGAAATGTGTAACTATTGGAAGATAATAGTGGCGGATCAACGTAAGAGTCATTACATCTCAGCCAATGGAAAGGATGAGGAAGGTGGGACCTGCCATGTTCTTAATAGAGATATAATGCTCGGATAAGTCATAGAAAAAAAAAGGCAAATCGTGTATGATGTTGGGAGAAGTGAAGTTGTTCATTGAGAAAGGGACAGCGTAAGAGTAAAAAGTTTTTGAATGGAGAAAGCTGAAATTGAAAGCGACTTAGGGGAACATGTGCACGAAGCACAGAAAGCAAACACACGGGGTCAATAGATAATCTGGAAGGCTAATGGAATCTTGGCTGTCAATTCAAGAACGTTGAAGCATAAGAGGGAAATCTCACGGCAACTACACAAAGTGCTGGAGAGATCACAACTGGCGTGCTATGAAGTATTGGTCCGTAGATTTCTTACAAAAACGCTGAAAAATTTTGGAATCTACTCGCTGGGGTTCAGAGGAATGAGAAAGGTTCTCAGGTGGAATGCACAAGGCCGTTACTGAGCTTGACAGGGTCGATGTTGAGAGAATGTTTTTCAAAATGGAGGAATTACAGAAGAGATCCTCAGACTAATGGAGGAAAAATTTAAGACTGAGATGCGCAGACATAATTGTCTCTCAAAAGTTTGTAAGTAATTGGAATTTGTTTGGCACCGAGAGTTTGGGGGTGGGGGGTGTGGGGAAGAACTTTTGTGTATATTTAAAACTGAGATAGATGGATTTTTTATCAATCAAGTAATGAAGTAGCGAGGGTATGAAAATGGACGTGAGTAATGTTTGAACAGACATGATCCTGCCAAATAGCAGAGCAGGTTTGAGTTACCAAATGGCCTAATCCTCGCCAGATCTCTTTCGGTTTGTACTTTATCTGGTACAGGAATCTAACTTCTTTGTACCATCAACACCTCTTGCAGATGCACCAGGCAAAGCATGTTACCTGGATGCATCACAGGTTGACACAACAATTGCTCTGCTCAAGACTGGAAGAAATACAGAGAACTGTCATCACTGCTTAAATCAACGCTCAATCCAAATTTCAATCCACTGACTCTACCTACACTTCTTGTTGCAGCGGAAAGAAAGACAAGATCATTAAAGACTCCTCCAACTGCCGTTATAATATCTTCGATACTTTTAGAGCCATAGAAAGCCCTAGAGTCCGTGAACACGGAGCCATGCCCTTTGACCCAAACTGCTCCATGACGATAAAAATGTCCATCGCTATCTAAATCTTTCCTTGTCATATCTTCGTACAAATGCGTTTTAAGTAATGTTTATCGACCCACTCAACTACTTTAACTGGCATTTCATTCAATATGCGGAGCATCCTCTGAGTAAGTCACTTGCCCTCACGTTTCTTTTCACTCTATCACCTTCAACTGTAATATTATGGCCTCTCGTCCTCGATTCCCTCGCCTTGGGAAAAAGACTGAGTGTATTGATTCTCTTTTGACAGACTCAAGTTAGAAAAGCTTAAATACACATTACAAAGTGTTCAAGAACGTCTTCTTCCCCGCTAATAAGGACTTCTGAACAGACAAATCCATTCTGAAATCTCAAGTTGACGTTGATATCTGTACACGTTTACAGACAAAATTTGGTGTTGTTCGCTCTGTTTTATCACCCCTGTGTCTTTGTGTGTTGTGGTCTGCCATACTGCATGCAACACAGAACGCTTCGTTGTAATTATGGACATGTGGCAAGAATAAATCAAAATAAATCAAATTCACTTCTGGCATTGTTCTGTGTCAAAAACCAGTAAGCCTCCCAAATGACCTGCCCAACACTGACATCGATGCAATCACATTAATATTAAAGTAGAAAGCTGAAACATTGTTTGCAGGTAGTGATACATAAAAGTAGGCAAGGTCGACCCAGGGGAACGTAATTAGCAAACAGCAAATTAGAAAATGAGATAGAGAGAGAGAAATGAAATAGATCGTCAGAGAGAATAATCAGGTAGATGCAGGGAAATAGAAATGCCAAAAGGAGATAAAGTGGGAGAGAGAGTTGGTGGATTGGTGGGGGGGGGGGGGGGGGGGGGGGGGGGGGGGCAGATGCAGACTGAGCTACTGGGAATTGGATCCGAATTGAAATAAATTGAAATAAACAACTGCCAGCACCTTCCAGAATCCCAGGACATCTCAGAGAGGGGCACGCACATGGCCTCACTGTTGATTGCTGTCATTGATTTGTTTGGGGAGACAAGACAGCTAGTTTGCACACAAAATTTTCCAATGTTACCAAAAAAGTAACGGCTGGTCTGTTAGAGGGATACCTTCTGGTGACATTCCACTGTTGGAGGTGGCGCTGGGAGAGAGTTGGAAGAAGCCTTGAGGTCCGATTCCATGAAATACTTGATGATGGGAATTTTTACGAACCCGTAGAGATACATCAATGTGAACGGGGTGAAGGCCAACTAGATAGAAAGTTACATTGCTTCCAACGTTGATTAACTGAATAACTTTCCATGCGAAGGGAAATGGAACAGTCATGCCATTCCGCGTTGGAAGTGTATAAGCAATCGGAAAGAAAAGTTAAATCAGAACCATCTGAAGTAGAGAAGTGATGTTTGGATAATCTCCAGCCTCTTGTAAAGACCCAAACGCATCATTTCTTGCACAATTGCAATGGGTTTAAATTCAGACTTGGGCTATTTTTGTTTTCTCGCATGCTATTCTTGTCAACAATCAGCAACAGTGCTTCAATCTGAACAAAACATTGGCGTGATTAAATCGTCGGTTTTATGTGTCCTAGGTTTGATGTGAAGATATGACATATGAACTCAGACCTCTTGGCTCAATGGTCAGAAGATCAGAAAGGATTCTTTCTTAACACGACAACTGCCCTCAGTAACTTGCCTGTTATTGTTCGCTCTTTATGACTAATGCATTGGTTGGGAATTAGTTGGAGACTAACTTCTTTATCTTCAGGGATCCAGCATCAGGTTAAACGCCGAGAAGCGGACACACTTGGCAGGAATACTTCTGTTTAAGGAATGTGGGTTGACTATCTCTCATTGCTTTGGACGTCAGTCAGTCTGTTAAATATTTGCCTTTAACACGGATCCTACCGGCTACAAGGCTCCATTCAGTCTGCGAGGTTTCGAAAAAGGCTGCACTGTCCAACTGTAAAACTGGTTAGAATCCAGGATCTCATTGTGTCTTCAATACACATACCTAGTTTCCCATATTTTAGACATTGCATTACTGTACACAATACAGACTGTACAGATGCCGCATATTGAAACATCAATCAACTCACACGCTTCACATTGAATTACTGTGGATAACAAAGTTTACGCAATGCTAAGTGTCAACATTTCAGGGACCCAACATAGTAGATTAGATTACGTACAGTGTGGAAACAGGGCCCTTCGGCCTAACAAGTCCACAACGACCCCCCGAAGTGCAACCCACCCATACCCCTAACCTAACACTGCAGCACGACTGATGATTGTTCAAGCCAAACAGTAGACATTGTATTACAGCACACAACGCACAGATAGCTATTCTGCTCCAGAGTAGACATTCTATTACTACAGATGATACACACTTTGCACACTGCTGAGTGTCCGTGTGGCAGTTCATTTACAGAGCTTATATTGTAATACTATGCACAATACACAATCTGAATACTGCTGATTACTCGAATATGAGTCCTCCCACACTGTCCACATTGCATTACTGTATGTGTGTGTGTCTGATAAAAGGCATATTTATGTATGTACATATGTGCATTTGTTAGAGTATGTGTCTCTGCATTTGAATGTAAATGTGTGATTTGTGCGTTTATCTGTACATGCATGATGTGAATGAGTCTGTTTGTGTGAATGCGAGTGCATCTCTATTTGTGTTAGTTTTTTGTATGACTTTGCTTTTATGGCTGTACATGTGAATAGGTGCATATCCGTGTGTGTGAGTGTGTGTTTGTATGTGTGTGAATGTATGAGATTGCATGAAAATGTGTTTCAATGTTTATGTCTGTTTCTATGAGAGAGTTTCTGCGAATTCATTAATTTCTGTTCATGTTTCTTCACCTCGCGAGATGATGTCATCAGTGCATTTCCAGTGAATCGTTTGTGGTCTGTCCTGAATGCTATTTATTTGTCTTTATTTCTGGAACTCCTGGTTCTGCATCGGATTTTCTTGTGAATGGGTGTCCAGTTCAATGCGTTTATTGTTTCAATTCTCTTTGGGGTGCCATTATTTAATGAATTCTGCCAGGTGGCTTTGTGTTGCATGTGGTAAGCTGTTAGATTGGCCCAGTTGAACTTTTGTCATTCGTTGTCTATGTGGTTGGAAATGAGAGAGCACTGGACGAATCTGGCAATGGCAAGTTGACGTTTGTACCCAAAGTATGTTCAATCTTCTCCATATTTGTTCAATATCGTGCTTTTCCCAGTCCTTGCAGATAATCTTGTCGATTTTGTACGCGCTTTTGGATATGGATGTCGGTTCTTTAACTTATGTGAGTAGCTGCTCAATGATGTCTCCTAGTTTGTGGACCAGTATGACTCCTACAGTACTGTGTGTTGCTTTCTGTGTATCTGTGTGTGTGTGTGTGTGTGTTTCTGTGTGTGTGTTTCTGTGTGTGTGTAAGCGTCTGTGTTACGTGTCTCAATGCTCAACTTTGCTTTGTGCATCATTGTGTATCTGTATGGTTGAGCATCTCAGTCTGTGCACGTGATGGTATGTCAGTATGATTGTATATGAATGCGTGTATATCAGGGTGTATGATTGTGTGGGTGCCTGTGCATGTGCGTCAGTATCTGTGTGAGTGTGTGTGTGTTTCTGTTTGTGTGTGTGTGTATGTGCAAGAGGGAGAGAGAGAGGGAGGGAGAGGGAGAGCGTTTGCTTGTCTGTATGTGCGCCAGTGTAAATGTGCATGTTTCAACATGTATGTGTATGTGAATCTGAGTAGGTGCGCGCAAGTGTGTGTCTTTGAGTGTGGCAGTGACAATATACAATAGACAATAGGTGCAGGAGTAGGAAATATTGCCATTCATTATGATCATGGCTGAACATCCTCAATCAGTATCCTGCTCCTGCCTTAACCCCATAACCCTTGATTTCATTATCCTTAAGAGCTCAATCCTACTCTTCCTTGAAAGTATCCAGAGACTTGGCCTCCACAGCCTTCTGAGGCATAGCAATCCATACAACCACCATGCTCTTGGTGAAGTCGTTTCTCCTCAACTCTGTTCTAAGTGGTCTCCCCCTTATTTTAAACTGTCTCGTCTGGTTCTGGACTCACCCATCAGCAGAAACGTGCTTCCTGCCTCCAGAGTGTCCAATCCTTTAATAATCTTATTCGTCTCAATCAGATCACCTCTCAGCCTTCTAAACTCAATCGTATAAAAGTCCAGTCGCTACAATCTTTCAACGAAAGATAGTCCCGCCATTCAAGGAATTAACCTCGTGAACCTACACTGCACTTCCTCAATAGCTAGAATTTTGTTCCTTAAATTTGAAGACCAAAACTGCACACAATATTCCAGGTGCGGTCTCACCAGGGCTCTGCACAGTTGCAGAAGGAACTCTTTGTTTCTATACTCAATTCCACTTGTAATGAAGGCCAGCAAGCTATTCGCTTTTTTTCACTGCCTGCTGTATCTGCATGCTTGCTTTCATTGACTGATGTATAAGAACACCTAGATCTCGTTGTACTGCCCCTTTACCTCACCTGCCTCCATTTAGGTAGTAACCAGCCTTCCTGTTCTTTCCACCAAATTGGACAACCACACATTTATTAACATTAAATTGCATCTGCCATGCATCCGTCTACTCACCTAGCCTGTCCAGGTCACCCTGTATTCTATTAACATCCTCCTCACATTTCATCCAGCCACCAAGCTTTGTGTCATCAAAAAAAATTGATCATATTACTTTTAGTACCTACATTTATCATTAATGTACATTGTAAAAAAGCTGCGGTCGCAGCAGTAATCCTGTGGCACACTACTGGTCAGCGCCTGCCATTCTGAAAGGGAACCGTTTATCACTACTCTTTGTTTCCAGTCAGCCAAAAAATTTTCAATCCATGTCAGTATTCTGCCCCCAATAGCATGTGCCCGACATTTCGTAACTAACCTCCTATGTGGGACTTTATCAAAGGCTTTCTGAAAGTCCAGGAATACTACATCCACTGGATCTCCCTTATCAATTTTCTGTGTTACATCCTCAAACAATTCCAGAAGATTAGTCAAGCATGATTTCTCCTTCACAAATCCATGCTGATGCTGAACTCTCCTGTTACTGCTATCCAGGTGTGTCGTAATTTCGTCCTTCATAATTGAAAAAGCATTCTTACCACCACTGAGGTCAGACTAACTGGTCTATAATTCTCTGTTTTCTCTCTCCCTCCTTTCTTAAAAAGTGGGACAACATTAGCCACCCTCCAATCCGCAGGAACTAATCCCGAATCCATAGAACATTGGAAAATGATCATTCACGATTTCTAGAGCCATCTCCTTCAGCAGCCTGTGATGCAGTTAATCAGGTGCCGGGGACTTATCAGCCTTCAGACCTAACAGTCTCTCCAACACCATTTCTTGCCAAATATAATTTCCCTTCAGTTCCGATCCTTCAGCTGCTTTTTCATCTGGGGGATTGCTCGTGTCTTCCCCAGTCAAGACAGAAAAAAGTACCAATTCAGCTGTTCTGCCATTTATTTGCTTCCCGAAATAAATTCACCCGGTTCTGTCTTCAAGGGCCCAATCTTAGTCTTAAGCATTTGTTTTATCTTTTCACATACCTAAAAAACCTTTACTATCCTACTTTCTATTTTTTGCTAGTTTACCTTCGTACCTTATTTTTTCTTTGTGCACTTCCTTTTTAGTTATCCTCGGTTGTTCTTTAAAGCTTCCCAATCCTCCGATTTCCCACTCATCTTTGCTATGTTATACATTTTCCCTTTTCTCTTTTTATGGTCATTAAATTCCCTCGTCAGTCACGGCGACCACGCCTCCCCTTAGGATCTTACTTCCTTTTTGGAATGAACTGATCCTGCATCTTCTGCATTATACCCAGAAATACCTGCCATTGTTGTTCCACTGACATCCCTGCTAGGGTATTGCACCGTTGAACTTTGACCAGTTCGTCCCTCATAGATCCATCGTTCCCCTTGTTCAACTGAAGTATTGTCACTTCCGATTCTACCCTCTCCCTTTCAAACTGCATATTAAAGCTTATTGTATTGTGGTCGCTACCTCCTAATGGCTCCTTTACTTCGAGGTCCCTGATCAAATCCGGACACGTTGCACAACATCATATCCAGAATTGCTTTCTCCCTGGTAGGCTCCAGCACAAGCACTTCTAAGAATCCATCGAGGAGGCCCTCCACAAACTCCCTTTCTTGAGGTCCAGTACAATCCTGATTCTCCCAGTCTAACTGCATGTTGAAATCCCCCATAATAACTGTAGTAATATCTTTGAGACAGGCCACTTTCAGCTCCTTCTTCAACTTACACCCTACATCCAGGCTACTGTTTAGGGGCCTATAGAAAACTCACATTAGGGCCCTTCTACAGTTAGAATTTCTCAGCTCTATCCATACTGACTCTACATTGTCTGATTCTAGGTCCCCCCGCGCAAGGGACTGAGTATCAATCCTTATCAACAGCGCCACACCACCAGTCAGTCTGCAAGTCAGTCTGTCCTTACGATAGCATATTTGCCTTGAATATTCATTTCCCAGTCCCTGACTACTTGAAGCCACATCTCAGTTATCCCCACAACATCGTAACTGCCAATTTCCAAATGAGCCTAAAGCTCATCCACCTTATTTCTAATATTTCGTGCATTCATACATAATATTTTTAATTTGTTACTGTCACCCTTCCTGTCACCCTTCCTGTCAATCCCCAGCTCACTTGAACTTACGGAATGATCCTTTTTTTAGTTTTTTGCTCCACTGATTCCGTTGTCTTTCTTGACTTCTCTCGTTCTAACTTTCCCTTTAACTTGCTTCTTAAACTTCCAGTTTGTCCCCTCCCCTCTGCTATTTAGTTTGAAGGCAGCTGTGAGTGCGTGTGTGAATATGAATGTGAGTGTGACTGTGTTTGTCTGTGCGTTTATATACATAGCTGAGCAGAGGGAGACTATTTTCAGTGACGGTATCTGCGCCTATGCAGAAGCACTGAGTTTAATATTCTTCATCGCAATTTGACAATCAGACCCCTCCCAGCATTTTCAGACAATCTGTGAATTAAAAAAAACACACAAACCGGTCGTGTAATGTCTCTGATAGATATTTAGAAATAAAACACATTTGTTGAACCATCATAAGACGTGTAGAGGAAATATCCACTTAAATAACAAAACTTCCTGTTTTTCTTTGATGTGTTATTTTCGCTAAAGCGTGTCTTTATTTGAGAAAAAAGGAACTTTGAATAAACACTCAATGAATTCCAAATTTAAGCTTTCTGCATAATCAATGAATATTGAGCAGTTTAGGACAACACTCTCTGCAGAATTTAGAAGATTGCAGGAGATTAATGAGATGCTGAATTGCGTTGACAGATTAGGCTGAGAGATAATGTTTCCTCATGTAGGGTAATCTAGAACGAGAGGTCACAGTTTTTCGATAAGAGATTGCAAGCTTAAAATGGAATTATGGCGGGAGTGTTTTTCACAAATGATCATACGTATATGGAATTCACAGAGTGTGGTGTATACTAGGTGTTATGGCGATAGTTTGAACCTTTCTGCTAATGAAAACCAAACTTTTGAAATTGACAAAAAGTCATCCACAGGTGTGCTGATTGACTGATCGCAGAACCGAGACGCCCGTCCCCAGCAGTTCGGATCTTCAGGTATTTTTTTAATTGAACGTTAGAGAACACTGAGAGCCTTGAGTAGAGTAGAGAGTGGGAGGTGTTTCCATTGGCAGGAGCCAACAGTGCCCGAGGGGACAACCTTCGAGTAAAGGAAATACCCTTTAGACCGGAGATACGGAGAAAGTTATTCAGTCAGAAGATGGTGTATTGATGGAATTCATGGACGCAGCATACCGTGGAGATCAAGTTGCTGAGTACATTTAAGGCAGAGTTTTTCATTTTCTTGATTGATAAGGGTATTAAATGTTACAAGAAGGCAACGGGAGAATGCGTTCAACATTTCCAAGTCATTATTTAATGGTGAAGTAGACCTGATGGGTCGAATAACCTCATTCAATATTATGTTCTCTTAATCTTTTTTATCAAAATGACTTGTAAAAGGTGGTGCTTCCAATTTCTCTGTGTTTAAGAAATTTTGATTGTGGCTAACGGGAACTACCCTTTCAAACAAAGGAAAAAACGCTTACTTAAAAATAACACACTTCTACACAGAAAAATCGAATCTCCCAGTTCTTGCATTTTTCGAGTTTCGTTCAGTTTTCGCTGGGGCACCCAACAAGCTATTGGAAATAAGGCGATTCCTTATCTCAGCGAATGATCATTGTTAGATCCTCTCTGTAACCTCTCTCTCCTGTAAGAATTTGTCTTGTATTTCACTTTTTTGCCAAGGCGGTTTTTATTGAATTTGGCACCAATGCAACTGTTATTCAGTTTCACTTTACACGGAGACTACTTGCTACATCCCGCTGAAACCGTACCGAACCACAGCATTTCCCAACTACTCATGTTCCTGCTCTTGCCAAACTACTTCGATCCCTCACGAGTGTCACCAGCAAACTTCCCTGCCAGTATATTGGTGCCGTTCCAGTTTAAGTGGAACCCGTCTTTCTTGAAGACGTCCTGTGCACAGCCTTCACTGCTCTGAAGGAATCAAACCGAGCCTTTACAGCCTCCAATCGCATCAACAAGGCAACATTAACATATTTTCATTTCGAATTCAAGGGAAGACAAAATACGACTACACTTCTATTTTGCATTTTCTGTATACCTTCGTTTTAAAGTGGACAAGGAAAAATAAAGATTTTCACAACGGAACCCTTAAACAAAATAGCGCAAGCTTCTGGACACTAAATGCAGTGCATAAGATAGAAAGGTAGGTGATAACCGGACAGACAATCCTCTATGTTTCTGTGAAGAATTGTCGATTGTAAAGATATTGAAAATGCCAAGGAATAGGTCTTATCCATTTTGAAAACCTAAATTTCAAAGAAATTAGATTGCTTACAAATTAGGAACATATATATTACACACCAGTAAGGGCAACTGAAATAGCTTAAAACACTCATAGAACATGCAACGGTAGAGCACAATTCAGGCCCTTCAGCCCACGGTCTTGTCCCGATATTTTGTCAGACACAAAGATCAATTTAACCTACATACACTTCATTTTGCTCTCTTCCATGTGCCTATGAAAGAGTAGCTTAAAAGTCCCTATTGTAACGGACTGTACCACCATTGCTGGAATCTAGCACACTCTCCGTCAAGAGCCATGAATTTCACACAGTGCCAGGTTTTCTGAAAATAATCCTTCTGAATTACATATCTCCTCATTTCTCAACATGAAAGATTAACACGATCCGGTGTCTCTTAATACTGAAACTGCATTATCTGCAGTTCAGGACTTTTATTATTCAACTTTACATTCGCATTTACGTGGTTTTCGAAAATCTGGCATTTCCTCCTTAACCATTGTAGCCTACTTTATTCAGTGAGAACTTCAATTTACATTTTATCTGTTGGTAAACTATCTTTAGTATCTTCACAAAGATCTACTGTTCCCTTACCACGTTCTCTTCTCCCCAATTTCTATCCCGCACTGATTGATATTTTTAGTTGGAGGACAATTGTTGATTTTTTTAACCAGCTCATAAACATCTGCTATTTCATTTGCTAGTCTTGGCGTTTTAATTCTCTGCTGTTCCTCTTGAGTTGCCATCACCTTAGAAGTTATTTCTTTGAATTACTCCAAAATAATTGTCTCTCTAAGACCGTCATATGTTTGATCTATGTTTAATGTCCTTATCCACATTGTAAAATTGCTTTATTTGAGGAGAGACAAAGACATCGCTCCCTCAGCACTGACACTCTGACTGTGCAGTGCTCCACTATTACTCTTTCTCCGACAGTGAAGATCTCCATCAAAACTGACCTTCCAACAGGGCAGCTGTCCCACAGCACTCCATACCACCCTACCCCAACCCCCTGAGAGTGCGACGTTTTCTCAGCAAATTTCTCAGACCTTCCAACTGTGAAACACTCCGCCAGTGCTACTCCTGACGAGATCATATCCGGAATGCCACGAGTGGTTTTTACCTCTTGATCTGGGAAGGATGTTCGGGTAATTTAGACAATGCCACAAAGTTTTACCAGAATGATTCATCGCATGGAGGGACTGACGTACAAGAGCTATTGGACTGGTTAGGACTCGATTCACAGGTGTTCACACCAATGATCCAGACGTTTCTTACAATCTTCTATGGAGACACAATACAGGGCAGGAATTGAGTTATGAATGTCAGAGAGTCCCAAACCATGAGGTAGAAGTCTAAGGATCTGGGGGTAACTGTTTGACACTGAAATAAGGACAAATATTTTGAACGTGGTCAAGAATGTGGTCTGCCTTCGAATTCTCTATGAGAGAAAGCGTCAGAAGCAGATACATGAAACTTTTATCTTATAAATTAAAAGGACTTCGTTATCGTAGTTTCGGAGATTGAGATCGAAGGGTTAAGGTCAGACAATAGGACAAGGAGATTAAGCTGAAATATCACTCATGATCTGATTGAATCTTGCAACTTCTAGAAGGTTCGGTAGCCTCATCCTGTTCAATGTTTTGAAGTCTTTACATTTCTGGAAGATGTCAGGAGAGGTAATAGATGATTGGCTTTCTACGAACGTGACAGTATCCTTTCCAACACCATACAGTTAAGAGCCTTTACCAGATTTCCACTGATGAGCAATGACTGACGTTACATTGAGGCATACGCTGAACTTTCATTACTGTGTTCCCTC
Source organism: Chiloscyllium punctatum (assembly GCF_047496795.1). NCBI lineage: Eukaryota > Metazoa > Chordata > Chondrichthyes > Orectolobiformes > Hemiscylliidae > Chiloscyllium > Chiloscyllium punctatum. The sequence continues at coordinate 41,444,494 of NC_092789.1, forward strand.
CCAGCTCACCTCTCCAGTGGAATTTCCTTCAACTTCGGAACGAGTTTTGCAAGGCACACGTGGAACCGAATGCTCCTTCCTGCACATCACCGCGATCATCCATGACATGTGCTTTCATGTGATTAATGACTTGGCCAAAGACGTTCGCCATTTGTTTGATGGGGAGTGTGTTGAGCTGAGTGAGAAAAAGGAACTGATCGAAGAAGGTTGTTTTTGTTTGCTTTATTTCCATCCCACTGCTCATAAAAGATGACGAGGAGCGATTGGAATTTCAAAGATTGCTTTGGGAATCATTGAGGATCTCTTCACAACACTCTTTTTTTTAAATGTTGCAATATTGGAAATGAGTTTTTTCCAATAATCTGAAAAACATTTGTGAAATACATAAATGGGTGAATTTAAAATTATGGATCGATTCGACGGGTCATGTGCTGCAAAGAATAATCGGAGAGTTCTGGGGAAGTGTGTCAATCAGTGATTGATGTTGAAAGGTGTGCTTCACTGCAAGAAACCTGTTGTCATGTACAGTCATATCTGGCTGGTGTTTGTGGTTTTGGGAAGCATTTCTGTACAGCTATGAAACGTAATGATCACTGATAACTGTATTTCTGTCATTGACATTCTCTCCCACACACATTGTGTCCTCTTTCTGCTCTGGTAATTATCAGTCTGTAGATGTAAGTCCCACAAACCATGTTTCACTGTGCTTCTGCATGTCTTCTTCAAAAGTTCAGAAACTAGTGCCCATTCTGTGCAGAGCCCAGCACTCAGCCTGTGTACTCTCCAGTGATCCTGCTCAACAGGTGTATGCCTGATCAGGACTGTATACAATCTCATCATTCCCCATGATTCTGGACTGTACCCCGATATAAGGCCATGACTGAAACATTCCTGCCTTTAATCTAATCCACGCAAGTGCCCATCTCCCGCTCGCCTCAGATGACTGCAGTGCGAAAATCCAGCTTTGGTCTTTGACAAATGTCGGACCACTTCACTCCGATCAACTGTGAAGACATCAGTTCTTGTCAACTGGAGCTCCTCCAAAAATCACTGCTGAACTAGCAATACATTCTGCTGCACCATTGTGCCATGCTACAGACGTATATATATGTGACTAATCGATTCAGCGATCCTATTGTTTTGTTCAGATCCATCCATGACCTCACCCTCTCATTGGAATCATGGGTCTGCGCTTTGCACGATGTGTTTTCAATTCCTCTTCAGCTGTTGGTTTCCTCCCATCTCTCTCTCTCTCTCTCTCTCTCTGTGTGTGTCAGTCTGCATAAAATACAATTTCATGTATTTTTCACATTTACATTCCTTTGCATCTGGCTTTTCTGGTTTTTCATTCAACGGCTGCTGAAAGATACTGACTCTGTATGGATACTCTCATAATTTACTTGCTTCAATTTTGCCTCGTTTATGGATATGAAAATTTGTGATGTTCAATTAGTTGCTGATTTATACTGTCTTATTTTTAAGCCATTAAAAGTGACAGTCAAATTTGGAAGTTGAAAAGATTGAAATATCTACACATTAACTCCCCCCTCCCACTCCACAAAGGACATGCAGGTCCTTCGCCTCCTTCATCGGCAGACCCTGGCCACAGGATACCTGGAGGAAGAGCGCCTCATCTTCCTCCTAGGAAACCTCCAACCACACGGGATGAATGTAGATTTCTCCAGCTTCCTCATTTGCCTTCACCCCACCTTTTCTCAGTCCCAACTCCCGGATTCAGCACTGCCCTCTTAACCTGCAATCTTCTTCCCCACCTCTCTGCTTTCACCCCGTCTCCGGCCTTTCCCCCTCACCTCCTTACACCTATCATATTCCAACCTTCCATCCCCCAAATTCCCCCCCCCCACCTTTTATCTCAGCCCACTTGGCGCATCAGCCCTCATTCCTGAAGAAGGACTTATGCCCGAAATGTCGATTCTCCTGCTCCTCAGATGCTGCCAGGCCTGTTGCGCTTTTCCAGCACCACACTGTTCAATGCTTCATTTTTATCCTGCCTGTTAAATCTTCTGCAGCAATGTTTGCGTTCACCTCTTCCATCGCTAAACTCTTGTAGAAATCCCCACTTGAATCTTTGCTGAATTTGCCCTCGTTTAATGCAATAGCTCCTTGGACAAACCACAAAGGTTCACGTCATACTGCCCTGAACCATGCTTCAACTTCACCTTTGTTTGGCTTTAACAAAAGTCAGTTAGACTCGAAAAGTTAGCTCGTTTCTCTCCTTACAGATTCTGCCAGAGCTGCTTAGATTTTCCATCATTTTCTCTTCTGGTTCCAACTTCACCTTGTCAAACACAGCAAACACCAAAAGGTGCTTCCTAAATTGAATGCAAACTTTCCTGTTCTGCACACACCTTTATTTAAAAGGAAAAGACACACAACGTGTACATCTCATTCAAATTACTTCCCACCCCGGCTCCCTTTTCATTGACACACTCCCTTTCTCAGACTCCACTTTCTCAACAGTTATTTGAACACTTCATTGGGCGTACGGTGCTGGAAATCGAGAATTCCACTTCTGAAGTCACCTCAAAAGTTGCTGACTGTTTTTCCAAATCCACCCGGGATATCCTGTTACGTAGACCCGCGGTGAAGAGAAAGCGGTTGAGGTTGATCTTCCTGCTAATTGTGCTTAATTTTAAATCGACTCCAATAACATAGTTACAATTATGAATCATTGGCTTAAAGCTTACAAATTTAAAGAAGAATCTTCTTGTAAACCCAATGGCTACACACAGTCTCATATACATGAAACAAACGTGGCTCTTATGAACTATGAGAAAATTCGGAAAGCAAATCAGTAGTCCCGGTTTTCTGGACGGACGAGTTGTTACCTGTCCTGATAAGAACATTGCTTTACGATCTTCCTTTTCTGGATGATTTCTGTTTACTGATTTACAGGAGGTACAGGATGTTGGTAAAGTTATTGAAGATCTCTGTTTTAGTCATTGAAACTCACAACTCAAAGCATCTGGTGCTGGGAACATAAGTTGACTTTTTTCATTGTTAAGGTGGCAATTACTGCAGGAACAGATTGAACTCCTCAGAAGCTGGAGTTCTGATCGTTTCTCTGGAGCCTATTCATCTGGACAAACTGTAGAGTAATGTCAGAACTAATCACATAATCATTGGTAACAGAAGGCCACTGTGATCGACAACTGGTCCACAGAAAAAAAAATCAATTACCGTTAGCAACGAAATCTCTACTCGAAATCAACTTTCCCGCTCTAGTTTATCGGTTCACTTCATCTCTCCTAATCAGAAACAGCAGCTGCAGAGGCAATGTTTCCAGTGGGCAACAGGTTAATTGTTTTCAAAGCATCAAATAATTCACCAGCAATCATGACTATGACAGCAGTTGTGCACACTAAATGATCCGATACTGAGGTTCCAAGTCTCTGTTCTTCCTTGTCATAAACATCTTGATTATTCCGATTTTCTCTCTAGGAAATTGCAATCTCACGTAATTTGTCATGTTCTGCCTTGTGGCAACCTCAACATCGGATAAACCGGTCATTATATTTGACATGGTAATGAGGCACAATCCTATCGTTTGTAGGGAACACGTTCTTTTCCTGAAGACTCTCCCACTGCGTAATATTCAGGCTGTTCTGCTTTATACTGTCACAGGCTGGGTTTACGGTCAATTTCATCTTCATTGATTTTTGGCCATTTCTGGTCAGAAGTCGGAAAGGAAATCTTTCATGAAGATGTCTGCGAATGAGGTTTCGGTTGGAGTGATTGAATTGAGCTTTACATTGAACAGTCTCTGTGTTTTGATGTTAATAAGTCTGCGCACTCTTGGGAATGCTCGGTGCTTTTGTGTCGTTTTTAGTAGGTCGAACATTTCAGTAGAATTATCAACAAATGAATTCCTGTCACATTTTTTAACAACGTGTGTTCATTTTATTTTGACTCTTGTTCACAACCCTTCTACTAACATTAACATCTCAGTGACCAGCAAAAACGGCAGGATACTCCGAGGCTCACAAAAGTGTGAAGGTTTCCAGAGGCCCAGAGACGGAGTATTAAAGGAAATCATTCAGTTTATTGCTTGTTATCTCAGGAGCTTTTGCCTTGTTAAGAAGAATATTGATGTTTTACTCACTGTGGAGACGTATGCATTTCTTTGGCTACAGATTCATGTAAATGCTCGTCCTGGTATGTAAAATTGTCTTCATCGTACACCTGCTGAGATGCTTCACATGTATTTATTCCATGAGCCACTAAGTTCAGAGACCGTGGAAGATAGTGCTGAAATATCCCTTTAGTCTCATTCTTAAATGACTAAACAGTGAAAAGAACCAAATTATTTATTGAGTATGAAATGTGCCGCCTCATTGTGTGCCTCATTTTCTTCAAGTCTTGTAAACTGTTATATACCTAACAATGGTGCAGATTCTGCCGCTCTTCAGTTGATTTCGTGTGCAGTGTTCACTTGTGCGTTAGTTATGTCACAAAAAATGCGAAGCCAAAATGTGTCAAAAATGTCTGTCTGCGATGGTAGGAATAAAACTGCGTTCAAAGTTGACCATTGATGGTTAATTGCAAAGGGTTAATTGGATAGGACAACGAGCAATTAGATAAAGTTGAAATATGCATGGGAAACAGGATAAATGTGAAACCATTTTATTTTGAAAGAGGAATGGCTGCGTGATGCTACACTGTTGTGGGAAATGTCCTGCTTCGTCATTACACGAAACCACGTCGAGTTGTTTCCTTTTACAATGGAAAGTCCGGAAAGGTACTGAAGGTACCATGAGATAATGGTGCTGCATGTCATCTTTTATTCACAATGGCGGTGACATTGCCCTAATCAGGGCACTTCGCCATGGAATTGGGTTGTGAATAATGCCAGGAGCTTCGAGTTCATCAGACTAGCCATCGTAACACAGGATCAAAAATGCAGAAGAGTTTCCACTAAGCAGATTTTGTTGAATATTGCTAAAGTACTGTTATGATGGTGTAGGTGTGTGCTGTAACATTATAAAAGAGACAAAGCTAACAAGTACTGACCGAAAGCACATCAAGATCTAATCATCATATAAATGTAACACTTGATTGAAACATATAGGTGGAGTTGGTTGCCATGAAATAAAACCAAGTCAAATTCGGCAAATCAGATGAAATTGTGCGCCGTTTACCTAAATCCAGTCGGATGTGAAGTTAATATTTTGATGACTTCAAGCTAATGAAATTATTCGAATGTGTTGGTTTATAAAGCCGGATATTTTGAGCAGTGAGGGGAAAACTGGCAAACAACAACAAGAACAGACTGTGAACATATCTCTCTCTGAAAACTGCCTGTCCATTAGAAACGTTGTACAGCAGAGGATGGAAGAAAAAATAGCCCTGATAAACCCATAGGAAAATCTACAGAGTAAAATCGCCAAAGCTGACCAGTTTTGAAAATTGACTTTGTTTTTAAAAACGTATTCCTGTTTTTTCAGCAGACCAGTAGAGGAAGGAGTTGTAAATACTTGAGCGAACGCTATCTGTTGGACCTAAAGAATAAAACCGTTAATATTTACTTTAAATTGTGCAATCTGGGATAGTTCTTTACCTCTCGAAATTTAACAGATTATGATGCAAGGTGAGCTTTTCTTTGTGTCGGGTTTGAATTAGCACAAGGGGTTACACCGTGTAGGAACAAATTGGCGGTTTTCGTTCCAGACTTGAACAGCATTAAACAGATCCAGTCTGAGATTTCAACAGAGTGTTTCCGGAAAAAAGAAGCACATCACATTTAAGCACTTGCAGGGTTAGTGTCTCAGATCATTAAATAAAACGTAGGTGTGACAATTTGTTTAATTTCGCTTACTTCTGGTTGGTTAAATTAAAACTTGAAGAAGTGGCTCCAAAAATTGGAGAATAATTCTGGAGTTTGAATTTGATTACTAAATTTGCCAAGAAAGCTTAGAAAGAAAAGAAAAGACCATGTAATTAGAATTAGCAAGAGGTTAGGATTAGGTTTATCAGAGGACAAAAGTAAAACTGAAATGAGAATGGCATCACTGAAACAATTAGGTGTGATGAGAAACCAGCAAGTGCAGTACAGGGAGAAAAAAATATAATGGGGGAAAATGAAATTATAAGATATACAAAGTGATAGAGAGAAAGAGAGGGGGGAAATGAATGTTCTTCGCTGAGCAAAGAGAGAAAAAAGAAGGTAAAGAGAAAGGGACAGGGTGGAAAGACAGAGAGAAAGCGAGAAACGATTCTAAGCTGAGAAAAAGAGAGAGATTTGAACTCGAGAAGGTGCTACTTCGTCGCAAGTGTTAAATTAACATGAAGGAAACTAAAAGAGAAGTTAGTGACATACAAATATGTGAAAACGCTGCCACAATTTCATGAGAAAGATGTCGAAGCCTTCTTTATTTCTTTAGAAAAATTATCTCGGAAGAAGCAATGTTCCGAGGATTTATGGGTAATGCAAGTTCAGACTAAACTGGTAGGCAGTGCGAGTGAAGCAATTTTCAGGCTTTCAGACGGGGTTCGGTGTCAAGAGATTGTGAAGAGATCAAACATGTTATTTTATGTGTTTATGAATTGGTACCACAGCGTATAGATGGCGATTTAGAAATATAAAGAAGGAAACAGGTCAGAATTATGTTGGGTTTGAAAGAATTAAACATCGTCATTTTGATAGATGGATGTGGGCCTTAAAGATACATAAGACCAATGAGGTTCTAAGGGAGATTATTTTTGTAGAGGTGTTTAAAAACCTCACTTTCAAAGATGATATGTATTCACGTGGAGGAACACAAAATTCAGAAATTAGGAAGGGCAGCAGAATTCGCAGATGAATACATGTTGGCACATAAGACACGTTATTGACCAGAATGTCGTCCTGTGACGAATAGATGTTGGGAGAAGGGGAGATACTGTACTATGAAACCAAAAGCAAGGAACACTAGTCAGGCTTTTCCAAAAGAAGTCCAAGAGGGTAGAAATGTGGTGAAAGATTCCAGGTGTTTTCACTATTAAGTAGAACTCTAAAGTCACAGTCGTGGACGATAAAGAAAGAGAATGTGGGACAAGATGGGGTAAATGAAGCTAGGCCAGTGGCATTAGAGAAAGTAGTAAAGGAAACCCTAAGAAGAGACGAGGAGCTACAGATAAATGCACAGACTAGGCAGGGTCTGGGTATGCAGTTAGTCCCTGGCCTATTTTAGAATTCGCCACTGTGGGTAAACTGTACTCATTTAGTGGGCAGCGCAGTGGTTAGCACTGCTGCCTCACCGCGCCAGAGACCAGAGTCCAATTCCCACCTCAGGAGACTCTCTGTGAGGAGTTTGCACATTCTCCCCGTGTCTGCGTGGGTTTCTTCCGGGTGCTCCGGTTTCCTCACAAAATCCAAAAATGTGCACGTTCGGTGAATTGGCCACGCAAAATTGCCCTTAGTGTAAGGTGAAGGGGTAAATGTAGGGGAATGGGCCTGGATGGGTCGCGCTTCGGTGGGTTGGTGTGGACTTGTTGTGCCAAAGGGCCTGTTTCCAATCTGTAAGTAATCTAATATAATCTAAGTAATCTGAAGAACAGGGGAAGAATGACATGAGGTTAGAATGTTGAGAGATAAATGATGTAACCATACTCTAATAGTAGGAGATAAGAGAATTTGCACTCTTTCCAATCTGTTATCTGCGAGGATGTTACTTTGTGGGATAGGATGATAGAAGTTTAGCCTTCTTCTGTGTAAGATCTGTTTGGTGTCCCAACATAAGACTTGGGAAGAAACAGTGGGTATGATTGTCAGTGGGCGTCAGTACCTGGAATCCAGTTTGTTCTTGGGAATCATTTTGCAGGATCCAAGGTGGGAGTGATACCGCTTGTTGTGGAAGAGCCGAAGGAAGACCAAGAAACTGAGGGAGTTAGAAGAAAGATATCCTGGTATTTTCACAGATTCTGTATTCACAATATCCTCACATCATTAGTCAAAGTACGAAGCAAAAATTAAGGAGAAAGATGAAGGAGTACGGGTTCAGTTAGTGGACACTGTGTTTGATATAATGGTCATGGAAAATCTGAACAGGCAGAATTCAAGCAAAAGTGTTTAGTCCTGAAGGTCACGTCTTGGTATGAAAAGCTCATGCTAAGTTACAGAAACATGTTTAATGGCCTGAAAAGCAAAGCTAACGGTGTTAACTTTTGTCGTGCGTTTCATACATGTCAAATGGCTGGTCGTCATCAAACCAGCACTTTTGTTGTCAATTCCCATGTTCGAAGAACATTTTAGATTAGATTAGATTAGATTACTTACAGTGTGGAAACAGGCCCTTCGGGATATAATTGATTGCGTAGATCGCCTGCAGATAACACAAAGAGAGAAAGAAATGGAGAAACAGGTGTCAATTACTGCCCTGTAGAATGAGGAATCAATTCCTCATAGAGTCAGAGAGTCACAGAGATTTACATCATGGAAACAGACCATTCAGTCCAACCCGTCCATGCCAAACAGATATCTCAACCCAATCTAGTCCCACCTGCCACCACTCGGCCCATATGAAACCAAATCCTTCCTATTCATATGTTTAAAAATATGAAGAATTCCTTGAGGAGGGGGATACGTTAGTAAACTTGTGGGTAAACTAGATATATTCGGCCGTTGACAAGTTTGCTACTGAAACATGAGGACAAATATAGGAATCAGATGAGGAGGAGTAATGCTATTGCACATGAAGTCGATGTCTTAAATGCTCTTTTTTACAAACAACGCACATATGTGCTCAAATCCTTAAAAGCCAGTCAGGTCCACAATGAGTTTGAAGCCATACTCAAAGAGGATGTATTTCAACTGAGTCAGTTCAAGTGGAGTTCGCTGATTGTCTTAGTTCCCAAATGGAACGAGAGTCAATGATGTTGGGTCGAGTATTGGAAGGTCAGCGCCATTACAAATTCGAAGTCATTTCCAACACCGAAATTTCAGGACTGTATTGAGAAAGTTGAACAATCTAGTTACATCACCAAATTGGACATACTGCGTGGATACTGGCAAGTAACGTTATGGAAACGGTCAAGTTCATTTCTGCGTTCGTAACCTCAAATGGGCTACATCAATTCAAAGTGATTCCCTATGGAACGAAGAACACACCTGTAAAATTCAAAGAGACATGAACAGAGTTGTGACCGTTTTAACAAACAGTGCAATCCATTTGGATGTTCTCGTGACATTTCGTAAGTTCTGGAACGATCACATGGTGCAGTTGACAGAGTTCTGTAAATGCCTATGAGAAGCAGAACCGGTAATTAACTGAAACAATGCTGAATTCGCGAAAGCAGAGTTTACTTTCTTGGTGCATAACGTCACTCATGGAAGGTTGACCCCACGGAAAGCAAAGATGAAGGTAGTCACGGAATTTCCAAGACCCCCAACCTCAAAGAAAGAGGTGCTTTGATACTTGGGGCTAAGCTGATTCTATTGGAATATTATTCCAACCTTCAGACGGTTAGTGTCACCATTAACCGAGATGCTGAAGAAAAGCATAAAGTTCCAGTGACAGAGCAATGCAAAGAGGCGTTCGAACATTGAAAGCAATATTAGCCCCTGCACCAGTTTTAATTGCACTAATCTTTATGAAACCTTTCAAACTTGTGAAAGATGCTCGTGACTTAGGAGTTGAAGCAGTACTGCTAAAGGGAGATAATGATGGGATTGAACAGCCAGTTGGCTACTTTTCGAAGAAACTCAAGATCCACCAGAGGAAATGCTCTACAGTCAGAAGAGAACATTGAGTTTGTTACTGGACTGACAACATTTAATATGTACACCACGAACAATGCGTCGCAGATGGCTGTGTACACAGATCATACTCCTCTCACGTTGTTTGAACGCTTGAAAGACAAGAATATGAACCTATTCCGTTGGAATTGTATAGTAGAGAATTGTACTTTACAAATCAAACCATTTGTGAATCGTAAGAAAGTAATCACAGCTGTGTTATTATGGATTTAACACAATGTCGAGATGAAATTTGGAGCTATTCAATGTTGTGTGTGTGAGTGTATTTGTGTGTGTGTGTGTATCACACATACATGCATGCACGTACTTATATGGGAAGAGGTTACTATGAACTTAGAGTAAAGGTATATGTATGTCATGATAATGTGGTTAATTAATGGTTCTTTTATTTTCTTAAGGGCAAGTGTTATAAAGGTGTAGTTGTGCACTTTACCTGTCAGAGAGAGGGGAGGACAGCAAGGACTGATTGAAAGTGCAGACAGTGCTGACCTTGGCTAAAAATGTAATACTTGTTTGATCCAAGTTTCTGGAATTGCAATTTCATGGAACAAAACCAAATTCAAATTCGACCAATCAGTTTAAGCTGTGCGCCAGATACAAAATTCCATTCTAAATTTATTTTAGTGTTTTGATGACGCCAATCCAATGAAATGATCTGATATTTTGTGGTATCAAACTGGATATAGTGAACAGTTAGGAGGAGAATTGCTAAACACCAACAAGTATACACTGCAAGCCAAATAGCTCTGTGAAAAAGAAAAGGTGTTTAGCAGAAGACCAAAGAAGAGACGACCCAGGAAATCCCAGAGGAAAATCGACTAAGATGACTGATTCTGAAACGTGCCTCTGTTATTTTCCCTTGGACAGGTCATGGATTTGGAAACCTCTGCCAAAGAGGCTTTCAGGCCTGACAGAAATGCATTGGCACACGTTGCTGTCCCTGTTTGGAGATGTTGATTAGAGTCAATGTTTAATGGATTGTCAATGAAACAGGTTGGTTAATTCTGGACTGAGCAATGCACTTTGAATATTGATGCCAAAGCTAATGGCGCCCTCAGATTTATGCTGTGACTTGTTGAGAGCTAGCAATGAATTGTCACCTCCAGGATATTGATCATGTGCCACTGACCGATGGAAACATCATCAAATACTTAGGTGTCATGATTTGATTTAATTCTGTTGGAGATTCTGTTTTCTCTGAAGATTGCATGGCACAAATGTCCCTTTGCAATTCGTCAGACCAAACGTCAAAGTTGTATGGGTTTTCCTGCATTTGGACATTGAGACGTTCAGTATCAATGTACGCCTTCAAACCCCTGTGATTCACATCCAATTGGGAATGAAACAGATAATGGAAGGGTGCTGTAAGTATCCCCTTCTAGAATGATGCTGAGTCCAGCATTTCGCGATAAATGCCAAGGCGGGAATATTTGCTCTCGCATTCAGTATTACTATGATTCTTATTGTTTTTATTGTGTGATCTCTCTGTCTCATTCAGATGTTGAAATAGTTTAATGTGGGCAAATTCGAGGTCTTGCAAGTTGGAAAAAAGAATTCAAGCATGGACTACTTTCGAAACGGTGAGAAAATTCATAAAACCAAAGTACAAAGGGATCTGGGAGTGCTAGTCGAGGATTCTCTAAAGGGAAACATGCAGGTTGAGTCCGTGATTAAGAAAGCGAATGCAATGTTGTCATTTATCTCAAGAGGGTTGGATCATAAAGGCACCGTTGTGCTACTGAGACTTTCTAAAGCTCTGGTTCGGCCCCGTTTGGAGTACTGGATCCAGTTTTGGTCACCACACATCAGGAAAGACATACTGGCACTGGAGCGTGTCCAGCGGAGATTCACACGGATGATTCCCGGAATACTAGGTCTAACATACGAGGAACAATGTCCAATCCTGAAGGACTGACCAGCCGACAATGCAGCGAGCCCTCAATCTCAAGGCGCCAATAATAAAGAGCAAATGAATTTACAGCAAAGGAAAAGGCCCTTTGACGTTGCTAAACGTGCACTGATCGAGTTTCGGTATCTAATTGTGATGCCTATCTTCTAAAGATCTGCATCTCTTTGCTCCGTGTCCCTTCATGCATCGTAAATTACGCTATCGATCCCGCCTCTACCACCTCCATTGGCAAAGCGTTCCATGCACCCACCACTCTCTGCAGAGAGAACTTCCAAGGCATAGCTGGCCTAAACCTTTCCCTCCTCACTTTGAACTCGTGACACCGAGTAATTGAGATCTGCATTCTGAGAAAATGCTTCTTCCTGTCCACCTTTTCTAAATCTTATGATTTCTTAGACCGTACAGGGTCTCTTCCCAACCTTTTTCTTTGCAATGAAAATAATTCTAAACCATCTCTCTTTTTATCAAGTTTCCTCTACGCCCGGTAACATTCTGGTGAATCTCCACTGCACACTCTCCAAAACATCCATATATCCTTTTAGTAAGAAGGCGACCAGAAGTGTATGCATTATTCCAAATATGGTCGAACAAAAGTCCCATGCAACCATAACATGACCTGCCGACCTTTGGACTCAATCCCTTAACCAAATGCACGAAAGGATGCCGTATGCCTTCTTGACCACTTTGCTGACCCGCGTTGACACCTTCTGGGAATAATGGACCTGAACACTCAAGTCTCTCTGTACTTAACTTTTCCCCAGGACTTTTCTGTTTACTGCATAGTTTGCTCTTGGATTGGATCTTTCAGAATGCATCACGTCACATTTACTTGCATTCAACTATACCTGACATTTTCTTTTTGCCATCTGTCCAATCGATCTATATTCAGCTGTATTTTCGATAGTCCACCTCACAAACTGCTACTCCACCAAATTTAGTGTCATCTGCAACTTGCTAATTTGGCAACAAATACATTTCTCCAAATTATTTATATATATCACCAACAATAGATATCCCAGCATGGATGGTTATGGAATACCGAAGGTCATAGGTCTCCTCCTGAACCGTTCTGGTACCAATGTTCTAGCGAAGAGGATAAATAGGGTGGTCAGTAAGACTTTAAACTTCCCAGTTGGGGGGAGGGAAAAGTGAAAGCGACAGGGAGTATGGAGTTAAATGGAAAGATAAGCAGCAGGATAGCATGTGTGCAGGTGGATTTAAGCTTGAGGCAGACTAGGAATGCATCAAAAAGGAAGGATAACTTAGGATATCTTATGACTTCCAATATCTCTAATGATAAGAAAGTTAGCATTAAGGCCCTTTAACTGAATGCTCATAGCATTAGTAACAAAGTCGATGAACTAACGACACAGATCATCGTGAATGATTATGATGTGATAGGCATCACACAAACGTGGTTTCAGGAGGTTCAGGACTGGCAGTTAATCATCCAAATATTTACAACTTATCGAAAAAACAGGGAGGTGGGCATAGGAGGCGGAGTGGCCTTGTTAGTTAAGAATAAAATGAAATCTATAGCACTAAAGGACATGGGGTCGGCTGATGTGGAGTCTGTGTGGGTGGAATTGAGGAACCACAAAGGCAAAAAACCATAGTAGGAGTTATGTACAGACCTCCTAACAGTGGTCAGGACCAGGAGCGTAACATGCACCGGGAAATAGAGAAGGCATGTCAGAAAGGCAAGGTCACGGTGATCATGGGGGACATCAATATGTAGTTGGACTGGGTAAATAATGTTGCCAGTGGATCCAAAGAAAGTGAATGCATGGAATGCTTACCGGATGGTTTTTTGGAACAGCTTGTCATGGAGCCCACAAGGGAGCAGGATATTCTGGACCTAGTGCTATGTAATGAAGCAGACTTTATAAATGATCTTAAAGTAAGAGAACACTTAGGAAGCAGCGATCATAATATGGTCGATTTCAGTCTGCAGTTTGAAAGAGAGAAAGCAAAATCGGATGTCATGGTGTTACAGTTAAATAAAGGCAATTATGATGGCATCAGAGAGGAACTGTCGAAAATCGACTGTCAGCAGAGCCTAGCGGGGAAGACAGTAGAAGACAAACTGACAGGGGTTTGTGCGTGTAATTGAAGACACAGTATAGAGGTTCATGCCTAAGAAAAGAAAAATTATCCAGGGAGTTATTCGACAGCCATGGCTGACAAAGGAAGTCAAGAAATGTGTCAAAGGAAAAGAGAGATCCTATACAGTGGCCAAGAGCACAGGGAAATCATAAGATTGGGAAAGTTACAAAAACAGAGGATAACAAAGAGCGAAACAAGAAAGGAGAGCATCAAATATGAAGGTAGGCTAGCCAGTAATATTAGAAATGATAGTAAAAGTTTCTTTCAATACGTAAGAAACAAACGACAGGCAAAAGTTGACATTGGGCCACTTCATACTGATGCTGGAAGGCTAGTGATGGGAGATAAGGAAATAGCTGGAGAACGTAATAAGTACATTGCGTCAGTCTTCACAGTGGAAGACATGAGTAATGTCCCACCAATTAAAGGGAGTCGGGGGCTGAGTTGAGTATGCTTGCCATTACAAAAGAGAAAGTGCTAGAAAAGCTAAAAGATCTTAAAATTGATAAATCCCCTGGGCCCGATGGGCTACATCCTAGTGTTCTGAGGGAGGTGGCTGAGGAAATAGCGGAAGCGTTGGTTGAGATCTTTCAAAAGTCACCGGAGTCAGGGAAAGTCCCGGATGATTGGAAGATCGCTGTTGCAACCCCCTTGTTCAAGAAAGTATCAAGACAAAAGATGGAAAATTATAGGCCAATTAGCCTAACCTCAGTTGTTGGTAAAATTCTGGAATCCATCGTTAAGGATGAGGTTTCAATATTCTTGGAAGAGCAGGGTCGGATTAGAACAAGTCGACATGGATTTAGTATGGGGAGGTCGTACCTGACAAACCTGTTAGAATTCTTTGAAGAGGTGACATGTAGGTTCGAACAGGGTGACCCAGTGGATGTGGTCTATTAAGACTTCCAAAAGACCTTTGATAAGGCGCCACACGGGAGGCTGCTGAGTAAGTTGTTCGAGGTGAGCTACTGGCATGGATTGAGGATTGGCTGTCTGACAGAAGACAGAGAGTTGGGATAAAAGGTTCTTTTTCGGAATGTCAGCTCGTGACAAATGGTGACCCGCAGGGTTCAGTGTTGGGGCTGCAGCTATTCACTTTATATAATTAATGATCTGGATGAAGGGACTGGGGACATTCTAGCGAAGTTTGCCGATTATTCGAAGTTAGGTGGACAGGCAGGTAGTACTGAGGAAGTGGGGAGGCTGCAGAAGGATCTAGACAGTTTGGGAGACTGGTCCAGGAAATGGCTGATGGAATTCAATGTGAGCAAATGCGAGGTCTTGCACTTTGGAAAAAAGAATACAAGCATGGACTACTTTCTCAACGGTGAGAAAATTCACAAAGCCAATGTACAAAGGGATCTGGGAGTGCTAATCAAGGAATCTCTAAAGGTAAACATGCAGGTTGAATCCGTGATTAAGAAAGCAAATGCAATGTTCTCATTTCTCTCAAGAGAGTTGGAATATAAAAGCAGCGATGTGCTACTGAGACTTTATAAAGCTCTAGTTAGGCCGCATTTGAAGTACTGCGTCCAGTTTTGGTCCCCACACCTCAGGAAGGATATACTGGCACTGGAGCGTGTCCAGTGGAGTTTCACACGGATGATCCCTGGAATGGTAGGTGTAACATATGAGGAACGGCTGAGGATCCTGGGATTGTATTCATTGGAGTTTATAAGGTTAGGGCGAGATCTAATAGAAACTTACAAGATAATACCTGTCTTGGAAAGGGTGGACGATAGGAAATTGTTTCCGTTAGGCGAGGAGACTGGGACCCGTGGACAGAGCCTTAGAATTAGAGGGGGTAAATTCAGAACAGAAATACGGGGAAATTTCTTCAGCCAGAGAGTGGTGGTCCTGTGTAATTCATTGCCACGGAGTGCAGTGGAGGCTGGGACGCTAAATGTCTTCAAGGCAGGTATTGATAAATTCTTGATGTCACAAGAAATTAAGGGCTACGGGGAGAATGCGGGTAAGTGGAGTTGAAAGGCCCATCAGCCATGATTAAATGGCGGAGAGGACTCGATGGGCCGAATGGCCTTACTTCCACTCCTATGTCTTATGGTCTTATTTTGAGAAACTCCCTTCCACTGCTACTCTCTATTTCCTGTTGTCCAGCCAGTTCACTCTCCATCCCGCTAGAACACCCTGGAACCCATGCACATCCATCTTCTCCAACAGTGTATCATGGGTAACTTTATCAGACGCCTTACTAAAGTCCATGTTATGACATCTACAGCCCTTCCCGCAATAGTGTATACCTTTCCCGTGCTTGCAGATTGTAGTGTGATGCTCCATCAGCCGTGACTAAATCACCATAAGTGCCGTCTTTTGTACAGAATATCCGCCACTTCCGCTGTCTGGGGACAGACCATCTGGCAGCATAACATTTATTCAGATTGGCCCACTTAGGATGTAGTGATCCCTCTGTACTGACCACGATTACATGACACCTGCAGTGTTGCAATTAATTTTGAGCATTTAAAGTGAGGAGGATGTTTTGACTATACATGGAAAGTAATGAAGATTTGGCAGACCGATTGGCAGGATGGCAGGACTGACGCATGGTAAGAGACTATATAGGTTAGGATTATTTTTCGTGCAGTGGGAATGGGCAGTGGAGTTCTCAACAGATTAGCTGAGGTCACCTACAGTACACACAACAGACAATTTCACCCAACAAAACAACAACCAGCATCCGAAGAGTAACCTACCCAGAGCCAATCGCCAACCCTATATTTACCCCTGACTAATGCTCCTCGCACGATGGGCAATTTAGCATTGCCAATTCACCTGACCAGCACATCGTCAGATTGTGGGAGGAAACCCAAGCACCCAGAGGAACCCTATGCAGACGTGGTGATAATGTGCAGACACCACAGAGAGATACACCTGAGGCGGGAATCAAACTTGAGATGCTAGTGCTGTGAGGCAGCAGTGCTAACTACTGAGCCACCATGCCTGCCCAAAAGAAGGCTTATGATGTTGTAATGGACCTGAGGTGATCAACAAAAAGAGGACGGTGGTTTATTTTGTGTATTTAACAGTCCTCCAAACAATGGGTGGGACGTGGAACATCACATTTGAAGGAAGAATTTGGAAACCTGCAGGATTGGTTGAGTCTAGCTTGTTGGTAATTTTAATTATCAGAGGGAAAACCAGGAGAAAACAACGCGTGGTGTGAGAAGGGGAATAATTTCTGCAAGGTGTGCAACAGAACCTTCTAAAGCAGCAGATTTCGAGTGCAATGAGCAAGGGAGACATACTGGATCTGGGCTTTGCAATTTAAGCCGATCAACATGGAAAAGTCACAGGCCGGGAACATTTGGGAAACAGCGATCATAACATGATAAGATTCAATCTGAAGTTGGAAAAGGATAATCGTCAGTCAATAATTACGACTCTTGATTGGAAATGTGGAGATATATAGAGATCTTTAAGTTAAACAGGATTACATCGATTGGAAATGCATTGTAATGGTAAAACTATGAATGAAAATGAACAAATTTCAAAAAAGAGACGAGTAGGGTGGTGTCTGTGTACCTACTGAAGAGAAATAAATATGGGCTATCTAAAACTACCCAAAGTTCCCTGGATGCCCAAGGATTGAGGTGAGAAAATAAGGCAGGAAAATGATGTATATGCTGAAATAAGTCACTGATGGTCACAGAGCGCTTCACTGCTCATAGACTCGAGTAACTGTGGGTTACGATAGGAGGTGTGAACACATTTAAAAGTGAAAGGAGAGCACTCAGAATGCTGGAAAATTCCAAGCTGGTCTGGCAGCTTCCCAAGTGCAAGACAAACATTGATCGCGTTTCGAGTTCAAATTCTGAAGAAACTCTGATGTAAGTCAGATTGGCCTGAACATGCACGCTGTTTTGATCTCTCTCTAAGTCTCTCCATAGATTATGCCACATCTGCTCAGTTTCTCCTTTGACGTTTGCTTCGATTTCCAAAATACGCACAAAAAACTATTCAGAATTTTGTCTGTTGAGATATGCAAAAAAAGGTTGAAAATGAGGTGTTGGAGAACGAATGAGGCCATTCTGAATCCTCAACTGCTCCTGCAATTCCATAAGTGCTTGCCTGTGATAGCTGGTTTTATTGCATCACGGTGTGATATCCCTTCAGTTCATCACGTCCTCTGCATCTCTGCAATCGCTCGCTGCCTGAAAAATACTTTTTGGCATGTATGCTCCTCAGCATCGGTTTTCCCTGAACATGATGAGAACTACCCTGAGCCACTGTTCTTTCAGCAGCCAAATTCAATGCTGAATTCTTCCCATCCTCATTCCTGCTGTACTTTGAAGGTAGAGTTTTGTCAAGTCTCTGTGGACTTGTCTCCAATATTTTAAGATTTATCATTGACAAGTCAATATTTTTACTATATTTTATATGTGAGCAATAGCAGAACGTTTTAGTTTTCAATTTCTGCCCATATGACTGGAAGAGGCAGAATGGGAATTAGAACATAGAGTTGATTGAGCCTTTCCCGACATTGAAACAGATCGTGGCCGATCTGATCATCCTTCACTCCACTTCCTTTTCTTTTCCCAAGACACTTCCTCCCCTTATTAATTGAACACCCATTTTCATGAATGAGCCACATAGTCGTCTGTGGTAATGAACACCATACTAACCTCGAACAGAAGATGTTCCTTAAGATCTCTCTTACAGGGTTGACTTCCTTACCCAAAAAGGACACCCTCCAACAAAGTTTCACCTCAAAGGAAATGCTGGCGTTCACCAAAGATTGTATGATGCTAATCACCCATCCATGACTCCTCAGTTACCGAAGAGTCCATATTCACCACAAGAATATCTAGAGAGTACACAAGCTTGAGCTGACAGGTGGCAAGTGACTGTTGCCCTGCACTAGTGCCAGGAAGTAAGCTCCTGCAATAAGAGAGAAAATGAGGACTGCAGATGGTGGAGATCAGTGTCAAGTAGTGTGCAGCTCAAAATCATAGCATGTCAGGCACCAAAAGACGAACAGAAATGTCGACGTTTCAGTTAATGTCCCTTCATCAGGAATATCACATTTCTGATGAAGGGTTTATCGCTGAAAATCGACTCTCCTACTCATCTGATGCTGCCTGACCTGCTGTGATTTTCTAGTGCCACACTTCTGACATTGAATCAGAGATAGTATTATCACTGCTCCTTAATATTCAATGTTGACCTTTCGACAGTATTTCTTAATTGTGCTATTTTAAGGCTTTCATGTTGACTTTTAATTACATTTCCTTACCTTTCTACATAATATATAGGATTTGTCATGAGAGACCTCTGTATCTCAGATGGCGCCGGGAATGTGGACAATACACACTTTTCACTTTGCTTCTCTCTCTCTTTGTTTGAGCACACTTGACAAAAATTCCAATTCTAATTCTAATTCTAAATCCAGTACACCTTCTAATTCTAGATTCCCCCAACTGCATTCTGCGGAAGTGAGCTCATACGACTCACAACGCTCTGAAAGAAGCAGTTATTTCTCATCTCAGCTTTCAAACTATCTCTTTTGACTCTGTAACCCAGTTCTCTTGGTCGAAAC
Organism: Chiloscyllium punctatum; assembly: GCF_047496795.1. NCBI lineage: Eukaryota > Metazoa > Chordata > Chondrichthyes > Orectolobiformes > Hemiscylliidae > Chiloscyllium > Chiloscyllium punctatum. The sequence goes on from NC_092789.1 coordinate 41,463,820, forward strand.
TATCCCACAAAAAAGAATAATTTGCTCAATGTCCACCTTATCAATTGCCTTTCTCCTAAAAGTACCTCAATCAGATAAACACTCACCCTTCTGTACTCCATCATGAGGTTCTATTTCAAGCCAAAGTTACTTGCACTCCTTTCATTACATCTTTATCATGTGTTGAAGCAACTTGATGAACGTCCTCTGAACTGCATCCAGTGCCACCAAATCTTTCCTCAAGAAAAGTAACCAAAACTGGAGAAGATTGTGGTCTCATGACGTCTGTTTAATTGTAATAACAATGTGCCTTTATATATTTCAGTCTATTTGCAGTAAATTCAGGATTCAATTTTCCTTTCTTATTATACCCTGCATTATGTCACAATGGTTCAGGAGGATGGCAATTAAAGGACCTCAGGTATCTCATAGGAATTTCTAACTGAACGAGATTATGGTGGGATGAGTCCGTGGATGAATTGGAAATCATGTACTTTTAAATGTCACCCGACGGCATTAGGTAGGTGTGAAATAAGAAGTGCCTATGGAGAGATCATTTGCGGGTGCGGTGTGCAGGAGTTTTTTTTTCTTTGAGTGAATCATTAAAGAAGATGTTAAACTGCATAATTTCAGCAAAGTTTCAAACATGAGAGTGACACCTTTGGTTTGGAAGGGATTTGCACCATCACACAAGCATGGTGGTAAGACACATAGCAACCAATATCTGATAAAGAGTCAGGATAGACCTTAGTGACAGAATAAAGGGTCCTACATCAGGTCCTCCTGATAACGGGGACTCCTTTGCTCCTCAGATCTGCCTGAACTGCTGTGCTTTACTCCAGCCCCACATTTTACCGACTTAGATGCAGAATGGCCCGACACAGCTTCAATGAACGATTTTGTTCATTGTTAATTGGATATGGCATGATCTTCAAAGCAGAGAGATTCAATCGCTATTCCATTGTCATCACTGATGGACTGGAACAGCACCGGAAAACCAATGAGGGAGGTCGTGTGTTCCTAAATCTCAGCTTTGAACTTCTCAGCGTCTTCGTGACTGCAATTGCGATACAAACTGTCCGCATATGAACAGCAAGAAACTTCTGTCATCAATGCATTTAGGTAGGGGCTCGCTCCGCCTTGGTTGTGTAAAATTGACAGCAAAACCGAGTGGACAGGCACTTTCGCTAAACATTCACCTCTGAAGAGGAACAGAATTGCTGAAAGTCTCCGTCCTGTCTGCCACTCTTCAGTGAGCTGCAGGGACTGAGGTGTCCTTGGACATTGACCAACAGCTTTATATTCAACTTCAAAATCTCTTCAGATTACTTCTTCAATCATTGTCGTGTATATTGTGCAGCAGGTGTACATTGAACAGAGCAAAACACACCCATAAAAAGATTTAAAAAAACAGCGACTCGGTCGAAAGCTGCTTCAGGTCTTTTTTCTGCCATCATTAGAGTACCATGTGTTCACCAGCTTCACAACACAGTTTTCGTTGTGGCCAATGGAGCTCAATGTAGATAAATTCAGTACATTGTATTTTGGTAAGCCAAACAAAGATAGAACTTACACTGTTGATGGGACGTCTGGGGAATGTTGCCGAACAGAGAGATCCAGTAGTTCAGTGACATGGTTACTTGAAAGTGGTTTTGCAGGTATACAGGTTGGTGAATAAAATGCTTAACACGCGTTCACTTTGAGATTTAGGAGATGGAATCAATCCCTTTTCTCTGAGAATGAATACTATGTGCGGATTGGCACTGACTCCTTGAAAAGAGCATCGTGTCTGCTCATGGCGACTTTGAGGAGTTCGAAGAGAAAATGCGAAGAGCAATGTACATTCTCCTGGGTTTTCTGGTTCTGGCCTAGCTGATGCCTGTTTTAGAATGAATATTGCTAGGCTCTTTTTAAGGGTGGATGCTTATCTGAATAGGGTCATGGAAGAGCAGATGAAGGCCATTCGTAATTCAAGATACTACTCTCTCTCATTTCAATGACTCTAATATGGAATTAGTGGGCTGATTAGTGACAAACGGGGCTCTGCCAAATAAGTGGGAATGCATGCACTTGGGTAGGCCCAACAAGACAAGGTCATAGTAAAAGATTGGGGTGTCCCTGCGGAAGCATCAACGATCACAAGGAAATGGGAGGACATAGTCACTGACTTCATAAGATATCCAGACAGGCAGATCAAATGCTTAAGAAGTTACACATTATACTTGGCATTATTAGCTGAAGTGCAAATTTAAACAAAGGTGATGTTTGAACAGCATCAAATATTCCTCAGTCCATAGTGAGCATGTGCCTGATGGAGGGCTTGTCCCCAACCATCATGTTTGCTCCTCGGATGCTGACTGGACTGCTGAAGTTTTCCTGTACTATATTCTCGACTGATTATATTGTGTGCAGTTCTGACATTCTCATCGTATGAGATATGAAATTTTATTGGAGAAGATGCAGTGGTTCTGGGGATTGGCCAGTATATTGCCTTGGGCTCGAGTGTTGAAGAGCGTTTCAACAGATTCGGCTTGTTTCCTTTTCAGTGAAGGAGATTGAGAGTGGAAGTGATTGAGGTGTCCAAATTTATGACAGGCAGGAAGGACGCTTTGCCCAATCATTGGCGGTACAATGAATCGGAAGCATAATATTAAGGTAAGCAGCAGAAAGTTTATGGTAGATGTGAGGAAAAACGTTTTTGTTCAGAGAATGGTGGGGGTGAGAAAATCAGGTCTTCTACTTTAGGGAGAGCAAATCCCTCAAGCCATAAAGAAATATTCAAATGTGCATGCAATAAGGTGTGCCAAACGCTGGAAAATAGAATTTGAATAGTGAGGCAGTTGGGAGGATGCGTTGGGCCAAAAGGCCTTTTCTTTTGCTGTCGATTCTGGACCTTGCTGACACTGTCGAGGGAAATGTACTTGAGCGAATTAGCAGAATGATAACAATCTGTCGCTTGGAATACCGCAGAATAATGTGCTGGGAGGCGGCGATGATGTGGTGGTGATGGGGAGGGGGGGGGAGGTTGTGGGCGACGGGGTGGGTGGTTGGGTCTCAAACCAGCATTGCCTTTCTTAGAGAAGACGATGCTTCACTCCCGAAACCGACCGTGCCAGGTCGGTTAGATCAACTTTGAAAAGTTGACATGCTGGATTTTTCGTTTTGTATTCTTCCCTGGATGAGCATGTAGTCGAGAAAATAAGGATTGAACACTAAGTTCTATGACTCACTGGTTTGAACACAGCCGGAGGTTTGTTGTGGAAATTTGATCGCAAATTACAGGGAGCGCATCATTGATCAAGAGAGAGTACAGAAGGGATGCAAACGATTGGAACTTGAATCTGAACGGGTAACTCTGGAAACTCCAACAATATACACCAGGTCCTGGAACGTTGAACTAGAATGAGTAACTTTATCTTTCGACCAGTACAGAGATGTGGGGATGAAAGTTCTGTCTGAATGTGCCGTTACTTTACTGTGGTGCAATGATTCCCTTCTCCTTATCCTTCAGTAGCATGACAATGGGAATATTGGAATATTGCACAGCATTCTGGTTTGTGTGTGTGTCAGTGATAGCAGACGTCAGGGTTGGTCTGTCTCGACCGTTGCGTCAATAATCTCTCCCTTTCTATTCCATAGAAGGATTCTCCTCTTTTGAATATATCAGAGGAGTGTGCAGAGCAAATCGCTATGATGCAGGAGACGTTTACATCGTTGTGTATTGCCCCGAAGTGTTATGCTGCTGTAAGAAGTAATGATTGAGTGACTGGGAATTGTCCCACATATACTCCCTCTAAAGCTGGGACTGACACTAATTGTATTCCTTGTTGTTCAGGTTCAGTTACAGTGGATCAATTTAGTCACCGCTGAAGCATTACATTCTGACTTGTGGAAATAAAACTTCGAGCATTGATTGCAGCACATTGTCCGTTACTCATTTTTCATTGTGATTTCTTTGTCTGTTCATACCGACTGAAGGGAGGGGGAGTTAGGAAAAGGCAAGAGCATCATGACATCTTATACATCAAACACAGACAGTATTACAGAATCATTGCTTCCCGCCAAATCGCAGGTTCGATCAGGAGCATTCCCTGTATATCCTTGCCCCACTGGAAGAACACAAACTCCAGAGATGATGACGCAGTGGTGACCACGGCCAAAAGTGACTGGCCCTGGATGTCCTCAAATTTGGCGTCTAACTCTGCGTGATCTCACGAAGTACAACCCGACCTGGGAGTGGATTCCCCTTGCTGAGTTTCCAACAAGTACACTCCCTCGGCCAGCCAATCCAACTGCCTGTTCATTGAATTCCATGGATAGAATGTTTTGAGCGAGTGAACGGCACAGATTGGAATCTGCTTTGGTCAACATAAACGGCTGACCACATCGAACAGTGGGGATCAGAGATAGAACTGATCGGATTAGGGTTCCAACAGTACTCTACCCTGAGCATTGTGGCAGCCTAGTCTGTCATTTCGATTAACAACACTGAATCCACCTTGCATGTTCACTCATATAGACATGTGGAGAGGGTGATTATTTTATCATATTTAATAAAAGACTGGTCAAACCTTGAGATGTACAAAGATCTGGTCATATAGCCTCTTTTATAGCTTTAAATGCAAGTCACCAACATGTCACCAATTCTCTGAAAGATGCCAGTGCTCTAAAAGGTGCTGGTGAAGGCTTGCTCCGTTCATCACTTCATCTGAAACGTCCATTAGCTCTCCTCTCACTCTCACTCATTCATTATTCATAGTTTCGCTTCGCTCTCCTTCCTCTCCCTTTCTATCTCACACTCTAATCGACTGCTTAACTTCTTGCTGTCCCAGTCTCATCGACATGCTCCTCCATTATGATTTGAAACATAGAGCAATACATCAAAAGAACAGGCCCTTTGGCTCATCGTGTCTATGCAGACATATAATATGTTTTTAAACTGATCCCATTCCTCTGAACATGGTCAGAAAGCTTTTATTTTCTGTGTATTCATATTTCTCCCAACATTACATTGAAACGTTGCTGTCGTATCTGTTTTAACGTTTCCTCACAAGCTGGCAGCGTGTTACAGACACTTGCCACCCATTGCATAAAAAATAATTTTGCCTCTCATATCTACGTAAAAGTTTATCCTTCTCATCTTAGACCTGGTTTCTGATATTTCAACGCCGTGAAGATGGTCGTGCAACTCACTCTGTTCATGCCACTCATAATTTTACCGACCTCTGTGAATGCACGACTTAATCTCTAAATCTCCCGTGAAAAAATTATTGAACTTCTACTCATGACAAATCCACTCTAACCCAGGCAGCATCCTAATAAATCTTTTGTGCGACATCTCCAAAGGCGTCCTGTGCTGCGGAAAACGGAAGGTGTACACAATGCTACAAGTGTCACGGAACAAAATGTTTCACAAGCTGCCGAAAGATTTGCTAACGTTTACAGTCATTGTCCTGACTAATGAAGACTACCACTTCACACATCTTTTTTACCACGTAATCTTTTTGTTCCAATTTCAGGCAGCAATGGATTTGCATCCCAATATTTGTCTGTCTATCAATGCTCCTCAGGGTCCTGCCAGTTACTGCATTAATTCCTCTTGCATCGACCTGCCAAAGTCAAGGACTTCACACAGAGTCAGATAATCTCAGAGATGCGTAACAAAGCAAAAATCCCTTCGTTCCAACTCGTCCGTGACAACCAGTTAACCTAAGTTAATCTAATACTATTTGACATCAATGGGCCCATATCCATCGAAATCCCTCCAATTCTGGTACCTATCAAGATACCTTTCAAATATTATAATTTTAACAGCCCCCACCACTTCCTGTAGCTACTCAATTCCGACAAGCACGACCGTCTGTGTGAAAATGCTGTCTCGAAGGTCCGTTTCCAATCTTTGCCAACTAAATTATCGCTCACCAGCAGAAGAATGCTTCCCTACACACCACTGCCTGTGTTCCACAGACACCATTTTCTCTGCAACTCACATGTTGGATCCACGCACCGCCTCCACCCACCCTCCACACTTGGAACCTTCACTTGCCGCCACAAAACTTGTTAGCCTTTATCCCTGAACTCTGTTCAAGGCCCCAAAGCATGTTGTCAAATTCAGCTGAGATTTTTCCGAACGTTTACCCACTACATCTACTGTGTCCGTTGCTCTCGATGTGGTCTTATTTACATTGGGTACAGGACTGCAACCCCTGGAGATTTTCTGGAAACATCTCAGGAACACATACACCAATGAAACCCACTGCACAGTGGCCAACCATGTCATCTCACCCTCACACTACTCCAAGGACAAGAAAATTCAGGGCCTCCACCACCACGAAATAGAAACCACCTTACAACTGAAAGAAGAACATCTTGACCTCCACATTGGGACCTTTCCGCCACACAACGTAAACATCAACTTCAATAGTTTGCAAAGCTGCCGTTCCTCCACCTGAACCCGAACCCAATGCTACAACTTGGCGCTGCCACATTGACATGATGTACCTGTTCATCTTTCTTCCCACCATTCCATTGCTTCCTTTCAAACGACCTGTCACGATAAACCCACACCTACATTCACCTGTTATCTTCCAAATTAACTTACCCCACTGCCAACCACACACTCGTATTTATGTCTCTGAGACCTTCCAATCCCCACCCAGTTTTGGCGGTTGCTGCAAAATACAAATGGTGTTGATTCATCTGTGAATCTTCTCCATAAAATATATAGGATGTTAAATCTTATCATGGTATTTGCTTCAGAACCAAACTAGAAGTTATACTTTCTCTCTGAAGGAGTAGAGTGTAGAAAGCAAGAGTTTTTGTCAATCCAGAAGTACTCGCCTTGATTATTAGCCTTAAATTCATGACAGCTTTGATCCAAACTTCGACAAATAAGAAGTACAAGTCGGGAGTTGAAAGTGATGAGAGGCGATTATTTGAGTGAGGTTTGGAATTCAGGCAAACGAGAGTCAACGAGACTCCAATCAGAAGAAAACTCCATTCTTTTGAAAAATGTTATTTTCTCAATTTTGTTTACAGATTCCCTGCAGTGTGGAAAAAAGCCTTCCACCCATCAAGTCCACCCGGCCCTCTGAAGAGTTATTCACCAAACCCAATCAACTGCACTGTTTTCCTGCATTTAGACCAACTAACGTATACATCACTGGAGACTATGGGCAATTTCGCACTGCCAAATCACCTGACATGCACATCTTTGCATTGTGGGAGATAACAGGAGCACCCAGAGGAAACCCACAGACATATGGCAAGAATATGCAAAATCCACACAGACTGTCGCACAGGTTCACGACGAACCCGTATGCCTTGTGTTGTGATGCAGCACACCTTGCTGCCCCAATCGTATGTGCTGCTGTTCATTATATTTTCTATTCACTTAATGAAGCCTGTCCCAATATGCTCTGGTTCTTTGGTCACAGTAGAAAATAGTTTACCCGCTCTTCTCAGCTGCCCGACAGAATTGCAACCACTTAAACCACGAGCAAATCCCTCCACTCCCTGCCCACTCTTAATCCTTTGTATATCTACGCAGAAAATTGCAAAGTGCTCCAACCTCCGCAGTTGAAGGTTATCACCCAGAAACTATGCAATCAAAGCTTAATTGCGTTTGCTGTCTCCAGAATATTCATCTCAACTAATTGCCAGTGCTGGAAGAGCGCTGTTCTGAAAGAGGGTCAGTTCTGAGTGAGTGCCGGCCTGTTAGAGCGTCACTGCTGAGGGATCTACACACTATTAGAGGGTTCGCGTTGTGGGGTTCATGCAATATTGGAATGTTTTTGCGGAAGACTTGGTACAATTGGAAGTATCAGTGCTGAGGGAGCAGGGTCTGCCCAATTGCGAGCACTGAAGCAGCTCCCCACGACTGAAATATTAAAATACAACGTTCACACGAGTTAGAGATAAATTAAGTGATTTTAATTAACACAGATCGAAGAAAATGTCATGTTACGAAGACTCAGACTACCTCTCCGTCGTTGGACAAGTTGTTAGTGTGTTGACGTCACAGTCGACAGTAACAAGTCGCAAGTTGTCTTCATCATTTTACCACGCAGCAGTTATAACCCCAGAAACATCTGTTAGTGACTATGTACTCATCACTCCTACAAATCGTTTCTCTACAGGTCCCAGTCATTCTATTGCACCCAAAGATCTCTCCTGAAAGGAAAAGAATTCCAGAGTATAAGTCGACAGGCTTTATGCAAGGTGCTCCAAGTGTGTTTGGGAAAAGCGAAATTTGACAGGAAATGTTCACTGTGCTCCTCGTGTGGTCTGGGCAGGGACGATAGAGGTCGGGTCTGAACGATGCACTCCCAGCATGTTCTATGAGGAGAGGTAGCGACATGGTCAGTGAACCGTAGTCTATGTGGTCTGTAATCGAGAATGCAGACAGTTAATGCACACTGTCATGCTTCTGTGATTTGGACAGGGGAGGTGGAGCCAGATACTGAGCTCTGTGCTCTCGGTTTGGCATAAAAAATGAACTCTCAGACCAGAACCATCCTTAGTAACAAAAATTTAGATGTACATAAAAGGTTAAAGATAAAAGGAGAGCACAAATGAGATTATTTTTGTGAAATTTTGCAGCAACCACAAACTGAGAGTGCTTCATTCAGGTTCAGACCTTTTTGAGAACTACGAGTTGCAAGAAGAATTAAATTGAGGGAGATCCCTGGTTCACGTGAATGACGTTTCAGTTCCGTCAATGCATCCCATCTCTCGGGTGGCTCGTCAGATTGAAGACTGAAAGGCTGACTTACCCCCATAGATCATCCGTCCTCTTAATCCACATTCAGACTCGATGGGCTGTTCCAGCACCAGAAGCACAAACACTAAGAGCTGTGCTCCCCACATATTCAGCTGATCTCCTTGGAGCAATACTGAGATGATCCAAGCCCAGATTTCATTTATAAGAACGCACAGTATTTTCAGTTAATGAATACACGCGTTTGGCTATTATTGCATCCAGCAGCAACTGAGCACTCAGATGCTGGAGATCAGAGACGAAGATTGTGGTTCTCGAAAGGCACAGCCGGTCATGCAGCATCAGAGGAGCAGGGGATTTGACGGTTCGGGCATAAGCCCTTCATTAGGAATTCCTGCTGAAGGGCGAACGCCCAAAACGACGACATTACACGCTGTCCATTTCCAGCAGAACACAGTTTCATTCAGGATTGCACCCACTCCAGCATGTTGCAGTGATACTTTCCGAACCGAAATTTTAAAGAAATCACCTGGAGAAACGTATACACGCTGCGTGAGTTTTATTATTTTAATGTCACTCTGAAGGTGTTTAGTATCCTTACAATTCACAATTGACTCTCATCAATGTCATTTCCAAATTGAGGGATTTTACCCTCATTATCTATCTCGGAATGATTCTTCAAAGCAAGAAAAAATACCAAGCATTCAGAAAGTCATCCCCTGGCAGCGACAAATCCGCTTGTCTCCAATCTGACACATTACCTCCCTTACCCTCTGTTTCCAATCTTTTCGCAATTTCTAATCCATGCTGCTAATGACCAATCAATCACAATCATTTACAATTTGCTAATCAACTTATCAACTGGCACGGCAGCAAAAACGTTCTGAAACTTTAACAAAAACATCGCTTACAGTACTCCCTCACATACTGACTTTGTAACATCAACAAATACCTGAATCCGCTCTTTCAGGCATGGCCTGCCCTTGACAAAGCAATGTAGACTGTCACATGTTGTTTAATTTTCATCTTGTGTCTATTTCAACTTATTCTGCATGTTGGCTCCCATCAGTCTTCACATTATTAATGTCAAGCGAATACGTCTGCAATTTGTGAGAGTAGGCGAAAGTATAGACTGATGATGCTGGAGATTAGAGTCAAGCGCGTTCCTTTGGAATAGAACAGCAGCTCAGGCAGAATCCGGGGAACAAGAGAATTGTTACTCGTCTAAGTTTGCTTGATTTCACCTGTCTTAAACATGTGTGACATTTCAAACATCTAGCATTCAAGGTCATTGCAGAAGGATATGAATGCAACTGGGCCGAGGGCACAATTCTATGGACATCCTGTGGTAAAATGATCTGACCTCCAGAGTGACTAGTGCATTGCTCTGTGACAAATGCATTTGTAATCATTGGATCCCGTGGTCTCCATTGTCCCGACCGATCCTTGAAGCCACACTCAGACACATACTACCATGCTGTGAAGGGCAGTTGCTCTTCCATTCTGTTTTAGTCCACAGCTTGCTGTATGTTTGGCGTATGGCCCACGAAATCACAAAACACTCGGGGTGCAGCAGGATGCCGCTCAATCCAAACTGTTCCAAGTTGCTCTTTGAAAGTGCCTCATGAATGAATGGCAATCCCCTTGGTTTCGCTCAAACCTTGTGTATCCATTCTGCTGAAGTCTCCATTAAATGCCCCGTTTGAGAACCTCAATGGAATCTGTCTCCAACTAACATCCAGGCAGCAATTCCAGAATAAATCTCCGTGTTTTGAGAAAGAAATAACTTCTTCATCTGGAGTATGTTGCTTTTCAAGTGACTTGAAATGTATGCCCGAATCCACACACCTTGGTTCTCTGTTTGTCTACGAGCGAGAAACAGTCTATCTTGATCACCTCTAATTAACCTCATCATTGGTTTGAAGCCTTTCATTCTTGTCCTGTGCAAGGAGAAATGTGCCCCGTCCTAATATCTTCAGACGTGCGTTTATTACACGGATCCCATACTTGTAAACCTCTCTTACACGATCGCTCTCTTCGTTGTGTTCACATCCAGCTCAGACTGTGAAGTCCAAATATATAGAGGATGCCGGAACGCAAAAGGAGGCTGCAATACTTCAACTTTATGGACAAGACTGGGTTAACTGGGAAGAATTAAAAATATACGATTCACTGAAAATCGATCACAGCCCTTGAAACAAAGTCTGCAGTTTCCCATCGATGACAGACACAATGTTTGACTGTGTGACACTTCAGTTTATGTGTTATCTACAAAATCATCACGCATTATTTTACAATATTTAGGATTTAATCTGATGATCGGATATTCAACCATTCAGATTTTTGTATTTTCCCAACTGATCAACACTGCGCTGCTGCATCATATTCTGTGACAGATCATTTCATGCAACCTATGGAAAAACTGCGTGGTGACCAGCGAGAAGACAGCCATTTGGAAGAATTTATTCAACAAACCAACAAAAAATCAACACTCTTTTAGAAAGTGGAAAAATAATAATGCAGGGTGAGACAGAGACGCATAGGGATAGGATGAGCCAGGACACAGATGATGAGGGAAGAATGAGAACAGAGGGGGAATAACGCAAACAATTGGAATGATATCAAGAGAAAAGAACTCTGGAACACATGGAGAGACAGTGGGAGTAAGAGACAGAAGAAAAGCAGAGAGTGAGAGACAAGAGACAGGAGGTGAAATCAAGTAAGGCAGAGCTACAGATTGAGTGTTACCAATAGAGACAGATAGGAAGGAGAAGAACAAAGACAGAAAGAGCGAAGACAGAGAGAATATCGAGAAAGTTCGGGACAGAAGTAAATTTAAGAAAAGATGAGAGACCGAGATGGAAACGCAGAATGAAAAAAACATGAAGTACAGAAGAGGCCGTGTTGAAAATGAAATCTACACTGCCTAAAATATGGCAACAGTTGGAAAGGTTCATCGAGAGAGCTCAGGGAAATTTGGTGGATGAACAGAGGCTGAGATCATTTTACATCACACTTTGCCAGACTTTGTGCACGCAACGAATTCCGGTTGAAGTACTGTTAATGTTACAAACCTGCACTATCATTGTTCGTCTCACTCTCCCTCTCTCTCTCTCGCTCTCTCTCTCGCTTACGCTCTCTCTCCTACTCTCTCTCTGTCTATCTGTCTCTCTCTCTCTGTTTTTCTCTCTCTCTCTGTATCTTCCCATTCGTGATAGTCTGTAAACAGAACAGATGAGGGAAATTTATGATCTCTTGCTGCATTCTAAGAATCTGTGCACGTTTATTTTAGCAGTTGCTGTGCAGCCCATGAGGCAATTCGGTGGTGCTCTCGACGTCGCTAAAAGTTATATACTGGATTAGTGGTGCTGGAAGATCACAGCAGTTCAGGCAGCATCCAACGAGCAGCGAAATCGACTTTTCGGGCAAAAGCCCTTCATCAGGAATAAAGGCAGTGAGCCTGAAGCATGGAGAGATAAGCTAGAGGAGGGTGGGGGTGGGATAAATTAGAGGAGTAGCATATATGCAACTCTCTCCCCACCCCGACCCTCCTCTAGCTTATCTCTCCATGCTTCAGGCTCACTGCCTTTATTCCTGATGAAGGGCTTTTGCCCGAAACGTCGATTTCGCTGCTTGTTGGATGCTGCCTGAACTGCTGTGCTCTTCCAGCACCACTAATCCAGGATTTGGTTTTCAGCATCTGCAGTCATTGTTTTTACCTACATCTCTAAAAGTTATTTCAAACGAAGTGAGCAGCTTCAAACCTGGACATGTATGGAACGCTGTTGACCATGAAATACTGAAGATGAGATTGCAGTGGTGCAATTATTTTGCTCACAACCCCCTTGTCAAAGACAGCTCGGGCTGGGCAGAGAATACACACCCTCTAACAGGGACGCAGGGCGCACCAATGAATGAAAAACAAAAATGAACTTAATCGTTATTGATAACCTCACGGCCTGGGTATTTACTTCAATTACTATTTCCCATCGACATTGTTTAAATGAAGACGATTTTAAGCACCAAGCGCATATCAGGAATGAGATTAGAATGGTGCTTGAAAAGCACAGCAGTTCAGGCAGCATCCGAGGAGCAGTTTTTATCTTCTTCCTTCTCACAGACGAAGGACCGTTTTGCTGAAGCTGGAATAACTACATGTAAGAAAGATTGTGGGAGCCGCACAGGCGCGTGAAACAATGCACGGTAGAAGGTGCTCCGTCATCCCACATCCAACGGATCAGACCTCCAGTCCTAACAACTAGTTATGGGAGAAAGTTCGGAATGCAGATGCTGGAGATCAGCGTCGAGAGTGTGGTAGTGGAATGGCAAACTGCATCCGAGGAGCAGGGAGACCGACGTTTTGGGACTAAGACCTTCATGCCTAATGAGGCTGGTTGGCCAAGGGGGCTGAGAGACAAATAGGACGGGAGTGTGGCTGGGGGAAAGGTCGCTGAGAATGCAACAGGCAGATGAAGGTGGGGAAAAGGTGATCCGTAGGAGAGGAGGGTGGAGTGGATAACTCGGAAAGAATGTGATTGGATCGAGAAGGTGGTGCTGCGTTGGAGGCTTGGGACTTGCATAAGGTGGGTGGGGGAAAAGGGAAATGAGGAAACGTGTGAAATACGCATTCAACCCGTGCGGTTCCAGTGTCTCAGGTTGAAAGGTGAGGAGTTCTTCCTCCAGACATCGGATGGTCAGCGTTTGGGGAAATGTGATCCTCCGAAGAGTTTAATAATCAATCCCTACAACCAGTTGCTGACAGTCAGTGTTGTGCTTTTCCAGCACAACAGGTCAGGCAGCATCAGAAGAACTAGAGAACTGATGTGTCCAAATCTCTGAAATTTCTGGATAATATCCAGACTTAGCTAGGCAATGCAAAATCATATTTATGCCAAGCAACTATCAAACGCTGACCATGCAACAAGAAATAAACAAACGATCGTCCCATCACATTCAATTGCACAACAATCACTGAGTCCCATACTGCCAACATACGTTGCGGGGTAGGGAGTGCAGGGTGGTAACGTTGACCAGAAAATCACAACATTGAATGTTGTGGCAGGTCAGAGCCGAGGAATCCTACAGTGAGTAGCCCACCTCCTGACGCCCTGTATCCTGTCCACCATCAACAAGTCAATTTCAGGAGTCTGATGGAATGCTTTGCAAGTCCCTGGAAAAGTTCATTTACAATAACACTCGAGAAGGTCAAGGCCATCCAAGATAAACAGCCCACCTGATTGCCATCACATCAACAAGTATTCACTCCACCCTAACAGACGTTCAGCAGAAGTAATGTTTGTTTACTTCAGATATTCAAGAAAACTCCTTAGACAACACTTTCCAAACACAAAACCACAGCATTCTAGAAGGACGGTTTGACCATTATTCCTCTGCTGTTTCTTTGCGCAATTCTCTGAGTTTGCCGAAACAATAATTGCATAGATTCACAGTAACTTGATAATGTGAGTCACGTCGGATGGCGACTAGCTCCTCTTCAGAAGTAAACACTAAAAAAAGCAACAGCAACTCACAAGAATCCTGTAACCATTGGAAGAGAATGGTAGTGGTTTGACCTGATACTCAGCATATCTCAGGCAATGGGAAGGCTCGAGAAGTGGGACCTGCCATGGTATGAATAGAGAGATAATGCCAGATAAAGTTATTTGAAAAGAAAATGACAAATTGTGTACTATGTATTCATAGTACACGAAGCTATAATGAAGCTGTTCATTTGGCAAGGGAATCTAGGTTTCATTGAACTGCCACCACCTTTCACAGATGCACCAGACAAATCGTTTTGCTTGTTTGCATCGGACCTTGACACAGTAACTGCTCAGCCGCAGACTGGAAAAAAATTTACAGAAAGCTGAGATCACTGTCTAGATCAACACTCAAGCCAACTTTCAATCTATTGTCTCCACCTGCACTTCTTTTTTGCCGTGGAAAAGCAGCCAATATCTTTAAAGCACCCACCCCCCTCCAAAAACCTCCAGTTATAATTTCTTACAACCTTTCACAGTCATATAAAGTCATGGATTCCCACAGCACAAAGACAGGCCCTTTGGCCCAATCTGCTCCATGCCGACCAAATTGTCCATCCACACAAGCCGCATCTCTTTGCACTTGTTGCATGTCCTTCAAGCTCTTTCCTATCCATGCATTTGTTCAAATGTGCACTTCCACTGTCAGCTTATTCCAGATGCGTAGCAACGGCTTTTTAAAACAGGTGCCTCAGGTTCCCTTTTATCCTATCCCCTCTAAGCTTAAATTGATGTCCCTGTCATCCTCGATTCCCTCAATTTGAGAAAAGAAAATCTGAAGGTACAAATGCTTAAAGACACATACTAAAAGGTTCAAGAGTATCTTATTGCCGCTGTTGTCAGACTTCTGAATGGGCATCACAAACTTGAAATCTTAAGTTGACGTTGCTTTCTGCACTCTATTGCAGCTGAAACTTCATATTTCTCACTCTGTTTAATCACCCTTGTGTCTTTTTGTGTTAGGGTCTGCTATACTGCAGGCAACACAAAACGTTTCGGTGTCCTATGGGGCATGTGACAAAAATAAATCAAAATAAATCAAATTAATTTCTGGCATCGCGCTGCACCATTAACTCCAACATCGATGCAATAATACAAATGTGGAAAGCTGAAATAATTTTTGCAGACATAAAAATAGGCAAGGTAAACACCAGGGAAAATAAATGGCAAACGGAAAGGGAGAGAGTGAGAAATAGTGAGGAAGAGGAAAATGAGATAGAGAGAGAAAACAAAGGGAGTCTTTTACAGAATAATCAAGTAGAGGCTATGAAATAGTGAAAGCAAAAGTAAACATAAAGGCCGAGTGAGGCTGGGGTGGGAGAGAGGAAGTAGAGTAAGCTGCTGGGAAATGTATATATTGGGAAAGGTGCCGAATTGTAACAAATAACTGGTAGAACCATCCAGAATCGCATGAAGTCTCAGAGTGGTGGACACACATGCATTTCCTATTGTCTGCTGTCAATATTTTGTTGCTCGGGGGGGTGGGGGGAGAGGTCAACCAGTTTGCACACAGGCAGATACAATGTTACCAGCAGCGTGACGGCTGGACTAGTGAAGGGTTATGTTTTCTTGCTAGTTCACAGTGTGGGAGGGTGCAGTGGAATGCTGGTGGGGGAAACTTCAAGGTCGATTCCGTGAAATATTTGAAGTTGGGAAGCTTCAGGCCCCGGTAGAAGTATGCCAATTGGAACTGTGTGAAGACCGAGTTTGACAAAAATGTAACTTGTTTCCAAGCTTGAGTACCTGCAACCTGCAATGCGAACGGCTTAGAAGCAGTCATGCCATGTGGCGTTGGAAGCATATATGCAATCAGAATGGAAAGTTTTAGCCGAACCTTCAGAAAAAGAGAAGTGGTGTTGTACGCATAATCTCCCTGCCTCTTTGAAAGACCTAATTGCATCATTTCTTGGGTTGAAGTACAGAGTCAGTCTGTTACTGCTTTCACGCATGCCATTCCTGGCATCAACAAACAGCAAACATTTTTTAATCTGAAAAAAAAACAAACATTGGCATGATTTCACAGTTGGTTTTATGTGTCCTCGGTTCCATGTGGAGATATGGTACATGAACTCACACACCTCATACATCAATGGTCAGAAGATCAGAAATCATTTTTTCCCAAACCGCAAGAGCTCTCAGTACTTTTCCTGTAATTGTTGACTCTTTATGACTAAACTTTTGCTTGAGAATCAGTTGTGGAATAATTTCTAATCATGGTTACAAAACCAGGTTAAGCACCAAGCGGCCAACACAATTGACAGGACCACTTCTTTGTCAGGGATGCAAGAGGAACAATCTTTGATTGTTTTGGGCAGTCGGTCCGGTTGTTAAATATTTGCCTCTTAAACGGATCTCAACGGCCACAATGCTCCATTCAGAACCTGAGGGCTCCACAAAGACTGCAATGTTCCACTGAAAAGACTGGAAAGGTTCCAGTTTCTCATTATGTGTTAAATACACAGGCTGCACGCAGTGAATGCCCAAATAATAAGTCCACACACTACAGGCATTATGACACTGTAGGCAATGTGAATGTTGCTAAATGATGATTGCCCAAATATCTGGATCCCCACATTGGAGACATTGCATTACCGTACACAATACAGACTCTGCAAGTACAGTGTGTTGAAATTACAGTTATCTCGAGCCGTTGACATTGCTTTACTGTAGACCACACAGGTTACACAATGCTGTGTGTTCAAGTATCAGGGCACAGCATCCCACAAACGTGTATGCATATGTGTGCATGTGGGTGTGTGTACGTGTGTCTGTCTGTCTGGGTTGGGGTTTATGAATGTGAGAGAGATTGTATATGTGTGTATATGAGTGTGAAGTGACGTTGGTCTGTGAGGGGATACATGTGCGAGTGTGGGCACGTGTGTTTCTGGGGTGGGGGTTCTGAGTGTTTGTAAGAGAGAGCGTATATGTGTGTGCATGAGTGTAGAGTGGTCTAAGTCTCTGAAAGGATGCATGTGTGAGTGTGCGAATGTATATATAAGAGTATGTGTGAGTGTCTGTGCGTGTCTGTGTATATGTGTGCCCGTGTGTATATGTGTATGTAAGAGTGCCTGTATTTGTGTGTGTGTGTGTGTGTGTGTGTGTGTGTGTGTGTGTGTGTGTGTGTGTGTAGGAATGCCTGTGTGTTTACAGTGCACTGGTGGTCACCTGTTGTGTGACATGAACGCAAGGACCCGCGGTTGAGCCCCTCCTGATCGGTCTGGAACATAGCTATCAGCATCTGCTCGGCCACTGATAGCTAAGTCCCATACTCCAACACTCATATGCATTCACTCAGACTGCAGACACGTAACACTTACATACACACACATATACACTCTCTCTCATACTCACAACTCACCAACCCAGACAGACACACACATACAAACACGCACACATACGCACACAAAGACCCACATGCACACATACACATACACGTTTGTGAGGTGAATTTGTACTTGCAGAGTTACATTGTACTTTGCTCAAAAACTATGGCTTCATGTTAAACTCTGGTATCTCATTTTCTTTATTGGACTCAATCTAAACATTTTGACAAAGACAGAGAACACAGGGGGATAACACCTTTAACATATTGTCTAGCTAACACCAATTGTTACAGTTAACCTGAGAATGCAACTTTTTTTGAAAAAAAGTTGTGATTTACACATGAGAGAATTGAGACTATCATGATATTCGAAAAGATGTAAGGATCAACCGAAAATCAATGTATTTTTCCATGTATAATTTCAGTGACATTACACTGTGAACTTTTCCTATAAATTCTGTGCCTTACAATTGTGTCCTCTTGAACCATCTGATGAAGGAGCGGCGCTCCAAAAGATAGTGTGATTCAAATTAAACCTGTTGGACTCTAACCTGGTGTTTTGTGATTTTTAACTTTGCGTTACTATGGGTATTGTTTTATTGCAGTTTGTATAATGGAAAGTAGCCATGCCAAACAGTGGACATTGCATTACTGCCATATTTTGGAGATGCCAGCATTGGACTGGGGTGTGCAGAGTTTAAAATCATGCGACATCAATTAATAGTCCAACAGGTTCATTTGGGAGCAATAGCTTTCAGAGCGCTGCTCCTTCATCAGGTGGTTGTGGAGTATAAGATCTTAAGATTATTTCTTAAGACTCTCATCTTTTGGAATGAACGTGTTGGTTTTAGTTCTTTCATATGTCAATTGCAGCACTGTTTTAAAGTTACGTTCTCAAGTGAAATTTAACAGTTGGAACCATCTCGGACCGGGTAATGCATTTAAGCTGTGAGGTGCCCTTTCTGAGACTGTCTCTGTCAGAATGTTTAGACTGATTCTAATCTCAAAAAAACATTTACAGAATCGCAAATGGGTTCATGCAGTTTTTGAGCAAAACAAAATGTAATTTTACAAATACCAATGTACACCACAAACTGATGTGTGTGCATGTGTGTATGTGGGTTTGTCTGTTGTGTGGGGAACTTGTTGAGTGTCTGTGAGAGAGAGTGTGTCTATGTGTGAGCCTGTGAGTGTGAAGGGGTATAAGTTCGTGAGGAAGTGCATGCGTGCCTGTTACGGTAGGAGCGTAAATGTGAGTGTATGATAGAGAACATGCGTAGTGGACAGGATCTGTGTGGGTGTATGTCTGCAAATTTATGTGTAGGGGTTTCTGTATGTAGGGGTATCGGTGTACCCGTGTGGGTGTGCTTGAGCGCCTGTCTGTGAGTGTGCGTCTGTCTGTGTGCACGTCTGTATGTGAGTGTTCGTCTGTCATTGTGTGCGTCTGTGTGTGTATCTGTGCGCGTATAACTGTCTGTGTCAGTGCGTGTGCAGTGCAGTAGGGTGCAGTGAAGAGTAGTGGAGTACATTATAAAGAGGTTCTGCGATTAATATATGAAAGAACTGAAACCAAACTGTTCACTCTAAAAACTGAGAGACTTAACATGTTAAATACCCCAAGGTATTTTTTCAATATATAATTTCAGCTAAATCATACTGTAAATGTTTTAGATAAATTCTGTGCCTTATGATCTTATACTCCACAGAGACGTGATGAAGGAGCAGCACTCCGAAAACTAGTGCTCCCAAATGAATATGTTGGATTATCACCTGTTTTTGTGTGCTTTTTAACTTTGCATTACTGCACACAACACACAGCGTACTCACTTTTGAATGTCCAAGAATCTATTGTATTATCAAGTAGATATTGCATTACAGTAGATGCTATGCACATTGCACACTGCTGAGTGTCGGTGTCTCAGTTAGTTTACACAGTGTACATTGTAGTGATGTGCACAAAGAACTGTCTGAATAATACCAATTACCAGAATATCAGTCCTCCAACAATGTCGACATTGTACTACTGTATATTGTATCTCCTTGTGTGTCTGAGATATGATAGGTTTAGGCATGTTAACATGTGTGTGGGGAGGGGGCGAACGAGTTAGTGAGTGTGTGTCTGTGTTTGAATGTAAGTCTGTAATTTTGTATGTTTATCTATATATGCATAATGTGACTGTGTGATTGTGAGTGTAGCTGGTTGTGCAAGTGTGTATGACTTTGCGTGTGTAACTGTGCATGTGCATGTGTGTGTTTCTGTATGTGTATGTCCATGTGTGTGTGCGTGTGCGTGTGTGTGTATGTGAATGTACGAGACTAAGTAAGAGTGTGTGTAACTGCCGCGACCCTGTGTGCAGATGTGTGTGTATGTGTGTGTGTGTGTGTGTGTGTGTGTGTGCGCGTGTCTGTGTATGTGAATGTATGAGATGAAGTAAGAGTGTGTGTCACTGTGTGTGTGTGTTTGTATGAGTGTATTACTGTGCGATCAGACATTCATCACCGAGTCTATGTGGGTTTCTGCAGACGAAACATTGGGTGAAGTGGTTAGTGCACCTTCGGTGAATTGTTTCTGGTTTGTCTCGAACGGTATTTATGCGACTGTGTTTTCTGACACTTCCAGTTCTATATCTGATTGGCTTGTATATTGGGTCACGTTTAATACATTCATTGATTCTGTACTCATTGGGCTGCAGGCTTCAATGAATTCTGACAGGTGGCTTTATTTTGCCTGCAGGAGGATGTTAAATATTTGCCATTTGAATTTGTCTCCTTCATTGTCTATCTGTTTGGAAACAAGACAGAGATTACTTGTGGTGAATGGCAATGGCGAGCAAATGTTTATGCATCTGTATGGTCAGTTTTTTCACATTTTGAGTGCGAGCAGCAGCTAAGGTAAGACAGTTTGTTTTAAAATTAATTACTGGGAGCGAGCAGCGGTGTTTTTTTTCTCTTCACAGAAAGAGCGGGAGCAGAACGGGGAAGTGACGAAGACCAGAGGGGCAGCCGGGACCCGGAAGCAGGTGTAGCATAAGCTTACCTGGGTAGGTTCTTTTTTCCTCTAAAAACACGCAGGAGAGGTCTTGTGGGGGCAAGAGAGACTCACGTTTGGTATGTTGCCTCCCAGGTGCAAGGGTACGTGATGTCTCTGATCGTGTTTTCCGGGTCCTTAAGGGGGAGGGGGAGCAGCCCTAAGTCGTGGTCCACATTGGCACCAACGACATAGGTAGGAGGAGGGCTGAGGATGTTAGGCAGGCTTTCAGGGAGCTAGGTTGGAAGCTCAGAGTTCGAACAAAGAGAGTTGTTGTCTCTGGATTGTTACCCGTGCCATGTGACATAGAGTCGAGGAATAGGGAGAGAGAACAGTTCAATGCGTGGCTACAGGGATGTTGCAGGAGGGAGGGATTCAGGTATCTGGATAACTGAGGTTCTTTCTGGGGAAGGTGGGACCTCTATAAACAGGATGGTCTACACTTGAACCTGAGGGGCGCCAGTATCCTTGGTGGGAGGTTGGCTAGTGCTCTGTGTGTGTGTGTGTGTGTGGGGGGGGGGGGGTTTAAACTAACTCTGCCGGGGCATGGGCACCTAGACTGTCGCTTTAGGGTGGAGGACCTGGAGTGTAGGGAGGTTAGGAACATTGCATCAATCTCAAAGGAGGGTGCGTGTAAACAGGAAAGTGGCTTGAAGTGTGCATACTTCAATGCAAGACGTATACGAAATAAGGAAGGTGAACTTGCAGCTTGGGTTGGTACCTGGGATTTCGATATTGTGGCTATTACGGAGACATGGGTAGAACAGGGACAGGATTGGCTGTTGCAGGTTCCAGGGTTTAAATATTTTAGTAGGGTCAGAGGTGGGGGTAAAAGAGGGAGAGGTGTGGCATTGCTCATCAAAGATAGTATTACAGTGGTAGAAAGGACGATGAATGAAGACTCTCCATCTGAGGTAGTTTGGGCTTAGATTAGGAATGGGAAAGGGGAAGACACCCTGTTAGTAGTTTTTTACAGACCTCCTAATAGTCCGAGAAACATAGAAGAAAGGATTGCGTGGATGATTCAGGAGAAGAGTGAAAGTAATAGGTGTGGTTGTTATAGGGGACTTTAACTTTCCTGACATTGATTGGGAAAGCTATAGCTCGAGTTCGTTAGATGGGTCGGTGTTTGTCCAATGTGTGCAGGAGGGTTGCCTGACAAAACATGAAGACTGGCCAACAAGAGGTGAGGCCATACTGGATTTGGTTAAGGTAGGGAAGCACTTTGGGGACAGTGACAAAAATTCGGAGACTTACTCTCGTGATGGAGAGGGATAAGTGTGTACTGCAGGGCAAGTGTTATAGCTGGGGGCAGGGAAATTATGACGCGGAGAGGCATGACTAAGGATGCGTGGCTTGGAAAAATAGGTTTCAAGGCAAGGGAGTAATTGATATGTGGAGCTTGTTCAAGGAGCCACTATTGAGTGTCCTCGATAAGTATACACCTGTCAGGCAGGGAGGAAAGGGTCGTGGGAGGGAGCCGTTTTTTAATAAGGAATTGGAATCCCTTGTGAAATGGAAGAAGGCGGCCTATGTAAAGATGAGGCGTGAAGGTTCAATTGGGGCGCTTGAGTGTTATAAGGTAGCCCGGAAGGATCTGAAGAGAGAGCTAAGAGCAGCAAGGAGGGGACATGAAAAGTGCTTAGTTAGTAGGATGAGGGAAAACCCTAACGCTTTCTCTAGGTATGTCAGGAATAAAAGAATGACTCGGGTAGGAATAGGTCCAGTCAAGAATAGTAGTGCGAAGTTGTGTGTGGATGCTGAAGAGTTTGGGGAGATACTGAATGAACACTTTTCGTCAGTATTCACTCAGGAACAGGACATCGTTGCCAATGTGAATACTGAGTAACAATTAATTCGAATGGACGGCTTTGAGGTATGTAGGGAAGAGGTATTGGAAATTCTGGAAAGAGCGAAAATAGATAAGTCCCCTGGGCCTGATGGCATTTATCCCAGGAATCTCTGGGAACCAAGGGAGGAGATTGCAGAGCCATTGGCCTTGATTTTTATGTCCTCGTTGTCTACAGAAATAGTGCCAGATGACTGGAGGATAGCAAATGTGGTTCCCCTGTTCAAGAAGGGGAGTAGGGATAACCCTAGTAACAATAGGCCGGTGAGTCTCACTTCTGTTGTTGGCAAAGTCTATGAGAGAATCGTAAGGGATAGGATATATGAACATCTGGATAGGAATAATGTGATCAGGGATAGTCAGCATGCTTTTGTGAAGGGCAGGTCGTGCCTCACAAACCTTATTGAATTCCTCGAGAAGGTGACGAAGGAGGTGGACGAGGGTAAAGCGGTAGATGTGGTATATATGGATTTTCGTAAGGCGTTTGATAAGGTTCCCCATGGTAGGCTACTGCAACAAATACGGAGGTATGTCATTCAGGGTGAATTGGAAGTTTGGATTCGGACTTGGCTGGCTGGAAGAAGACAGAGGGTAGTAGTTGATGGTAAAGGTTCATCTTGGAGTGCGGTTACTAGCGGTGTTCCGCAAGGATCTGTTTTGGGACCATAGCCATTTGTCATTTTTATAAATGACCTGGAGAAGGGGCTAGAAGGTTGGGTGAGCAAGTTTGCAGATGATACGAAAGTCGGTGGAGTGGTTGACAGTGAGGAATGATGTGGCAGGTTACAGCAGGATATAGATAAACTGCAAAGCTGGGTAGAAAGGTGGCAAATGGAGTTCAATGTAGGTAAGTGTGATGTCACTTTGGTAAGAGTAACAAAACGATGGGGTACTGGGCTAATCGTCGGATACTTGGTAGTGTGGATGAGCAGAGTGATCCTGGTGTGCATGTACACAGATCTTTGAAAGTTGCCACCCAGCTAAATAGTGCGGTGAAGAAGGCATATGGCGTACTGGCTTTTATAGGTAGAGGAATTGAGTTCCGGAGTCCTGAGTTCATGTTGCAGTTGTGTAAGACTCTGGTGCGGCCGAATCTGGAGTATTGTGTGCAGTTTTGGTCGCCATACGATAGAAAGGATATGGAGGCACTGGAACGGGTACAGAGGAGGTTGACCAGTCTGTTGCCTGGTATGGTAGGAGGATCGTATGAGGAAAGGCTGAGGCACTTGGGGCTGTTTTCATTGGAGAAAAGAAGGTTTAGGGGTGACTTGATAGAGGTGTACAAGATGATTAGGGGTTTAGATCGGGTTGACCATGAGAACCTTTTTCCACGAATGGAGTCAGCGATTACGAGGGGGCATAGCTTTAAATTAAGGGGTGGTAGGTTTAGGACCGATGTTAGGGGTAGATTCTTTATTCAGCGAGTCGTGAGTCCATGGAATGCCATGCCAGTAGCATGGTGGACTCTCCATCTTTATGGGCATTTTAATGGGTATTGGATAGTCATATGGAGGATAGTGGGTTAGTGTAGGTTAGGTGGGCTTTGATCGGCGCAACATCGAGTGCCAAAGGGTCTGTACTGTGCTGCATTCTTCTATGTTCTATATTTGTCCGACCTTGTGCTTTTCACAGTCCATGCAGGTAAACCTGTCGATTATATTCGTGCTGGTAGATGTGGTTGTAGGCTCTTTAAATTCTGTGAGAAGACAGTAGAAGATGTTTCCTGGTTTGTGGGCCACTATGACTCCTTGTCGTCTCTATGTTACTGTGTCTGTGCGCGTGTGTGTATGCATTTGCTCATGTGTATATACACATGCGTAAACGCACGGACGTGTGTGTGTGTATTTTGTATGTGTGCGGGTGTATGTGTGTATATACCCATGGGCAAATGCATACACGCACATGCACACACACAGTAACATATCGATTGTGAGTAGTCATAGTAGCCCACAAATAAATAAACCCCTTTCCCCAGCTCCTCACAGAAGTTAAATACCCAACAATCACACCAACAGCATGAAAATAACCTGCAATAGACAGAGGGCATGAGTGATCAAAAGGCAGAGAAAGAGCAGGAAGGTAGTGCAGGTGACCCCTGTAATCATCTCCCTCTAAAACAATTGTCCATTTTAAGATTGTCTTGGGAGAGCTGGCTCAACGTTGACGGCAGCAGGAATCAGATTGATAGCACCGTGGCACTCAGCTGTTCAGAAGGGCTGACAAAAGATTGGGAAGACGATAGGCACAGGGAATTCAATTGAACGGAGTGTAGATAAGCGGTTCTGTGGTCGTCAATGGGACTCCTAAATGGTATGTTGCCACACAAGTGCACGTGTCAGGAGTGTCTCAGAACAGATGTAGAGCCCTCTCAAGGGGTAGGATATCGTGGTGAATATGGGCATCAGTGAGATAGTCAAAACGGACGGGATGATCTCTTACGACGAGAATTTAGGGAATTAGGAGCCATGTTAAAAGTCGAAGCTCAGAAGTGGTAATGTCATGATTGCTACCAATGCCATGCGTGAGTCAGAGTAGAAGTGAAAACATGGGCAGGATGACTGCGTGGCTTGGACATGGTGCAGGGGGGATGAGTACAGATTTTGACTCATTGGGACCAGTTCTGTGGGAGGTACGATTATTACAAATTTGGCGGCCTACACCTGGGCCAGTCTGGAACCAATATCCTTGGGGGTGGTTTTGTAAATTCTGTTGGGGAGGGTTTAAACTAATGTGGCATGGGGATGGGAATCAAATGAGGAGAATCGTGGACAGTATGGAGTTAGTAAGTAAAACTTCTAAGGAAATCACTGAAGTCAGAGTGACGAAGTGGAATGCAAGACAGGGAGGAGATTAGCAATGCAAAGGTGTCCTGAGGTGTATTTATTTTCATGTAAGAAATGTGCTAGGTAAGGCACATGGGTTAGTACCTGGGAGCATGATGATATTGCTATTACTGAAACCTGATTGAGGGAAGGGCATGATTGGAAACTCACTGTTGCCAAATATAGATGGTTCAGACAGGATAGAGATGGGGATAAAAAGGGAGGAGGGTTTGCATTACTAATCAAAGAGGGTATCACAGCTGTGTTGAAAGAGAGCATATGGAAGGCTCAAAGAGTAACGCAAAGAGAACAGAGCTCAGAAATTGGCAGGGAGCTGTAATAATGCTGGGATTATACTACAGTCCTCCCAAAAGCCTGCATGAGATAATGTTACAAATATGTAAGCCGATTATGGAAAGATGTAGCATCAACAGGGCGATGGTGATAGGCGATTTTATCTTGCCCAATATTGACTGGTATTCACTTAGCATTGGAAATGTAGGTGGAGCTGAATTTGTAAGAAATATACAGGAGGGGTTTCTCGAGCAGTATGTAAATTTTCCAACTCGGGAAATGTACATACTGTACCTGGTGTTATGGAATTAGCCTGGCTTTGGACTTTCAATTTCAGTCGGCATGACTTTGGGAATAGTGGTCACAATTCTCAAGTTTTAGAATACTCATGGAAAAAGACGGTAGTTGTCGTAAAGTAAGAGGGCTAAGCGGAAGGAAGGCCAACTTTACCAAATTCAGTCAGGAGCTGGTGAATATTGACTGGGTTCAGCGGTTTGAAGGCAAATCCACATTTGATATGTGGGAGACTTGTAAAGAGTCGTGGATTAGAGTTCAGGAGATTTTCTTTTCCATTTGAAAACCGTGGGTAACAGATTAAATTGTGAGCTGACCTAAGTGGAAAAAGGAAAGGTACACAAGGTCTCAGCGACACAAGACAGATTAACCTTGTTAGGAGTAATCCTTGTCCGGGAAAGTAGGAGTAATCTGAAACGTGGAATTAAGAGGGTTGAAAGTGGTCATGACATATCTCCAGCAAAAAGGGTTACGGGAAATCCCAAAACCTTTTCATTCCTATACATGGAGCAAGAGGGCAACAAGAGAAAGGGTTGGCCCCACTCAAAGAAGAAACGTATGCGTAAAGTCAGGGAAATGGGTGAGGTTATCAATCAGTATTTGCATTGGTATTCGCCGAAGAGAGTGTTGTGATGGATATTGATGTTCGGGATAGATGTTTGATTACCCTAGGTCGCGTCAGCATAAAGAGGGAGAAATTACTGGGTATTCTCAAAAGCAATAATGTGTAGAAGTCCCCAGATCCGTGCAGGATCTATGCTAGTCTACTGAGGGAAGCGAGAGAGGTAATTGCTGGGGCATTCAAAACAGATATCATTGCAGTATCATTGAACATAGTCACGAAAGATTGGGCAATTTCTAATGTTGTCTGCTCTGTAAAAAGGATAGCAGGTAAAATCGAGCTAATTATAGAAAAGTGATACTGATGTCACCGCTATGAAAGCTGCGAAGAAGATACTGAGAGCTAGGATCTACTCCCATTTGGAAGTAAATAAGATTACCAGTAATAGGTGACATGGCTTTGTGTAGGGAAGGTCATGTCTTACCAACTTATTGCAATTCATTGAGGAAGTGACAGTATTAATTTTGTGAGGGAAGCGCTGTAGATGTAATACATACGGACTTCCATCAGGCATTAGGGAACTTTCATATGATAGGCTGACTGAGGTCGTGAAGTCGCATGGGTGCCAGGGTATACTAGCTAGATCGATAGAGAAGTGGCTGGACAGCAGGTGACGGAGTGTCGTAATGGAAGGCAACTTCTCACAATGGAAACCTGTGACTAATGGTGTGCTGCAGGGATCAGTGCTGGGACCACTGTTGTTTGTGAAATGCATAAAAGTTTTGGACGAAGGTAACGGTAGCATGATCAGCAATTTGCAGATGTCATAAAGATTGTTGGAGTAAAAAGTATTGAAAGGAAATCTCGGAGAATACAGCAGAATGTACATAGATCAGAGAGTTGGGCAGAGACATGGCAGAGAGCATTCAATCCGGGAAAGTGAAGGTGTTCCTTTTTGGAAGATTCAATTCAAGACTGAACTACACAGTGAATCGGAAAATCCTAGGGAATATTGATGTACAGACAACCCTTGATGTTCAAGACCATTGTTCTGTGAAGGTGGCAAAGCGCGTCAATAGAGTGGTTAAGATGGCATACAGCATGATTTCTTTCATCGGACTGGCCATTGAGTGAAGGACTTGGCAAGTCATGTTTTATTTTCATCCAACTTTGGATCGACCACATTTTAAATACTGTGTGCAGTTCTGGTTGCCACATTACCAAAGGATGTGGATGTTTTAGAGAGGTTGCAGAGATGATTCACCGGGATGTTGCTGGTTATGGAGGGCTTTAGCTATGAAGAGTTTGAGGAAATCAAGATTATTTTCATCAGACAGAAGGAATTTGGGGGAGGAGCTGATTGTGCTCTCCAAAGGCGTGGGGGGTACCAATTGGAAAAAAGAAGCTTTTTTCCAAGAGTGGGGGAACTCACTTAAGAGGTGTCAGGAGATCAAAGTGAGAGGGCAGACATTTCGTAGTGATATGTGTGGA
Organism: Chiloscyllium punctatum; assembly: GCF_047496795.1. Lineage (NCBI taxonomy): Eukaryota > Metazoa > Chordata > Chondrichthyes > Orectolobiformes > Hemiscylliidae > Chiloscyllium > Chiloscyllium punctatum. Next base: position 41,491,720 of record NC_092789.1, read on the forward strand.
AGATTCTTCACAAAAATGGTGCTGGGTGCCTGGAACACTTTGCCGTGGAGGTGGTGGAGATGGGCACAATAGCACCATTTTAGATGAATCGCGACAGTGACATGAATGGGCAGGAAGCAAAGTGATACAGATCCTTAGGAAATGGGAGACAGGTAGAGATAGAAGTTCTAGATCAGCGCAGGCTTGAATAGCCGAAGGATCTGTTCATGTGCTGTAATTTTATATGTTCTTTATTCTTCGATCGAAACAAAAACTATTAAAGGTTTGAGCCCCCATGTCTTAACTAACCACTATTTAATCCCAACTCTTTAAAAATGCTGCTCCAACAACACAATTATTAAACATTAAATCCACGTAATCTCTCGAAGTCCATATAATCTCTTATCCTGAATTCCTTCCACTCTTCCAAATTTGTTACTTCCCTATTTCCTTCTAATTGTGTTGTCTTCTCCCCAGGTCGACTGCCTTCTTTTTACTGTTTTTACTGGAAAGGCTAATGTTGACAGATAGAATCTTCTGATATTTCCTTTAGAGAGAGCATGTCAGATGACGTTGTCTCTCATATTTGATGTTAGTTGCTCTGACCAATTTTCAAACTGCCAATGATGACGTCTGAAATTCCTGTAGACTGCTTTGCTTCTGGCTGTCGAGATCATCGGACTTTAATTTTGATTAGCTTTGAAGAGTTGACCGTTTGTTTTAAATCAATCGGTCAAATTTGAGTTGCTGTCAAAATATCAAACTAAACTCACGTGTTCATTTGTCAGCCAATTTTTGGATTCTGAATAATCTGATCCTATTCTCCATAGCTATTCTCCATACTGGCAGGAAATGTTGCACCTGAAACCCAGGGAAGCACTTTCTGTTTAAAACTAACCATACACTCTTTGGAATTGGTAACCCAGGGTACGAAGGAAGTTTAAGGAACAGATAGAAAGATTTTCAGTTCTTCAGGAGATGAAGTGAACGGACAGGAAAGTTGATGCCAAGTTAACATCAGCCATTATCGAATTGAATATCAGAATAGTCATCAAAGTCCGAACTACTACTCCTGCTCCTCGTTCATACAATTTTAATGAATGAGCCGAGTGTGTCAGAGGAAATGAAAGGGAGAGAATTGTGTTCAACAAAGAATGATTGAAAGTAATTGAGATATTGTGAAGCAGATGTGCAGCGACATAGGAAAAAAATCTGTAGTAAAGGGAAAGAAAAATATACAGAAAATAAATTGTGGGTGATAGGCAGAAAGGGTGTTTTGTCAAAAGAAGGGCAGACAGAGATCGGTGTGGGAAGAGATACAAAAACGAAAACACATATCATTGGGAGCAAAACAGTGATAAATGAATGAGAGACATAAAATAGGAGTATGTCAGCGAGAGAGACCGAGAGAGAGAAAAGGATACACAATGGGCGGAAAAAGTATTGAGTGAGACTGCGACAATGAGAGCGCGAATAGCAGAGGATTGGAGAAAGACTGACAAATTGGGAATATCAAATAGCGAATGGGAGACAGTTAGAGGTAAACATCAGGAAGACAATACTTCCAGTTAAATGTTCTTGGCTGCAAGAAGTTCAGAAAAAGAGAGCAAATGAGGAGAGCAGTATATCTGTAGGAGAGTTTTGTAATTTGGAGAAAGAGGATGTGCCAGAAACATCAAGGAGGTTATTAATTTGCCAAATACAAGGAACAAGAAGGTATCATTATGTTGGCATGTAGGCTTGGTGGGAGAGGAGTGGGAGAATGCACAGAAACAAAAACCTGGAGAGCAGTTTGTGAGAGATACCGACGTTATTATCGTGCGATATTGACTGATAATGTTTTCCCAATCGTAGATTGGAATACCGCAAGTGATAGGTACTTGAAAGCAAGTGTCTCGAGATTTTTTTCAGGAGGGCTTTCCAAAGCAGTATGTGTCCAGGTTAATAAGAAAAACGCTATTGTTCGTACTGGTCCTTGGAGAAGTTCAACGTCAAATAGACCAAGTGGAAGCACATTTAAGAATTGGTGATCATTTTATCAGAAGGTTCAGGATGATGAAGGGAAATGTCATTCTCAACTTAGAGTAAGTATTGGCGAAGAGAGATATTCAATGGCACAACAATAAGTTGGTGGAAGTGATAATAAATAAAAATTCATATACCTTTAAAGAGGAGATGGTTTGAGTACAATCAAGGATTGTTTCCTCAATTTGGAAAGCATGGATAAACAAAGTCAGTGCGCTACAATTGACAAAAATGTTCTTACATGCTGAAACGCATGTTGATGATAAGCATCCCTCGGAATTACAATTTAATATCAACAGGAAATTAGATGAGACAACTGAAGGTTACATTTGTAGTAGAGAAACAAAGATTAAGAGTGATAAGAGACGGGCGCATAGCATTACGTGGTGTCCCAAACTGTGCTTTTGGCATATAGCTTTCCTTATATGGTGACAGAAAGAATAATGAGAGTCAAAAGCAAATGGAAACAGAGGACAGGCAATTTTTATCATGGACTCAGATGAACGACAGAAGGTGGAGCAGTATAAATTGCAGCCTTCACCACGTTAGGTAGGGGACGTATGTTGTGAAGAGATACAAGGAGGATGCAGATTTACAGAAACAGGTTGAACGAGTCGGAAAACATCGGTCAGCTGGAACATAGGGCGTGAAAATGTCACGTTGTTCGGTTTGGCAGATAATCATAAAACGACAGATAATCATAAATCATTTATCACTGTTTTTCTCCCAATGATATGTGTTTTCGTTTTTGTATCTCAATGGGGGGGGGGGGGGGGGCATTGCAAAATTCTGACGTACAGAGTGATTTACTTAATTGGCGCACTATCCCCGATAAGTTATTGTATAAACTATGAACATAATCATGTAGGTCTTTACAAGATAGTGTGAACACGAATGTGATGCTGAAATTATATCGGGGTCTGAGAAGATGATGTCTGGAATACTGGACTGTCTTCTTGAAGAAAGGATGTGAGTGTGTCTGTGCTGGAAGTTTCATGGACTGGTACATGCAATGAGTGAGCTGTTTCCCGAAGAAACGTTGGACAGACTGAACTTGTTCCCGCTCGAGTTTTGAAGTGTGGCAGAAGGTGGGGGCGTCTGGCCTGACTGAAGAGCATGAGCTGCTGAAAAATGGCGGACAAGTGGACGTGAGAGGACTTGTAGACTGGTATAGGTCAGTCCAGAACGAGAGGGCAATGATTTACAATGCCTGTGGTGGTGGGTGGAGTGTGGAGGCTCGGGAGGGGGTTATTGAGAGAAAGATGTGGAGGATTTGAGAAATGGAAAGTTTTTGGAGGCGGATAGAAAGCAGAAATTAGAAAGAGAATAGAATCAGCCAAGATCTTATTGAATGATGGTGCACACGTGTGATTGGGGTTGAAAAATTACAGTCTGTCCCTACCTGGAAAGTTTACATAACCCTTAACTGGGATCAAAAGAGCCATTCCTTAATTACATTCCGTGGTTCTGTTGCCTTTGATTTTCAAAGACAGCACTTACGGCTTTTTTTGTGTAATACTCCTCCCAGTCTTCCTATCTTGATCCCTTGTAGTTATTGCAGGCCAATGCCAAGCCGAACCTGAGGAAACAAATATCTCAATCCAGCACAATTATATGCTGAAAACGCACAGTCCCAATCGATTCTGTGTATGGGGCACCCTCCCCCGTCTCTCTCTCTCTCTGTCTATCTCGCTCTCTCTCTCTCTCACTCTCTCACACTCACACACATACACACACGCTTGATCTCTCGCTCACTGTCACACCAAATAGTTATCGTCATCAATTGTCTTAAGTTTTGGAACACCATATAAAAAGCAATACATCACATCCACTCCTTCCTTCACATAGAAGCAGACTTTGGAACACCCACGATATTGCATCGGCTTTTTTTTTGGGAGGGTCGTGATAGAGGAAGAAATCCTGTGACAGTATCTCACCAATTGTCTTTAGCAAAGACATTCTATCTCATTTCCATGTTATTCCTTTTCTTACAGATTGCCCCGAGCTGACTGATACCTTATTGTTTCCTGATGTAATAGCATTATCTTCCTTTGGAATTATTCTGTGTGTCTTGGTGTTCCTCCCTGATGTTTTGCTCTGCCTTCAACCCTCCTGTCCTGCTCGTTATAAACTTGCCCAATAGTAGGAAGACATCAGCCACCTACCATTCCGGTCCACTGGAAGCTACGCAAGTCACATCAGTCTCATCGTTGGTGCTATTCCTCCTTCGCCCCACAACACACCAATGTGCTCCCTTGTTCCGGTCACTCTATTTTCTCCCACCTTTCTTTGTTAATTGTTAACATCTTCCCCTCATCAATCCTCTTCAGGTACTCTCTGAAAGATCTGGAAAAGGTTCGTTATTTTCAAACAAAGTGAATAAGACCAGGCAGCGTCTGTGTAAAGTGAAGTGAATGTGGTTTAAAGGTCTGAGAATTGTTTTTATTTCAACAAGACGGTGGTTTAAAAAAAACCAGAAGATGCTATCAAGTAGGGTGTTGGAGGCGTTAAAATACATTATCTTCTCGAATTTGTCTTATGTTGACATTAGCTATGGTGAAAACCGTCTCAAACGTTAAAATCTTTTGATATCAAAGAAATTCCCTCTGTTATGCGTTCAAAAACTGAAACCACTTTACTGCACATACTGTTTTTATTCTCTCTCTCTCTGTTCAAGCATGGTCTGTTCCATTAGTTGTCATTAGCGTGTATATAGCTGCATTAATTTTTTTTAAAAATAAGGACTGTACCAAGCACAGCTGATGACTCAAAATAACTGTGTCGCTGGTGGTGAAAATCAGATCTAAATAGGCACGTCACAATCCGTCCTTCCGATGCCATTTAGTAGCAATTCATTATTGAGTCAGAGTCATAGAGATGTACAGCTTGGAAACAGACCCCTCGGTCCAAATCGTCCATGCTGACCAGATATCCCACCCAATCTAGTTCCACCTGCCAGCAGCCGGTCCATATCCGTCCAAACCCTTCCTATTCATATACACATCCAAATGCCTCTTAAATGTTGCAATTGTACCAGCCTCCACCACATCCTCTGGCAGTACATTCCATAAAGTAACATTTTGTGCGTGGAAAAGTTGACCCTGAGGTCTCTTTTATATCTTTCCACTCTCACCCTAAACCTATGCCTTCTAGTTCTGGACTCCCCGATGACTTTGTCTATTTATCTTATCCATGCCCCTCATAATTTTGTAAACCTCTATAAGGTCTCCCCTCAGCCTCCAACGCTCCAGGGAAAATAGCCCCAGCCTGTTCAACCTTTCCATATCGCTCAGAGTCTCCAACCCTGGCAACATCCTTGTAAATCTTTTCTGAACCCTTTCATGTTTCGCAACATCTTTCCCTTAGGAAGGAGATCAGAATTACACGCAATATTCCATCAGTGGCATAACCAATCTCCAGTACAGACGCAACATGACCTCCCAACTCCTGTACTCAATACTCTGACCAATAAAGGAGAGCATACCTAACGCCTTCTTCACTATCTTACCTAACTGCAACTCCACTTTCAAGGAGCTATGAAGCTGCACTCCAAGGTCTCTTTGTTCAGCAACACTCCCTAGAACCTTACCATTAAGTATATAAATCCTGCTAAGATTTGCTTTCCCAAAATGCAGCACCTCACATTTATCTGAATTAAACTCCATCTGTCACTTCGCAGCCCGTTGGCCCATCTGGTCAAGATCCTGTTGTATTCTGAGGTAATCCTCTTCACTGTCCACTGCACCTCCAATTTTGGTGTCATCTGCAAATTTACTTAATGTACCTCTTGTGCACACATCCAAATCATTTATGTTAGTGACAAGAAGTAGAGAGCCCAGCACCGATCCTTGTGGCACTCCACTGGTCACAGGCCTCCAGTCTGAAAAACAACCCTCCTCCATCGCCCTCTCTCTTCTAGCTTTGAACCAGTTCTGTATCCAAATGACTAGTTCTCCCTGTATTCCATGAGATCTAACCTTGCTAATCAGTCTCCCAAGGGGAACGTTGTCGAACGCCTTTCTGATGTTCATATCGATCACATATACTGCTCTGCCCACATCAATACTCTTTGTTACTTCTTCAAAAAACTCAATCAAGTTTGTGAGGCATGATTTCCCACGGACAAAGCCATGTTGACGAACCCGAATCAGTCCTTGCCTTTCCAAATACATACAACCTGTCCCACAAGATTCCCTCCAACAACTTGCCCACCAGTGAGTTCAGTCTCACCGGTCTATAGCTCCATGGCTTGCCTTTATTGCTCTTCTTAAACAGAGCCACCACGTTTGCCAACCATCAGTCTTCCGGTACCTCATCTGTGACTATCGATGATACAAATATCTCAGCAAGACGCTCAGCAACCACGTCTCTAGCTTCCCACGGAGCTCTCGGGTACAGAAGGTCAGGTCCTGGGTTTTATCCACTTTTAACAGTTTTAAGACATCCAGCACTTCCTCCACTGAAGTCTGGACATTTTGCAAGATGTCACCATTTAGTTCCCTACAGTCTATATCTTCCATTTCCTTTTCACAGTAAATACTGATGCAAAATATTCATTTAGTAACCCCCACTGCCCTCCCCGCCCCCGTTTTCTGTGGCTCCACACAAAGGCCGCGTTGCTGATTTTGAGAAGCCCTATTCTCTCTCTAGTTACCCTTTTGTCCTTAATATATTTGTAAAAACCCTTTGGTTTCTCCTTAATTGTATTTGCCAAAGCGATCTAATGTCCCCGTTTTGCCCTCCTGATTTCCCTATTAAGTATACGCCTACTCTCTTTGTATTCTTCTCAGGATTCACTCGATCTATCCTGTCTATACCGGACATATGCGTCCTTCTTTTTCTGAACCAAACCCTCAATTTCTTCAGTCAACCAGCAGTCCCTATCCCTACAAGCCTCCCCTTTTATATACTTACTCTGCATTCTTGTTATTTCATTTCTGAAGGTTTCCCATTTTCCAGTCGTCCCTTTACCTGCGAACGTCTGCCTCCAATCAGCTTTCGAAAGTTCTTGCCAAATACCATCAAAATTGGCCTTTACATAATTTAGGAATTTAACCTTTACATCTAGTGTATCGTTTTCAATCGCTATTTCAAAACGAATAGAATTATGGTCGCTGGCCCCAAAGTGCTCTCCCACTGACATCTCAGTCACCGGCCCTGCCTTATTTCCTAAGAAATGTTCAAGTTTTACACCTTCTCTAGTAGATACATACACATACTGAATCAGAAAATTGTCGTGTACACACTTCAGAAATTCCTCTCCATCTAAACCTTTAAAACTATGGCAGTCCCAGTCGATGTTTGGAAAGTTAAAATCCCCTACCATAACTACATTATTATTCTTACACATAGCTGAGATCTCATTACAAATTTGTTTTTCAATTTACCTCTGACTATTGGGCGGTCTATGATACAATCCCAATAAGGTGATCATCCCTTTCTTATTTCTCAGTTCCACCCAAATAACTTCTCTGGATATATTTCCGAGAATATTCACCCTCAGCACAGCTGGAATGTTATCCCTGTTCAAAAATGCCACTCCCACTCCTCTCTTGCCTACCTTTCTATCCTTCCTGTAGCATTTGTATCCTGGAAATTTAAGCTGCCAGTCCTGCCCATCCTTGAGCCATGTTTCCGTAATTGAAATGATATCCCAGTCCCATGTTCCTAACCATGCCCTGAGTTCATCTGTTCGACCCCGTGCATTGAAATAAATGTAGTTTAATTCATTAGTCCTAGCTTGTCACTGCCTGCCCTGACTGTTTGACTCACTTCTGTTCTCAGCTGTACCCGTCTCAGATCGATCTCTTTCCTAACTATCTCCCTGGGTCCCTCTCACCCCCCCACCCACCTTACTAGTTTAAACCCTCCAAATCTGTACAAGCAAATGTCCCTGCCAGAATATTCGCCCACTTCCAATTTAGGTGCAGTCCGTCCTTGTTGTACAGGTCACTTCTACCCCAAAAGAGATTCCAATGATTTAAAAATGTGAATCTTTCTCCCATACACCAGCTCCTCAGCCAATCATTCATCTGCTCTATTCTCCTATTCCTGCCCTCACGAGCTCGGAGCACTGGGAGTAATCCAGATATTACTAACCTTGAGGACTTCCTTTTTAAATTTCTGCCTAACACTCTGTAATCTCCCTTCGGAGTCTCATCCTTTTGCCTTGCAACGTCGTTGGTTCTAATGTGGACAATGACCTCCTGCTGGCCCCTCTTCTCCGTGAGAACATTCTGCACCCTCTCTGAGACATCCTTGATCCTGGCACCAGGGAAACAATACACCCTTCTGCTTTTTCTCTGCTGCCCACAGAAACATCGGTCTGTACCCCTGACGACAGAATCCCCGAACACAATTGATCTCTTGGAGACCGACGAACCCCTCGTTGCGTTTGAGCTAGTCTTAATACCAGAAACTTGATTGTTCGTGCTCCGTTCCCCTAAGAATCCATCACCCCCTACATTTTCCAAAACAGCATACCGGTTTGAAATGGGTATATGCACAAATGACTCCTGCCCAAGGTGCCTACCTCTCTCAACCTTCCTGGAGTTAACCCATTTATGTGACTATATTTGAGACTTCCCCATTCCGAAAACTACCATCAATCACAGACTGTTGCTGTTGAAAATTCCTCAGCGCTTCTATCTGTCTCTCCAAGCGATCCACTCGATCTGATAAGATTCGCATCCAACAGCATTTATGGAAGATATAAACCGGAGTAACCCTTGAACTCTCTTTAAACTCCCACATCTGACAAGAAGTACATATCACAGCAAAGGTAATTTTTGCTCCTTCACAATCTATAAACCCAGAAAATAACACCGTCTTGTTCCTCTACAAACACTACCCCAGATTAAATTTTAAGCTTTGGTTTATATTTTAAATTCAATCAGGAGATTTATCTCCAAAAACACGTAATCAAGAAAGAATCCACTATATTCACTACTGCAGCATTTCTCTTGGACAGACATAAAACAACAACTAATTTATCTGATTCTGTGTGTGAATTTCGCCCAACAGTTCCTCCAAGATTAGTTGTGAATTTCACTGTTGATTAATTTTCCCAGATGCACTCCGATGTCCAGCGATACACGAATTCAAACAGCAAAGGCAGTAACTGTGCAGGTTCTCTCCCTCTCTTTCTCTTCTGCACTGTCCTCACCAGGTGCTTCCTTTGTCTCCTCTTGTCCCTTTTAAACTGCTGTTGTTTTGACATTTTTTTCAAAGTTCCAAAACAATGCAACAGCATTAAAACAGTAATTGCTGCCTCTGGAATTCGAGGAAATCACCTCCAACACCTAAAATACCTCAAAAAAAGGAGCAGCTCTTACAGCCAGAATTTTTTCCTGTCCTCCCACTTGGATTTCCCAGAATCCTTAGACTTAAAGAAAATGCATGCCCTTGCTAAAGCGACGATATTTTTACTACAGTCATCCATCAGAGTTTCATGTAAATTGTCTGCATTCAGTACATTTGACATACTGATGTTTAAACGTATTTTCACAGAAAATATTGTGTTTTATTACATTGTCAGCTGATTGATAAACTTGTAATTTAATCAGTGGAGTGTAGGAATAAAATTACACACATATGAATAGAAAGTTAGTTGACCCTCCGAAACAGTGAACAAGGGCAAGTAGCGTCATTCATTCTCGTTTTGAAGGCTCTTTTTACAGTCCCAATCTGGTTACCTCAGAAATGTATGAGAGACGTGTTATCACTCATATCCATTTATGAATTTCACTTGATACCTTTATGACTATGATTCATTTCTAGACTTTGTTTTGTGTATTCTGGTGGGATTTGTGCACCGTTGGCTGGGTTAGAATGGAGTACACAGCTGCCAATTCCCTTTATGTGTCAAGTTGACGAATTTAAACACTGCATGATTTGGAGGTGCCGGTGCAGGTCTGAAGTTTACAAAGTTTTAAAGTCACATGAAACTGGGCTACAGTCCAACAGTTCTTTAATACAAGCACGAGCTTCCGGAGCATTGACCCTTCATCAGGTGGTTGTGGATGACAAGGTTGTAAAACAGAATTTATAGCAAATGTTTTCAGTGTGATACAACTGAAATTATATGTTGAAAACGACCTGGATGAGAAAAATAAAAGAAGTAATGAAGACACTGTCATGCCTTTCTTAGTGCGTCACATCTGTGAAATACGAGAGAAAATGTCTGAAATATACTTGGTGTGCACATATATGTCAACGGTCACGTGCTGAGTACTTTATTAAAATTCCACTCATGTAACATGCGTTAATAATAATAAAGAAATAAACATTTCCTGGTATTGTGGCATTTTCTTATTTTCCCGTAAATGGGTGGAGGTGCCGGTCGCGGACTTTGGTGAACAAACTCATAAATCACACAACACCAGGTTACAGTCCATCAGTTTTATTTGAAACCACAATATATTTGGGAACTAAATATCTGAAGAAGGAGTGGGAGCTCTGAAAGCTTGCGGTTTGAAATAAACCTGATGTGCGAGAACAGATTTCTTTGATTTTTGACTTTCCCCTTAATAAGCAACAAAAGCTGTGTTGCCGAAACTTAAATACGTGTTGGAATTTGAGGCAGCTAACAAAACGAGTAAAGTTGATTTTTAAAAAGTGATCCATTAATGTTATTAGAACATTATCCACATTTCAAGTATTGCGTTGGAAACCTTTGTTCAGCAGGAGATAACATTTTCGTTTTCTGGAAATGATTGATGTGCTTCCTCTAACGCACTAAAGGCTTCCTCTCAGCATCATTATTTTTTAAAATCCAACAGATATATGGGCAATGCACAGATTTATTTGTATTGTATGGTATTCTATGTCAACAAAGCTGCGACTATTACATTATATGAAGTGCAAGCGATTGGTCAAAATTTGGTGACAGGGTTTGAGAGTTGAGCAAGGGTTTGGGAAGTCCAAACGAATAAAATGAATCAGATGATTGTAGTTGCGGGTGGTCAAACAACTCAGTCCCAGGTTATGACAGCACGAAGTCCTCAGGACAATGAGACAAAATGCATATCACTCTTTATGAACGAACGTCACTCCGCCAAAATGGGGAGCGTTCCATCTTGCATCTCAGCGGGACAGCCAAAGCAGTTTAGATTATTATGAAAAAGTTGATAATCAAGAACAATACTGGTCGATGGGAGGCCCTTCGCTCCATCAATTCTGTTCTCATATTTCCCCTCATAATATTTCTTTCTTTCCCCCTTTGGTCACTGGGTGGCTCTCAGCCTGGCCTCCTCGTGTCTCATGGCGGAATCCCAGCCGGATTTCCCATGGCTCATGTCTGTTCCCAGCCTAGTATCTCAGCAGTTCATGGCAGTCCCGCACTGTTCTTTGAGCAGCTCGTGACGGATCCCACCCTGTTCTTTCAGCATCTCATGGCGACCCCAGCCTGGTCTTTCTGCAACTCATGGAGCGTCCACCCTGCTCTCTGCCCAGCTCATGGCGGATCCCACCCTGTTCATTCAGCAGCTCATAGTGACCCCAGACTGGTCCCTCTGCAGCTCATGACGGGCTCACCCTGCTCTATGAGCAACGCATGGCAGGTCCACCCTGCTCTCTGAGAAGCTCATGGCGGGTCCCACCCTGTTCTTTCAGCAGCTCATGGCGGGTCCCACCCTGTTCTTTCAGCAGCTCATGGCAGGTCCCACCCTGTTCTTTCAGCAGCTCATGGCGGTTCAACTCTGTTCTCTCAGCAGATGATGGTGGGTCCCAACCTCTTCTCTCTGCAGCTCATGGTGGTCCAAGCCGGTTCTCTCAGCAGCTCATTACAGCCCCACTCTATTCTCTCTGTATCTCATGGCGAGTCCCACTTTGGTCTCTCAGCTTCTCAAGGCAATGCCGGCCCTGTCTCACGGCAACTCTTGGCTGGTCCTGATCTAGTCTCTCAGGAGCTAAAGGCCGTCCCAGCCTGTTCACTCAGCAAGTTATGGCTGTCCCAGCCCGGTTACTCAGCGGTTCATTGGGAACATAGACTGGTCTCTCAGCAGCTCATCACGTACCCAGCCTGATCTCTCACCGGTTCATTGATGTCACGACCTGCTCTTGCAGCAGCTCATTTTTGCTCAGATCCTGTTCCCTTGGCGGCTAGTTGTAGCTCCTGTGTTGGTCTCCAGTGGCTCATGGTAGCTTTCAGCCTGATTTCCAGGGGTTTAAAGCAGTGTCTCAGCTGCAGTTTCGGCACCAGCAACGGTATGTGTCGGGGTGTAGTCGAGAACACACAGCAGAGCGAGATTCGCCGAGGAGTCATCAAACACGGTGATGCTTTTAAATCATTCCTTGATCATCCTAGTTCAAAATACTAAATTTTACATTCAAACTATTGCCGATTTATTCATTTTTTGAATATTCTATGAAGTTATTCTAAACTTTTTAACTCTTGTTTCCGTTACTATTTTGTCCCTAAGTTTTTAATTATGTAATCGTACTTGTTGCCTAAGATTGCGTCATGTGTGGTAAAGTTAGACAATTCTCACTATTCTCCGAACTGCTATACATGAGTAATCAGCACCAACAAGAACTCGGATAAATTGCAACATTAAATGTGACATGGCCGTGCAAGATTGAAAAAGTGGCTTAAATTTTGACACAGTTACGGCTTTTAAAATTAGTGCAGCACACTCAGATCACGGTCGTCCTGTTCCAAAAGCTTTTTGTAAAGAAACCGTAAACAGACCTTATGTCATGGAGCCAAAGGGCATCGAGGCAAGCAAGAAAGTGGATTTGTCACACTAGCCAGATCATCCATGGTCTTATCAAATTATGGAGCTGCTGTGGTGGGCTGGACAACTTATATCGGGTGTTTACCTCAATCAGTTGCACTTTAGTCTGAGTAGTTTAACAATGTCAAGAGGTAATTTTAAACTAATATTCCCCGGTTAGTTATTGTGAAAATCAAGCATTCTTCATTCCCAATAACCAACTATATACAGGCTATGGAATGAGAGGTTGTTGAGGTCGCTGGAACTGTGGCTTTGAGATTATAATTCGATCAGATATGATTTTCTGGAATGAAAGTGCAAATTGGAGTTACATAATTTTCACATTTCTGAACTCCATTTGTTTGCAAATCATTTTATCTTATTTCATCCTCACACTGGTCTAGTTCTTTTCAATTTATGAATGAATTGAATGCTCCGTCTTTTCACACTCAACTTCCACCATTTGTGACCAAGTTATGTGTTCCCTGATCTCACTGAATTATTTGGTTTTTTTAAAGCATAGTGCATTTTCTGTCGACAGTAAGCTCGGAATTACTCCTCTACACGAAGTGGAATCTAATTTCCTGGTTTCAGCTGTGTAGCCGTGTGGCCAGTGCACCATTTTACAGCCGAGTTCAGTAGTGGCAATGCCTGTGTGAAAGAAAGAAAGGTGTGATATCAAATCAAAATCGAATTGGAGCGAAAAATACAGCAGTGTTCATCCCGCTGTGTTTACCTCTCCCAAAAGGCATTGTTGAACAATGCATCCTCCCTGTTAAAAGACACTTTCTCCCGACCTTCATCAATGATTAAAGAAAAGGTATGAATGCTGGCATTCGGAGACAATTATTCGCCATTTAACTCGCTTAAGGTTCGGATGATTTTTAACCTCTTATTATGGGGTCTGGGAGTATGGACATTCATGTTCCAAAAACCTTGTATTCTGAAACAACAGCAGAATAATTAATGCATGCCGAACACAAATAAGATACAGAGCAAAACACTGAGAGTTAGCATATGTTATCACCCTGCCCATATGCCTCCAAGCGTTTCTTGATCATATGCCTATTCAGATGCGGCTAAAATGTTGCGATTTTACTAGCCTCCACCACTCCCTTTGGCAGCCCATTCCACAAATGCTCCGCCATCTGTGTGAAAAGATTACCCCGAAGGTCTCTATTATACCTTTCCCCTCTCACCCTAAATCCCTGCCCACTAGTTCCTGGACTCAACCACGCCAGGGAAAAGACCTTGTCTATTTACTCTATTTATGCTCCTCGTGATTTTATAAACGTCTATAAGGTCACCGGCAGCCTCTGACACTTCTGGGAAAACACCCACAGCCTATTCAATCTCTCCCTATTGCTCAAATCCTCCAATCCAGGCAACATCATTGTAAATATTTTATGAAACGTTTTAAGTTTCACAACATCCTTCCGATAGAAAGGAGACCGGAATTGCACTCGATATTGCAAAAGTAGCCTAACCAATGTCCTGTGAAGCCTCAACTTGACCTTCCAACCCCTGTACTCAAGAGTGTGACAAATAAAGTCATATGTACGAAACACCTTCTTCACAGTCCTATCTATGTGCGACTTTAATTTGAAGGAGGTATGAACCTGCACTCTCAGGTCTCTTTCTCCAGTAACACTTTCTCTGTCCTTCCCATTAAGAGTAAAGGTCCCGCTCAGATTTGCTTTCCCAAAAGCAGCACCTCACGTTTATCTAAATTAAACTCCATCTACCACTCCTCAGCCCAATGGCTCATCTGATTAAAATCACGTTGAAGTCCAAGATAACCTCCTTCGGTGTCCACTCCATCTCCAATTTTTGTGTTTTCTGAAAACCTATTAACTAAACCTCTTCAGCTCACACACAAATTAGTTGTATCAATGACGAAAAGTAATGGACCCAGCACTAATCTTTGTGTCACTTCACTGGTCTCACGCCTCCAATCAGAAAAACCACCCTCCGCCACCACACTCAATCCACTGCTTTTGAGCCAGTTCAATATACAAATGGCAAGTTCTCGCTGAGTTTCATTTGATCTAACTTGCTGACCAGTCTCCCATGAGAAACCTTCTCGAATGCCTTACTGAAGTCTATACAGATCACGTCTACCGCTCTGCTCTTATTAATCCTCTTTGTTACTTCTTCAAATAACTCAATCAATTTTGTGAAATTTCCTCCGCATCCTACCCATGTTGACTACCTGTATTCAGTTCTGGCCTTTCCAAATGCATGTATCTCCTGTCCTTAACGATTCTCTTCAACACATTGACCACCAGCGACGTCAGGCTCACTGGTCTATACTTCAATGGCTTGTCCTTACAAGCTTTCTTGAAAAATGGCCCCACGTCAGCAAACACCCAGTTTTCAATCAGCTAACCTGTGACTATCGATGATATAAATTCCTCAGTAAGAGGAATCAATCACGTTTCTAACTTCTCACCGAGTTCCGGGGAGCACCTCATCAGCTCCGGGGGATTTATTATCTGTTATGCTTTCAAAACGTCCATATTTGTCAACATGTCACCATCAATTGCCCCACATTCCATATGTTCCATGTTTTTCTTCGCAGTAAAAACGGATGCAAAATACTCATTTATAATCTCCCCATCTATTGAATCTCCACACAAAGGCCACCTTGCTGATATTTGAGGTGTCCTATTCTCGTACTCGGTATCCTTTTGTCCTTTCCTTTTGTACTTTTGTCCTTGCCAAATGTTCCAATCAAATCAAATACATTCAGAAACTATTGAAACAAATTAAATTCACTGAAAATTTTCCTCTTCTTTATTCCCATTCGAACCTTTAGGGCTGGCACAGCTCAGCATGTCATACGAAGAAATGTTTCTGACAAAAATGTCCAAAACCGATATTCTCCAAATCCAAATGCAGAGCTTGATGACATAAAGTGTAAAACCATGTCTACACTGTCCATCAAAAGCTCCTGGCGTTTTTTCAGAACTGAAAATAAAAACGACAACTGCATAGAGTTATACAGTATGGAAGGATGTCAAATAAACACTCATGTCTATCCAGGCTTTCCAATTACCTATCCAGCTAATCCCAATATCCAGTCTTATCTCCATATCCCTGCAGTGTCAATGTGCTGATTACCAATTAAGATCAGTTAATCGAGTTATTGGAAGGGCACGATAGAAATGGGAGGTCTTGGGAGTCAAGTCGGTAAGAGAGAGAAGAAAGGATGAGATTCAAAAAAATGTGTCGGAAAAATTTGCTATTTCACGCTGTGTTATGATTAGTCTTAAAATTGATCCATTCTAAGTACAGATAGAAAATTTGATTCGTTTTCTATAACTGCGAAATTGAGAAAAGCTTGTTTGTGTGTAATCAGTCTTTTTTAATAGTTACATGTGTATCTTTATCAATGCTTCTCGGTTTACAAGTAAATGTTTGATTTCTTCATCGCATTCAATTGTCTAATCTCGAACTTCTGCTTCTGGATACATTTTCCCAAATGCCTAACTGGATTCAAATATAGGGGAGAAGCAACAACAGCAGAAAAACTGTTTGAGTTCAATTTGAAACAAGGATTATTGTACCAATATTGACCGTTGTTGCAAGTAAAAAGACAACTGTGGAACATCTCTTGCAAGAGATATTGCAATAGTTTCTAATTTAAAATTTCTGTTTTAAGTGTACCGTTTGTCTTATCAATGAAGTATCTCAAAGGAGGTCAATATTCAAATTAATGAAAATTTGATAAAATTTTTCATGGAGTGAAGCTAAAGAAATATCATAATTTTGAACGCATCAAAATGTAATTTTGATGGTATGAATGTTTTAAAGCACTTGGATTTGTATAATGTTTTTAAGATCTTGAAGCATTTTCAAACGTGTTACATGATTTACATGTGTGATTCTGCTGCTCCGTTTACAAGTTTATGTTGTCTTTGTCTTTTTTCCAGGAGGTCAAAAAGAAAGTTTCCGCAATACCTGCAGAAATGTACTTGAATACGCTTTCACGTTTTTTTTTAAAAAGCGTGTACACCAAAAGGGAGTCGCCAGCCCTGCCCAGCTCAGCTTTACTCTGTTCTGGTTTGGTTTGATGTCCGCAACCATTCAGTTGGGCAGCAGCTGGATTCGAAGAAGTAAATCCATGCTAATCTTTGCTCTCTCTGACATCTCTCCTGTCAGCCCCTGTGTTTTATTTTACTCTTTACCAAACGTTGTCCATGCACATTGTTGCAAGTAGTTGGAAATACATCATTAAGTTTGGATAATCTTTTGAGCTTTTGAATAGGTTTAGTTATTCTGTATTCTGTTATCTTTTGTTTGTCTTTCATTCTGTAATCTTGCAAATACATTGTGTTTTGTTTAAAACAGACTGGTTGCACAAATTGCATCATCCCTGGAATGTCCACAACTCACCTGCTTAACAGAAACAAGATAGTTACAGTCGGGGTTAATATTTTTGAAATATCTTTTGGGCGGGGGTGTATGACCTCGTTCAAAACACGTGCCTTCGTTGCATTCTAATCACCTCCACTAACGTCAGCGATGCGTCAGGTAAAGTCCACGAAGCAAGGTTCGCTAACCACATATGACCAAATATTAAATAAGATTATTATTTTGATCAATTAATAAATACTTAAGTACTGGATAGAACTGACGTTTTTCAGAACATGATCATTGGGAGACCTTTCGTCCATTCACTGATTAAAAAAGAAGTACATCTGACCTCCTCTCGACAAACACAGACCCATATTTTGATTATGACTTGCACAATATTTCAGGATTAATCACCACTCGTTCAGCCAGCTTCAACTGGATGCCACCACCAGAAACATGTTTCCTTCTCTCTTGTCAGCCTTCTGCAGGGAACTGTTCCCTCTGGTATATCCTGGGCCGCTCCCTATCCACCGTCGACCTCATACCCGACAGCATCATGGCACATTCCCATGTAACCACAGATGGTGTATTAACTGCGGGTTATACTTCGCCCCTCCTCAGTACCTATGGGCCCGAAAAAAGCTTTCCAGATGAAGCATGCAATTATCTGCAATTCACTCAGTATAATTGTATATTCTAGTACACATGTTGCTCAGTGTAGTGTGTTCTAAATTTCCGAATCTAAGCACAGACTGAGTTATTACTTTTTGAAAACCAAACATTTCTTCCATAGAGCTAAATTCCATCGTTTCCCTTTGCCTGCCACTTCAAGATAATGACAGACTTCCCGTGTCAACAGGCTTGCTGCCGTGCTTCAGCGAAGTTCAGTGCAAGCATGAAGAATATGACTTGATTTCCTGCTTGAGAAATATACAGCATTCTGGGCTCAATATTGAGTTAAACAATTTTAGCCCAAATGTTTTACCCAAGTTTTCCTCCACTTTAACAGACCTGCCCTTACTATCACACTGTCTACAATTCAGCACAACCCCTTTTAGACACAACTAGAAGCTGTAAGATTTATAAACGTGATTGCTCCTGCCTTTTTGGTCGAGCCAACAGCTTTGCTTTCTTCTGAGCTCCATATCTCGACCTATCGTTTACTCCTAACCTCCTCTCGCTTCTCTGCATTTTATATTTATTTTAAGAAAAAGCATTTTTAAAGATACCATCAGTTCTTTCGAAGGATCACTGGACTCAAAACGTTAAATGAATTCTCTCCGCAGATACTGCCAGACCGGCTGATTCTTTCCAGCAACTTCTGTAGTTTTTTTTCTGCTTTCCAGCTTTATCGTTGTTTTTCGTTTCCCGAATCGCCCAAATTCTATACGGTTTTGAATCATTATTGTGATGCGAGTGTTGATAACCAAGACACTATTAATTGACTGTCCAGAAAAAAAAAGAATGATTTCAAGCACCACTTTGAAGTCTTTACTCTCAGTCAATTTGGATTCACGTATCTGTTCCTGTTGCAGCTTTTGTGTAAGTGAAATGCTTATTTGGCAATCCCAGAGGCCCTGGATTGAGAAGTGTATGACTTGGAAATGAAGTGCCTTGTGTTTCAGAGTTGAGAACGTGATGAGTTTCATTCCTTCCAAAGATTTAATGAGCTATGTGCTGTTGTACATAAAAGCTTAATAAGTTAGTACAATTACATTCTTGTTTAATGACATGTGTCCAGAAAAAGACAGATTAAGCATTTGATGCCAGGCTAATGTATTTGCCTCGGTTTTCTGTAACTCAGCATCGTACTTATTTCTTCACCTTCACTGCTGCTGGAGAGAGATTTCAGGGAACCCCTGCAGTGTGTATGTTTGGCATTCAGCCAACCGATTGCACATTGACACTCTGAAGTGTGTCCCATTCAGACCCGTAGTTAATACATCGAGGCGGCACATCCCTGAACATTATAGGCAATTGAGCATGGCCAAACCACCGAAGCTGCACATCTGGTAGAAACCCAGAGCACCAAGAGGGACCCTTCATAGGCACAGGGGAAATGTTCAAACTCCACACAGACTTTAATACGAGGCTGGAATCAAACCCAGTTTCCAGCTGCGGTTAGGCACCAGTGCTAATCACTGAGCCACATCTTCACCCGTAGCATCTGCATTAATGAGTTTTAACCTTTGTATTTAACCTGTAAAGTTACTGACAGCCTGTCTTGTTATGTCTGGCTGTTTTGTGCTGATATTCTGTTATCTATCTCATTTATGGACCATTGTTTATGACTTTATGCCTTTCAAATTGCTCTCAATCTTGATAAATATTTTCTGCTTTCCTTCCAAGTGACTTGCTTCAGCATAATTCAATCTTAAAATTAATTTTGTAGACAGCGTCGATTCACATTTTCAACTGATATATTCAAGGCATGTGTGTCTGATGTCGACTGTTGAACTGATTTAAATGTCACCCATTTCCGTTTCACAGTTAAGTCGGTTGGCACATTTTCGTAATTCAGCTTCATCAATTTTCACAGTCATAACTAGATGCCACACACTTATCATATTTATGCACCAAGACTTAACAATAATCTTTGCACATTCATGCATGCTGTAGAACACTAATACATTAACGTCAATATATCCTAAATTTTAACTACATCAAAGTTAATTAATTTACTTTGTTCTTGCGTATTGTTTAATCAAACATAGAAAAAACCGAAATAGAATCTGAAATTGATGTAACAATTACAGGTCTCATTCAAACAAAAACAAGGTATTAGTTTTATTTCCACAATTCTGAAAGATTTCTCTTCTTTTCTCCACAACGACCAATGATATCGAGTAAATTCAATGTAAGGCTGACAAATGAGTATGTCGGTGTTACAAGCTTCAGTTATGGAGATCAGGAAATGGAAAATACCATGTTGCCATGCCAGGCAAAGGAAACAGAAAGTAACTAACATTTTTTTTGATACGTTTTTATGAGATGTTCGGCCCAAACAACAGATTCGGATTCATGGGGTCTTCTTGTGTCTGCTGAGTATATTTTGAGCCATGGCAGAGAGCAGATGAATTCGGTTGTTAGAAGATGATTTGGATAACCCACTATTCGAATGTAAGACAGATAGAAGTAAAAAGAAGAAAATGGCAGGAAATTGTACGAGGTCCTTGAACAACTTTATTGTATTTTCGATATATGTATTCAATCTGCTCCTCCAAAAACGTTTTATAAACATTACAAAACCTAGTCTTCAGCAAAAATTGTGCAGATTAGATATCATCTGTGAAAAGATAAATTGTAGTCTTCCTTTTTTAACAGCATTAGCTAAGTTATATGCTTGGCTATTTTTTCGTTTTGAAGTGTGGTCAATTGCCTTTTTATTGCCGTTCGTCAAGGTTGCGAAAATGGATACATTATACATTCTTCAGTTGGTAGAGCCTGTGTAACGACAGTCCATTTCCAATTTACAGTAAATGGAAGTTGGTGTCATTTTATTTGGGGTTTTGCAGTAAATGTTACATTCATTCTGTTTATTGACACTAATGCATTTGTATTATTCTTTTCAATGAAATGGTCAAAACGTAATTTAAAAAGAGGCATCCGTACATATTTTCCAGCGAGTTATGTGATTTATTTTACCAGTTGAATAGATCTCTGCCGTGATGACCAATTGCATTATTAGCTTACTGTTTCATGTACAGAGATATTAGTGAAATATGCCATTGTGTTTATTTTTTACTTGAAAACAGATCATTGATGGTGTCAGCAGAAAGTTCAATCGAGTTTATTTTGGTGGATCTGTTGATTTTACTTATTGGATTTATAATCCAATATTCGACTCTTTCTCGAGGCATGATATTGAGACAGTCTGTGTCTTCAGCATATCACTCGCATCCTCCTGGGGACTTAATGTGAATTTGTTCATAGTCATAAAATCATACAGAATTTAACACAGACCCTTTGGTTCAACTGGCAAGTGCCAAACAGATGTGTTGAGATGAACTAGCTCCATTAGCCTGTGTTTGTCCACATCACTCTCAGCATTTCCTATTCATGTATATGCTCAATTTCTTAAAATGCTGTCGTTCTGATCGCTGCTACTGCTTCCGCCACAGACTCATTCCACATATGCACCACCAACATTTTGAAAAATTGTTCTGCAAGTAACTTTAAATGAAAATTGCAATTCTGAGTCCAGGTTTCACTTAAAGTAAACTTACAGATTGAGTCGGTAGTTAGTATGGCAAATAAAATGCTGTCATTCATCTTGAGAGGACCGGAATGTAAAAACAGCGATGAACTTCTGAGACTTCATAATGTTATAGTCATACCACATTTAGTGTATTTGAGAACGTCTCAGCCACATATGCCAAGAAATATGTATTCACCCTGGAACAGGTTCAGAGAAGGTTGACTTTTCAGCAATGAAAAGTTTAACATATGATGATCGCTTCATAGAGCTGGGACTTATATGTATGGGGTATTGAAAATTTTCTCTCCCCGTATTAAATTGTTAAAAGATAAGTCCATGGAGATCTTTAAACAAAACACAGAACCGTTTACATTGCACGATATTCTTTGTGAAGTAAGCTGTAGCATTTGCACTTCAGGGACTGCAACAGACTGCAGCAGTGTATTTGTCCAATTTTGTTCCCACAGGTTTTGATTAGAGGAGACGGTTGGACTTTCGGTCGGAGCAAAAATAATTCAGATGTTTGTACTTACTGAAGGTCAAGCAACGCAATCCCAGTAAATCAAAACAGAAAATCATCAGGGTGGTGTCATGAGACAAAAAAATGTTTCGCTGTTATCTAAGATCGTCCCTCCATCAAAGTGGGGATTTGATGATTTCACGATGTGACACAAGCAGGAGTCTCATTTGGTATGGAAAATGTAATTCCTCGTATAAAAGCGACGGAATTGGACACCCCAACGGGAGTTTCTCCACTCTCCATGTTTCCTTCTCATTTTCTCCGAGTTTCTTCTGCTTTTTTACCATTTTGTTTTCTCACTGCTCTCATTCTAGCCTCCATGCGCCTCCAGACAGATCCCGTCCTGGTCTCTCGGTGGCTCTCAGTTTCGTCTCTCCGCGGCTCATGACGTGTGCTGAACTGATCTCTCGGCAGGATGTCAGTGGTCCCTCGAAGTTTCGTGGCTATTTTTTGGCTCGGCATAGGAGTGTATCCTGCCGAAGTATGTACCATGAGGCATGGGGAGTGATCGATGAGGCTGCAATTTCAACAGCACTGATTCTGTGTGTAGTGGTGGCATCGAAGCTCGTCAGCAGAGCGAGATGAGCGGAGGAATCATCAGTTGAATTGTTAACATATTCCTTTAAGACCTAGTTTAATCTATGAGAAACGTTAGTGTAAACTGTTGCTAAATTCTTTAATTTTCTAATATTCTATGAAGGAATACTTAGCTTTGTACCTCATGTTTATACTTTGTATCTTAACCCTTTTATGCCGAGGTAACTTCCATCTGAGATGGAATCAGGTGTGCCAACATTTTCCAACTTTCACTTTACACCATCACTTCAATTCATAACCTGGCGTCGCAAATAAAATCTGAAAAGCGAGTTCACCAGTAACTGGAACAAAAGTCATTTTGCAGCAATAAATATGACATGGCCATGCAAAATTGAAAGAGTGGCCAAGTTATAAAGGTAACACGGCGCTTAAAATAAGTGTAGCACAAACATAGCAAAACTCTATCGCTCTGAAAGTTGTTTCATTTTAAGAAAAGAGAGTGCAGTCTTTCAAGCGCACAGTCAAAGGGTGCTGGCGAAAGCAGGAAATTGTAGTTGTCAAAACAACCAGATTATCCATGATGTTCTTACATTTTGGAACTGGTGTGTCAGCCGGACGACTGCCATTGGTTTTAACTCATGTAGTTGCACTCTAGTACACAGTTTAACAATAACAAAACACAATTTTGCCAAATATGACCGAGCGTGTTATTGGAAAAAAAAAGCTTTTATTCCACATTGCCACCTGTGTACAAGTAAAGGAGTGAACAGTTTTAAAGATGGATGAAAGTTTGGGTGTGAGGTGACAATTAGATCAGCAATGATTTAATCGACTGGAAGTGGAAGTTGAATTTACTTCATATTCAACTCCTTGAACTCCCCATTTTGTAAAACATTTATCTTACATTACCCTAAAATAAATAATGAATTCAAAATCCATACCTTTTCACCAGGACTCTGAATCATTTCTGAACAAGTTGTTTGTTCCCTCATCGTCGGCCTTTCACTTTTTTTGTTCTACAGTCCACTCGCTGGAGTGAGCCCGCTCGGAGACTGTCTTCTGAAATGAGCCAATTCTAATCTTCGCGTTGCATTTTTTAAAACATTCCCACATTATTGTGATATCGCCATCTCTCCAGGGATCCGGTGTCCAGCAGAGCCCAGTACGGGCAATGCCTATGTGAAATGCTAAGTGGGCTGTCGGGATAAAGTGAAAATAGATTTGAAGTGGTGAATGAAGCAGTCCACCTTCCGCGATGAGCCACTCTTCCGAAAGGGATTTATGAACCGCATCCTTCCTCTTCAATTACTCCCTCTCCAGGCTTCCATGAATATTTGCTTTTTTTCAATTGTCTGATGGAATTCCAATATAAGTATGCACTATCTGCTCCATCGAAAGTTCGGATGAATTTCTAAACCTGGTTATGGGTAAGTGGGAGTTTTGGTGTTCATGTTAATAACTTCTTCTACTCTAAATCAACAACCACAAAATACTCAATGAAAGTCAAACGGAAGTAATATATAGAGAAAATCACTTCGCACCTTACACAGTTTAAAAAAAAGCACTCCCAGAGCATATCTACACAAATTTAAATCAGAGTACGTTTATTCTTCTTTGTTCTGATTGAACCTCTAGGGCCAGTACAGCTCGGTGTTTGGCACTAAGAAACATTCAGCGTATTCGCCTCAAACCGAGATTCCCTGAATGCAGTTACAGGACTTGATTACATTCAAAGTAAAAGAATCCCGACACCATTCCACTGTTCCATCAAACAGCCAGTAAACAGAATAAATAATGAAATGCAGAATGATACAGTATATACAACATTGAACATTACAGCGCAGTATTGGCCCTTCGGCCCTCTATGTTGCGCCGACATTTCATAACAATCAAGCCCATCTAACCTGCACAATTCTCTGTACGTCCATACGCTTGTCCAATGACGATTTAAATGTACTTTAAGTTGGCGGAAGTACTACCATTGCAAGCGAAGCATTCCATACCCTTACTTCTCTCTGAATAAAGAAATTACCTCTGACATCTGTCCTATATCTATCACCCCTCAATTTAATTTTATCCCCCATCGTGGTCGCCGTCACCACACTTCGAAAAAGGCTCTCCCAGTCCACCCTATCTAACCGTCAGGTCATCTTACATGTCTCTATTAAGTAACCTCTCAAACTTCTTCTCTCCAACAAAGACAGCATCAAGTCCCTCAGCCTTTCATTGTAAGACCTTCCCTCCATACCAGGCAATGTGATAGTAAATCTCTTCTGTACCATTTCCAAAGCTTCCACATCCTTCTTGTAATGCGGTGACCACAACTGTCCACAATACTCCAAGTGCAGCCGCACCAGAGTTTTGTACAGCTGTAGCATAACCTCATGGTTCAGGAACTCGACCCCTCTATCAATAAAAGCTAAAACACTGTATGTCTTCTCAACAATCCTGTGAAACTGGGTGGCAACGTTTAAGGATCTGTGTGCCTGTATGACGAGATCTCTTTGCTCATCTACACGACGAGGAATCTTACCATTAGCCCAGTACTTTGCATTCAGGTTACTCCGACCAAAATGAATCACCTCACACTTGTCCACATTAAACTCCATTTGCCACCTCTCAGCCCAGCTCTGCAGCTTATCTATGTCTGTCTGTAACCTACAACATCCTTCGTCACTATCCACAACTCCACCGACCTTCGTGACGTCTGCAAATTTATGAACTCACCCCTCTACGCCGTCATCCAGGTCGTTTGCAAAAATGACGAACAGCAGTGGACCCAACACCGATCCTGGAGATATACCACTAGTAACTGGACTCCAGGATGAGCATTTCCCATCAAGGACCACCCTCTGTCATCTTTCAGCAATCCAATTACGGATCCAAACTGCTATATCTCCCACAATCTCATTCCTCCGCATTTTGTACAATAGCCTACTGTGGTGAACCTTATCGAACGCCTTGCTGAAATCCAAATACACCACATCAACCGGTTTACTCTCATCTACCTGTTTGATCACCTTCTCAAAGAACTCAATAAGTTTTCTAAGGCACGACCTATCCTTCACAAAACTGCGCTGACTATACCGAATCAAATTATTCTTTTCTTGATGATTATAAACCCTATCTCTTATAACCGTTTCTAACACTTTGCCAACATTTGAAGTAAGGCTCACTGGTCTATAATAACCAGGATTATCTCAACTCCCCTTCTTGGTCAGGGGAACCACATTTACTAACCCCCAGTCTTCTGGCACCGTTCCTGAAGACAATGACGATTTAAATATCAATACCAAAGGCTCGGCAATCTCCTCCCTGGCTTCCCAGAGGATCCGAGGATAAATCCCCTCCACCACAGGGGACTTACCTATTTTTGCACTCTGCAGGATTTCTAACATCTCTTCCTTGTGAACCTCAATCCCACCCAGTCTAGTCGCCTGAACTCCGCATTCTCATTGACAACATTGTCGCTTTCTGGAGAGAACACTGTCGAAAAGTATTCATTTAGTGACTCCACACACAACTTCGCACTACTATCCTTGATTGCCCCTAATCTTACTCTCGTCATTCTTTTATTCCTTAAATACCTATTGAAAGCCTTAGGGTTCACCCTGATCCTATCCGCCAACTTCTCGTGTCTCCTCCTGGCTCTTCCGAACTCTCTCTTTAGGTCTTTCCTGGCTACCTTTTAACACTCAAGCGCCCTAACTGAGCCTTCACATCTCATCCTAACATAAGACCTATTCTTCCTCTTGACTGGAGATTCCACTTCCTTCATAAACCACGTCTCCCGCGCTCTACAGCTTCCTCCCTGCCTGACAGGTACGTACTTATCTAGGACACTCAGGAGCTTTTCCTTGAACAACCTCCATATTTCTAATGTGCCCATTCCCTGCAGTTTCTTTCCCCATCCTATGCTTCCCATATCTTGCCTAATCGCATCGTAATTACTTTTCTCCCAGCTATAATTCTGGACCAGTGGTATGCACATACCCCTTTCTATAATAAACATAACAGAATTGTGATCGTTATCACCAAAGCGCTCACCTACTTCCAAGTCTAACACCTGGCCGGGCACATTACCCAGTACGAAATCTAATGTGCCTTGTTGGCCTGTCTACATACTGTGTCAGAAAGCCCTCGTGCACACACTGGACAAAAACTGACCCATCGATAGTACTTCTACTATAGTGTTCCCAGTCAATATTTGGAAAGTTGAAATCCCTCATGACAACTACCCTGTTTCTCTCATTCCTATCGAGAATCATCTTTGCTGTCCTTTCCTCTACACCTCTGGAACTATGAGAAGGCCTATAGAAAACTCCCAACAGGGTGACCTATATTTTCCTGTTTCTAACATCATCCCATACTACCTCAGTTGACGAGTCCCCAAACATCCTTTCTGCAAATGTAATATAGTCCTTGAACAAAACTACCACTCATCCCCATCTTTTACCATTTTCTCTGTTCTTAAAGTAACATATAAATTCTGGAACCTGCAACAACCATGTCTGTCCCTGCTCTATCCATGTCTCTGAAATGGCCACAACTTCGAAGTCCCAGGTACTAAACCATGCTGCAAGTTGACTAACCTTATTCTGGATGCTCCTTGCGTTGAAGCAGACACACTTTAAAACAACTTCTGGTGCCATTGTGCGTCCTTGAAACTTGATTTCGGTCCTCCGTACTCTCAACATTTTCTTTACTCGTTCAATTTTGGTTCCCCTCCACCTGCTGGTTTAGCTTAAACCTACCAGAATAGCCTCAGCAAATTCCGCCCCCCCCCCCCACACCCCACCACATTGGTATCCCTCTGCTTCAGATGAAGACCATACTGCTTTTAGAGGTCCCACCTACTCCAAAAAGAGCCCCAATTATCCAAAAATCAAAAACCCTCCCTCCTGCACGATTCCTGGAGCCACGTGCCTGTGTGGACTACGATATGTGGCTGCTCCCCCTCCCCATTAAGGATCCCAAAAACACGATCAGAGACATCAGGAACCCTGCCACTTGGGAGCCACCACACCAACCTTGAGTCTCAGTCGTCCGCACAGAACCTCCTGGCTGTCTCCCCAACTATGGAGTCCCCAATGACTACTGCTCTGCTCCTTTTCTCCCTTCCCTTCTGAGCAGCGGGGACAGACGATGTGCCAGAGCCCTGTGCCCCACTGCTTTCCCCTGGTAAGTCGACAATCCTATCAGTCTCCAAAACGGTATACATATTGTTGAGGCCAATCCCTGCACTGCCTGCTGGTTGTCTTTACGTCCCCTGACTGTAACTCATCTGCCATTTTCTTGTAACTGTGGAGTGACTACCTCCCTGTAACTCCTCTCAAGAAACCCTTCTGCCTCCCGAATGATCCGAAGTTGATCCAGCTCTCGCTCCAGTTCCCTAACACGATTTTCGAGAAGCTGGAGTTGAATGCACTTCCGGCAGATGTCATCAGCAGGGTCACTCGCGGTGACCCTTATCTCCTACATTCTGCAGGAAGAACTTTCAACTGCCCGCACCTCCACTCCCAGTATTCTAAATTCCCAAAGAGACTGTTGAAAAATAAGGAATAAAAATAAACTCGTTACCGTACTAATCTGGCGCACATGCCCTTTTGTTGCTTAGAGAAGGAGGACAACTGGGAGACACTACCCGACTAATGCATCGGGTAATGCAACCACACAACTTTACAACTTCCCAGATGTCCTTCGCTCCTCTCTCGTACCTCTCAGCAAATGGAGGCCCGACTCACGAGGAAAGTCTCTTTTAATGCTGGAAAATTCACCCTTTTCGGCAGCCATCGCTTCACCACACCTTCACTCCTTGGTAGTCGGGCCTCCATTTTGCCAGAGCGGTCAGTAAAGTCCCTTTTAAAGCGGGAAAACTCACTCTATTCTCTGCCCTCGCTTCAACACTCTTTCTCTCCTCGCCGTTTTGGCAAAATGAAGGCCCGACTCCCAAGGTAAGTCCCTTTTAGTGCACGAAAACGTATCCTCCTCGGCAGGCCTCGCTTCACCACTGCTTCTCTCCACGCCGCTCTGGCAAATGGACACCCGGCCCGAATTAAGTACGTTTGAATGCGGAAAATGCACCCTTTCCGGCAGCCCTCGCTTCACCACACCTTCTCTACTCGCCGCTCTGGCAAAATGGAGGCCCGACTCTCGAGGTCAGTCCGATTTATTGCGGGAAAACATACCCTTCTTGGCAGTCCTCGCTTCACCACTACTTCGCTCCTCGCCAATCTAGCAAAATGGAGGCCAAACACCTGTGGGAAATCCCTTTATATGCGGGAAAACCCACTCTTCCCTGCAGCCCTCGCTTCACCACTCCTTCTATCCTCAGCGCACTGGCAAAATGGAGACCCGACTCCCGAGGTAAGTCCCTTTTAATGCGGGAAAACTCACCCTTCTCGGCAGCCCTCGCTTCACTACTCCTTCTCTCCTCTCCGCTCTGGCAAAATAGAAGGAGGTTTTGTAAACTCTTATGTCTAGCTGGCTCCTGAATTAACGAGCCAACTAATCCTTGTAACCAGTTCTATTTTCGTATCCTTCTCGCAATAATATTTAGTTACAAATGAAAATCAGGTGTCAGAGAAAGTAGAATAGCATTTTGAAGTGACAGGGGACAGGGATACATTTGCTAAGTCATTACGAATTTTGGTTCGAGTTGACAATGATTGTCTCTAAGTACAGATGTGAACTTTCGTTCTTTTCGTACGACAGCAAAAATTGTGAAAAACATTCCTGAGAGAACTCAGCACATATATGTGGACGGGTGTCTCGACGAATGCTGCGCTGTGTTCACTCAAATGTTTTTTTAATTTATCACATTCAATTGTCTAATCGCGGAATTCTCTTTCTGGATTTATTTTCGTTTCAAATAAAGTGTAGGAGCAACAATACTTCTCTAAATGTTTAAAACTAATAAAAAGGAAATTGCACCAATATTGACCGATGTCGCAAACATGAACGTAACACCGGCGCATCACATTCAAGCCGTATTCCCATTGTTGTAAATTCAATCATTGTTTTGAACTTTCTGTTCGCATAATTACTTAAGCAGCTCAAACAATGCCAGTATTCCTCTGAAGTGCTATTTGACTGACGGTTCAGAATTGTCAGAATTTTGAACGCATCGCAAGCCGTTTTTTCGAAATGTTTTCCCCGTCTTGTATTCTATAATGCTTCTAAGCTCTTGCAACGTCTCAAACGACGTAGGCCTTATAGATATGCCTTCATTGCAGTTTATGCACATGCGCTCACATTTGACATGCAAGAGTGAAGTTGTGCACAGAAAGCTTCCACAGAAGAAATGATATATTAATATATCAATGATCGTTTCAGTTAACGAATGAATCCAGAGCTTATTTACTGGAGAGAACTCACATACATTTTTGAATTGAACTAACTGGGAAAACTCTCATCCAGTCACCGATCAACAAAGAAATGCATCTGACCATCTCTGGAACAAACTGACCGATCTTTCTTTCAGTATTAAAAGCCACAATTTCCACTACCTCCAGCGGGATGCAACAACCAGACTCATACCACTCTCTCTCTTGTCAGCCTACAGCAAATACCATTCTCTCCCGGACCCCCTGGCCCATTCCTCATCCATGTCTGACACCAACGACCACAGCCCCCACTGCGACATGAAACCTTCCCCTGCAACCACAAAA
Source organism: Chiloscyllium punctatum (assembly GCF_047496795.1). Lineage (NCBI taxonomy): Eukaryota > Metazoa > Chordata > Chondrichthyes > Orectolobiformes > Hemiscylliidae > Chiloscyllium > Chiloscyllium punctatum. The sequence continues at coordinate 41,521,723 of NC_092789.1, forward strand.
GGTGTAACTCTTACCCTGTTTCCATGCCTCAGCTTGCGAACGCTAGCTTGATATATCCCTTCTCGGCCACCTTCTCTGCCCGATTTAGCACTGTCAGGAATCTGGAGATGTTTTCACCCAAATCCTTCTCCGTGCCTATGCTTCTAAAGCACTTATTCTCTAATTAACACCTGGATTTGATCTGACAAAATGCATCCAGTTTCATTTTCCGGATTAAGCTCCATCTGCCTTTTGTCTATCAGAATCTGTAACCTCTCTATATATCGGTGTATCCCGATGTATCATTTGATACTTCCCAGCACTACCTGTAATTTTTGTATCATCCACAAACTTACTAATCAGACCACCCACATTTTCCTTCAGGAAATTTAAACGGAACAGACACAACAAAGCTCCCATTAATGATGCCAGCGGAATACCAGTAGTTCCCTATCCCGGTTCTGAAAACTACCATTCCATCCCACGTCTCTCTTTTCTAGGACCAAGCTAGTTCATCTCCCAGCACAGCACGGATCCCACGAGAATCTCCATTTTGTTCCAGCCTCTCATGCGTACGTTATCAAATGCCTTGTAAAAGTCCACGTGAAAACCATCCATTGCCCTACCCTCATCAACCGTCTTTTGCCCTCCTCAAAAAACAAATCCAGCTGTAGAGTTCAACGTTTCAGCAGAAACCAATGCAACCTCTCGCGAGAAGTCAATTTGCTTCCAAATTTGAATTTACCTGGCCAAACAGTCTCTTCTCCAACACGTCCAGCACTGACATAACCAACGATAGAACAATTATCGAAATTATCTCAGTTTGATTTCTGACACAGAGGAAAATCATTAGTCATTCTTCTGCCATCTGGAACCTTGCATGAGACCAAATATATGAGTTAAGGCCGCAGCTTCTTTCCTGCTTTGCCTCGAAGAGCATCATGGGGCAGATCGCATCTGGCACTGGAGGATTTGTCTATCGTAATGCATTTCAAGATACCCTAAATTAATTCCTTCATTTCACTGGATGCGATTGAATGTGGTTGTGGAAAAAACATAGCAGGTCAAGCAGTATAAGAGGAGCAGGGGAGTGGACGTTTCGGGCAGAAACTGCCATCATGAGTGGGAAGGGGAAAGGGGCTGAGAAACAAACAATGTTTGGACTGGGGGAAAGGGAGATGGGGTGGCAATATTTGGATGCACGATCGATGTCAGTGGGAAGAGTGCAACTTATAGAGAGAAAGGATATGGCCAGGGTAAGTCAGGTCAAGTGAGCGGGGTGGACAGAGGGCCACGCCTGGGATGAGGTTCGAGGTGGGGAGATTTGGAAGCTGGCGACATAACTGTTGAGTCCATAAAGTTGAAAGCTCCCAAGATGGAAGATGAGGTTTTCTGCTTCCAGTTTGCGTGTTGCCTTGTTTTGATGGTGGAGGAGACAAAGTATGAACATATCATTGCAGGAGTGGAAGAAGCAGTAGAACTGCCTGGCAACCAGGAGATGGGGTTGATTCAAGCTTGCAAGCCAATGCAGTTTGCTGAATGATCCCCCAGTTTGCACTCCTCTGTTCGATGTAAGTATGCTGTAAATAAAGTTCAAGGAAAGGCAGATAAATTTTGGATGGACTTGGAATGATGCTTTAGGGCTTTGGACAGAGGTCAGAGGGGAGGTGTGATCGCAGGTTCAGCGTTTCCTGCGACCGCACGGTGTGGAGGAGTGGTTGGTGGGTTTATGGACCGAATGAGGGAATGGTGAGTAGATAGGGATGGGGAAGCAAATTTACTTTAGTGGTGGCATCTCTCTGCTGGTGGCAAAAATGGCGGAGGTTGTTGTGTGGGACTTGGAGGTTAGTTTTTGGGGCAGAACGGTGGCTCAGTGGTTAGCACTGCTGCCTCACAGCACCAAGCACTCACGTTCGATTCCCGCCTCGGGCGACTATCTGTGTGGAGTTTGCGCATACTGCCCCCACCTGCGTGAGTTTCTTCTGCGTGCTCCAGTTTCCTCCCACAATCCAAACATGTGCTGGTCAGGTGACTATGCTAAATTATCCAAAGTGTGAGGTGCTTTAGTCAGGTGTAAATGTTGATAAATGTGTCTGGGTGGTTACTCTTCGGAGGATTGGTGTGGATAATTTGGACAAAAGGACTTGTTTCCAACTTGTAGGGAATCTAATCGAAAGTCTACTTGAACGTAGGGACCATTGGAAATCTGTCCTTGTTGGGATTGGGGGTGGATGGTGATGGTACTCGAATGCAGGGTTGTTGTAGATGAAGTCGATGCGGTTGAGGGCATCATAGATCACGAGGGAGGGGAATTTACAGTCCTTGAATTATGAAGACACTTGGGATGTTCTGGAGTGGAATCGTCACCTAAGGAGCCCATAGAGAGGATACGGTGGGAAATGGACTAATGGGATTGCATCTTTTCAGAGGGAGGGTTGGAGGAGGTGTAGTTGAGTTCGCTGTGGGTTCAGTGACTTTGAAATTGATATCAGTGCAAAGTTGATTGTCGGGAATTTCGAAGTAGATGTCCAGGAAAGGAATGGATTTGTCAGAGATGGCTCAAGTCAATTTGAATTCAGGGTGAAGAGTGTGGGTGAAGTTGATGGACGACTTGAGCTCGGCAGTCGGAATGCTCCAATCAACACTACAAGCCGGTGGATAGCTATGTCAACTCCCCCTCCCACTCCCTCAATGAAATGTCCAGACTGGGTCTCTTCTTGATTCAAAATATGGGCACAAGCAAAATGTTGGAAGCACATATCACCTTCCAGTTCTCGAGCTTACAAACTTATGGCCTCACATAGAATTCACCTGCTACCAAATCCCCTCGATAATCACCACACCGCTTGCTTGACCAGGTCAAATCCGTCTATCTTCCCTCACCTTCTATGTGCATCCACCAACCGCCATTCCACCTACCACCTATTTACCGATCTTTCCCCAAAACCCATCCCATTTCCTCTATATATTTCTCAGCCTGCTTTCCCCTCCCAGGCCTGATGAAGGACCTTGCCAGGACGTCGACTCTCCTGCGTCTCTTGTGCTGCTTGACCTGGTGTATATATTTCACCAGCGCATGTGATCAGGTCTGACTTTCCAGCATCTGCAACCCACAGTACCTCCTTCACTATCTTGAACTGCTTGAGAGTATTCACACACTTTTTCCTAATCTCAATATTCCTCATGTCTCCCTCTTTGAAGAGCACTGATGCAAAGTACTCATTAAGGATCTCACCCATTCCTTGTGGTTCTGCATATAATCCCATTACTTTATTCATGACCGAGCTTATTCTCCCACCAGCTAGCCTCTTGCTCCTAAACATTACATGTATATGAATTGCCTTAGGAATCCCCTTATCTTTGTTGGCCAAGGATATTTCATGGACTCATTTTGCTCTCGAACCTCCCGGTTTTACTTCCTTCCTCGGTTCGATATATTCTTCAAAACCTGGTCTGTTTTTTCTCAATTGCCCACACACTGGGAAATTACTTCCTTATCTGATGAATTTGAAAACCTGTCATCAAAGGTTCCAGAGTCATGCCATTCTTGTCCATCGTTGCCACAGGAACATGCCAGTCCAGCACTCGAAGCCATTGATGTGTAAAGGAGTCCAGGTAGTCATATGTTGATTTTTACTCAAGCAGTCTATTCTCAACCCACAATATCTGATTCTTGCCTAATTCGGTTATAGTTAACCTTGCCCCTAATTTAACAACTTCAGCCGATGTAGAGTGTTGTCCTTCTTCACAAGAATTTAAAATCTTAGGAAATTATGGTCACTGTTACCACAATAGTGGGAGTTTGATGACATTGACTCTCAGCAAAATCATTCAAAGGATATCTCCCTCAAAACAGCTGTTCTACGCTCTTGAACCATTAATGCAGTCTTCATACTTTCTGACCTGCTGCTCTGGTTCTGACCTATCCCTCACTAGCACTCGAACTTAAACACTCCCGAGTGCAACTATGAAACTATGAAACTTCACTCCCAGGATTTTCGTTCCAAACCAGTTTACTTTCGATCAGTCTTTCTCAATTATATAGTTGTGAAGTGCTGCATTTTGGAAAGGTGAAACAGAGCAGGACATATAAACGTAACATTAAGGTCCTGAGGAGCGTTGCTGACCAAAGAGGATTTGGAGCGCATGTTTTAAATTTCTTTAAAGTGTTGTCTCAAGTCGATAGTATATTGCAGAAGGCATTTCGTAAGTTACCATTTGTTGTCCACACCATTGTGCACAGTAATCGGAAGGTCATATTTTGGTTGTACAGGACATTGGATAGGCCACTTTTGAAATGTTGCTTGCAACATTCTCCCTCCAATTCTCCCTGCTATCGGAAGGATATTGTGAAACCTGAAATGTATCAGATACGATTTACAAGGATGCTACCAGGTTGGAGGGCTTAAACTACAGGTAGAAGATAAAAGGGCTGGTACTGCTTTTGTTTTTTCTTCAAGTATTGGGTGCTGAGAGGAGTCCTTATAGAGTTTGATAAAATCAAACGGAGTATGGTTAGTGTAAATAGGCAAAGCCCTTTCGCTGGTTTGGGAGACTCCAGAAAGAGACGGCACAGGAATAGTGTCAGAGGGGAAATATAAAGCGGAAATGTATGAGGTGATTCACTTTGGAAAGAGTAACAAGAAGTTAGAGTACTGAGTTCATGGTAAGATTATTATCAGTGTAGATGAGTAGAACGATCTCGGTTTCGATGGACATAGATCTCTGAAAGTTGCAACACAGATTTAGACGGTTGTTAATTAGTCATATGGTGTGTTAGCCGTATTTGAATGAGGGTTTGAGTTTCGCAGCATGGAGGTCATGCTGCAACTCTGATAAAACACTGGTACAGCCGTACTTAGAGTATGGTGTTCACGTCTGGTCACCGCAGGAAGGACGTGGAAGCTATGGAAACGGTTCAGGGGAGATTTACGAGGATGTTGTCTGGTATGGACGGAAGGTTTTACGAGGAAATTGCTGAGGCACCTGATGCCGTTTTATTGAGAATAAGAAGGTTGAAACGTGAAACATACAAGATAATCAGAGGGTTAAATAGTTAGGACAATGATAGCCATTTTCCTCGAATTATTATGGCGAACACGAGGCAACATAGTATTTAATTGATGGTCGGTAGATATGGGAGAGATGTTCGAGCTATTTTATTTACTCAGCGAGCATTATGGAAGTGGAACACACCGCCTACGACAGCAGAACGCTCGCCAAATGTAAGGGCTTTCAAATGGTCATTGGATAAACATATGTTTGAAAATAGAATAGTGTGTGACAAAGAGACTTCAGATTGTTTCCACAGATCGTTGCAACATCGAGGTCCAAAAGACCTGTACTGAACTGTCTATTTTCTGCGTACTGTTTGAAAGGCACTTACGTGTCAACCTTTTGGTGCAAAGGTTCCTGTGTGGAAAGAATTAGCTTCCAGTGGGAATGTTAGAGGCTGATGAAATAACAAGATTTAAGAGTCATCTAGATGAATGCCTGAATCGAAAGAGTTTCGAGGGATATGGAGCAAGTGCTTGCAAATGGGACTAAATTAATTTAGAATATCTGCGTGGCATGGGTGGATTGGACTTAAAGATCTGTTTGCATGCTGTACATTTCGTGATTCGATGATTCTACGTCACACCTTCTCTGGAAGATATCTCAATGATCTGCATTCCTTAAGCTTGCCAAGCCCCAAACACACATGCCACCAAATTAATCACGTATTCAATATACCATTTCTCAGGTCCTAGCCTTATTTATGGAGAGAAATCCTTCTTTTTCGACCGAACTATCAGATTTTTGTTGCAGGTCTTCATACCAATGTCATTCAGGCCAATGTGGCCAATTACTTCTGGCTGTCTGTTATGAACGTTATTATGGCAGATATGTAGTCAACTTAGTGTTGCCATGTATGCCCGCGGTCATGTACATTTCATGATTCGATGATTCTATGCCACATGGTGACAATGGATTGCCTTGTTATTACCATTGCAGTGATTTTAAGTCGGCTTCTGGCAATTTGTTTTCCAGCTAGTTCACAAAACCTCACGCAGGGACGTCACTTGATAATTCTACTTCTCTATGCTTCTCGAAACTGCACTGTGTGGTTGACTGTCGCTTTCAACTTTGATCAGTTACTGACAATTTATCAACGGCAGCACAAAAAGAAGTTCTGAACAGAAAAATGTAGCAGCTATAGTTATAGGAATAGTCTGTGTGCGATGCTGTTTAAAAAGCATAACATATCACTTCGTATGTGAGGCCTAAAATATCATTAATAACGTAGGCTGGAACAGCTACATAACAGAGATCTATCATGCACCACTTGTATGGAAATTGCTTGACAGTTTTGCTCGCATTTAAACCCCATGTCTCTTTATTTTGCTGCACAGAATGTTAAACAGGCCCTTTGGCCCAACAAGTCCACACCGACCCGCTGAAGCGTAACCAACCCAGACCTATACCCCTACATTTACCCCTTCACCTAACACTACAGGCAATTTAGTATGGCCAATTTACGTAACCTACACATTTTTTTGGATTGTGGGAGAAACCCCACGCAGACACAGGAAGAATGTGCAAACTCCACACAGTCAGTCGCCTGAGGCGGGAATTGAACCCGGGTCTGTGGTGCTATGCAGCAATAGTGCTTACCACTGTGCCACCGTGCCGCAAACTAAATGCGACACAGAAATGGAGAGCAGGAGAAAGAGCACTGTTTTGTCATCTTGGGCAGTTTACTCTGTTTTGTGTTTAACGTATGCTGCACATTTTCGACTTGTACAAATTTCAGGTGGTAGCTACTCTAACCGTTCCAATCCCAATGACCCCAAATTTATTCTGAAGTAAAGCACGTAAATGCTACAACTCTTAAATTCATGCACCAATGCGTGGATTTATGCAGGGACACAGACAAAATTCAGAGGTCAGTTGAAAGAAGCTTTGAAATAGTTTTCCAAACTTATTACGAAATGTCATAAACAGTGGGTCCGGCTGAATATCATGATGTGAATTTAACCGTTCAGTAAATCCACACGCAACAGTATGAATCTGTAATTCAGCAATTCTAGAAAGATAAACATCAGGATGCCCAAGCTTGTTAATTCACACCAATGAAAGAACAATCAAACAGCAACCCCCTTTTTAAAATATTGATGGAAGCCAAATGCGAAAGAGATTTTTTGTTCAGGATTTGCCTCTTCTGCCGGCCACAAAGGCTTAGCATAAAAATACTTCCTTTTGAAGTAGATATGTAAGCTCTGAATGTGACGAAACTCATAGTCCCTACTAAAAGTAAATGTCATGGTCAAGGCCAGGATACCCTCAAAATATTTTAGGAATCTAAACCAAACACTTACTTCTTAGTTTTATGCAAATGTGAAGTTGCCATCCCAGTTAAAATGCAACAGGTGAAACATCTCGTTGCTAAGCACAACAGAAATTCTTTAAACACTAACTGTGAAACACGCACAAAAGAAAAAGAAATTTAGAATAACTTAACTATTGGAAAGTTAATTGTCCAGAAAATCAACCTAACGAAGGAGCTTTTCCAATTTACGTAACATCAAGTTAACACACCCCTTGCCAAACGTTAAATCCAAACACAGATAATTTCAGGCAGGCGAAATTTCCGACTGAAAAGTCATTCAGGAATCATCTCCTGAAACTTGAAAACATTCATCACAACAGCAGCTTCTCACTTTTACAAGGAAAGTGGAGAGAAAATGGACTCGGAGAATTGGCCACTCCCCAGCCATTGTTAATCTGTACATTTTGGGACATCTGCTATCACAACGTCTCACGAAAAAAAAGGACAAAATAACCTTTTAAAGTGACAGCGTACCCACAATATCCCCCTTAAAGCATCCGTTCACAAAGATGAATTCACTTTTAAACCCATTAGTCTTACTTTGATAATATACTACAGTAAATATGCATGATATTTCTGCTGTTTACTCCTGCCACTGAAAACCTCTATATCTTCAACCAAGTGTCGATAATGCGTCGTGAATTGCGTTGTCTCTTCCTACCACGTATAATTTTCAAATTGAATAGCTGCAATAATAGGGACCATTTAAATAATCTGCATTTTGTTCGACTAAAATTTTTCCTTTCATGAGTTTTGATCGCTATACATAATTGTCACTGGAACATTCCCGGCAACATAAATGTCACAATGCTATAACGTCAATACCGAGTTCTAGGTCTCCTTCTCAATTGTTTAATACTTCTGATGATAAATGTTCACTTTACTGGCGATATATCGACAGGTCTTTCAATCTTCTCGTCATCTTCCTGCGAGAGCACAGCACCAATAATCACATCACACTTATCGATATCCCTCTTGAATGGTTTTGTCTAATTAAGTTTGGCTAATACTGGGGCTATCGTTAACACAGCTTTCAATCTGTCAAATGCGTTTACACAGTCTGCCGTGCACTGAAACGTTGTGCATTTTCCCAGTAGTTCAGTGAGTGGAGCAGCGCGCTGCTCAGTTCAATGCGAATTTCGAATGAAACCCACTCAATCACAAGAATCGGTGTTCTGTTCTTTTCGTCGAGAATATGAGAAAAACCGAATAACCTTTGTTTTCACATTACATGGTACAGTCTGTCCGCATTTGATAACAAATATCAGGAATATGACATGAGCTTTAGAACATGCATAGAATGTAGATTGCGATAGCACAGCACGGGCCCTTTGGATCTAGGTTTTGCGCCGACATGTGAAACTCATCTGACTCCTAGCTAACCTCTCCAATTCCATGATTATCCATCGGTTTACCCAACGACAATTTAAATGCACTTAATGATGGCGATTCTATGAAGTTTGCAGGCAGGACGTTTCACTGCTACGCTCTTGGCGAAAAACCGACATCTGCCGTCAGTCCTCTCTTTATCAATTCTAAATGTAATTGTCGTCCCCTCGTGAGAGCCATCTCCAAACCGAGGAAAACCACTCCCACTCTCCACAATATCCTATCATTTGATCGTCTTTTCTGTCTCTGTCAAGTCACCTCTAATTATCTACTCTAAAAAGAAAATAGCCAAAGCCCGCCACCTTTTCCCGATAAGACGTTTCGTCCATATTCAGCAATATCCTGGTAAATCACTGATGCACACTTTCCAAATCTTCCACATGCTTCCTATCATGCTGTGACCAGAACTGTATGCAATGCTCCAAGGGCGACCACATCAGAGTGTGGTATTGCTGCAACATGATCTCATGCCCACGAATAAAGAGCGATACACCGTGTACCTTCTTAACAACCCGATCAAACTGGGTGGCAACTTTCATGGATCTATGCACACGGACAACGAGATCTCTCTGCTCATCGACACAACCAAGTATATTATCAAAGTGAATCATCTCACAAATTTTTGGCATTAATCTTCATTTGCCACCTCTCAGCCTATCTCTGTAGCTTATCTCATATCATCTGTAATCTGCAACATCCTTCAGCACGATCTAAAACTCCCCTGTATTTAGTGTCATCCGAAAAGTTACTAACACATCATTGAACACACACTCATCCAGGTCATTCGTGACAATTACAAACGGCAGTGGCCCCATACCAGATCCATGAGGGAGACCACAAATAACTGAACTGCAGAATGAACATTTTCTGTCAACCACCACATTCTGTCTTCTATCCAGTCGGGAATTGCTCATCCAAACCGCTGAATCACACTCAGTGCAATGCCACTGTATTTTGTGCAATTGCCTGGCGTGAGTAACATTAGCAAACGCTTCACTGAACTCCATATACACCATGTCAACCGTTTTACCACAATCTAACTGCTTGATAAACGTCTCAAAAAAGTCAATAAGCTCTGTGAGTCACAGCCTACCCTCCCAACCCCGGTTGAATATCCTTAACTAAATTATTCCTTTATAGATGATTATAAATCCTAAATCTTATAATGCCTTCCATCACCTTAACCACAACAGAATTATGGTCTATAATTGCCAAGGATGCCTCTCTTCCACTTCTTGAACAAGGGAACCACATTTGATATCCTCCAGCCGTCTGGCACTATCGATTAGACGATGACGACATAAGCAGCAGAGCAGAAAGGTTCTGTAATCTCCTCCCAGCTCCCGGAGAATCCGAGCATAAATGCCATTCGGCCCAGGGACTTATCTATTTTGACACGTTCCAGAATTGCTAACATGACCTCCTCATGAACTTCAATCCCATCGGGACTAACAGACTGTATCGCAACATTGTACTCAGCAAAATTGTCTTTTTCCAGTGCGAATACCAACGAGAAGTGTTCCTCTAGCGCCTTCCTTATATCCTCAGATTCCACTTACAACTTCTCACAACTGTCCTTGACTTGGTCTGATCGTGCCCCAGTCATTTTAGTTTATTCCAGATGCACCTGTAGAAAGCATTATAGTTTTCCTTGATCTACCTTCCAAAGACTTCTCATGCCCTCTCATGGTTCTTCTATGCTCCCTGTTTAAACCTTCCTGCCGAATGTGACACTCACAAGCGACCTAGCAGAACCCTCCCGCCTCATCGTTACATAATTCTCCTTCCTCCTCTTGACAAGAGATTCAATTTCCTTTGTAAACCACGGTTCCCTCACTCGACCACTTCCTCTGTGCCTCATAGGAAAAAAACATATCTAGGACACGTAGTCGCTGTTTCTTGAACAAGTTCCACATTTCAATAGTGCGCAACCCCTGCATTTTCCTTCTCCATCCTATGCATCCTCAATCTTGCCTAATCGCATCATAGTTGTATTTATATCCACCTTTCACTCTTGCCCTGCGATATATACCTATGCCTTACCATCACTAAAATAAGTGTAATCGAATTCTGGTCACTATTACCAAAGTGTGCACCTGTCACGAAATCTAAGACTTGGCCTAATTTATTGCATAGAACTAAATCCAATATTATATCGGCGTTTCTTCATCTATGAACTAACAGTATCAACAAACTCTCCTATACATTGGACAAATACTGACCCATCTAAACTACTCGACCAACAGCATTTCCAGTTAATATTTGGAAACTTAATGTCGCCCACAAAAGCTGCCCTTTTACTTTCGCTCCTAACCAGAATTTTCGTTGCAGTTATTTGTTTTCATCTTTGGAACTTTTCAAATGCCTATAGAAACCTTCTAACCGGGTTACCTCTTTTCCCTAATTCGGACGGCAGCCCGTTCTAGCTCAATAGACGAGTCCTCATCAAACATCATTTTTGCCATTGTAATGTTGTCCTTGACTAACAGTGACACACCTCCCCCTCTTTTACCATCTTCCCTGTTCTTACTGAAACATCTGAACATTGGAACCTGCAACAACCTTTCCTGTTCCTGCTCTATCCATGTCGCTGCACTGGCCACAGCATCGAAGTCCAAGGTAACAACCCATGCTGCATGTTCACCCACCTTATTCTGCATGCTCCTGCATTGACCACAGACACATTTGAAACTTACTTTTTGCCTGCCGGTGCACTTTTGTGACCTTGATACCTTAGTTATTACCTTACTACTCTCAACCACCTGCACACTGGAGCTACAATTCAATTACTCATTCCCCTGCTGAAGTAGTTCAAACACTCCCAAAGTGCATTCGCAAATTTCCAAACACCACAGGCTGTTGGTACCCCTCTGATTCACGTGTAGACAACCCCGTTTGTCGAGGTACCACCGAGCACAGAATGAACCACAATTGCCCAGGGATCTGAATCCCTCCCTCATGCATCATCTCTGTTGCCACGTGTTCAGCTGGTCTTTTTGCCCTCTACTTCGTCTTGCTAGCACGTGGCAGGGGCAACAAACAGATAACACCCCAACCTTGCATCCCCATCCGTTATCCTACCTATTAATTTGGTGCCTATATGAACCGCGATGTAGGACTGCTCCTTCACCCCCGAACGATTCCGAAAATACAATCCGAAACATCACTGACCCTGGAACCTGGAGAACAACACATCAACCGCGAATCTCTCTCATTCCTACAGAATCTCCTATCTGTCCCGTTAACTATGGAGTCCCCAATAACTAATGCTCTCCTACTTTCTGACCTTCCTATTTCAGCAACAGGTGCAGGGTCTGTGCTGGACACCTCTACCCCATCGCTTCCTTCTGTTGTTTCGTGACCTCCTAACACTACTCAGATCAGTGCACATGTTATTTCGTGGAACGGCCCCATGCAACCTTTGCACTGTCTGCCTGTTCCCTTTCCATCACCTGACTGTATCCCATCAACCTTTTCGCTTTGACGAATTCACTCCTAATCAGATTATCACCAAGCCTGTCTCCCGAAGTCGATCGAAAAGTTCCAATAAATGCTGCAAATGTTTCTTCCATGTGTTACTAAAATCACCAGGTAGTCGATACTAAACAATTGGATAATTCAGAAATTATTTTATTGGTGATTCTTTTAAATGTGGCGTGCGCACGTTTTTCATTTCAAGTTAAATGATTTTAAATTTATATAGTCCATTCGGTGTTACGAATGATGAAGCAAAATTTTCTTTTTCCAGTGAATGTACATGCCAGTTTCCTTCGAATAAATCCAACTTGGAAATATACGTTGCTTGCCCACATCCGCAACGCAGTCTTCCAAACAAGGGATCGGATAAGATTCAGATTTCGCCACAAAATTGACGTTGTGACAGTCTACACATAACCTGCCCGTACTATCTAGTTTTGACAATATTACTGTCGGTTTGCTCCAGTCATGGCATCTCACTTAGAATATGTTGCCTTGGAGCATTCGTTCAATCTGTTTTTGAATTTTTGAAAACATTACAAGTTGAGGTCTATAAGGATACCGTTTAATTGGAACAGGATTACCTATAACTACATCTTGCATAATTACTTTAGCACTTCCCAGCTTAATCCCACGTATCTCCCCGTGCAAACTCAATAATTCTTTTAGGTCATATCGTTTTTCCCTTTGAGGGTAATTCAATAATTAATTGCAATTTTTGACAATATCCCCATTTTCCAATGTAATTTGAGGAATGTCCAATTGTGAATGCTTTGAACTTGATTCTTCACTGTGTGTTGTAACCAGGAAGACATTTTCTGCTGGTTTTCTTTCCCTGTCAGAATACCTTTTCAGCATATTCACATGACACACTCTGTGAGATTTCTGCCTGTCTGAATCATTATGAAATAGTTCACATCACTCAATCTCTTTTCGATCAGATAAGATCCACTAACCTTAGCTTTCAAAGGTTCACCCCTCACTGGATGTAACACTAAGCGTTTATCAGCGTTAGAAAAGTAACGAGCTTTTGATTTCTTATCGGTTTCCTGCTTGATCATATAATGTGATATTTTTAAATGTAGCCTTACCTTCTATTTAAACATTCTGCAACATTTGACACATGACCCAACTATGTGGTGTCTGAATTTGGAATCTTCAGTTTCTTCGTAATCAATTTTGATGCACTCTGACTTCATGACCAAATTCTAATTCAAACGGTCTGAACTTGGTCGATTCAGTTGGTACATCTCTAATGGCAAAAAGTTAAAGCCGAATTCCCTCATCTAAATCATCTGGACTGTTTTGATTGTAAAGCTTCAACATTGTCGTTCATGTCTGATGCCAGATTTCTAGCGATCCCCATGATTCATGATGGCCCGCAGTGGATTTGAATTGTTTAACTCCTCAGATTTCCGTAACTGCCTTGAATAATTTTGATATAAATTTGAATCCTTAATCTGATTGTATTTGTACGGTTAGTGATTATCCAGGGAATAATTTGAGGTAAACCTTTACAATGCTTTTAGCTGAATTATTGTGGAATGGAATGGCCTCTGGGAATCTTGTGGTCACATCCATTATTGTTAACAAATACTGATTCCCATTTTTTTCGTTTAGGTACGTGTCCTAAGCAATCATTTAATACATTCCTCAAATGCAGGAATAGGTATAATGGGTTTTGGTTTTATTGCTACCTGTGGTTGTCCAATTACCTGATAGTTTAAACATGTGCAGCAAATTTCACTCAATCGTTTTGCAGTCCAGGCCAGTAACAATGTTTTAGTATTTTAGTTCGAGCTTTTCTTATCTTTAAATGAACTGCTACTGTTAATTCACGTGCCAATCGAAACACCTATTTTCTGTAACCCACTCGCAATACAAAGTGATGAACTTCTGTCCATTTTTCAAGTGCCTGAATATGTGATGATCGCCATTTTCTCAACAAGACCTCATTCGTAAGTTCCGAGCACTCAGGGATGCATTCATATTCCACTTCGATGCATGCTTTTTGCTACAATTGCATCAGACTTTCATCATTCTGCTGTAAAACAGTTAAATTTACCCGAGCTGATAATATTCACGTTCTCCTCCATCTGTTTCTCTTTTGTCTCAACCAGTAAAAAAAATGTCCTGCAAATTCTATTTTGACTTCCTTATCTATATTCAGCGATTTCTACTTCCAATTCAACTGGTGATATTATGAGCTTGTTACCGTATAGTGAGGGACGGAAAACGTTATATGTTTTCTATATTACGAAAGTTCCCTGATTTTCCACTTTCTTTTCATCCATAGTTGGCTGCAGTCCTACCTCTGACCGAGCAAAATCGTTAACAAGGAGATATTGTATTCCTCGTTCTGAGAGTTCCTTCAGTACCACTTCTCAACTTTTCACTGATTACTCGAACCTCACTCTGCATAATCAACCAATTCTTGTCTCACCATGGATTCCCCCTATTAGCATGTTTTCTGGTAATTGACCTTCTGAGTGACATTTCTCCACATAGATTCAGAGAATCACAGAGATGTACAGCATGGAAACAGATCCTTCGGTCAACCTGTCCATGCCGACCAGATATCCCAACACAATCTACTCCCACCTGCCAGCACACGGCCCATTTCCTCCAAACCCTTTCTATTTATATATCCATCCAAATACCCATTAAATGTTGCAATTGTACCAACCTCCACCACATCCTCTGAAAGCTCATTCCATACACGTACCACCAACTGAAAAAGTTGCCCCTTAGGTCTCTTTAATATCATTCCCCTCTCACTCTAAAACTATGCCCTCTATTCCTGCACTCCCTGAACCCATCTTTCAACATTATCCCGTATCTGTCAATTTTGTAATTACTTCACTTGCTGCTCCTGCCTATGCACAACCCTAAACTTCGCAAGCAAATGTGTTAAGAAGGTCGGGCACTTCCTCATTAGCAACCTTCCCACCAGACTGTAAAATCAGGTGCAGCTTTTCAAAAAGAACTGTGCCTTCCTTTTCCACTTTAATAAAATTCACTAACTATCCTGTTTTCTGATTTCTGCCTTCCCAAATCATTTACTCACCACCCATTCAAAGTGACTTTATGTGGCCTAATTTATTGCAGTGAAAGCACCAGATGATTTTAATTTCTGTCTACCCTTGATAGTCTGAATTTTACCATCTGGTAAGCTAACGTTATTATTTTCATCGAGATCTACTTTCCCCTTTCGACTATCCGCTTCACAGATTTCTATCACTAAAGGATTGAAATTGATGTTGGAAGCCAAAACTTGATGTATGAACCAACTCATATTCAACGGCCATTTCAGCTGATAATTTTGCTTTTGTAAATCTCTGTTCTTCTCATTGATTCTCTCTATCTCAGGAAGTCAAGTTTTGAAATCCGAGAAATTAATCGTCTCTCTAAGAGCGTCATATGATTGTCATACTTTAATTTCTTTATCTACTTATCAAAATTACTTATTTTTTTACTTTCACACTCACTATAGGTTTGAACAGACTCCCTGGTTAGATTCCTCAAACGTTGTCTGTCGATCTCAGGCACATGCTGACATGCACTGCAGTTGGATTTCTTTACGTCCGCATAGTCCCCGGAAACCTCCTCTGATCGTGATCCAAACACATCATCAGATCGACAGAACAGCTTTGTTTGGATCAACAAATCTCATGTGATCTCTGGCCATTTCATTTCTTTCTCCACCTTTTCAAGTGTAATGAGAATAGCTTCGATATCTCTGCTCTCAACTTTATGCAATGTTTGGATGTATTTATACAGATCCCTGCAAGGCATTTGGCGATTACATTTGGGTTTGAACAATATCGCTATCTTCCTCACGAAACCTACCTTCCACATTCATCTCCATTGATTTCAGTCAACTCTGCTGTGTGAGAGCAAACTTCTGAATTTGAAACTCTCTCTCGCTTTCTCCTCTCTCATTTTCCCCTTCCTCTCTCTTTTCCCCCCTTTCTATGTTCTCTCTCTCTCTCTCCAGTGGTTCTCCTGGGGCGTTCCAATACTTTTGTACTTTATTTTGCAAAAGCGATTTTTCCTTTTCTTTTTGTTATGTCAGGGCAAGTCATATTCTCCTAATTCCTCTTCTTGAAACCGTCATTAAAATAGTTTTGTTTCCTTTTTATGTTCAAGCTGCGTCATCTGCAATTAAATTCTCGTCATTTTCAAAGAATATTTAACATTTCCAGCAAATTTTAGTATCGAGCAATTGTTGTAATTACGTCGCTATTTCTCATAGCTGAAGGCAAATCTGAATTTCGTTTGACTGCAATTTCCAGCAGGATTGCCTTGGTCATCTTTTGTAAGCCCCAAAGTCACTTCTTCTAATCCAGAAAACTCAAAGTGACTCAACTACCTAGTACTGCACCAAGTGTTGTTTAAAACAACTGAATTCAACACCTGGAATTAAAGGCATTAAAACACTGCACTCATTTCTCTATTTTTCTAATATTGCATCAACTAATACTTAACTTTTCAACGCGTCCTTTCTCTACGTCCTTTGTGTAAAAGGAATTTGCTTTTACAATCCTGGGTGCCTTGTCACCTGAGATGACACCATGTACGGCAACTGTGTACAATTTTCGCTGCAGTGCTGTACTTCCGCACTAGAATACGCATGACTATAATAGCTAAATTAAAAATGGTTCATTCAGCTCTATATCGAAAAGGGATTGTTGTGCGAGAAATGTTATCAAAGTGTAGGTGTGGACTGTAAAGACAGAGGGAAAGATCGTGAGGACTGACTCAAAGCAGAGGCTGTGTTAAAACAATTGAAAATGTCAGACTTGTTTGAAACGCATACCTGGAGTTGCGTTGACATGGAACAAAAACAAAATGAAATTCGTCCAATCCGTTTAAATTACGCCCCAGTTAAGAAAATCCAATCCAATTCGAATTTAATTGTTTGATAACATCAAACCAATGCAATGAACCGATGCTTTGACGTATAATGCCGAATGTTCTGAACAGTTAGGAAGAATGGCACACAGCACCAACAAAACAAACTGTCAGCTGAAAAGTTCTCTGAAAGATAGCGGTCCATAATTAAAGTTGTGCATCAGGCGACCGAAGAAAAGACGAAAGCAGAAAATGCAGACGAGAATCTACAGAGGAAAACCTACCAAGAATAATGGATAGCTGGCTGGATTTTGAAACTTTAGAGTTCATTTTCCTAAATCATAAGTGGCTTATTTTTAGCGGAACAGTACCATGGAATGGCACTTAAAGAAAGGACTAAAAGTAAGAATTTGGAAACAACTTGTGGTTTTAATCTTCTCTGTTGGACTGAAAGAATACAAGTGCAATTTTTTTTTTACTTTAAAAAGTGAAACCTGGGATAGTTCTTTGCCTGTCGAAATTTACAAGATTGTGCTGCAAGATAAGTTTCTCGATGTGTTTAAATTAGCAGAGGAGCTATGCCCTTTTCGTAACACAATAAATGTGACTTGGCCATGCAAGATGAAGATAGTGGTTTATGGTATGATTGTGATATCATCCCAGCTAGGTATCCGAAATTTCAAAAACTTAATTTCACATTGAAATTAAGTATCGAACGTTTGGTAGTTTGGATGGAATTGTAGGTTTGAGGTGACAAATCGATTAACTACATATGTTTATTAAACACTTTATTTCACTTCCCTCTCAACCGTGGTCTATCAATTTTCATGTTATTAATAGATTCAATGTCCACAGCTTTTCTCCATTTCTGAACAATTTCTTTCACTCATCGTCCGACTTTTCTTTGTTTACATTCCCACAGCACACCAGCTGTGACGAGCCAGGTCGGAGTAAATCGCCTGAAATGAGGAGATTCTAATCTTCTGGCTATGTATTCTTAAAATTATCCCCGCACTATTGAGGAGAACTGAAGCACCCTAGCTCCCCGACACACAAATACCCCTCAAGGCATTCATTAAAAAATCGCGTCTTCCCTCTCGAAGGACACCATCTCCTGACTTATATTTATTTTTAACTAGCTGCTGGTATTATAATATAATTATTCACCATGTACTCTGTTGGAAGATCAAATGATTTTTAAAATCGGGTAATGAGTTTCGGAGAATGTGGGTAATTTTGCTAAGTGTTTCTACTCTGAATAATAACTGCAACAAGATACTCGTTTCATGTCGAACACTAATAAGATACAGAACAGAGCACTTTCCAAACTGTTCAATCATAATTTCCCAGAACATATTAGCACAAATTACATTCAGAGTAATGTTTTCACTTCTTTCTTCCCATCGGAACTTCTAGGTATGTTCTCATGGGCATTTCAAAATACAACGTTTATGATAGATTTAATTAAAAATAGACAAGGACTAAAGCATTGTGGAAACTAAGGCAACACACAAGCAAAATGACTGTGCTATTAAACATGCCACAGAATCCAGGCTATCTGCAGCGACCAACAGGATGTTTGGAATGAGCATGACAGTTGAAGACCTAAAATATGAATCTAAATTTGGGGTTGAACTGAGTTAGCTCGATCAGAAACATCGAGGTGTTTACCCGTCAAAGGGGCGCCTCACACCCTTATTTAGAAGAGGCTACGTTCACCGAGTAGCTGTAGTAATGGATATCGAAGGATCATCCTGCTATCAACATGGATGCCAATGACTCGTTTGGTCCAATCAATCAGCCTGTATCTTCACCCACCGTGATCTGTTACATTCACGTGCAGATATATGTTCGGACAGTATGTAATTATGCAAACGCTTCACAGAATGCTTACCACTTTGGGAAGCTCGAGGCTTTGTTTCCGCTGATGTGAAACAACTATCATCAGCCCCCTCACTGAACAACTGCAGGCCTCACAGTAGGTTAAGTCCAGCATAATCAAATATGGAACTAATAACAGGGGATCCTATAATGTAAACGCAGAGCAGACAAATGTGCCAAAAGACGGGCTTATGTAGGAGTTTTCTGGTGGACACCCAGATGTAAGCAGCGAATGCTGTCAGTCTCAGTCAGTAAAACATAGAGGACATTAGGCAAGCACAACGCCGTGATGTTTCCTGAAAAACAAATTATGGGAAGAGTTTACCCAGATGCCTCTGCCAGATGGAAATGTTCCCTACACGTAGGTGACAGGTTATTTCTAAAATCATGATTGCATGTCGCCTCGACTGAAGACAAGGACCAAATTAAATATAAATATCATTATAGGCTCGTGCACCAGGAAAGAAAGGTCACTACAAACGATTTAAATCTGTGTGTTGGCGCCCGAGTTGCACCGAGATGCAGCACATAATGAAGGGAACTGTTTTGTCTCCGCCTAAAACAATACAGACAATTACCCGCAAAGGGAAGAACGAAGAAGTGGGAGGGCCCAGGACAATACTTTAAATTCACTTCACAGTTCCACCGCCAACGTGTGCCAATGGATATATCTGCATTCTGATCATCATAGGTACTTGCACAAAATGGGTCGACGCTTTCATTGTTATTTAAATACAACCAAAGCAACAACATATATCATAACAGAGCAGATATTTACAGGATGGGGTCTACCTCGCAGTAACAAGTCAGATCGATGAATTCATTTCAAAGGCTGAGTCATGCAAATTGTGATAACTATGCTTGGTATCAAGCAGAAATTCCACATTGTGTACTAAACAATTTAGTGGGATCGTGGAAAGCATGAACCACACCCGAAAAGGGATGATTAGGAAGACGGTGCAGCAGAATAAGAAAAGCTGGGAGACAATACTTCCGTTTGGCCTCACGATGGTATGCAACACCATCGTCTAATCTCCAGAACCAACCTCGCACATTCTCTTGACAGGCCGACTCCTGAAGGGAGGCGAATACCTGGATGGCCTCGATCTCACAGAACCAGAATTCACTGTCCTCGTTCACAAATAAGCAGTGTAGGCTCACACTGGGAACATCAAGACCACTAAGCTAAATGCGCCTGTCAAGTGAAGGACAAGAAGGAACGTGAGCAATGCGTGCTTCGATAGCAGAATTTACCTTTTTTGTATTTGATTAATCCCTGGAAAGTGTCGTTTTCTCATATCCTATTTGCATCGGTTTGGTTGCTTCAGTATATGTTGGGCTTAGATTGAATCGGGATGGTCCTGCAGTCATTGCATTTCATGTTGTGATCCATCACAACAGGATCAAAAGTACGGCCTTGGGCTGGAGGGGCCTCTCAAAAACATGAAGTTTATGATGGATTTCAAGAAAAATGGACAAATAAGAAAGAATTCTTGGTACCTAAGGTGAGCATTAACAAAAATAACAGTGCTATTACGCATGCTGCATCATCCAGACAGGCTGCACCTACCAACAGCCAGTTAGCAAAGAACCCGGTAATTGCCAACCCACCACACACACCCGAATTTGGTTGGAATGTCATCGACAGGACGAACGGAAACGTCGAGGTGCGTAACAGTTACAGGGGCGCATTACACTCTTAATTGGAGGGCTCTACATGCTACCAGCAACTGCAGTCATAGACTCCGAAGGACTGCCCTGCCATCAACATATCAATGTCTTTTTGGGCCGGATTAATCAGCGTGATCTTGCCTGATTGACCCGTTGGTGAATGGTGGAAATTCACTCAGATGGGTGCGAGTATCTTTGAGTATAAGAAATAAGACCAAGCTATGCTCTCGGCGGTCGATAATGAATAAACACACAGAAGAAATGGCATCTGAATTCTTCGGGACAATACCAAATGAAAAGGTGAAATGGAGCAAGGCCAAGTTCTAATGTGGTGGTAAGTGATCATCAAATACTTACAGTGTGGAAACAGGTCATTCTGCCTGACAGGTCCACACTGACCCTCTGAAGCGTATCCCACCCAGAGCCACTTTTCTACCCATGAGTCTACATTTCCCGTGATTAATGCACTTCACATAAACACCACAGGTCACTACGGGCAATTTAGCAAGACCAATTCACTTAACCAACATATCGTTGGCCTGTTGGACAAATCTGGAGCACCCAAAAAAGACACATGCAGAAATGGGGATTATGTGCCAACGCCATGCAGATGGTCGGCAGAGACTGTTATCAAATCTGGTTCCATGGCACTGGATAGTTTGCTCCGTCTTCGGTTCCATTGCATTCTGTTCAAGTGTACTATTACGAATGCACTCAACAAACCCGTCCAAAAGGCTGCCCAGACTGCGCTGGTTGGAACAGTCATTCTGAGATTAAAATTCCCCGATAATTGCCATGTATTTTTTACAGGCATTATTTATTTATTTATTACCACTACAATGTGATGTTATAATTTGGTGTTCTTTTGACTACGCGTACAAGTGAATTTCTTTTGTCTTTGAATTTTGTAATTTCCACACAAATGGATTCCAACTTATTATGATGTAGTTCTTGAATATCAGAGCTACACCAATTCCCTCACCTTCCTGTGTGTCCTTCCAAATTCGCTGAACGTCTGGAGATGCAACTCTCCATCGTGACCATCCTATAACCATGTCTCCGTAATGGATACTAAATTATTTTCATTCGCGATGAGTTGTGCTGTGAACTCATTAATATTATTCCGAATTCAGATAAAGTGCCGAATGGTAGTATTCATACCCTCATGATTTCCAATGTATCTCTTAATATTTCCTGAGATATCCACCCGTTTTTACTTCCTTCATACTCTGAATTGTACTTGAACCCTCCTGCATACATGCTCACCGGCTGCTTATCTTTTTTTTACAGTCATGCTTTCTGTCGTTTTCCCTTTCCCTCGCCCCTCTCCAAGTCCCTCTTTCAAAGTACGCGTGAGCACCCTATTTATACTTCCGTGTGATCACGGGCTCCAGATCGGTCCAGATGTAGACTTTCCCCTCAGTACAAATCTCCCCTGGTTCCAAAACAGATGCCAATGCCCTTGAAATTGAATCCTTGACATTTGACACCCGGACTTGATATGCCGATGGTCACTTTTCTACAATACCTAACATGTTTTAACAATGTCGCTGCATTTGTCTCAGCAATTTGGAAGTCGCCTTTTTTTGCACAAATATAATTTGGATTAATTCCCACTTGGATAACTTCGGTCAGATGTGATCAGCACACCTTGGGAAGCATATATTGAACTTGGACAAAGTACGATGTTCTCTCTGTGTATGTCAACAACACGCAATGAACTGTTCAATTCATTAATTCCATTAGCTAGGTCATACCATTATCAAACTGAACATTGCAAGGGCACACCTGGATCATTTTTTAACGCTAGAAGCATCCAGATCCTTGGGAAGGAATGTAGCATAAATTAACGACACTATTTCTTGGACTTCAAGACTGATGTTATTCAGAGGATTACAGAAAATATGACCTGCTTTGTGGAGAAGTTCGAAAGCTGTGGTGTAATCTGATCGAAATCATTAAACAAATAGAACATTTAAAGAGATGGCATATCCACACATTGGGGGCTCTAGAACTGAGGATATAATCTGTGATTCATGAGGAGACTGGGCGAGATGTTCAGAAGAGCTGCTACGCGCAAAGAGTGCATATGTTTGGAACACTCTGGCACAAATGGCAGAGGTCACTGCATCAATTACTCATTTCAAATCTGCACGAATGATTTTTGTATCACGCTAAGTTTTAAGGGGTATGAGGTCAAGACATTTGCCTATGAACGACGAATTTTGGCCAAACCGATGCAGAAATGTTTTATATCCAGGAACATAGAGTCAGAGAGTCATAGAGATGTACAGCATGGAAACAGACCCTGCGGTCCAACCCGTCCATGCAGACGAGCTGTCCCTACTCAATCTTGTCCCAGCTGCAACCTGCCAGCAATCGGCCCATATCCATCCAAGCCGTCTTATTGATATAAACATCCAAAATGTTGCACTTCTGCCAGGCTCCACCACTTCATCTGGCAGCTCATTCCATACAAGTACCACATTCTGTGTGAACAAATGCCCCTTAGGTCTCTTCTATATCTTTCCCCTCTCACCGTAAACCTATGCACTCTTGTTCTGGACTACCCCTGAACACTATGGGGTAATTTAGCATGGCCAATCCACCCTAACCTACACATTCCTGAACACTATGGGGTAATTTAGCATGGCCAATCCACCCTAAACTACACATCCCTGAACACTATGGGGTAATTTAGCATGACCAATCCACCCTAACCTGCACATCCCTGAACACAATGGGGTAATTTACCATGGCCAATCCACCCTAACCTACATATTCCTGAACACTATGGGGTAATTTAGCATGGCCAATCCACCCTAAACTACACATCCCTGAACACTATGGGGTAATTTAGCATGACCAATCCACCCTAACCTGCACATCCCTGAACACAATGGGGTAATTTAGCATGGCCAATCCACCCTAACCTACACATCCCTGAACACTATGGGGTAATTTAGCATGGCCAATCCACCCTAACCTACACATCCCTGAACACTGTGGGGCAATTTAGCATGGCCAATCCACCCTAACCTACACATCCCCGAACACTATGGGGTAATTTAGCTCTAGGAAAATAATTTGCTTATTTATCCTAACCATGACCCAAATAATTTTGTGACCCTCTGTAAGGTCACCCATCAGCGTCGACGCTCCAGGGAAAACAGCCCCAGTCTGTTCAGCTTCTCCCATTCGCTCAAATCCTCCAACCCTGTCAAAATCCTCGTAAATCTTTTCTGAACCATTCCAAGTTTCACAATATCATTCCGAGAGTAAGGAGACCAAAATTGCAGCAATGTTCCAACAGCTGGCTTACCAATGTCCTATACAGTCCCAACATGACATTCTAACTCCTGTATTCGCTGCTCTGACCAATAAACGAAAGCATACCAAACGCCTTCTTCACTATCCTATCTACCTGCGACTCCACTTTCAAGGAGCCATGAACCTGCACTCCAAATTTCTTTGTTCAGCAACACTCCCCCGGAACTTACTATTAAGTTTATTAGTCCTGCGAAGATTAGCTATACCAAAATGCAGCACCTCGCATTTACCTGAATTAAATTCCATCTGCCACTTCTCTGCCCATTGGCCCATCTGGTCAAGAACCAGTTCTAATCTGAGGTAACTATCTTCACTGTCCACTACTCCTCCGATTTTGGTATCATCTGCAAAACTACTAACTGTACCTCTTATGATCGCATCCAAATCAATTATGTAAATGACAAAAGAGTAGAGTGCCCAGCGTCGATCCTTGTGGCACTCCGCTGCTCGCAGGCCTCCAGTCCTGAAAAACTACCCTCCACCACCACCAACTATCTTCTTCCTTTAAGCCAGTTCTGTATCCAAATGGCTACTTCTCCCTGTAGTCCGTCAGATCTAACCTTGTTAACCAGTCTCGCATGGGGAACCTTGTCGAACGCCTCACTGAAATCCATACAGATCATGTCTACCTCTCTGCCCTCATCATTCCTCTTTGTAACTTCTACAAAAAAGAACTCAGTCACGTTTGTGAGACAGGATTTCCCACACACAAAGCCATGTTGACTCTCCCTAAGCAGTCCTTACCTTGCCAAAAACATGTAAATCCTTCCCCTTAGAATTCCATCCAGCTACTTACCCACCACCGGCGTCAGGCTCACTTGTCTACATTTCCCTGGCTTGTCCTTACCATCCTTCTTAAACAGTGGCACTACGTTAGAAAACCTCCAGTCTTCCGGAACCACACTTGTGATTTTCGATGATACAAACATCTCAGTAAAGGCCCAGCAATCACTTTACTAACTTACCACACAGTTCTCTGGTACACCTGATCAGGTCCTGGGGAACTATCCACCTCTGCGCGTTGCAAGACATCCAGCACTTCTTCCTCTGTAGTCTGAACATTTTGCACCGTGTCACCATCTATGTCCCGACAATCTATATCTTCCATATCCTTTTCTTCAGTAAACACTGATGCAAAATACTTGTTTAGTAACTCCCGCATTTTCTGCGGTTCCACACAGAATCCGCCTTGCTGATCTTTGTAGGACCCTATTTTCTCCCTAGTTACCCTTTTGTCTTTTACATATATGTAAAAACACTTTCGGTTCTCCTTACTTCTATTTGTCAAAGCTAAATCATGTCTCCTTTTGGCCGTCCTGATATCCATCCTCAGTATACTCCTCATTCCTTTATACTCTTCACTCGTTCACTCGTTCTAAACTGTCTTTACCTTACACATGCTTCTTTCTTTTTTCTTTTTTCTGAACCCCACCCTCAATTTCTCGAGTCATACAATTTGAGGTTATGAACGTTCATAGGATGTTTACATGCGCAAAGTATATACTAAATTTGGAAGGTTTCGATGGGAGGGCGAGTTGGTCGGATAGGTAGTGTCTTCAGACAATATTATTAATCGTTTTGTCGAATGATTGTCTAAACACCAACATATTTTATCCATATCTACGTTTAATTGTGTCCATCAACATTTAATTAACAAATTACTGTCCAAACTTTCCCAATAAGACAGCCGACTGCAATGTTAAAATGGAACACAATGTGGAAAAATAGGATGAGATGCAATTTGATTGGAAAGACAGGGGCATAGACTATGTTCTAAATTAAAAAGAACGTCGGAGTTTTTACGCGCTGGTAGTCTTTGAGTCCTGGTTCGGGATTTTCTTCAGGTTGGTTTGCAATTTCACTTGGAGGGTAGGAAGAAAAATGAAATGTCAACATTTATTTTGAGCGTGCTGGAATGAAAATCCGTGGATATACTGCTAATGCTGTTTAAGGCTCCAGTATGACCAAATTTGGAATATCGTGTGTCAATCAATTTAAATCATCTTTGGGAGTCAGGGTATACAATGGGAACCAGAAGCAGGTTCTAATTTTGCCTTTTGATTATATGAGTGATCAGACTGAAGGGATATATCACCAAATTTTTGAATTGACCTCTGAACCTATTCTGTGTCACGACGTAGATTCCAGTGTTTGTGCAGCAACTCAGGAGCTGTAGAATAAATCCTACTTCTTGGACATACGTAGGCACATAAATCAAATAGCCCAGATTATCCATTCGTTCAAGCATTGCATACACGGCAAATACTGCCCACAGCAGGATGAAGTTGCCTGAAATCAGAAACAGAAAAACAATTGATTTTCTTCGGTTCTCCATCTCCGTGTCTCTGGGACACTCCCCATTGTTGTGAGTCCGGAGTCTCCTGCGGGCTCTGCTGCTCAGTACAATATGTCTGACGGTGAAAATGTTGAGCTGCAGAATCAGAACGAATGGGAGACAGGGTGAGAGAATATAGTGAACAATTTCAATTATGGCCCATAACTCTAAGTTGTCATCACTCAATTCTATCCCACAAAACATAGGACGATTAGATAAACGATATTTATTGTTATACATAAAATACCAGCTAATATTATTTAAACAGCTCAGTCCAGTCACTGTTCCGAGAACCACCGCCGCTGTTTTCTCATTACAATATTTAGTTTTGAAATTGTGACAACGAATGGCTACCAAACGGTCGAAGGTGAATGTGACTGTGAACCAGACTGAGCAATCGGATGCTGCATAAAGCAGGACAGCATGAATGTTGCACGCATGTATATCCTTCAGGAAAGTGAAGACTTCTGGATAAACAATTGGAATATGTCTCAATATCAGGTCAAGGATGATCACCAATAAATCTGCGATTGCCATGGCCATCAGATAGAGAGTGACACATCTGGAGAGTCCACACTTCCCACGGAACAGGATCACAATCGTCACTGTATTCACTGTGGAAAAGGAAACTACGATGTAACACTTAACGATTGATGAGTGAAGAAACTGCAATATTCAATGTTCACTTCAGCCATAAGCGGTGCACATTCATGACCGTTTTTCCCATTCAGAAGGCATAATCGTCAAAGAGTCCCTTCCAAATTCGCATTCTCTACTCTGACGTAGCTAATTATTGTATACATAGTTGCAGGAGAAAGTGATGGAACGTGTGGTGTTGGAAAAGCACAGCCAGTTTGGAAGCTTCTGAGGAGCAGGAGAGTCGACATTTCGAGAACAAACTCTTCATCAGCAATGAGGGAATAGCCCAATGGGCTGAGAGATCAATGGAAGGAGGTGGACTGTGGGGAAGGTAGCGGGAATGGGATAGATAGATGGTTATGAGGTATTATGGTGAAAGGTCAGAAAGGAGGTTGAACGGAATTGGTAGGAAGGAAGATGGACAGTTGGACAGTTCAGAGTTTAGTGTCGAGTCAGAATGTTGGCTCTGGAATAAATTGGAAAGAGGGATGATGGCGATTAATGAAACGCGTGAAATATACATTTATCCTGTATGGTTGCAGGGACCAAAGGTGGACGATGCGGCAGTACTTTCCATTTGTTGGGTGACTCGATGTTTGGTGTGGAGGAGGCCTAGGATGTGCATGGCCTCGGCTGAGTGGTAGTGGGATTTAAAGTGTTTGGCTACAGGGCAATAGGGTTTTTAGTGCATGTGTCTCAGAGATGATCCCTGAAACGTTCTGCAAGTAAGCGTTCTGTCTCCTTCAGTTGGAGGAGAGCACATCAACAGCAATGGACACAGTATATGATGTGTGTGGAAGTCAAGTTAAATCCCTGTCGGTTGTGGAAGGATCCTTAGGGGCCTTGTACTGTGATGTGCATGGAGGTGTGGGAGGAGGTTTTGTACTTTGTCCGGTGGCAAGGCATGATGCTGGGAGAGGATGGTCGGTTGGTGGGGGTCTTGGACCGAACGAAGGAGTCCTTGAGTGAATGGCCCCTGTGGAGCGCAAGTCTGGGTGGGGCGAGAAATATATTTCTGGTGATGTGGTCTGTTTGAAGGTAGTCGAAATGGTCGAGGATGACGCGTTGTATTTGCTGGTTGTTGGGACAGAAGGTGAGGACCATGGGGGCTCGGTGCTTGCTGTCATTGGATGGATGCACTTCAAGGAAAGATGCGCAAAAGAGGAAGAGATGTACTGGAGGGAGACTTCGATAAATGGTGGGGGAAATTGCTTTGTATTGAGTCTCTCAATGGAAACGAAGACGGAGAGGTACAGGAAAGCGAGGGATGTGGGCGAGATGATCCAGTTGAATTTGTGGCCACGGAATAAATTATTATTAAAATTCATGAACTTTTCAAACTCCTGGTGGGAGCATGATGTGGCGATGATACTGAGGAAATGGCCGGAAATGTTGCCGGTGCAGCTGCGGAAAACACACTGTTCCCGTAATTGAGGAAGAGGCAGGCATAGCTGAGAATGATGCTGGTGCCTCTGGCTACCAATCAAGCCAGCAGACAAAGCGGGCACAATGATAAATTGGCGCACTAATCTCCACATAGCTGAAAACAGGCACCAACTCACGGAAACCATTTCCGACGGCCCACTCAATCACGACCTCACCTGCCTCTACCAACCTCTTATGTCTCAGTCTCAAATCTCATAGTCCGGAGACAACGCACTGCCCGGTTCTAACTCCGACCAAAATTCACAAACCTGACTGCCCTGGTTGACCTAATGTCTCTCCCAGCTCCTTCCCCAAAGAACATGACCCAGCATACCTTGGCTTCATTCTGTCCATCTTGATCTAGGTTTTCCCCACATATTTTAGGGATGCCACCGTCTCCATGACTTCCGTTTGTCTGGCTCCCAAACTTCATCTTCAGACATTCTTCTCTCAAGAAAGCCTCCAAGACCACCATTAAGTCGTTAAACGATGACCCAAATCTCATTCTTCCACTGAAACGTTCGACTGATTGTTTGAAATGGACCTCATCCTCAAAAAAGTCTCCTTTCAATTCTCGCACTTCCTCTCAGGAAAAGGAGTAACCATGGGCATCCGCATAGGCCGCAGCTGCACATGCAACGTTCTCTGGTATGTGGAACAGTCCATTTTCCGCAGCTAACCTGACACCAATCTCCTCTATTTCCTCCACTTCATCAATGACTCGATAGGCGCCAGCTCATGCTCCTACGAGCAGCACGAACAGTTCATCAATTTTACCAGTACATTGTACCCAGAGTTCAAATTCACCAGGACCGTCTCGGGCACCTCTCTCCCCTTCCTGGACCTCTCCATCTTCATTTCCGTTGACAGACATAAAACATACATCGAGGTCAAGCTCACTGCCTCCCACAGCTACCTGGACGACACCTCGTCCCATCTTGGCATTTGTAAAAACGCTATCCATTCCTTCCAATTTATCTACCGCATCTTGTCCCAAGGAGGACTAATTCCACCAATGAAAATCCCGGATGTCTTACTTCTTCAATGACAGCAAATTCCCTCCCGCTGGCGGATGATGCACTCAAGTTCATCTCCTCCATTTCGATCACCTCTGCCCTTGAATCCCACCTCTTCAATCGTATCAAGGACAGAACTACCCGCTCCTCCCCGCTGCATCGTACCAATCTCAACATTCAACTAAACAGCTTCAGCCATGTTCGCCACCTGGGATGCATTTCACTTTCTACCGCTACCTGCATTCCACATAGATGATAACCACAGAGACTCCATTGTGAGGGCCACAGCATCCACTACCACATCGTCCACACCTGGCACCTTTCCTTGACACCACAGAAGGAGGAAAACTTGCGCCGACACGTTCAAACTCACCGCCGTCCATGGTCCTAACTGATCCTTTCGCATTTGCACGGAGATTTAGCTTTGTTTCCACACAGCATTTGTTGTGTCCTTTGGTTTTGGTGTGGCATACTCGACATTGGGGCGACAGGACGGATACTTGTGGAACATTTCTGAGAACATCTCTCGGAAACAGGGACTAAATAATCCCATCTCCCTGTTGCAGAACACTTTAACTTCCCCTCCCAACCGTCAAAACATGCAAGTCCTGGACCTCCTCCAACGGCATACTCTAGGCACCCGATGTCTGGCGGAAGAATGCCTCAACCTCCGCCCATGGCACCCTCCAACCACACGGGATCGATGCAGATTTCAC
This sequence comes from Chiloscyllium punctatum, assembly GCF_047496795.1. Lineage (NCBI taxonomy): Eukaryota > Metazoa > Chordata > Chondrichthyes > Orectolobiformes > Hemiscylliidae > Chiloscyllium > Chiloscyllium punctatum. The sequence goes on from NC_092789.1 coordinate 41,551,804, forward strand.
AAGTTTCTTGACTGTCCACCCATCCCACTCGCGATCCTATTCCAGAGCCAACCTTCCAGAGCCCTATTGAACTGCCCTAACTCTCCATTTTTCATCCCACCATTTTGCTCCAACGTCCTTTCCGGATAATCTCCATCATCGCCCACCTCCATCTAAAAATGGCATTCTCAGTTACCTTCCCCAGTATCACCCATTTATCTCTCAGGCCCCTTGGGCCACCCCCTCATTCGGAATGAACAGCTGATGCTCAAAACTTTAACTCTCCTCGGCTTCGTATGCTGCCAGAACACCTGTGTTTTCTAGCACCACATATTACGGCACGGGGTACATTCTGACAGTGTCTATGCGCGAGATTATCTGAATATATGAGTGTTTGCCACTGATTGTGTGTGTGTGTGTGTCTGTGTGCGAGGAAGCGCCTGTCTGCGCGTGTGTGTGTGTATGTGTGCGTGTGTGTGATAGAGAGATGGAAAAAGAGAGAGAGAATTTCTCTGTGCATTTGGGAAAGCATCTGAACGGTTTTGTGTGAGTGATAGTGGGTGTGTGCAGTTTTGCAAGAGCGAGAGTTTGTGAGAGAGTGTGTGCGTGTGTCTGTTTGACTGATATGCTGTCATCTTATATTAAATACATTAAATCTACCGACGCAGAATTCTGATCCAAGTATTCGCGGTCTATCAAACAAATATAGCCAACTACTGCTGAGGATTTCAGGTGATCTTTCCACATTTGCTCGTAGATAATTAGATCCATAGCTTCGAGGATAAGAAGCAGAGAATCAATCGAATTCGTGTCCGGTAATGACTACGTAGACAGTGTAATGTAGTCTGTTCTAACATAGCTTTACACTTCACCATATATACCAAGGTGAGTAAGGACGAATCAACGATCGATCTACGAGCAAACGTGCATCAGGAAGCAGTTCAGGACAATAAGTGAAGGGTACAACACGGATTAGACATTTGATAAGGACACTTAGCACTTACGGGGGACACTGACCGCAGCAAGTATTGGGTAGTATATCCTCTCAAAATCCTGAATTATAATTTGGATGTCCAAGTCCCCATTAATCCATGAATATGCTTCGGAGGATAGTTCAAGAATATGTGAATAGAAATCATTGAAATCCATGACGTATTTTCTGCCAGTGGGTGGAGGGTAATTCTGTGCAGTTAAGCCAGGAATCCTTTTATGCAGCAAAAAGACAAGTCCCTGAGAGACTTTATTCATTAATTGTGGAGTTGGCATTAATTCATCATCAACACCTGGGTTCCATTAACAGGATTGTTTATTCCATGTACAGTCACTGAGCAGATGACTTCATTTATCCCTAGGAATCCAGTACCTATTTTTGTTAAACTGAAATAAGCTTGTCAATCTAAACTCAGAAAATTGCAGAGTATATGAATCACTCTTTTTAGCTGGCTGAACCGAAAGCACTGGTCTTGGTCTTTTGGAATACAATGTAATTTAAAATAAATATTTATTTTGTTTTATGCTGTACATTGAAATGGTAGAACATGATTATTTTTAAACATTGAGGATAGTTCAAAGGATTCCTGCAAGTTTGGTAAGTAAGTCACCTCGCTCTCATTACTGACTTCATGCATGAGAATTTCACCCAATTCCAGTGCCTCGAGAAACAAGTTAGGGAACATCAGGTGGAGCTGGATGAACGTTGGGTCATTCAGAAGACGGAGGCAGTTATTGTGAGGAGATACAGGGAGTTAGTTAGTCTACAGCAACACGACGATGGTAGAGAGGTTAACGTCTGGATTAAGGAAGGGAAAGATGAGGCAGTGCAGGGATCTTCTGTGGTGATTCTCCGCAACAATTATGCCATTTTAGATATTGTTGGGGGAAAGACTAACCAGGCATAGATAATGGGAAAGAGGTCGCTGGTGCAGTGTCTATCCCTGCTGCTCAGTGGGAAAGGGGAAGAGGAGCAGAGCTTTCGTCATTGGTGAGTCCACAGTAAGGAGAAGCGATCGGAGGTTGCGTGGAAAAGAGAGTAACACACGATTGGTTTGTTTGCCTCCCAGGTGTCAACGTTCGTGATGTTGCAAGGCTTAGAAAGTGTGAACGCTGGAAATTCATTTCTATTAGATCTCCCCTCAACATTCTAAGCTCCGATGAATACGATCCCAGCATCCTCAGCCATTCATCATATTTTAGGCCTAACATTACAGGGATCATCCATGTGAAACCTTGCTGGAAATGCTCCAGTGCAAGTACGGATTTCCTGAGGTGTGGGGCCCAAAACTCGACATAATATTCTAAATGCGTCCTAAACAGATCGTTTTAAAATCTCAGTCGCACATCTCTCCTTTTACATTCCAACTCTCTTGAGAAAAATAACAAATGCACATCGTTCGTGAAAGTCGACACACACGTTGGTGCAGTTTTTTACAAGACATATAGATTGTTAGCTTTTATTAGTAGATGGATTGAGGTTCAGAACCAGGTCGTTCTGGAGCGGTGCAAAACCCTATTGCAGCCGCACTTGAATTGTTATGGATAGTACTGGTCATTGCTTTATTGGAAAGATGTAGAATCTTGGGAACGGCTTCAGATTTGATTTCCGAGGATGTTGCCTGGTATGGAGGGAAGGTCTTACGAGGAAAATCTGAGGGACATAAGGCTGTTTTCGTTGGTGAAAAGAATTGAGGGGGACTTGGTAGAGACTTATAAGACGATCAGAGGGTTGGATCGGGTGCACAGCGAGTGTTTTTGTTTTCCTCAGACGGTGTTGGCTAGTACTAGGGGACATTGCTTTAAATTAAAGGTTGACAGAGACAGGACAGATGGTCCGAGTTAGTTTCTTTACTCTGATAGTAGTAGGGGTGTGGAATGCACTACCTGAAAGAGTAGTGGACTCGCCAAATTTAAGGGCATTTAAATTGTCATTGCGTTTTCATATGGACGAAAATGGAATGGTGGAGTTTAGATGGGCTTCAGATGGGTTTCACTGGACTGCGTAACATTGACGGCCAGAGGGACTGCACTGTTTCATGTTCAAAGTTCCACGGCATTAAAATAAAAAAGATTAGATTAGATTAGATTAGATCAGATTAGATTAGATTAGATTAGATTACTTACAGTGTGGAAACAGGTCTTTTGGCCCAACAAGTCCACACCAACCGGTCGAAGCGTATACCACCCAGACCCATGCTTCTACATTTACCCCTTCACCTAACATCACGGGAAATTTAGCATGGCCAATTCACCTAACCTGCACATTTTTGGACTGTGGGAGGAAACCGGAGCACCCGGAGGGAAACCACGCAGACACGGGGAGAATGTGCCAACTTCACACAGAGAGTCGCCTGAGGAACCATGACAATAAAGCCCACTTGATTCGCAAAGCATCTGCACACATCCGCTCTCTTGGCCACCAAGGCTTAGTATCAGAGTGTACCATCTACAAGACGCACTGTAAAAAAAATACCAAAATCCCTTAGTTAGCCCCTTCGATATCAACGTTCATTTTCATTGCGAGTCACAAGGGCAGCAGACGGATTTTAGCACTAACCCCTGCAATTTCCCCTCCAAGCCACTCACCATAATGACTTGAAATATCTCATCATTCATTCACTGCCGCTCGATCAAAATTGTAGAAGTCCTTCCCTGATGGAATTACTGGTCAACCCTGAGCACATGGACTGCATTATTTCAAGAAAGCCGCTCACTGCCACTTTCTCACCGGGGCAACTACGGAGAGCAATATCTGCTGTCTGAGAACGCCTTCCAAATCTCATGCATGAATCGGATGAAGTGTAAGTGAAATACATCGATTGTTCATTCACTTTCACTCAGACAAAATCCCGCACCTGCCTCCCTGCCATTTTATTGCTGGTCTGTCTGCGGTACACGGACTGAGGCAGTTTGAGAAGGAGTTCAGCCCCACTCTCCTCAAGGGGTACAACTGGGAATTGGCAACAAAAGGCAGAACGATCAATATCGCAGACAAATATCCTGCAAATGAAAAGTAATGAAGGGTGAGTGAATACAATGGTGCTGTGGCTTCAGATGGACCTGTAGATTGGACTTCCTTCTGCCCTCCCGACTCTGTCTTGCTCCAATCTCGAGACCTGACTGTGAAACTGCTAACTTTATACAAGCATTTAGACATGACTGTAAGAAGCAAGGATCCTGACGATAGCAGAGGAACGTACAATCAGCAAACAGATCACACTGAGGTTCTCTCTCTCTTTCATATGTAATTCTTATCTCTCACTCTCCCCCTCATCAATCTCTCAGTCTCAATTCCTATCTCGACCGCAGCTATTTTTATTCCCTCACCGTCGTCATTCAATACCTGTTTTAGTCTTTCTCTGACGTTTTTATTCAAACACTCAATTCATTACTCAATATCAACTTTTTTTTCAATGATGTTTCCATGTAGGTCTCCCTTTCACTCATTCTTCTCTCCACCTGTTTGTTTAATCTCACAGACCTCTTCACCTTCTTTCTCCGTACCTCTTTACTCTCTTTCACAAGCTCAATTCTCTATCTCTTGTGCATTATACTGCAACGCCTATCTCTTTTTTTCCCTCTGCTCTTCATTATTCCCCCTTCTCTATTTCGCTTTCTAACTCCTTTTACCTTCATTCCGCCTTCCTCATTACTCTCTCTAACACATTATCCGTCTGTCTCTTTGTCTACATTCTTGTCTCCATCTCCATTTTTTTTTCTGAAATAATTTTGTTTATTGCATTTCTTGTCGCTTCCCATCTCTCCTCTTCCTTTCTCAATCTCCATTACCCTTCTGTCTTACTCCCTCATTTCTCACACTACGTTTAATTCTCACTCTGTCTTTTACCCCTTCTTCTGGATGTCTTAACTTTTCTCTGTAGTTCCACTTTGCGATGCAGTGTGTATCTCCAGGTCCAGCAGGATCGAAATCAGCAGCAGGCCTGGCTGGAAATGATGAATGCTGTCTTCACTTTGTCAAGAATCCTTCACATCAGTAAGTGATGAATGCATCCACCTGTGGCTATTTACTTACCTTTCAGCCTCCTACTATCAGTGCCCGCCTCCTCAAAATGACACGTTCCGAGGAACAAGAGCACAGCTTTCATTCGCACCTACAAACTTCCGAAATACCCCAGTGAGTTCGATGAAAAACAGGAGACACATTCAGCGGTTCGGAGACTCTGTAGTGAATAATCTCTGAAATTCTCGGCAAGGAGTAGCACCACGCGCACTTCTCAGCGAGCTCTTGACTTGTTGAATTGACAGTTCACAAACAGAGAACAGGCGAATTCGCTTCACTGTGCAATGGTTAGGCTCAGGACGTTGAAGTCAAGTACCCTGAAAAGAAGTGTTAAAAGCCTACCTACAACACTCCCCTTCCCCCAATCTACCCACTCTGGATTCAGGTGACATCTTGGGATATAGACTTGTTCTTTTCAACTTGTTACGAGCAGGATATGATTTCACCAGGCAGTTGACGAAGTAGAAAAAATTCTCCAGCGTGATTAAGGTTCTGAAATGCAGAGTGGTGGAGAAGTCGAGTGAGGGCAAGAGCGAGATACATGAGAGGAATGGACGAGACGAGAAAACAGCTGGTCTCCTGATCTGAAAGTTTAAAAGCAAGAGGCCCCCATTTTAAAGTGAAATGCAGGGGTTCAGAGGGGAGTTCAAAAAAAGTTTTCACCCACCGGCTGGTGGTGAGTCTGCAATGCCCTGCCTGTGCTGATAATTGCGAAGGGAAGATTCACTACCGGAAAGTGAACTTGGACGAGCCACTTGAAACGTCTGAAAACTAATGACTCTCTATCAAGCGGGAAAGGGGGTGTGCTGGAGACCGTATTTATTTTGGAAGAACAATGTGCAAAGGGTCTTTGCTGTAATATGAGATATTGCTCTTTACCCCTCTCAAATGCTATCGTTGCTTACAGCAACGATTACCATTGGAGCTCTTACAGTTTCTTCATGGCACAGTGGAAATCCCGTTCAACGGCAGCAGTACTCGACTCCTGGCACGGTTTTGTGTGTGTCCAGTATTCATTGATGCGTACTCCATTCAGGTGTTTGTGGCACAGTGTTAACGTTGCATCTCCCAGCGGCCCAGGCAGACACTTTGGGTACAAAAGTCAGATCAACTCTCAGGCAAACACGAAGTTAGAGCAGAAGGAGTAGGTACAGAATCAGGTCATTCGCCCACTGGTTATTCTCCACCATTCGATCGATTAGCATCATATTTGAATTTTAAGCAATACTGAAATAATAGCTGCGTAAACCAGTTCACTGTGGTTCTTTTTAAAGTAAAGTCCATCTGGTTCACGTCAGGGAATGAAGCCTGCCGTCATCACGCATTTTGGGCCACACATGACCTCATTACCACAGCAGGGATCGACTTTGAACTGCCCAATCTGAGCAATAGTCTTTTTTTATTGTTAAGTCAATTAATCTGTAGTACTTTACCAATCTAAATATCCAATTATTGCCCAGGATATTCTACCGTGAATCCTCTTCAGACGGGGAGAAGATTTAAATGTTTTAATTCACTTGGCATCAGATTCAAGAGCAACGTTTTACACTTTAATAACTGACCTCTTAGCACACCTCTAAAACTCTCATCTTAATTTCCTCTGCTGCTTCTCTGAAGCTGTAACATTGAAATCTGCACTCTGTTGTGTTACTGTACCGTACTTTGACGGTATGACCTTCCTGTATGGCATGGAAAACAACACTTTTCACTGTATCACAATACATGTGACAATACCACTAAATCTATTCTAAATTTGTGCTGAGTGTATTGGATGACATTGTCAATGTTTAACTGATTTGCTGTTATTTCTTTTAAAGTAGAATCTAACATGTTAACAATGACAGAAGTTAAGCTAACTATGGTTGTGTTATATTTGTCTCCATATCTTCTCATATAATGCTGCCTGTAGTTTTTCCAATTTTCTGGAAGAAAGGGATGATAAGGAACATAAGAGAATAAGACAAATAAGCAGAAATTCAGACCAACGAGTCTGCTCTGCCAATCAAACATGGCGAGTAAGTTTCTCAAAGTAATCTCTCGCCTTCTCCTCGTAAGCCTTGATCCCATTAACAATGAAAAACCGATCAATCTCTTTCTTAAATATATTCAATGACTCGGACTTCGCAGGCTTCTGTTGCAATGAATTCCACAGATTCACAATGCTGTGGCTAATGAAATGTTTTATTATCTCCGCGGTACACGGTCTTCACTTTTCTCTAAGCCTGTGCACTCGGGCTCTGGTCTGTCCTGCAAATGAAAACATCTCCCAACATTCACTCTATCTCGGCCGTTCAGTATTGTTTACATTTCAATGCGATCGCTGCACCATCCTTTTACACTATACAGACCTACAGACGGAACACGTTCCACATGTGTTTGTCCTGTCATTCCTGAGATCATTAGACAATAGACAATAGACAATAGATGCAGGAGTAGGCCATTCAGCCCTTCGAGTCTGCACCGCCATTCAATATGATCATGGCTGATCATTCCTAATCAGTATCCTGTTCCAGCCTTATCTCCATACCCCTTGACTCCACTATCTTTAAGAGCTCTATCCAATTCTTTCTTAAATGAATCCAGAGACTGGGCCTCCACTGCCCTCTGGGGCAGAGCATTCCACACAGCCACCACTCTCTGGGTGAATTAGTTTCTCCTCATCTCTGTCCTAAATGGTCTACCCCGTATTTTTAAGTTGTGTCCTCTGGTTCGGCACTCCCCCATCAACGGAAATATGTTCCCTCCTGCCAGAGTGTCCAGTCCTTTCATAATCCTATACGTTTCAATCAGATCCCCTCTCAGTCTTCTAAACTCAAGGGTATACAAGCCCAGTCGCTTCAGTCTTTCCGTGTAAGGCAATCCTGCCATTCCAGGAATTGACCTCGTGAACCTACGCTGCACTCCCTCAATAGCCAGAATGTCTTTCCTCAAATTTGGAGACCAGAACTGTACACAGTATACCAGGTGTGGTCTCACCAGGGCCCTGTACAGCTGCAGAAGCACCTTTTTGCTTCTATACTCAATTCCTCTTGTTATGAAGGCCAGCATGCTATTAGCCTTCTTCACGACCTGCTGTAACTGCATGCTTGCCTTCATTGACTGGTGGACAAGAACACCCAGATCTCTCTGAACAGCCCCTTTACCTAATTTGATACCATTGAGGTAGTAATCTGCCTTCCTGTTCTTGCCACCAAAGTGGATAACCAGACATTTATCCACATTAAACTGCATCTGCCATGCATCTGCCCACTCACCTAACTTGTCCAGGTCACCCTGTCATCTCCTAACATCCTCATCACATTTCACCCTACCACCCAGCTTTGTGTCATCAGCAAATCTGCTAATGTTATTGCTGATACCATCTTCTATATCATTTACATATATTGTAAAAAGCTGCGGTCCCAGCACAGATCCCTGCGGTACCCCACTGGTCACTGCCTGCCATTCCGAAATGGAGCCGTTAATCACTACCCTTTGTTTCCTATTAGCCAACCAATTCTCTATCCAATCTAGTACTTTGCCCCAATACCGTGCGCCCTAATTTTACTCACTAACCTCTTGTGTGGGACTTTATCAAAAGCTTTCTGAAAGTCCAGGTACACTACATCCACTGGATCTCCCTCGTCCATCTTCCGAGTTACATCCTCAAAAAATTCAAGAAGATTAGTCAAGCATGATTTCCCCTTCATAAATCCATGCTGACTCTGTCCTATCCTGTTACTATTATCCAGATGTGCCGTAATTTCATCCTTTATAATAGACTCCAGCATCTTTCCCACCACTGAGGTCAGACTAACTGGTCTATAATTTCCTGCTTTCTCCCGCCCACCCTTCTTAAAAAGTGGCACAACATTAGCCGCCCTCCAATCCTCAGGAACCGAACCCGATTCTATTGAACTCTGCAAAAATAATCACCAGCGCATCCACGATTTCCCGAGCCACCTCCTTCAGTACCCTGGGATGCAGGCCATCAGGTCCCGGAGACTTATCAACCTTCAGACCTAACAGTTTCTCCAACACCAAATCCTGGCAAATATAAATTCCCTTCAGTTCAGGTCCTTCAGGCACTGTTACCTCAGGGAGATTGCTTGTGTCTTCCCCAGTGAACACAGATCTGAAGTACCCATTTAATTCCTCTGCCATTTCTTCGTTCCCAGTAATATATTCCCCTGCTTCTGTCTTCAAGGGCCCAATTTTTGTCCGAAACATTTTTTTGCCTTGGACATACCTAAAAAAGCTTGTACTATCCTCCTTTATATTCTTGGCCAGTTTACCTTCGTACCTCATTTTTTCTCTGCGTATTTCCTTCTTACTAATCCTCTGTTGTTCTTTAAAAGCTTCCCAGTCCTCAGTTTTCCCACTTATCTTCGCTAAGTTATACTTTTTCTCTTTTAACCTTATATGTTTCTTTACTTCCCTCGTCAGCCACGGCCGCCCATGTCTCCTCCTGGGATCTTTCTTCCTTTTAGGAATGAACTGATCCTGCAACTTCTGCATTATACACAGAAATATCCGCCATTGTGCCTCCACGGTCTTCCCTGTTAAGGTATTGAACCATTGAACTCTAGCCAGTTGCTCCCTCATAGCTCCATATTTCCCTTTATTCAACTGAAATATTGTCACTTCAGATTGTACCCACTCCCTCTCAAATTGCAGATTGAAGCTTATTGTATTATGGTCACTACTTCCCAATGGCTCCTTCACTTCGGGGTCACTGACCAATTCTGGTTCGTTACACAATACCAGATCCAGAATCGCCTTATCCCTGGTCGGCTCCAGCACCAGCTGCTCTAAACATCCATCTCTGAGGCACTCCACGAAGTCTCTTTCTTGAGGCCCGATACCATCCTGATTCTCCCAGTCTACCTGCATGTTGAAATCTCCCATAACAACTGTAGTAACATCTTTGCGACAAGCCAATTTCAGCTCCTGATTCAACTTACATCCGACATCCAGACTACTGTTTGGGGGACTGTAGATGACTCCCATGAGGGTCTTTTTACCCTTAGTGTTTCTAAGCTCTATCCACACTGACTCTACATCCCCTGACTCTAAGTCCCCCCGCGCAAGGGACTGAATATCCTCCCTTACCAACAAGGCCACCCCACCCCCTCTGCCCGTCAGTCTGTCCTTACGATAGCACGTGTAGCCTTGAATATTCATTTCCCAGGCCCTGTCCCCATGAAGCCACGTCTCAGTTATCCCCACAATATCGTATCTGCCAATTTCCAAAAGAGCCTCAAGCTCATCCACCTTGTGTCTAATGCTTCGTGCATTCATATATAGAATTTTTAATTTGTTACTGCTCTCACCCTTCCCCTCAACCCTTATTTCACCCAACTTTACAGCATGATGCCTTTTCCAGTTTTCTGCCTCCTTGATACAGTTGTCTTTCTTGACTTCTCTTGTTCTAACTACCCCTTCAATTTCCTTTTTAAACATCCAGCTTGTCCCCTCCCCCCCGCTACTTAGTTTAAATGTAGCGGTGTTGCAGCAGAAAACCTGCCTGCCAGAATGCCGATCCCTGAGCTATTAAGGTGCAAGCCGTCTCTCTTGTAGAATATATGGTTAGAATAAAATATACCCCAGTGATCCAAGAACTTGAAACCTTGCTTCCTGCACCAGTTCCCCAACCACACGTTCAAGTCCATTATCTCCCGGTTTCTGGCCACACTAGCCCGAGGAACTGGAAGCAAACTGGAGATAACCACCTTGGACGTCCTGCTTTTTAGCCTTCTTCCTAGTTCTCCGAAGTCCTGAACCTCATCAATACATTCTTCCTGAAATAGGGGGCCATGAGGGCGGCACGGTGGCACAGTGGTTAGCACTGTTGCCTCACAGCGCCAGTGACTTGGGTTCCATTCCTAACTCAGGCGACTGACTGTGTGGAGTTTGCATGTTCTCCCTGTGTCTGCGTGGGTTTTCTCCGGGTGCTCCGGTTTCCTCCCACAGTCCAAACATGTGCAGATCAAGTGTATTGGACATGCTCAATTGCCCGTAGTCTTAGGGGAATGGGTGGGTTACGCGTTGGTGTGGACTTTTTGGGCCGTAGGCCCTGTTTCGACACTGTAAGTAATCTTTAAAATAATGCTCGCAATAGTCAAAATGTGGTCCAATCTGACTAGCACCTTATAAAGCCTCAGAAGTGCATCCCTATTATTTTCGTCTCACTCCCACCTCTCTTGCTGACAATCTTAAACGTGTCAATCCCTTACTTAACGAGAGGAAACAGAATATTTTTCCTTCCTCCGTTAACAGACATTAAATGATGTACCCCAGTCAAAGCCGTCCACATGCTATGACAATTTTTCTTAAGTTTTTGAAACTTTCACCTTATGTTGCCAGTATGTTATTTCATCTTGTCGAATATTTACCAGGGTCATGGAACAGGTTGATTGTCGGTTCCCATTCCCTCTGCTTGGAAGGAATTTACTGAGCTTTTCACGAATGAATCACAGCATTATTCGTTTCACAGAGAAATATAGAAACTATGAGCAGGAATAAACTGCTACAACATTCAATGTGACCTGGCTGATCGATCAACACAATCCCTGTTCCTGCTTTCTGCCTGTAGACTTTGACCAATTGAGCTGCAAGAACCATATTTAATTACTTACAAACCAAAAATTCAATGTTTTCACCTTGACTGCTTTCAGTGGCAGATAATTCCACAGTCTCCCCACTCACTTGGTCAGGAAAGGTCTCGTGCCTCAGTCCTAAATGGCTTATCTTGTTTGCCTTCGACTTAGACCCCACTTGGTTCTGAAGTCCTGTGATTATCAGCAACATGATTTTCTGCTTAGAATTATTAGAATTTATTGAATTCAGGACAATGAACCCCTCGAGCCATCCAATGAGGTCATGACGATTTTCTGAGAATACCCACTGTCTGCCCCATATGTCTGAGCCACAGTGAATATAATCCAAACGATCACATATTTCTTCATAGAACAGTCCCACCAACTCAGGAATCAGTTTGGTACACCTTTAACGAACTGACTCCGTAACTACTCATCCTCAGATGAGGAGGTCAAAATTGGAGCAGTAACGAAAGGAACATTACGTTATATTATATTTCGTTGTCTTACATTATGTCATGTCATATTACATTATACTATACTATCACTGGAGAAATAAAGAAGGTAACATTATGTTATATTATATTACCTTGTCTTACATTCTGTCATGTCATGTTACATTATACTATATTATAACTGGAGGAATAAAGAAGGTACTATTATGTTATATTATATTACCTTGTCTTACATTATGTCGTCATATTACATTATACGATATTAGGGGCTTCGGTGGAACTTTACAGAAGCTTTTAAAAACGTGAGGGGCATGGGTATGATGAATAGTCCATGTCTTTCCCCCAGGGTATTGGAGTCCAAAACTATGTGGCATATTTTTCAGTGTGGTGTGGATAGACTTAAAATAGGCAACTCTTTTTTCATTCACAGTGTGGTACGACCATGAAATGAATTGCCGGAGCAAGTGATGGCGACGGCTACAATGACAAAATTTAAAAGACATCTGAGTGAGATTTTAAGTAAGACAGGTTTGGAGGGATATGGACCAAATTTTGCTACATGTGATTCGATAAATTTAAGATATCTGGTCGTCATAGGTGACTAAAGGTTCTGTTTCTATGTTCTACATTTCTAAGATCTATGACTCCAGACCCACGTCACTATGGGTACTACTGATCTACTCTGTCGCAACATCTCCTTCTAGAACAACGGCACAATGATGTCCCTAGACCAGCTTCCAATCTGCATTTGACTCCAAACCAAAAGCACTATGGTTATAAGTCATCTGAACAATCTATATGTGACTCGAGATGTTTAACACTCAGTTTATCACTAATCTGCTCTATCTCTAATCTGATTCCAGAATAACAGCACTGTAAATATACTGATCTTCCCTGTCTCTTCATGTGACTCCCGACCCACTGCACGGTGACTACCACTGAACTGCTCTGAACATGACTCAAGACCCTCGGCATCGTCGTTACCACTATCTGCTTTGTCTCTGTTTCTCTGAACCCACAGCACTGTGGTTACCACTGTTCGACTCCGGCTCTACATGTGACACCAGAAGCACATCATTGTTGTTATTTCTGAACTGCTCTGTCTCTAAATGCAAATCAAGCCATACCGCACTGTGGTTTCCACTGATCTGCTCCTTCTCTACTTATAAATCCCAACACATAGCGTTTTGGTTACCACTCATCTGCACAGTACCTGAATTTGAACCAGCCCCACAGCAATGTGGTCAGTACCCACCTGCCATGTCCGTACAGGTGACTTCAGACTCACAGCACCATAGTTATGACTGACCTGCTCTGTGACTACAGGGTCATAGCACTGAGTGCACTATTAACCAACTCTGTCTCAATAAGTAAGACGGGGGGAAAATCTATGCTTAGCAATGATGTACTTTGTTTCTAAACGTGACTCCAGACGCTGAGCACAGTGATTACCACTGACCTAAGTTGTCTCCATACGTGACTCCAGACCCACAGCACTGTGGCAACCATTGACCTGCTCTCTCTCTACATTTGATCAGACCCACAGCACCCTGGTTACCACTGACTTGCTGTGAATCCACACGTGACTGTAGCCCCCAGAACTACAGTTACGACTTGTCTGATCTGTGTGTTTATGTAACTCCAGACCCACAGCTCTGTGGGTACCACAAAAGATTTATAAGGATATCGTAACGTTTGGTGGATTTGTCGTTGAGGATTAGTCTCAAGACGCTGATTAGAACATAGAACGTATTACAGCACAGCACAGAACAGGCGCTTCAGCCCACGATGTTGTGCGACCATTGATCCTCCTGTATGCACCCTCAAATTTCTGTGACCATATGCCTGCCCAGCAGTCTCTTAACTGTCCCCACTGCCCTTGAATCCACAACTGCTCCTGGCAACGCATTCCAAGCTCTCACAACTCTCTGTGTAAAGAACCCGCCTCTGACATCCCCTCTATACCTTCCTCCAATCAGCTTAAAACTTTGACACCTCGTGTTAGCGATTTCTGCCCTGGGAAATACTCTATTGACTCTATCTATGCCTCTCATTATCTTGTATACCTCAATTAGGCCCATCTTCTCCTCCTTTTCTCCAATGAAAAATGTCCGAGTTCAGCCAAACTAGACAGGTTAGTTCCACTGTATCCCATTCCTCCTGACCTTCTGAATGAGCCGACCATTGGGAACTTTATTAAATGCCTTGCTGAAGTCCATATGCACCAAATCCACAGCTCGACCCTCATCAACCTTTCTAGAAGAAGAACTCGATAATGTTTGTGAGGCGTGACCTGCTCCTCACAAAGCCGTGTTCATTGCATTCAATCAAGCCATGCTCTTCCAGATGGTCATAAATCCTATCCCTCAGAATCCTTTCTAACATCTTTCAGATGACAGACGTGAGACTTACTGGCCTGTAATTGCCGGGGATTTCCTTGTTTCCTTTCTTGAAGAGAGGAAGTACATTTGCCTCTCTCTAGTCCTCACGTCTGACTCCAGTGGAGAGCGAGGATGAAAAGATCTTCGCAAGTGGCGAAGCAATCACATTTCTCGTTTCCCAAAGCAGCCGAGGACAAATCTGGTCCGGGCCTGGCGACTTGTCAATTTAATTTTTGACAAAGCTTTCAGCACATCAGCTTCCTCTATCTCTATCCATTCCAGAATGCACACCTGGTCTTCCAAGGTTTCATTCACTACAAAGTTCGCTTCTTTCGTAAAGACTGAAGCAAAAAACTCATTTAGTCTTCCCTACCTCCTCAGGCTTCACACACAAGTTCCCTATGCTATCCCTGATCGGCACGACTCTTTCTTTGACCATTCTCTTATTCCTCACATAAGTGTAAAATGCCTTGATATTCTCCCTACTCCGTTCTGCCAAGCCTTTCTCGTGCCCCCTCCAGGCTCTCCTCAGACCATTTTGAGATCCTTCCTCGCCTGCCTGTAATCATCTAGAGCTGAGCTTGACCCCAGCTTACTCCACCTTATGTGAGCTACGTTCTTCCTTTTGACGAGAAGCTCCACCGCTCTCGTCATCCAAGGTTCCTTTATCTTACCCTTTCTTGTCTGTCTCAGATTGACATATTTATTAATCACTTGCAAAACTGCTCCATAAACAGTCTCCTCATGTCTATAGTGCCTTTACCATAGAACAATTGCTCACAGTCCATGCTTCCTAACTTATGTCTAATACATTATAGTTTCATCTTCGCCAATTTTGCATCATCCTCTCCTTCTCCATGGCTGTGTAGAATGTGAGGCAGTTGTGGTCACTATCACCAATATTCTCTCCCAACAAGATCTGATAACTGCCGCGGCTCGTTTCCGAGCACCAAGTCGAGCATGGCCTCTCCCCTTGTCGGCCTGTCACCAGACTGTGTTAGGAAACCCTCCTGAACGCACTTTACAAAAACATCTCCATTCAAATCTTCTGCTCGAAGGAGGTTCCAATCAATATTGGGAAAGTTAAAGTCACCCATTGCAACAACCCTACAACGTCTACACTTTTCCAAAATCCGCCGACCTATGCATTCTTCAATGATGGGCATTGGTAGGGTGCAAAGTGTTTGTCTTTTCTCCACCGTAGGGGAGACCAAAAGAAAAGAGCCTCTGTTTCAGGCTGAGAGGGGAACGATTGAAACGAGAACTGAGGGGCATCTTCCTTTCGCCTCGAGGATGGCGCATGCATGAAATGAACTGCCAGAGGAAGTATAAAAGACCGCAACAATAATATAATTTAAAAGGCAACTGGTTGCGTATTTCAATAGGAAGCAATTCGAGCGATATGGGGCAAATGCTGCCAAATGGGTTTAGATTGATTTCGAATATCTTTTCGGCATGGCCAAGTTGGAGAAAAGGTTCTGTTTTTTATCTGTGTCATTCTATGACGCGAGACACACAGCGCTGTGATTACCAATGGCACAATCTGTCTCTACATCTAACTCCAGAACCATACCATCGTATTTTCCCCTGACCTGCTCGTCATTACATGTGACTCCAGACTAGCACGACCTAGTTTTTACTGGCCTGCTCTGTCTATAAATATCCGCTGCCCTGTTGTTACCACTGATACAAGACACAGAACTGCACGGCACACCGAGGGGCCCATCAGCCCATAATGTTGCGCAAAACATGACACCAAGCGGAACTAATCCCTTATGTCTGTCCTTGCTTCATATCTCTCCATTCCTTACATTTTCATGTGCTCATCTAAACGTCCCCTACGTACGCTGATCGTTACTGCCTCCACCACCATCGTTGCCAGTGCATTTCAATATCCTACCACATTCTGTTTTACAAACCTGCCCATCACGTCTCCTGTGAACGTTCACCCTCAGCTTATGCTTCCACGAATAGACCTTTTAATTCTGGGGAAAAGATTCTGTCTGTCAACCCCGTCTTGTCACCTCATAATTTTACAGACATCAATCTAGTCTCCTCTCAGTCTCTTCTGTTCAATAGAGATTTTGCTCACCATTCCTTACCGATCAAACTCTGTAATCCAGGCATCATCTTGGTAAATCTCATCTGCACCCTCTCCAAAGCAGCCACATCAATCGTGTAATGTGGCGACCACAACTGAACGTGACACTCTAAGTGTGGTCTCACCAAAGTCTGAGAAAGCTGCAACATGACATATTGAATGTTTAACTAAATTCCCTTACCAATCAAAGCAAGCACACCATATGACTAATTTACCACTTATCTACTTGTTTGGCCACTTTCAGAGAGCTATTATCTTGAATCACAAGTTCCTTCTATACATCAATGCTGTTCTTCGTACGACTATTAACTGTATACATTTCCATAAGGTTTGATCTCCCAAATTGCAGCACCTCATACTCATCCAGATTAAACTATATCTGACATTACCCTGCCAATATCTGCAACTGGTATGTATTCCCAGTATCCTTTGAAAAAACTCTGTACTATACACAAGTCTTCCGATCTTTGTATCATCTGCAAACGTATTCACCTGCTCATGTACATTTTAATCTAATTCCTTTTTCATACAACAGAACATAGTAGATGTCCTAAAACGGATCTTTGGAGAAAACCATTAGTCACGGACCTCCAGCAGGAAAGGCACCATTCCACCATTATTCTCTATGGACAACACAATTGTCAATCCAAGTTGTCAAGTCCCCATGTATTCCATTAATCTTTATTTTCAGAATGAGTCTACCATGTAGGTTCTTTTCAAAGCCTTACAAAAGTCCATGTAAGCAAATCCTCTGGTTTACCCTTATCAATGACATTTGAGACCTCCTCAGATAGATCAGTTTAGTTAGTGAGACATGACCTGCCCTGCAAGAAGTTATGTTGACTGCACCTAATTCGGTCATGCTTTTCCATACGTGCGTAAAACCTATTCCGAAGAGTTTACTCCATTAGTTTCCTACCACTGATGTGAGACTTATTGGTTGATAGTTTCATGGATTATCACTACTTCACTTCTTGAATAGGGGACAAGATAGCCTACTCACCAATCTTCCGGGATCTCTTAAATGGTTCGAGAGGACCACTTTCTTAGTCAAAGCTTGAGCAATCGCCTCATTTCCCTCACTCAATAAACTGGAGTAGCTATTATCAGGCCTTGGGAAGCTATCTGCGTTGATACTCTTCAAGTGATCCAACGCCACCACTTTCTTGTTCTTTAATGTTCGAGCCTATAGACATGCTCCACAAATATCTCCCTATCCTCCATGTCGTTTTACGGAGAGAATGGTGATGCAAAGTATTCACTTTGGAATTTAAACATCCTCTGCCTCCAAGCATAAGTGCCATCCTGTATTCTTGAGTGGTGCTACTTTCTCCCGAGAAATACTGCTGTTCTTATTATATGTATAGAATGCTTTGGGACTCTCTTTAACTTGAATTCTCAAGGACATTCCATGGCCCCTTCTTGGTCTCTAGTTTCCCGCTTGAGTACTTACCTGGTTTCCAAACATTATTCACTGGCCCGTACTATTTTAGCTTCTTAAAACTTACACATGCATCTTTTTCTCTTTTGAAGAAATTCACAGTCACCCTCTTTTTCATATGTCGCTTACCTTGCTATCTTTGTCCATCCGCCTGACTGGAACATATCGGTCCGGAACTCTCTACACCAGATCTTCATAAATTCACACATGTTACATGTTGTCTTGTCCGATAACTGCGTCTTCCAATTAAAGCTCCTTAGCTCCTGTCTCATGCTGATGTAAATTGCCTTCCGCCAGTTTTGTACCTAACCGAACCTCCTGACTTCTCCCTGTTCATAGCTATCTTAAAACTTAACAAGCTGTGATGACTGTTTTCAAAATGGTCTCCCACTGAAAGGTCATCACTTGACCAGGCTCATTAGCCAACACAAGTTACACTGTGGCCGCTCTGCCTGTTGGGCTATCCACATACTGTTTCAAGAAACAAACACATCCATTTAAGGAAGTCCACTCTGTTTCCCGCTCTTGCTGGAAGGGACTCCCAATGAATATTGGGGAAGTTAAAGTCACCCATTATGAAAATTCTTTTATTACCTAATCTTTCAATAATCGACCATGTATTTGTTCCTAATTGCTGTTTGGAGATCCTACGTTAGAATCCTGGCGAATTGTTTGCACCCACCTAATGTTTCAGCTCGAGCCCTCTTGCCTCAATGGATGTGCCCTTCTGCATTTCCTCTCAGAGTGAAGATGTCACATTCTGCCTGATTAGTAATACAACTCCTCCATATATTTTACATTCTTCTCTATCCCGTCTAAACCAACGAAATCCTGGAGCCTTTCCAGTCGCTTTCTCAACCACGTCTCTGCAGTGGGCACAACATCTTCCTCTTACCTAATGATCCAAGTTCTCCGCTCATTTATTTTACCGGTTATATTCCTTGTATTGATGTAAACACACGTTAGACCATGAGTGCTGTTGTGTTCATTCACCCGTCTCTGCTTTTCCCTTCTTTCTGATTCACTGGTCTTAGCACCAGCCTTCCTGTCAATCTCTTCAATTGTTGTCCTGCTGCTGTAATTGCATTCCCTGCCACGCTAGTTTAAGCCCTCCCATGTAGTAAGACCGAAAGTTGCAGCGAGGATATTGGTTGCTCTCCACTTTCGGAGCATTCAATGCCTCGTTTACAGTTCACCCTGGCAGCAGGAGAGCTTCAATTGAAACAAGATCCAAAAAAGCCATGCACTTTGCATCAGTTTCTTCTCCATGTATTCATCTCCCCTATCTTTCTATTCCTTGCAACACTAGTACGTGACCCTGGCAGCTCTTCAGAGATTAATATTGTTGAGGTCCTGCTCTTCAGCCTCTTTCCAAATCCCTCTCCTCATTCTGCCGCATCTATAGTGTCTCCTTGTATACTTCCAGGCCCGCAGCATGAGATTCGATCCTCACAACACTCTGGTTATAATTGACCTGCTCTGTACCTGCATATGGATGCATTCCCACAGCATTTAAATTCATAGTAACCAGAGTCACAGCGCTATCGTTACCGGTGACATGGAATTTCCGTGCAATTGTCTACAGACCCTCAATACTGTGTTTCCCAATGACCTACTCTGTTTCTACAGGTAATTCCAGACTCCCATCACCGTGGTGATCACTGATCTGTTTCAGTTCCAGCAATAACTCCATATGCATAACACTGTTATTCCCGCTGATCTTCTGTGTCTATACATTTGCGGCCAGACATATGGTATTGTGATTAGCACTAACTTGTTCTGTCTTCACAAGTTCATCCACACTCACAGCCGTATTATTATCACCGACTTACGCTGTCACTACATGAGACTGTAAATCCACTTTGTCATGATTGAAGAAGTGACGCAACTGGTGTTCTCTCGCTAGTATGCCAGCAAGCAGCGCACATTTTCTCTCCTGCTCCTTCCCAGTGTGCCTCCAAATCCCCCTCCTGTCCTGGAGCTGGGAGAGTGATGTACTGGAGATGGCCACACTGCCCACATGAATGGAACATCACGCTCCCCTTCCCCAAAGGTAACAGATGAAACGAAGAGCCAATTACATTGTCTGCGGGCTGCTGTTTGTGTCTGTTCGATCAGAGATTCAGAAAGGCTAGGAGGTTACCTTCAACGCCGTTCCAGATCTTATGCTTTTCAATTCCCAATTGTGTCCCCTCATTGGACTGAGGAGAGCAACTGCTTTCTCTTGACTCTTGCTCCTTATGAACCACTTCACATGAAATAGGCATTCACAATATTGTCTCTGCCCCAATGAAAACAACCCGTTTAAATCCAGCCTCTCACCGAAGCTAAAATGCTCCATTGAACAGAGAAGCGAACAGCACAGGAACAAACAATTCTGCAATATGTCTGTGAAGACAAGTGTACTCTTCCAAAGCAATCCTATCTGCCTTCCCATGGTCCATAACGCTGTACACATTGCCTGTTCTTCTATCTATCTAATTGCCTGATAATTTTGCTATTCTATCCAAGTCCATCACCTTCTTTGGCAATCCTTCCCAGACATTTACAACTCTCTCTGTTAAACTAAAAATGTCTCATGCTTATCATTTTAACATGTCCCCCCACCTTAAACCATTGTCCAATAAATTTCCAACCTGGGCAAATGATTCCGGCTAGGTAACCTATCCAAGCCCCTCACCGTTGTATATACTTCTTTCAAATCGCCTCTCAGCTCCAAAACCAGAGCACGAACTGCTCAAATGTTGTCAAACGGCTGTTGGTAACCAGTCGTCTCTGATCCAAGGAACATCCTTGTAAACCTCTTTCCCTGCCTCTCCAAAGCGTTTACATCCTTCCTTGTGGGCGGCACATTGGCACAGTGGTTAGCACTGCTGCCTCACAGCGCCAGAGACCCGGGTTCAATTCCCGCCTCAGGCGACTAACTGTGTGGAGTTTGCACGTTCTCCCCGTATCTGCGTGGGTTTCCTCCGGGTGCTCCGGTTCCTCCCACAGTCCAAAGATGTGCAGGTCAGGTGAATTGGCCATGCTAAATTGCCCGTAGTGTTAGGTAAGGGTTAGATGTAGATGCAGATGTAGGGGTATGGGTGGGTTACGTTTCGGTGGGGCGGTGTGGACTTGTTGGGCCGAAGGGCCTGTAAGTAATCTAATCTAATCTATGTTGTGGCGACATGAACTGCAAACGATCCTCCAGTTGTGGCCACACCAAAGACCCACATGTCAGCTAAGCTACGACAGTGTAAAGATCATCAATGCATAATAACCATTTTCTGAGCTCTCCCTTCCTTCCTGACATTTTGTTAAGACATTGACATGAAAGTGAAATGAGACATGAAAAATCAATGTTTGTAATGTCACCCAGTTTTATTCACGTAGTTTAGAAAGCAGTGAGGCAGCGATCATTCAGTTGAAACAATACCATGAAGCCTGAATTGATGAGAAAACAGAACTCTCCAATCAGAAACACAGATGTTTTGCAGTGTTGCATGTTGCTCTTCCCTTCTTCGATTTCACAAACGTACGCAACACACTTGTGAAATGGGGCACACTCCTTTAACCCTCGTTGAAATACCCTTCTCACATGGTACACCGCTACAGTAACTCCCTTCTAAAATACATTAAAATATTGGCGCTACGAGAGAGAATAAAAAGAAAAACAAAGATTCGTTGATGTTAACAGTCAGATGCGATATGACATCCACCTGCACCTGACACAGATACGCAATGCCAGAACACTGCAGATTTCACCCTTGCTGTTCTAACCAGACATTCTTGGAGTTGGAATGGTGCATATTGCTTGATCTGTGTTCCAATAATTGTTCGTGCAGACCAGAACTGGATGCAGTTCTCCACGTCCAACCTCATATTGGTACAGTCTACTGACAACTGCGAAGTGCGTTCTCACTGTGAGGTATTGGGGTGAGGAATTGTGATGTACTCAAGCAGCTTGCCTTCAGGGAGTGAAAATGCATCGACAATTTTGGCGAGCGTAGGAATGGAACGATCCCAAAGTCAATAACTCTGTAACTTATTTACCCAGAGAGGTGCTGGGATTTGGAATGCGTTGCCTTGGAGAGTGGCAGAGGCTGATTCCACAGCAGGTTTCAAAAGAAACCTGGATGTGGAGTTCAATGGAATGAATTTAGATGGGCTATCAAAATAATACAGGCGAATGGGGCTAGATGGACAGCACTTTCCAGCATCAGGACATACACGATTGTAAGAATGCCCTATTTTAACTGTACAATTCCATGATGATTATGTGACAGAGAACTCAACAGGTCACGGTAAGGAAGGTTGCTTCAAGATCGGGATTAAAAGAGACTGGCGTCTGTGAGTAGGTACACGAACGGAGAACAGACGCCATGAGTCAAGATCAATAATGCCAGCTCACTAATAAAGCGTCGAGAACAGAATTCCAACTTGGACAAACTCAGATTCCACGACGTTTTTCAACCTGCATCCATTTGCAGACACTGGACAAGAAATTGGACGTGCAGAAGGCGGCCGTTTAGCCAGTCAAACTTGCTCTTCGATTTGATGATATGTCAGTGCGGATGTTTGACTGGGGTGCACTTTTTTTTAATATAAAATCGCACGGCATCAGTTTATAGTTCAACAGGTTTATTTTAAAGTGCAACCGGAGAGCGCTGCTCCTTTGTTGCGTATCTCGTGGAGTAGGATTATAGGACACAGAAGCATTTAGAGCAAAATATCAATATGTCATACACACATGCAATATATTAAACAAACAGAGGTTGCTGTTCAATCTTTTGTCTTTTAGAATGGGTCTGCAGGTTCAGATTCCTTAATATGTAAATCCCAGAACTTCTTTCAAGTTGTATTCCCGAGATAATTAAAGGTTGTAGTTAAGAAGAAGTCACACCATCGACTTTTGTGCGTTTCTGTGTGCATGTGATGGTGAGAGATCGTGAGAGAGAGAGTGTCTGTGCATGTATGTGTGGGTGGGAGAGAGGGGGAGTGTGTGTGTGTCTGTGTTTCTGCACAAGTGTGTCTGAAAAAGAGTGTGTATCTGCAAGATGGTCTGCGTACGTATGTTCGAATGTAAAACGGTGTGTGCATCTGGCGTCATGACTGAGCTGATCATCTACACTTCCCTTTCCTACAACTCCCGGATAATTGCTCGATTCCCATCCTGACTGAAAATCTGTCAACCTCACCCATAAACGTACTGAATGAAAATGCACTCTATGCTGAAGAATTTCACCGTTTCAATGTCCTTCAAAAGAAGATAACATTCTTCGATGCCGACTTAAATGGGCTATACTTTGTTCAGAGCTGATGCACTCTGGACCACAATTCTTTTACAACGGTAAAAAACATCTCCTGTTCTCCACTGAATATTTTTTCTCAGAGTCCTTCATGTTTCAGCAAGCTGAGATCTCATTCTTCTCAACTCACACCAATATTGTCCTGTACTACTCAATCTCTTCATAGCTGATGTTAGTTCGGTGATCTTCTCTGGATTGCCTCAAATTCTGCTCCGACTGGAAACAAAGAAATGGTTGAGGAGCTGAATGAGTAATTTGCGTCAGTCTTTGCTGTGAAAAGGGTGACTAACATCTTTGGGGGGTGGGGGTAGACAGCAGAAATTAGTACGGTGGCCAGCAACATGGAGAAGGTGGTGCAAAAAACGGAAAATATGGAAGTGTGCAAATTACTTGATATAGATGGGCTACGTCCAACGGTTCTGAAGCAGATAAGTGAAGCGATAGTCGAGCCTTCAATAGTGATCTCCGTGGTGTCACTAAATTCAGGGAGACTCCTAGAGTACTGGAAGCTTACTCATGTTAAATCCCTGTTTCAGAAGGGAATAGGGAGAAAGACGGGAAATTACAGAATGAAAAGCCTGACTTCAGTCAATGGTCAGATTTTAGAACCATTGTGAAGGGTGGGAATTCTGAATACTTAGAAATGCATCATAAAACAGGGCAAACTCAGTATTGTTTTATCAAGGGGATTTTTTTAATTTTTGAGGGGACACAGAGAAGGTTTGACCAAGGAGAGCCAATCGATGTTGTCTACCTCCACTTCCAGAAGGGTTTTGATCAGATGCCGAAGGAAATAACATAGTAGGAAACAGCCGGATGTTGTCAAACGCCAGGTACTAGCACACAGAGAAGATTGACTGTCTGGCAGAACGCAGAAACTGGGATAAAAATAGAAAAGAAACCCATGGCCAGTGGTTTTCCACAAAGCTCAGTGGTGGGACTACAGCTTTTCACTTCATATATTAGCGATCTACATGAAACAACTAAGAGCATTTTGGCTAAGTTTGCAGATGAGACAATGAGAAGTAAGGGGCTGGTAAAATTGAGGAGACATGGGTGCTTCAAACAGGTTTAGAGATTAGGAGAGCTGGTAGAAGTATGCGTTATTTTCTAAATGGGCAGAAAAATCGGAAATCTGAAGTTCAAAGGGACTTAGAGTCCTGGTCTATGATCCTCTTCAGGTCAACCTACAAGTTGAGTCGGTAATCAGAAACGCAAATAGAATTTTGCCAAGCATCTCGAAAGACAAGAACAAAGACGCACGGATGTACATCTGAGGCACTGTAAGTCTGGTCATTCCACAGTTGGAGTATTGTGCACAGGTTTGGACCTCATTCCTCAGGAATGATATATTGGCTCTGCAGCGGTCTGGAAGGTGTTCACAAGAGTCATTCGAGGAATGGAAGACTGAACATTTAAGGAAGATTTGCATACTCTGGGACTGAACTCGATGGAGTTCAGAACAATCACTTATACCTGATTGAAACTTTCAGAATACTGAAAGTCTTGGACAAAGTGGAATTTGGAAGGTGTTTCCATTGTGAGAAAAAAACGAGGAATCGAGGAGTTAGCCTTTCAGTGTAGGGAAGTACTCTCAGTATGGAGATAAACAGAAACATTTCAAGATAAGGAGTGTTGAATCTATGGGATTCATTGCCACAGAAGTTCATGGAGCCAGGTCATTTAGTACATATAAGATTGACATAGTTAGAATCTTGGTTGCGAAGGTGATCAAAGTTTACAGGAAGAAAGTGTGAAAATGGGGTTGAAAACTCTACCAGCCGTGTTTAATGGCAGAGCACACTCGCTGGGCGATATGGCCCAATTTCTGTTCCTGTGGTCTTCTGATCTTATTATCTTTCCTCAGATAAGATGCCCTCCGTTACTTATAGTATTCCACCAGTGTTTTTACGAGTGTTTTGTTCAGTCTTAGCAAAACGTCCTGACATTTACATACCAACCTCACGGAACAGCTATGAATGCATTTTTGAACAAACCTGTGGGAGCTGTTTTTGAATCACACTGTTCAGCGATGTGGTTATACGCATCTGGAGTAGGTACGGTCTGAAACCAGTCCTTGCCGGTTTGCAGTTGTGACATTTCCATTGCAATACTACAGCTGGCTGTCTTTTAGATGCAGCATGTGGATATGGCGACTGAGATGACAGGGAATAGGTACTTGGTCGTCAATACGTAAAAAAGTCAAAAAAAAAATCACCCAAACAATTTCTGAACCCAGTGGTAATTCCAATCAGTGTTATACAGATTGGATTTCTTTCTCTTCAAAGATGACAAAACAGTATGTGCTGACGGATTGGACACAAATGAGACATACAGATGGCAAAATACATCGAAAGAACAAATCAATTACTGTTCCAAGCCATGCTTCCCATGTTTGCCAAAGCGGAGACTAAAAACCTCTGCAACTAAGACATAAAGTAAAACTTACCAATTGTGGTGGCTTCCATAAATACCAGGGTTCCAAGTAGGAATAACAGTTTCGCCCACATCATCGTTGTGGTTGTGAGAGAAGAAACATTCATCCTCTCTTTATGGGTTCTCAGATTACGCTGGTGGTATCAATTATTGATGCAATGGCGACTGGCTGCACTTTACGTTCAAATAAGGTGTAGATCACTAACTCAGACTGACAGTAACTGGAATGAAAAATTGGAAATATCTCCTTAACGCTTACATCATAAAGCAAGCAGAGTTAAGATCCTGAGTATTGAGTGAACTGTCGAGGATTGAAGTCAAATTTTCACAAGTATGTAGGTACAGGAATAGGCGATTTGGCACATTGAGTCTGTTCAGCTGCTCAGGAAGATCATGTCTAATTTGTAAGACAACTCCATATGCAAGGCTTGGGACCATATCCCTTGCTCCTCTGCCTCAATGAAAATTATCAATCTCACATTTAATTATAACAATTGAATTAGCATCGCTAACCATTTGAGGGTGTCAGTTCCAATCCTCCAGAACTGTTTTAGTGTAGAACTGGGTTTGGTCATCTTTCCAGCATTGCCTGACCCTCGTTCTCAGACGATAATTTGGACATCTCTGATTGAGGGCAAACACTGAATGCCCAACCCGAGTTGTCTCTGTGAGGATGTGGTGGTGAACTGCCTTCTTGATTCGCAGTAATCCATACGTTGCAGTTTACCCACAATGACCGAGGGCGCGAATTCCGTGATATTGTACCAGCACATATTTGACTTCAACGTAAACTTGTGCACATTGTTTGTTTTTATATACCTTATCTTTCCCTGTGATTCATCCGAACCTTCGATTACATGTACCAAGAACGTTCCAGATGCTGTGAAATTGCAAGCCTAAATAAAGAACATAGAACAGTACAAAACAGTAAAGGCATTTGGTCCTCAGTGTTGTGCCAGCCTTTTATTTTACTCTAAGATCAGGCAAACCGGCATACCTTTCATCGCACTAATAGAATTAAAATCTCCACTGTGTGGAAACACATCATTTGGCCAACAGGACCACATTGGTCATCTAAAGAATATCTCACCCAAACCTATTGCCCCACACCTATGAATCTACATTTCCACTGCCTAATATACCTGGCCTACACATCTCTGACCACGAATGGAAATTTAACATGGCCAATTCACCTAGCATGCACATATTTAAGGCTCTGAAAGGAAACCAGAGCACCAGGAGGGTAAGCACGCAGAAAAGGGGAAAACGTGCAAACTCCTCATAGACATTCCAGTGAGGATGGTATCGAACCAGGGTCAGTGGTGCTGTATAGCAGAAGTGCTAACCACTGAGCGAACGTGCCGATGGACTAGAGCTTAAAAACATATCTGATTTTATTACCACTTTTGACAGTATATTCCACACACCCACCACTGCCTGTGTAAACAAACCAGCTCTCTCATCTTCTCTGAATATTCCTCCAATGAGCTTAGCTTTTCCCCCTCGTGATAGACATTAACGTTTTGGGCAAAAATCTGTTAATCGATTCTATCTATGATTCTCAACATGCTGTGCAAGCAAATCAAGTCATTTCTCATAAATCATCGCTCAAATGAGAAAAGTCATTCCTTGCCTCATCCTCCCTTCATAACATATGCTCTCCAGTCCAGTCAGTATCCTGGGAAGACCTCTCCGCACTTTCTGTCAATCTTTCTTTTAATGAGGCGATCAAACTGCATACAATGTCCCAAGAGTTGTCTTACAGTCGTCTATAGAGCTGCAGCATAACCGCGCAGCTGTTAAACTCAATCTCCATGCTAAAGAACGTGAACACATCGTGCACCTCCTTTGCAAAACTGTCAACTTGGATGGCAACTTTGTTGGATCTATGGACATGGTTCCCTCTGTTCCTCCGCATTGCCAGGAATTCTACGTTGCGTTACCATTCGACCTTCCAAAGTGAATCACTTCACACTTTTGCAGGTTGAACTTCACCTACTACTTATCAGCCAATGTCTCCATCTTTGCAATGTCCCGCTGCAATCTACAACGGCCCTCCATACTATCCACAACACCACCAAACTTCACATCATTGGTAAACTTATGAACCCACCTTTAATTCCTCACTAAAGTCATTGATAAAAATCACGAAGATCAGAGGTCCTAGAACTTTCACCGTGGAACCCCACTCGTCACCGAATTCCCGGCTGTAAATTTTCCATTTACTATCATTCTCCATTTTCTATGTGCCATCCAATTCTATATCTGGACATCCAGCTTCTCTTTATCCCTATCCTCCTTATTTCCTGAATAAGCCTAAAATGGAGAACTTTAACAAACGCCTTGTGAAATTCCATATTCACCACACCGACTGCTCGACCTTTATTAACATGCGTTGTGAAATCCTCAAAGAATTCAATAAGGTTTGTGAGGTATAACCTGTCGCTCACAAAGGTATGCTGACTATGTCTCATAAAACTACTATTTTTAAGTAATCATAAATCCTGTCTCAGAAAATTATACAAATTTTTGCCCATCCCCGACGTAAGATTCGCTAGTCTGGAATTCTCAGAAACATACGAATATCTTTTCCTGAAAAAGGGAATAACATCTGTCACACTCCAACGATGTAGCACTAAACCAGTACACAGTAACGAAGCAAAGATCATGGCCAGTGGCAAACTCTTGCATGGCTTCCTGAAATATCCTAGAGTACATTCTGTTATCCAAAGGGATTTATGTATTCTTGCATTTTTCAAAATATTCAACACCACCTCCTTCCTAACATCAACGCCTCGATTATATAAATCTACTTCATGCTGTCACCAGAAACGTCAAGGGCGCCATCTGTTGCGAATACTGAATCAAGGTATTTATAAATGACTTCCTCTGAGTCCAGGCGCAAGTTCCCTCCACAAGCCCTGATCGGCCCGAACTCACAGTGGCCATCCTCTTGTCCCTTAAATATGTGTGGAGTGCTTTCGAGTTCCGCTTAATACTAGGCTCTATTCCTTTTTATGGCCCCATCCAACTCTCCTAAGTCCACTCTTCAGGTCTTTGTAAACTTCTGAAACCCTATCTGATCATTGCTGGCTCAACCTTAAGTAAACCTCCTTCTCCCTCATGACAAGACGTTCCATCATCCTTGTCACACAAGGTTCTTTCAACCTAACATCCCTTCCTTGTCGCAATTGCACAAACCTATCCAGCAATATTAGCTGGAGCTTCCGAAGCAACCTTCACGTTTCTGTCGTGCATTTTCCTGTGAACATCTATTCCCATTTAGGAGCCTCCATTGCAGACTGATAGAATTGTGATCCCCCCTCCCCCAATTACATACCTTCTCAAACCGTTTTTTCCTACATTCTCCACGAGAAACGTAAACGTCTGGGAGTTGTGATCACTGTCGCTGATAAGCACTCGCACTTGCGACCTGAAAACCTGGTTTGCTTCATTGCCAGACGTCAAATCCAATGTGGCCTCCCCTCCTGCCGACCTATCCACAATTTGAGTCAGGAATGCTTTCTGAACACACCTCACAAAATCTGCTCCATCCAAGCTGTTTGAAATAAATAGATTTCAATCATTATTAAGGATGTTAAAGTCACCCACGATAACAATCCTGCTACTTCTGCATCTTTCAAAAATCTGACTCCCATTGTCTTACTCCGTGCCTCTGTTGCTAATGGGGTGACTGCAGAACAACTCCCAATAAAATGACTGCTCTTTTGCTGTTTCTGACTTCCAACTAGACTGACTCTGGAGAAAAACCCTCCTCCACGATCTTCCTTTCTGCAGCTGTGACATAATCGCTGATTAGCAATGCCACTCCCCCACCTCTTTTAAGAAAACGTCCATTCTGGTTTGAAACGTCTAAACCCAGGTTCATCCAATATCACACCTGCCTTTTGATATCCTAGTCTCAGTAACGACCACAACACAACAGGTCGAAGTATTGATCTACATTCTGAGTTGCTCACATTTATTCTTGATTCTTGTATTAAAATAGCCACAATTAAACCCATTACAATGACTGCTCCTTTGCACCATCAAGTGCTAGCCCCTTCTCAGAAATCCTCTGCAGGATGTGTCTAGCACTACACGACCTACCGCACCATCTGTTCCAAGCCCCCTACCTCTTTAGTTTCAACCCTCCCAAAGAACTCTTGGAAACCTCACGCAGAGGGTATTATTGTCCCTCCAGTTCAGGTGCCCCCCCCCCCCCCCCTCCACTTATTTACAGGTCCCATCTCTCCAGAATGTACCCAATAGGATTCGGAAATAACTGCATGGAGTTTACTCCGCCATTTAATTCTGGACAATAACTTTCTCATTTTCATTTTTCCACTTAACCCCGTAATGTTTGATCCTATGACAAACAAAATATATATATCTCAGTCTTAAAGGTTCTCAACGACCTGACTTCAAGAACTGTCTGTGGCAGTGAATTCCATAGATTCATCAATCTCTGACTGAAGAAATTTCTCCTTGTCTCGGTTCCCAAAGGGCTTCTCTTAACTCCCAGGGTGTCTTTTCGGATTTTAATCACTCGTACAAACGGAAACATCTTTAAAGTACGCAGTCTTGTCTGGCCATTCAAAATCCACGTCTGCACTTTTGGGAATCTGAATGCAATTCTTCAAATAGCCATCAATGGTCATTGAATGGTTAACTGTTGAGAATAAAGCAGAAACTAATTGATAGAAATGACAGCGAGCATTAGTCGGAAGTCAGATGAGTCTCACAATCGGAAACACCCCGTTTTTATGTCATATAATAAAACAGCAGATGGCATTGCAGGAACATCTCCTACTACACGCAATCTCATTTGCATGACAGTCTTCTTCTCTGCAGATCCCTCCTTCACACTCACGTTCCAGCTCATTAACTGCGAAAAGCAAATGGGGTCTCAAATAATAAAATTTTCACTACATTGTGGCATCAAAACAGCATCACACTGAGCATAATGGAGATCAGAACTGTGCACCATACAACGGTGCTCCTGGTATGGTTTAACAGAAGTTTGTTATTATTGGAGCGGTGTACATTTCTTCCAGTGTGGTCTAACTTAGAGACACGGAGAATATAACCCTGCACAGTGATGGAAATTAGGTGTAACTTCAAGGTAGTTGAGGCAAGTATATGAACAACATTTAAAAGGCATTTGGGAAAATTCTTGAATCGGAAAATCTTAGGAGGATATGAGCGAAGTGCTGTGAAATCGGGTTCGCATAGGAGGACATGTTTACCAAAATGGACCAGCTTGAGCGAAAGGTCTGTTTTTATGCTGCATGGCCTATTAGAGGGAAATAAGGATAGATAAGTGGAAGGCAGTCGTTTTGGCTACTGCATTGAAAATGATAATGCCATTATTTTCATCAAAATAGTTGATGCCCAGTTGGATAGCTTTTCCTCTGAAAATGTTTTTTTTTTCCAATTCAGGTGTCACAATTTTCTGATGGTATAAAGGCACATATCAATCAAAATTCTGCTTCATGTCAAAACAGGTGTAACAGGCTAATTGGACACCATCTGTGCTAATTAATATTTCATAATATTGAGCACTTGCAGATGTACCAGGAAAAAATAAACACGACATCCAGATGAAGGCTGCAAGGATCACTAGAGATCATTTCCCTAGTTTGCACTGAGTTCCTCGGAGGAGCTATCAAATTCGTCGACCACGTACACCCTTTCTACGAGATTTCAAATGATTCTCCAGTGAATAGTCCCACAGGCTCGTGCGTATTGGGTTCAAACCATGATCATGTGTATGGACCAGTCATGTGAATTGATTACTCTTCACTGCTTAAACTGAGAAGCAGTCTGCATTACTGTGAAACATTCAGTTGACTATGTGATAAATAGTTACAGATGCCCACACAATATCTTATTTCTTACGGATTGGCCCACGCCTATTCATGCAGTAACAGCGTTCTTACTGCTGGCCTTGCCCCGTCAACTGCAAAGCGAGCACAGCTCTTCCACTTACGAACATTCTGTTGCGTGTGGCAGCTTTTCTTGTTCAAATTGGTTGCCGTGAGCGTTCGCACTTTGTAAACAGTTTTGCAGGTCATTGGCGTTTAAGATGCATAATTGAGTTTTTGGTATTCCTGCCTTTATTGGTCATTGCTTTCACGAGAGGAGTTGTAGACCATGGCGTGTCTGTGCAGGACATTGATTAGACCACTTTTGGGATATCGTGTGCAATTCTGTTCTCTGAGCTATAGGAAGGATCTTGTGAAATTTGGAAGGGCTCAGAAAAATATTACAAGGATGTTGCCTGAGTTGAAGGTTTTGAGGTTGATTTAGAGCAAGAGGCTGATTAGGCTGGGGCTATTTTTTCCGGCAGAATCAGGAGCTGTGTGATGAACTTAAAGAGGTCTATAAAATCATGAGTGACAAAAAGAGAGTAAATAGACAAATCTTTTTCTCTGGAATAGAGAGTCCAAGCAAAAAAGCATGGGCTGAACATGAGATGGGAAATATGTACAAAGGTCCAAAGGGGCAATTTTTTCACACATAGATTGTGAATGATTGGAATGAGCTGCCTGAGGAAGTGATGCAGGTTTATAATCGTGTAACATTTAAAAATCTTCTGGGTGGCTATGTGAATGAGAAATGTTCAGAAAAGTAAAGGACAAACAAAAGGTGAAATTGCTAGAGAACTCTGCAGGTCTGGCACCATCTGTGAAGAGAAAACAGAGTTTCCATTTCATGTTGCGGTACACAGGCATGACGTCCCCTCACATTCACCGCAGTGTAGCACCAATGTTGACAAACTGCAAAACGCATTGTTTAACTTCTCCATAGATCCGCAGACAGCAATTTCCAAAACAATGACCACTTCCCCCTGGAAGGACAAGGGCTGTAGATATATGTGAACATTGTCCCCAATCCAATCCACTCACATTCCTGACTTTGAAACATTTTGCCGCTCCGGCATGGTCAAGATCTTGAAATTCCTTTTGTAACGGCACTATGGAATTTGACTACGACACATGAAACATAATATTTCAAAAAGGCACTACATTCTGAAGTTGCCATTCCGTATGGTGAGAAATACCACATCCCGGAGTGAATAAAATAAAAGAAACATTTAAACGTCTGGAGCAGTTGAAGCTATCAGGGAAAAAGAGAAAGAGACGTTGCGAGACATTGAAAGATGGGCAAGCAGAGAGAGAATTAACTCATGAAACTTCAGGATAGACATAGGGAAATATAATCAAAAAATGGATGAAAATATGCTCTTGATGGCATAATCTGTTCCACTGATGTCATTCTGTGTGTAAATATTAGGTGTCCACCGAAAGAAACACGGAATATCAGAAAAAGATCCGTTTGAAACTTGAATCCAAGGTGAAGACTGCCTCGTGTGTTTCCTTTTGAGAAACATGGTCGAGCTCCACAATCCAGACTCTGCAAGTGACATCTGATGGAACAACCTCTTCCAGTAACTCCTTCCTTCGTTTAACAGCCCAACCCAAATTGAGTGTTAGAAGCTAATTTTGAAATGCATAATTTCAGGGAGATCCGTTTGAACTCACAGAGTTTGGGCTCAGCCACATTGACCAATAGATTTGGATGGAATGTGTGTTTCTGATCACGATGGGCAACGGTCATAGTTCCTTGCCCTCAGAGTCTAGGAATTAGTCAGTGGGTGACTGATGGCTCTCTTTGGGGACCAACATCTTTGACGGGGTATTGTGAATGGGGTCAGAAAAGGAAAAAGTGAAACACGCAGACCTGCTTATATCTTTGTGGACATAGCTTCACAGTTGAGAGCGACAACATTTGCCATTCTCTCCTGCAGCCTCAATGAAGCCTCTCCCTCTGGCTTTGAGGGAAGGAGGAGCATGAATCCAGAGTACCATTCCCATTATTCTCAGCGTTTGGAATAGAGACTGGCTCGTCGCCTGGCCCCCTGTGACTTTCGCATTGCTCTTATGGACTGATACACAAGCTGAAAGATAGAACCCTTTCACAGAAGTGCGGAATTGTGGGAGGAGGGACTGTCTTTGCTCTATTCATTGTACAGGTACACTCGGTCTGCTGAATATATTAGGCCATACCACTACAATCACTGTAAATTGAAACCGGGCCTTCTGTCTCAGAGATTACCAAAACGGGAAGTCTCCAGTGGAACTTGGTAGGTCTTTCAGCACGTGCAAACAGACAACTCCCAGTGTTTGCGTGCGTTTTCTTCGAGTTCTCTGGTTTCCTCGTGCAGTCCAAAGGTATGCAGGCAAGGAGAAGTGGCCATGCTAAACTGCCCATAGTTTTCAGGAACGTGTAGTTTAGGTGTATTGGACAGGGAAAGAGTAGTTCTGCAGGGTAGGGGAATGGTTCGAGATGGGATGGTTTTCGGAGGATCTGATTGAGTCCGTTGAGTCAATGGCCTGTTTCCACACTGTCAGGATTCTATGAAATCAGAGTGAATGTTTCGGAGCCACAGACAAAAGCATCTGTTCACAACACCACGCAAGCTCTGAAAAAACAGTGTGTACCATGTTAATCATGAACTGCAGAGATTCATCACATCTCCCTGGCGATCCCTTCAGAAAGTCCAGGTAAGATGAATTTCCACAGGTCTGTCAGGAGTGCAATGTGAGGATTATGCATGAGGAATATGCTACAACGTTTATTAAGGGATTGTGATTGTGTTAAACTCCATTGGCGCCACATGAATGCCCGGAAAGGAACTTACTGATCGGTGCACGCTCTGCTCAATTTGGCTCAAGGACTGTACCCAACAACAGAAATGTGTCCTCAGTGTGAAGGCATCTTTACTAAGGATTGAATGTCCTTTATTCCTACCAATGATTATGTGGATAAATGTATTCGAGGAAGGAAGAAATGAAAGTCGGAAGGCTAGGATATTATTTCCCTTTCTGTGGTTTCCCTCACCAGGAACTGCAGGAAAGACGTTGGCACTCAAACCTAAATCAATTAGAATAGGCATCGGAGAAGCCAAGGCTTTTAAGGTGACGGTGATTAAAGGCCGAAAGCCAGAATGATTTAGGATTTTTGGCTGCTTTCCAACAGTGTATTACTGTTGTTTAATGTTGTAGATGACAGGACGGTCAGCTGAAAGAGGGTGGTAGGTGCAAACCACCATGGCGATTCCTTTACCGAGTCTTCCAACATGACAGGGCCTCCCTCGGAATGGTGACAAATGGTTGTAGCCGAACGATATGCCCCTGTGAGGGTGGTGCTGTTGGAATAGGTCTGCTTGTTTTTACGACCTTCCCTCCCCAACGCCCCCATGAAATAATGGAAAATCTACAGCATAGACAACAGACAAGGCAACAAATTTTATTTATACAATTCGGAAAACAGTAAGTCAATTGTCATTGGATCCACACAATGGCACACAGTCGATCAACAGAAACCAGCTGGTCCCTCACACGGTCCTCACATTCGATTTTTTCTTTGCTTCACATCAGGTTTGACTTGCAGCAGGAGTTCTCTGCGAGACAAGCGTCACTTTGTCGAATTTCATGCGGAAGACAACGGGATTCCCTACAAATTCCATTTTTGAGTTCACAAGGTGGGATGGGGACTGTAAGACAAAAAGGAACTGGTCGATGAGGACGTCGCCAGGAGAATTAACGCCCAGTCTGTCATTTAACCAAGTAGTCAAGCGAGGAGAACTGTGCCCATTGCTGTTGGTGTGGTCCAATCGAAGCAGGTCGACACCAAAACTCTACACAATCTTCCTAGTGTAAACTTACCAAGAGATGTAAAGTGGAGCACAGTGCCCAGTGCTCTCAGTACTGTCTCATTAAGGAAGGTAAAGAGTAAAAGTATCAATATACTCCAATTGTGTCACTGAGAGAAAGGTGTGTTCTGTCCTACAAATGTCGTCGAACTGAGTGATGTGGAGACGACAACTATGTACAGTGTGGTATTACAAAAGGAGTTGAAACTATCGCTATATACAGTGGACAAAGTGAAGTTTAACTAAAGGTTTATGGGGACAAGGACGGTGTACAGAGCTCCAAGATTCCTCTGTTCTTTCCCATAGCCAAGAATCCTGCCTTTAACCCTGTGTTCTGTATTCGAATGTGGCCTTACAAAATGAATGACTTCACAGTTTTTTATTTGAATACCACGTGCCACTTATCAGCCCAGTTCTGCATCCGTTCAATATCTCCTTGCATCGTACACCAGCCCTCAAGATGTGAGATTTTGGGAGAAGTTGAATACACTGGGGCAATCTTCCCTGACCAAACGGAGACTGAGGCGTGACCTTATAGAGGTTTATCAAAATCATGACATGGTAAATGGGCAAGGCCATTTCCCATTCCACAGCCTTCAAAAGAATGGGGAAGGGGTCAGTGGATTCTGATATGAAGAGGTGAATGGTTGCAGCTAGGGCAACGGTGGGTGGGATAGTGATAGGTGGAAACAGGTAGGGAGTCCTTGTGATACGTCAGTTGAAAGAAAAAAGAACAGATAAGGTCAGTTCAAGGAGGCGTGGAGGAGGGTAAGGTTTATACATGGTCTGCAGTTGGGCGTTGGGAGCTCGAGAACATATTGAGGTGGGTGGTGGAACTGAAAGTAGGAGGCATTACCTGTCCCTCATTCTCGGATTGGTCGCCTCTCATGTCCATCGTCCCATCGCACCATTACCCTGTTCTCCAACTGATTAGTACCTGTGTCCATCTTGTTCTCAGGCCCAATCTCTCCATTCGCTTCGCTCTTTCTATGACCTTGCAACACGTTAATCTCTGCCCTCATTTGTCAGTTGGTGTGCTTTCCACATTTACTGTCATGTTCCTTCCAACCACAATACCTCGTTGGTCCTCACCTGTTATGATGAACATTCTCGACCCATCCCACTTTCATATCGGTCTTCGCATCGGTCTCTCATCGCGTCCTGCACATTCCCCTCCGTCTGATTGAACTGTACGTTGTCCATCAAAGCAATAAAACCTGCCTCCGCTTTCTGAGTAGTCTGCCACCTGGTCCACTTCAACGCTTGTTCTACACTACCGTTCATCGAGATTTCCTGCCTGTCTTCCATCTTCTGATTTGCTAGTCACCACTCTATCTTCTAATCTAAACGTCTTTTCCCATTCTACCGTTGTCAGGTGTTGTATGTGCCAATCCTGAGGCATGATCTACCACACATAAATGCATGCTGACTGTTGCAACTCAAACCCTGTCTATCTTATCTCTCAGAATCTTTTCGGATAACTCAATCAGCATAAATGTTATCTTTACTGGTCTCCAGTTCCATGGTTTTTAATTACAGCCCATACTAAATAAGGGCCTAGCCTTTGCTAACCTCCAGTCTTCCATTCTTCCTTCTTCTCCAAAATCAAAGAAAGGTAACTTCCAGAGAAGAAGAGACAGAACATCGTGACATCACTGAACACCAGGGCATCAATGTGGACTTCACCAGTTTTCAAATTACCCCTCCACCACCTTACCACAGTTCCAACTTTCCAGCTCAGCACAGTCGTCATGTCATGTCATACCTGCCAATCTCTCTGCCCACATACCCGCTCCAACATCCCCTCTGACTGATCACCTCCATCCACATCCCCAAGCACCATTTGTACTCTTTGCTAACTTCTCCCCAGCCGCCCATTCCCGCCCACCTATCTCCTCACCCTGAACGCTCGCTGCTTCCATTCCTGATGAAGGGCTTTTGCCCGAAATGTCGATATTCTGCTCCTCGGATGCTGCCTGAACTGCTGTGCGTTTCCAGCACCACTCTAATCTAAGCATCACTGAAAATTTGGCAGTGAGTGTTCCAGCGGGTACTGGAGCGCAACCTGAAATAACTTTTGAAAGCAGTTGCTGGTGAATAGCAGGTAATTCTGCGAAATTGTTATTGGATTATACAGCACCAGCTTTTATCTATTTAATGTTAACATTATTTGATATTGTTTGGATACATTATGTACAATGGGACCATGTGGCCGCTGAAATCCAAACTGCCGTCTACATTGTCTGATATGGAAACACTGAGAAATGTTTGAGAATCGGAGATAATCGTGATCAGCGTGGATGGAAACGTTGTCACACCGCAGACTCAGAATCAATAAGGCTGGTCAGGACGGCTAAGCGTGAAGTCCAGGAATCCTCTGTGGATGTTCTCCTACAAAACAAACATACCGTTTTGGAGATCAGCAGCATCTGAAATCCTGCAAATATGGTTGGCTTTGCTGCAGAGGAATTGAAAAATGCGCACAGAAAAAATGTTGTGTTTTGGCATTCAATCGTTAAGGGAATAGGTAGGTGATTTTAGGTAGGTTGTGTCCCTTAAACGCCGATGCCAGTTATCACTGAGCGTTTGCAGGACATTCCAGATAGGCCATTGGTTGTGGTACACGTTGGTGCTAACAACATAGGTTAGAAAAAAGAGGACGTCCGAAAAGTAAAATATCGAGAACTAGGCCGGAAGTTGAAATGTCGGAGCTTAAATGTAGTTATCTCAGGATTGCAGCCATTGTCACGTGATGGTCAGAGCAGGAGCAACAGGACATCTCTGAACAACACGTGGCTGAATAGATGCTGCTGGAGATTGGGGCCAGTTCTGGGGTAAGTGGGACACGTATACACTAGACTGTTTATACCTCGTTAGGACGGGAATGATGTCCTGATTGGGGGAAGGGACTGGTTGGTTTTACTTGTCAGACAGATTGGGGAGCGTTTCGTCTCATTTGACAGAGCAGTAGTATAAGCGGAGTAGTGCAGTACATGCAGAAGTTGAGGGAGAGTTAGAAATCAAGGCAGACACCAGTAAGGACAAAACAGGCTTTGATACACTGCTCAAAACAGCAGGGGAAGTGTTCTGAATTGCACGTGTATCAACGTGAGAAATGTAATAGGCAAGGTAAGTGAACCTACAGATTTGGTGAGCACTTGTACAATTATGTTATGGTGATTACACAATTATTGCGATTTATTTATTGAAAGAGAGACAGCACCAATAGCTGGATGCCCCAGAATTGAGATATTTGAGGTGAGGGAGAAAAGGTTACAGAAGGTGTGGGTGAGTTACATCCCTGCTAAAGTAGGATCCATTAATAATACATGACGGATGATACATCACAGTATTCATGCAGCGAGGCAATCTGTGTAGAACTGGACGACAGGCTTCCCAAAATCCAGCGTGAGATAGAGTGGCGGCATGGTGGCTCAGTGTTTAGCACTGCTCCCTCACAGCAACAATGTCCCAGGTTTGATTCCAGCCTCGGGCAACTGTCTGTGCGGAGTTTGCACATTCTCCCCATGTCTGCGTGGGTTTCATTCGGGTACTCCGGTTTCCTCCCACAGTCCAAGGATGTGCGGTTCAGGTAAATTTACCATGCTAAATTGCCCATAGTGTGAGGTGCATTAATCAGAGGGAAATGGGTTACTCTTCCGAGGGTCGGTGTGGACTGGTTGGGCCGAAGGGCCTGTTTCCACACTGTATATGGTGTTTGGGAATATGATTTTAAAAAGGGAGATTGTGATGGGTGATTTTCACTTCCCAAATTGTCTGGGAATCACTTCATGCTCGGGGCTTGCATTCGGTAGAATTTGTCAGGACCGTTCAGGAGGGTTTCTTTGCCCAGTTTGTAAATATTCCAACCAGGGAAGACGTCAAACTGCACCTGGTCTTTGGCAATGAGCCTTGGGCCAGGTGAGTGAAGTTTCAGTGCTGAAGCGCATTTCGGCACTAGTGACTAAAATCTCATCATATTGGCACAGAAATTAAGCGATTTAGCTTATCGATTCTGCTCTGACATTCAAACAAGACTGACACATTTCTACCCCAGTCTCCCGTTTTCTCCTTGTAACCCTGGATTCCCTTGATAAACAAGAACCTATCTCTGTCAAGGACAAAGGAGCGAATCCAGGTTTATAGCTCAGGGAGGCACCATGGCTGAGTAGTTCGCATTGCAGGCTCCCAGTGCCAGGGACTTGGGTTTGATTAATGTCTCTGGTGACTGTCTGTGTGAAGTTTGCACATTTTCCACGGGTCTGCTCCAGGTTCCTCCCACAATCTGAAGATGTGAACTTTAGGTGAATTGGCCATACTGATTTGCCCACAGTGATCATGGATGTACAGGGAGAATGCATTGAGTGCGATGTACTCTGGCGTGTCGAATGTGGTCCTGATGGGCTGATGGACCTTTTTTCCGCAATGTAGAGATTATATGATTCGAAATGGTAATTGAGTCCCGAAATGTATACGTTGTGACTGCATTCACTAAAAAGAACAATAGAACAATAGAACAATACAGCACAGAACAGGCCCTTCGGCCCACGATGTTGTGCCGAACTTCTATCCTAGATTAAGCACCCATCCATGTACCTATCCAAATGCTGCTTAAAGGTCGCCAATGATTCTGACTCTACCACTCCCACGGGCAGCGCATTCCATGCCCCCACCACACTCTGGGAAAAGAACCCATCCCTGACAGCTCCCCTATACCTTCCACCCTTCACCTTAAATTTATGTCCCCTTGTAACACTCTGTTGTAGCCGGGGAAAAAGTTTTTGACTGTCGACTCTATCTATTCCTCTGATCATCTTATAAACCTCCATCAAGTCATCCCCTCGTCCTTCACCGTTCCAGCGAGAAAAGGCCGAGAACTCTCAACCTCTCCTCCTACGACCTATTCTCCATTCCAGGCAACATCCTGGTAAATCTTCTCTGCACCCTCTCCAAAGCTTCCACATCTTTCCTAAAGTGAGGCGACCAGAACTGCACACAGTACTCCAAATGTGGCCTAACCAAAGTCCTGTACAGCTGCAACATCACTTCACGACTCTTGAATTCAATCCCTCTGCTAATGAACGATAATATACCATAGGTCTTCTTACAAACTCTATCCACCTGAGTGGCAACTTTCAAAGATATATGTACATAGACGCCAAGATCCCTCTGTTCCTCCACCTGACTAAGAACCCTACCATTAACCCTGTATTCCGCATTCTTATTTGTTCTTCCAAAATGGACAACCTCACACTTGGCAGGGTTGAACTCCATCTGCCACTCCTCAGCCCAGCTCTGCATCATATCTAAGTCCCTTTGCAAACGACAAATGACCCTCCTCACTGTCCACAACTCGACCTATCTTCGTATCATCTGCAAATTTACTGACCCACCCTTCGACTCCCTCATCCAAGTCATTAATAAAAATTACAAACAGCAGAGGACCCAGAACTGATCCCTGCAATAGAAGAAACTGGTAGAGAATGATCTCAGGTAACGGACTGTCCAATTTCTTAGCCAGGTTCCGATAAAAAGGAAGATATTTTGAGCATCTTCAAAAAAGTTATGGATGGATTAATCCCCCGCTCTTGATGGCAGCTTTCCAAGAATATTTTGGGAGGCAAAATGCCAAATTGCTGGAGTACTGATAGATATCTACATCCTTTTTGGCCGAAGACGAGGTCCCAGAGGACTGTAAAATAGCCAATGTTGTCCCATTATTTAAGAAGTGTCACTGGGATAATCCTGGAAATTACAGACCTGTGCGTGTCACATCAGTTTTCGGGGAATTATTGCAAAAGATTCCCAGGGACACGATCTATGCACTTTTACAATAAAAGGTCTTATGAGCCATAAATAGCATAGTTTACTGAAGGGGTGGTCCTTCCTCACCAACTTGAAAGGGTTTTTTTTTGCTGGGGGAATGAAGATGATTGATGAGGGCAAAGTGATTGATGTTATCTACATGGAATTTATTAAAGCATTCGACAATGTCTCCATGGCAGGCTGGTATAAAAGATAAATTTACACAGTATTAGGGAGATCTGGCAAGATGGATACAGATCTGGCTAAGTCATATGAGGCGGATGATAAGGGTTAATGGATGCTTCTCAGACTGGAGGGCTGTCACTGGCAGTGTTCTACAAGGATCAATGCTGGGATCTCTGCTGTTTGTGATGTGCATGAATCACTCAGAAGAAAACGTGGCTGGTTCAGTTAATAAGTTTTCAGGCGATATACAGATTGTTGAAGTGCTGGACGAATTTCACGAGAATGCTGGAGTTGGATGAGCGATCTGTGAGACGTAAAAGTATTGTGAATGGGATGGATGAAGATATATCCATGGGTGAAGGGGGCCATGTGTTCAAGGTGTGTAGGTGGGTGGTTTCAATGAGATGTGCGAGTAATTTTTTTTCAAACTTGTGTTGTTGAATCCCTCGAACGTACACTTAGAGGAGATAGTTGAAGCAAACACAATGGTTGTATTCAGCAATCAATGGACGAATACATGAG
This sequence comes from Chiloscyllium punctatum, assembly GCF_047496795.1. Lineage (NCBI taxonomy): Eukaryota > Metazoa > Chordata > Chondrichthyes > Orectolobiformes > Hemiscylliidae > Chiloscyllium > Chiloscyllium punctatum. The sequence continues at coordinate 41,593,714 of NC_092789.1, forward strand.
TCGGAAGGGAATTGAGTGGTATGGGTCCTGTGAGTGAACACAGCTTTAAAATGGAAGGACAAAATATTGTGGCTCATGATTGAATGACCGCAAGGCCTCTTCCTGGGCTGTGCTCTTCTTTGTTCTTTTGTAATAATGGCGAGACAGACAGAAGTGCAAAAGAGGAGGAGAGTAAGTGAAAGAGAGCGATTGAGAGATGGAAGGAGACAGAGTGAGAGAACAACTATGGAGAAAGAGGAAGGAAAAGGTCAAAGAGTGACAAATGGATGAAGGAAAGATATGGGGGTAGTGAAGACATTTTTAGCTCAGAAGAACTCCCGGTAGTGAGAAAGTTCACGAGGCAGAGAGTGTGACGCATGAAGAAGGAGGAACTAAGAACGGAAGACAGTTAGCAAACGGGAGGACTTTGCAGGAGGAGGTGACAGAGTTTGGGAAAGAGAATTTTCAGGCGTGGATGGAGCAATGAGTGGGAGGGCAAGGCGCAGAGTGAGTCGTAACTTCAGAAGTGCAATTTAGAACAGGGCTATTGACCCCAACCCTTGAACTCATTCCCGATCACCTCACCTTCCCTGAGGACTACGCATTGGATCTGAGTCTGTCTTTAATTCGCTCAGCCCCTGAAACAAATTTGCGAAATCACCAGTGAGCTCTGCCGCTTGGCAATATTAAATGAACACTCTTTTAACTCACACATTGAAGTTGTCGACAGGGGAAGTGAACTGCTCGCCCAATGTTGACAGAGACGTTGAAACGTGACCCATAACCTGTGTGAGAAGATAGGACAAGACAGAACTACGCAGAGAATTTGACCACAGCGGCAGGCTGTTTCATTGCTGCAAACTTGATTTGATATTGTAAAGTTCAGGGTTTATTGAGTAGCCTGTGACTTCTGATTGAACGATATATTTGGGGATATTCCAGTACCATCTTCACCTGCCGCCTGAACGTACATTGATTCAGAGCATACATTGCAGTTTCGGTTCAGCATTTGAGAATCTGCAGCATGAAGTGCCAATCCTGCACAATGTAAATTAGATGCATTGACTGACAACGCAAAATATGCATCCAGTATTATAAATAATATTGACAATGACAGGTTAATAGTGGAAGAGATCAGAAACCGAAAGGTTATGGTGATGTTTTCTTTCTTGGAATTACATTTCAGTTTCTCTCTAACTCTCCCCCTTGTGGAGATTCCGGAGGCTCCTGAAGGACTGACTGCTCATTAAAATGTGTCTGATATGTTTTTTGTTGTACCGAGTCAGTTAAGATTTTCAATACCTAAGTTTATCTAAATTCCTTGTTCTTTTGGATGTGCTTTTACAGTTGTGATTAAATAGATTCTGTTTTGCTTAAAACCGAGTCGTTTGACCAGCTGCACCATACCTGGAATATCCACTTCGTATCTGCCTATAAAAGATGAAAAATTACGGTCGATGTTACATACTTAACATATTTCTGAGGTGGTCTGGCCTTGTCCATAACAACTCCTTCTTCTCTCCCAAATCCACCCTGCAGTCTCATTGCGCACACCTGTGCAATTGTAGAATGTTTAACTCCAGTCTGTTTACTCTGTCACTCCTGACATTCCCTTGTTCCAGACAACGTTGTATCTTGCCTTCAGGCAATCGAACCTTCTTTATTCACTGATTACAATGTCCTGCACTGCACACTGGGGAACTAAAACGCAGACCATGTTACTGTGTTTTGTACAACTAGCTTCTGTCTACAGATATGACCAAGATGCCCTTTATTTCAACATACCACCGAATTTTCGGGCGATCGTTCCTGTCTCCGGCTTGTTGCAGTGAAAATCAGTGCAATATGGAAAATCAGTACATCTTTTACTGAATGGGAATACTGACACTTTATATCGAGCTCAACAATCATTGAGATCGAGCACCTTCCCCTATGATTTCCGTCAACCCCACACACCAGGCATCATCATCTCATGTCCGGATCCCACAAAATAGCTATCGTCAGCCACTTGTAGTCCTCATTGTGCCGATGCAGTCGCTATAAGAATTCCCTTTTCCTGATGTCTTTTCACAGAGGGGTTGAATGAGATTTTCATACTTGGCTACTGAAGACCACTCGATCACTCAGCTTCCGAAGCTTTGACCTTATTTTTTTTAATCTTGGCAAAAATAGAACAACCTGAGTTGTGTCACAAAAGAAACGTTCTAGTTTCTTCCTGCTTTTTCACTCTAGATTTATTCGGACGCTGTTGGAGTTTCAAACATTTGGAAACTTCAGTGAACATCTCTTAGCAGCCTTTTGACGACATTTTGATCAGAGTTTTCTTCCCATTCTGGATTGGAGTATTGCATGTCACAATCTGTGCTTTATTTTTCCTTTATTTGCCAAGTGATCTGTTCACAGAATGTTTCTATCATGGAACAGTTTTAAACAAAAAAAAAAATTATTCACGGACTACTGGAAAAACCATGAACAAAAGTGAACACGATATGGAATAACATAACCTATCTGACAAACCGTTTCACCATATCACAAATTAATGATGGTGTTCGAAAAAAATTGCATAATCCTAGTAAGCACTCCATTGGCAATGAAGGGCAAAATCAAACACAGGTCTTTACAAGAGAAATGGCAGGGAACAAGATGATCAACATGGAGCTGCTTCCTTGGGTCTCCAGAAAAAACGTGATTATCGGTGTCAAACAGACTGGTTCCTAAAAGAAAAAAAAGCAGGAATGATCAGATTCAGTCGACAAGGTTGGAGGAAGTATAGGTGAACATTTGTCTCACCTGCCTCGCACCTTGAATGGAATTGAGGGAAATGTTTTATGGACAGCTATTGCATCTTTTGCAGAGATACAGAAAAGTGCAGGTGGAGGAGAGATGGAAGGAGTGTGGCACTAACGAAGGATTTGCAAATAAAATGGTCCTTGCGGAAGGCAGAGATGCGTGGTGAGGCCAAGATATTCTGGGTTGTTTGGGACTATTTGAGGAGTTGGAGGAGAGTGTTTGAGAACAATGGAAGGTTCCCATAATCCCAGAAATCCTCCTGTTTTTCATACACCCTCTGCAACCCAGCATATGGATAGCCCCCATTGCATTGACTGCATTCCCCACTCCACTGCTCTCATCAACTCCCACCCCCGCTATCCATATAGGCCTCTTGACGCCGATGCCTCTCTTCGGAATTTTGCGAGACCTGTTGATTTTCTCCATTAATTCTAAATTGATAATGCAACAAAATATACTGTTGTACATATTAGGGTTGGTGAGAGTGTGCACTTTCCTCCACATGACATCCGCTGTCTGAAGAGTCCTGTCACATTTCTCATTGACGACATCTCTCCCATAACGTGTCTATGCAATAGAATATTCTGATACAGTGTCCACGACAATTGTGAAGGCATGTGATCATGCCGTAATGCATTTCAGATTAAATGAATTTCATTGATGTTTTCAAATAGACTTCTTCGAATTCAGTGGCTGAAATGGAACCATCTGTTTTTCATATGGATGCTTAAATTCTTAAACATATTATCTTAATTTTTAAATTGCAGGATGTGCTGTACCAACTGGAATAGGTTGTGTTCACTCAACAAATTATTAGGTAAAAATAAAACAACATACATACCGAATGTGCTCTGGAATGTTCAAGATATGTGAATGTAGAAATGAATTATGTTACATCTTATCAGAAACAAGGAAAATTTATGATGGAGAACGACCTGAAACTAAAACATTGAGGGCAGAACCATTTCTCGACGAAATTTATTTTCTCGACTTCTGTCGAAATTTATTTGGATTAATACCCATGGAGATTTTACCATATTTTTAAGCTCTGCTCTGAATTTGTTCTGGGTCGCTGCATAAATACAAGGGTTCAGTAAGCAAGTAAAAAACTTCAAGATGTCTCCCACTTCAATGGCGATAAATTCAGGATTTGTGAACTTGCCTTTGTAATAAACCGTATCTGTTATTTTTGTAATGCCTAAACTCACGGCATTTGTCAACCAGAGCAAGAGAAAACTTACTGATACTGAGAGTAATAAAATGATGGATTTTCTGCGGTTCTCCATCTCTGAGTCACACGGATTTCCAGTCTTGGGGCTGCGGAGTTCAGTGCGGGTTCTATTCGCCAGTACAATGCGTTGGACAGTTAATGTATTGCATAAGGCAATCAAAGTGAAGGGAATCCAAATGACACAGGCGCTGTAAAACCAGACATAACCTAGACCTGCAGAAGATGAAAAAAAAGCTGCACTTGACCGGCAGCCCCACTGGACGTTGTTAATAATTTTCTCAGGTTCATAAGCAAACAAAACGGGAAGTTCTTTCATTATGATCACAATCGTGATCGTAATTACCAGAATGATTGCAGTTCTTTCGTTGCAATATTTTGTTTGAAATTTCTGGCAACAAATCACGACAAATCGATCAAGTGTGAAAAAAACAAGGCACCAAACAGATAAATCGGGAGTGACAGCGGTCATGTATATAATGACTCTGCAAACGGGAGTATAGGACAGAAATGAAAAAGGGAAGTAGTAACTGCAGATGTGATAGAATACTACATTGTTGATCAGGACCAGTAGATCCGTTGTTGCCATGGCCACCATGTATACAGTGATACATTTGGAAAGACCACATTTCCTTTGTGAAAGAATCCAAATTGTGGCCAAGTTCGCTATGAGACAGAAAGAAAAGCAGTGAATAATATGTCAGTGCCTGATTTAAATGAAATATGACAATGTCAGTCAATTTCATGTGCTTAACAACATCCAATATATATTTTGTCATCTAGTGCTGAGATTAACTTGAAAGGGATAACAAGGCAGTCCAAATATACACGGAATCCCGAAGGAGCATTATTATCGCATGAAAGAGATGAAGCAAAAACAGTGAATAAAACGCAAGGGAGACAAACAGTTCTACAAGTTAGGTATTAAGAAACGGTGTCACGAAAGAAGTTGATGAGGAAAATTTGTTTTAAAAAAGCAGAATGCACTCACCAGGAACAGCTACAAATACAAGTAATGGGTAATAAAGCTCTTTCACCAGCAGAATTGCAGGCTTCTCCATTTCATGTGACAGTGTATGGTGTCTGCAGAAGCTGAAACACTTTGAGTGCACAGAGTGGAGAGAGTCGAAGGTAATCTGTATTTGTACATACTTCAATCCTTCGGGGAAATCACTCAGTTACATAATCACAGTCGTCAAATAAGTAGAATCAGGGAGGTTTATTTTGGTTGAAACAGTAGGTGGAATAAAACAAGAAATGCAAATTGGAAAAAATTCTAGCGTGCATCGACTGAAGTTGCAATACCCATTCTTCACGTTTGAATATGTCTCTGTGGCTCAGTTGAAAGAACATAAACGACCTTAAAACCCGATTGGCTCTATGACAAATTAATAAGCTGCTCGAAGAAAAAGTGTATTGTCCCCATCAACACCCCCTTGTCAAAAACACAGGGTTTTGAGAGAAATGGGAGAAAACGAAATGATCAGCATGGAGCTGCTTCCCTTAAACCACAGTTAAAACCGAACCAACAGCGCCAAACAGACTGCTCCCTAATAACCTCAGCGGAGAGGACTGGCTACTCCCCACTCGTTGTATAATTTTGGTTTGAAGAAAACATGCTTAAAATATTTTCAAATGGATAATTCCAGACATATCAGAACCTCTGCCTTTACGATGTCTCTGATGAAAACGGCAACATAGCGTTGTAACTGAAGCAGCATCGTTCACTATCTCTAACTATCATTTGCTCTCATCGTCCCCTTCTCTCCACCTCCCACATTCCATCTTATGCAAAAAAAATCATTTTCCAAGCTGCGATCAGAGTTGATGAAGGGCCACTGGAATAGAAACTTTTACCGTGATTTCACTGCAAAGAGGCTGCCAAACTGCTGAGAATTTCAACCGATTCCGGCTTTTGTTTCAGAATTCAAGTATCCACAACTCTTTCGGAAATTTGCCTGATGTGCCTTGTAAATTGCATCAGAACCTCTCGGCATCATTGCAATTCAGGGATGGTTCGTTTTTTCTCATTGTTGTCCCTATTTAGGCTTTTAAAAACGAAATCGAGAAATAATCAGAGTTTGGTCATTACTTTGAGGTTGAGCGATAATGTACAACTGTAATCCATTTCAATATCCTCCTTCTTATTCGAGTGACCAGAGTTGATCCTTTGCTTTATTTCAGTCAATTGAACATTAGACACTTAACTGCCTTCTGGATAATTAAGAATGGGCAATATGTACTGGTCCAGCGAGAGATATCCTCGTACTATGAATTAATAAAGAATAAAAACACTTTACATTCTGCTACAACTAACAGCTGGTACATGGAGCAATTTATACAATTTTTATTTCCACCATCATTTTAATGCCTTAATTTTAAACCCTTTCTCCCACTACGTTATGCCAGTCACCATCTGGACTTCTGGTCTACTTATCCATATGCTTCTGATTGGTTTTCCGGCCTCAGGCACCAAGGCATGTTCTCAACAATACAGTCACAAAGTCGCATCTAACCTAAACGTCTTTGAACAAGACACTTTTCATTTCATTTCCTGAGAATGCATGTTCATAATAATTTTCGTTGATGTAAGATCGTCTTGTGAACTCCAATAAGTCTGTCACATGTTCAGACTAATTGTTCTCGACGAATGAATATAAATTTAACAGTGCATTGTCTCCCCGATATTTTCGCTTTGATAACATTTCCACTCGTGCACATTCTTCCAAGCATTGATCCAAATTGATGTGCATGTGCCTTTATGAGGCTAAACAATGCAAGATTATTGACTTATTCCAATATTTTGAAGCAATATTGCAACTGCTTGATTTCGTCTTCCTCCTTCGCAGTTTGGAATATCTATTAGCTTTCAGAAATGATCTTGTAAATCTTTGCCTTGAAATATCTGTATTTCCGTTGTTTTTACTTTCGTGAACAAATCTTAACATCGTTTTTCGATCAACGCCGTCACACCCTCTGCTAGCTCACACTGCCTTACTGATTTGCAGTTTTCTGACTAGACAGCCAGAGCCTGTGCCTTTATGGCGACTGTGGAATAAAAGGCAAATAACCCTTATAAAGTAGCAAAATCATAAGATTGCGGAGAAACTGGCGTTGGTTTCACTGGAAGGTTACCACACCTCAGGCGACGAGATAGACTGAGAAGATCGCACCTGCACAGTACTTACAATTTGGAGTACTGAAGTGATAGAAACAATTTATTCGTGTAGCATAGCCTAACTCCCCTCAAACTCAATCCGGTACCAATGAAAGCCAACACACCTGACGCCTTCTTACACCCTGTCAACTTGGGTAGTAGAGTTGATCGTACTGTGGATGAGGGCAAAAGATTCCTCCGTTCCTCCACACTGCCAAAAATCCTATCTTCAACCCTGTGTTCTGCATTCAGTTTAGATCAACCAAAAAGTTTCAATGCACACGTGTCCAGGTTGAACGCAATCTGCCACTTCTCAGCCCAGCTCTGCATCCTGTCAACGTACCATAGTAACCTGAAACAGGTCTCCACCCCACAATGTGCAAGCTTTGTGTCACTGGAAAACTTACTGACTCACCCTTCCACTTCCTCACACAAGAAATGAATAAACATCACAGAGAGAAGAGGTCCCAGAACCGAACCTTGCGAATCACCACTGGTCACTGAGCTCCAGACTGAATAAATTAAATCAATCGCCACTCTCTTTCGAATATGGGCCAAGCAATTCCGTATCCAGTTAGCCAAATTCCCCTGTTTCCCACACCTCCTTACTTTATTAATGAGCCTACAGTAGGGAACCTTATCAAACGCCTTGCTTAAATTCATGTACATCACAACCACTGCTCCACCTACATCAACGTGTTTTGTCACATTCTCAAAGAATTCAGTAAATCTTGTGAAGCATGATCTGTCTCTCACAAAGTCTTGCTGACTATCTTTAATCAAGATGTGATGTTCCAAATAATCGTCAATCCTGTTTTGCATATTATGAAGGTACAGAGATGTACTGTACCTTTAAGAGAGTGAAGGAGTCAGCAAGGACAAAGGGTGCTGCAAAATTTATAATGTAATGTTTGGTCCAGCAGTTAACATACCGGGGTTGCGATAAGACCAATAAAAATTCGAATTCGTCCAGTCAGTTTAAATTGTACACAAAATTCTAAAATCCAATAAAGTTTGCATTTGGTATTTTGACAATATTAAAGCCAATGGAACGATTGGTATAAAGATTCAACAACTTGAAGAGTTGGGAACAAAATGCCGAAAGACTAACAGACGTAGGCTGCGAGTCAGAACTCTCTGAGAGGTACCTGCATAGAGAAGGAGTTTGTGCAGAGAAAATCATCGACTCAGACCTCGATGGAGAATCTATAGAGGAAGATACCAAGAACATAATCAACAGCTGGCTGGTTTTGAGATTTGAATTTTTCTGGAAATTTTAATCAGGTGTTTTATTGGACCAGTCAGAGAGAGGGAAATGTGTCAGAGAGAGGAGTTGCACACAGTTGTTTATTCACTGTTAGATTTTTAAAAAGAACCGAAGTTTTTATTTTAAATCTTGACTATTATGATAGCCCTTGGCCTCTCGAATTTTAACAGATTACAGCAAAGGTTAGCCTCTTTTTCTGTGTTGCTTGTTTAAATTAGCAATCAGTGATTGTCATGTCGTAACAGTTTGGATGCTTTCGTGCGCGATTTAAACTGTTATAGATAGATTCAGCTGAGTTTTGCAGTAGATTAGACACGTGTATATACTTGGGGCTACGAAAAATTCCAGTAGATTTAAACGCTTGTTTTGATCTTCTGCTAAAGTATAGGTGAGATAATTTTTCCTTAATTTCACTAACTTGTCGTTATTTAATAAAAGTGAGGGAAATATCTCCTAAAATTGCTGAAGACTTTCTGAGAAATTATGATGATTCTCAAATTTGCCACAGAAGTTTAGAAGGCAACAAAAAGGCGATACGTTTAGAATTAGGAAAGAAATTGCACTTGGATTTAACCAACGAAGCACAACGAAAGTTGTAATTGGAAGGGAATTACTCAAACACTTAGATTTGTCAGATAAACAGGCAAGAGGTTGACAATCTAAATTAATATTTAGGAAATTTAGTTAGAGATTTGAGAGAGGAGAAAGGGAGAGTGAGGAAAAAGAAAGCGAGTAACTTCTCAGGTAAGCAAAAATAGAGAGAATTTGACCTTGAGAGGTTGCGACATATTAGCAAAATGTAGCTGACAGGATGGAGATTGAAATAAAACTTCGTAATTAGAAGAAATATGTCAAAAGTATGCTACATTTTGATGAGAAAGATGGTGAAGCCTTCCTTATTTGATTTAAAATATATTGGCTCTGTGGATTGAGTGGTCCGAAGATTTATGAGTAATGCTATTTCAGACTAAGCTGGTAAGCAGAGCTTTTGAGATATTTACTGCGCTATTAGATGAGGGGTCAAGTAATTATGAAGAGGTGAAACAGTATATTTTAAGTGCTTATAAATTGGCACCAGAAGTATACAGGCAGCAGTTTAAAACGTAAGAAGGAAACCAGGTCAGCCTTCTGTTGAGTTTGAAAGAACGAAGCATTCATTTTTTTTATAGATGACTGAGCGCTTTAAAAATCGATAAGACCATTGAGACTTTCCAAGAGATTATTCTGCTGCAGGAGTTTGAAAACTCACTTCTCGAGGTAGTAAGAATTCAAGTGGAGGAGCAGAAAGTTCAGCAAGTGAGAAGGACACCATAATTACGAGATGAATACATGCTGGGGAAATTCTTCCTTTGAGGGGGATCCTTCCCCATGAAACAATGAGTAGAGAGAACTGATAAGAATTTACCACATGTTAAAGAAGCCCTAGCGGGTGAAAAGCTTCAGGTCTTTTGAGTGGTCCGAAGATTTATGAGTAATGCTATTTCAGACTAACGTGGTAAGCAGAGCTTTTGAGATATTTGCTGCGCTGTGAGATGAGGGATCAAGTAATTGTGAAGAGGTGAAACAGGATATTTTAAGTGCTTATAAATTGACACCAGAAGTAAACAGGCAGCAGTTTAAAACGTAAAGAAGGAAACCAGGCCAGCCTTCTGTTGAGTTTGAAAGAACTAAATTTTCGGGTTTTTTATATAGATGACTGCGTGCTTTAAAAATCGATAAGACTATTGAGGCTTTCCGAGAGATCATTCTGCTGCAGGAGTTTGAAAACTCACTTTTCGAGGTAGTAAGAAGTCACGTGGAGGCGCATAAACTGCAGGAAGTTAGAAGGACAGCATAATTACGAGATGAATACATGCTGGGGAAATTCTTCCTTTGAAGGGGATCCGTCCCCATGAAAGAACAAGTAGAGTGAACTGATAAGAATTTGCCACATGTTAAAGAAGCCCAAGGTGGTGAAAAGCTTCAGGTGTTTTTACTATAATGGAGAGGGACACAGACAATTACAGTGGTGTTGGTTTCAGAAGGGCACTGGGAAAATATGTTTTCAGTGCCAGGAGGTCGGACACGGAAGGTCTCATTGCTGTTCGATAAAGAAAGACACTGTAGGAAACGATATTGCAAATGAAACTCAGCCAGTAGTATTAGTGCAGTTAGTAAAGAAAACCCCAATGGAGGAGTTGCAGAAGAGCGCACAGCCTGGGCAGGGCTTGAAATGGATCTCGACAAAGAATGCGCTTCTTTGTAAAGTTTGCTCAGAAAGAACACGGACAGAAGGACAAAAAAATACAATTTTGAGGGATACAGAATCAAACCAGAGGCTGTAACTATTATCTCATCGAATATGCTCTCTTTTTGATCGGTTACTCGAGAGTGTGATTATTTGTGGGATACATAAACAGCAATTTAACTTTCTCCTATGTTAGATGAGGTTACTGTACAAACTCAAGATGGGGAAGTAACAGGAGGAATGGCTGACAGAGTGTCCGTTCCAGGAATTCAATTTGTTCTTTCGCATGATTTGCATGATCCAATGTGGAATGACACCTCTTGTTGTGCAGAAACCCAAGGAAGACCAAGGAATTGAAGAGTCAAAACAGAAACATCTTGGTATTTTCCGAGACTGTGTCGTAACCTGATCCCACTATCATAAGTTAGAGCACGAAACAGTTATAAAGACAAAGATCAAACAATTGAAGTTCAATTCGCGGACAGCCTGTTTGACATAAAGATGCAGGAAATACCTGAACAGGCAGAGGGTCAGACGGAAGTGTTCTATCCTGAAATGTTAAGAGGCTTTAACTTGCAACACAAGATGATGAAATGTATGTGTGTGTGTATATATATATATATATATAACATATGCATCTCTATATATATATAGATGCATAATCTGATAAAGAAGCAAAGAATATTGCGGAGGGTAATTATCTTAAGATGGAAATGGAGACTACAGCAGGTTAGTATAGAGGAGTAATGATCACGAGATTGTTTTGCTAGTAGCATACAGACAGGAAGTGTATGAGTCCCACATTAACAGCCGGTAGGACGTCACCTGGGATACTAAAGACTCAGGCTTAAATACAAACAAATGTTGTTGGCCTAAAATGGAATTCGATCCACTTTCCACCTTCGAAGAACTTATCACACGGGTTCCAATTGAATGTGTAGGTCCCCTCCCGAGACTAATAATGCGAAGTGATAATTGTAATGAATATGCCTACCAGTTCTCTTGAGGCAATTACATTGTAGACTATCAAGGCAAAAAGGGTAACAGAGGAGTTAGTAGCTTTCTTCATCGTGTATGGGCTACTCAGAGAAATTTTCTGGGACCAAAGATCAAATTCTATTCTACGTTGTCTAAGGATGTAATACTTTAAATACAGTGCATAGACCTTGACTAGCAAGGAGCATCAGACCTTATTGTGAGCAGACTGTTAGGATTAACGGAAATTATTGGGCTAAATGTATCCCAATCGCATTGTTTGCAGTTGGAACTAAAGCCAACAAAACGACTCAGTGCACTCCCTTCCAGTTAATATTCGGTGATAAAGTGAGAGGCGCTTGAGGTTAATTCAATACAAATTGGCAGGAGAAAATTGGGAGATCCCTCAGTTGGATTATGTACCGTTGAGGGGGCGACTAAATCGAACAGGTGAGTTAATAAATAACCCCGCAAAATGGTTCAGTATTGAATGAAGCAGGTGGCAGATCGAAGTTTTGAGACCTTGACATTTTCCCGAGGGTATAACGTGGTAGTGCTCTTTCTGGTGATTGGAGAACCCTTCAAAGCGAAGTTTAGTGGTCCCTATCAAACTGAGCAAAAGTTGAGTCAGGTGTACTAACTAGTAAAGATGTTAGATCGAAAAACAAAGGTATCAGTCTGTCATTTGAACATGTTGTAACCGTTTTATACGAGAAAGAAGTGAAGAAAGAGATGTTAGTTATTGCCCCATTATGTGAGGAATCAAATCCAGTTCATGTAGTTTTTGATGTGCCTCACAATAGATTAAAAAGTGAAGAAGATCTAGCGGAATGGGATAGGTCAGTAAGCTGCCTGTCTCATGACCATGGAACGTAATTGAAAGAATTGTTACTGCACTTTCGGACATCATTGGGGGAGGACTAATGATATTGTATATAAAGTGGGTGTAGATAATACTGCTGCAATAAATCAAGCCCAAACAGCTAAATCCTTTCAAAGCCAGACAGATACCAAAGGCCGTAAAGGTCATGACTGAAGAGGATATCATCAAACCAAGCCAGAGTGAGTGGAGTTCGTTGATTGTCTTAGTTCCAAAACTAAGAGAGGGGACAGAGCAATTCTGCATAAGTTATTGGAAGGTCAATGCTGTTTCAAGACCAGACTCAAATCCAATTTCTCGATTGGTGGACTGTATCGAGAATGTTAACAGGCCAGTTTCGTCAACAAGGTGAACATATTGCATAGTTATTGCCTGGTACATTTGTCAGGGACGGCAAAAGAAATGTCTGCATTTGTAACACGAAAATAACTACATAGGTTCAACTTGATGATCTGTGGAATGAAGAATGCACCAGCCACATTCCAAAGACTCATTAATGGAATTGTGGCTGGTTTAGCAAACTGTGCAGTCTATGTGGACGATGATGTGATCTTTAGTAATTCCTGCCAGAGTCTCATGATACAGTTGGAGAGCACTTTGAATGACGACCAGAAGCAACACTCATGGTAAACTTAAACAAATATGAATTCGTTAAAGCAGAGGTGACGTTCTTGAGGCATAACACCAGTCATAGAAGGTTGACCCCACGGAACGTTAACACGAAGGCTATGGGGGAGTTTCCATGACAAGCATCGAAGAAAGCTTCAATTCTGAGGATTAGCGTATTCTATCAGAGGTTTGTTCCAAACATCCGAAGTGTAGTGGCACCGTTAACCGATTTGCTGAAGAATAACACTAAGTTTCAATAGACATAACAAATGCCAGCAGGCATTCGATCATTTTAAAGCATTGTTAATCACCAAACCAGTTTTACCCGCACCAAGCTTTTCAATGTCTTTTATACTCGGAATTGACGCTAGTGACATCGGAGTTGAAGCTGTACTGCGACAGCAAGATGAGGATGTCATTGAACAGCCACTTGGTTACTTTTTGAGGAAGTGCAACATCCAGCAGTGGAAATGATCTATGATCGAGAGGAGCTATTGAGTTTGGGACTGGCCTTACATATTTTAAAATGTATGCCACGAACAATTTGTCCAAGACAGTTGCGTATGCAGAAAGCAATCCTCTTGCATTCTTAAAAAGCTGTCAATACAAGAATATGCGACTATTCCTTTGCAAGCTTAGGTTGCAGAGTTTCAACTTAAAAATCGTAAAGCTTGCGGGTCGTATGAATGTAATCACAGGTGCGTTCTTGTAGATTTGATTGATAATGTTTGGCTAAGATTTTTTTTATTGAATGGTTCATATCTCGCAGTATATGGGAAGAGGTTAAGGCGAACTTAAGTTAAAGTTATCTGTATGTTAGGGTAATCTTTTTGCATCCTACAAATTAGACATCTTTTCATTATGATGGTTCATTGTTTCTTAAGGACGGAGGTGTTATGAAGGTGTAAACGGTACTGTACCTTTAAGAAAGTTAAAGGTGAGCAGGCTTACCTGGCACAGCACCAAGTGCTCTGAACAAGGTAACTGTGAAACTTTGGTCGAACAGCTGTCGTAGCTGGGTTGCCTGCAGACAACAGAAACAAATGCAAATTCGGTCAATCAGATTAAATTATGCTGCAAAACCAAACTTCAATCAATTTGAATTGCCGTTTTTGACACTGATAACAGCACTGAAACGATCCATGCTTTGATGTAAAACATCAAAACAAAATGAAGAGTTGGAGGAGAACTACAAAAAGCCCTACAGATAAAGGCTGCCAGTAAGAACTGTTTGGTAGGTATCTTTCTGAAACGAAAATTATTGACACCGACCTGGAGAACAAAGCGACAGAGGAAGAAACGAAGGGAAAATTCGATAGGTGGCTGGATTTGAAATTTGAATTTTTCTCTAATACTGAATCAGGTAGTTGTATCGGACCAGTATTGTCAATGGGTAAGTAAAAACTATAGAGAAATGGGTTGTAAGTATTTTCCAGTTATTTATTCTGTGTTACACTTTAAATATTAAAGTTGTACTTTTTTTTTTCCATTCCATGTTAACTTTTGGGATAGTTCTTTGACAGTCGACTTTTTAGATTACAGCACAGTGTGAAACATTTCTGTGCGTCGGATTTAAGTCAGGAGGGATTATTTCCACGTGACATAATAGCGCGTTCATGAGGTTGATGATGCAGCTTCTCCAGGAATTGACCGGCAGTTTCCACTTCTTCTCCTTGCTGAAAAAAGTAATCGTGGCACTGGTCAGCAGATCCTTGTGCTGCCCGCCGACGACGGCTCCCTCATCTCGAATCCAGAGGACAGGATTACCTGTGGCAGCTAAGCACGGAGAATGCCAGCTTTCTAGACGATTCTGGCACACTTGACGGCCTGGACACTTTCGAATGACTCTCGAGTGGTTCGTCGTCGTGGCTGAATGGACTGATCGTGGAGTGTTTCTGGACAATCTGGGAATAGAGCAGGTGACAAAATGTGCGCTGCTAACTCTTCGAACGCCAAGAAATATCCAGTTTCATCAATTCTTGCCGGCGTTATTCAAATGCAATGGGGAAACATCGACCAGGCTTGGCTTGCAACACAAGGTGAAGAAACATTCAAGAGGGCAAAACACACAAAAAGGATCTCCCTGTTACAGACACCATGTATCAGTGCGAGAGGCCACCAATCTCTCTCCGTGATGTCACACAAACACACAAGGAAAAGAAAAGGTAACTGAGTGCTTCGTGGTGACACGTTCCACAACACAGAGTGACAAGCAATAAGTTCAATACCTTTCCAACTTACTCCTCAACTCTGCAATCCTACATGTATACGATTAGTTATTAATCACCTGGTTATCAAGAGTGCACCTAACCATTTAAATTTCCTACATTCGCTACCACTTGAGGAAGTGAGAGAGAAAAATACATTTCCTGAATCGCGTTTCAAATAGAAGCCCCGTTATTTTCAAAACATTTTCCCAATTTCCCTATTTTTAACAGCACAATCACAATTTGGGTTTGAATGTAGAATACATAATTCGTAAATTTGTAGATTACTTGAAATTTTGTATAGTGTTGAACGTGATATGGATCGCTTCAGCAGTCTGATATTGATCAGCAACTCAATTGCGCTCATCAATGGCAGATACAATTAATCCCTAAAGGTGCAAGTTAATTCATTTTGGGGTGTTTAATAAGCGAAAGATGGGAACAACGAATAGTAAGTCGCCGGGGAGCACAAACGAACAAAGTGATCATAGTGTATGAGGCAAAAATCCCTTCATTATTCAATATGTTTCGACAGCATGGTTAGGTGAACTGGCCAAGCTGAATCGGCCATCGTGTTCAGGGCTGTGTTGGTGAGACACATTAGACAGGGGAACCGTAGCGCAATAGCGCAGAGAAGTGGTCTGGGTGGAATACACGTCGGAGGGTCAAGATGGACATTTTTGGAAAATGTCCGTTTTCCACACTATGGGTAATACTATGATGATGAAGGAGGCATATAGCAGCTTGATTTTTTTAGCCAGTGTGAGGAATATCGGAGCAACAATGTCCTCATGCAACATTTTCAACCATTGATTCGTTCACAGATGGAACACTGTTTTATTTCTGTTTGCCACATTGTAGAGGATGTGGGTGCATTGGGATGTGTGCAGGCAGATTCACCACGATGTTGCAAATAAATATCTCAGTTATGACGAAAGACTGGGCAGTCCGTCTTTGTTCCCTTTGAGGCACACGATGCCGTTGTGGGTCTACTTGTGATGTTCAAAATTAAGAGAGTTATTAATGGCTCAAATTGTGAGATTATCTTCCATATGGGAGACATACATGAGAACACAGTGTATAAACTTAAAGTGAGGAGGATGTAGCATAGAACAGCACACAATTCTCCCTCTGGACCCAACGAATAATACATACAGCTCCATCATATATTACTTGTAATCGAACAACATCCAAATATCATCACATGAATTTTCTATATCTGTGCTGCTGCCTTCAAAGCACCACCAACATTCCCACCACTGTGCCTCTCATCTTATGTAATTTTATGCCTCCCAACATTTTTCGTGAGCATCTTGAACTGTAATATTGCTTTCTCAATTTCTGACTTGCTACGATGCGTCACATCCTCACGGCTTGAATAATTGATCACCTCACTATGTGAGAGCAGAAACACTGTTTTAGAAACATCCTAGGCAAGACAGATATTAAACAGTGAATGAAACGGGCACTCTCCTAACATTTGGTCTGAATTTCCGATAAAACCGACTAAATCCCAGGAAATATAATACTACTCTCTTTATCACTGCATAGGGAACTCCATGCTTACTCTTGTTTTCAGATTCCTTGGGGCATTTGTACATATCCAATAACATGGCCCAGGAGAATAACTTGGACTTTCACAAATTAATTCCGAGTCAGCTTGTCAACGAGCCTGCATTGGAAAGTCAATCGAATAATTTCAATAATGTCTGAAAATTTCTATTGCATGGGTGACAAAAAAAAACTAGTTCTTCAATGTACATCACGCAGTTGTGTAATACGGAAATGACTTTATTGCCGTGTCTATGAAATGTGATGCGACATTTTTCATACTAAATAGCATGAATTAAATTGATACAGTTCATTCGTTATTACAAATACGAAATTTGTCTTCACTTTTTCAGATAAAAAGCACCCGTCAGCATCCTCTGAATATATTTCTTAGATAGAAATATATCTAGCTTTTCTGAACTTTTCAATGCAAAGTTCTATTGCGGAATTGGAGAAGAATCACATTTTGTACCTGTAGTGGTTTTGCAATTGTTTACATCTAACCGCTGGGTATGATCTGGGTTTCGCAACATTACTATGCATGAGCTTCAGTAAGTGCAACTCATCCTATATGCTGTCTTAGAGCATGTGTTCAATCTTTTTATGAACCTGTGTCAATTTTCCTGGAATAAGTCGCTAAGGATGCTGTTTAATTGGAATAGCATTTCCTGTCTCTACATTATGCATAATCAGATAAGTTCTTCCCAGCTCAACCCCACATATCTTGCCATGCAACACAACTTACTCTTTCAGGTCATTTCGCTTTTCCGCTGCGAGGTGACTCAATAATGTATCCCAGTCTTTTTGAAAATTTCTCATTGTCCAAGATAATGTAAGCAATGCTCAATTCAGAATACGTGGTTCTTAATCTGTGTGTCACAAGTAACACATTCTTCTTTTTGCAAGTTTTGTGAAGATCTGTAGCTCAGGTTGAGGTTGAAGGTGTAGGTATGCTCGCTGTGCTGCAGGATTGAGAACAGACGTTTCATTACCTGGGTAGGTAACATCATCAATGGCGACCTCTAAGTGAAGCGAAGCTGTTGTCTCCTGCTTTATAGTTATATCTTGTATAGATATAATTAGAAACCAGAGAGTTCAGCTTCGCTTCATATGGAGGTCACCAATGATGATGTTACCTTGCCAGGTAATGAAAGGTCTGGATATCAAACCTACAGCTCAGCGAGCAAACCTACACCCTAAACATTCTTCTCTGGTTTTTCATTCCAATCATAATACATTATGAACATAGTCACATGGCATATTCTGTGAGATCTCTTTCTATGTGGAATCCTTATCAAATCGTTCACTTCGGTCAATCTCCTTGGATTGTGATATTATGTCCAATTACACTTAATTTTGAAATCAAGACTCCCTCAAAGCATTTTAAAAAGTTTGACCAGAGCGCAGCTTTTCAAATTGATTTGAGCAGACGTTTGCTTCAGGAGCGTCGCAATGGGTCAAATCACTCGGTTGTAAACAATACAGAATTTATTTACACACAAACAAAATAAAACCATATTCAGAATGACTTAACTGTTTGAAGACCAAACTGACACGAGCATGCAACTTAACAAAGATATGTTTCGATTTACTGCAACATCCCATAAAACCCTCTGAGCAAAAAGGTACGTTCAAGCAAAAATTCTTACAGGACCGGGCTTGCAGAGAGATAGATAGATAGCTGAGAGAGAAGGAGAGAGAGAGAAAATCACCATGGAGCTGGTTCTTTGGTCCCCAGCTAAACACCTGGCCAGCAGCTTCACACTGATTGCTTGATAAAATGAAAGCAGAAAGAAAAACCTGAACTGTGAGAACTAGCTGGTACATATATGATACATATGTTTTGAAACTGTTTTGAGGGAGATATTTCCCGGCATTTGGAATCTCTGTCTTTCTGAAAAAAGAACTAATGTCTAAATGACCTCATCAAAGAAGCAGAATTGTCACTCATTCATCAATACAGGAAATGATCGATCAGCATTCAAGATTGCCTTCATTTTAAAACCCATGTAAGCTTACACTGTTATGACACTCCAACAGATATATATTACATTGAGTATAACCATGCAAACAAAATCATCAATGGTCAGCCTTCTTATCGTCTTCCAGCAAGGGAATCGCTGACATCCACATACTTGAAATAATTGACAACTTGAATATTTGTGTTATTAGGTGTGGTTCATACTCGGGCGATGGTTACGTCCGCTTGCAGGCGTTTTCTGACAATCTGTCGTTCACTGAAACGTCTTGCCTTAATTCAGTAATTCAGTGAGTGCAGCAGCTACATTGCGAAAACGTGGTGCGAATTCCGGAAAAAAATCCTCTTAATCATACGAGCAAGAGCACTGCTTTTCTCGTCGATGGTATGTGAAAGTTCCTACTTACCTTTGTTTTTACATTCCGTTAGGGCAATTGTCTATGTCCAATAACATTACCCACGAAGTTGAATTGAGCTTTGGTAAAGTTAATGATAACCAGGTTTACCACCAAGCCTGCCTCCCGAAGTCGTTTCAAGAATTCCGATACAGTAGGCAAATGTTTTTTCCATGTGCACCTAAAAAGCACCAGGTCATAAATACTTACTGTGCAATTTGGCATACCGGATATGATTTTGTTGGTTAGTCATCGAAATGTGGCTGTGCATTTTTCATAACAAATGGTTTGACTTTAAACTGAGACAGTCCATTCTCTCTGAGGAAAGCCCATACTATATTCATTATTTTGGACAACAGTACCTGCCAGTAACCTCTGAGCAAATCCAAACAAAAATATCAATTGCTTGTTTAATCTGTTCAACATAGTCTTCCACATGGGGAAGCGTATCTGAACTAGACGTTGGTACTTCATTCACTTTGTAATATTTCATGCATAAGCTTGATATGCATCTCAATTTGACACCAATACTATGAGTGAGATCCAGTCATCATAACCCACTTTGACTATGTGCATTCAATCTTCTTAAAACTTTGCCAACATCAGAGGATTATACCGATAAAGATGTTGCTGCATCGGAACAGCATCTCTGTTATCGACATCAGGGATAACTGGGTCAGATTTTCCAGCTTTATTCTAACTGTCTCGGTCTGTAATATTAGTACACACGGGGTAACCCTCCTGCTCAATTTAAACCAGCAACACGGCGAAGGTTTAACGCTTGCACTAATCTATGCAAATTCGAGAGGCGAACAATTATTTAAAGTAAGAATTCACATCTTTATTCCTTGTAGTCTAACAGAGAATGCTTACCTAACAACTATTCACAACTCAACCCTCTAACCTATCTTGTACCATGGCCTTCTACAGTACTAATCTATTAAACCCACACGATTAAGATTTACCAAAAGTTCAAGTTTTCAAAACTAGCCAGATTTCGGACTTTTTTGCATCGATCTTCTTTTCTTCTTCGGGAATTCCGTCTCACATTTCACTTTTCGAATAAAGGTATGTTTAAAAGAGCGATTATCCGGGCTGCCTGCAGATGCTAATGGCGTGACAGTTCTCCTCCCGACTGTTCAATTTTGCCCAGTCTTACACCTCCAAACCATCTTATTATGTAACTGGCTTTGAAGATTGCCAATATACTAAATTCAGATTTAGGTGGAGTTTCTTTTTTTTTTGTCTAGGGTGTATAGTTTAAAATGACTGACCTAATTCAAATCTATGTGGCCGTTTCCAGGCAACCATCTATCCAGTTACTCAACCACACGTTATATCATATCTTGTTCTGGACATTTGGTGTTGTCAGGTAGTTCTGTTGTCTTTGAACTCTCTTAAAGATACAGCAATCCCATTTTCATAATGATCGCTATAAGTGTATGAGGTCTTTCGGTTTTGCACGAGTAAGTAGTTAAAAAAATTATGCCAAGTTTTAACTTATTCCCCATTCTATAATTTAACTTGGGGAGCGTCCAATTCAGAATGTTCTGAACTTGGTTCTTCCTTCTGTTTTACAATCAATAACACATTCTCTCCTAGTTTTCCTACCCATTGACAATACTTCTGTGTTTATTCACACGACATATTCTGTGATCTTTCATTCACTGTGGAGTTCTTATCAAAGTGTTCAGCTCACAACCTCCTTTCTATTTGATAAGGTCTCGTAATCTTTGGATTGAAAGGTTCACCTGCCACTGGAAGTACCACTAACACCTGGTCTCCAGTTGAAAAATTGCAGTGCTTTCGATTTCGTTCCTGCTTCCTGCATTGTATGCTGTGAAAGTTTTAAATGTTGTGTAGCCATCTCCACTGCTCTATTTAAGTTTGCCCGAAAATTTGACGCATAGCCTAAAAGTATGGTATTTAAATTATGTCTCCGAATATCAACTGAATCAATTTTGTTTTTCCTCTCACTTCATGAATGAAAACGATTTCAAGTTGTCAGAATGTGTTCAATTCATTTTATGCATCTCTGTTCACAAAACTGCAGACGGAATTCCTTAATCACAATCGTTTGATTAGTCTTGAATGTCAGCTCTGAACATGGTCTTTAATATCTGACGCCACCTTTCCACCCATCCATGCAACTTTGAATGGGGCGCACTGTATTTGAAGTCTTTTATTCCTGAGCTGACGGTAATATCATTGATTAATATTGGTGCAAAGCGTGACCCTTGGTCTCTGTGCGTTCAGTTGAGCTAGGATATTGCGTAAAGAAGTGGCGTCTGCAAGTCTCATGGACACATCCACTTATGTTTCCACATATTGATTCGCACTTTTTGTTCTACGTCAGCGATTGTACAAAATCAATTGTCAGAGGTCCCTCGAATGCAGACATACTTATAAAGATGCGAATTTTACGACTACTCGCAGTTTCCCAATTACTTGACAGGTATAACATGACTGACAAAATTCAATTGCATTCTTGGATGGTCCAAGCCAGTAAAAATGTTTTTATATTTCAATTTGAATTTTTCTTGCTCCTAAATAACCTCGTAGTAATCACATGTTACCGTCAACACCTCCTGTCTAAAGCTCATTGGCAATATAGTTGCAATTCAGACCATCTCTATCTGACTGAATACGTGGCAGCCTCCAATTCATTATTAAGATACCACTTTTAAGAATGCAACACACTGAGATTAATTTAGAGTCTTCTTTTGATTATGCTTTTTAATCAATTCCTTCCGCTACTCACCTTACAGCTGTAACTCGGTTAATTTTCCGGACTTGAAGACTTCTCCTTTATCACTCATTGACTCCTGTTTTCTTTCAACCATCGAATCAAACAGGGTATCTGCAATATTAATTTGAAGGTCGTTATCTGTTCTCTTTGCTCTCTTCTTTTTCAACTTGTAGTTTGTTGTTACCACACAGTCAGCAAAAATCCTGGGATATACTTGCAGTAATAACTCAACATCCGCTCTCCCTTGGTCCAAGAACACCACACACACGATTGGGATACAACCCACGAACTCCAGTTCCTCCCTGGCTTTTGTTTCATCAGCCTAAAACACCTCATCTTCACAATGGGCATCCAGTCCCTGTATACCTCGATCCATCATGGTAAAGACCTGCAAGCCCTCCGTTTCCTTCCCTGCCACTAACCCAACCAGTACTCCAATACCACCATGATACATTCATTCGATTGGCTGAACTGGTCCGCACCATCAAAAATTTCTCATCCGAATTCTCCCACTTCCATCAGTCCAAATATGTAGCCATGGCCCTACCTATACGTACATCTTCGTCGGATATGTAGATCAGTCCAAATTCAGCAATTAGACTAGCATGATTCTACACCTTTTCCTCCCTTACATTGATGACTGTATCAGCGTCATTCCGTTCTCCCACGAGGATGTTGACCAATACATCAACTTTATGACCATTTTTCTCCTTGGCCTCAAGTCCTCAAGTTCATCTGGAACCAGCTCGGATACAGCCCATCCCTAGCTGAACCTCTCTGTAATCAATCCAGAAACTGATCCAACACGGGCATCCTAAGTCAAACCTGCGAACACCCACAGCTACGTCGAGTAAACCCTCCACCCTTCTGTAATAACACTGTCCCTTACTCTGATTCCCCTTTTTTCCACTGCATCTGCTCCTCGAGTGGAGACAGAGGAATCAGAGGCCTCGTATCCCGAGTACCACAATTTCCTCTCTGAGGAGTTTAATAATGTCCTCCAGCGCATCTTCTTCACTTGCTGCACCTCCACCTTTGAACTCCATTGCTCCAACCACAGCAAGTATAGATCACCCTTGGATACCTTGCCCAGATCCACACCCTCAACATTCCTAATGAACGGCTTATTCCCGAAAGTGGATTCCCCGTTACTCGGATGCTGCCTGACCTGTTGAACTTTGCCAGCGCCACACTTTTCGAATCTGGTTTACAGCATTTGCAGTACTGGTTTTCTCCTGAAGTAATCAACTGTCTATTCAACCAGAGTAGCCAGCATTCCTAACTCTGAACAAGGTATATGAGTAACTATGACAGATTGTATTCCGAGAACTAAGAATGTGCCCCGTTTTCCTACCACGACTCATCCACTCTTCACTTGACACTTGCCTCAATTTATGTAATTGAACACTTCTTCTCTCACACTGAGTTCCCATGACTCTCATATATTCCGATAACTGTTCTTCAGACATACGTATGTTGCCATTTTCGAACATCAAATACTGTGAGGATCCTGTATACCTTCATATTGTAACATCTGTACCTGCTGCTGCAATGTGAGTAAGTTTTAACTTTGCAGATATATAGTTTGAAAAGGTATGATACTTCTTTCTGATCCAACCTCCGACTGGCCTGTAATTCTGGTGTAGGCCTTTAGGCTCCACTATGCCTTCCTTTATCACTTCGACAAAATTCACTGTCTTAATATGTTTCCTAATTTAGGCTGCCCATGCTTTTTCTTACCCACCAACATTGTTATTAACGTGTCCTACTTCAGTGCAATGAAAATACGGGAGCCTTCCCACTTCTCTTTCAGTTGAAGCGTTTCCTTCATCCTGATAATGCTCACCGATTTCCAACCTTTCCTTGCCACGCCAGATTTTCTCTTTTCCTAATGTCTGTCCCGCATGGATTGAAATTCATGTCCGAAGCCAAATTTTGACTTCTGAACCAATTCATACTTATCGATCATTTCGGCTGTGAATCTTGCCGTTTAACTCTGTGCCCTTCCACATGAGTACTCCATACTGTCCTCCAACATAAAAGTCCCTCTGAATTTTTTTTTCATTGATCAAAATTACATTATTTGATCCTTTCCAACTCAATGTTGTTTGCCTCGTTAGCTTCATGAAACGCTGGCACAAGCTCAGATGCACTTAAGATGGGTTTGTGCACCTGTCATATGCTCCAAATACCCTGTATGAGTGATGCAAATTTCTCACTCGCTTTAAGTACCAGTTTTGTTAAGCAGCAGCGTTGAAACACATTTACTGAAAGTAGCACTAACACTTTATCTCTGTGAGCAAAATTGTGGATTTTATTTTGATTTCGAGGGTCATAGATTCAAAGAGACCCCCGGCGAGGAGGCAGGCACTTTCACGCAAACTGTTTCATGGCGATCAGAAAGTCCATCACGCTTGCACCATTCCCTAGCAAATGGCCCATATCCTTCTGAACATTCCTGTTCATGCATTTGCCCAAACGTCTTTTAAATGTTGTGAAAGTACTCGCCTCAGCAAGGTCCTCTGGCAGTTCATTCCATATACATACCACATTCTAAGTAAAGAAGTTCTCCCTCAGTTCCTCTTCCTTTCTTTCTACTCGAACATTGAACTGATGACTTCCCACGCTCATTTCCAGAAACCTGCGAAAAAAACGTGTGCAATCAAACTATCCATTCTTCATGGTCTCACAAACATCCATAAGATCCCTCCTCAGTCTCCTACGCTCGAAAGAAAAATCCAACCTTGTCCATCCTGTTCATGTAGCACAGACACATGAGTCTGAGCAACAAACCATTTTTTTCAGCGTTCTTTCTAGGTAAATAATATTCCTCATAGAGCAAGATGATAGAAATTCAATACAATACTCCAAGTGCTGCCTCACCAACGTCCTGTCCAACTGCAACAAAATCTTCCAACCTCTATTCTGAATGCCCTGACTGAAGAATGCCAGTGTACTAAAAGCCTTCTTCAATGTCCTGTATACCTGTGATTCTGCTTTCAGAGAAGCTGAACAAAAACATTCTTTCTGTTCGCCTCCACTCCTTAAGGCCTATTACACACTATTCACTGGATGAAAGCTACCTTGAATCGAATTTCCAAAATTGAAAATCTTCCACTTTTCTGTACTAAACTCCATTTGACTTTTATTGGCTTACTGCTTCAGCTGATCAAGGTCCTAGTGCAATTTCTGATAACCTTCCTTAAGTTCCACTGTGACACTTATTTCGTGAGATCTGCAAATTTTCTATCTACGCCTTTTACTTTTTTCCTCCAATTCATATGAATAGCAAACAATAATGGGACCAGCATCGAGGCACACTGTGAGGCACTCCACTAGTCACAGGCCTCCTGTTTGAAAACTATCCCTTCACTATTAACCTGAGTTTACTGCCGTAAAGTCAATTGTGTATCCAATTTAACATCTCCGCCTCCATTCCATACGATCTAACATTCGAGATCAACCGAGCATGTGCAACATTATCAAAATCCCTACCGGTTACATGTACCAACCTGCCCTCATCCAGCTTCCTATTACTTCATTAAAAAGCTCGGTCAAATTTGTGGGCCTGATCTCCCACGCTTAAAACCAGGATAACCATTCCTAATCAAACCTTATTTTGCCAAATGCATGTCCGTCTTATCTCTCACATTCTTCTCAAGTAGCTTACTTACCACAGATGTTAGGCTTCCAAGTCTATCATTCCCATTACATTTTTTCATGTTGTCTGTCTTGAATACGATCACAAAATCGCTACACTTACTTGTTTTTTCTTGTAACCTCACCAGTGTCTAAAGATAAGGGGATTATGGCGGCCAGAGGCTCTGTGATTCCATCTGTCGCCTCTTACTGTGTTCTCGGATATATATGGTCAAACCGCTATGCATTCTCAGACATCTAACATCCG
This sequence comes from Chiloscyllium punctatum, assembly GCF_047496795.1. Taxonomy (NCBI): domain Eukaryota; kingdom Metazoa; phylum Chordata; class Chondrichthyes; order Orectolobiformes; family Hemiscylliidae; genus Chiloscyllium; species Chiloscyllium punctatum. Next base: position 41,619,613 of record NC_092789.1, read on the forward strand.
TTCGATTGTGATGTGAACTGTTCAAAATATCACAACTAACTTCCCCAAGTTCCCAAGTCTTCATGGCATTCTCCACGAAAAACAAAAAGGAGTAGTTCACATCACGCACATGTCTTGCATTTCTACGCATATGTCCACTTTGGAACTTCAGTGCTCCTACTCTCTCCAGATGGTCCTTCCCCTTTAATCTACGCAAGATCATACTTGAATGCAACCTACTAATCGTCTCAGCTATGGATATCCCTTCTTCAGTCAACTACTGAATACCTGTGTACCTCCAGGAAAACTCTTGCTCTTGTCTGTGGCTGAGCCATACATTGCTCGTTTTGTTTTCTGATCAAAGCCTCAAAATGTCTTCACATTCAGTTTCTAAACTGCAAAATTTCTTGTGTTTCAAACTCAACGGTACAATGAGCTTGAACTCTAGATATCCAGATAATTCACGTTTACGGGCCTTCCACTTGCTGGTGGTCATTTTACCTGGAAATAAACTTCTCTAATCAAGAGGCTTCCTGTTTCCTCACAGAATGTGATTTTTTAAATGTTGACTAATAAACGCTCCCGTTCAATTTAACCGTTCCCTAAACTTTGCCACAGTTGTGCAACCCCATTTTTCAACTTTCTCCACTAACTTGTCATCCCCTTGGAAATCAAGAAATTGCCTATCCCTACATAAGTAATATACTCAGTACATTGTCCCCCACAGCCTTCTGTGGCAATGATTTCCACAGATTGCCCACTCTTTGGCTGAAGATGTTTATCCTCATTTGCAATTTTAATAATATTCCATATACACTAACGATGTGCGTGCATGTCCTCCTCTCTCCAGCCAATGGAAACAACTTCCCAACGTCCACTGTGTCAAGGCCGTGCAGAATTCTGTAAGTTTCAAACCGAGCCTCCCCTTTTCCCTCGAAACTCCATCAAATGTAGTCCCAGAGTCCTCAAACGTTAATCAAATGTAAAGTCTTCCATTCCGGGATTGCTCTCCTGAACGACTTCTTGATCCACTCCCGGGTCAATGTGTCGTTTTTCAGAGATGGGCCCACAAATTACTAACAGCAGTCTTTACGTAGTTTGATTTAAGCCATATAATGCCTCAGAAGTACATTCCTGTTTTTATAGTCTCGTCTCTCGAGATGAATGAAAGTATTATATTTGTCTTCCAAACTCGACAAAACTTGCAAATTTTAAATAACAGGACTTTTTCTCGTCCAGTTTCTGAATTATCTGCCCATTTAGAAAATGTTCCATGCGTATATACTTCCTGCCAAAGTACATGACCTGACACTTTCCCATATTGGATTTCAAGTGCCAATTCTTCGCCCAATCTATTAACCTGTCACATCTTCGTGCAGCCTCCCTGCCTCCTCAATACTAACTGCTCTTAGATCCACCTTTATATCAGCTGCAAACTTAGCCAGAATCCCCTCAGTTCATTCATCCAGATCATTAATGTGTAAAGAGACATTGTGTTGTCCCAATATTGACCCTTGTGGAACACAACTTGGTTGTGTCTTCCTTCCTGAGAACGGCCGTTTAATTCACAGTCTCTACCATCTTTTAGACTAACAATCTTCGATCTATGTTCGCACCTTGCCTGTAACACGGAGCAGCCTCCTGAGCAATATCATATCAAAGGCTTTCTGGAAGTCCAGGAATATGGCATCCATTTCCTGTCCTTCGTAGCACCATTTGTTACTTCCTCAAATTATTCTTATATATCTGTCAGTCATGACCTCCCCTATTTCACCATGCACTTCTAAGTATCCAGAAATTTGTCTCTTCATAATGGACGTCAAAATCATAAAAACAACTGAGTCTGGCTAAACGTACTAAAAAATCCCATTTCTTTTGCTTACTCCCTTATAAAAAAAAGTAGATTTTCAAATGCTCTGAGACCCTTGGGATGGCACGGTGACTCAGTGTTTCGCACTGTTGCCTCATAGTACCAGGGTCCCAGGTTCGATTCCAGCCTTGGGCCACAGTGTGGAGTTTGTACCTTCTCTCCGAGTCTGCGTGGGTTTCCTCAAAGAGCTCCGGTCCCCACCCACTCTCCAAAGATGTGCACTTCAGGTGAACAGTCCATGGTACATTGATCATACTGTGAAGTGCATTAGTCAAAGAGCAATGGGTCTGGCTGAGTTACTCTTCCGAAGCTCGGTATGGATTGATTGGGCCGAAGGGACTGTTTCCAGACTGCAGGAAATCTCATCCAATCTGCTTGACTCCAGTGATGCCAAATGATCGGAACTAAGGCTTCAACTCTGTCTCAAGGTATCTCTTTCGGAGTTGCGTGCCGAGTGGATCCAGCCCGCGCGATCAACCGATTTTCAGATCTTTCAATTTTGCTAGCAGCTTCTTCAACGGTGCTGATCACCATTCCCATGTTCTCTCCCCACCCCACCTTAACCGACCCTCTTGTATTTTTGTCATATTATATATCTCTTCCACTGTGCAGAATGATGAAACGTGCTTATTCATTTCCTCAGTCGTTTTTTTTCCAATTAATCTACCGTCATCTTCCTGTGATCCACTAACAACCTTTGCCTCCCTCTAGCCCTTTATATATCCAAAGAGTCCCTGCAATCTTTCGTAATATTACTCTCAAGCTTACACACATATTTAATCGTGTCCTCCTTTATTTCTTTCTTCCGTGTCCTGTGTTGGTCTTTTTCCACCGTCCAATCCCAAGTCTTGCCACTGGCAGTCGCCAAATCATTCGCATTCCCTGTTGCTTGTGTGCTGTCCCTGAATTCCCTCGTCAAATATTTGCATCATCCTCCCTTTAGTCTGCTTGTTTTTTCTCGGATGGAGTTTTGCTGTTTCTCTCTCATTTCCACGGGAAGATCCTGTCATTGCTGTTCCAAAGTCATTCCTTCTGGTATCACCTTACAGTCAATTATTGTCAGCTCCACCATTGTGCAGCTGTACTTGCCTTCTTTGCCGTCTTTCGACTGTTGTACTATTAGCTCAGAATCCATCTTCTCCATAAAGATTGCATTGTACGTTCCAGCATGTCATGACCCTAGAATTTCTTTCACTTTAGCACCCTTATCAAATCTGTGTCACTGTGAAACAGTAAATAATAAACTGTCTCTTCTGCATGGGATCCACCAAAAGGTCCTGAAAGAAAACGTCACACAGACGTTCCACAATAAAGTTTTGATGCGATCCACGACCAATCTGATTCTGCCACTCTATCTGAACATTGAATTCAATCATTATTACTGTAATCTTGCCTCACTTGCCCAACTTTTCTGTCTCTTGGTTTATCGTATGCCCAAAATCCTGCCTATGATTTCGAGCTCTGTAGATAACTACTAGACTAGTTTTGTTAAACTTTTCCGTATCCTCACGCACACAGATACTACATCACCAGAACTTACTTCATGTACTGTTATTGATTTACCTTCATTTTTACAAAGAACACAACCCCACCTACTGTGCCCACCTGTCTGATTTCTTTGTAGAACGTTACACACAGATAATTTGTCACTTTTCCCGATTCCCTTTCAGCCACGTCTCTGTCATCGCCCATGACATCATACCTGCCAGTTTTGTTTCACGCCACAAAATTATTTAAATTATTTCGTATATGGCATGATTTCGGAAATCACACCTTTAGCTCGGTATTGATCGTGCCTGTTATGATTGTAATTCTTTAATCAAATTTGTTTGAAGTATAGATTCTAAACCATTCCAAACACTCTGTACTATATTGCGTGCTGTAAAATTTAATCAACTCTGCTGAGTTGTCCCGTATTTTCTCTTTTTTTTCATACTTTTCAATGAAATTGAATCCACAACCACAGATCTAAACTGTAGTTTCGCTTCCATTTGGGCATTACACGTTTCGCAGTTTTTCCCTGCCCTGATCACCCGAGTTACCTTTTCCACTGGAACACTGGCACCAACGCGGTTTAGGTGTCGGTACAGATTCCTTCTGTTCCAATACTAATGCCAGTGCCCCATTTTGCAAGTCGGATGGACTTGACATACTTTTCTATGATAGGTAAATTGACCAATCTGAAAAGCTAACCTGCCTCTCAGATTTGCAGCTGCAGTGGAAAAATATTGCTTGATATAGCGACTTAGGTTGTGTGATTTCGTTTGATGAATCATAGAATGTGTATCTTATCCAGTTTTACCAAGACAGCTGAAACGTTGAGGCAAAATCACTGAGAAAAATAAATTGCATCATAAGGTGATAATATTATGGACACAGGTCGTGGTCCTCATCGTTCCACTGGGTCACTGGTGTTACGGTCTTCCGTGAAACACGAGATTGTGTGTACGTCATTCCCTTTTGTCATGATCTTTCCAGATAGTCCAAGGACCGTTGGCTCTGTGAAGAATCGTTTGACTTAAACAAAATTAGGAATGGCAAGAAATTACTCAGGAAGGTGTTGTAGATCCAACTGGGACAAATGCTATAAGATGCATTGTTTCATTAAATGGTTACACGTTGCTGAACGGCACTAACATCGCAAATGTAAAACAAGGAAAATTCTAGTGCAATTCAGAAGCCACCTTAATTTGCCTCGATGGGGCTGTATTCTCAGAATGCATATCATCAGGACATAATTCAGGAGAATATCCTACTGGCTGCGGCCGAGCATCAACAGTTCCCCCCACCAACACCACCACTGCCACCCCAAGTCTAATCAAACTTCGCAGTGCCGGGAATGAGTGCAGACTACTGGCAGGCCAATATCCTCACCTGATACTACCCACCCCATTATAAGGCAGAATAGCCTCCAGTTTTAAATGTGTCCCCTGGATATAGCATCTGGGTCGCTCACCGCATTCACTGTATCTAATAAAATTTTTAATTTCACCTGCCTTGCCACATGTGTGCCCGGATCCTGGTCGATGATATAGCTGACCTGAAACCTTTATCCCATCTGAGGTTCAAAACATGATTAATGAGGCTCCTGACCCATTGAGGAAGCCTGCGCCTTCAATAACTGACTTGTCCATACCTGCCAAATTTAGAGACACGGGTATATTCTTCTTCTGCTCAAAGTTGCATATTGCAATACAATGGTGGCTTCTAAGGATTCTTGTCTCAGTCCAGGACATGGAAAATGTGTATTGGATAGAGGAACCCAAAAAGGAAGAGTGGGGTCAGGGAAATATGCCAGAAAGGGTGGCCCAGAAATCAAGCTGTGCAGGCCACATAAAATGGGGTTAGCCAGCATCGGGTTTTTGGGGCGATCACTCGATGCCTTCATAAGAAAGGGAAATGCCTTCCTGATTCTGTCCCCTATATTACGCACCCATTCAACTTAACAACATAGAACAGTATAGCACAAAAAAAGACACTTCGCCTTTGATGTAGTGCTGGCATTCAGTTCTACTCAATAAAACAGATGAACCGACTTACCCTTTATTATACTAAATTCCACGTGCCTATCCAACAGTAGCTTAAATGTACCTCGCCTATCTAATTCTACAACCACTGCTGACAATGTATCCCCAAGTCTCTGGCTTTCCACTCTGTCCATGCCTCTCCTCATCTTTTACACCTCTATCAATTCACCTTTCATCCTTTTTCGATCCAATGAGAAAAGGCTAAACTCACTCAATCTTTATTGGTAAGACATGCCCTCCAGTCCAGGCAGTATCCTGGTAAATCTTGCTTGCAACCTCTCTAAAACTTCGACTGCTTTCCTATTAGGAGGCAAACAGAACTGGGCACAATATTCCAGGTGTTGACTAACTCGGATTCGAAAGAGTTTCCGCATAACATCGTGGACCTTGAAGCCAATTCCACCATTCATGAAAGCCAACATAGCCATTGACATGAAGGTTGTAAAACTGAACTCAATGGATATCAATGGGCACAATTCTCACTGGTTAGGGAGATATGCAGAAGATTGACAAAATGTCAAGGTTACCCAAGGTCAGTAATCTCAGATCCAGAACATGTGTTCCTCAGGATAGTGACTAAGACTAAATTATCGTCAGCTACTCTATCAGAACGTCATGAGTAGGGACGTTGCTGATGACTGCCCAATATTCATCATCAATGTACCTAGGTACAGGGCAGTCCATTTTAAAATGTAACAAGATCTGTACGATGTCTCGGCTAGGCTGACAATTGGCACGGCAAACATTGGACTGCAGATGATGGAGATAAAATTCCAGAGTGTGTTCTGGGAAACCACAGCAGGCCAGACAGCATCCGAGGAGCAGGAAAATCAACGTATCAGACTTAAACCCTACATCAGGAAGGGACTTTGCCCAAAACATCGATTTTCCTGATCCTTTTGGGGCCTGGCCTGCTGTCGTTTCCAGCACCACACCCTCCACTGACAAGTTGCAAGTCACTTCCACTTCATGCACATACCAAGTTATGACCCCTAGCATTAAGAGACAATCTATCAATTTCCTCTACTCATTCAATGTTGGTACAATCAATGAGTCCCCATTATGAACATCCTGGGATTTATCTTTGACAAAGAAATTCGCTGGACTCACAATGTAAACATATTAGCTGCAGGAAGAGGTCAGAGACTGGGAACACTGTGGCGAATAACTCAGGTCGTAACTCCCCAAAGCCTCCGCAATAATCTCAATGGTACAGGTCATGAGTGTGATGGACTCCTGCTCAGTTCTCTGGATGAGTGCAGCTGCAACAACACTTAGGTTTTGCGATGTCCAGGACAAAGCAGAGCATGAATGGCATTATATTCCGAACTATCCAATCGCACGAACGCCCACGCTCAGGAGCAGCAGTTTGTACTTTATATAGGCTATTTTGACGAAATTCAGCAAATTTCCCTCAGATTGCACTGTCAAAATTCATGACCAATTTGCCTTACAAGGAAAGGGGCAGTGGGTTCAGAGGGAAACAATCAACTGTAAGGTCTTCTCCAAGCCACTCACATCCTGACTGAGAACAAAAAAAGGAAGTACATCACAGGAACAGGCCCTCAGCCCTCCAAGCATTTGCCGAAAATTATACCCTAATTTAACTAAAACACAAGCCTTCTGCCTTTGTTCAGTCTGTATCCCTCTATTCCCTCCCTATTCAAGTAATGATCCAAATGGCTCTTACGTATCGCCAACGTGATTGTTTTCATCACCTCATGTGGCATCGCATTGCAGGCTCCTACCCACCGTGCTGTAAGTTCATCCCTCGCACATCTCCATTAGTGAACACTGATGCAGCGTTTTCATTAAACAGCTTTCCAATTTCTGTGGCTCCATGCATAATTTCAACTCTACGCCATTTAATTTCGAATGTGCCAACTCTTTCCCTTGCCACACACTTTCTTCTCATGTATGCATGAAAGGTCCCGGGACTCTCCTTGACCCTGTTTGCCAAAGACATTTCGTGGCTGCTTTTGGGATTCCTTATTCCACGTTTAACCTCCTTACTAATTTTCTCTAAACTCCCAAAGTGCTTCGTCAGTTTGTACCTCCCTAGATGTATTGTACGCTTCCTTTTTTTCCCTTTTGATTGAGCTTACAATTCCCCTTGTAATCCACGATTCGCGACTCTTGTCAGGCCGAAACTTCAAATTTTTTATTGTTGTGTAGTTTAATCAAGGCCTCTCAATTTCCAGACGCAGATTTGCCCACATATAACCGTCCAATCCACATTCACCAGTTCTTTTGTAATTAAATGTAATTGGTCCATTCTGAATTAAGCGCTCTCATCAGACGGCCCCTTTTTTCCTTGTACATGACTACTCGAAATCTTATGAAGTTAAGTCCAAAGTGCTTTCCTGCTGAAACATTGATCTCTTTTTCTGGCTCATTCATTAGTATGGCCTCGTCTCTTGTTGGATTGTCAATGTACTGTCTCAAAAGCAATCCTACTTGACACATCAAATAATTTGCTCTCCATCTGATACCCTGGATCGAAGTGAGTCCCAATCAATAATAAAAAGGTTGACGTCATAAGTCACAACGACCCTGCTTTCTCCAAACGTTTTCAGTATCTCACTACATACCTGCTCCTCTGTCTCCTCCAGTCACTCCTAGCCCAGCGACGTCTCTCTGCCTATTCGTATTGTAGCTTATCCCTATCTCAGTCTCACATTAGTCCCGACTCCATGCATTGACTGGCTCGTTATTCCGGTTCAGATCAAGTGCTACACTGAGCTGTATCCTCCAGAAGATCTCCACTAAATGTATTTGGACTAATATTGTTGTTCTGTCAATGTTGCTGGGCCTAAACATTCCCTGATATCATTGTAGGTGAATGAAGGCAAACCTGCAGCCGTTCAAGAAGAATGCTCACCACCATGTTCTTAGGGAGAGTACGGGTCGGCAATGAATGCTGTCCAAACTGTAAAGCACGCGTCCCACAACCACACCTAAAAATAGTATTGCATGTCATGATCAAGTTCAAGGATCCAATGTCAGCGGGTAATAGAGCAGTCAAGGAGAATAATGGCCGATATTTCAAAGAGAGTAGTGTGCAAAATTAAGTTGAGCACACTATACAAGGTACTATTCATACCACTGCGGAAATTTTCCAAACAGTTTTTTAAATCTCTATGATAAAGAAAGATATACATATTTGTTGAACCAGAATTTATTACTCATCCCTACTTTCCATCTGTCCGTTGCCTATGCATCCAATATATATACAACTATGTCAGCTCTAGTCAATGATTCAGAATAGGTCATCTTTCAATCAAACATAACGAGCACGCGCCCAATACACGAGAATAGAAGACCTTGGACGGTGGGATTGGCTTTGCTTTTGTAGGTGGTTGTGGTGGGAAGGTTTGCATTTTTAATCTGTCCAAAGCATTAATAGAAAAGTAACTGTTGCTGGACGCTGGAAATCTGAAATAACGCCTGCAAAATGTCCCAGTAGAGAATTCTACACTGGAATTTTTACTGATTTCTTTCCTCTCTCATGTGACACTATTTGACTTGACGTGTATTCCCTCAGTTTCAGGTGTAGCTTTAACCGGAAAACTGTTGTGAGATCATCTCAAAGTTTCAGTGCGCATCTCTGGTCACCACATTCCTATTGCCTTTCCGACTGTAAGTCTTCCTCATGTTAATCTTTCCACCACATACAATGTATCCAAACCATTCCATACTGATAATTTCTTACTCCGTGTATCTCGATTACTGTCTCCATTTGGAAGAGAGGTAAAGATAGACGTAGGTACAGTAAGATCCAGTTTTTAGCTACATATATGTTTGCAATGATTTAATGGCTTTTCCAGCAGGAGATTTCTTAGTTTTATAACCGAATAGCCTACTTTGAATGGAGTGTTTGATTCAGGTTGTATGCTGCACGCCTGGAATGTAGAACTTGGTTCAATAGAGAATCATGGAACGAGATTTGAAATCAATTCATTTGATTTTCTGCTTGTTCAGATTACTCTAATTTAATAGATTGACACTCAGACAGATTAGTAATATCACGGGAGCAGTTGCTCAATATAAAATTGGTTTGCATTGAAGATATGAACACTGAGGTGCAGGAAAAACACAGCAGGCCAGGCTGCATCAGAGGAGCAGGAGAATCGACGTTTCGGGCATAAACCCTTATTCAGGCTCATTCCTGAAGAAGGGCTTCTGCCCGAAATGTCGATTCTCCTGCTCCTCGGTTGCTGCTTGGCCTGCTGTGTTTTTCCAGCATCAAATTTTTCACCTCTGGAACTCCAAAGTCCGAAGTCCTCACTTTCTTCTTTTTGCATTGAAGATAAGACTATTTTTACAGCAGGAAACATCATTGAGTCCACAACATCAGAGCCTAAGTGAAGTAGACAATAATCTACCAGGTCGAGGGTACTTTTTACCCTATACTTGCAGCCCTTGTTGTAACTTGTACGATTATCACTCCAGTGTTGGTTATATAAGACAATATTTAACTGTGTTGTAGTGTTGATGAATAAAACTTAACATATTTGCCAGGATTTACTCATCTCCAAGGCACGTCCTTCTCCCAGTGGCAGAACGGGAAAGTCTTTTCTTTTTTTTGTTTGGACTTCAAAAATCTGACAGCTTCATAAAAACTTTGAAAGTTATGTATTTCCAAAATGAAACATTTACTCGACATTATTTCCTTTGGTAAATATTATGGCATATATTGGTTGAAAAAAATACTTGAATTGATTGATAAGCATTCTGGAGGGCCTTTATGAATTTTCTATTGGAAATACATGAATTCCATGTTTATATGCCAATGTAAGTTGCAACTAGGTGATTATCTTTTCTTTATCATCATTTTGCATGTGTCTCCTGACTACCATACATGAATATACCTTCCCGTTCTTGATGGTCAGTTGAACCTGTACTCATTTGGCACAGTTTTAACCGACTGCAGTCTGAGTACATTGCATAGCAAAGTTTAGTTTAGCTGTTTTTTTCTTATATCGTCCTTAACTGAGCGATACAAGAAGTTAGGTTTAGAAACATCGGGGTAAGTGATTCCTTTTTTAAAATTTCCATCAGCTAAAAATTGTGTGACGTGTTATTATCTTGGATTAATATTCACACTGCATTATATCAGTGTGTACGTACAATGTAAATCTAGAATACGCATATTAGAATTATCTTACAATCTGTTGGGAAAGATGTGCTGTATTCAATCTGTCGTTATTTGTGTGCAGCATTTACATGTTGATCTTGCCACGTCTAAGTTTTGTGTGTCATAAAGTGCATGTGTGCTCGGTTCACTTTTTGTTCACTCTATCATCTGCTTGTCTTTGATTACTGCGATATGCTTCTGCTGGTCACAAAGAATCATTCCAGTATATTTAGTTACATGAGACAATAAAGCAAATCTAATCAAATCATAGGCTGTTCAGAAGAAAGCGGAATAATAATGTTTACATGCAAAATCACGGAACATTTTAAGGAACAAAAGACGTTTGAAATAAAAAATACCATGAATTGAGCGTAAACGACTGACAGCACTCGCAGCATCCTATAACCACAATGGCTATTCACTTCCTGTCGTGTCTGGACTTTATGTATGGCCAGAAATAGGTGTAAATAGATTACCTGTGAAAGCAACTGTGAACCAATAAAACAGGGCAGGGCCATAAGGAACAGAACAATTCTGAAAGCATACAGAGGGGTGATATCCATGAATGCAACTGGGGTATGAATATTGTTAATTCTGTCCAACAGATCATTGTAAATGAAAAGTATTAGATATGTTGATGGCATTGCCAACAAGCAGCAAGTCACCTATTTAGACAGGTTGCAGTATTCTCGAATCAGGATTACACTTTCATTTACAAGGGCGCACAGTTTCAGGGTGGGGGGTGGGGTAAGTTTTGAGGAGATGTGCCTCGGAAGATTTTTCTCGCAGACAGCATTAAAAGATGAACGTTTAGCTTTATTTTCTTCGATGTTCAATAGAAGGCACTGCACATACCATGAGGCTGATCAGATAGTATCAGTTTTTGCAATCATTCAGCATGATCATGTGTCCCTTACTGTTTCAACGGCCATAAACATATATGTAATGTTTCCGTGGAATATAGATAAGGGACGCTTAGTAAATAAAACAAATTCATCATCTAATAACCTGTTGAATTGACAATAAATGAAAATGAAAGTTAATTACATCAAACAATAATTTAGTTACCATAGTCACGTGAAACTTCATATAAGAATTACTTTACAGGCTTTTCAAATCCCAGCTATCTCAACAGAAGTATACTTAACTTTATTTACCAAGACGGTATTCTCCTCTATTTCTCAATTACAATTATCAGTTTTCCCATGGAAGTATAATACAATAAAATGGTATACCGCAATTACTTTACACAGAACACTTGTACATCGTGTTTGGAAACCTGACTCTTTGATTTCCTGCCAAATTGAAACTGTGATCATCATTCGAGCAAACGGAAGCCTTTCTAAATTTGTCTCTTATTACTCGTTGGCAATGCCAGCAACATATCTAATACTTGCCATTTTCAATGTACTACGAGACAGAATTAACGTTATTAATACTCCAATTTCATTCATCAACATCACTCCTCTGTATGCATTCAGAATTGCTGTGTTTCTTATGGCTCTGCCCTGATCTGTTCAGTTCACATTTGTTTTCATATTTCATCGAGTTGCCCAAATTTCCGGTCACAGATTACTGTCAAGATACGACATGAAGAGAGCAGCGACTGTCGCTATTGGATACTGCGAGTGCTGTCAGTTGTTTACGCTCAATTCCTGCTAACTTGCATTTGAATCTTCTTTTGTTGTTGAAAACCACTTTTGATGTTGCATCTGAACACCACAGTATTATTCCACTTTCTCCTGACCTATTATTTGGCTTTATTGTATTTTAATTTAATGATTTATTATCCTGTGTCACTGAGCACAGTGAAAAGACTTTTTGTGAACAGCACATGTACATAATAGTAATCAAGGATGTGCAGATGATGGAGTTAATATAAGAATACTGGGCACATAAAGCCATGCATTTTACGATGCACAATACGTACACGAGACAAGATGAACATTAAAAAGTTAAGCAATTATTGAAGTTAAAGACTCCATTCATCAGTCTAATAACAGCAGAGTTGAAGCTGCACTTGAACCCGTTAGTTCATGTTTTCATGATTCTGTATCATCTGCCTGGCATAAACTTTGGCCGGAGAGCATTTCCAAATGTTTTGAGTCTTTCATGATGCTGGCAACCTCTCCATGGCAACGGGATATGAGGATAGATCCCATAAATGGGAGATTGGATTCCGTGATGGTCGCAGTTGTGGACACATTCTTCTGTAGTTTATTCATGTTCGGCGCAGAACAGTTGCCATATCGGGTTGTTGTGCATGTTCTCTATGGTGCATCGGTAAAATTTGGTAGGGGTTTGATTTGGACAAGCCAAATTTCTTGCACCACCTTAGGAAGAAGAGGCATTGGGGCACATTCTTGACATTCCTATCTACGTAGGAAGTCCAGGACAAATTGTCAGTTATCATTACTCGGAGGGACTTGATGTTCTCAACTCTCTCAAACTCCACTCACACATACAGCCCCACACCACCCTCACTGTCACGCTCAACCACACACACTCCACCACCATCACACACATAGCTCCACACCAACCCCTCTGTCACGCTCGCCCTCAAACACTCCACCACCATCACACACACTGCCGCACAGCACACCCACCGTCACACTCACCCCCACACACTCCATCAGCATTACACTCACTGCCCCACACCACCATCACACACACTGCCCCACACCACCACCACCGTCATGCTCAGCCCCACACACATCACCATCACACACAGCCCCACACCACCCCCACTGTCACGCTCGCCCTCAAACATTCCACCACCATCATCCACACTGCCGCACAACACCCCCACCATCTCGCTCACCCCTACAGACTCCACAACTATCACACACACTGCCCCACACCACCCCCACCCTCACACTCAACCCCACACACTCCACCACCATCATACCTTCACCATCTCGCTCACCCCCACACTCACGTTATCTTGTTCTCAAAGGCCTCCCAATTGGCAGGCGTCTATTTGCTTGCAAACAGCTTCCCATACAACGTGTAAAACGTCGTACCTAAGACCGTGACGATTGACCTTGCCCAGTACAACCCTTTTATTTAATTATATTAGAATTAATAGATTTAATGTCACTGGTCGCCAAGTGCTGCTGCATAAACATCTCATTCATTTGCCTTACCTCATTCTCAAGAGAAGTTCGCATTTTGCTTTTCTCTAGTATTGTTGGTTGTTTAATTTTCTTGAACACACTTAAAGAATTCCTTCTCATTCAAGATCTTGACACGTTGAAATTCCAATCTATGTTTCAAAAGTAAAAATGTCCCACAATGTCAACCGTATTATGCTTTTAGCTGCCTGCAATCTTCATTCCTTGTTATTCCTCTGACTATTGGGGAGCCTGAAGTGCTATCACCTAAAAGTGATGACATCCTTCTTAGCCGATCTCAAAGGAATATCCATTCTAAGGATTGCATTGAAATTTTCCCAAATGAAAAACGCCACTTCTCGTGCTCATTTCCCAACACTTCTATACTTCTTGCATCATTTCCATCCTGGAACATTGAGCTTACAGTCTTATCCCTTCCACAAACAAGTTTCTGTAATCACCTGACATTCCAGTCCTATATTACCATCCACGCCCTGAGTTCATCTGCACTACTTGTTCGGCCTCTTGCAGTTCATAACGAAATGCATTGAAATAAATACAGTTTAATGGATCATTCTTCCCCTGACACCCGCCAGTCGCTTGCGTGTTTTATCTATTTAGCTTGCCCTTTTTTCACTGCTGTACCAGCATCAACGTTATGTTTGTCTCTCTGCTTAGATGTTACTCTACATCAGGTCATAATCAAAGAACAAAGAACAAAGAACAAAGAAAATTACAGCACAGAAGCAGGCCCTTCTCCACTACCGACACCCCCAACCAAACCAGCATCGATCGAGTTCCTGTCTTGAAACCATTAGCGTAATTTTAATGATCTGTATCGCTCTGCTCCCTGTCCATTCAAGTGTCTGTTCATATCTCTCTATTATGACAATATCGTGCAGCCTTCTACCGCCTCTGCTGGCAACGTATTCCAGGCCCTCTGCGTAAAGAACTATTTTCATATATCTCCTTCAAACGTTTACCCCTCGCCCTGAACTCATGATAGCTAGTAATTGGGGGAAAAAAAGCTTTACGCTATCCACCCTGTCTCGAGTTAAAATTGTTGGTTATCATCCAACAGATTTATTTGGAATCCCTGGCTTTCAGCACGCTGTTTTTTTCATCAGCTTATTGACCAATTGATGATGGATCAATTCGCCGAAAACTGGGGTTTCCAAATAAACCTGCTGGACTATAACCTGTCGTTGTGTGATTTTTAAAACGTGTCCACCCCAGTCAAACATGGCACCTGTACATCACCCTGTCAATGCCTCTTTTAATTTTGCAAAACTCAATCAGGACACCCCTCAACCTCCCTCTTTCTGATGAAAACAATCCTAATCTGTTAAACCTGTGTTCATAGATAGCCCCCTTCTTTGCAGGCAACATCATGCTGAACCCCCTCTGCACCCTCAAAAAGTATCCACATTCTTATGGTAATGTCACAAACAGAAATGTGTGCAGTTTTCCAAATGTGGCCGAACCTAAGGCCTTTTCCAAGTGTATCATGACCTGCAAACTCCTTCAATTTATTCCCCACCTGAGGAAGGTTAGCATGTCATATGCCTTCTTGATCATTGTATCAAACTGCGTTTCTCTCTTAAGGGCACAATGGATTTGAACATACAGATCTCTCTGAACACCAATGTTGCTCTGAACTTCACCATTTACTGTAGATTTCGCTCTTGAATTAGAGGGTCCAAGATGCATCACCTCGCATTTTTCCGGATTGAACTCCATCTGCCACTCCTCCAGTCAACGCTCCAATCTATATTCTGCTGCATTCCCTGACAGTCCCCTTCACCATCTGCTAAACCACCAATCTTAGATTTATTTACAAAATTGTTGATCAGACCATCTGCACCTCCCTCCACCTCATGTATGTATTTCACAATCAACTGTGGTTCCCACCGTCGATTCCAGTGGAATACGACTGGTCATTGTTCTCAATTTTGAGAAACTCCATTCCGATACTACTGCTATCCAACCAACTCTGTATTCATCCAGCAAATCCGCACTGGACTACATGCATTGTCACTTTCTGAATAAGCCTGCCAATGAGAACATTATAAAAGGCCTGACTAGAGTCCATTCATATGATCCTACCTCCATAAATCACCTTTGTTACTTCATCAAAGAATTCTACGAAGTTGGTAAGACATGACATTCCTTGAACAAAACCATGTTGTCTATGCGTGATAAGTCTATTTTCTTATAAATATGATTAGATCCTATTCCTCAATATCTTCTCCAGCAGTTTCTCCAGCAGTGACTCCAGATGTCTGATGTCTGTAGTTACTTGGATTTTCCCTGCTACCCTTCTTAAACAACACGACAACATTAGGAATTCTGCTGTCCTCTGGCTGCTGACCAGAGTTCAAGGATAGTGTAAATACATCTGTGAAGGTTTCAGCTACGTTCTCTCTTGCTTCCTTCTGCAACCTGGGATAGATCCCAGCCGGACCTGGGAACTTGCCCATCTTAACCTCTTTCAGAATACCCACCACTTTCTCCCTAGGTAAGCAACCTTCACCTCGAGTAATCAATCGTGTAACCGTAACCACGACATTCGTTATGCCCTCCTCCTTGGTGAATACCGATGCAAATTAATCATTTAGAATCTCAGCTATTTTCACTGACTCTACGCATACCTTTCCTGATTTGTCAATGAGTGGGCCAACCCTTTCTTTATTTGAACTCTTGCTCCTCATGTACGACTAAAAGGCTTTACGATTTGCCTTGACACCGTTTGCTAAAGATATTTCATGAGTCCCTTTTATCCCTCTTAATTCTTTGTTTCAGATTGGTCCTACTTGGTCGATATTCGTCCAAAGCTTCGTGTGTTTTCAGTCGACGACACCTTCTATAATCTTCCTTTTTCCTTTTAGCGAGGCTCACAATTTCACCTGTCATCCATGATTCCGTAATCTTGCCATTTTCGCAATGAAGTGTCTGTAATGTACTTGAATAAGCATCTCTTTAAAAGCTTGCCACATATCAAATGTGGATTGACTTTCAAACAGATATTACCAAACCATATTCCCCAGCTCCCGCAAAATTTGGATCAGTTGGCCTTCCCCAATTTTGCACTCTTCTTTGTGGACCACTCTCGTCATTTTCGATTAGTATTCTAAACTTACAGAACAACGATGACTGGTCCCAAAGTAACCTCTACTGAAACATCAGCCATCATGCCGGGCTCATTCCCCAACACTAGTTCCATTATGGCCCCTTCCCAAGTTGACCTATTTGCATACAGTTGTATGAAACCGTTCTGGATGCTCCTTCCAAATCTGGTCCATTTAGACCTCTCATATTAAGGGAATCACATTCAATTGTGGGAAAGTTAAAATCTTCCATCACCGTTACCCTCATTCTCCCACATCTTTCCTTAATCTGTTTACATATTTGTACTTCTATCTTACGTTCTCTGTTCGGAGGCCTGTAATGCAACCCCAAAATGGTTTCCAAAGCATTCCTATTTCTGAGGTCAGCCCATATTATGACGCTGCTCGAGAACTTCATAGTATCATGTATCCTATAGCTGTATTTGAATATAAAAGCATTCTAAGTGCTTCCCCTCCATGGGTTGACTTCAGACGTTTGTCGTTTCAAACAAACCATTTGGACTGTAACCTGGTATTGTGTTAACGTTAGACATTGACGACTCTCGTCCATCAGTAGCAAATCCACATAATAAGTTTCTATTGATTTGGGTCCCACCCTCCTGATAGAATAGCTTAAACACTTCAAAATTGCTCCAGGTAATCTTCACGTCAGGGTATTATTACCCCTCTCATTCAGATGCAATCTTTCTCTCTTGTACAGATTAGTTGTGCTTCAGAGGAGGTGCCTCGAATATATCCCTGCCCTCTGCATCGGTTCCTCAGCGCCACATTCATCTATACCACTCGCATGAGCACTGTCATCAGAAATTACAATACTTGAGGTCCATCTTTATAAACTCTGCCGGGCCTGATACCATCCTCATAAACATTTATCTCACCCATGTATAGAACAGATTCTTACAGTGCAGGGTACACTTTGAAAATTTGCGCAATCACTTTGAGACAGCCTTGACCACGGCACCATGTGGCACACATCGTCCTGGACTATCTATTATACCACAGAAAGGATTGTCTGATCAATGGGTGCCATACCACATTTGGCAATTTGATCTCGCCATGCACCGCTTTACAGCAGAGCTAGTCATAGCGCCAAAGACCTGGATGCTATTGCTATTTCACCCAAGTGCATATTCCACCCCAACAATGCACAAAATGTGTACTTGTTTGAAATTTGGAACATGAGAAATCGGTTCTACCTGACATAAGTGTCCTTGACCAGGAATTACCAAATATTGTCATTTAGTTGCAACATTCGAATGCTTTTACCATAGTGGTAGTTGTCTTGCCCGAAGACCAAAAGTGCTGGGTTCAAGTCCCACATGCGCCTGACATGGATGACAATACACCTGAAAGTATTGTTCAAAACACTAACAACTTCCCTCTGCGTAACTGACTTCTTCCACTTCCTTCATTTTGGCAGGTCTCTTGTGGTGCAGTGGAAATGTCAGGCATGCAAAGCCTAGATTCAGGCCCCTGGTGGAGTGTCATAATACTCTGACGTGGCCGTGTTTGCAAATACCTACAAGCGCAGAAACAAATAAATAGAAAGTCAATTTTGGTGTTTCTTACGAGAGAGGGAGAATACATGTGGAAACTATCAGAAAAATGATCCTGAGAGGACTCTGCACAGATTTTGGGGAAATATCTTCAAAAGCAAGAGGCCCATTGTTTTTCTTCCAATTCAAAGTGTTTGGCTGAAGAGGAATTCTATATATACTGGGGTCTACGCTCAATGCAACTCAGGCAATTCAGATCTCGTCTTATTCAAACATAGATAAGAGAGACAAGAAGTTAAAGGCGAAAATAAAATCTGTGACGCTGGAGATTCGAGTCGAGAGTGTGGTGCTGCAAAATCACAACAGATCAGGCAGCATCCGAGGAGCAGGAAAATCGACATTTCAGGCAAATGCTTTACTGTTCCCAAAATTGTGCTTGTGTGTGGAATGGTTGAGCAGTAAGATGAGCAGAAATGGAAGACATGTGTTTCGTATGCTGTGGAGGAACTCGACTATTGCCCAGATCAGAGAGAACTGAATATTGTGCATTACAGCACATACCATGGAACATTCGTGCGCTGATACTGACTTGTTAATGAAAAACACCAGAAAATGCTCTTCATGCTGCTCACCACAGTCACTGATCCCGACCATGGCCATCGATGTCTTTCTGCAATATATTTACTTATTCGCCTCTGGTAACAAATGGCCACAAATCAATGAAAGTTGAAGGCGACTGACAACGAGACAGTGCAGTCAGTTCCTGCAGAAAGCAGAACAGCGTGGATGATGCATATGGGCATATCCAACAGGGAACGGAACATTACTTGATAAAACTCCAGCAGCTGCCTCAAAATAAGATGGCGAACAATGACCAGTAGATCCGAAACGGACGTGGCCATCAGATAACGTGTGATGCAAGTCGAGAGACCGCACCTTCTGCGTTACAAGATCTTAATTGTTAGAATGTTTGCTGTGAGGAAGGAAAATAAGTATGGTTAGAATCACACAGCTTGATAATATAATAGTAATGCAAATTAAGGTTTATTGAATTGTGCCTAGTATTCACACAGTGCAAACATATTTATGGTATTCTTCCGGGTTCACGAGATGGAAAGCGGGACCAACAGGACATGGAACTTCTGTTCAGAGAGGAGCAACAGAATCGAATGTTGTACTTGATTTGATGTTCAGAATTTGAAGTGATGAACCATAACTATAGTTGGTAGGGTGTAGAGGCATTCAACCCAAACAATTCAGCATTTAAACAGTACAAAGCGCCTTCATTCTATACCCCTCAAGTGAAGAAGCTTTCATTTCCCTGCATCATTTTTTCTTTTTTTGCTCAGTCACACAACCTGTCTTTGTGTCATCCTCAATTTTTCCTGTCCGAAAGGTTTTGCTGTGAATGACGTCGTGGCTGACCTGATCATCCACAACACCAGTTTCCCTCCTTTGCCCTTCTCAAAGCATGAGCACCATTTTCAAAAGTCATGTCAAGGTGATGATGGAATACCCATCACCGGCCTTAATGGGTGCAGCTCCAAAAACACGAGAGAACCTCGAAAGCATGCAGTACAAAGCAGCCCCCGTGATGGGCTCCACATCCACGAAAGTTATTTCCGTCAATGCTCAGACACTGGGGCAGCAGCGAGTAATATATGCACGAAGCATTGCAGAAATTCAGAATGGGCATAATACGAATATACAAAACACACACAGGATGTTTGACATTGAAAAGGACAAAGCAACAGATAGATGGAAGCAGCAAACTTTGCAACTTTCTGCCTAAGGCAGTCAACATTCTGGCTTGGAAATACATCACCCTACCTTCCCAGTGCATTTGTGCACAAACTGGAATGCCTTCCCGAGTGACTTGCAGATCTAACAACGGGAGATGGATCTAACGGAATAATTGTATCTTTGAACAGAACATGAATCTGGGAAAGTCACTACCACAGAAAACAGAAAATACCGCAATACTGATCAAAGGTAAAGAGCCGATAGGTAAATATGTCAGGAGCAATTGGTCAAAGGGAACGAGCAGGTTAATTGAACTGTGACCGAGGTGAATTCAGCCATAGAAGTGGTGAATGTCGAAGAACCCTCGAGGGATGAATGGCTTACTGCTTCTCGTGTTCATTGTGTATATTGTGAGTTTTGAGTCCTTGTCTCTCGAACATTGGCAGGGATTTTGGATTACTCTACTTGTGTCATTCCCACTTTATCATCGAATCACCGAGCGGGACAAACCTTAAATACATCTATTCGTACAAGTAAAGGTTATAGGAATAATGGTTTTGACAATATGTACTGGAAAGTTGAAAATGGGCAGCAGATTAGAATTGTGGTTTTGTAACAATGCGAAACCAATGAAAAAATAGTTTACTCGAACTGTGGTTCTGTTACTTTGGGGTAGAACGTCGTCGAGTGAACATTGCACTAATTAGGTTGGGGATGAAATTTGTTCGCTGAGATTTTCTGATGCATCTTTGTAACGACACAATGGCCATTTGAGATCTTAAGCATTGAATCTTGAGTTTACAAACATGTCGGTTTTGTGCAGTTATTCAGCCAAGGAGGCTGCTGACAATGAGGGGATTGTGATGCAGAGATTTGAGATTAATGCACTAGAGTAATTGCTGAGATGGCCGAACGGTATTCAGTTGAACTGGGAAAATGTTGTTTCAAATCCGAAACAGTTAAACACGACTCCAAAGGGAAACAGAAGAATGATGGGCGTAATCGGGGACCCCAGTTTGTCAAAGGGGAAGCGTGCATTGTCCAATTCAGATGTACGGAGACGTTCTCGTGCAGCGAGAGGTGGGCGTGTGGATTGTTTTTTGCCACAGAAGAAGTTTGAAACCAAATTATGAAATGTTTTCAGAATTAAGTTTTACAAAGTTATTTGGCCAGAAGGGATCAAAGCATATCGGGAGGAAGCAGGAACCGACAACTTGGTTGAGATGATCAAACTTGATCATTCTGAATGTTGGGACAGGCAGGAAGGATCGATTACCCATTCTCCCTCTTCTCTGCACCAACGTTTCAGTCTGAAATACATAGATGAAGATTAAGAATAGACTTTTTCAGATTATTGTGAAGTGGAATTGAAACCAGCCGCCAGGCAAACAATGCTGTATTATGCTCTGATGTCGACAGCATTCATTTCCCCAATGTGTAATATAAAGGTCGAAAGAATAAAGCTCCTCTGAGTTATGAGTGAACGTTGATTCAATGCACCGACGCTACCCGAATTCAATCATTTATTCATGCACTTCACAGACGAAGACCTTTGAATTCACGCCAGCCACTGGTGAGTAACACATGGTCTTCCTCTGTTCAAGAAAAGCAATCCGATTATTCCATGCAATTATATCCGGTGAGCCTCATTTTGTTTCTTGGGAAGCTATTGGAGAGATTACTTAGCAATATCATTGACGTGCATTTGGAAAAGAATGGTTGCATTCGGGACAGTCAGCCTAATTATGCCGGATAGACTATCCTTTACCAACTTGATTACATTTCTTTCAAAGAAATGACGAAGGTAGTCGATGTGGAGCAGTGAATGTTGTTTACGTGGATTTTCATGAGGCTTTCGAAGGTTAAAATGCTTGCAATCCAAGATGAATTTGCTGCTTGGATTCAGAATTGGTTTGCTCACAGAAAGAAAAGGACTTCGGAAAATCAATTCTCTGGCTTGATGTAATTGAATGATGGCGCTCTGCACGTATCTATGATATGACCTCTGTTGTTTGTAAAGTTTATAAATGATTTGAATGGAAATGTAGATGCATGGGTTATTAAGCAACAGACGATGCCACGATCAGCGGAGTTGGGGTTAGTATTCATGATTTTCAACAGATCCAGCTGGACATAAATCAGTTGCATATATTGGTAATCTAACAACAGATAGAATTTATGTCATTTAAGGGTGAGGTGGTGCAGTTTGGAAGATAAAATGTTAAGGAAAAATATACAGTTAATGGCAGGACCTTGAAATATTGATGTACAGGGGAATCTTGACGTTCAAGTCTACAGCTCCCTGAAAGTAGCCACTCAAGTAGATGGAGACATTAAAAAAGGAGTACAGCATGCTTGCCTTCACTCTCATTGAATTAGGTACAAGTTTCAGGTTGTAATGACGCAGCTTTACAATGTGTTAGTTTAGCTGCACTTGGAGTGTTGCTTTCAATACCTGTACCAACTTTACAGGATGCTTGGAGTGGGTGCAGAAGAGGTTTATCAACATACTTCCTGGAAAACTGGATATGAGCTACAAGGAGAGACTAGAGAGTTTCGAATTGCTTTCTCTGGAACGGCGGAGGCGAAGTGCACAGTTAATAAAATTCCTGAATATTACGAGATGCATAAATAGGGTTAACTGTCCCGGTCTATTTCCCAGAGATGTGCAACATTTGACAGGAGACCGTGAAAATTCTAAGGATATGAAAAGGTAATTTATTTCACACAGACAGTGGTAGATTTCTGGAACGTTGTCCCAGTGGTGGTGGTGGAGGCAGGGGGGTAATGGTCTCTTAGACGATTGCATTAAGATGTATGTAATGGGAGGATATGGCCAAAAGTCAGAAAGAAACAATTAGATGAACATGGCAACCTGTTAGACACAACATCCTGTGCTGATGGACCCATTCATGTGCTGTAATGTTCAATGTTATATGTCATAAGTTCACAAATTGGTTTCTACCTACAAAGTCTGGATGCAGGGTTTCAACAATTAAAGGGAAGGGAAGCGTGGAGTGTGGGGGAGTGCACATAAACAGAAAGTAAAATTTCTTCAGAGTCTATTTCTGAACAGAGAGACTTACTAGAAATACGAACTAAATCATGGATGGGATACTAATACCATGCAATGATGTAAAGAAGGTATTCTAGTTTTGATGAGAGATGATCATTACGGATAAAATATATGAAACTGTACCAAGATAGACTTCTGAAATGACTTGTTAATGCCCGGTCCATTGTTTCCTGATTCAGGTCCATTGAAGGACTGTTCGAGACCTTTGTTTCCAGACACAAACCTGTTGTGGTTCCATTGGGTTTTTATTAACAGAATTTGTTCACTTGTTCCGTAGTTCCAGCCTCTTGCATTCCGATTCTGATCTCTCTCTCTCTCTCTATTTCTGTGGAACTACCGATGTCTCTATCTGCGTAGAAACTGTTTACAGGCACACTTGTAAACAGTCCTTTGAAAGTGTCAAAGTTGTAAACACAATAGGGAATGCCTCTAGCCACTTATCCACTCTCGAATGAACATGCATGAGTGGTGTTCAAGGAAAACATGGTGACTGATCATCAGCTGCCAATACTGCCAGTGTGCTCAGGTGTTGTTTCAGATGTCTGGTATGTGTAAATGTCTCACACTGTCATAACCTAATAGATAGATAGAGAGAGAGAGAGCAGGAGATAGATAGATAGATAGATAGATAGATAGATAGATAGATAGATAGATAGATAGATAGATAGATAGATAGATAGATAGATAGATAGATAGATAGATAGATAGATAGATAGATAGATAGATAGATAGATAGATAGATAGATAGATAGATAGATAGATAGATAGACAGATAGATAGATAGATTGATTGATTGATTGATTGATTGATTTGGTGAGTGAGAGAGAGAGAGAAATAGGTACTAACAGTAGAAGTGGCAAGCCAGTATGATATCCACAGGACAACGTGTAAATCGGAAAATAGAGGTCACAGAAAAATGATGGTGGGTGCAGCACTTCGACAGAGAAGGGAAGACATGCTTTCACACAAAAAGTGGCGAAAACTTGTGGAATTATTTATCACATAAAGCAGTTGAAGCCTGAATATTGAACGTTTTCAAGAAGAAGATATGTTTTGTTCTCTGGTAAAAAGTGACGGCAAAAGTAATTTATGGTGAAAAAGTCGGAACAGAGTACTCAGTAGGTTGATCGTTCATGACCACACTGAATTATTGATCAAGAGCAAGGGCTGAATGGCCTATTCCTGCTCCACTTCTCTAAGTTTGTAGACAGTCGGCGAACTGGCAGAAGACATGTTTGTGATGGAGTGGTGGGGACACCTTTCCAGGATTGTAGCCTGCAAATTATCGATTACCAATGATTTAATGTTGGGGTCACTATTATTCACAATTTCTTTCACTGACATGGATCACGAAAGTGAACATGTCAAGGTGAGTGATACGAAGAAAAAGGAGGAAAGCTAAGTGTTGAGAATAACAGCAATATTGTACAGAACTGTATAGAAAGGCTAAGTCAGTATAGAAAGGTTAAGGCAAAAACTTGGTAGATTAAATACACGGTGGCAAACTCTATGCCCATGCATGAGACAGTATGCACAGAGTCAACCAATGTTTTTCGAATGGTGGTTCTCGAGTTTGGTGAACATAAAGCTAAGGATGATGACTGCTAAAGCTAGGAGTCCAGTTTGCCACCACCTCATTCACCGCATTGATGATAGACATCAAGAGTCAAAATTCAGAATTTACATTAGTACCTCAATGAACTAGGGTCAGTGATATGTATAATCACATCTACAAAGAGCTCAATGGAAGATAGTGCGAGAAAGTGAGTACTGCAGATGCTGGAGATCAGAGCTGAAAAATGTGTTGCTGGAAAAGCACAGCAGGTCAGGCTGCATCCAAGGAGCAGGAGAATACACCCTTCTTCAGGAATCTGAAGATAGTGTGATTGATGATGAGAGAGTCACTCATTGCTGATTGTAACATTTCAGATTGACTTTCTATGGGAATGTTGAGCATGGAGACTGTTGTAGAAAACCCAAGCTGATCTCCCTGCGCCCGAGATGCATGAGACAGACTGCTCACATTCCAGTTCCATTTCTGAAAACGTGCCAAGCCAGACTGGAAACGTGAACTCAGTCATTTTTCTCTCTCTCTCACTCACCAAATCTATCTATCTATCTATCTATCTATCTATCTATCTATCTATCTATCTATCTATCTATCTATCTATCTATCTATCTATCTATCTATCTATCTATCTATCTATCTATCTATCTATCTATCTATCTATCTATCTATCTATCTATCTATCTATCTATCTATCTTTCTATCTATCTATCTATCGATCTATCTATCTATCGATCTATCTATCTATCTATCTATCGATCGATCGATCTATCTATCTATCTATCTATCTATCTATCTATCTATCTATCTATCTATCTGTCTGTCTATCTGTCTATCTGTCTATCTGTCTATCTATCTATCTATCTATCATCTATCTATCTATCCAACTATCTATCTATCTATCTATCTATCTATCTATCTATCTATCTATCTATCTATCTATCTATCTATCTATCTATCTATCTATCTATCTATCTATCTATCTATCTATCTACCTACCTATCTATTTATCTACCTATCGACCTATCTATCTACCTATCTATCTATCTGTAAATATATCTAATCAACCTATATATCGTTCTTGCTATCTGTCTCTTTCTCTCTCTTTCTCATTCACCATGGATAGAAATAATGAGACTTCCTATCGGAGATTTCTTCAGATTTCCACAAACAAAATATTTAGCACTAATTCTACTGAGATATGCAAGAGTAGGATAATAGTGGTTTGTTTGTTCGTGAAGTGATGAAGTCATTCAGTCTTCTCACTTATGTTTTCATCGCTGCGATCTCTAACTGCCTGAATACACGTCCAGCGATCTGAAAACTGAACATAATGTGATCACTGTGGGCCAATGTCATTTCAGCAATCTAAATAATTTCGATTTTTCCCACCTTCATTTGCTCTGTCCATGACACATTTATTTGAGCAATGCGCTGCACTCTTGTCTCTAAAACCTGATGACGCGCTTTATTAGCGACTCAGTCTTATGTTTTTATAGTTAATATGTGAGATGTCTTAGTACTTTCTATTTTTCACGTACTGCCCATAAGACAACAACAGATAAATGTAGAAGTAGGTTATTCAGGCTATTGTGTCTGCTCTGCCACTCAATGAGTTCGTGGCAGTTCTGATCATTTTCTACTCCAGTTTCCTGCATTCTTCCCAGAACCATCACTGCTCTTAATAAATAGAAAATCATTTTAATGAACCAGCTTTCAAAGCCATCTGTGCTAAAGAACACAAGTGTCACTACATTCTAAAAGAACGCCTTCTGCATCCTTCTCTGCAATAGTTGAGAAGTTATCATCACACTTGACATTTTTCTGTTTGCATCCACCACACAGTGAAAGAATGTATTCGCACCTATTCTGTCAAGTGCCCCAATCATCGTATGTATATCATTAAGGTACCATCTCAGTCTTCTATATACCGACTAGACCAGGTGCAATGCTACTCAACCACTCCTTATAACACAGTCGTATAGTCTTGACACCAGCTCTGAACTGCATCCAATCCCAATGTCTTGGTAATGAGTAATTAATGGCTATATTGCAGGATGCTGCTGCCTCGATAGTAAGAAGACAGGATAGTGGGAATTGAAGAGACTGACCACAATCCTGCCCCCATGTGTAACTCAGCATAGTCAAACTGCAAAGCTTCGTGATGAACTACTGTGCATCATTGAATGTGGCATTCAAGAGAACGTTGAACGGTTATTAAGATGGAAGCGAAGAGAGATAGAGGCAGGAGATTGAATCAAGGTAATCCAGTCATCACTGGCTGAAATATCTCGTCTGTGCCACAACATTCTATCACTTCCTTCTTCACTTTTGAACCAGGTATACACTCTGGCTTTGGAAAAGACAATGGCAGCTACAGACAGTGTGTTTGCACCAACAATGTGGTTTAAATGAATGGCAAGTGTTTCTTGCTCTGGAAGTATTACAAGCCCTTGTGAGGTACTATTTGATCGGAGTGAACAGCGTGAAGCTCTGCTTGATTCTGAATGCAGTCCCTTCTCCATTGTGTCTGTGTCAAAGGACAATTCGTAGAATCGTAGAATTCTTACAGGCTGGATATCGGCCTTTGGCCAAAAAGTCCACATCAACCTTCCAAAGAGTAATCCACCCAGAGACATTCATTTCTCCTATTACTCTGCATTTACTCCTGATTAATCCAAGTAACCTACGCATCACTGCACACTTTGGTGAATTAACATGGTCGCTCAACTAATCTGCACATATTCGAATTGTGGGGGAAAGAGCGCAACTAGAGGAAATGCACACAGACACAAGATGAAATACGCTACTCCACACAAAAGATCGCTGAAGACGGGAAGCAAACCAGGGTGTCAGCCGATGTGAGGCAGCTGCGCTAACCATTGAGCCAATGTGCGGCCCATGAGCAGCTTGTTCACTGCTGTCTGCATTGCCGTGAAAAAAAATGCATTGCATTCATTACCACTTCCGGACTCCGTTCATTTATCATTGGAGGGTCTGATAAAACCACGCAGAAATATGAGATGCCTTTAAATCTACTTCATTCTTATTAATATAGGATGCCCATCTGCTCCTACATTTTCAGGAACAGAAAAGAAAAATCTCTGTATATTTGCACTGTGAAGTCCTCTCAGAAATTTCTATGCATCATTAAGGCCTCATTCCATTCTTCAGAGCTTCAAAGAGTACAGGATCAACCCTTTTAAAATCTCTTCTCATAAGACAATATTCCCACATCCGGGATCAAATCTGTGACCATCATAATGTCATGAGTGTGGGTGATGTTTGTGAGTGGAGTGTATCGTCAACGATTGCGTGACGTTCAGTGTAATTTGCAACTCTTCAGATAATGAGGCAGGCCATTTTCAAATGCGAAAATATTTGGACACTATACAAGCTTGGGTTATCAAGTGGAAAATAACATACAGCAACACAAATGATTGGCCAAGCTGATCGCCAACACGAATAAATCTAACCAGAGCCTCTTGCAGTTCAAACGTGGAACAATCACTGTGTCACTCAATGTTAAAATCCTTGGGATTATCAATGACCAGAAACTGTACTGGACTTGCCACATAAGGACATACAGCAGGCGACGAATATTTTAGTAATAACTCACATCCTCACTCAAAGAGTCTTGGATCTCTGCAGAACGGAGTCAGTCCCTCTGGCTCAAACTACCCCATGCTGAACAAAATGTTCAACCAAACTGAACACATTTTCCTGCACATGGTCCGTATTGCACTAAACCTTTCCTATTTGTGCATTTGTACAAATACTTTCTGAATGATTTTAATCCACACATTGCAACCACTTCCTCTAGCAGCTTATTCCACATGCATATCAGCTTCGATATGAAAAAGTTGGCCCTCAGGTTCCCATTTATTCTTTCCCTTATAACATTAAAGTGATGCCCACAAGTCATCGATACCCCGAACCTTGGATAATAAAATGAGTGCATTCATCCTATCCAATCATCTCACTTCTAGTATACTTCAATAAGTTCCCCCCCCACCTCAGTCTCGTACTCATTGAAGAAAAGAGCACCAGCTTGACAAGTACACTACAGCCTTTTGAAGCTTGAACCGATGGATGAGCAATAAATGCTTGCCATCATGCAGTGTCCAAATCCCATGAGAGACGTGAAGATGTAATCTACCAACTCAGACAGTGAATCTCATGTTTCCTCCTTACAACTCACCCCTCCCGGGTTTGAATATTTGTTTTTCTCGGATTCCCTCTCATCCTCCTGTCTATCAAATTGAAATTCACACCGCCTTGTTATTAAATATTCGACTATGGAGAAGAGATGTTTGCATTCCAAACAACTCATGTCCCTCATTATCTTATTGTTGGAGTGAAATGACCAGCTGATTCACTCAACATCCAAAGCATCGACGGTTGCATTGAAATTATACTAGTGGGAGAAATCTCTGAAACTCAAGATAAGACTTCACCGAACAAAGAAAAACATGTATTTTATGCAACTCTGTCAGATGGTCTTCAGCATTTACAAAACAATTAAATTAAGAATTAATTCTATTCATTGCAAATTTAAGCTAAGTTAATAACTGTACAACAGTGATGGACAAGCTTGTGATCAATGCCCAGTAATTTCTGATTTCATGATGTTTATCAGAGTCTTTTTATTTCCCTTCTTGAGGGTTTTCAAAATGCAGACTATATTCAAAGGTAATTCTTCACAGACACTTGCCAGCTGCAACGTGTTAAAGTCAATCACTTGGACAGTTGCCTGTCACATACGGACCTTGTAAATGCTTTATCAATTTCAAAATGCAAAGTAAATTCAGTTTTGCTCATTGTTGCCATATCAGTAGCAGCAAACGTGTAAGGTTAGCCTCAATATTAGAATTTCGGATCTGAGCCGTTTTTTTAAACATATTCACTAGAGATACTAATATTTATCCCAGTGGTGTCTTAAGAGCTGTTCATTGATCGTGCATTCCCATGCCTGCCACTTTCTGTACCGATGTCAGATTTCCCTCTGCAATATCATAGGGGCAGTCTTTTAACGTCTGAGACTGGTGCGTTCTGATTTTGTTTCAATCGTTTCTCTAATGCTTTTAGTTATTTTTGCGAACATAACTGTATGTGCAATTACTTCAGAATCCATACCTACAACTTGTTGTTGTAATTGTGGGAATGTTCGTCGAGCATTATGTTTTTGACGGTGTCTAGGAATCTTTATGATGATTGCAGATATATTCAGTGCTTTTGAGCCTTCTCTGAAGTGCTACTTTACTATGTTTTCGAGAATTTGTTTGATTCCATTCCTTTGCGTCCGGTTGCTGATTGAAGGAGTTAGTTGCCATCGCCAGTATATTCAGTGTAGTACTGTGTTTGTTGATGGAGTCTGTGGATGAGTGTCGTTCTTCTATGAATTCCCTGGCTATCCTCTGTTTAGCTTGTCCGATTATAATTATGTTGTCTCAGTCAAATTTGTGGCCGTTGTCATCTGTGTGTGAGGTTACGAGGAGCTGCTGGACGTGGCGTATATTCACGAGTTTTTGTTCATGAAAGTTGGTTTCTAGCTCTCTGCCTGTTTGCCCTCTACATTGTTGTGTGCAGCCTTTCCATGAAATCACGTCATTTAAATTTCTCTTGCTCATGACGGGTATAGGGTCTTTTGTTCTGGTGAGTGTTTGTCTAACTGTGGTTGTCTGTTTGTGGATGACATGAATCCCTGTGGTGGGATAGGTTTGTCAAGTAAAAGGTTTAAAATGTAAAACGTCTCAGATGACTGAGTGAGCTCGTGGCATGTCCTCTTCGGGCTGTTTGTTGCGTGTCTGTACGTGAAATTTCCGGAATGTCCATTCTTGGCAAACAGTCTGTTGAGATGTTCTTCATTTTCCCTTCGTCGGTCTGGAGTTCTGCAATGTGTTGTAGTAATTTTTGGTCAGGGTCCTTATGCAGCGTCTCTTGTGTGTTTTCGGTTGTTACTTTTGTCGTTCAGGATCTAGGTGATGATTGTGGCTTTCCTGTACATGTTTGCATTACTATCAATGTTTTGTGCTGCTCCTGCGATCATATCGAAGAATAGGAATTGATTGTTGCTTTCCCTATTTCTCGTAAATCTAAACCCTGTGAGAACGGTGTCAAGAATTCAGTGCGAGTTCTCAATTTCTGTTCGCTTCATGACAAGTGAAGCATCATCCACGGATCTGATCCATGGATTTGGGCTGGATTTGTCGGAGATTTATTTTTACAGTCATTCCATTAATGCTTCTGCAGTTAACCCAGAGATGACTGAACCCATATTTGATCCAGAAATCTCTTCAAGTATTTCATTTTTGAATGTGAAATGTGTTGACCTCTCACAGATACGGTCTACCATGCAACAAACAACAATCCAGGGAATGACTCAGACAATACGGCCTCAAGATTAATCAGGTTACGATCACGGACGACCAAAACAAACTATACAGGTACAGGTAAGAAACTGCATGCCAAAAGTCTTGAATTTCAAAAGCAAAGAATCAGAAATTGACCACGACAATCAAAGAGGTTACCAGCAGAAGACAGAATCGAACGTCATACAGAAAGAGAGCGGGACTAAAAGAAAAAAGGGTCTAATCTAACCAACAGCAGTGAAGACAACACGACAAACTTTTGGCGAAGAACACACTTCAACGGACATCTTACAAACAACTAAGAAGGCGTACCAGCCAAGAGGCTCAACTATAACTACAGGAAGACAAATAGAGCAGACGTTTTAGGTGCACTGGAATATACGCTCAGAACTTACAGACTAACCAAAAAAGACACAGCAAACAGTCAGACAAACCATTGTACCCTGACTAAGAAATAATAGACAAATGAACCGCGTTAACACCAGAGAGAGAGAGAGAGAGAGAGAGAGATATGCCCTAAAAAATAGTTAAAATTACAAGAACATTATCACAGTACCAGCGGACAAGGGCAGAATGTTGGTTTTCATGGACAAGACCGAACATATTCAGAAAGCAGAGGAACGACTTGAAGATACGGACACCGACCCACAGAAACAGTGTGAACACATGCTACAGCTAACCAATAAAATTAATAAAACCCGATAGGACCTCCAATAAATTGACAAATAATCAGCACTGACCTACAAAGGATGAAGTGAGGACTGCAGATGCTGGAGATGAGAGCTGAAAATGTGTTGGTGGAAAAGCGCAGCAGGTCAGGCAGCATCCAAGGAGCAGGAGTGTGGACGTTTCGGATATGAAGAAGGGCTCATGCCCGAAACGTCGACTCTCCTCTTCCTTGGATGCTGTCTGACCTACTGCGCTTTTCCAGCAACACATTTTCAGCTACAAAGGATGAAACCAAGAAGCAACAACACCACAAGATTTTACGGATTACCTGAGGACACAAACCAGAATACCACTTCTGCCCGTATTGGCACTCACGGGAACTCCATCGTACAAACTGACAAAACAATTTCAACAAAAACTTAAACATCTTACATGCCGATCCAACAATCCAAACACTCATCATAAAGATTCATAGACACCGTCAAAAACATAATCATAGACAAGGACAAAGCATTACACTTACTTGACAGAATGGCACTGTTCACTTCAATTTGACAAAGCGCTAAACAGATATTCAATAGCCAAACTTCTCGATTAGCAGAACGTGAAAGGTGTGAAAATGTTGCCCCTTTAGGTCTCTTGATATCTTTCTCCTCCCTGCCTTAACCTATGCCCTCTAATTCTGGAAGCCCCCGACCCCAGGGAAAAGACTTTGTCTATTTATCATATGCATAACCATCATGATTTTGTAAATCTCTATAAGGTCACACCTCAGCCCCAACCTGTTCAGCCTCTCCATATAGATCAAATTCTCCAACCCTAACCCTGGCAACATCCTTGCAAATCTTTTCTGAACTCATTCAAGTTTCATGACAATTTCCTGATAGGAAGGAGAACAGAATTGTACGCAGCATTCTAACAGTGGCCTAACCAAAGTCATGTTCAACCACAACTTGACCTCCCAGATCCTCTACCCAATACTCTGACCAATAAAAGAACGCAAACCAAACTCCTTCACTAAACTATCTCCCTGCGACTCCACTTTCAAGGAGCTACGAACCTGCACTTCAAGGTCTCTTTGTTCAGCAACCATTAAGTGTATCAGTGCTGTTAAAACTTCCTTTCCTAAAATACAGCCCCTGGCAGTTATCTGAATTAAACTTGATATGCCAATTCTCAGCTCATTGGCCCATCTTGTCAAGATCCTGTTGTTATCTGAGGTTACTCTCTTCGCTGTCCACTACACCTCCAGTTTTGCTGACATCTCCAAAATTACTAACGGTACGTCTTCTGCTCGCATCCAAATCATTTAAGTAACTGACAAAAATTAGAAGACCCCGCACCGATCCTTGTGGCACTCCACTGGTCACATGCCTCCGGACTGAGAAACAAACCTCCTCCACCACCCTTTATCTTCTACATTTGAGCCAGTTCTGTACCCAAATGCCTACTTCTACCTGTATTCCGTGCTAACCAGTCTCAGATGGGGAACCTTGTCGAACACCTGAATGATGTCAATGTACGTCACATAGAACACTCTGCCCTCATCAATCTATTTTGTTTCATCTTCAAATAACTTCAATCAGGTTTGTGAGACATGATTTCCCACACACAAAGCCACGTTGACTCTCCTTAATCAGTCCTTGCCTTTCCAAATACATGTACATCCTGTCCGTCAGGATTCCCTCTACCAACTTGCCCACCACTGACATCAGGCTCACTGGTCTATAGTTCCTTGTCATGACCTTACCACCCTTCTTAAACAGTAGCACCACGTTTGCCAACCTCCAGTCTTCCGGTACCTGACCTGCGACTATCGATTATACAAATATCTCAGCAAGAGGCCCAGCAATCACTTCTCTAGCTTCCCACAGAGTTCGGATACATATTATCAGGTCCTTGAGATTTATCCACCTTTATTCGTTTCAAGACATCCAACACTTTTTCCTTTGCAATATGGACACTTCAGAAGGTGTCACCATCTATTTCCCTACATTGTATATGTTCCATTTCCTTTCCCACAGTAAATACTTTTGCAAAATACACGTTTTGTATCATCCCCATTTTCTGCCGCTCCACACCAAGGCCGCCTTCCTGATATTTGAGGGGCCCTATTCTCTCACTCGTTAACCAGTTGTCCTTATCGTATGCAGATTACTTAGAGGATGGAAACAGGCCCTTCAGACCAACAAGTCCACACCAATCCTCTAAATAGCAACCCACCCAGACCCATTCACCTAACACTACGGGCATTTTTTAAGCATGGCCAATTCACCCAAACTGAACAGTTTTTTTGGACTGTGGGACGAAACTGGAGCACGCTCACGCAGATACGAGGAGAATGTGCAAACTCCATACAGACAGGATTTGAACGCGGGTTTCTGGTGTTGTGAGGCAGCGGTGCTAACCACTGTGCCACTGTGCTGCGAACCTTTGAAGGGCCCTATTCGCTCCCTAGTTACCCTTTTGTCCTTAATATATATGTAAATACCCTTTGGATTTCCTTAATTCTATCTGACGAAGTTATCTCATGTCCCCTTTTTGCCCTCCCGATTTCCCTATTAAGTATACTCCTACTGCCTTTATACTCTTCTAAGAATTCACTCGATCAATCCTGTCTATACCTTACATATGTTTCCTTCCTTTTTGGAAGGAAACCCTCATTTTCATTCGTCATCCAGCATTCCGTACACCTACCAGCCTTAACTTTCACCATAACAGCAATATACTTTATCTGCATTCTCATTATCTCATTTCTGAAGGCTTCACCTTTTCCAGCCGTGCATTTACTTATGAACATTTACCTCCAGTCTGCTTTCGAAATTTCTTGCCTAATACCGACAAAATTGGACTTTCTCCAGTTTGCAATTTCAACTTTTAGATCTGGTCTATCCTTTTCTATCACTATCTTGTGCAAAACAAACGTAATTTACACGATGCCATGCGAAGCCTGCACGGAATACGTTATAGGACAATCAGGCAGAAAATTAGCAAACCACATCCACGAAAACCAAGTGAATAATAAAACGCCATGATTTAATGTCCCTGGTAGACAACCATACTGATGACAAAGATGACAAATTCAATTGGGACAACTCAACGATTGACGTAATTTCCAAAAGCATGTCTATCATCTACGGTCTCCATCAACAAGCATATGGACCGAGACCCAATGCACAGGGCACTACAATGAGATAATGAAACCGGCAACCCGAAGCATCAGGAATGGATCCAAAGAAATTCCAAAAACATATACAGTACTGCAGCGCCTTCCAGGCGGTTGCAAAGCAATGAAGATGTTACCTACTAAGGGGATTAAACCTCAGTAAATTAACTTCCCATCTCGGCGAACATGCCGACAACTACAACGACCAATATCAGAGTTAACAATCTTTATGAAAGATTCAATCTTCTTGATTATTTTAGGATCTGAAGTAACATTCACATTTAGTATTATTACCGATTGATTCAATGTTTAAAGGGAGTTTCAGAAGTTAAGTAGAGAGTGAATTGTTCTTATCTATGTTATTTGCATAAATAAAAGCAGTTGCTCAGTCGATTTTAGTTCTGTTATCTTGTGTTAACAAAGCTTAAACAGTTTCAACATGAGAAGGCTAAATTAAGCAAATATCTTCCCAAACTCTTTAACTACTGTCAGTCATGTTCTGCTGCAAACGCCATGGCAGCCGGAGATTATTTTGTGCTAATCCAGGTTTGCCAGGAGGCTTGACGTATGATGAATGCATGATGATACAGCAGTGTTCCCTTATGAAAAAAGAAGTCAGATTACAAAGTGCAATAAAATGTTTTGAAGTAGTATTAGGTGATTTCGAGAAATTCTCCGTTTTGGAACTTTTGTTTATGTTTGATAATGGTATGCAGAGATCATAATGGATTGTCTTTCTTCCGTGGTTGAAACGTCAGAGGAACATCAGACAAATTCGATGTTACAGTCAGTTTTTCCTTGGATTCTTCCTGAATCTCTGGTAAAATAATTCACAAAGCCACATGAGGAAACAGAAATTAAAAAAAAACAAAGAATACATTTAAAGCATTTGACGCTCAGTTATCAGAAATTCCATTTGATTAAATCGTGGAGAAAAAAAAAATCAACGACAGGAGATGGACACTTTGGTTATGATTAGTTCAACAATGTTGGCTGGGATACAACATAATAATGAAAAACTAAAGAATGTGCAACAAAAAGCATTCCTTAAAGAATAATCTGTGCATATCCCAGAATGTTACAGTGTGTGAAATGAAATCTCTGTGAGGAAATGGAAACCATCACATTTTTGGCGGATTTAAAATGGGCAGAAATTCATCGGGTGGTATCACAAGTGGGTGATAGAAAGGAGCTGTTGCGTGTCCCTGAAACTTTATAAAAGAAAAAGAAAAAGGCACTATCTTAAACGATTAGTTCTGAATAATGATCGACAATCAAGTTCAAGGTATTTGCATATTGATGTTTAGTGAACATATCTCAACAGTCATTCTGTCAGGACCAGTTACATTTATCACCAAGACTGAAATGTTCGTTAAAAGATCGTATATTGGAGCGAACAAGATCAATTGCTAGATTCACACATTTAATTTAGATCATGTATTTGACCATGGAAGAAACCATTCTAACTTGCTGTGACGTTCAAACGAGCCCTCGTGCAATTGAATTAAATGGCAAATCAAAGCAATAAGCAATAAGTAAACAGCAAATCAGGTGAGGAACAATTTTAAGCAAACAATTCGGTCAAGATGAGAAGTACCGTAAAAAGAGTCTATACAACTGAAGATGCGGCTTTGCTGGCGAACATAATTAGAAGAAGGAAGACTGCAGGAAGCTACGAAATTGAAATATTTGACAGTGCATCTGCACGAATCACAAAAAAGAAAATCCAGTATTCAATGTTATGTGGAGAACATGGAACGCAAATAATTTGTTGGTCGTTATTTCAAACGAAACAGATTGCAAAATTAGGGTGGTCTAGTCCAACAGACAACATCGCAATGATCATACAACAGCTGGAATACTCCGTCCTGGGAGTAAATACGGCGCACTCAGACCCCACCACTGAAACTGTAACAAGGACAGAAACCCTCTGGTGCTCACCTTCTACCCGACCCACATTCACATAAACCAATTCATCCGCCGACATTTCTGCCACCTCCAAACGGACCCCACCACCAGGGATTTACTTCCCTCCCCAAAGAGTTTCTGTAAGACTGGGCTGGGCTTGTACGCAGAATATCTTTATGCTGTTAAACCCCTTGGCTGCAGAATCGAGTTCGGACTCTCCCCAAATTTCTGGACCCGCCAATGTCCCTTGTTCTCTCATAATTTCTGTCTTTCAAAAAGTGACTGGGAGAGCATTTTCGCGAGTAAATGGGCCAGTTTGAAAGTGGGCTGCCTTTGAAGATGAGATGAGAAGAGTCCAGCGACACTATATTCTTGTCAGTGTGAAAGACAAGCTTGGTAGGTGGAAGGAATGCTGGAAGACTAGAGAGATTGAGGCTGAACTCAAGAAAAAGAAGGAGACGTTTGTAAATTATACACAGCTGGCAGTGAGTGAATCCAAAATGAGTATAATGGGAATCATAGGATTTCAAATGAGAAATCAGGAAGCAAAAGGGGGACATGAGGCAACTTTCGTGAATATGGTTAAGAAGAATCCAGAGATATTCCACAAAAACGTTAAGAACAAAAGAGTGACGAGGGAGAGAAGAGCCGCCTCCCCCCTTTGCCCCATCTTCCAAAAGGTCAATAAGGCCACGTGGAATGTGTGGAACTGCAAGACAGGCGAGATACCAAACAAGTGTTCCACATTAGTATTTATTGTTAAGAAGGAAATGAAAGCAAAAAACGTGTTGAAATCTATAGTCATACCTTGAAAAGTGTCCATATTATCGAGGAGGAGGTGCTGGACACGTTAATATGCATAAAGGGGTATAAAGCGCCGGGTCGTGATCAGATGAAAGTCTGAACTTTGTGGGAAGTTAGAGAAGGGATTATCGTAGTACTTGCTGAAGTATTTGTAACATCGATCACCACAGGTGAGGCGTTGGAAGACTGGAGATTGGCTAATATGATATCAATATTGAAGAAATGAGGTAATTAAAGGACAGGAAAGTGGAGAACAGTGAGCCTGATGTCAGTGGTAGGTACGTTGTTGGAGGAAATCATTCGGGTCAGAATTTACTTCCATTTGAATAGGCAAGGACTAATTAGGAGCAGTCCACGTGCTGCTGTGCGGTTGAAATCGTGTCTCATGAGCATGACTGAATTTTTGAAGAAGTGACAAAGAAGACTGATGAAGACGAAACAGGGATTTGCCCAAATTTAGTTTAGCAAGCCTTTTGATAAGGTTCTGCATGGTCGACACGACAGCAAGGTTTGATCACAAGGAATCCAGCAGAACTAACCACTTGGATATCAAACTATCTTGAAGGTGGGAGACAAGACTGTGGTGGAAGTTTCCATTTCAGACTGGAGGTCTAAGGCAAGCAGGGTGTCATATTAACTCTGACTCAGCTCCACAAGTGCTGCCAGACCTGCTGAGCCCTTTCCAGCAGTTTCTGTCTGTGTTGCTGGCAAAGGGGCTCAATGAATTGCGGATATCTGGGTAAGGGCAAGTTGGACTCCGATGTGTCTGTTTCTGTACCGTACAATTCTACATCTTTGCCCCTCTATGACTCATTTGTTAGTCCTCCAGTTCAGACCCTGCAAGAGCCGCCATCTTGATTGATAGATCTATTGTCACGTGTACAGAAGTACAGTGAATCTTTTTTATGGACAGTACAGGCAGATGATAGTAAGCGAGGATGTAGCGATCAAGAAGACTGAGATAGACACATTATACATTTCAACACTCTGCCAGAAAAACGTTAGCAAGATCATCATTATTTGAGTCCAAGGAGTCCGTTCATCACTCTAATTCAGCCAGGGAAAAGTTGTTCCTGAACTCTGTGTGTGTGTGTGTGTGTGTGTGTGTGTGTGTGTGTGTGTGTGTGTGTGTGTGTGTGTGTGTGTGTGTGTTTAG
Source organism: Chiloscyllium punctatum (assembly GCF_047496795.1). NCBI lineage: Eukaryota > Metazoa > Chordata > Chondrichthyes > Orectolobiformes > Hemiscylliidae > Chiloscyllium > Chiloscyllium punctatum. The sequence goes on from NC_092789.1 coordinate 41,658,323, forward strand.
GTTTCTGCATTTCCTGAGCAACTGAAGAGGTTGTAGAAGATGATTACTTCGGTGCAATTGGTCTTTGATGATGTTTGCAGCCTTTCCATGGCAGCGAGCCGTGTAGACAGTGTACATGAATGGAATGCAGGCTTCTGTGATGGTGTGTGCTGAGCACACGACCTTCTTTAGCTTCATACAGTTCAAAACCAAGAATGAGCACTTTGGAAACTCGTTTCTGAACGACAGGAGATGGAGATTTAAAACACAGGAAGACGCTGTGGTTGCAGTGAATTTAGCATGACCTGGCACCCCTTTTCAGAGGTTACCATAGACTGCATCTGTGTTTGAAGACTCCATAGGATTATGGGAATAAAATCTTTTATTTTACCATCCACTGCCTAGGCCCTACAGTCACTGCAATTAAGTTGTCCAGAGACATAAATCTTTTAGGATACACATATATGTGAATCTTTTACAGAAATCGAGTGCATTATATGATAGTTCCACTTTATCATACAACGCCGCATTGGTCAATTTTGGAAGTAGCAGCTGCTGTAAAGTAGGTACATCATTGAAGAAGGGATTCAATTCGAGAAAATGAAATCTGACATATGTGATAAGTCCAATGTGTGGTTCACACGTTCCAAACAAAGAAGTATTGCTCCCACCTGTGGACATGTGAAAAAAACTCATGGAGGTAAATTTTATACATTAGTAAAGCAAAGGTGGGACAGGAGGACCTTCCTTTTACATTCTGTCCCATGTGAATCAAGAAACATAACTGAGTGAAAATGCAGCTATATCAAATTTCCTTGAAAACAATTTGAACAAGCAGCTATAGGATAAATTCAGGAGAAAAAGAAGGTGGTGGGCGAGAGAGCTCAGCTGAGTGAAAGCCACAGAGAGCTGTGAATGGCAGTACTGGCTGGATAGTCACTCGCTGGGCTCTGTATTCATTAATGAGTTTGTCTTGGCGTTCTGATTTGTTCAAGTGGATTCGTTAGGTCCAGCACAAGAACAGTATAAAATACAGATCTCAAACTCCTGTTGTAGTTTCGCAGTTTCCAAGTGTGAGGACATTTTTAAACTTATCAGCAGAAAGTGGAGACTGAAAGTGCACAGACAGGCGAACGTAAAGGGTACGTTGATTTTGCAGACCACAGAAAACATGCGAAGTAATGGACAGCACAGGAAATGCAACTTGAACGAAGTTCTAGGATTTGTGCATAGACAGGTCGAGACTTGCATTCCCATTTTAGGTGATTGGAGGCATGATGGTGTTCTGAGTTTATTTGATGCATTGCGTCACTTGTGTGACATTTTGATTTTTTACTTGAATTCGGTGTCCTGTCCGCCTACACCATTCGGTTGCCGGCGGGGGTCCGGTTCTCTGAAATTATGTACTTACAGGTGAGTCCCCTGCTGTGCACTCAAGAGCTTTTACGTTGTTCAATGTTATTCTCTTTATTTCCTACAATTGTCACTGGAAACTTTGAATCTGCTCTGATTAAGTTTCCCTGTCTCAATTAATTCCCTCTGTTTTCTTGCCTTGTGGTATTCTGCTGAATCATTCACAAAGGGATGATGATGGTTTATAGATTGAATAAGAAATATCCTGAATTGAGTTAGAGACTGGAATATTATCAAGGGGATGAGGAAGTCCAATGTCTGGAATAGCAGTTAACCTGGAGTGAGTTACATGCAAACATTTGATCAAACGTTACAGTATGTTTGAGGCACAGAACTGCAGTTAGACAGGAACGATTTCCAGATTGAAATCTAATTGAGTTCTGGTGGCTTCATTGTAGAAACTAACAGGAAGATTCAGAGAGGGTCCAGAGCAGATTTACCAGGATGCTGGCTGAACTGAAGGGCGTGTCTTATGAAGAAAGTTTGAGGGAGATCGGGCTTTTCTGATGGGAGCGAAGAATGACAAGACGTGACTTGATAGAGGAGTACATTACGTTGAGAGGCATAGATAAATTGGATCGCCAAAGAGCTCTTACAATGGCAGAAAATTCTATCACGAGGGGTAGTAATTTTAAGGTAATTGTGGCAGGTTTAGGGTCGATGTCAGCCTAGCTTCCAAAGAGAATGGTGAGTGTTGGCAGTGGAATTCGAGTTAACTGCATTCGTTCCTTTTAAGAGACGATGAATTGATAGTTCAAAGATGGCACAATGAAGGATATGTAGTTCTGTATAAACTTAGGGTAAGATAAAAGGCTGGCACAATATCGAGGGCCAAAGGGCTGACACTGTGCTGCACTGTTCTTTGTTCTATGAACAAAGGTTATATTATGGGGTGAAATGGGCGATGTGGAGTACGGTGAGCTTATGAAAGGCAGACATCCAATAGTGCAGCTTAGATGATTTCCCGATTTCCAGAAATTCTGACGAAATGGTCATGCGTAGGATAGAGGCAGTTTATTGTAGAATTACAGACTGACACCTGTTTTTCTAACAGGAGTTAACTGGAAGACAGTAAGTAGTGTAGATATTGGAAGCCAGAGGCAATCATTATGAAGTTGGAAAAGCACAGCAGGTCCAACATCATCCGAGGAGCAAGAACATCAAAGTTTTGTGCCAAATCCCTTCGAAATTGTATGATGTTAAATGTAAACATCAAACAAACTTTTTCAAAGCACAGAATCTGACGTACATAATTTAGTCTATTTGTAGACTGGTGGAATAAATACATTGTAAATACTTGCCATCTGATAGTCAAATTTCGATTGGTTATTAAACATTCCACTATTGAAAGAATCTCAGTATGAGGGAGGAGGGGTATAAAATACCTTTATATAACCGATTGTTGGATATCTCTGTCCAGAGGTTATCATAAGTGCTTGGCATACGGTGATTGGAATCTTTCATATTTGAGTTGCGTGGTGCACACTCAGCTTGAAGACTTACAAACTTCTGTTTCACAATATATCTAAAAAGCGATGATGTGTAGTTACTGGTGTTCAAAAAGCAGATCTGAAGAAGGAGCAGCACTCCAAAAGATTGCACTTGCAAACGAATCTGTTGGACTTTAATCTAGTGGTGTGGGATTTTTACCCATATAGAATGAAACTATCCTGATCATATGCCTGTGGAAGATGTCGCATCGCAATTAACACGCAGTCGCAGTCCAGGACTAAATATTAAAAAGGAGAATAAGTTGTAGAATTCCAAATATATAGGAGATGTCACAGTAAGTTGGTATTCATGACTTTCTTTCATTGATCTGCACGTTCTTTGGGTTAGATTGAATTTATAGTTATTCATTCATTCACTCAGAAATTGAAGCATGAATCACAAACAGGGAGATTTGGCTGCCTCGTTAAAGAGTTAGCTGGCTGAAAGAAGACAACAAATGATAGTGGATGGGAAGTATTCCACCTGGAGGCCGCTGCACAGAGGTGCCTCAATGGGTTCTGTTCATGCGCTTCTACACTTTGGAATATTTTTATAAATGACTTGGAGGAAGAAGTGGAAGAATGATTTATTAAGTTTTCCGATAATATAAAGTTCGGTAGCGTTGTATGTAGTGTAGAGGGCTCTTGCAGGCTCCAACAAGACACTTATAGGTTACAGAGCTGGGATGAATATTGGCACATGGAGTTCAACATGGACGAATGCGAAGTGATTCAGTTTGGAAGTTCGAATTTCTATACTGCGGTAAGGACAGGATTCTTGGCAGTGTGGATGAGTGTGAATTTGTGGTCCACGTACATAGATGTCTCAATGTTTACACACAAGTTGATTGGGGTGTTAATATGGCTTATTTTGACTTTCATGAACAGTTGAATTGTGTTTCACAACCGCGGGGTTTGCTGCAGCTCTATATAATCCTCGATACTTGGAATCTTGCATCCAGTTCTGGTCGTCTCATTATCGGAAGGACATTGATGCTTTAGAAAGAGTTAAGAGAGGATTTGCCAGGATGCTGCCTGGATTTGTGGGTTTGTCTGCCGAAGAGTGGTCGGGTGACCTAAGCCTTTTGAGACTGTGGAGAGAAGAAGAAAGATTGCTGACTTGATTGCGGTGTTTAAGGGAATGCGATAAAGAGTTACAGCAGATAGCCAAAGATTTACCTCCAGGGTAGAAGTGGCTGTCATGAGGGATCACAATTTTCAAATGATGAGAGGAAGGTATAAGGGAGACATGCAGAGCGTCGTGGGTATGTGGAATGCACTGCCAGCCAGTGTAGTAGAGTCAGAGACATAGGGAATTAAAAGAGACGGCTGAATAAGCACATAGACGATAGTAAATTGAGGGATGTGTTAGCTATTTTGATCTTAGTTTCAGATAAATTCTCGGCAAAAAGATCGTGGTCCTAAGGCCCTGTACTGCTCTAGCAATTCTATGTTCTATGTTCAATGTTCACTGCAAGTCAAGGTGGAAGTTCCGCATATGCTGGATGTGTCTCACCTTACAACAGAAGAATTTGAAAATCTTTAGAATTTCACCACTTTATTACTACCTTCATTGACTTCGTTCATCTCTAAGGTGGTGGGAAAACCACCTCATCACCAGAATCCATCGAGTGAATGCCCACCAGATGATTAAGGTGTGTCGTAACACGCAGAGTCGGCCGGTTTTCAACTATCTGCAATGGGCAGAACTATTATAAAAATAAACAAACGTTGCTGCCTCATCCGAAAGATATAATAAATATTTGGAAAATATCATAGCAGTTTTATCCAGAGGGCTGTGCGGAGATTATAGTGAGGTCACTTCAGAAGGAAACGGACATGTTTTTTATTGCAGATGAGAAGGAGTTCACATTTGTTCCACACTCAATAGACTTCTCGAGTTTTAGAGATGATCTCACTAAATAATACATGAAAGCTGTGTGACAAGACATTCGATAGGTGAAAAGCTTTGAAAGAGTCGATATACAAATTGAGAAGATAATTATTCTGTAGCTGGTCTCCTGGAGGACGGAAATGTTTTGATATCTCCTCTTCACTCACCTTCCGTAACAATCCTCACGCATTTGAACAAGGACTGCAGTCTGGATCAGTTAATATCTTCGAGCCTGACAGAGGTAATGTTTGGAATGACCAGGGAGTCAATTTTGGTGGGAATAAGGCAATAACTTCACTACAGCCATCTTTCATCAATCATTATTTCGTGATTGCCAGCATCAGTAATGTTTGGAAATCTGTGGGCTTCATGTCTCTTTTGTGAAGAAGCATTAAAGTTTTGTTTCAAATGAGCCATCCCACTTCACTCTTGAGAACTATTTGAATTGAAAATGTCATGGGACCAGATGGCTCAGAGGCTGGAAAAGCAGGAATAAGATAGCAAATGAAATGTTTGCAGTTGTTGTTCAAGTACTGTAACATAGAGTCAGGGAACCTGCACGAGGTATAAGTGTTTTCACGTCTGCAGTACAGCGTAAGGTTTTCATCATTTGTCTTGAGAGACATGTTACTGCATTGGCGGAAGTTCAGGATAATTTCACCAGATCAAGTCCACATGCAACATCATTTAGTTATGGGGATGTATTGAGCAGTTTAGGTCTAAACCCTCGCTGGAGTTTATATGAAAGAGAGGAGGTCTAATTAACGAGGCTATGATGTGAAAGATGATTGGCAAAGGCAAAACGGAGACGTTGCGTTTTAAGGAGGGACAATCTAGAGCGAGAAATTGTAGCTTTAGGATAAAGAAGAGCAGATTTCGACAATGCATTGAGCGTACTTACCTCGAGGGTCGCGGCCCTCGATGTTTGTTTCAGCAGTCGGAAGAGCAGGTCTGTCGAGCAGGGGCCTGACGGGAGGATGGATCACTGATTCAGATATTTTCCTCATAAATGGGCGCATCTCAAGCTGAGCAGGAGCGGACACGGACATGCTGATTGAGTGAGGTAATATATTGGATTGATTATGTGACCCGAAACACTACTTATGTCGTGTCTCCCACCTATCCTCCTCCTCTGACCAAAAGAAAATGATTTTTTGTGTGCCGGATCAGGAAGGTAACGAGTTTACTTTCCATTTTTCCAGTCTCTTTGGAATTTAGAATAGTGAGAATTGTGGTTAGGGAAGTTGAATGTTCCTTCTCCAGAATGTAGGAGGTAAGGTTCACCAGTAAAGTCGCTGCTGAATTCAACTGCAGGACCGGACTCCATCTTCTTGAAAACTGCGTTAGGGAACTGGAGCTGGAGCTGTCACTGGTTGAACTTCGGATCTTTCGGGATATGGAATGCATTATTCAGAGGACATAGTAGGAGGTAGTCAAACGTCAGGTGCAATATAGCGACAAACAGTTTAGAGTCAGGAGATTTAAAGGTATTGGGCAGGCAGTGCAGTTACCCCCGGGGCTGTTCCCCTCAATGACAATGTATCGTTTTGGAGACTGGCAGGGGAAGTTACGGGGGTGGAGGACCCATGCAGTACAATTCTCTGGCACAGTGTCTTTCCTTGTTGCTCCAAAGGGAAGGGGTGAGATGAGCAGAGCATTATTCATAGAGGATTACATAGTTAGAAGACAGATAGGTGATTCTGTGTTAACTGGAGAGTCTCATGGTTAGTGTATTTCCTCCAATCTGCCAGGGTTCATGATGTCTCAATCACGTTTTCGACATCGTTGAGGGGGAGGGTGAACCACCCCCAAGTCGTGGTCCACATAGTTACGAACGACAATGTTCAGAAAGGGATCAGGATTTATGGCAGCAATTCAGGGGTGTAGTGTGGAAGCTTAGTGCGAGAAAAAACACAATTGTTACCTCTTTTCTTTTACCCGTGACACGTGCTATCGAAGCGAGGAATATTGAAAGAGACGAATTGAACCATTGTTGCAGGGATGTTGCATGAGTGAAGTTTTCGGATACATGCATAATTGGGGCTTATTCTAGGGTGGGTGGGACCTCTAAAACAGGATGGTCTTCATATGAAAGAGTGGGGTACCAATATCCTGGAGGTGAACATTGCAATGTACTTTGCGAGGTTTAAACTAATTCAGCAGGGCAATTGAAATCGAAATTAAAGTTCCAGTATCCTGTAGATTGTGAGAAGTGATGTCAGAAATGAGGGTTCAAGGTCGCAAGAGTGCACCAGCAAGCTTGAAGGTGGTTTGAACCGTGTCTATTTCAACACTAGGGGGATCCGGAAAAAAAGTGCACAGCAGCATTGTTTGGTACCTTTGACCTCGACAATGTGGCCATTTTGGAACATGGATAGAGCCGACACAGGGATGATTGTTTTAGGTTCCTGGATTTAGATATTTCAGTAAGAACAGAGAAGATCGTAAAAAAAAGGGTGGCATTGTCTATCAAGGACATGACGAGTGACAATGAGGACGTTTGTGAACTTGTCTACTGCAGTAGTACGTGCTGAGGTAACAAACAGGAAAAGAAAGGTTTTCTCCAGGACTCAGCTTAATTCCAGAGATCTTAAAGAAAGTGTAGCAAAGATAATTCTGTGAAGGATAGAGAATAACAGAGTGGTTGTTATGCAGGGCATTAAATTTACAAATATTGACTAGAAAAAATCCAGGTAGAGTACTATATTTGGTGACCTTTTGGCCACTGTGTGCAGCATGGTTTCCTGACACAGCATGTGGACAAGGCAACAAGTGGCGATCTCACATTGAACTTGGTACAGGGTAATGAACCAGGTTAGCTGTTAAATTTAGAGTATGGTGGGCACTGCGGCGATAGCAACCACAATTCGAATATGTTACCATTAGATTTGGAAAGGGCTAGGTATATAACGTAGGGCAAAAGTTATTCCTGAGATAAAGGTAAGTAAGATGCGATTAGGCAAGATTTAGAATATACAAGGATGGAAGGAAACTGCAGGGAAAGGGAACAATTGAAATGTGAAGCTCGTTCAACGAACCGCTCCTGCGTGTCCTTGACAGGTATGTGCCTGTCAGGCAGGGAGAAAGTAGTCAAGCAAGGGAGTTGTGTTTGACGAAAGAAATTGAATCTCTTGTTTAAAAGAAGCAGACATATGTTAGGATGAGACGTGAAGAGTTAGTTAGGGTGCTTTTGAGTTACAGGTTCCCTGAAAGTGAGCTAACTTGAGAGATAAGAAGAGCCAGGAGGGGCCATAAGAAGTCCTTGGCAGATAGGATCAATGACAACGCTAAACTTCATTGTGGGCATATTAGGAAAGACTAATGACTAGAGAAAGCTTAAGGACAATGAAGATAGTAATGGGATTTTAGGTGTGGAGTCCGAGGATATTGGGGAAGCGCTAACTGAACATTTTTCCTCAGTATTCAAAAAGGAAACATACAATGTTTTCGAGAACAGAAAGATAGACACTGCTACTCAATGAGGACGAGGAAAGAAGGGTTAGTATATTTGCAGAAAGCACTGATGTAGGTGGAATTTTCGAAGATGCTGAAGGATGTTGCAGCTTACAGAGGGGCATAGATACGCTGCAGAGCCTGGACTGAAAAGTGGCAGGGCAGTTGAATGCGGAAGGATGTGAGGTGATTACCTTTGGAACCAGCAACTGTACTAAAGAGTACTGGGGCTAATGGTAAGATTCTTGGGAGTGTGGAAGAGCAGAGTGATTTCGTTTTCCGTGTACACAGACCCTTGAAAGTTGCCAGCCAAGTTGTTAGGTTTGTTAATAAGGCATTCAGTGCGTTAGCTGTTATTGTTGGAGGGATTGGGTTTTGGGCCCAAGAGGATATGCTGCAACTGTACAAATCACTGGTGCGGCTGTACTTGGATAAATATGGTCACTGCCTTATAGGAAGGATACGGAAACTTTTGGAAGAGTTCAGAAGAGATTTAATGGCAGGTTGCCTGCTCAGAAGGGAAGGCCTTATGACGAAAGTCTAAGGACTTTAGGCTGTTTGCGTTAGAGAGAAGAAGTGTAAGATGTGACTTAATTGAGACATAGAAGATAATCAGTTGGAGAACCAAGGTGGACACTGAGATGGCGAGCACGAGATGTCATAGCTATGAATTGACGGCTGAAAGACAGGACATAGGTAGTTTCTTACCTCAGGCATTAGTAGGCGTATGAAAATCCCTGATGCAAGAGTAGTAGACTCACCAACTTGAAACGCATTTAAATGCTCATTTGATAAACATATAGATGAAAATATAATAGTGTCGGACAGATAGACTTCAGATTGTTTCGAAAGATCGGCGCAACATCGTGGGTCGAAGGGCCTGTACTGCATTGTAATGTTCTACGTTTTTTGTTCTATTGTTTTGTTTTGTGGAATTCTCCCTGGTTGAATGTGGTGAGAAGACGGAACAATGGGTAAATTGAAGTGTGTATGGATAAATGCATATTCAGCAATCGATTAAATGATTGTTTAGATCAGGCAAAATAGTGGAATTGAGGCCTAGATGAGATCAGCCTTGAGCATATTAAATGGTGGCACAGCTTCAAGGGCTGGAAGAACTTTACCAGTTTCTAGGTCTTATGCTGTTACGTAAGAAGTGACCATAAGTATTGCAGTTGATTAAAATAAAAACGACAAATGTTCTAGAAGTTTACCAACGATGTTAAAGATTTTCGGTTCAGAAGCAGTTATCAAAAACCATTGCCAAACACTGGCACCTCTCTTGAAATGTTTTTCTGTCCTCATTGCAGACATTAGAGAATGAGGGTGAAACGATGTTTCAGCATATTCTTTAGCTGCTCTCTGAACTTGGTTCAGCAGGTCATGTAGCATCCGAGGAGCAGGGAAATCGACGTTTCCGGCAGGAGCCCTTAATCAGGAATGAGGCTGAATGCCTCGGGTATGAAGAGATAAATGGGAGGGTGTGGGGATGGGGTGAGGCTAGTTGAGAGTGCAATAACTGGATGGAAGAAGGGGTAAATGAAATAGGTCGGAGAGGAGGGAGGAATGGAGAGGTGGGAAGAATGATTGACAGGTGGGAGAGGCCATGAGGATGGTGCTGAGTCGGAGGTTTGGAACTGGGTACAGGTGGGGGAGGGAAATTGAGGAACCTGGTGAAGTTCAGATTGATATCCTGGTTGTGAAGGGTACTGAGGATGAACATAAGGTGTTCTTTCTTCAGGCGTCGGGTGGTGAGTGAGTGGCGGTTGAGGAGATCCACGACCTGCATGTCCTCGGTAGAGTGGGAGGGGGAGTTGAAATGTTTGGCCATGGGGGGGTGGGTTTGATTGGTGTCCTGGAGATGTTCCCTGAAACGCTTTGTGAGAAGCCATCCAGTCTCCGCAATGTAAAGGAGGCCATTTGTGGTTTCGAAAATGCTAAGTCAGATGGACAAAGTAAGCTGGGCGGCAATGTTTCACCTTTTGGGATGATCGAGAAGGATAGGCAGTATCTTTGGTCCACTGGGAAACAATTTTTCAAAATCCGTGGTGAGTACTTCGTTCTTTTAATGGGTCTAGAATTCGTGGAATATACTCTTCCAGAGTGCCGTGGGTATTAGGTCACTGACTGAATTTAAGAATGATATTGGCAATCCTTTAGTGAGCAATTAGTCAAAGGGAACGTGCAGGAAGTGGAATCGTGATCGAGATTACGTCAGCTATGATTAAGCTAAATGGTCGAACAGACAAGAGAGGCAGAATGGCCGACACAAGATGGAACTTCACAAGATCGTTATGAGGTTCGAGTCCTTGTCTATTGATAATAGACTTAGGTTCTGGATGATTTGATTTCTGACATTGGCACCTTATCAGCGCATACCAAATTGGGACAACTCTGGAACAGAGCTAACAATAAAAAAAAGTCTGTCGGAATTCCGAATTTGATTTTTAAAAAAACGCCCCGACGTTTAAAATGGGCAGCGGATGAGGAATTTGGGCTTCATATAAATGAAGTTTTATGAATGGAAATGTCAACATTGAGGAGCTGTCATAGTGTGAAAGAGCGTGGACGAGTGAACACAGTGCTGATGGGACAGCGGCGTTTAGATTAGATTAGATTACTTACAGTGTGGAAACAGGCCCTCCGGCCCAACAAGTCCACACCGCCCCGCCGAAGCGTAACCCACCCATATCCCTACATCTACATCTAGATCTAGATCTACCCCTTACCTATCACTACGGGCAATTTAGCATGGCCAATTCACCTGACCTGCACATCTTTGTGACTGTGGGAGGAAACCGGACACCCGGAGGAAACCCACGCAGACACGGGGAGAACGTGCAAACTCCACACAGTCAGTCGCCTGAGGCGGGAATTGAACCCGGGTCTCCGGCGCTGCGAGGCAGCAGTGCTAACCACTGTGCCACCGTGCCGCCCGTTTCATGACATTTTGCACATGCATCTTTGAAACTACAAAGTGATCATCTGAGAATGTGAAGTGTTGAGTTTGCGTTTACTGCTGAGGAAGACGGTGACAATTTGGTGATGGAGAATATATGAGATTACTTCAGCTGTTGTGAAGTTCCAGTCTCTTGTTGTCACACTGATTACTGGGATCGCAGGATTAACGTTTCAAGAGACACTGCCTCGATGAGGAGAGCATCGAATGGAGTTTGGAAGAATGGCATGGGTGTGGGCAGATCGGGGAAAATCTCATTGAAACCTTGTACTAACACTTCGAAATGGACAAGGCATGGTGAGCTCAGCAAGAATCTTCCTGCCACAGGCCATAGATAAAGTGTAGAATTGAGATGAGAAGGGACAAGTTCAACAAGACAGAGACGATCTTGCAGAATTCCCTGCCACAGAAAGTAGATGAGAACAAATACTGAATATGTAACGAAGCAGTTGGGTAGTGTTATTAGCCCGAAAAGATCAAAGGACATGGGGATAAGGACATGGGGTGAAAACGTGAGACTAAGTTGGATGCTCAGTTATGATGACACGGAATGGTGGATCACGCTGGAATGGCCATTTGATTGACTGCTTCTACTCTTTTCTCTTTTTCGATGTTTCACATTGAAAACAAAAAAAAACAACTGTGAAGGTGGGACAGTCTGTTTCAAACTCATGTTATGATGGAGTGGAGTCAGTAGACAAGCAACAGATGTTTTGTGCTGCTCTGAAGGAGACAGCTTTGATCATCAAAAACGTTACTGGTCAAGGCGGATACGAATCGAGTTTACAGACTGTTGAATGAACATTGATACATGGAATTGGCACCACCGAACTCAACGAATTCCTCATGTACTTCAAAAAACCGGATATACTTGCCCAATTTCAGGACATAGAGAGTCAACAAAAGAAAGGGACAGTTACTTAGGAGATATGAGAGAGAATATTTGGCAAGGATGCTCATAAATGCAAAGGTAGTTTTCACTCAGAGTCAATACTTGGATAGAAAAAACTTACCAGAAAATCCTACAAAACTAATGATCGGATAGTAATAACTGTCGACTATGTAAAGCGTATATTGTATTCAGGATCGTAATGACAAACGATCATAATAAGTGGAATGTATGATAAGATACCAAGACAGACTCCTGAAATGCATTGTAACATTCCAGTGCATTATTTCCAGATTCTTATCCATTCCAAGTATATTCCAATCCTTTGTATTCAGATTCTGATCCATTCTCATAACGGTCCAATCGATTTTCCTTAGCTTCCGATCACTTATTGAGAAGTTCCAATGTCTTGCTATAAGATCTGATAAAATTCGCTTTCTCTCTCAAACTCGCTGTGCTTATCGCTCTCTTTTCGAGACACCGCTGACTCGAACTGCAGAGACGATGCTCCCAAAGCAGTACGGAACACTTCAGTAAAAAGAATGACATTTTCTAACATCAGAGACACTGTTCAGTACCGCAGAGACTGATGAAACTTGGAAGGATTGAAATAACAGGTTTGCTTTAACCCCTTCGCTTCATCATCATTTGGACCACAGAAAGGAACATTTGCTCATTCTGAACAGGGTACCGACTAGTGATGTTTAAGAAAGGGGTGGTGACTGTACCACATCGGTCAATACTGCCTGTATTTGAGAAAGTAGTGAAGAAGCTCGTGTAGATTCCTAATGTCACACAGTGCTTTCGAAATTAGGCATTTACAAGAATTTGAATTCTTCACTTGTCAGTATGAATGTTGTTGTGAGTAATTAGATAGGAAAATAATTGTTAGTTTCGAGGGATCCGTGATAGAACACTTAGACTGAAATGCGGAAAAGCTTGTTCATCAAGAGCGGCAAGCGTGTGGGATTCCATGCCACAGAAGGCATTTGAGATCGAAACATTGAACGTTATGAAGAAGGAGTTGGAGGTCGGCCTTAGGATTAAACTGAGCAAAACCACAGGGAGAAAGTGAGAAAAAAAACGTATGAGGGAGATGATCATCATTATCATGGGAGAATACAATAAAAGTGCCGAATGATCTACTCCTGCTTCTAATAGTGTATTATCATATACAATTGGTGATCCAACACAAGGCAGAATTGTGTCAGTTGAGTTCAATTTCTGGATCGCAGTTGATAACCCACAGTAGGGACGCAGAGGCGAGTTCTGCGGCCAGAATTATTTCATACATATATTGTATATGCGGTAGCTCATAGAAACGCAGCCGGAAAGACAAATAGCGAGGATGACAGAAATTGTCGGCAGAGGGATAGAGATAAATTTGCTGTGTGGGAAAAATAACTTGCTGATGAAATCTAATGTAGGAGAATGTGAGGTAATGTCCATTGGCAGGAAGCATCAAGGAAATGCCTCGTAATTAGAAGAAGGACGACTGCAGGAAGCTACGAAACTGAAATATTTGACAGTGCATCTGCACAACTCACAAAAAAGAAAATCCAGTATTCAATGTTATGTGGAGAACAGGGAACGCAAATAATTTGTTGGTCGTTATTTCAAACGAAATAGATTGCAAAGGTAGGGAGGTCTAGACCAACCTACAACATCGCAATGATCATACAACAGCTGGAATACTCCCTCCTGGGAGTAAATACGGCGCACTCAGACCCCGCCACTCCAACCGTAACAAGGACAGAAAGCCCCTGGTGCTCACCTTCCACCCTACCCACTTTCGCATAAACCAAATCATCCGCCGACATTTCTGCCACCTCCAAACGGACCCCACCACCAGGGATATACTTCCCTCCCCCAAGAGTTTCTGTGAGACCGGGCTGGGCTTGTACGCAGAATGTCTTTATGCTGTTAAACCCCTTGGCTGCAGAATCGTGTTCGGACTCTCCCCAAATTTCTGGATCTGCCAATGTCCCTTGTTCTCTCATAATTTCTGTCTTTCAAAAAGTGACTGGGAGAGGATTTTCGCGAGTAGATGGGCCAGTTTGAAAGTGGGATGCCTTTGAAGATGAGATGAGAAGAATCCAGCGACATTATATTGTTGTCAGTGTGAAAGACAAGCTTGGTAGCTGGAAGGAATGCTGGAAAACTAGAGAGATTGAGGCTGAACTCAAGAAAAAGAAGGAGACATTTGTAAATTATACACAGCTGGCAGTGAGTGAATCCAAAATGAGTATAATGGGAATCATAGGATTTCAAATGAGAAATCAGGAAGCAAAAGGGGGACATGAGGTAACTTTCGTGAATATGGTTAAGAAGAATCCAAAGATATTCGACAAAAACGTTAAGGACAAAAGAGTGACGAGGGAGAGATGAGTCGCCTCCCCGCTTTGCCCCATCCTCCAAAAGGTCAACAAGGCCACGTGGAATGTGTGGAACTGCAAGAGACAGGCGAGATACCAAACAAGTGTTCGACATTAGTATTTATTGTTAAGAAGGAAATGAAAGAAAAAAAAAAACGGGTTGAAATCTGTTGTTATACCTTGAAAAGTGTCCATATTATCGAGGAGGAGGTGTTGGACACGTTAATATGCATAAAGGTGGATAAAGCCCCGGGACGTGATCAGATGAAAGCCAGAACTTTGTGGGAAGTTAGAGAAGTGATTATCGTACTACTTGCTGGAGTATTTGCAACATCGATCACCACAGGTGAGGCGTTGGAAGACTGGAGATTGGCTAATATGATATCAATACTGAAGAAATGAGGTAATTAAAGAACAGAAAAGTAGAGAACAGTGAGCCTGATGTCAGTGGTAGGTACGTTGTTGGAGGAAATCATTCGGGTCAGAATTTACTTCCATTTGGATAGGCAAGGACTAATTAGGAGCAGTCCACGTGCTGCTGTGCGGTTGAAATCGTGTCTCATGAGCATGACTGAATTTTTGAAGAAGTGACAAAGAAGACTGATGAAGACGAAACAGGGATTTGTCCAAATGTAGTTAAGCGAGCCTTTTGATAAGGTTCTGCATGGTCGACACGACAGCAAGGTTTGATCACAAGGAATCCAGCAGAACTAACCACTTGGATATCAAACTATCTTGAAGGTGGGAGACAAGACTGTGGTGGAAGTTTCCATTTCAGACTGGAGCCCTAAGGCAAGCGGGGTGTCATAGTAACTCTGACTCAGCTCCACAAGTGTTGCCAGACCTGCTGAGCCCTTTCCAGCAGTTTCTGTCTGTGTTGCTGACAAAGGGGCTCAATGAATTGTGGATATCTGGGTAAGGGCAAGTTGGACACCGATGTGTCTGTTTCTGTACCGTACAATTCTACAGCTTTGCCCCTCTATGACTCATTTGTTAGTCCTCCAGTTCAGACTCTGCAAGAGCCGCCATCTTGATTGATAGATCTATTGTCACGTGTACAGAAGTACAGGCAGATGATTGTAAGCGAGGATGTAGCGATCAAGAAGACTGAGATAGACACATTATACATTTCAACACTCTGCCAGAAGGACGTTAGCAAGATCATCATTATTTGAGTCCAAGGTGTCCGTTCATCACTCTAATACAGCCATGGAAATGTTGAACCTCAACTGCGCACGCGCGCGCGCGTGTGTGTGTGTGTGTGCGTGTGTATGTGTGTGTGTGTGTGTGTTTAGGTTTCTGCATTTCCTGACTAACTGAAGAGGTTGTAGAAGATGATTACTTCGGTGCAATTGGTCTTTGATGATGTTGGCAGCCTTTCCATTGCAGCGAGCCATGTAGACGGTGTAAATGAATGGAAGGCAGGTTTCTGTGATGGTATGGGCTGAGCACACGACCTTCTTTAGCTTCATACAGTTCAAAACCAAGAATGAGCACTTTGGAAACTCGTTTCTGAACGACAGGAGATGGAGATTTAAAACACAGGAAGACGCTGTGGTTGCAGTGAATTTAGCATGACCTGGCACCTCTTTCAGAGGTTACCATAGACTGCATCTGTGTTTGAAGACTCCATAGGATTATGGGAATAAAAACTTTTATTTTACAATCCACTGCCTCGGCCCTGCAGTCACTGCAATCAAGTTGTCCAGAGAAATAAATCTTGTAAGATACACATACATGTGAATCTTTTACAGAAGTCGAGTGCATTATATGTTGGTTCCACTTTATCATTCAACGCCGCATTGGTCAATTTTGGAAGTAGCAGCTGCTGTAAACCAGGTGCATCATTGAAGAAGGGATTCAATTCGAGAACAAGAAAACTGACATATGTGATAACTACAATGTGGGGTTCACACTTTCCAAACAAAGATGTATTGCTCCCACCTGTGTACATGTGAAAAAAAACTCATGGAGGTAAATTTTATGCATTAGTAAAGCAAAGGTGGGACAGGAGAACCTTCCTTTTACATTCTGTCCTATGTGAATCCAGAAATATAACTGAGAGAAAATGCAGCTATATCAAATTTCCTTGAAAACGAGTTGAACAAGCAGCTATAGGATAAAGGTCAGGAGAAAAAGAAGGTGGTGGGCGAGAGAGCTCAGCTGAGTGAAAGCCACAGAGAGCTGTGAATGACAGTACTGGCTGGATAGTCACTCGCTGGGCTTTGAATTCATTAATGAGTTTGTCTTGGCGTTCTGATTTGTTTAAGTTGATTCGTTAGGTCCAGCACAAGAACAGTATAAAATACAGATCTCAAACTCCTGTTGTAGTTTCACAGTTTCCAAGTGTGAGTACGTTTTTAAACTGATCAGGAGAAAGTGAAGACTGCAGATGCTAGTGATTAGAGTCAAGAGTGTGGTGCTGGAAAAGCACAGCGGGTCAGTCAGCACAGAGGAGCGGGAAGATCGACGTTTTGGGCAAATGCCCCTCATTAGGAATCTGATGAAGGGCTTTTGTCCGAACGGTCGATTTCCATGCTCCTGGAATGCTGACTGACCTGTTGTGCTTTTCCAGCACCACACTCTTGACTTTAAAATGATCAAACCTGGCCATTGTGAGTTTTTCAGGCTCTAATTAACTCTCAGCACCCGGTGTATTTCATCAACAGGGGATGTCACGTATGTTGCAATCTGTTTACTCAAATTTTACCAAATGAAAAAAAACACTTCAGTGTCCCGATGGATGCCCCTGAAAGTATAAAATGAATGCACTGTGACGGAACATTTCAGAGTTTAACTGTGAAAATTGTCTGCAACCAACACAGCACTTTCACAGAGAAAATGCACAGTACTGTACGAGCTGTTAGGAAAATGTTTTATGCGATCCTTACTATAATTGGTATTCCTGGTAAGTGTTTATCAGGCTGGAAACTGTTTAATTCTCTATATGCATTGGCGTTTGATATGTACAGTGACTTCATATAGCATTTGTAGGACATTCTAATACAGACACCATAGCATTATTACTGTTACCAATACTTCATTTTTATCTGCACAATGCAACTTTTCTTTCTGAAAATCCGTGTCTTGTTTAATTGTTTCTCGCTCACAGAGATGTGTGTCTGAGAATGTATGTGTCGGGGTGTGTGTCTGTCTATCTGTGTTTTGTGTGCGTGTGTGTTTCTGTATGGTCTGTCCTGTGAAGCCAGATTCAGGAAGGGGCAATAACCCTGATATTAGGTATTGTTGGAGACTATCAATGTCAGATTCCACTGTGTGTGATGAAAAATGGACAACCATAACAGCAATCGCCTTTTGTTTTCGAGAGGAATCATATGTTAGATTGGCTCTTGTGTGGGTGATTGCATTCTGTTTCACACGTCATTTGCTTTTAATTTGATTAGATGAAATTATTTATTGACAGCGCTTTCTCGTGTGGATTAATCTTCTTGCTGGTGCACAATTTTAAATAGAATTGGATGTCACACGTTCCGCTTTAGGAAATAATTGATATCAATTCACAAAGATTAACACAGACGATTAAAGACGGGATTCTTAGCAGTGTGAAGGAACAGAGGAATCTGGGTGTGCACGTTTATGGATCAATCAAAGTTTCCCACCGAGTGGATAGTGTTGTGAAGAAAGCATATGGTGTTTTGGCTTTCATCAACAGGGGCACCGAGTTTAAAAGCTGCGAGGTTTTGCTGCAGCTATACAAGTCCCTGGTGAGATCACACTTGGAATTTTGTGGCCAGTTTTGGTCGGCCTACTATAGGAAATATACAGAGGCTTCGGAGAGGGTGCAAAGAAGGTTTACCAGGATGCCGCCTGAACTGGAGGGCTTGCCTTATGAAGACAGGAAAAATCGATTCGGACGTTTCTCTCTGGAGAGAAGGGGGAAGAGTGGAGACCTGATATAGATGTCAAAACAATGAGATCAATAGGTCGAGTCAATAACTGGAGTCTTTTCCACAGAGCAGGAATGACTGGTATGAGGTCTCATAGATTGAAGATATTAGGAGAAAGGAATGAAGGAGATATCAGATTTAGGTTCTTTACACAGACAATTATGAAGAAATGCAATGCGTTGCCAGCTGTGGTGCTGGAAGCAGAGTCATTGGGGACATTTCAGCACATCTTTGGACTGTAGGAGGAAATCGGAGCACCCGGAGAAAACCCATGCAAACACAGGAAGAATGTGCAAACTCCACACAGAGAGTTGTCCCAGGTTGGAATCAAACACTGGTTTCTGATGCTGTGCTAATCCCAGAGAACAGACATGAATGAGGAAGTTGGAAAAGAAAAACGTTCTGCAAGGAAGGAACAGCTCAAATAATTGGTTGATTGTGCTCAGTATTTTCTCGTGTGAACTGACCTGGCACTGTGAAGCAGCAGGACTATCCACTGAGCGTTAGTGTCCAGGGATGCGCACGCTTGGTCTATTTTCCATGGAAAATGTGATATTACAGGATAGGCATAGAAAATTCTCGTGTGTTTACTGGGATGAGGGCTCTGGTTGACATGTTATTCTGAGGGTCAGCAACGGGATAAAGTGAGGACTGCAAATGCTGGAGACCAGAGATGAAAAATGTGATGCTGGAGAAACACAGCAGGCCAGGCAGCATCCGAGGAGCAGGAGAATCGACGTTTCGGGCATAGGCCCTTCGTCAGGAATGAGGCTGGTGTGCCCAGCTAGATGAGATAACAGGTAGGGTGGAAGGAATTTGGTGGAGGTCGCTGGGAATACGATAGGTGGAAGGAGATGAGGGTAAGGGTAATATGCCAGATAGGGGTGGGAGCAGAGAGGTCGGGAAGAAGATTGCAGGTCAAGAGGGTGTTGCTGAATCCGGCCGTTGGGACTGAGATAAGGTGGGGGCAGGGGAAATGCGGAATCTGGAGAAATTTACATTCATTCCCGATGGTTGGAGGGTTCCTAGGCGGAAGATGAGGTGCTCTTCCTCAGGGTCTGGCGATGGAGGAGGCCAACGAATGCATGTCACTGGCGGAGTGAGAGGGGAGTTAAAGTGTTCAGACACGAGGCGGTTGGGTTGGTGGTGCGGGTGTCCCATAGGTGTTCCCTGAAATGTTCTGCAAGTAGGCGGCCTGTCTCCCAAATGTAGAGGTGAATCCATCAGGTAGAGCGGATACAGTAAATGATGTGTGCGGAGGAGCAGGTGAATTTGCGATGGATATGGAAGGATCCATTGGTGCCTTGCAGGGAGTTGAGGGGGGAGGTGTGGGCACAAGCTTTGCACTCCCTGTGGTTGCAGGGGAAAGTGCCAGGAGTGGGGGTTGGGTTGGTGGGGGGTGTGGATCGAATGAGGGAGTCGCGGACGGAGTGACTAAAGAACGCTGATAGGGGGTGGGGAGGGAAATATATCCCTGGTGGTAGGGTCTGTTTGGAGGTGGTTGAAATGGCGGATGATGATACGAAGCATCCGGAGGTTGGTGAGGTGGAAGGTGAGGACCAGTGGGGTTCTGTCCTGGTAGCGATTGGAGGGGCGGGTTTCGAGAGTGAAGGTGCAGAAAGTGGACGAGATGCGGTGGAGAGCATCGTCGACCACGTCGGAGGAGAATTTGCGGTCTTTGAAGAAGGAGGCTATTTGGGTAGTTCGGTAGTGGAATTGGTCATCCTGGGAGCAGATGCGTCGGAGGCGAAGGAATTGGGAATATGGGATGGCGTTTTAACACGGGGAAGGGTGGGAGGAGGTGTAATCTAGATAGCTGTGGTAGTTAGTCAGTTTGTAGTAAATGTCTTTGTTGAGTTGGTCACCCGAAAGAGAAATTGAGAGGTCTTGGAAGGGGAGGGAGTAGTCTGAGACGTTCGAGGTAAATTTGAAGTCGGGTTGGAAGGTGTTTGTAAAATGGATGAACTGTTCAACCTCCTCATGGGAGCACGAGGTAGCGCCAATACAACCATCGATGTAGCTGGGGAAAAGGTGGTGCCAGTCGATCTGTGGAAGATGGACTGTTCCACATATCCGACGAAGAGGCAGACAGAGCTGGGGCCCATGCGAGTGCGCATGGCTATTCCTTTGGTTTTGACACGATGGCCACCCGCAAGGGCCCCAGCTATGCCTGCCCCTTTCTCGGATATGTGGAACAGCCCATCTTCTGCAGTTACATTGGCATCACCACCCACATTTTCCTCTGCTAAATCGATTATTGTATTGGCGTTACCTCGAGGTCTCACGAGGAAGTTGAACGGTTCATCCACTTTACTGACACCTTCCACCCCGACCTCAAATTTACCTGGACCGTCTCAAACTCCTCTCTCACCTTCAGAGACCTCTCCATTTCGATCTCGGGCGACCAACTCAACACAGACATTTACTGAAATCCGACCAACTACCACAGCAACCTAGATTACACTTCCTCCCAGCCTGCCCCCTGTAAAAACGCCTTCCCATAGTCCAAATTCCTTCGCCTCTGCCGCATCCACTCCCAGGAGGACCAATTCCAAGACCGAACTACTCAAATGGCCTCCTTCTTCAAAGACTGCAATTTCCCCTCCAACGTGGTCGACGATGCTCTCCACCTCATCTCCTCCACTTTCCGCACCTCCCCTCTTGAACCCGCCCTTCCAATCGCCACCAGGACAGAACCCCACTAGTCCTCAACTCCCCTCCACCAATATCCGGATACGTCGAATCTTCCTCCGTCATTTCTGCCACCTACAAATAGACCCCACTTCCAGAGATATATTTCCCTCCCCACCCCTATCGACGTTCCAGAGAGACCGCTCCATCCGCGACTCCCTCGTCAGGTCCAGACACCCCACCAACCCAAACTCCGCTCCTGGCACCTTCGCCTGCAACTGCAAGAAGTGCAAAACTTGCGCCCACACCTCTCCCCTCGCCCCCTCCAAGGATTCAATGGATCATTCCATATCTGTTGCAAATTCAACTGCACCTCCACACACATCATTTACTGTATCCGCTGCACCCGATGTGATCTCCTCTACATTGTCGAGACAGGCCGCCGACTTGCGAAACACTTCAGGGATCATCACTGGGACACCTGCACCAACCACCCCAACTGTCCGCAGGCTGAACACATTAACTCCCCCTCCCACTCCGCCAAGGACATGCAGGTCAATGGCCTCCTCCACCGCCAGACCCTGACCACACCACGCCTGGAGGAAGAGCACCTCATCTTCTGCCTAGGAACCCTCCAACCACATGGGATGCATGTAGATTTCTACAGTTTCCTCATTTCCCCTCCCCCACCTTATCGCAGTTCCAAACCCCGGATTCAGCATCGTCCTCTTGACCTGCAATCTTCTCCCCGACCTTTACACCCCCACCTCCTTTCTGGCCTATCACCCTCACCCTCACCTCTTTCCACCTATCGTATTCCCAGTGCCCCTTTCCCCAAGTTTTCTCCCGCTACCTTTTATCTCAGCCCACTTGGCACACCAGCCTGATTCCTGACGAAGGGCTTATGCCCGAAACGTCGAGTTTCCTGCTCCTTGGATGCTGCTTGACATGCTTTGTTATACAAGCAACACATTTTTCAACTGAGGTTCAGTACACCCTCGGTGAGCCAAGTAGCTTCCGTAGTTATTCAATTATTCTATGGAAATAAAAATATCCAGAACTTCATATCAGTAGATTTGTCGAAATCCCCAGTTCGATGTATGAAAGAAAATTAATGGATATACAAATACCTGTCTTGGCTTAGTTATGGTTAAAATTGTGAACAGGTCCGATTTCCATTTTTTAAACAAATCTCAGTGTTTACTATCTCCACATGTATATGAACAATATTGAGACCCTTCTGCCTCTTTCCTCTTACAGCAAATCTCGTGGCAATGGTCATCCTATCCCAGGGAAGGTGTGGGATCTCCAAATGCACCACTCGTTACATGGTGGCCATGGCAATGGCGGATCTACTGACGATTATCACTGAAGTCATGCTTCTCCGTATCAATGGGTATTATTTCCCGATGCCTCTCCTGAAACTCACTGCTGTGTGTAAAGTTAACTACCTCCTGGCTCGATTAGCAATGGACTGTTCAGTCTGGTTCACTGTTGCCTTTACTTTTGATCGATTTATTGCAATTTGTTGCGAGAGGCTTAAATTTAAATATTGCACCAGGAAAACTGCAACAGGAGTTCTTGCAACAATCGGTATATTATTTAGTTTAAAAAACATACCAATTTACTTTAGATTTAAGCCTAAACGAATAATTAACAATGTGCCTCTGCATTGTTCCAACAAACAAGCCTATTTTACTGACCCGAGATGGACTGGATTTAGAATGCTTGATAAGGTTTTAACGCCATTGTCACCATTTGGCTTAATTCTGTTGCTGAATGCTCTGATAGTCAGGCATATATTAGTGGCTAGTCGAGTCCGTAAGGGACTGAAGGGTCATTGCAAGGAACAGAATGATCCAGAGATGGAGAACAGACGGAATTCTGTGATTTTACTCCTCGCCATATCGAGCAGTTTTATACTGTTGTGGTTTCCGTACATTCTGTTCATTTTTAATGTTAATGAACTCCTCGATGACAATTCTGAATATATATTTCAGGAAGTTGCACATATGTTGCGGAATTTAAATTGCAGCACAAACACATTAATTTATGTTGTGACGCAGTCCAAGTTTAGAGAACAGTTGAAGAGCATGATTAAATATCCGGTTACATTAATTATGAAATTAACTGCAAAAGGAAACAACTCATAGCTGCTGAAATGATGATACACGAATGGAAAGAGTGGCTTGGCAGAACATCACTGGGAAAGAAAATTGAGAATCAAGATGTATTTCGGTGTCGTGACCAATCCACATGGAGGAACAGCGGAACTAATAAAGAACAGCGGCATCAGGTCAAACACAAAACCTTCTGAAGGCCTGAAAGAAATGAGCAGGTGTAACCCAAATCCACAACAGCAGCAAGGCAACTGGTATAGGAATTTGTGCAGCAAATGGCAAAAGAGCAGGAACTTCTCACATCCCAGCGATAAGAGAACCAGGCCGAGAGATAAGACTCGCCCTGCAAATTCGGTTGTAATGTGCATACGAGCAAACAAAACGATGGGTTAAGCTTGTGTGCTACAGGATACTATTCCTTACTGGCAATCAACAAAATCATTTTCTGTCAGACAGGGCTAAATGATTCAACAAAGAAAGGATCAACTAGGCGTTGAACTTTATTCATCATATTTTTGCTATTGATACGGGTACAGATTAGACGCGATGGTTTCTGTGGTGAGGAACTCTCGAACCTGTGTCTGCACCATCTTGAATGCAGACGTCTAAACTATGATACTCGCAGATTTGTTCGGACTGGTGCAGCTCGAACAATACGTGAGATTCTCAACCGATGCAGCAGGAATTTAACTGGTAAACGTTTTTTTTAAATCAAGTTAAATATTGACGTCAGAGCCGGATTTTGCCCAGAGAGATACAAATTTAAGAAGTCTAATTAAACGTTCAGCTCCTGGTAAAGCAGTTATCCGTCAATCACTGGAAACCTTTTACTTGAATACGGCCTCAGTATTGTATTCACGTCTTTTGAATACTGAGAGGGTGGGGGTTTGGGGGAAGCGAAACCATAGACTGATTCATTACAATCTTACTTACATAGGGTTGAAAAATGATATCTGGGAATTGGTTGGAAGTGAGAATTGTGCACAATGGGAGAAGGCGCGATTAACTTATTATTTCTTCCAAGTGGTAAAGCATGCTGAGCAGAGAGTTCGGTGGAGGATTCCAGCTCCCCAACCCGAACCAACCCCGATTAACCACGTGCTGGTGAGTTGCAGAAAGATGACGTTTCAGCAATTTCACAAGTTGTGAGAGAAATGGTCAAAACGCGAAAAAGATCCTGGAGTGTTTTTGATTTTTTTGCATTGGATCTTGCCCTCAGGCGTGCAGGGTCTCTGCAGTGTTCAAGAACCAACCGGACTGGAAGAGATAAGCATACCGAATTGGAATCTACAAAGAGACGAAAGATAATACGAATGTATTTGTTTCTGAATGAAAGTAGAAACAAGCGTCCTTCGGGAAACGTCATTGAACTCAGAAAACCCATGCTAATGCTCTAAGGATGCATCTTCGAACAGCACAATTGCCAGATGCAATTGTTTCACTGAGGATCCCTATTCCACGAATATAACACAGAATCTGCTTAGACACTCGATCATTTCGACATTTTCTCATTCAATGTATTCATCTTTTATTGTACTCTAGAGCCGTGTACAAGTTTTAGAATCTGTGAAACCTGCAGTTTATCTATCAACTTTCATTGCTATTTGTCATTGGGTTATTTCAGGTAACTGTCCTGAGAAATCTGGCAGAAATCTTACTTCATTGTCATTAAAAGCTATGCATGAAATTTCCAATCATGGAACGAGTGAAGAAAATCGTGTATTATTTCTCGAATCTTCTGCTGTTTCTCTATGTAATTCTAATCAATAAATGGCAAAAACAAAAATCAGACAGAAACTATGCTCAAATTTTGCATTGTCCTGTTTCTATAATACTGAGAGTCATGAATATTTGACCAATGATTGCCCTCACAATCTTGAATAATAACATTTACAGAGATCAGAGAATGATGCACGCAAATGAATTTTGATAATCTTGTACAGCTCCTTTAGGGAATGGTAAGGATGGAGACGAGTTCTAGGTGCATTTTGTTCAATAAAATCCTGGTTCAAAAATCGTTTGTTGGCGGTTTCCTACTTGATTGAATGGTTTTATACAAAAAAAGTCATTAAGACAGTAGTTTGACGATTGTTGGTTGACGTTTGTACAAAGCGCATTTTGTCTATCTCTGACGATGTAAGAGAATATTGAATTCCTCCTGCATTATCCAGTGCCTGCTACTGTATGTGACCAAGGACTTTTCATTTCCTCCCCACCACTCATTATCAGATTCACGGATCTTTCGACTGTGGAACTTCGCTTCTGGTCATA
This sequence comes from Chiloscyllium punctatum, assembly GCF_047496795.1. Classification (NCBI taxonomy): domain Eukaryota; kingdom Metazoa; phylum Chordata; class Chondrichthyes; order Orectolobiformes; family Hemiscylliidae; genus Chiloscyllium; species Chiloscyllium punctatum. The sequence goes on from NC_092789.1 coordinate 41,683,705, forward strand.
CATTGAAAGTGGGATTCATTCTGTCTCTGAATCTTGCTGTCTGTCAGTGTGAATTGCAGCGAATATTTCAGAATCTCTAGTTTTGTGCATGTAAGTGAGATCCACTCTGCACACAGGTCCTGCTCAACATTGAGTTTCCACCCCCATTTGCAGAATACCTCCGGTCTGTAAACAAGCATGACCCCAACTTTCCTGTAGCCCAGACATTTTAACACAGCATCCTGTTTGCAAGCCCTTTTGTCCATATTCGGCATGTGACCATACTCCAATGACTCACAGCACAAACTGGAGAACCAAATTCTCTTCTCTCCTTTATTTGGCTGGGGGTGGGGATGAAAGGTTTGTCAGAGAGGCCTCGATGAACTTCTGAGATCTTACACCCACTAAAAACTAGGTCTGATGATTTTCGAACATTTTGATATTGACCAATTCTTCGTGCTAAGTGCTAGGGCCCGGGCTTCAAATCCTCAACACCGCTGCCTACCAGTGGCTGGTTTTGTACGCACTGGCATGGCCTTCTGGTGCGTCATAGTGAGGGTAGCCCAGAGCACCCTTTGGATCTGCCCATTGTACCACTCCTTGCTGGAGCCCACCGAGGTCAAGACGCAGTCTAGGTTGGCATCCAGGCTCTGGAGGACGGTGATGGTGAGCTGCAGCTGCTGGTGGAGGTGGTGCTGGAAATTATTCAGCTACTGCTGCTTACCCATGGGGTGTTGCAGGTGACTGATGGACTCCCAATCCTCCGTGTTGTTGCCAGGAGTGGGCGGTTCCTGGACGTGGAGGCCTTGGTAGGTAATCATTGAAACTGTGTCGGGGGCTGGTGAGGCTGCACTCAGTTGTGGCACAGTAAAGGTCCACGAAACCAATTGGACCACTTGGAGGCCTCAGCCAAATGCACAGCCAATTGGGGAAGCAAACCTAAACGGATCCAGAGCCTAGGTTTCCTTGCACTGAACGGCAAGATCGGTTCTGCACTCTGATTGGCTCAATCATTACTTGGACTGATAGGCGGCCTTGTCCTATGTTCCACTGCATTCAATCCACTACTGGGAGTGAAATTGGCTAATGGGCTATCCCAGCTTTATGCCCATGATGTATCCTGAGATAATATTTCACTGCGTTGTTGAGATATTGGCTAATTTACTAACACAACACTAGGTCTGAGATGCATTCTCGACCTGCCCCATGGCCAGAGTGCGGATGGGATGTGGCTAAGTTAATCCACCACCATGAATCACATTCGCTGACAAGGCCCAAGGCACAACTTGAGTCGTTAGTTCCCTGCTCTATGGGTGATGGTGTGGGAGGTGGGGATGATTATTCCATCCAACCGACACCAGGGGTGAAGTTGACCCACTCAGAGGTCGGCACAAAATTCAACCTGCTCTCTCTATCGCTGATTTGTGGAGTTCAGCTAACCGTAGATCAACTGTAAGTACTAGGCCCAGGATCTGGATCTTTGGTCTAAACTTCCCAGCTGTGGGTGTCAATTCATCCCCCATCACTAAGTTGGAGATTGGTTTCGGAAAGGGTCCGAGAAGGGAGCCTGGGACTCTCCTACTCTGTGTGCACATGTATCTAGCTTTGAATGTGAAGGTCCTTATTTTCACCGCATTCTGTGAGGTCAACTCGCAAAGATGACGCCCAGGCTTACGTTTCCCGACATTGTGGGTCTTGGTCAGTCCCAGAAGGAAAACTCAGGAAAACTGGCAAATGAGGCATTCCGGTCTGAGTCACCTGGCGTCCTTCAAAACAGAAGACCAGTATATTTATTTCCAAGAATTACTGGGTTTTTACTCTCTCTGGTTCGTAATGAGATTGGTATTCTCGGCAGCACTTGGACAAGATGGAATCTTGAAATTTCCTACTGTGGACGTCCATGCATGGGGGGGGCTCTCAGTCCTAGATTCCATGAAGGATCAATAAGCACGAGCCTGAGATGGTGACAGCATCTAAACTTCCCTCTCTGAATCTTCAAAAGACCCTCATTGGGAGAAATTGTTAAATGAAGTGCTTGCTGGAATTGTAGCCTGAGGCCTACATTTCCCTGCATGCGGCTCGAATCGCCCCACACCGGGTGAAATTGGTAAATCAGTGGTAGGCCTTAGATGAAGAAATGGCATGTCTCTTCAGTGCATTACAACATGGATAGAGGAAAAGGATTTAGTTCCTGGTGAAGAAACAATTCCAGGTGTAATATAAACACTCAAGTGCAGATTCAAAGAAGCAAGGGCAGTGCAAGATTAATTGCTGAAAACTCAGGAATAGGAAATGTGGAATCACAATGTTGGGTGTAGACTACAGGTCTCCCAACGACCAGCAGGCGAGAGAGGAGAGAACATATGGACAGATCTTGGAAAGATATGAAAGCACGGTTGCGGTGGTAGGTGACTTTAACTTCCCCGACACGCTACGATACTGTATGGACAGAAATTGCAAGGACCAACGGACCTGAGTTTAAGAACTGACACAGACCAAGTAACTGACACAGACCAAGATGGAGGGATAAAAATAGTGACCGCAAGAAAGAGACACTGAGTGATTGAAACAGATCGGAAATAGACCGAGAGAGATCACAAACCTGTGTGTTCACAGCTCCTGATGCTCCATGTGCGATTAGCTGTGAGGTGTGACAGTCAGTTTACACCTCATTCCACCCTGTACGCCCTCCACTCGTCTGGCACATCTTAGCCAAAGAGGAATGGGTAAGGATAGACACAGCCTGGGCACCTGGACTCCAGCCCAGGTCACCTCGGACCAGGAAATGGCAGCGGGGGAATCTGGACAGTTCTGATTTTTGTTAGAAGAACACTATGAGATGAGACAGGAAGACAGCTGTATATATATATATATATATATAGATAGATAGATAAAGAGAGAGATAGTGAGAAAGAGAGATGAACAGATAAGCATAGAGGACTGAAACAGACCGACCAATCCAACCAGTCCATGCCAAACATGATCCCAAACTAAACTAGTCCCACCTGCCTGCTACTGTCCCATGTTCCCTCCAAACCTTTCTTGTTCAGATACCCATCCAAATGAATTTTAAGTCTAGAGTTGCACCCACATCCACTACTTCATTGGGAAGTTCATTCCACGCGCGAAACACCCTCTATGTAAGAAAATAATCTATAATATCTACTTTAAATATCTCTCCTCAAAAATGTGCCCTCTAGTCTTGAACTTCCCCACCTTAGGAAAAGACAACCACCACCAACTTGATCCATGCCGCTCGTTATTTGACAAGCTTCAGTCAGGTCACCCCTCTCGACCTCCTATGCTCCCGTGAAAAAAGTCCCAACCTATCGAGCATTTCCTGATGACTCAAACGTTCCATAGCCAGCACAATCCTGGTAAATCTCTTGTGAACCCCATTCACCTTGATAACATCCTTCATATAACTGGCCGACCAGAACAGGAAACTGTATTCCAAAAGAGGCCTCACCAATATCCTGAACAATATCAACATACCATCCTAATTCTTCAACACAAAGCACGAACCAATGAAAGCAAGTGTGCCAAATACCTTTTTTCTAACCATCCTGTACATCTGTGACATAAGTTTTAATGAACAATAAATGTGAACTCATCGTTCCCTCTGTTCTACAATACTACCTAAAGCCCCAGTATTAATTGTACAAGATCTACCCTTGCTTGTTGTACCAAAATACAATAGCTCACATTTATTCAGTGGGAGGATCTGTGAGAGAGATCAAGACAGCAGAGAGCGAGGGATAGAAATTGAGCAAGAAAAAGAGAGAGTCAAGAGATTTAGGAATTAAGAGACAGAAAGGGAAATAGAAAGATTCAGAGGGAGTGAGAGACAAACCACAATCACATCATTTGTGCCTTGCTGTTGCCTGTCAGGGAGTGTGATGATCCACTTGCCTGGATGGATGCAGCTCCAACATCACTTAAACTTGACAATGACTCGGCCTGCTTAATTGGTACCACATCCATTCCCTTCACCACCACTGACGTTCAGATTAGATTACTTACAGTTTGGAAACAGGCCCTTCGGCCCAACAACTCCACAGCGACCCTTTGAAGAGTAACCCACACAGACGCAATTCCCTACATTTACGCCTTCACCTAATTTATGGTCAATTTAGCTGGTCAATTCACCTAACCTGCACATCTTTGGACTGTGGGAGGAATCCGAAGGAAACCCACGCAAACACGGGGAGAATGTGCAATATCCACACAGTTGCCTGAGGTGGGAATTGAAACCGGCTTTCTGGCACTGCGAGGCAGCAGTGCTAAAAACTGTGCCAACGTACCGCCCTTAAGGAGCAGTGAGACTATCTACAAGGTGTACTGCAGAAAGTCACCAACGATTCTCGGACAGTGCCTTCCGAAGTCACTATCTTTTCCATCTGGAAGGATAACAGCAGCAGACACATGGGACCCCCAGCCCCTGCAAACTCCCCTCAAAGCCAGTCATTACCCTGGAAATATATCAGCCATTCTTTCAACGTCACTGGGTTAAACTCCTGGCATTCCCTCCCCGAGGGCATTGTGGGTTAATACACAGCACGTGGAGGGCAGCAGTTCAATAAGGCATCTCACCTCACATTCTCTGGAGAGACTAGGAATGGCGAATTTATTCTCGCCGAGTCTGCCACGCCCAGAAAACATGAGAGAATAGAAGAGATTGTGGCTAAGAGCCATCAGATTTAAAAGAATGGTGAGGAGGAACTATTCCCCAAACTGGTTTTTAAAACAATGGAATTCATTTCTCACAGTGTGTTCGATGTCAGTTCATTGATTAAATCGGAAGGAGGACACAGACAGAGTTTGAATTACTAAGAGATTGACGAATGGAGTTCGGGCTGAGGTGTGATCGGCCATGGTCATATTAAAGAGTGGAACAGGCTTGAATTGCAGACGCCTGTTCCACAATCTCAAGTTCTTTCAGGAGTGTGTCGGTGAGATTCCTTCAGCTTTAACATCAGAGAGCGCAATGGGGAGCAATGGAGAGATAGAGATATCTAATTGCACAAAGACTAATCCTGGTTTTTCCCGTACATGAGGAAGCTGAGATCCAGCAGTTGAAAAGTGCTTGGATGAGCTCTGAGTTGTGAAGCAGTAATCTGTTTGAGTGACAGACCTATGGACAGAAAGACATTTAAAAAGGCACCATGAATTATCTCGTATGTATACAGGGATCAGTGTAACAGACATAAAGTACAAACATACTCCTCTCCATTTGATAAAAATATGCTCCCCAATACTAACTCCTGGATTAAACTCAGATTAATGGCTCATCAAAAATAAACATTTGCTTACACAGCTGGTTTGGCTCAGTGGTTAGCACTGCTGCCTCACAGCACCAAGGATCTGGGTTCAAATCCAGCCTCGGGCGATTGTCTGTGAGGAGTTTGCACAATTTCTCCGGGTTTCCTCCCACAGTCAAAAGATGTGAAGGTTGGGTGAATTGGACATGATAAGTTGCTGAAAATGTATTGCTGGAAAAGCGCAGCAGGTCAGGCAGCATCCAAGGATCTCGAGAACTGACGTTTTCGGCATGAGCCCTTCTTCAGGAATGAGGAGAGTGTGCCAAGCATGCGAAGATAAAAGGTAGGGAGGAGTGACTTGGGGGAGGGTCGTTCGAAATGCGATTGGTTGAAGGAGGTTAAGGTGAGGGTGATAAGCCGGACTGGGGGTGGGGCGGAGAGGTCAGGAAGAAGATTGCAGGTTAGGAAGGTTGTGCTGTGTTCGAGGGTTAGGACTGACACAAAGTGGGGGGAGGGGAAATGAGGAATCTGGAGAAATCTGATTTCATCACTGGTGGTTGGAGGGTTCATCGGAGGAAGATGAGGCGCTCTTCCGCCAGCCGTTGTGTTGCTATGGTCTGGCGATGGGTAACTTGCCCATAGTGTTCAGTGCATAAGTCAGAGGGACATGAATCTGGGTGGGTTACTCTTCGGAGGGTCGGTATGGACTTGTTAAGCTGAAGGATCTGTTTTCACACTGTAGGGAATCCAGTCTGAAAAATCCTGAGCATCCATGACCTTCAAACGCGACTCCTCCTGAATTCATTGGTATGGATGATTGAACACAGAGGGTTGTCAGGTTGCAACGCCACACTTGTACGAAGGAAAAATGTGGATGCGCTGGGGTGGAGAAGCTCGATGAATTGATTTACTTACAAAAAGACAAATGTATTCATTTAGCTAAACATCAGAATTGCACACGCGCAGGAGGCAGTTTGAGCCCTCGATTGATTAGCATCACCGTTGGCCAATGGGAAACTCTGGATGACCGGATGCAGGCTGCTCCTCCAGCAAATCAGCGCTCCCCTATTGAGTGAATGCGGAAGTTGGACAATGAAGCTGCTGATGGTGCCCAGAGAAAGTGTTGCTGCTCCTCATCTCTCTCTGAATGAAGATGGAGCTTCACCCAGACTGAACCAACCTCCTGTGGGGAAATCATCTGGGAGCATTTTATTGATTTTGTGTTCTTTTCTCATTCGGGGTTAAATTGCTGACGAGAAAGAATCGATCATTCGGGAAGGGGACAGTTTCCAGAAAGTGAGGTACAGGTCTCCCACTCTGTAAAAGACAGTGACATCGGTTACTGAGCTGAGGAAGGGTTCGTCGACCCAAAACTTTAAGCTTTGATTTCTCTCTACTGATGATGTCAGACTCGCCGAGTTTTCCCAGCAATGTCTGCGTGTGTTTGTGTCATCCTTGACTGACTCCGTTTGGCGCACTCGTTTATCTGGCTAACAGAATGATGCCATTTAATAATGTTTACAACTAAAAAGGGTGATTTCCAGGCGAGAACTGGCATGCGATGAGGCATTAAATTTCTATCAGGTTGAGATATGCCTTATTTTGTTATACTGTACATATTTGGAAATATCATGAGAATATAACATCCACCAGCAGAAAGTGAAGATAGCAAATGGTAGAAGTCAGAGTCGAGAGTGTGGAGCTGCCAAAGCACAGCAGGTCAGGCAGCAACCGATGCGGGGGAGAAGCGACGTGTCGGGCATAAGGCCCTCATCAAGAACGGGGTTTGTGGGTTGGGGGCTGAGAAATAAATGATAGGGGGTTGGGGATGGAGGAAGGTGGGTGAGAATGTGAGAGGTAGATGAAGGTGTGGGAGCAGGTGACAGGTTGGAGAGAGAGGTGGAGTGGATAGATGGGAAAGACAATGGACAGGTCAGTAGGGCAGTGCCGACTTGGAGGTTTGGGACTGAGATAACGTGGGGGAAGGGGAAACTGGAGAAATCCACAATAAGTTCGTATGGTTGCAGGGTCCCAAGGAGGAAGATGAGGAGTTCATCCTCCAGGCGTCGTGTCGTTAGGGTTTGGAAAAGGAGGAGGCCCAGGATCTGCATCTCCTTGGTGGAGTGGGAGGGGGAGTTGAAGTGTCCAGCCACTGTGCACTTTCAGGAGTCCATGCGGAATCAGTAGGCAGGCACTGAGGAAGATGATGTGGCTGTGGTCGCGAGTTTGCTTCAGGACGTGGCTGAATGATTTGTTGCTGAACACTTCAACTTGGCCTCCCACTCGTTTAAGTGCTTGGATGGGGACGGCGAGCGGGCGGGGTGGGTGGGGGTGTGGGCGCTCCGTGGGAGGACCCTTGGAGATAGTGAGGAAAGTGGTCAATCTAAGACTGGTATAGTTGGGAAAGGAAGCATTTCAAACAGTCAGGCAGGAAGGAACCAAGCATAGAACAAGATAGGACTGATAAATTAAACTGCAAATACTTCAATGCAAGAGGCCTAAATGGGAAGGCAGATGAAATCAGCACATGATCAGGAACGTAGCCCTGGGATAGCATATCCATTACAGAAACGTGGCTTGGGGATGTTTAGGACTGGCAGCTTATTGTTGCAGGATACAAATGCAATAGGAAGGATGGGAAGGTGGTCAAGCCAGGGTGGGGGTGAAGCGTTGCAATGTTTCTAAGGAATAGCATTACTTGCTGTACTTAGGATACTCCTGGGAATACATCCAGGGACATTATTTAGGTGGAACTGAGAAATAAGAAAGGGATGATCACCATTTTGGGATTGCCATATAGAACCACTAATATTCAGCGGGAAATTGAGACACAAATTTGAAAGGAAATTTCAATTATCCGTCAGAATAATAGGCTGGTTATGGTAGGGAATTTTAACTTTACAAAAATAGACTGGGAGTGGCATAGTGTTAAGGGTTGTGATCGAGTGGAATTTGCTAAATGTGTACAAGAGAACTTCCTGATTCATTATGTGGCTGTTCCTAAAGAGAAGCTACAAAACCTGACCTATTCTTAGAAATAAGACAGAATAGGTGACTGAGGTGACATTGGGGGAGCACTTTGGGCCCAGCGACCATAATTCTATAAGTTTTAAAATGGTGATGGAAAAAGGTTAGTCAGGATCTGAAAGCTGAAGGCTGTAAATTGGAGGAAGATAAATTTTGAGGTTGTGAGACAAGAACTTTAAAAAACCGAATGGGGGGAGGGGGTGGGAGCAGATGTTTGTAGGCAAAGGGACAGCTGGAAAATGGGAAGCCTTCACAAATGAGATACCAAGAGTCCCGAGGCAGCATATTCCCATTAGGGTGAAAGGACAAACAGGTAGGTGCAGGGAATGCTGGATGGACAGAGAAATAGCTTTTGCAAATAGGGTTAAGGATAATCCAGAGTGTTTTTATAAATATATGAAGGATAAAAGGGTAACTATGGACAGAATAAGGCCCTTCAAAGATCATCAAGGCAGTCTTCGTTTGGAGTCACAAGAGATGCGGGAGATATTAAACGCGAATTTTGCATCAGTGTTTACAGTGGAGAAAGACATGGAAGATAAATAATGTGGGGAAATAGATGGTGACATCTTGAAAAATGTCCATATTAGAGAGGAGGAGGTCCTGGATGTCTTGAAATGCATAAAGGTGGATAAATCCCCAGGAACTGATTAGGTGTGCCCTAGAAATTTGGGAAGCTAGGGAATTGATTGCTGGGCCCCTTGCCGAGATATTTGTGTCATGAATAGTAACAGGTGAGGTGCCGGAAGACCAGAGTTTGGCTAACGTAGTGCCACTGTTTGAGTAAGGTGATAAGGAGAAACCAGATTAACTATAGACCAGTGAACCTGGCATACGTGGAAGGCACAAGATTTACATGTATTGGAAAAGCAAAGACTGGTCATGGATAGTCAGCATGGGTTTGTGCATGGTAAATCATGTCATACAAACTTAATTGAGGTTTTTGAAGAAGTAACAAAGAGAATTGATGAGGGCAGAGCAGTGGACGTAAACTGTATGGACTTCAGTAAGGCGGGCGACAAGGTTCCCCATTGGAGACCGGTTAACAAAGTTAGATCTCATGGAATACACGGAGAGCTAACCATTTGGACACAGAACTGGTTCGAAGAGGGTGGTGGTGGAGAGGGTTGCTTCTCAGACTGGAGGTGTCGTGACCAGTGGTGTGACACAAGGATCAGTGCAGGGTCCACTACTTTTCGTTATTTATATAAATATTTGAATGTGAACAGGGGAGGTATAATTAGTAAGTTTGCAGCTGACACCAAAATAGTGGACTGCGAAGAAGATTACCTGAGAGTAAAGCAGGATATTGATGAGATGGGCCAATGTGTTGAGGAGTGGCAAATTGAGTTTAATTAAAACACATGCAAGGTGCTGCATTTTGGAATAGCAAATCATAGCAAGACTTCTACACTTAATGGTAAGGTCCTCGGGAGCGTTGCTGAACAAACAGACCTTGGAGTGCAGGTTCATAGCACTTACAAAGTAGAGCCACAGGAAGACAGGATATCGAAAAGGGCTTTCCTTTATTGGTCAAAGCATTGAGTATTGGAGTTGAGAGGATATGCTGTGGCTCTACAGGATATTGGTCATGCCAGGTTTGGAATATTGCATGCAATTTTTGTCACCTTCCCATCGGAAAGAATTTGTGAAACTTGAAAGGGTTCAGAACAGATTTACAAGGATGTGCCAAGGTTGGAGGTTTTGAGCGATAAGGAGAGGGTGAACTGGTTGCGGCTTCTTTTCCTGGAGCTTCAGAGGCTGAGGGGTCAATTTGTAATGGTTGATAAAATCACAAGGGGTATGGATAGGATAAATAAACAAGGGTGGGTAAGTCCAGAAATAGACGGCATAGGTTTAGGCTGAGAGGGGAAAGATATAAATGGGACCGAAGGGACAACATTCTCACACAGTCGGTTGTGTTTATATGGAATAAGCTGCCAGAGGAAGCGGTGGAGCCTGGTACAGTTGCAGCATTTAAAAGGCATCTGGATGGGGACATGAATAGGATTGGTTTACAGGGATATGGGCCGGGTGCAGGCAAATGGGGCTCGATTTGGTTAGAATATCTGGTCAGCATGGATGAGTTGAATGGAAAGGTTTGTTTTCATGTTGTACATCTGAACGACTCTATAACAAGAATTCGACCAAGCTGTATAAAGGGCACCGTTCGGCCCATCCCGTCTGCACTAAGAGTAAACAGAAACCTACCAATCCACATGAATGTGCACCACCTTGCAAATAATTTCTTTTGAAGTTTTATCTTGCACTGAGTTATCGATGACTTTTTAAACAACTTTTACAGGATAATAGAAAAGAAGGATTTGAAGAACGCAATCTGAAATTAACATCATGTCAAGATCTGAAAACACTCGATTTGTCAGGATCTGAATGTCATGGATCTTTCACCTTGGAGGGAGAAATGTTTCTCTGTTCTGTCTGCTTCAATAGATTTTAAACAAAACATTACGATATTAACAATCCCGTGTGAGAGTGTGTCAGTGCACCGACAGTGGGAAAAGCTGAAAATAGCCAAGGAAGACAATTGCACAATTCAGAGCCGAGAGAGACCATTCACATGATCGATGTTTGGACGAGCCTTCCACTGATTGTTAAACCTGGAGAGGGAATGCGAACAATTTCTGAATGGATAAACCATGGAAATGTGGGCACTGTGGGAAGGGATTCTATTACTCACCTGGTCTTGAGATTGATGAGCGTAGACACGGGGGGGGGGGGGGGGGATGTCTGTTCACCTGTTTTCTGTATGAGAAAGAATTCAGTGCTATCTCCAATCTAAAGACACACCAGAAATTTCACGCTGTGCATAGGCCATGCACCTCTGACCATGGGAAGAGACTCACTGATACATCCACCCGTTGGCGCCCAAGCAAAAGGGTATTCCCCTGCTCTGATTGTGGGAAGGAATTCACCAGCTCAGCTAACGTGCTGAGACACAAGCGAGTTGACACTGAGGAGAGGCCGTAGTGTTGCCCCGAGTGTCGGAAAGGATTTGTCCAGCCATCTGCCTTGGTTATTCACCAACGGTTTCACCCTGGGGAGACGCTGTTCACCTGCTCTCAGTGTGGGAAGAGACTCTCTGATTTCAATTCCATGCTATGACATGAACGGATTCTCACTGGGGAAAGGCGATTCATCTACTGACAATGTGGGAAGGGATTCACTCAATTATGCAGCCTACAGAGACATCAGTGATGTCACACCAGGAAGAGGCCACTCACCTGCTGACAGTGTGGGAAGGGATTCACTCAATTATCCAGCCTGCAGACACACCAGCGAGTTCACACCGGGGAGAGGCCGTTCACCTGCTCTCTGTGCGGAAATACATTATCTCGATTATCCATCCGGCAGACACACCAGCCGATTCACACCTGGGAGAGGCCATTCACATGCTGTCAGTGCGGGAAGAAGCTCTCTCAAATATTCGACGTGCCGACACACCAGCGATTGCACATTGGGGAGAGGACATTCACCTGCTCTCAGCGCGGGAAGGGATTCAGGCAGTTATCCAAACTGCAGTGACACCAGCCTGTTCACAACGGGGAGAGACCATCCACCTGCCTTTGGTGCGGGAAGGGTTTCACGCAGTTATCCATCCTGCAGAGACACCAGGCAGTTCACACTCGAGAGAGGCTGCCCACCTGCTTTGGGCGGCAGAAGGGATACACTCTAGTATCTCGGCAGCAGGAACACCAACGGGATCATTAGTGACTGCAGGAGTGTGGTCTGCTGTTGGCGCTGCTGCTCATCATGGTCAGGACTAAATCATGTTGATCCAGCCAGTGGGCGGCTCAGAGGGTTTCTTTCTCCGAGAGTGGCCACCCTCACTACATTGCTTTCAGTGAGATGGATGCTTCAAATGCCATACGAATCACTGACTGAAGAAAGTTTTGGAAGTTAGAAGTTGTCTGAAAATGGAACCTCAATTATCCGGCATTCAAAAATCCGAATATTGGACGATCCGGCATGATCGCAAGGTTGGAATGCTTAGCTAAACTGTCACCCAGCATTCAATGAACTGAACAAAATTCTCCCCACCCGTGTCCTTCAGATAATAGAGGTTCCTCTGTATTTCATTTCCTCCAATACCGTGCCACGTTGGCATTGAGATGGTCATGTCAGGCGGCTGTTTTTTTTTTATTGACGTGGGCGCTTCTCACAGAAGGTAGTTGGGGATTTGTAAAGATGGAGTCGCTCATTTGGAATCACTGAGGGGAAATGAAGCCAGAAAGCTTGCTGAGCTTGGAGCTGGAGGATGTAATCTCCAGTAAGGCTGTCGGTGAAAGGCACTGGGTCTTGTAGTGGCAGGAAGATGTCAGACATTGGAGATATGAATGAGGAGCTGGAAAGCCATTCAGCCGTTCAAGATGCATCACCACCTGAGAAGATTGTGATCAATCGGGTTGTCATCTCCACTCCTATCTAAACCCTCAAAGCTTTCCCGATAAGGTTGTCAAAAGATGATGTCAAAGCTGTCAGTGAGTCAGTAGAACTGGTATGTTCTCACTTCAAACGGTGGAACTTTAAAAGCAAATTTCTTGTGATCATGGAGCAAATCAGTGTTGGGAAAAGTGACTGGTGTTTCCCCAGGGAATGTTGCACCAGAGACAGAAGCTTCTGAGACACCAATTCTTTCTAATGTGATAACCACGAGTGAAAATAGACGCGACCAATTCCAAATCACTTATATTTTCAGTAAAGGCACTCCGACTGCCCTAGAAAGCCAAGAAAGATTTTTATTGCCAGCTCAGCGGAAACTTTTATTAGAAAAACAGTTTCCAAAATCTTCATTGCGATAATCAAGGAATTGTGGGAACTCCCAGAAGGCTTCCTTCTTCAATGATCACTGTTTCCCCACCCACGTGGTTGACGATGCCTGCCAATGCATCTCCTCCACGTAGTGTACCTCCGCCCTCCATCCCCACCCCTCCCAACACAACAGGGGCAGATCCATCCCCCGGTTCTCACCTGTCAACACATCAATCTTCGTATACACCGTATCGTCCTCCGCCACTTCTGTCTCCGACAAACGGACCCCACGACCAGAGACATATTTCCCTCCCCACCTCTATCAGTATTCCGGAGAGACCATTCCCTCCGCGACTCCCTGATCAGTTGCACGTCCCCTCCCACAAGTTCCTGACACCTTTCCCTACCACCACAATAATTGCAAATACTGCACGCACACCTTCCCCTCCCTCTCCCCATCTCCATCGAAGGTCCCCAAGGATCCTTCCACATCTGACAGATATTTATGTGGATCGCAACCAATGTCATCTACTGTATCCGTTGAAACCGTTGTCGTCTCCTCTATATCGCAGAGACAAGACGCCAACTTGCAGAACGTTTCAGAGAACATCACTGGCACACCTGCACCAACCAACCCTGCCGACCCGTCACTGAACACTTGAACTCCCCTTTCTACTCTGCCAAAGACATGCAGGTCCTAGGCCACCTCCATCACAGACCCTTACCGTCCACACCTGGAGGATGAATGCCTCATATTCTGCCATGGGACCCTGCAACCAAACGGGAACAATGTGGATTTCGCCAGGATCCTCATTTACCCATACCGCCTCACCCAAAACCTCTTTGACCGTTCCTTTGCCTTTCCCACCTTTCTGTTCCGTCCTCCTCTCCCAACTTCATCACTCCAGGGTGGAGAGATAAATGGGGGTGGGGGTATGGTGTTGGGCTGGTGGCAAGTTACCAAAGAGTAGAAGAGGTGAATTGGGGTGGGGATAGAGTTGACAAGTCAGAGGGTAGGGTGGGGAATGCAGCAAAGATTTTAAACCTCAGCCTGATGTGGAAGAGTCAAAATGTTAGAAAATATGAACATAGAAACGTACAACACAGAACGAGCCCTTTGGCCCATAATGTTTTGCCGAGGATAAATTCAAACATTAAAAAAAAAACAACCTGTACACGCCTCAATTCACTGTTGTCCGTGTGCATGTTCAGCAGTAACTTAAATTTCCCTAAGGACTCATCACCACTGCTGGCAACGTATTCCATGCGTTCACCTCTCTCTGCATAAATAACCTACCTTTGATGTTCCGTCTATACCTTTCTGCTAATATCTTAAAAGTATGACCCCTCGTGCCAGACAATCCTGCCCTACCGAAGAGTCTAGAAACAAAACAAAGCCCAAAACTGAGAAAGCTATTGACATTATTGAGAGGTGAATAGTTTCTCTTCCGAATGGGGATTAGGAACAATAACAAATAAGCTGGAAAGTAAACTTGCCCCATGAATATAAAAAAAATGGGAATAATATCCCCAAGAAAGGTGGGCACCAACCATGAACAAGTTGCACGTCTGTGCACAGGCAGCTGTGACAACACAGACACTGGGACATTTGCAGACCAGAAAGCTCTAGAAATCCCAGGTGTTAGAATGAGAAACTGGAGAGGAATCGGTGTAAATTCCAGTGGGCTATTGCATACGTTAGGGTTGATGCCTTTAGAAAGTGAATGACCCTTCAGGACTACACAAGATATACGTGTTGGGCAGATAAGTAAAATTGAATTCAAAACATCACTGAGATATTCGGATTGTGTGAAATAAGGATGGTTTGTTTCGCTTCTCATTTGCATAATAAAGTTTAGGTTTGCTTAAGAAAGCGACATCTGGTGCCGTACAATTACTTGCTGAATGTTTCAAATGAATAGCAAGGCTTTGGAGGGATATGGGCCGGGTGTTGTCAGGTGGGACTAGATTGGGTTGGGTTATATGGTCGGCATGGACGGGATGGACCTAAGTGTCTGTTACCATGCTGTAAACTCTATGACTCTATGTTGATTGCCCCGACAAACTTGTAGGTTATTAATTCCCTAGGGACAAAGGAGACCAGGGTCAGTCAGTGAGAATCTCCATATACAGTGAGGTAGCACAAGCTGGTCAGGTTCAGAAAGTGATGATCAGATAAACCACCTGATGAAGGAACAGCGCTCTGAAAGGTAGTGCATCCAAATAAACCGTTTGGACTATAACCTGGTGTTGTGTGATTGTATACTTTGACCAGGTGAAGCATATATTCAAATTGCTAAGCCCACACTGTGATGAATCTGTTTTCAGTTGACACAAGGAGTGTGTCAGAAGAAAGATTTTTGAAAATATTTGAATGGGAGTGTCACTGGCGAGGCCAACACTGGGTGCCCATCTCTAACTCGGTCCCTGAACAGTGATGGGGTATCAGTCAGCTGCTTCAAGTGTGGCCAACTCAGAGTCTCTGTGTCTGCCTTGCGACCACTGGAGCTTGCCTCTCCTGCAGAATAAATGTCAGTTTTCGACTTAAATTGGTATTCGTTCAAATGGATCTGACGAATGCATGCATTGGGAGGGTGGGTCATGAAAGAGAAAGCAGCAATATAGCAGTTAAATCCAGACTGCATCGCTGTCCCTCCCTTCCTTCCTCACCTGACACACACTCACACACTGGCCCTAGATCTGAAATCCATACAGAGGTTGCTCACTCCCTTGTGGATGATGGGCGCAGGAGGCCACCTCAGATCCTGCAGCTCACTCACAGAGTCATAACTCCTCCAGCACAGAGATTAGCCCTTTGGCCCAAACTGACAGAGGCAGAGCAAAATGGGTTGTCCACGCGAAATCCATTTCCCAATAGTCGGTTCATATCCTTCTAATCTTTCCTATCCATGTCTAAATGCCTTTTATATCGTGTAAATGTACCCGTCTCAATCATTTCCACTGGCAGCTCTTTCCATTAGTATACCACTCTCTGTATAAAAAAAATGTTGACCTTTGGCTCCCCTTTTATTCTATCCCTTAACCTTATACTGATGCCCTCCAATCCTCGATTGCCCAACACTCAGAAAAAGATTGAGTGCATTCACCCTATACCTCTCATGATCTTATATACATCTATACGGCCCCGCCTCAGTCTCCGAGACTAAGGATGAGAACAGACTATCTTGTTCAATCGCTCCCTACAACATAGACCAATGAGGAAAGGCAGCCTCCTTGAACACTTCGGCTGCAATCTTTCGAGTTTATTTACATCCGTCCGATAACAAGGTCACCAGAACTGAACACAATCCTTCAAATACAGCCTCACAAACATCCTGTATAACTGCAACATAACTTCCTTACTTCAATACTGAATGCACTGACTGATGAAGGCCAGGTTGCCAAAAGCCTGCTTCACTGACCTGTCTATCTGTGATTCCACTTTATGCGAACTGTGAAACTGAACTCCAAGGTCACTCTGTTCCACTACACTCCTTAAGGCCCTACCATTCACCATGAAATTCCTACCTTGATTTGACTTTCCAAAATGCAACACCTCACATTTAGCTATATTAAAATCCATTTGCCATTTCTTGGCCCAGTTCCCCAGCTGGTCTAGGTCCTGCTGAAATTTGTGTACACCTTCCTCACTGTTCTGAATACGGGCTATATCACCATCATCAGCAAACATACTAATCATGCCTTGTGCATTCTCAAATAAATCATCAATATAGAAAACACACAGTATCCGTCCTAGCTTCAACCTCTTTGGCTCTCCACTGGTCACAGTTCTCCAGTCAGATAAGCACGCTTCCCACCATCAATCGAATTGTTCGTCCAATTTCCCAGCTCCCCCTGGATTCCATGCAATCCAACCTTCCAAAACAGCCTACCATTTCGAACCTTATCAAAGGCCTGACTGAATTCCATATTGACTATGTTTACAACTGTGCCCTTCTCAATAGACAATAGACAATAGACAATAGATGCAGGAGTAGGCCATTCTGCCCTTCGAGCCTGCACCGCCATTCAATATGAACATGGCTGATCATTCCTAATCAGTATCCTGTTCCAGCCTTATCTCCATACCCCTTGACTCCACTATCTTTAAGAGCTCTATCCAATTCTTTCTTAAAAGAATCCAGAGACTGGGCCTCCACTGCCCTCTGGGGCAGAGCATTCCACACAGCCACCACTCTCTGGGTGAAGTAGTTTCTCCTCATCTCTGTCCTAAATGGTCTACCCCGTATTTTTAAGTTGTGTCCTCTGGTTCGGCACTCCCCCCTCAACGGAAATATGTTCCCTCCTGCCAGAGTGTCCAGTCCTTTCATAAGCCTATACGTTTCAATCAGATCCCCTCTCAGTCTTCTAAACTCAAGGGTATCCAAGCCCAGTCGCTTCAGTCTTTCCGTGTAAGGCAATCCTGCCATTCCAGGAATTGACCTCGTGAACCTACGCTGCACTCCCTCAATAGCCAGAATGTCTTTCCTCAAATTTGGAGACCAGAACTGTACACAGTACTCCAGGTGTGGTCTCACCAGGGCCCTGTACAGCTGCAGAAGCACCTCTTTGCTTCTATATCCAATCCCTCTTGTTATGAAGACCAGCATGCTCTTAGCCTTCTTCACGACCTGCTGTACCTGCATGCTTGCCTTCATTGACTGGTGGACAAGAACACCCAGATCTCTCTGAACAGCCCCTTTACCTAATTTGATACCATTGAGGTAGTAATCTGCCTTCCTGTTCTTGCCACCAAAGTGGATAACCAGACATTTATCCACATTAAACTGCATCTGCCATGCATCTGCCCACTCACCTAACTTGTCCAGGTCACCCTGTAATCCCCTAACATCCTCATCACATTTCACGCTACCACCTAGCTTTGTGTCATCAGCAAATTTGCTAATGTTATTGCTGATACCATCTTCTATATCATTTACATATATTGTAAAAAGCTGCGGTCCCAGCACGGATCCCTGCGGTACCCCACTGGTCACTGCCTGCCATTTCGAAATGGAGCCGTTAATCACTACCCTTTGTTTCCTATTAGCCAACCAATTCTCTATCCAATCTAGTACTTTGCCCCCAATCCCGTGCGCCCTAATTTTACTCACTAACCTCTTGTGTCGGAATTTATCAAAAGCTTTCTGAAAGTCCAGGTACAGTACATCCACTGGATCTCCCTCGTCCATCTTCCGAGTTACATCCTCAAAAAATTCAAGAAGATTAGTCAAGCATGATTTCCCCTTCATAAATCCATGCTGACTCTGTCCTATCCTGTTACTATTATCCAGATGTGCCGTAATTTCATCCTTTATAATAGACTCCAGCATCTTTCCCACCACTGAGGTCAGACTAACTGGTCTATAATTTCCTGCTTTCTCCCGCCCACCCTTCTTAAAAAGTGGCACAACATTAGCCGCCCTCCAATCCTCAGGAACCAACCCCGATTCTATTGAACTCTGGAAAATAATCACCAGCGCATCCACGATTTCCCGAGCCACCTCCTTCAGTACCCTGGGATGCAGGCCATCAGGTCCCGGAGACTTATCAACCTTCAGACCTAACAGTCTCTCCAACACCAAATCCTGGCAAATAGAAATTCCCTTAAGTTCAGGTCCTTCAGCCACTGTTACCTCAGGGAGATTGCTTGTGTCTTCCCCAGTGAACACAGAGCTGAAGTACCCATTTAATTCCTCTGCCATTTCTTCGTTCCCAGTAATATATTCCCCTGCTTCTGTCAACACTTAACAAAGTTTTGTGGTATCATGTCCCACTCAGAAAGCCATGCTGTCTTCTTTTACTCAAACCCTGTCTTTCCAAATGCATGCACATCTTATCTCTCAGAATCCTCTCAAGTAACTGACCCACCACAGACGTTAAGCTTATAGGCTTTTCTTTGCAGCCCTTCTTGAATATGGGAGCAACATTCGCTATCCTCCAATCTTCTGCCTGTAGCTAAAGATGATGCGAAACTGTCAGCCAGAGTCCCCTCAATTACTTCTCTGGACTCCTGCCGTATTCCTGGATTAATCTGGTCAGGACCAGTATATTTATTTACCTTCATACATTCTAATACATCCATCACCAGCTCGACTGTGTTATGGACATTCCCCAAGATATCACCACTAACTTCCCCACTTTCCCAAGATTTTATGTCTATCTCCACCGTAAACACAGAGGAGAAATATTCTTGAGAATATCGCTCCCTCTGCTGTGGTTCTGCACATACTTATCCACTTTGGTCCTTGACGGGCCACATTCTCTCTCTAGTTATTATTTTTCCTTTAATATAATTAAAGCACCTCTTTGGATCACCCTAATATTCTCAGTCAAGTCTATCTCTTGCGCCCTTTTCGCCCTCCTGGTTTCCTTCTAAAGTAAATTCCTGTATTCCCTGTATCCCTCCAGGGATTCTTTTGATTCCAGCTGTCTCTTCCTGAGCCACACCTCTGTTTTTTTTCTGCAGCATGTCTCAGCATATCTTGTTATCCAAGGCTCCCTATTCCAGCCATCCGCGCCCTTTATCCACAAAGGAAAAGATAGAGCTCGAATTCCAATTATCACAATTTCAAAGGCCTCTAACTTGCCAAATGTTCTTTTTCAAGCAAACAATCTATTCAAATCAATCCCGGCAGGCTCCTGTCTAATTCCTTGTCCCAATTTGTCCCTCTCAATAACTATCTTAAAATTAATAGACGTATGGTTATTGGTCCCATTGTCACCTCAGCCCTGCCTAATTTCCCAAGAGTAAATCGAGTTTAGCCCCTTCTGGAGGAGGATCCTCTATTTACTGCTTGAGGAAACCTTCCTGAACGTACTTAACAAATTCCAACCTATCTAAGCCCTCCATGCTCTGGCAATCCCCGTCCATTTTGGGAGAATTTAAATCCTCTCCATGACAACTCTATTGCTCCTGCAAGTCTCCCCAGTGACCCTGCATACTTCTTCTTCTAATTGCCTGTTTGGTGGGCTTATATAATAACGTCACCATCCTCTACTTGGTGCTTAGCTCTATCCAAAAGCCTCAGTGGATGATCAATCAGTTTTTCCACCTTGACGACAGCTTGAATACTCGCCCTCATCAAAAATGCAAACCCCTCCCCACCTTCCATCACCTCTTCCCTAACAGAGCACATATCCCTTGTGTGAGCAACAAAGCACACAATATAATAGATTTCAGTCCGAGTCAAATTCTGAAGCAGTATATTGAAGCGTTTTTGTAAGGAATTGTGCTAACAAGTCGGCACCCTGATCCAGGAATTACTCCACAATTTATACAGTTTAATTCTCGGTACTTCCCTTTTTACCTCATTGGCCTTTAAACCTATTATTATTCCTTCTTGTGTTTTGATCCTACCTAGCTGCGCTCCAACCTGTTTACTTCTCCCCCTACTCCAAGCTGGGCGACCCTCACCCCTATTTATCTCATTCCTTATTTGTAAGTGACGTGGCTTGCTTCAGTGCTGACATGAGGGAAATGAGCTGAGCTTGGCATATCCTGATGTTCTTTTGCACCTTACCTGTTTGGCTGTAACATCTTCCATTGTTTGCAGGCACATTTCATTCCTGTATGCACATTTTAACTAATGCAAAGTAACTATATAATCCTTCCACATAGTTTTAAATCCTGTGTAAGTTTATTTTATTTAATTAACAATTATTAACTTAGCTGAAATAATTATATACTGATGGTAATAAGCAATTATAGTCGCATAAGTAACACTGGTTTACCTATATCGCACAATTACCCCCTTTTTCTTTATCTTTATTATATTTATCTTTTTTTGTCACTTCCCAATTGACCAGCAACTTTGCCGAATTTTTTTTATTTTGGAAATCTCCCCGAGGTCACTTATTCCCTCATTGTTTAACAGGTAGAGCCCTTCTCCCGGATTGCTCTTTTGGAGCATTTGTGTGGCCAAAGCTGTTTAAATCAAGCTTTGGATTAACCCCCGTGCGCAAAGCAGGATAGAGCATCCTATTGCGATTAGTACTCCCACCACTTTGATCAAGGAGGTTAGGAATGAAGCCACCACACTTCTTCACTTTCCAAACCACAATTCTAACCCCCCAGTGAATGATATACTGACACCTGAATTTTCAGCTAGTTCTTCAGCTAGTGTTGATAGACCTTGCAAGGTTCGAGTAGTAGACCCATCTGGGGCTGTGTTACTTGGAATAAAGGTACAACAGCTCCCTCCTAACATTACACACACACACACACACCCTTTTTCTGCTAGTATCATATCTTGGATCCATTCTATTCTCCCACGCCCTTCTGCTGTTTGCATCAAATAGTTCAGTTATACATTTAATTGCGTCTCTAGTGTAATTGATGATCTTTTGCTGATTGGAGAAAATATAATTTATGCAGCTCACATTTTTTGTTGTCTGTTACCCATCCGAAGAGTATGATTCAAACGCTGCCGTGATCTGATTACAAACGTTAGCTCATCAGATACCCCTCTTGGGGCTCACAAACGAAGTACCCAATAGTAATATCTTACTTATTCCCCCTTCCTTTATTATCTCTTTCTTTTTAAATGGCAGGGTGAACGGAATTACCAATTGTGCAATTGCACCGTGCCCATCCAATCTGAAGGTAGGGTGGGTCTCAATATTTTCCCTCCGCAGTACTACCACAGATCCACTCAGGGAATCCTTCATGCGGAGTCGTTCCCTCCCTTTTCTCTCACGTACTCAATGTCGGTACATGGTTTCAGTTCCCCCAAATATCTGGACCGAATTGTTCCTTGCCTGTTTACACACGATGTGTGATTTCCGACCACAGCAGAAGCTTGATGGTGGGGCGGTGGTTGGGGAGGAGTCTTTAAGCCTTCCTTCTCTAAAGGAGGGAACCTTAATAGAAGGAGTATGCAATCTTTATTACTCCTTGTCATCTTATTCTAATACAGGGATATCGTGCATGTCATCCCCCTCCTGCCTCGCTTCCACCGAAGCAGAAAGTGGACTACTTGTGCCATTGGTCTCCCAGAGGCACATGCATAACAATTGCTTTTAGTCAAACTTTTCACAGTGTAATTTACCCATTCAACACAGGCGTTTGTATCCTCAGTTGTTTCTACTTCAATGGTCCTCTTTAACTCCTTTACCTTTGCAATTTTTAACACCTTAGGGTCAGAGTAAGGGACTCTACTTTTCCTCTCTTCTACTTGGGTTCTGTCTTTCACCTGTATTTTGAAACAACATTCCAGGAAATGCTTCCCGTCTGCTTTCATCTCAATCCCAAATATTTGGTCTAACTGGAACTGATAGGATTCTTCCCCAAAAACTGCTTCATACCATGAGGTTTTCTTTCTTGTTAAATTTATTGGGTTACACGTTTTATCCGGACAGTCAAAAGTGGGCCGGAAAGGGCTTTGGTGTACTGTAACGAGAGGATTAATGAAGAGATCAACTCTGAGGTCTTCCTGCCTCCGCCATTTGTATCACTAATCACTGGGCCCATACCCCATTCTCCAGTCCGAGGACTATGACTAAATCCTTCCACAATAAGTTACTTCCGATAGCAGGAATATATAACGGTTCACATTCGACAATATATTTCCCACTCTCTATAATTATAGGTTCAAAAACTAGAACTGTAAATCCCTCCCCTTTTAGTCCAGAAAGAATTAACAGTCGTTTCGAGATTTCCACTTCCTTGCACTTAAAATTTAAGTATGAACTTGCTACCCCCATATCGACTCGGAAAACCATGTCTGCTTTGTAAGGACCCACCTTTAAATTTATCAAGGTTTTATGTTGTGTCCCCTGGGGAAAGGAACCTCTGATACCCCTATTCTTCATCAAGATTCATAAACGGTACTGATTTTGCTTCCTTTTTCTGGTCTGGACACTCTCTCTTAAAGTGACATGTCTTTCCATAGTAATAACATGCAGCCTGTTTCGATTTTCATTACGATCCTTGTTCCTGTCCACCAGACCTCTTAATATCTCCTCCCCAATCTATTCTCCTCCCTTTATTTTCAACATACTGCACGCCACCATTCCGGTTTCCTTCTCCTTTTAGTTTTGTCCTACGTTTTATGACTTATTCAACCGTGGCTATCATTATTTTTGCGTTAAGTTTCTGCTTCTCATGTTACGTTGCCAGATCAATTCCTGAGCCGATTTAACCAATTGAACAGCTTTAGGGCAACCTAAATATATATATTAATATATTATAAATTCACTTATTCAATATTTAATATTTAAAATGTAAAATGCCTACAGTTCCTAACTTCGAAATCCACTATAATTACCCGGTTTTAGTTCCTTAACTTAAACCCAAAATTATTTTTCTTATGTAGTCCTGACCGATCATTGCTCAATTACAATGGTATAACTCGTAAAATAACCGGAGCTGCCATAAAAGGATTTGTCAACACGAGTTAAAAAAAATCTAATGCATAAATAATGGCTGAATCCAAGGACATTGGAATTAACCATAACGTTATTTATATATTACTAACTAATGTTGCACTGAAACTTCAACTGTCCTCCATAAATTGCTTTTATGTCAGAATAATAGAGATGAGTTAGAAACTTATAGTAAGGCAGTCATAACCTGCAAAAGAACAGGAATTAACATTTTATTTCATAATAATTGTAAAATCCTTAACCTTAAAATAAATCATGTTATATTTCCATAATAGAAATCAGATTCAAAACAGTCCCGGATCTCAAGCTCTAGGGAACAAAGCACAAACATTCAATAACCAAGACTCAAATGTGTATTCCAACCGAATCCCAAAGGGCTAAACTTTGTATTAGCTGTACAGCTTATATTTTCTCTCTCTCTCACATACACACCGTATCTCACAGACACTTTCTGAATTTCCTGGAACAACTCCACTAGAGGCTTCTCCCTCTACCCCTCTATTTTTTTGAATCTTTTTTCTGGATATCAGGCCATGATTTCTTACGAAGTGTACCCTCAGTAGTCCTTCAGCTAACAGCCCTTCCGGGACGAAGCATAATCTGATTCCTCGTGACATATGAATTCAACTATTTAGAAACATAGTTTTTTTCCGACCCGTACTTTGGCTAGAAGACGAAGAATGGACTCCTTAATCCATAAAAAGCAACAATATTTCATCACCAATTTCCAATCTTTTCCCCTTGTACAAGTATTATTTTTCCATTTCCACAACATCCTGCCCAATGGACTTTCTGGAGGTAAATTTTCAGGGACTCCGCCTCCATTTCGATTTACTTATTTTCGTCCCCAGAGGCTTTTTCCTTAACCTTGGCACAGCCCATATTGAGTTCCTTCATTAGTACTTCGTAACTACTAGAACTCAATCCCAGCCGCCAAGGCAGTATTTAAAAGTCAGTTTTCCTTCCTTGGTCCATGCACGGTGTTGCCTGGCTCGATGTCTCCCTGTGCCTACTTGCAACCTTTCGCCTGCTTCAGATAGACTCTCATCGGATCTCGATCAGTCAAGCAGAAGGGGGAACTCACCACCGAGGAACACGGGATCATTCTAAAAGGAATGGGATGCATCTTCCCAACCATCGACGGTGCCTCCCCGGCTGGTGATGATGGACATCCCGGACGAGCGTCCAACTTATGAGAAACGGAGCTCATAATGTAATAAAATTCAGTCCGACTCAAATTCTGAAGCAGCGAATTTTATTGAAACGTTCTGCAAGACGGGTGTCTAGCAAGGAGGCACTCCAATCCAAAACAGTATTCAAGATTTATGCAGTTTACTTGAGTCTCTGTAAATACTTCCCCATTTCCTTCATTGGCCTTCAAAACTATCAATACTACTTATTGTGCTCTGCACCTGCCTAGCTGTGCTCCGCCCTTTTTTTACTTCCTCCCCTACTCCAAGCTGAGTGTGCCTTACTCTTATTTACCCTGTCACTAACTGGGTTCATTTCAGTGCCTACGTGAGGGCAACGTGCCGGGTCTGCCATCACTCAATGTTCTTTGCGTCTTATCTCTTTGTCTGTAAAATCTTCCATTGTTTGCAGACACATTTCATTCTTGTATTCACATTTCAGCTAATGAAAGTAATTATGTATTTCAAATACATATTTTCCAATCTTGGCTGAAACATATAGACACTGGTGTTAGTTCATTTATCTTGCATAGGCAAAGATGGTTGCAGAAGTAACACTGCTGTACCTATGCCCCACAGCATGTCTAACCACAGCGAGGCTCCCACGCATTCCTCAATTATTTATCAATTAAACTTTCAGTCGCAACACACTCCTCGCTGGTCATTAGCCAATCCTCATTCCTTTTCATTTGACAGTTCCACGTTTACCATCCCTCATTGGCCGTCATGCTATCCACACAAGTTTCAGAAAAGCGGGAAGCCTATTGTTCAAATAGTCTTGCTTTTCCATTCGTCCATTCCAGTCAGTCAGATCGGTCTTCGCCCAATTCAGGCAATTTCTGGATAATCCATTCGGAACAATGGAGTGACCAAAAGGAGCTGGGACTGCCCTCACTCCTCCCCCATCATCCACAAAGGAGTGAGCAACAGGAGGTGGGCCTGCCCTAACCTCTCCTCATCATCCACAAGGGAGTGAGGAACAGGAGCTGGGACTGCCCTCTCCTCTCCCCCAATCATTCACAAGGTCGTGTGCAACAGGATTCGCAGCTGCCCTCTCCCATTCATCATCCACAAGGGAGTGCGGAATCTCTGTGTGTGTTTCAAGTCTGAGGCATGTGCGTGAGTGTGTGTCAGCGTAGGGAGGAAGGGAGGGAAGGGCCAGTTAGTGGCAGTCCACACTCAACTGTTGTGCTGCTTTCTCTCTCAACAGTTAATCGCCTCCCACCCTCCTCGAGCCCACCATGCATTCATCGGGACCGTTTGCAAGAATACCAATTTAAGGAGTACATCCACATTTATTCTGCAAGAGAAGCAGAATCCAGTGGTCTCAAGGCAGACACAGGGACGCAGTATCTGCAAAACTTCGAGTTGCTGACTGACACACCATCACTTTTCAGAGATAAAGTTAAAAATCACACAGCATCAGGTTATGTAGTCCATCAAGTTTGCTTGAAAGTATTAGCTTTCAGAGTGCTGCCGCTTCAGGTAATTAGTGCAGTGGGTTCCTAATACACTGAATTTATAGTAAACTATCACAGTGGTATGCAATTAAAATGATATATTAAACGAATCTAGATTGTTATTAAGTCTTTCACCTCTTAGAATGTATTGCAGGTTTCGATTCATTAATATGTAAAGCCCAGAACTTCTTTTAAGTCACATTCTCAAGATAACTTAAGGTTTCATAAAACAAAATGACTTCTTAGCTCAGACAATGTATTAAAGCTGTGAGGTTCGAGTCTGTCTGAATCCCAAACGTGAGTCAGACTGGTTCAATTTCTAGAGTAGGAATTTATAAATTGTGGTAGGAATTGACTGTGTGATTTCTGAGCAAAAATGGAATGTATCTGCATATATATATATATGTGTGTGTGTGTGTATGTGCATATGTGGAAGAGTGCGTGTGAGTGCACGTGAGAGAGTTGGTTTGTGTGTGTGCATGCGTGGTAGAATGTGCACATGAGTGTGATTGAGTAGTAACCTGTTTGACGATAACCTGGTGTTGTGTGAGTTTTCATTTTGCCCACACCAGGAAAACACCGGCTCCTCCAACACATTATCAGGGATGATTAGAGATGGGCATCCACTTCGGGCCTCGCCTGTCACACTCCCATTCAAACATTTTCCAAAATCTTCAGACATGCTCCCTGTGTCAAACCAAAACAAATGCATCACACTGTGCCCGATGTCATTTAAATATGTGCTTTTCTGTCGTCACTTCCAGAGCCTGTCTGCCTTCTGCTGCCTCATTGTGTGTATAAATTCTCACTGATTAACCTTTCTCATCGTTTGTCCCCAGGGAACAAGAATCCTGCAATCTTTGTCGGGACAATCAATGTTTAAAGATACTTTCAAATATGCCGAAGGAATGCGTGGGTGGTGCAATGGATAGCACTGCTGCCGCATATCACCATGGATCTCGGTTCGATGTTAGCCTCGGGCGACTGTGTGGATTTTGTATATTTTCCCTAGAAATGCTTGGGTTCCTTCCTGGTGTTCTGATTTCCTCCCAAATTCCAAACATGTGAGATTAGGTGAATTGGCCATGGTAAATTGTCTCGCGTTCAGGGATGTGTATGGTTGGTAAATCAATTGTAAATATAGGGTAACGTAATGGATCTGTGTGGGTTACTCTTCAGCGGGTCGCTGTGGACCTTTTGGACTGAAGGGGCTGTAGGGATTTTATTCAAACTGAAAGATGCAGAGCACCAGAGTTCACACTGTTTAACAAAACTGAACTTTATTATGTGACTGAAAAGTTAAACGAATAAACATCCAAACAAAACAATATTTGCTTCAACATTCTCTGCAATGTTTTGAATTTGTTTTACTTTTACAGCCCAGGATGTTTATCTCATGAAGTTTTCAAGGTTCATTCACTTTCTATAGAGATCAATACCAACGTCTGCCATTGCCCATTGGAATTTACGTCGATTTCTTCCCAGAGCTCTCTCTCTCTCTCTCTCTCTCTCTCTCTCTCTCTCTCTCTCTCTCTCTCTCTCTCTCCACAAATGCTCCACGGTCTGTGTTGTCAGAGCTCTTTGGGTAAAAGCAGTTTGTCTGTCAAAAGACTTGCAACTCTCTCACGGTTGGTTTCAATCTTCATTGGTGACATTGCTCCAATGCATTTTTATACTTCAAAGGCTGTTTTGAATTTTTCCTCTTATCCCCATTCAGCATAGACGTTAGCTAACTCTCAGTCAACAGCTTCCTCACTTTGTCTTTACAGTTTACCTGTCGACACTTTGTTTCTTCCACGTCATGCTGAGGTTTAATTTGCTCTGTTCTGAACTGGTAATTGATTGTTTTATTCAGAATTAATTCAGTAGTGGCAGGCTATTTAATCTTTGATGTTAGGAATGCACAGTTGTTAATGCCTTTGTCCACTCTAATGAAATGTTTTACTTTGCGATTTTGTCGATAGTTTTTCCAGGTTCTGCACTGTCCAATACTTCAATTTCTCGAATGTCAAGTAAGCTCCATGCTGAGCTGGAGTCCAAATGTTGAAGACTTTTCACACACAGACATAACTTCAGAACTGTGACTCTCCATCCAAGGGTGGGAAAACAGTAAAGTGGCCGTAAAATAATTTCCCTCTGTTGAATTCACATGATTAATAAGTAACGTGCAAACAAAAAAAAAAGAGACTCTACTCACAAAATAAAATGTCAATTCACTCTGAGCAACGGACAATAAGACATAGGTACAGAAGTAGTCCATTCAGTCCATCATGTCTGGTCAGCCATTTAATCAGGTCACTGCCATTGATCTGATAGCCCTCAACTACAATGACTTGCCTTTTCTGAAAAACCGTTGCTTGCCTTCCTGATTAAAATCTGACCATCTCAGCTTTCAGGACACTTAATACACCAGCCTAAACAGTCCTCAGAGATAACAAGAAATTAATCCTCATCTCGTTCTTAAATAAGTGAACAAATATTATGAGACCATGCACTGTGGCCCTAGACACGAGGCCTGTGACCAGTGGAGTACCACAAAAATCGTTGTTAGGTACACTACTTTTCGTCATTAACGTAAATTATTTAGATGTGAGCATAAGATGCATAGTTAGTAAGGACCAGGGACTAGTTAGCAGGACTTACACACTTCATAGTAATCTCCTAGGGAATGTTGCTGAACAAGCAGAACTTGGAGTGCAGGTTCATAGCTCCTTGAAGCTGGAGTCGTAGGTTGATAGGATAGTGAAGAAGGCGTTTCTTCCACACCATGTTGAGGTTTAATTTGCTCTGTTCTGAACTGGTAATTGATTGTTTTATTCAGTATTAATTCAGTAGCGGCGGGCAATTTAATCTTTGATGTTAGGAATGCACAGTTGTTAATGCCTTTGTCCACTCTAATGAAATGTTTTACTTTGCGATTTTGTCGATAGTTTTTCCAGGTTCTGCACTGTCCAATACTTCAATTTCTCGAATGTCAAGTAAGCTCCATGCTGAGCTGGAGTCCAAATGTTGAAGACTTTTCACACACAGACATAACTTCAGAACTGTGACTCTCCATCCAAGGGTGGGAAAACAGTAAATTGCCCATAAAATCATTTCCCTTTGTTGAATTCACATGATTAATAAGTAACGTGCAAACAAAAACAACAAGAGACTCTACTCACAGAATAAAATGTCAATTCACTCTGAGCAACGATCAATAAGACATAGGTACAGAAGTAGTCCATTCAGCCCATCAAGTCTGGTCAGCTATTTAATCAGTTCACCGCCATTGATCTGATAGCCCTCAACTACAATGACTTGCCTTTTCTGAAAATCTGTACATATCAGCTTTCAGTACACTTCATACACCAGCCTAAATCGTCCTCAGAGAAAACAAGAAATTAATCCTCATCTCGTTCTTAAATAGGTGAACAAATATAATGAGACCATGCACTGTGGCCCTAGACAGGAAGCCTGTGACCAGTGGAGTACCACAAAAATCGTTGTTGGGTACACTGCTTTTCGTCATTTATGTAAATGATTTAGATGTGAGCATAGGATGCATAGTTAGTAAGCAGAAGGAACTAGTCAGCAGTACTTACACACTTAATGGCAATCTCCTAGGGAATGTTGCAGAACAAGCAGAACTTGGAGTGCAGATTCATAGCTCCTTGAAGGTGGAGTCGTGGGTAGATAGAATAGTGAAGAAGGCGTTTAGTATGATTTCTTTTATTGGACAGAGTATTGACGATGGCAGTTGGGAGGTCATGTTGTGGCTTTAGAGGCTATTGGTTGGAACACTGTTTGGAATATTGCATGCAATTCTGGTCTCCTATCTATCGGAAAGATATTTTGAAGCCTGAAAGATTTCAGAAAAGATTACAAAGATATTGCCAGGATTGGAGGTTTTGAGCTGTAGGGAGAGGCTGAACAGGCAGGGGCTATTTTCCCTGCAGGGTCGGAGGCTGAGGGGTGAACTTACAGAGGTTTAGAAAATTAAGAGGGGCATGGATAGGATAAATAGACAAAGATTGGGTTAGCATATCTGTTCGGCATGGGCGGGTTGAACCGAAGGGTCTGTGTCCGTGCTGTACATCTCTATGACTGTACATAGATCTTGTCCCAGAGAGTCTTTCCAAATAATTCCCCTTCCATCGATGTGAAACTAACAGGCCTGTAAAATCCTGGATTATCCCTGCTATCCTTTTGATATGATGGGACTATGTCGGGAGTCAGTTTTGGACTGGGGTCGATAAAGTTAAAAAATCACACAACATCGGATCATAGTCCAACAGGTTAAATTGTAAACAATAGCTTTCAGTGCGCTGCTCCTTCAATAGGTGGTTGTGGAGTGAAACATCACAGGACACAGATGTATAAAGTGTCATGATACATTGAACAAAACTGGATTTTTAATTCTTCCATCTTTGAGAATGGTTTGCAAGTTTCGATTCATTAATCAGTAAATCGCAGAACTTCTTTTAAGCCACCTCCATGAGCTAACTTAAGTTTTTTCTAGCAAATGGTGACATCTCAGCTCAGACAATGCTTTATAGGTGTGAAATCAGAGTCTGTCTGTATCCCAATCTTGAGACAGAATTGTTCTATTTGCAAAGGGGAACTTACGAGATATTACATGGGTTGATAGCCTGTATGGACTATGTGAGCTATTCATCAGACCTCTGTGAAATCACCTCTGGCTACAAAGGACACAAAGATATCTGTCTGTGCCCTAGTAATACGTTTTGAAAAGATTTGTAGCTCAGGTTGATTTTTTTAGGATGTAGGTTTGCTCACTGAGCTGCAAGGTTCATTTCCAGATATTTCGATACCCTCTGAGGTAACATCTTCAGTAGGACTCTGGTGAAGCAATGCTGAAAATTCCTGCATTCTGTTTATATGTTTGCATTTATTTGGATTGGTGATGTCATTTGCTGTAGTGATGTTATTTTTGTGGTGAAATCACTTGCTGTTCCTTTTCTCAGGGGGTGATAGATAAGGTCGAACTCAAAGTGTTTGTTGAGAGAGGTTTTTGATAGAATGTTCCAGTAAATTGCTCTCTTGCCTCACTCAATACTCTGGGACAGATCCCATCAGAAACTGGTGTCTTGTCTATCTTAATATGCTTTAAAACGCACACCTCTTCCTTTTTATCAATAAACTGGCTTAGAAACTTGCCATTCCCTTCCCTGAGGTCATCCTCCACCAATTCCTTCTCTTTGGTGAAAACTGACATGAAGAATACGTTTATGACCTAACCTACCTCTTCTGACTCGACACATACAACCCCTCCTTCAATCTTAAGTGGGCCAGCCATTTCCCTGGCGACATCCTTGTTTCTTTTCTATATGTGTGAAAAGCTTTGGGATTCTCCTTAATACTGTTTGCTAGCGACTTTTCGTGGCCCCGTTTAACACTTCTAATTCCTTTTATAAGTCCATTCCGACTTTCTTTCTTTACTTCAAGGGCATTGTCATTTCCCATCCTCCTAAACCTTTGGAAGTGAAAAATCACACAAAACCAAGTTATAGTCCAACAGGTTTATTTTTAAGCAATAGCTCTCTCCGCACTGGTCCTTCATCAGTTTTTTGTGGAGAATATGATCATAGGACACAGAACGTGTAGCAAAAGTGTACAGTGTGATGTAACTGAAATTATATGTTGAAAAAGACCTGGTTTATTGATAAGTCTCATCTTTTAGAGTGGGCATGTTGGATTCATTCCTTTCATATGTAAATTCCAGTAGTTTCTTGAAGTTACAATCTCAAATGAACTTTAACCCTCGGTGCAATATCGCCCCAGATAATGCATTGAAGGTGCAAGATGCCCTGAGGCTGTCAGTGCCCCAATGTTCAGACTGATTCTCATCTAAAAAAGGATTATACAACATCTTACATGCATTTAAGAATTTTCGAGCAATATGAAATGTAATTCTGCAAGCACAAATTCTCCCCACAAACTTGCATGTGGACTTAGGGGAGTGGGGTTGAGTGTCTGTGAGAAAGAGCGTGCCTGTGTATGCGTGTGAGTGTGAGTGTAAAGGTGTATAAGTCTGTGAGAGGGTGTTTGAGTGAGTGTGGGAGTATGTGTGAGCTTATGAGAGACAGCTTGCATATGAGAGAGGATTTGCATGAGTGTATGGGTATGTAGAATTGTGGGTAAATTAGTCTGCAGGTGTGTGTGTCTGTGTGTGTGTGCGTGTGTGTGTGTGTGTGTGTGTGTGTGTGTGTGTGTGTGTGTGTGTAATGTAGTGGGGTCACCTGTAGTGTGACATGAAGCCAAGTCCCTGGGTGAGGCCAACACATGGGTTCCAAACCTGGCTATCAACCTCTGCTTGGCCACGATTCGTTGTGGCCTGTCTTAAAGTCTGCCTTGTGCATGGTCACCCGAAGGTCTGAAGTCGAATGTCCTGGACCGCTGAAGTGTTCTCCGACTGGGAGGGAACATTCCTGTTTGTTGATTGTTGTACGGAGCCCATTCACCGTTGCGGTAGCCTCTGCTTGTTCTCACCAATACACCATGCCTCAGGGCATCCTTACCTGCTGTGTATGAGATAGATGACGTTGACAGAGTCACATGACTACATGACTACCTGCCACGCACTCAGGGAGATGGCCTCAACCGTGACCTTAGGTTTAAGTGACCCTACAGGTGGCACAAACACACACACACACTCACACACACACACACACACACACACACACACTCACACACACACACACACACGCACACACACACACACACACACACACACACACACACACCTCTTCGATGGGGGTGAATTTTTACTTGCAGAATTACATTTTATTTTGCTCAAAAACGGCTTAAACCCATGTAAGATTCTGTAGATCCTTATTTTACATTAGTATCATTCTGAACATGAGGGCACAGGTAGACTCACACAGGGCACCTCACACCTCCAATGCATTATCGGGGCCAACGTGGCACCGAGGGTTAAAGTTTCCGAGAAAATGCAACTGTTCGTAAGTTCTGAAATTTGCATATGAAAGAACTGAAACCATCATGCCCATTCTAAAAAATAAGAGAGTTAACAAAAATTTCGTATCTTTTCCAAACTATAACTTCAGTTATATCACGCAGTGAACATTTGCCCTTAATTCAGTGTCTTACAATCTTATACTCCACAACCACCTGATGAAGTAGCAGCGTGCAGAATGCTAGACCATCCAATTAAACCTGTTGGACTATAACCTGGTGTTATGTTATTTTTAACATTGTCCACAATACTCCAATACTAGCACCTTCAAATCAAACCTTAGGAATGCTTTCATTTTCTTTCTTCTAAGGTCTTAACATCCTTGGTTATCCGAGGTTCATGTATCTTGCGATTCGCATCCCTCATTCTCCCAGGAATGTGCCACTCCTGAACTCTTATCAACTGCTGCTTGAAATACTCCCACATCTCCGATGACTATTTCCCCTCAAACAGCCGGCTCCAATCAAGAATGTAGAGGTCCAGCAATGTAGTAGTTCCCCTTCCTCTAATTTAAGGCCTTCACCTGAGGGCTGCTATTCCACGAGCATCTTACGGTATTATGGTCGCCACTCCCGAAATACACCACCTCCCCCACTAACCCCCCACCCCCCAATGTGGCACGTTGGGACAGTGGTGGGGTAGCACGGTGATTGAACGGTGAACACTGCTGTTCAATGCAGATAGGAACCCAGTTTCGATTCCTGACCCCCACTGAAACTTCACTCACCTGTCCAGGCTCATTTCCCAAATCCAGATTCCATATAATCCCTTCCCTGGTCGGATTGTTTACATATCATGTCAAGAATCCCTCTGGAATGATCCTTATAAATTCTGCCCCATCCAAGCCCCGAGCACACAGTGAGTCCCAGTCAATGTACAGGAAATGAAAATTACCCAAAACAGCAATCCTGCTAATGTTAAGTCTTTCCAAAACTGTCTATATGTTCTCTCCTCTGTCTCCTGCTGGCTGTTGTGTGGCCTGTAGTATACCATTGTGGTTTCACCTTTCCCATTCCTGACTTTTAAGCGATGAAACTCTGTCTTTGATCATTTATATTATTCCTCGAATTGTTGTTTGGCCAGGAAATTAATCCTCCTCCTATCTGGTGATGCACAGCAAAGACTCGGGATTTCTCCATCCACGGCCTAGCCCTGCTTTTCCTAATTTCACCTGGTGTGGGATGTTCGAGCCCCATGTTGGGTAATGTGGACCTCAGTCTCTATCTTGGACCTAGTTCTGAATAGAACAATTCCACCCAATGTGGCACGGTGGATCAGTGGTGTGGTGGCACGATGTTTCATCGGTTAGCACTGCTGCCTCATGGCGCCAGGGGCGCAGGTTGGATTCCAGCCTTAGCTCACTGCTTGTGTGGCGTTTGCATGCTCTCCCTATGTCTGTGTGTGTTTCCTCCGGGTGCTCCGGGTTCCTCCCCAGTCCGAAGGTGTGCACATTAGATGAACTGGCCATGCTAAATTGCCCATAGTGTCCAGGGATGTGTGGGTCTGGTGCATAAGTCAGGGTAAATAAAAAGTAAGAGTTTAGGGGAATGGGTCTATGGGTGGGGTACTCTTCAGAGGATCAGTGTGGATTTGTTGGATCGAAGGGCCAGTTTCCACGCTGTAAGTATTCTATGATTTAATGTGGAACATTTGGAGCCCCATACTGAGAAATGTAGGCCTCAGGCTCCATTATCAGCATAGCACTGAATTTAATAATTCCATCCAATGTGGAAAATCTTGAGACACAGTCTGTGTAATTTACGTGTAGGCTCAGTCTCAGGCCAGCTTATATCTTGGCTTAATACTTCCGAGATCACCAATCTCATTCTTAACCAGAGAGAGTAAAAACCAGTATTCCTTGGAAGTCAACGTACTGGTCCTCTGGTTTGAAGTAGACCAGGTGACCCAGATCAATATGCCTCATCTGCCAGGTTCCTGACATTTCCTTCTCGAACTGACCAAAATCCACAACGTAAGCAAACGTAAACTTAGGCTTCATCGTGTGCCTAGTGCGAGGTCATCTGATGGAATAATGTTGAACCAAGGTTCCTCACCCTCCCAGCCAGATACATGTGCACACAGAGCAGGAGAGTCTCAGGCTCCATTCTTGGGCACATCCCGACACTGATCTCACACTCGATGATTAGGGATGAATCGAGAAGCACAGTGTGGGGAAACTTAGGCCTACGATCAAGATCCTGAACCCAATATTTATTGCTCATCGAGGGCTAGTTGAAACCCACAGATCAGGAAGATATAGCCCAGGTCGACTTGCCAATTTCACTCCCCGTATCAGATCAGTGATTATCTCCACCACCCATACACCCAGAGCTAAAGCTGTATCTTGGTCCTCGTCAGCCAATGTGATTCATGGTGGATTAAATGAGCCATATCCCACTCCTACCCTGGCCATGATGAAGTTCCAGGTTGCATCTCAAGCCTCATGCTGAGTTAGCCAATTAGCCAATGTCTCCACAATGCCGGAAAATATCGGCTCAGCATGCGTCAAGGGGCTAGAGATGGGTTCGCCAATTTCACACCCAGTGATGGATTAAATGTGGGGAAATATAGGACCAGACGGTATAATGGGCCTCATGCTGAAAGAGCCAAACCAAGTGCAGGACTTATTGAGTAGCTCAGTTCAGGGAAATTAACACTCAGGCTTCATTTTCACTTGCTTCATCAATCAGCTGAGTCTATGACTGAGGCATCGATACTGTCTAATTGGCATGGGGGGCCACGACTGTGCCCCGGGTGAGTGAAGTCTCCCAATCCCAGAGAACCATCACCCTTTCCTCCCAGCGAGTGGATCAGGAGGAGTCGCCGACGGCCCTTCAGGGTCCCCAGATGCCCAACTCCAGCTACCTGCACGCCCAGCCCTGACAACGACTTGGATGTTTGGGAGCTTGCTCTCCACCTGTGTCAACATCGTGCCCCCTGCCATTACCTGGCTGCCCTCCTGCACCGTATCCTTGTTGAGTGGGGAGCTGAACAAGGCCAGCCAAAACCTCCACCAGTAGCTGCAGTGAACCATTACAGGACTCCAGGGCCCGGATGCCAAACGGTGCTGCATCGTGACCTCACTTCACTTGGCCTCCAGCAACCTGCTAAGCGTCAAGCAGCCCCAGGAACATTCCATCCCACCCTCGGGCATGGCACACTTGGAGGCCAAGTCAACGACTACTACATCATCACACACTGGATGGGCTGAGGTGTCAAGGATCTGGGGTGACTGAAGCCTGAAGCCTAGCTCCTAGTCATCAACTGGACTAATCACAAAGGATAAAGGTGGCCAAAAGTCCTGAGCCTACCTCTTAGCTATTACTAAGAATAATTTGCATTCATGAAAAGCCTAGAACGTCGCACTTATGACCAGTAGGCCGAATTGGCAAGGGAGTCTTAAAGTTGAGATTTGAGATGTCCCAGTCAATCTCTTGTGGACTCAGACATGTAAAGTCTTTCACTAGGATCGTCCCAAAGATCACAATCTTTGGAAGTCTGGAATAAATCGTTCTCAAAGACAGTTTAGTTTAATTTTAGTCATCCCCTTTATTTACCAATAGCTTCGCTGTGACAACATTTCACTGAAACCAAGAAGCTCAACTAATTAGTTTCGAAATTGTGCAGAGGAGATTTACTGGGATATTGCCTGGTATGGGGGGAAGATCCTACGAAGAAAGGCTGAGTGACTTGAGGCTGTTTTCGTTGGAGAGAAGAAGGTTGGGAGATGACTTAATAGAGATAATAAGATAATAAGAGGGTTAGATAGATAAGACAGCGAGAGCCTTTTCCCAAGTATAGTGACTGCGACCACAAGGGGGCAATTGAGGGGTGATAGATGAAGGACAGATGTCAGAGGTAGTTTCTTTACTCAGAGAGAAGTCAGGGTATGGAATGCTTTTACTGCAGTGGTAGTAAATTTGCCAACTTTAAGTACATTAAAGTCGTCATTCGACAAGCATATGGTCGTACATGGAATAGTGTATTTTAGATGAGCTTCAGATTGGTATGACAGGTCGGCGCTGTAATGTTCTATGGTCTTTGTTCTGTACCAACATTCTCCCCACGACCCTTCCTGTAATTAAATACACACTTTCCGAAATGCACCTGTAAATTGTTAATATGGCCATGCTTCACGAGACCCAGTCCCCATAAATACCAGTAATTTACCCGCCACAACCCTGTAAATACTGATATATACCTCGGCATCACCCGTTAATTATGAATACACTGTCCGGGAAAAAAAAACATTATGACTGACACATTCCTGGTAACTTCACCCCCGTAAGTACCGACATATTTATCGTGACACCCCCCCCCCCCCCCCCCACCCTCGTAGGAACTGACTCATTCCTCGGGAACACCCCTGTACATATTGACACATACCCCGCTAACGACCTGTAAATGCCAACGCACTCCCCGGGACCCCTGCTGTAAATACTGACATAGTCCCCAGGACCCACTCTATAAACACAGGTTCTCTCACAGGAACCCCCTGTAAATACTGATACAGTGCCTGGGACCTGCCGTGTAAAACCTTACCCATCCCCTAAGTCATCCCTGTAAATACCGTCACACTGCACGGGAACTCCACTATGACTACAGACATACTCCTCACCCCACTCCTGTAAATATAGACGCACTTCCTGGGACACGCCTGTAAATTCTGACACACACCCCGAAGTGCACCTGAAAACGATGGCACACTCTCCTGCACATTCCTTTAACTGCTGACACACACACCGGGCCCCCAATTTAAATTCTACCACTTTTGCGTGACATACGTGTAAATGCTGATGCATACCGCAGAATCTCCAGCAAGTGCTGCCATATTGGCTGGGACGCAAATTCCCAACACCACCATGAAAAGTCTAAGTTAATCCCAGAGACATCTCGGTAAATGCTGGCAAATTCCACGGGACCACATTTGTGAATACTGGCACTGTACCTGGGATCACCCTGTAAGTAATAACTCACTCACCATGACGCCCTGTGAATACTGACACACTGCCTGGAGAGACCCTGTAAACACTGACAAAAATGGAGAAAGTGAGAACTGGAGATGCTGGAGATCAGAGCTTAAAACTGTGTTGGTGGAAAAGCGCAGCAGGTCAGGCAGCATCAAAGGAGCAGGAGAATCGACGTTTCGGGCCTTCTTCAGGATTCCTGAAGAAGGGCTTATGCCCGGTGCACCCTTGTAAATACTGTCACACTGCCAAGGACATGGATACATTCTTCAGAAACCCCTATAAATACGGACTGCTACCTGGCAATTTCTCACTGAATACTGACACACAGCGCAGGACAGCATGCCCTGTGAAAACCCGAAAAACCCAGGGAACCTTCCTGTAACTCCTGACACAGTCCTCGGCGCACTCCTTTAAATGCCATCACAGTGCCCTGGAATCCCTCCGTAAATATTGGCACACACACCGAAACACGACCCTGTCAATAATGACACACTTCCCAGAAACTTCCTGTAAATAACGACACACTCCCCTGTATACTACCCCCCGTACATACTCAAGTACTGCCCAGAACTCCCGTTAATCCTGACCCTACCCCCGCGCTATATACCGAACTTCTCCCTCGGACTCCCATGTCAATACTGACACACATCATGAGACACACCCAAAAACATTGACACACAACCCAGATCCCTCCTGTAAATACAGACACTTGCCCCACAAACCCCTGTAAATACTGACACATTACCTGGAAACCATTCTGTTAATACCAACACAGTTCCCAAGACTCCCAATCCGGAAGTGCAGCAGTCTCCTCAAGAATATCTGACACACTCAACATGATGACCCCGTAAATACCGACACTTTCCACCAGGACACCACTGTACATACTGCCATTTATCCCAGTAACTCTGCAAATACCGACACACTCCCTCTGACCACCCCTGTAATTCTTGACACACTCCATGGTATCCCCTATAAAAATGAACTCTCTTCCCCCAGGAGCCCTGTAAATGCTGACACATTCTTCGACAAACCCTTGTAAATGTTGTCACACTGCCCTGTTACCCCCCCCCCCCCATAAAGACTGACACACTTCCCACAAGTAATGACACATTCCCGGGGAACGGCCCTGTAAGTAGCGGCATACTCCCCTGCACACACCCCTGTAAATATTGACCTCCGCCCTGGAACTCCCACTAAATATTGAAACACTCCACGATTCACAACTGTAAATATCAATACACTCCACGTGACTCCAGTTAACACTGACACATTCTCCAGGACCACCTGAAAATATCGACACTTTCCCCACCATATCCTAATAGATACTGACACATACCCCATTCACACCCTGCAAATACTAACACACGATCTGGGACCAACCCCCAGGAAGTTATGGCACCCTCCTTGAGACCACACCTGTAAATACAGAAACTGTCTCCGGGAACCCCCCTGTAAAGATTAAATTCCCCTACAGTGTGGAAACAGACCCTTCTGCCCAAGAAGTCCGCACTAACCAGCCAGATCCATTTCCCTCTGAATAATGCGCCTAAAACTACAGGCAATTTACCTTGGCCAATCCACCAATCCTACACATGTTTGTACGGTGGGAGGGAACTGGAGCACCCATAGGAAACCTACTCAGACACGGAGAGAATGTAGAAACTACACAGACAGTCGGGATTCGAACCTGTGCCACTGGCCCTGTGAGGCGGCAGTGCTAATCACTGAGCCATCTTGCCGCCCCAAATGATGCCAGATTCCCCAAGAACCCCTATAAATTCCGATACTCTCCTCTGAATCCTCTGCAAATACTGACACACTCACCAAGAAGATACCAGTAAGTTGTAACACACTTCCTGTTATGAACCTGTGAATACTGACACACTTCCCTGGATCCCCCTGTGAATAACGACACATTACCTGGGATACCCCCTGTAAATACAGACGATCTCCCTGTGACCCCACCTGTAACTACTGGCACACGCCACGGAAAAACCCTTGAAAATGCCGACAAAATACACTGGGACACTCCTGTAAATACAAATACAAACCCCAGTATCCCTTGTAGATACCGACACACTCGCCGGGAACCCACACCCCCATAAATACTGATGCACTCGTCGGGAAACCCGTATAAATAATCATACCCTACTCTGGAGCCCACTGTAAATACTAACACACAGCACAAGTGTCCACTGTGAATACTGACACATTCCCTGGCATCACCCTGTGTACACTGACACACTCGCTGGGCGTACCCTGTAAATAATGATACGTTTTAGGGGAGCACCCCGTAAATACTGAAATACTCCCCGGGAGACCTCCTGTAAATACTGGCACAGTGCATGGGAGCACCGTGTAAATACTGACATAGTCCCCAGGACACCCCTGTAAACACTGACACACATCACAGCACCACACTATAAATGGTGACACACACCCCGCATGCCGCCTTTAAATATCAATGCACTCCCTGGCCCCAAGCCCTGTAGATACTGACACACTCCAGGGCACCCCCCATAATTACCAATACTCACCTTGGGGAATACATGTCAATACAGACATACTCCCTGGTATCCCCCTACAAATCACAGCACACTACACGGGATGCTGTGTGTAAATACAGACGCTCTCTCTGGGATGCCCCCTGTAAATGTCAACACTCTTGCAAATAAGGATATCCTCACTCCGACCCCCTGTAAATACTGACACAGTCCCTAGATCTTGTCCTGTAAATAGTGACACACTCCCCAGGACACCATCTGTAAATTCTGACACACTTCTGATGAGCCTCCTGTGAATCCTGGCAAACTCCCAAGATCCCCCTTGAAATAACAATACCCTGCGTGGGACCCGCTCCCCGCCCAATAAATGCAGGCACTCTCCCCGGGACCCCTTTGTAAATAGTGACACTATCTCAGGACGTAACCCCTGTAAATACTGACTCAACCCCAGGAACACCCCTTCTAAATACCGACACACTTGACGGGACAAACCTGTGAATCCTAGCACACTCCCCGGGACGCCCCTGTAAATAATGACACACTACCTGGGACCCCCTCTGTAAATACAGACACTCTACCTGGGGGCCCCTTTTAACTACCCAGGACACAACCGCTGTAAATGCCGACTCAGCCCCAGGGACACGCCCCTGTAAATATCAACACAGTCCCCAGGACCAACCTGCCAATACTGACGCGCTTCCCGGGCTCCCATGTAAATACTGACATGCTCCATTTGACGCCCCTGTAAATACCGACAGACTCCCCAGGTCTATCTGATAATACCGACACACTCCCCGGGACTCCATCTGTAAATATTGACTCAATACATGGGACCCTGCATGAAAATATTGACAGAAGCTGCACCACAGCCCAGCAAACACTGAAACACACCCCGGAACCGCCCTGTAAATACTGTCACACTCCCTAAGACCATCCTGCAAATTCTGATGCATTCCCTGGAACCCCACTTGAATACTGACACACTCCCTGGGAACCGCCTGCATATCCTACCACATTCCCCAGGACCCTCTTGCAAATACCAACACACTCTCCGGGGCACCCTGTAGATATCGACACACTTTCCAGGACACCCGCCCCCACCCCCGTTAACACCTACACACTCTCCAGGGCCCCATGTAAATAAAAACACACTCCGCAGGACCCACTTGAAATACTGGCACACTCCCCGGAACCCCCCTATAAATGCCGACTATGTCCTCAGGACCCCACGATAAATCCAAACACGCTGCTTGGAATCGCCCTTTAAATGCTGACTCATTCCCAGGAACCCCCTGGTAAATACCAACACACTCCCTCGGACCTGTATTTCCCAACACTCTCCCCGGGTCTTCACTGTAAATATTGACACACTCCCTGGAATCGCCCTGTTAATAATTACACACTCGCTGGGCATCTCGCTGTAAATTCAGACACTCTCCCTGGTACATCCCTGCAAATACCGACACACTCCACAGGATTCCCCTGTAAACGTTAGATGAGATTCTCCACAACGTGGAAACAGGCCTTTCAGCCCAACAGGTCCACACTGCTCCTCCAAAGAGAAACCCACCAAACCCATTCCCCTACCCGATATTCACCCCTGACTAATGCATCTAACCCTGTGGGCACTTCAGCTTGGACAATTCACCTGAGCTGTACATCTTTGGATTGTGGGAGGAAACCGGAGCACCCGGAGGGCACACACGCAGACACAGGGAGAATGTGCAAACTCCACACAGACAGGCAGGAATCAAAAGAAAGGACCCTGGTGCTGTGAGGCAACAGTGCTAAACACTGAGCCACCGTGCCGCCCAATACTGTTACACACTGGGATCCCTCTAAATACTGACATGCTCCCCAGTCAGACCTGTGAATACCATCACATTGCGCCGGAACTCCACTGTAAATACTTCACACTTCCCAGGACCCCACTTGTAAATGATGAAAACACCCCAGGAAATTCCGTATGCATAATGACCACCATTCAACTACTGACAGTCTCCCTGGGAACACACTAAACATACCGCTACTCTCCCCTGGACCACCCACATACATTTCGATGGTGTCCCCCTCAGCCCCACTGTAAATCCTTACATTCCACACAGGATCTACCTATAAATACCGACAGTCTCCTCTGAAACCCCCTGTAAGTAATAACACACTGCCTGCCAGTCCCTTGCTAATGCCGATACTCTCCCGGAGCATACCCCACCCCGTAAAAGCTGACACACTCGCGAGAAGGCCCACTCCCTGGGAACCCCTGCACATGCTTACACTCTTCTCAGAAACACCCTGTAAATACCAGCACACTCCCCAGGCACAGGGCTTACATGCCATCGAGCTCCCCGGACACCCGGTAATCACTGACACTCTCCAGGACGCCTCTGTCAATACTAAAGCACTCACCAAGACACCCTGTAAACACCGACATGCTCGTCAGAACCCACCTGTGAATATTGGCACACTTCCATGAACCCTTCTGTAAATATTGATAGACTCCCCAGGAGTCTCCGTTAAAATGTGATACACTCCCATCCCACTCTATCTCATCCTCTCTCTCTAAGTCACCTCTCTCTGTCTCTCTCTTCCACCATCCCTGTCCCTATTTCACTCTTTACCTCCCCACTTTCGGTCTCTCAAACCCACTCACACACTCTCTCTCGATGACCTCCCACTCTCTCTTCCTACATCATCCCAATCTCTCCCTACGCTCTCTCTCTCTCTACCCCACTCTCTTTACCCCTACATCTCTCGCTGCAAGTATCTCCCACTCTCCCCTTCTCTTTTGCTGTATCCT
This sequence comes from Chiloscyllium punctatum, assembly GCF_047496795.1. Taxonomy (NCBI): domain Eukaryota; kingdom Metazoa; phylum Chordata; class Chondrichthyes; order Orectolobiformes; family Hemiscylliidae; genus Chiloscyllium; species Chiloscyllium punctatum. The sequence goes on from NC_092789.1 coordinate 41,727,031, forward strand.
TCCCACTATCTCTACCCTAATGCTAATCTCTCTCTTCACAACCTCTCACTCTGCCTCTCTCTTCACCCTCCCTCTGTTTCTCTCTCCACTCCCACTCTCTCATTGACTCCCCACTCCAACTCTCACTCTGTCTGTATACTCCCCTCTCTCTCTCCCCAATTCCACCCTCACTCTACGCGCTCCCAACCTCTCTCTTCCCTACCAATCTCGCTCTCTACCCCCCTCACTCTCTATCGCTGTACCCCCACCCACTCTCTCTTTGTCACATCCTACTCTCGCTCTCTAAAACCTCCCTCTCTCCCTATTCCCTTCCACACTCTATATCCCCTCTCTCGAAACCTCCGACTCTCGCTTCACTGAAATATTTCCCATTCTCACTATCTCTCTTTCTCTACCGCGTCCTATTATCTCTACACTCCCCCAATTCTCTCGCTACCCTTCTCACAATCTGCCTCTCTCTATCGCCTCCCAGTCTCTCCCCACGTCCTAATCTCTCTCTCCCCCTTCCCACTCTCTCTGAATCCCTCCGACATTCTCTCAACGACCGTCCAACTCTACCAAAGTAACCTATTCCCTCTCTACTCTTCCCTACCCCTCTCCCTGCATCCCACTCTTTCTATCTGCCTCCCTCCCACACTCTCTCTCCTCCCGCCTCGCACTGTCCCTATCTACGACTTCGCACTCTCTCCACCACACCAACTCTCTCTCTTTCTCTCACTGTCCCACTCCCTCTATGTCTCCCCACTCCCTTACTCTGTCGTTTTCTCAATCTTCCCTGCTCCCATTCTATTTGTCAACCCCCACCCCATTCTCCCTCTCTCTCTTTAACCCTTTCCACCCTGTCACTTCACCCCCTCCAATTCTCTCTGCCCTCTCCATCTCTCTCTGTCTCTCTTATCCTCTCCCTTTCTCTCTTTCTCCTACTCTCTGTCTCCCTCCCTTTCCATCTGACAGAATCTCGCTTCCTCCCTCTCTATCTGACACACACTCTCTCGCTGCTCATTCCTCTCCCTCGGCTCCAGAGAGTAGGGAAGACGGGGTCCGGCGGTGTTGGGGGGTGGTAGAGAGGTTAGAGGGATATGGGGGTTGGGAGTTGGGAGAAAATGGAGGAGAGATGGAAAGGCGAGATGTAGACAGAGGTAGCAGGAGAGTGAGAGAGAAATAGAGGGAGGGTGAGAGACAGGGAGAGTTGGGGCACGAGAAACCGAAAAGAAGAAGAGCAGAGGAAGAGAGAGATTGAGGAGAAAGAGAGAGGAATGTAGAGGAGAAAGATGGGGAGAGGAAATGTGGAAAGCATTCAAGAGACGGGGTGAGGGGGAGGAATCAGAGTGAGGGTTTGAGGTGAGAGAGAAAGAGAAGGATGCGATTGAGTGGAGGTGGCGGAAACGCAGTCGAGAGATGAACTTTGCCGAAGGCCAGGTAGGAATGCGGGCAACCTCGAGGTGAAAGCAAGGGCAGGGGGAGTTCCACCCAACTCCTGAGCTCATGTTTCAGTTCTCTCTGCTTCCCTGAGAACCAGGACTTGGAGCTGAGTCTGTCTCCCTCCATCTCAGCTTCTTCAACACAAAGACAAACAAGAACATCATTGACTGTGCTGCTCGTCACATTTAATGAACATTTTTATTGTTTCCAAACTGAAGTAATTGATACAGTCAGTGCGATGGCGCCTTTTCTCACTGGCCACTGAGTTGTGAGAAACATTAAAATAAGTCCCCGTGTCCCTTTAACCACACTGCTCCCCACCCGTGGGATAAGAATGGAGAAACCAACGCTACCCTCAGTCTGTTACAATAAGGATAGGCTGCTCCATCGCTTAAAACACTGAACTGAAATGAGAAAATCCTGGATGGATTGATTAATGAATGTATTTACTTGATTGGTTAATTTGGGTGAAGGGATATTTCAGCACATTCTTCAGCTGCTGTCTGAACTTAGTCTGGGTCACAGCATAAATCGCGGTGTTTGTGCAGCAACCGAGGAGCTGCAGCATGAAGCCCAATTCCTGAAGGAAAGGATGGGGAACCACAGGAGTATCCACAATCCAATACACTCGGTTCCACATAGAATACATCATTAACGTTGACCATAACAGGATGAAATTGGCCGAGATCACAAACAGTAAAATGATAGAAATCTTTCGGTTTTTCATTTCAGTGTCAGACTGAGCGTCCCCATTGGTGTGAGCCCGGAGTCTCCTGCGGGCTCTGCTGGTGAATAAAATGTGTCTGACAGTAAACACATTGAGCAGCAGAATCAGGAGAAATGGGAGAGCCGGGGTTAGAATTTGGTGGAGGAACTCATTTGTGACCCAGAAACGGGAGGAATAAGCGCCGTCTATTGCAAGACAAAACCAGGGGTCATTTCCCAGCCGATACCGAGTGGTGAGCAAAAAATACCAGAAAATGTTCTTTGAGCAGCTCAGCACAGCCACTGCTCCCAGAACCACAGCCGCCGTTTTCACACGGCAATATTTACTTTTCAGCTTTTGGCAACAAATGGCCACAAACCGATCAAAGGTGAAAGTGACGGTGAACCAGACAGAACAGTCAGTGGCTGCATAAAGCAGGACGGCGTGGACATTACACACAGGGATGGAGTACAGGAAATAAAACTTTGTCCGATAAACAATGGGAATGTGTCTCAATATCAGGTCGAGGATAATAACCAGTAGATCCGCCGCTGCCATCGACCCCAAGTAACATCTGACACATGGAGACAATCCACAATCTTTAAATAGGAAGACGTAGATCGTCACTATGTTAACTGTGAGGAAGGAAAAGAAATATATTATCCATCTGCCTGGAGGAAAAGTCACCAGTTTGATTGAAGAGTCAGTGAGACTTTTCAAATGTGTCACTGCATTCAGAGATTAACAAAAATAATTGGAGCTGAAATAACAAATGGGAAGGTCTGTATTATGGACAAAAATGTGTCATCGAACACATGAAACCCTCCCTTCCCAAGCACACAGAGGCACATCCATAAGAACAAATGGTTTCCAGAACATTCCGACACACTCGATCACTCCAGAGCAGACGCAAGTCACTGGTTCGAGATCCTAATACCGAGGTTAAAAACGGTGCTGTCCTCAGGGATTCTCTCTCAGTTCCTTGAAGACAAACGGAGGTTGGAAATTTCTGTCTTTCATCGAAACTGTATTTGATCCAAGTGAAAAAATGGAAACACAATGAAAACGTATTCACATCTTTAAGTGTCTGAGATGACTTTGGAACAGAGTCTCGTTCTCTTTGGAATGGGATATTATCTTTTGTTCATTTCACTGACGTTAGGCCGTTCACAAATAATGTCAGAGATTGAATGGTCCAGAGAATGTCGGTTGTAGAATGCACGGGGAGAAAGTGACGACTGCAGATGCTGGAGACCAGAGTTGAAAAGTGTGGTGCTGGAAAAGTGCAGCAGGCCAGGCAGCATCCCAGGAGCAGGAGAATCGACATTTCGGACATAAGCCCTTCTTCAGTCATATGCCCGAAACGTCCATTCTACTGCTTCTCGGATGCTGCCTGGCCTGCTGTGCTTTTCCAGCACCACACTTTTCTACTATAGAATGTACGGTACAGAATGATCTGGGGATGTGTATTATAGAATGTTGGGTACAGTATGTTCCAGAGCATTTCAGTTATGGATGGTCGGGTAGATAATGTTCTGGGTCATGTATGTTATGGAATGTTGGATATAGAATGTTCCTGGGAATATCGGTTATAGAATGTGGAGCACAGAATGTTCCAGAAATGTCATTTATAAATGTTGGGTAGAGAACATTCCTTGAAATCTATCAGTGGCAACACCGTCACGATTCCTCACCTTTTCCTCTGCTGCATAGATGACTAAATCGGTGCCACCTCATGATCCCAAGAGGAGGATGAACAGTTCTTCAACTTCGTAAACATATTCCACCCTGACCTTAAGGTCACTTGGATCATCTCACTCACCTCACTCCGCTTCATGGACGTCTCCATCTTCAACTCTGGTGACTGACTAACCACGGACATCTACTGCAAGCCCATCGATTCCCAGAGCTACCTGTACTGCATCTCCTTCCATACTGTCTCCTGTAAAAACATCATTCCTTATTCCCAATTCGCCTGCCTCCTCCTCACATGCTTCCAGTTTGACTAATTTCACATTACATAATATTAAATTGACTCCTTCTTCCTTGACCACAAATACCTTTCCCACGTGGTCGACGATGCCATCCAGCGCATCTCCTCCATTTCCCATACCTCCCCACTTGGATACCACCGCTTCAACGAAATAAGGACAGAAACCCGCAGTCTACATCTTCCAGCTCACCAACCAGCAGATACTTCGCCTCATACTCAGCCACTTCCGCCACCTACAAACCCCACCGCCAGAGATATATTTTCTCCGTGCAACTATCAGTGTTCCCTAGACAAACTTTCCCTCCATGACTCTCTTGTCAGATCCACGCCAATCCACCATTTCTCACCCTATTACCGACACCTTCCCCTGCCAACGCAGGAAGTGCAAAACATGTGCCATCACCTCTCCCCTCACCTTTGTCCATGGCCACAACGGATCCTCCCACATCGGACAGAAATTTACCTGATCTTCAACAATTCGCATTCACTGCATCGGTTGCACTCAAAATGGTCTCCTGTACATCCGGGCGACAGGATGCCATCTCCTGGATTCTTCCAGAGAAAATTTCTGGAATACCCGCACGAACTAACTCCATCGCCCCGTGGCTGAACACTTTAACTCTCCCTCCCACTCCATCAATGACATTGAGGTCCTGGGCCTCCTCCAAACACCAACTCCTAACCACCCGACGCCTGGAGGGAGAACTGCCATGGGACCCTGCAACCACATGCGTTCAATGTGGATTTCAACAGATTCCTCATTTCACCACCCATTGGATTTATCCTAGATCCAACACTACAAATCAGCACCTCCTTCCGATCTTGTCGATCACCTTTCCCATCTATCTGCTCCATCCTCCTCTCCGACGTGTCACCAACACTCCAACATTCATCGTCTATCGTATTCACATCTACCTTCTACCCAACGCCACTCCCTCCCATTTATACACCAACACCACGACGCGCAGGCACTAATCCTGATTAAGGGGTTATGCCAGAAACGTCAATTCTGCAGCTCCTCGGATGCTGCCTGACCTGCTGTGCTGTTCCATCGTCATACTCAGAGAATGAGACCTGCTGAATAATATTTCATGAAGCCGCATTACCACCCTGTGTATACCCTGTCACACCGTCACCGCGGAATACATTTAGGAACGGAGTTACCCTGGAATTACACAACATTGACTTTAGAATCCGGGAAAACTCATGGTAACAGGTCAAATTTGGTCAAGAAAATCGCCTGATGATGTACATCTACTGCCCTCCTCTCCACCCCTCGTTGATAACTCAGTTCCCCATGACGTTGAAAACAATCAGATGAAGCAATGAGGCAGACAAGGACATAGAACGTATTCTGAGTGTGGGACTCAAAAATTCCATCATTAAGAGTGTCTCTGCAGGTCCATCACAGACTGAGCAAGGCGAGGCGAGAAATATACAGTAGCCCGTCTTTGTGAAGTGATGCGAGAATCAAAAATAAGGAATCATTCTCACAAACTACTTGTCACAAATGGATGTGTCCCTCACGGTATCTGTCTGATGGGTAAGCAAACAATCCTGGGCGCGGGGACGTCTCAGTCTCCTACTGAAGATACCGTCCACTGTATTATGTTGCACTACCTCCTGTGAAGTAGGGCATACCTCTAATAGGTCGAGAGAATGTAATGTGGGCATCCATGAGGCACTGTGGGCTGTCGACAACTGCATCATCAACGGCCTTCTGTCCATGATAAAGTCAGAAATGGGCTGTTCACTGATGGTTCCAAAATATTCAGCACCATTCACACTATATCCATACTGAAGCAAGCTATTCAGCACATCAAGAGTATTAAGCAGGGATAGAATAAGGCCATTCATCTATGCGAGGCAGTTTCTCAGCAACGTGAGCAGATCTTTTAATCTCTTATGACTGTGACACAGGAAATGGAAGGTAACATTCATCCATTCAAAACAGCCACAAACAAATACGTAGTGGACAGATTAGTAAGGCAGGTGCAGGGTTAAATTTGGTTTAAATCAGTCTTCATCAGTTTAACACACATTAAAAACTGCAGTGATACAGTGACCCGTGCTGGGGCCACACCTATTTGCAAACAATATCATGGTTGGCATAAGTGCAACAAACGTGCTCTATGTAAATTTGAAATGACACTAAGCGAGACAGGAACTGAAGTTATCAAGAGGAGGTAGAGAATCTCTAATTGGATAAGCAATGGACAACAATTTGACAGCTGGAATATAACGTGAGTAACCATGAATCTGTGAATGTTTCAGGCAGAATGACACGTTGTATACTACATAAACAGAGAGAGATTACAGGAGTCAATGATACAGTGTGTATCGGGGGGTTTACTCTGACAATTTCAGACATCAGAAGTGTTGCTTCATCTCCCCGATGGTATGCTCAGCGATCTTCCCGGAGCCCCATTGGTCTCAGTACACTCGTGGCAGTTTGAGGTGATTGGTTGACGACTGGGACTCAACTTTATTTCTTTTGGAAAATAAGACAGAGTTTGTGATTCAGCTGTTACACTCATATCATTTTGGAACGAGTGATTGTCATTCCCTTAGTTTGACAATAGTTTCGGAAAAGGCTAGACCTTGTCCACAAATTAACTTTATAATTATGGGCAATTTTGATGGCATTAGGGAGGAAAATACAAAAGATAATCAGAGAAAAACTGTTTGAGTTTGAAGGACGTCTGGAATTGGGCATCTTTCAAAAGCGAGATAATTAAGGCCAGGGACAACGTGTTCCTGTTAGTGTGAAGAGGAGTGCTCGCAGGAGTAGGGAATAGCACATGACATGAGATGTTGTGCTTTGGTCAATGAAAAAGAAGGAGACATATGTCTGTTGTAGGAAGCGAGGATCAAAGGAATCCCTTGAGTGTCCAGGGTGTTAGAGAACACTTACGGCGGAAGTCAGAAAGGCAAACAGGGAACAAGCGATCGTTTTGACTGATAAGTTTAAAGAGAATGGAAAAAAAAACTCTGCAAGTATATTAAGCGCAAAAGACAAACTAAGGAGACAATAGGGCTGCTTAATAATCAGACTGCTATCTATGTGTGTTTCTACAGGAGATGAATTAGGTTAATTACGTTTCTTGTCACATGTACTCACGTGAGAACAGTGAAGAGTTTACAAGTCATGACATGTGACACAATCTTCCACAAAGAGGTAAACACCTCCAGCTACAGAATCTTAGTGAAAAGTGGAAAAATAAAAACACCAAAGTTAAAATGTAAAACATTGCAACCCTTCATTTAACAGTTGAAATATAGAAATACAGTGAACAGTGCAACAACACAGTCCATAAGTGCTTGGCCATGCTGGGTACTCACTCCTCAGAAGGACTGAAACTCCCAGACACCTCTGCCTTACAGCATCCTCCTGTTTCATAAGTGAGATTATACACAAACATAAACCGCATCAATATTTACTGGGGAGAAAAAGATGGAAGTGAGGCAGCTCGGGGAAATAAATCCATGCAGTGATGTTTTGAAACGAGACCAAATTACAGAAGAGGAAGTGGTGTAGTTCTTCAAATGCATAACCGTAGATAAATACCCAGGACCTGTTCAAGCGTATCCCGGATCGTTGTGAGAAGCGGGGGAAGACATTGTGAAGCCCCTAGCGGAGATATTCGTCTTATCCTCAGAGTTGTGATGAAGGGTCCCTGGACCCGAAACATTAACTCTATATTCTCTGCACAGACGTTGCCAGACCAGCTGAAATTTACCAGAGAATTTTTGTCTTGTTTCCGATGAAGTATTTGCAGTTCGTTCAAATTTTATTTGTATCATTGAGAACAACGGGTGACGTGATGAAGGGCTCGAAGACAAATAATGTTGCAATATTAATTTGAAAACGACAGCAAGGAAAAGGCAGGGAACTACAGCGCGGTGAGTTTGATGTCAGGAGTGCGTAAGTATTTGGAACAGATTCTCAGAAACAGGATTTACATGCAATTGTAACGGCAAGTACTGATTTTGGAGTTATCACGGCTTTGTCTATGATAAAATGTGTCTCACAAACTTGGTTGAAACTTTTCAAGACGTGACCAAGAACATCGATAAAGGGAAACCAGCATACATTGTCAAAGTGGACGCGAGTGAGGCCACAAAGGTTCTGCATGGTAGTCTGGTTAATAAGGTTAGATCGCAGCGTATCAGGGAGAGCTAGCCAATTCGAGAAAACAATTAGCTTGACAGCAGGCGGCAGAGTGTGGTTGGAGAGATTTGTGGTCCTAACTGATAACCTGTGACCGGCGGTGTGCCACAGGACCAGGCAGCTGGTGTTTGTTATCTTTATAAATGATTTGGATGAGAATATATGTACCATGGATAGTACCTTTGTAGACAAAACCAAAATTTTTTGTTAGAGTGGAAGGTGGCAGGGCCATTTCAAATTAAAAATGACATCTTGATCAATTGGATCAGTGGGCGATGTAATGGCAGATAGAGCTTTATGCAGATAAATACGAGGTATTGCATTTTGATGGACAAATGAGGGCAGAATTTAATAGTTAATTGTAGGGCCGTCGGGAGTGTTGTCGAGCAGACACACCTGGAGCAGAGTTAGAAAGTTGCTTGAAAGTGGACCAGCAGGTAGATCGGGATGTGAATAAGGCATTAGAAATTCTGACCTTCATCGGTCAGAGCATTGAGTATAGGAACTGGGACATCATGTTGTTGCTGTACAGGAGAATGATAAATCTACTTTGGGAGTATTGAGTACAGTTCATGTCACCCTTCTATCCGAAGGATGATATGAACTGGAAAGAGTACAAAATATTTAAAATGATGTCACGGAGTCTGGAAGTTTTGAGACATAAGAATAGGCTGGGATTTTGTTCCATTTGCGTAGGAGGCTGAGGGATGACCTCACAGACGTTTATAAAATCACGAGGTGCATGGATAGAATGAATATCCATGGTCTTTTCCCCAAGGTGGCGGATTCCAAAACCAGAGAGTATAAGTTTCAGGTGAGACTGAAGACATTTAAAAAGGAATTAAGGGGCAGTTGTTTCTCACAGAGGGTTCTGTTTGTATGTTGCGAAAGGTTAGAGGAAGTGGTCGTGGTGAGTCCAATTGCAGCATTTCAAAGATGATTGGATGGGTGCATGAATAGGAAAGTTTTAGACAGGCATGTGTGAAAAGCAGCAGTGTAGAACAAGTTCAGCTTCGGAAACCCAGTGAGGATGGGCGATTTTGGCCGAACGATGTGTTTGCATATTGCATGACTCTGAACATTTTAGACTCTGTAACACCTCTTTCATCACTAATTCTTCACTGCCCCGAATTTACTTCAGGTCAAATATCCTGTGTAAATGCTTTCAACAATCTGACTTTCAGAACTTCCTTTAATAGAGTATTTCTGATATGGATGTGATGCTGCAGACCACAGCAGGGAAGAAGCAAAATTGTATTCAACCACAATCTGCAACTTTTCTGCAAGGGATAATCTCTCAGTCTACCACGACAATCAAGCCGATCTGTGCTTCAGTGACGAGTGTGGGTGAGCATGCCTGGGTCAGAACTGTGTGTACCCACAACAGATGACAACTCGTTAAAGCTACGACACTTGACTGGTTACATTCCAAACAATATCAATTTGCTTCGCTGCACTTGACATGAAGAAACAGCAGAAGACAGTAAATACGACAAATACAATGGGCCCTGACACCATTCCTGCAATAGGACTGAAGGCTTTTGCTGCACAGCAAGCCGTGTTTCATTCCAGCTCCAACGCTGACATCTCCTTGGCATTGTATAAAACTATTCTTCTATGTCTTTCACGTAAGAGGAGAATAATTACAATCTGACCATTTACCATCCCCTCAGAACCATCACGAGTGTCAAATTGGTGAAACTTGTTTTGACAGAGCTGTCAAGCAACACAGAAATAACCTGCTCCCAGTGGTTTCCGATAGGTCGCCATGTGGAGATGGTGCTGTCGTGTGCATGCCACTTGATTACAAATCCAGACCTGGTTAATGGTCTGGCAGCTGGTGGAATTTAGAAGCAATTAATAAAAGATCGAGATCTAAAGTCTGGTGTCAGTAATAGTGACCCTGAGGCCAACGTCGTTCATAAAAAGTAAATTTGTTTCCCCAAAGTACTGTCAGGAATCAAATCTCCAGTGCTTTCCTGCCCTGGCCGAGAAGTGACTCCAGACCCACAGACTTATAATAAACTCTTCAATGGTCTCCGAAACGGCCATGAAAGACCGTAATTGTATCAAACAGCTCCGAGGACTGAAAGGATAAAACCGAATAAAACAAACGTCACTCGCCTCTGTTTTGGAAAAGGGAATGGGAAACACATTCTTGTCGACTCTGCAGAGACCTCCTTCCTAGAATTTGAGAACTTGTGACAATGTTGACAGAGCTTTCCCACAGACTGTACAGAAACTTCAGGAAAGGTATAGGCCGTTCAACACATTGGGTCTTCCCCATTCTCGTTCATGGCCGAACATCTCCTGAATATACTTTTCATCCACAATGTACATATCTCTTAATCTGACTGACCTTGGAAAAATATAAAATTGGAACTGTAGTGGGCCCTGTGTCCGTTGACGTTTCTATCGAATGCAATACAATGATGGCTGACCCATTATTTCCACACCGATACCCTGCTCTCTCTCTCACCTTATGTGGGCGATAATTGCCGAGGTTCACCAGTCACTGAATGCAGACATTTGTTGTCATCTCAATGCAGAACGGACTGCCTGTACTTAATACTGTCACCATGTGTTTTAGACTTCCCAGTCAGGGGAATTATCATTCCTGCTTCCAATCCCTCTCGCCCTGACAGACTTATATATATTTAACTGAGATCACCACTCATTTGCCTAAACCACATGTCCCAAACTTTGCTCCCAAAACACGCTTGTTATCCTAGAGATCAGACAGGTCATCCTTCGCTGCACTCACTGAACGTCAAGTTTTCCTTCATTAACTAAGGAGATTAAAACTGCATACTATACTGCACAATGTTCGACATGGGGGCTCACTCAGGCCCTGTACAGCTACTTACTCCTGTACTTAAGTCCCGTTACGATGAGGGTCAACAGACCATTTATGTTCCAAAGTACATTCTGTTCCCGCAATATTGCTTTCAGTGACTGGTGTGCAGGGAGATCCAGATCGTTTTCAATGTTCCCGCTACTCACTTGGTGCGTGCATGTTCACTGGTCACCATGACAATGCTATTCCCACGATTGACTTCTGGTTTCAGAACTCATTGCCATGAATGGACCTTGGCGAACTACACAGAAGGAAAGAAAAAATGAGCACCGGTCCCTTTATAGATCAACGTTTTACAAAAAATCCATTTTCAAATGGTAGGCTGCCGTACTCAATTTCCGCCGAAGTGCCCAATGTCACATCGACCTCCATTGATCTCCATCTGCCACAAATTTGGTCGTGGGATGAAGCCTTTTTTAAGCCATTCTCAGTGGTGTCTGGCACCTCTGAAACAGCAGACCCATGTTCTCTCTGGAGACCCGAAGCTAGTGAGGAATGTCTAACTATTTCAGAATTCAGGTATTCAGACTGCTGACAGGATTGTGAACAGTATAACGTTGAGTGTAGGGTCACATAGTAACTGCACATTAGTGTGTTCAAAGTTCAGAACTCTGCCAATTGACATGAGGTCTCTGCACAAGCACGTTAACTGTCGGGAATGGAACATCCTCGGGAAAATATGGAATTTCTTAACTTATCAATGGCTGCTTCAGACATAATGAGTGTGCGTTCATAAGCATCAAATTTCAACTGCTTATTCTCGCAGAGATCGACATATTAAAGACATAATTAATGCATTCAGTCTTCATGGCAACATCATGCCAGGGTTAAATGTTGCGAAGTTCCTTTGCTCTGTCTTGGTTCATGTCGATAATTATTTATCAAGCAGATTCAGTGTGTATGCATATATTACTGACTCAACAGAAAACTACCATCAAGTCAGATACATTTTCACTGATAATTTAAATACTTTGCTTGGAGGACCACACATAATTTGCAATTATAATTACTTACTATCCCGTATGGATTCTGTTCGTGACTTCTCACCAAGGACATCCAGGTCCTTTTCCACAACAGCACTTCCTGACCTCTCACCATTTAATAAACATAAATGCGAATGATTACATTTGTTGTTTACATATTAACCATTTTTATATCTTGCGAACAGCTATTGCCCAAACACTGGTCCTTCTGAAAACCCACAAGTCTTCTGTCCAGAGAAATCAACACTACTCTCTTCATTCTATCCATTATCCAATTTTTGATTCATATGTGATATTTTCCACCCCTACATGCCTTAGAAAAACAATCAGTAATCGTTCACCAGCTCTATTACCACCTCTTCAATACACTGGCATGTCGTCATCAGATGCAGGAAATTATCAAGCTTCAATTCAATTCGATTTTGAAAAACGAGCTCTTCATTAATTCTAACTTTCTGAAGTTCCTCATTTTCACCAGTCCCCAGTCCCCTAGTATTTCTGGAAGTTAGATTATGCACCTTCCTCGGGGGATATAGAACCAAGGTATTCCTCTCAGTGGGCAGATGGCTTCTGTCAACTCGTGAATACATCCACGAGTATTGCTGCCTCGAAAGTTTCAGAATCAATCCATTTCACTTCATGATGAGTGTCAGCACAGTCTTGTCCCTGGTGTGAGACTGGAGGTGTTACTGAAGAACGGGACACAGTTCTGTGACAACCTCATGTTTTACAGAAGCTGGCTTCACACTTTGCACCTGAAATTGAAAAATATTCATGGAAATCTGTGAGGGAAGGTGCAGTGGCCTGCACCTTCCTGTGTAAGAACTTCCCTTCCGTATAGACTCAGGTCCAGCTGTTTACCATGGACCCAGGTACACTGGAAATGTAGTATCCAGAGTGGGGTGACCAGACCCTGGGGTTTCCCTGAATGAACGCAGCAATTGACAACATAAAGACGAGAAATGCGACCAATGAACTTCCTCTTAATTTACAATGAAAGGAGCAAGTCAAATATTCCCTCACATGATGCACCCATTCAGTGTTCAAAATACCGACCTCTCCTCACTTTCACTTTCTGCCGGAGAGAGCCTTTAGGTCTTTGCAGGGCCCCACAATAACTGTTCGTTTTTCCAAAGTAGCAGTTGACAATGTAAAATCGCATTTCTCTGTATCTAAGCAACGGCAACACTAGTATTGCCAATGCTGTTTATCACCACGTTCAGGGAAGATAGATAGAGGGAGGATAACTCAATTTGAATAGGGATATACCTAAATAAACGTGATCTTCAGGAATATGGGAAAAGGGGAAATGTTAGAATAAGGTCCAACACTTTCAAGCGCTGGAGAATTTTACTTCCGATCTCCCAGCATCCACAGTTCCTTTGTTTATTTAATTTTTCATGTTGTTGTTTCGCGGATTTCAGCATCACTGTCAATGGGAGCATTTGGGTTTCTTCCTAATTGCCCTTGACTTCTGGTCATTTATCAAAACGATATGCAGCCAATCACATTCCGCTGGGTCCTCAGTCAAACTTAGTCCATACTGTGCAATAATGTTTAGTTCTTTGACCAAAGGCTATCAGTTAAATAATAAAAGAAACTCTGATGGTTTATGGTTACCATGAGTGAACTTTGGATTCATTCCAATTTTGTTTTTTGAATTAAAGTTCTCTCATCCGCTGTGGTAGGATTCGAATCAATGACTTTAGAGTCATAACCTGTGCCTCGCAAATACCTGTCCATTGACATTATTACTCTCATGCAGAGCCCCGATTGTGAAATAACTGAAGAGGCAAGAACAACACTCTGGTCAAAATATTTGTAACTGGAAGAGTGGCCAGAATAGAACTGAAGCAGTAATGTGTGATTGTAATAAAGGGACATATAACGGTTAATTCAACAACAGTACTCTGTCAGAGCTGAAGATTGGGGATATTGTAGAGGTGGGTATGGGCGCATTTGACAAGAGTGAGTAGACGGCGACATAGAACAGTTCAGGTAAAAGGGAGACTCAAGTTTCTGAACAGGCTTATTCATTCTTAATTTTTTATGAGTGAGAACCCTGAAATTCATAGAAATGAGGTGAGGGTTTTGATGGAAACTGAAGATAACAGTAGAATATTCCAGAAATACTCGTGAACTGGGGGTCTGGTGAAATTGAGGAACTTCAGGAAATTATGATTAACGAAGATATGCTTTTCAAAATCGAATTCATTTGAAGCTTGGTAATTTGGTGCAACTGATGACTACGAGCCAGATTATTGAGGAGGTGGGAAGAGAGCTGGCCAAAGAATTACTGATTATTCTTCAAAGCTGGTAAAATTCTGGAAATGATCCTGCAGCCCTGACCGCAGCTATTCTAAATCTAAATATTTAAAACAGGACGGAGAGTTAAAACAGAAATCTGGGACCTACATTGTCCGTAACAAAAAGGGCAGATATTCGCGTTTTCTTTGGATCATTACTTAATGGACAACATATTGTAGAAATATTGGATTTGACAGCGGACTACGCTGAGCTAGAGGAGCGTTAATTATGGAATAGTCGAAATAGCAATGTACTTCACCATCGTCGATAAAATTGACAGAGATAGACTTACCTGGAACACTAACAATAACAAGGATGAGATAACAACCTGCCTGATTAATCATCAGTACAGCTTCTGTTTACAACTCTAAACATGACCATTGCTGAAAAAGCCAGAAGAGGTCCAACAATAAACTCCGATCCATTGTTGGGAAAAAAAACAGTCGAATGTTCTCAGATTCGGTTCATTGTTGGAACATTACAATCGACTGTTCTCAGATTCTGATCCATTGTCGAAACATTCCAGTCTAATGTTCTCAGCTTCCGATCTAGTGTTGGGACATTCCACATCATGTCCTCAGATTCTGAGTCGTTGATGGAACATTGCAATCAAATATTCTCAGATTCTGATCCGTTGTTGAAACATTTCAGTCTATTGTTCTGAGAATCTCTTCCTCTCCCTGTCTCTATTGATGCTGAACACAATCATGTTCATGATGACACTGCCCGTGGTATAATGGGATAACATGTTGAAGGAAGCCCCTGAGTAATAGAAGAGGAAACCCTGCAGTCACACAGTTAGGATCGGTGGAGACTGAGAGCAATCACAGTCACTGAACAAAGAGCTCAAGTTAACTCCTTTCACTAATACTCTCAAGTGTCACAATAATGGTTAGCCTGAGTGGGATGTTGGCATCGCTGACTATTGGGTTAATGGCACATCTCCAATCGTAAAGCTGGAGGTGAGAGAGACAGATGACGATTTCCATTCACAAGCTTGATGATTCGACTGTGTTTTGGAAGGGTAGGAATTCGACTCCCGAAGCCATCTACATCTGATCACCAGGCCTGCTGCATCATTTTGTTTTTTCTATTTATGTTTAACTTCAACGTTCATTTGAACATCATTTAACGGCTTCAGTGGGCAGAGGCCTTTTTTGAGAAGTTCCCACAGTATCATAGGCGGTTTGGGTTTGGAACGTTCCGTGTAGGCATGTGGCCACGTCCTGGTGAGTGTTGATCTGCTTCAGTGGAGTGATGATTAAGTTCTCATAGCACCAGGATTCTGAGTTTTACCTTTCGTCACTTATTTATTGTGTCTCAGCAGAGTTAGAAGGCAGTAAATTACTCATAACTTCTTCCTTCTGTATGAAATTTCTCTCAGAATAGTCTATTAATGTTACTTCCTCCTGGATTGGAGAACTGCAAGTCAGACAATCTGTTTGTGTGTGTTTATGGTATGTTACCATATTGGAGCATTTACTAGTTCAATAAACGATCATTCTGTTAAATCTTCCAATAGAATTAAGTTTTTTCAAGTTCGTCTCACTGTTGTTATGTTTAATCTACAGTATTTGAATACACTGTGTTTTTCTTACTGTACAATGTTTTGAAAAAATCGTATTGTTTCTGAAACTCATCAACTCGCATCTACCTTGAAACTAAAAAAAAACGTTCGTGTCGAATCTACCTTCTCCATTTATTTTGAAGGAGGCTTCTGTGGTCCATAACCAGAGAGGCAGATCGTAATGTTTTAATTGGATAATTCTTTAATTTACAGCACCTGTAGAAATATGGGATTTGAGAGCGGAATGGGACGAGCTGGAGGAGTGACAGTTATTAAAGGAATTTTATCAGATACACAATCTAGCTAACCGACCCAACCCGGACACATATAAGCCCTGAAGAATTATCTGTTCAGCATGGAACACTGTGTAGACCAGGCTCAAGACAAGCCAGCAAACTGTCACGGATGGAAGACTGTGCAGAGCTCACAATTCCACGAGTTATCTGTCCTACATGGGGAGCATAAACATAGATGAAACGGTCTATCCAGCATGGGGAGATTTGTGGGTGCCATAACTGCCTTGCTCTATAAACACGGACAAGGTACCTGTTCAGTATGGGGAGCTGAGCAGTGAACAGGACTTCATTTTGCAGTCGCAGCGAGATCGGTGCGAGCGAGGAGCGGGGGACTGCCAGGAGGGTAAATTAACTGCTATATTTGCTATAGTGTGCTGAACCCAACACAGTGAATGTCTGGTATCTCCCACCCACTCTCCATCTCTCACCGTAAAGACTGTGATGTTCTGATAAATTAATTTTTTTGTATTTCAGTTTTATAGCGTGATTGGTAAGAAAAATTACTTTATTCCCCTTTTTCATTGATCTATTAGTTAACTATTTGAAAAAGGGCATAACCAGTAAGTATTAGAAATCAATTAGCTCATAACTGCATATACGTTAATACATTAATTCATTAAGTAGATCTGGCTGGGCAGGTGATGTGCTGTAGTTGTATGATGTGGGAACTGGATGATCCCAGTGCGAACGACAGAGACCATATTAGCAGAAAATGTTGATTGTTGGAGGAATTTCGTCTCTGATTTGATGATATGGAATCTGTGCTTCAAATACTGCAGCACATCCAGATGGCGGAAAGTTACCTGGACGCTTTGGTTCAGGAGGCAGTCACACCTAGTAGATTAAGTAGTTCAAATTCAGTTCGTGACCAGGGAGAATAGGGTGTTATTGCAAGTGAGGCAGGTAGGGGGCTCTTGAGGTCAGGAATGGAGGACCTTATCCAACTTGTACGAGATGCATGCTCCCTGTATTGTTGAGGAAAAGGGCTGTGGGAGGATGAACGAGCTGAGCACGTCATCATGGTGCAGGAGGCCATTCAAGAGTGGGGAGCTAAAAAAGAAACACGCAGCAAGTTATAGGGATTCTATAAGGAAGGGGAGATATAACATACTTTACAAGCAGGATCATGTGTCTCGCATGGTGTGTTGTCTGCCCGGTGCCATGAAGTAGAACATCTCTGATCAACTGGAAAGGATATTGGCAGGGGAGCGGGAGAATACAGTCTTTTGTCCACGTTGAGACTGACATTACAGGCAAGACCAGGAAGGAGGAACTGTTTGGGAATTATGAAGCACTAGGTACGAAATTAAGGATCAGGTCCTCGAGGGTTAAAATCTCAGGAGTAAGGCACGAGGCGCGTGCAAATTGCTTTAGGAGTAAGAATATTATGGGAGTAAACCCATGGCTCAGGGAATGCTGTGAGAAACTTGGATAAGGTCACTTTAGCTGAATGCTTGAAGTAAGGTCGATCAGTTAATGGTGCAATTTATCGCGAATGATTATTATTGAGGAGGCATTACGGAGACATGGTGGCAGGATGGTCATGACTGTGTGACAAAAGCTGGTCCTTCTTCTAAACGTTGTTCGTTTTCTCGAGGATATTTCATCGTTTGTTGTTTTTTTTGTTCAGAGTGGTTGTAAACGGCTCCCGGCTCCAATTAGCCGAGTTTCATACAGAGATGAATAGTGATTTGACAGTACTTTTGTTTATATGTAAACAGATGAGACTTCAGGCGAAAGTGATCATGTTTTAGAAGTGACCTGCATAATGAAATGGGAGTGCTCAGGTTTCCAGCTGAGCAGCTCATCCAGAAACAATTAAAGAGTTCAGTAGTGGAATGTGTGAAGAAAGGCCGCTCCACGCTCTCTCCTTCTGCCCTTTTAACTTCAACCTGTTAACATTTATTCAATTTTCACTACAGTTAGAAGGGGTTTCTTATTAGGACTGTTGTGTATATTCGCAAGAGCATAATTAAGTCTAGTTTGTATAGACTGAGTCCTGTCAGGTTTTTTTATTCTGTTCTTTTGTTTAATTGTGCAATTTTGTGAATAAATTTTGGCAGCTTTAAAACCTGGTAGTCCACCCAGCTAACTTCTTTTGGGTCATTTTCACAATGCATTTACCAAAATAATTTGAAAATTTATCGTCTTGGTTGTCTGCTTCAGAATGTGTTGAGTGTTTAACTTAGCCCGTAACAACTGGGAGTTAAATATCCAATGGCATCAGACTACAGCAAAGAACAGACTGGAAGGTATGGGAGCTGGTGTCGCTCTGATATACAAGTGCGAAATCAGGGCGTTGCTGGAAGATGATATAACTTCTATGGAGAATAAGATTTAATCCATTTCGTTCGAAATTAGAACATTTAAGAAGAATTTAAAAACTGGTAGGTGTAATCTATCATCCACTATAGGCAATGTGTTAGCATGCACAGAGGGCTGGTTGTCGAACAGGAAACAAAGAATAAATGATAATCAGTAACTCGCGGTGCGCCTCAGTGCTCAGTGTGGAATTCACCATTATTCACAATTTATATAGGTGTTTTAACGTTGGAGGTCACATGCACTGTGTAAAGTTTGGGGATGACTCTATAATGAGTGGCAGATTTAAGTGTGCAGAGACTGTGAAACTTTGTAGTGGAACATAGATACTTTGTATGAGTGGCAAAGATCTGGCATGGAATTTGATGCCCCAAAAGTAGTTAACGTTAGTTCAGCGAACGTATCCAAAGCGAAGATAGATTTTTTTAAACAGTAAACGAATTACGAACACAGTGAAAGTGCGATTAATTGGAGCTGAGTCCACGAAATGATTAACCATGAACTTATTGAATGGCGGAGCAGACTCGAAGATGCAGATGGCCTACTCCTCCACCTAGGTCTTATGTAGTTATGAACACCGATTAATTGATCTCTAGATCAGGAGCAGTTATCCTCCCTGGGTGCTGAGCGGTGTACACCATCCCAGTGCATTGCTCAGTAACAACGTGTTAGATCACTGACCATGCAGCCAATGTTGGAAGTGACAGGATGTTTAGCTACCATCCATTTACAGCTCCAAATGCCCAGTCTGCTATGACAATGGGTGCTGTCGGTGTGAAAATCACTGCCAGAGAGAGACGGTGGTACTATCAGTTGAAATAACAACAAATGGGAGGCATCTATGATATATGGATAGGGGGAGATTGAGCGACACTATCATGGAAAGATATGTTTTAAGAATGTTGAAATGTTGAAATGCAGACGTGTCGATAGCATCCGGTAGTATGAACCGGTATTTCTAGGAATGTGGTTGAACAGGTTACTGGTGTGATGTCAGATGATGGAGAGATTTCAATGAGCATTTGTTCTGCAGCTTTGTAACTGGGGGTGGGGACAGCAAACAATTCGACTCATTGGACTGACTCTAAGAATAACTTGTGACAGTGCCATTTTCATTGATAATATCAAAGGGATCATCTGCACGAGGCTGACCTAGTTTCCTGGTCTTACCTTATCGAACTCACCTCATTAACTAACTACTCCATCCGATAGTGAACCTCTAATTCAATGCCAACCCAATTCCCCCAGCCACCATGGCTGAATAGACTCACCATCGGACGGATGCCCCTGAATATTCTGTGATCCGTGGCACTAGTGTCATCTTTGAAAGATCTATGGGCACATGGTTGAAATTTCTCAGTTCAGACGGGCGCTGCACAGTTTAGCCCGAGCATGGCAGATAAGGGACAATTACATCACGATTGATTGATAGTGGCACGGACGTTCTGATGGATGGGATTTTACTGAGGGGGACCATTCTCCTTTCAGACAGGGCAACAACACCAGTCTCATCGAACATGGTCTGAGATCACTACCCTGGTCAGTGCACTATCTGCGGTCTGAAGAAATGTCCAACAATACAGGATAAGCATCAGTAACCTTCCCCACTCTGTCAGGATAAATGTCACCGTATTCCCGCTGCACCCTCACAATCACTGCATATCTGTAACAGCACCTAACCCGAAACAAGATTCATGCTCCACCACTCTCACGATTGCATCCAGGACCTTCCTCTGTCTCTCTCTCTCGTTCCTCCATTATATTCTCCACACTATTAACATGCCATGGATCTAGACTCTGGACTGACTCCCTCTGGACACCTCATTATTTCCATCCACAGCCCACCTACTCTAGCACTAACAGCAGGCACACTCAATCCCACCTTCACTTGCTTTCTCCCATTACAGGCGAAACACCCTGGAATAGGACAGAAAGGTCAAGCCAGGTATCCGTTCCCTGACACCACATTGTCTCACCACCTCCATGGGGGCTCCCTTCTGCACTTACTCCTTTAAACAGCTCAGTTACTGAAACTAATCTGTGTATGTATCCAAACATTTTCAATAATCTCAGCTCATATACCTCCAGGGACCTCTGCTGCTGAACCCCGTCCAGAATAGTACAGATTGTTTTATATTTTCTTTTAATGTCCTTCGTACAAAACCCCATCTTAGCTCACAGCCCCATTCAAACTGACAGCATGTGTGCAGACACAGACACACACACACATAACCGTGCACATACGGACACAAGCACACTCAGACAAACAGATACACCCTCACACATAAACACACTCACACAAACGCAGAAAGACACACACAGTCACACGCCCTCACACAGCAACACACACACACAAACAGGTGCACAGACAGACACATTTCAACACACACAGAGACAAAAACACAGGCTTGCACACACAGACACACAGTAGGCTGATCGAACCAGGGTTGCAAATATACCATATTCTCAGGAAATGTAATGAATGTTTGGCCATTCTGTACCTCATTATGTTTTTTAATGCTGAACATTAACGTGGTCAATGATAGAAAATCCCTGAGACTGGCCCAATAGTGGTAGTAATATATCAGGAACAATATTGGTCAGTATCGGAAGAAGCTGTTGTGCACTCCCAAAGATATTATTTGGAAAACCAAACAGCCGTGCAATGTCAGATATTCTCATAATATGGTGTTTTCTCAGAGGGAGGGAAAAAAAATCTGCCGCTCATGCAGTCGTGTGGGGAGGCCAACGGAGGATAGTGTTGTACGAATCTAATCACAACACGGACAGACAGAGAGCGAGCAGTTGGGCGACATTCAATCCAATTTCAATGCATTTATTCCGAAACAAGATTGCACAGAAATGCAGACAGAGGCTACACGAACATAGATACTGATACTAATACACATAACATGTGTAAACACAGATACAAACACATATATGGACACTTTCACAGAAACGTTTAAACACATCATTCCCCGGACCCCAACACAGGCCATTTCATTCAGCCCCTTAAATCTGCTCAGGACAAGTTGGAGACCACTTGCTCCTGGTACCTGATGCATACAAATAGAGGAGACCACTCAGACACTGCAGGCAGTCGACATTTGTTTGATGAGGATTGGAATACTGTATTATGAAAAGAGTGGGTGTTCCTGTGAAGCATGCACCTTATCTCCTTTAGCGAGTTCTGAGAAGATTTGTAGCTAATGTTGAAGCTTTGGATGTCGGTTTGCTCGCTGAGCTGCAAGGTTGATTTACACACGTTTCAGTACACAACTAGGTAACATCTTCAGTCGGCATCAGGTGAAGCAATGCTGAAAATTCCTGCATTCTGTTTATATGTTTGTGCTCCTTTGGGGCAATGATGTCATTTCCTGTGGTGAAGTCACTTCCTGTTCCTTTTCTCAGGGCATGGGAAATGCGGTCTAACTAAATGTCTAACTAAATGTGTCTAACTAAATGTGTTCGGTTTGGGATGCTCTGCTTCTACGAATTCTCTTGCGTGTCTTTGTTTGGCTTGTGCTAGAATGGATGTGTTGTCCCAGTCGAAGTGGTGTTCTTCCTCATCCGTATTTAAGGATATGAGCGAGAGTGGGTCATGTCATTTTGTGGCTAGTTGGTTGTTCATGTATCCTGCCTGTTTGTCCAGTGTAGTGTTTATTACAATCCTTGCAAGGCATTTTGTAAATGACATTGCTTTTACTCGTTGTCTGTAAAAGGTCTTTCAAGTTCATTAGCTGTTGTTTTCGTGTATTGGTGGTTTTGTGGGCTACCACGATGCCAAGGGTTCTGTGTAGGCTGGTTGTCATTTCCGAGATGTCTTTGATGTCGGGGAGAGTGGTTAGGGATTCTGAAGGTGTTTTGTCTGCTTGTTTGGGTTTGTTCCCGAGAAATGGGCAGACCGTGTTCATTGGGTACCCACTCCTTTTGAATATACACCGTATAGGTGATATTTCTCTGCTCTGCGTAGTTCCTGCAGTGTCTGTTGGAATAATGTTTTTATACAGCGTCGTTTGAGAGTGTTGGAATGACTGCTTCTGTTTTTCAATATTTGGTCCGCATGTGTTGTTTTCTTGAAGACGCTGAAGACAATCCGTCGATCTCTTAGCACCAAACCCAAACAAGCCGACAGAACACCGCCAGAAACCCTAACCACTCACTCCGACAACAAAGACATCTCGGAAATGACTACCAGACTACTCAGACCCCTTGACCTCATGGTAGCACACAAACCCAACAACACACTAAAATAGCAGCTAATGACCTTGAAAGACCCTATTCAGACAACGAGTAAAACTAATGCCATTTACAAAATACCGTGCAAGGACCATAACAAACACTACATTGGACAAAGAGGTGGAAGGCTAGAACACCACAAATCAAAAAAAATACATGACCCACTCTCACTATTATCCTCACATACGGATGAGGAAGGACACCACTTCTACTGGGACAACACAACGATCCTAGGACAAGCCAATAAAAGACACGCACGACAATTGGTAGAATCATGGCAGTCCAACCTGAACTCTATCAACAAACACATCGAGTTAGAACTCAGCTAGCAGCACCTGAGAAAAGAAAGAGGAAGTGACTTCACCACAGGAAATAACATCAATCCAGGAAATGAAACCACCAACACAAAGAAACTCAAACATATAAACAGAAAGCAGGAATTTTTAGCATTGCTCTGCCTGAGGCCCACTGAAGATGTTACCTAGTACGGTAATGAAACGTCTGGAAATGAATCTTGCAACTCAGCGAACAAATCAACATCCAAAACCTGCTCTCTGTTTACAGAAGTTCCCATCACCACTTATTAACCACATTGCAGACCCCGATTCGCAGTGAGTACTGCGCCCATACCGTACCCAGACATTGTTCACAAAATCTACTGGTCTCCGACTGCGACGTTCGTTCACTGACCGTCCATGAAAATAACGACGAACCTTACAATAACAGAATGAAAAAACATAAGAATCAAGAGCAGGTCATTCAGTCCCTCTAGTCTGCCTGTCCCTCCAATGAGATCATGGTTGATCTGCTTTTGGCCCCAACTCCTGGAGTGCCTGAGATGTCAAACATCTTTTGATCTCTGTCTTCCAAACATCTGTGACCTATCTCGTCTAACTCTCTGGGATACATAAGTTCCGACGGTCACTCCCCTCTGTGAGAAGGAAACACTCTCCACACATACACTGTGATCTACTGATAGCAACAAAATATATGAACGGAAGGCTGCTATCAAGACAGACCTTCACTGAAGATGGCATCAAGGAACCCAAAGAAAATCGAACTTCATGAGAATCAGAAGGAATCTCCCCACTGGTTGAAGTGGTTAAGAGCACGAAAGAGATACTTTTGCTTTGTAGACATCTACTATCTGAGTCCCGGGACATCTCTGTCGGTGATCCTCAGGGTAGATTTCTCAGCACAAATGTCTTCAGCTGCTTTAACAATATATTTCCCCCACCATAAGTGAGGAAGTGGGGATGATCACTGAAGATTACAATGTTCATAACAACGTGATCCCCTCAGCTGATAACCCTGTCGGTGCCCATGTGAACCAAAGCCCCGACACAATTCAGACTTGCCCTGTTTAAGTGTCGTATTTCACAGGTAACAACACTGACTGACACGAATCATTTCCACAGTAAAAGTAGGAGCTCATTCAGCATCTCAAGGTTGATTCATAAGAATATGGGGAAGCCATTCAGACCAACGAAACTATCAGATAAGGAGATGGATAGCCGACTCACACCCTCCTGCCTATTAATCAAGAAGTGAAAGCGCCTCGTCAAAATATTGAGCTGTTTAACAGGAAGCAGAAGTCATCCAATCAGGTCATTGAGCTTCTTCCATGAGATCAGGAGGCAGCCATTCAGGCCCTCAAACCCCTCAAATAGACTGGTGATATCGACGCCCCGAACGTGACAAACCAATGAAGCAGAGACTGTACGGATAGACTGCTTCATATTGTTCGTCCTGGCCCCATTGTTTATGGCACACACGTGTTACATTAACATTATTTGCTAATGGAGTGGAGGGACGGATGGCTTGTGCCAAGTCTCAAGGAGGCATCTTCCACCTCTGAGAAAACAGGCTAGTGTTCTCTGTGGAGATCAAAAGCTGCTGGGACTTGCTAACTCTTTCAGGAGTAAGGTAGTGTAGCTGTTAAAAATTTTGTGAACATTGTGGAGCCACACAAAAACTACACGTTGAGGCAATGGCAGTACATTCATTGTCTGGAGTTCTCTCCCAACCTACATGAGACGCCACAATGCTACGTAAACTGTCAGGATACGCATATCATAGGGAAAATGCAATTTCTCACTGTATCGATGTCTTCCACTGGATATAATGGGTGTTAGTACATAATCATGGAGTTTCAATACAATCACCTCTTATTCTCTCAGTGCTACAGAGTAAATACTCATTTCCTACACAATCTCCTCATGGTATCATATCCCAGAGATTAGTCGAGTGAAATGCCTTTACTGTCTCTGTGACATGAAGATTATTGCTTATAAAGTAGAGAACGTCTGTCCACAATGCCCAAGTACTGCCGCAAGAACACCCTAAAATGCAGGAAGGTGTATTTACTCCTACGCCTGATTGTTTTTATAATGAAGGATAGCACTTCATTTACTATCCTGATTAATTGATGCTCAAATGAATTCTGGAGTTGACTTATGACCAACGACACGCAGGTCCTATTGGCCAAAAGCACTTCCAAACTCTCTCCTTCTTATAAATACAAAATGAAAAAGACTATTTGTTGTTCACATTCAAATCATATCTTTGTGTTGCGAGTTGCATTGTTCCAAACAGTGATGCTTGTGATATCTAATGAATAATGGCCTTCAGTTCAGAACAGGACCCTACTCTCTGCATTCTCTCCATCATCCAATTCTCAATGTATTTAGTTTGTATCCCCTTACCCAATCTCTGTTACATTATTCACTGAGCTGTTTGCAACCGTGTCAAAAATGTTCGTAAAAGTCGCATGCACTATTTCTATGATCGTCATTTTTCGAATGTCGCTGTCACGGAGACAAGTGGAGTTTGTCAACTCCATGTTTATCAAAGATAATTTCCCTGTCCGGAATCTGGGCTGGCTCTGCTAAACCATATCATTATTCCCCTAGGATCTTGTTATCATAAAGTTAAAAAATGCAGATATACACCAGTTGATGTGGTGTATATGGATCACACCAAGGCGTTTGATAAGCTTCCTTACAGTGGGCTACCGTACAAAATGCAGTGGATTGGGATTGTGGAAGTCATAGCAGTTTGAATCAGTAATTGGCTTGCTGAAAAAAAGAGAGGGTTACAGTTGATTGAACATGTTCATCTTGGTGTCCAGTTACTAGCGGCGTACTGCAAGGGTCGGTGTTGGATCCACTGTTGTTAGTCATTTTTATAAAGGACTTGGATGAGGGCTAAGAAGGGTGGGTTGGTAAATTTGCGGACGACACTAAGGTGGGTGGTGTTGTGGATAGGGACGAAGGATGTTGTAGTTTGCAGAGAGACATAGATAGGATGCAGAGCTGGGCTGAGAGCTGGCAAATAGAGTTTAATATGGAAAGGTGTGGGGTGATACACTTTGGCTGGAGTAATCGGAATGCAAAGTACTGGGCTAATGGTAGGATTCTTGGGAGTGCAGATGAGCAGAGAGATCTCGGAGTCCATATACACAGACCCCTGAAAGTTGCTACCGAGATTGACAGGGTTGTTAAGAAGGCACACAGTATTTTGGCCTTTATTAAGAGAGGGATTGAGTTCCGGAACCAGGAGGTTATGCGGCAGCTTTTCAAAGCTCTGGTACGGCCACACCTGAGGTATTGTGTCCAGTTCTGGTCACCGCAGTTTAAGAAGGATGTGGAAGCTTTGGAAAGGGTGTAGAGGACATTTCCAAACATGTTGCCTGGTATGAAATGAATGTCTTACGAGGAAAGGCTGAGTGCCTTGAGGCTGTTATCGTTAGAGAGATGAAGGTTGAGAGGTGACTTAATAGAGGCATAAAAGATCATCAGAGCGTTCGATCGTTGGACAGGGAGGGCATTTTTCCAACTATGGATATGGCAAACACGAGGAGACACAACTTTCAAGCGAGGGGAGATAGGTATAAGAAATATGTCAGTGATAGTTTCTTTACTCAGAGTCGTTCGGGTATGGAATGCTTTGCTGGCATCGTTAATAGATGCAGCAAGTTTAACTGCATTTCAGTCGTGATTGGACAGGAAAATCGACGTACGTGGAATAGTGTAGGTGGAACGGGCTTCAGATTAGTATGGCAGGTCTGCCCAATGTCGAGGGACGACGTTCCTGTACTGCGCTGTAATGTTCTATTTTCTATGTTCTATAACTGACAAAGTTATAAATTTGTTTGATATCTGTTTAATCTCTTTTTGCCGTCATAGTATCTACTTTCCAGTCTGCAGGATCCTTTCCATCATCTCAACAGTTTGGATGAACTTTGACGTCACTCAGAATTAAGGAGTTGACAGGGAAGCCACTGACCTATCGTGACTCTACCGGCTCCCAAAAAACTAATCCAGCAAGCTCAATTCTCCAACCCTATCTCTGTAGCCCTCAAAGGCATCTCACATCACCTCCAGCAGTTTATCAACTTACAAATCAATGCGTTTTTCCAATATTTCAATTTTAACTTCTGATTTCTTTATGTTCCTCACTTTCATCAGTCAACCTGTTCTCCCATATTTCCAAGAGATGTTCTAATGCTGCCTCTATGGAGACTGAACGCACCAGGAAAAGATGGCGTCTGTCACCTCATGAAGCAGAATCCAAATAATTGATGGGCAATTTCATTACAGTCCTTACCCTGGTCTGAAACAGCAGGTTATGCTGAAGGTGGTTACACAACTGTGTCCTCCTCATTTTTGAAATAAACTGGCTTCACACTTTGCACCTGGAAAAGATAAAACATTGGGAAATATTTGTGGAAATCTCAGAAATGCTATTTCCGTGTCCTGCTCCTCCCTGTGCAGTCTCTGCAGACCCAAATACATTGTAAAAACTATTGCTGTACCTTCTGCAGAGTAGGACGCCAGACCAACAGGGCTCCCTGAATGAATGCAGCGGCTGACAACACAAATCCGAGAAAACCATGCAGATGCTCTCCATTGACAATCCAGTGACATGAATAAGTCCAATCCCTGTCGTGATGGCACTCCGACGCAGTGTTGATAAAACATACCTCTCCTCAGTTTCAATTCCTGACTGACAAGCCGTTACATCTCTGCACAGTCCCAGTGACGAGAAATATGAATTGTTCTGCTCTCC
Organism: Chiloscyllium punctatum; assembly: GCF_047496795.1. Classification (NCBI taxonomy): domain Eukaryota; kingdom Metazoa; phylum Chordata; class Chondrichthyes; order Orectolobiformes; family Hemiscylliidae; genus Chiloscyllium; species Chiloscyllium punctatum. The sequence goes on from NC_092789.1 coordinate 41,754,964, forward strand.
ATGGAAGTAGCTTACAATGTAACTGCACAATTTTGTGTACCTCAGGATAATAGCGACACTGCTTTTGCCAGTGATGAAGGTGCGGAGTTGATGGTCAGCGGTATTAACTCCAAACAATAACTTCAGTGACCCAGATAATGACCCACACCCAGTCTTCAATCCAGCCACAGCAGATGCTGGAATTTAAATTCAATAGAATATTGTCGAAACTAAAAGCATGTGGCTCACTCGTGTCCTTCAGGGAAGGAAATTTGCTAACTTCACTGGTCTGGCCTACATGTGACAGCAGACCCTCAGCAATGGCAGACTCTCAAATACCCTTAGAAATGGACACGCCAGCCATTTCATGATATCACTACAAGGTTTCAAAGAAATGAAAGCAGACAGACGTAAGGACTGGCAGCCTACAGCAGGTCGAAGTGCAGTGGTTCAAAAGTCAGTTCCCCAACACCTTCTCAAGAGCAACGAGGAATGAGAAATAAATGCTGGACCAGCCAACAACACCCATGTTCAATTAATAAAAAAAGAAGATGATCACACTCAAAGAGCGATAGAGAGGACAGAATTCACTTGAATTATGGTCTCGGTTATATGCGTACATATGCGTCATACTCAGGTTTACAGGAAAAGGTGAAAAATCAATAAGATTGTTCCCACGTTAGTATTTCCATCCCAGCTGGTTTTCAACAATCCATTCGTTTCCGTTTCTTTTTCTCTCTATTTCCCCAAAGTTTCAACTCACTCCATCTACATGCATTGCATTCGTTCCCAGCTGATTTCAGATTCGATGCATGGTCAGTGGACTCAAAATGGTGAATCTGTTTTTTTCCCCTCAGAGGCTGCTAAAACTGTTCCTTTTCCCCAGCATTCTGTTTTTTTTGTTTCAGATGTCCAGAAACTTTTGTTTGATTTAACCTTTTTTGTTGTTTTTGGGACATCGACCCATCGAGTCTACACCGACCCCCTGAACAGCATGACACTCAGACTCACCGAATAACCTATTCCTGCTTTTCCCATTGCTAACCCACGTCCTACCTTAACCTTGCATCTAACATAGTTACAATACATAGCTGCACTCGGTGGGCAATTTAGCATGGTCAATCCACTGAAACTGTTTGGACCGTGAGAGAAATCTGGAGCGCCTGCAGGAAACACTTGCAGACACGGAGAATTGGAAAGCTCAATACGAACATTCCTGAAGGTGGAAGCAAAGAGGGTGCTTGATGCTGTGAGACAGCCGTACTAACCGCTGAGACAGCACGCCACCCCCGTCCCCAACTGAGTCACTGTGCTTGTTAATACTAGGGAAAATGTAAATCTGAAATTGAAACAGAAAACAATATCAAAAGACAACAAATATGTCAGGATCCTGAGATAGAAACAGAGTTAGCATACTGAGACTGATATGATCCCCTTCTGAAAAACATGTACTGGACTCAAAAAGTTAATTTTGTTTCTTTCTCCTCAGACCAGCTCAGGTTTTCCAGCACTTTCAATTTTCTTTTATTTTGGACTGTGTCTCTTTGTCTGACCTGAAGGGAACAGTGAAGTTCCATTTCTACTGAGTTTCAGGTATTTGGTGACGAAGCATGTTCATCACCAAATCATCCGCCGACATTTCCGCCACCTCCAAACAGACCCCACCACCTGGAATATATTTCCCTCCCCACCCCTTTCCGCCTTCCGCAAAAACCGTTCCCTCCGTGACTACCTGGTCAGGTCCACGCCCCCAAACAACCCACCCTCCAATTCTGGCACTTTCCCCTGCCACCGCAGGAACTGTAAAACCTGTACCCACACTTCCTCCCTCACCTCGACCCAAGGCCCTAAAGGAGCCTTCCACATCCATCAAATTTTACTTACACATCCAATAATATCATTTATTGTATCCTTTGCTCCCGATGCGGGCTCCTCTACATTGGGGAGACTGGGCGCCTCCTAGCAGAGCGCTTTAGGGAACATCTCAGGGACACCCGCACCAATCAACCACACCGCCCGGTGGCGCAACATTTCAACTCCCCCTCCCACTCTGCCGAGGACATGGAGATCGTGGGCCTCCTTCACCGCCGCTCCCTCACCACCAGACGCCTGGAGGAAGAACGCCTCATCTTCCGCCTCGGAACACTTCAACCCCAGGGCATCAATGTGGACTTCAACAGTTTCCTCATTTCCGCTTCCCCCACCTCACCCTAGTTCTAAACTTCCAGCTCAGTAACTGTCCCCTTGACTTGCCTGGACTTGTCCTACCTGCCTATCTTCTTTTCCACCTATCCACTCCACCCTCTCCTCCTTGACCAATACCTTCATCCCCTCCCCCACTCACCCATTGTACTCTATGCTACTTTCTCCCCACCCCCACGCTCCCCGAGCTTATCTCTTCTCGCTTCAGGCTCACTGTCTTTATTCCTGATGAAGTGCTTTTGCCCGAAACGTCGATTTTGCTGCTCGTTGGATGCTGCCTGAACTGCTGTGCTCTTCCAGCACCACTAATCCAGAATCTGGTTTCCAGCATCTGCAGTCATTGTCTTTACCTCGTTCTCCTACCAGGTGTCGGGTCGTAAGGGAGTGGCTGTGGAGTCGGCACAGGACCTGAACGTCCTCGGCAGATGGAGGGCGATTTGAAATGTTCAGCCACGCGGCGGGGGGGTTCATTGTTACAGGTGTCCCAGAGATGTTCCCTGAAGCACTCTTTGAGAAGACGTCCAGTCTTCCCAATGTAAAGGAGATCATTTTGTTCGCGAGAGATGTAATAATTGACATTAGTGGAAGGGCAGGTGAAACTTTGATGGACATGGAAGACTCCTTTGTGGCTTTGGATGGAAGTGAGGCAGGAGGTGTGGGCGCAGGTCTTGCAATTCCTGCGGTGGTAGCGGAAGGTGCCAGTAGGGGCGGATGGGTTGATGGGGGGGGGGGGGGGGTGGGCGCGGGAACCTGACCAGGTAGTCACGAAGGGAACAATCTTTGTGGAAAGTGGGTGGGGAATATATCCCTTGTGATGGGGTCCGTTTGTAGGTGGGTGATTTGCCAGCGGATGATACGGTTTATGCGGACGTTTGTGGAGTTGAACATGTGGAACAGCGGGGTCTGTCTTGTTGCGGTTGGAGGGGTGGGATTTGAGGGTGGAAGTGCGGGACCCAGTTGAGATGCGTTGGAGGGCGTCTTCAACCACATGGTAGGGGAAATTGCGGTCTTTACAAAAGAAGGACAACTGGTGTAGTCTGTGGTAGAACTGGTCATCCTGAGAGCAGAAACGGCGCAGAGGTAGGAAATGGGAACACAAAATAACATTTTTGAAGGCGAGTAGGTGGGAGGAGGTGTAATCTAGGTTGCAGAGGGTGTAGCTGGATTTGTAAAAATGTCGGTATTGAGTTAGTCGTCATTGACGGAGATGGAGAGCCTCGAGGAAGGGGAAGGAGGTGTCAGAGATGGTCCATGTGAACGTAAGGTGGGGTGGAATGCGTTGGTGCAATTGATGAATTGCTCAAACTCCTCGTGGGAGCACGAGGTGGCGCCGATGCAGACATCAACGTAATAGAAGAAAAGGTGGGGAGTGGTGATGTTATGAGGTCTGGCTTTATGCTCGACAAATCTTGGAAGATTGTCGGGTGTCTAATTGAAACATACAGAATAATGATTGCCTGGTCTGGGCAGATATTGGGAAGATGATTTCATTGTTAATAGAGAAAGGACTCGGAGATAAGAGGAGATCATGCAGAACGGAGATAAAGGGAAACCTCTTCAGCCAGGGAGTGGTAAATCTATGCAAAGAGTGGTAGTTTCCTTCTATAAACGATATGAATGAACCAGGTGAGTTTTTCCTGGCAATCGATTCAAAAATCACAATCAGTCTCTTAATTCCAGATTTGAATTCAAGCGTCACCATTCCCATGACAGGATTAAAATCCTGGTCACCAGTATATTATATTGGTTTCTCGATTAAGAATACAGCGATACCACTGGGCCCAATCCTTCAGATTGTGACTGACACGTAACCTATGACATGCCCTATATTTTGCCTTCATGTTATCCATGAATTCCTTGTCAACACATGGATGATATTTTGCCGTTATGCAAGTTTTATTCGGTGTTTCGTATGTCTCTCAGTACTTGCCAAATTTCATCATCTGTCCTGCCCCTGACAGTTCTTTTTTTTCACCACAATCCACCGAGGCCAAATCCTTCCGTTGGTCTGTACAATTATCATTACCCATTACTAAAACTCTCATATGTGACTCTGTCCTCACTCTTGCAGTCTGAATGTCAAACTCCAGCATGTAGTGGTTAACCCTTCCAAGATGAAGGGTAACGACAAGACCATCTATCAATCCTTCCTTGTTACTAATATCAAATCTGAAGTAGCCCGTTCATTAGTTGGTTTCTTGACATATTCTGCTCTCAGACACAATCCCTCATACCCACTTTGAATCGTTCTCCAAGGATAGGTTTGCCAAGCTGATTAATTGAGTGAATATTCTTGTTCAAACCACCGATAATTACTGTTGCGCCCTTGTCACAAGCCCTCACTATTTCCCCTTTGGAGGGACGGTGGCTGAAAATTACTCTTCCCAAGTGGTTTCATCCTTTCCTTTATATTTGCACGAAGACTGGTTGGAAACATTTTGTATTGGCACAAAGCCCTTTGAAATGGTCTGACGTTTCACTCACATGACCATCTGTTAATCGTGTTTGTCATTGACTACATTTCAGTTTTAATGTCATTCATTATAAAAATTGCAAGTGAATTTAATAACACAAAACATTTCGTATGTTACGAGGCATGTCAAATTATTGTTATTGATAATTTTTTGACAAATAGTTGAAGATCACACATTTCAGTCCAGAAATTAAATTGATTGATTTTATTTAAATGTGTAAGAATGCTGATCCTATTTGATTGCTCGTCGTTTGCTCTCTCTGAATTTCTAATCATTCTTAGGCCAACCACTTTGCAAACGACACTGCAATGATATATACATTTGAATGCCCTAACAGTCAATGTATAACTATGATCACCAGGATAGTTAGGCATGCGCGTTTTTCGGTTCAAAATAAAATGTGCTTCCTTTATTTTTGTATCATATAATGTTGATAGGTGTTTATATATTAGTTCCATAAAAGTAGATTTTTGTTCAGTTGAATGATCATAATTCATATCTAACGTTTTCCCAATTCACAACATGGCAAACACCTGATGACTGTACGGGTCAGTAATTTCGTCACTTGCAAACATGACCTACATTAGAAATGGATTCCTGAAGGCCTGAATTCAAACACTATTCTATTAAACTTCACAGCTGATTGTGATACTAAGTGATGCACTGGTCTGCACCTGATTCTGTCCAGAAAGTTGCCAACTTGCATTAGTGTAGTCATTCAAACATTTCTTCGCAACAGATCATTTGGAGTTCATCTTGGGAAGGGGTAAACTAGCCAACAGACTATCACCAGTCTCAATGTCCCAACAAAGGCTGTTCAAATTAGATACCAATGTCTGACCAGCAACCATGTCTTCCAAATTCCTCCTTAATCAGAGTTTGGCCCAGCCAGACAGATGTATGGACAGGAGTTTGGGAATCACACCGCAGAAGGTATTTTATGGTGTTAACATCTGGCTGCCCCTCCCCCCACCACAGACGCTATTCATCAGCATCCTGGACGAGACACTGACGGACAAACTGACCGTCTTCTGCAGCACATTGAGTCACACAGTGAATCCTGGAAAACCATATGCAATGAATGTCGCCTTGACATTCAACAGTATCAAAACAAAATTACACATCTCTGTGGATGTCCAGATATTAATACATGGATCAACCAACAGAATGTGTATGTAGAAAACAGGACCAAACATCAAGCCAAGAATCCCTTGAATAGCGGAACTTGGTGGATTTTGTCTCGTGTAGGTAAACACGCAGATATTTGCCTGGCACTGAGTTAAATGTAATAATGTTCTCCATAACTGGAAGAATCTGCCTAACACTTCTCGCCAGCTTCCTGACCTCAAATACGACACTCCCACACATGTTCACCAATTGATAGAATCCACAAACTGGGAGACACTTGAGGCATGGAACAGTACAGCACAATGCAGACCCTTCGGCCTTGATGTTGTGCCTGCCTTTTGTCCTACCCTAAATTCAGACTACCCCACATATCCTTCATTGTACTACCTTCCATGTGCCTATCCAGCAATCGCTTAAATGTCCCTAATGTATCTGACTCGACTGGACTGTCAGCAGTATAATCCACCCACCCACCAACTCTAAAAGGACCAAATCCGATATCTCCCCTAAACCTTTCTCCAAGCACCTTAAAGTTCTGCCCACTCTTGATAGACATGTCTGCCCTGGAAAAATAAATCTTGGCTATCCACTCTATCTATTAATCTCAACATCTCATACACGCTATCAAGTCACGCCTCATCCTTCTTTTCTCCAATGTGAAAAGCACTAGCTCCCTCAACGTTTCTTCATAAGACATGCCCACCAGTCCAGGCAGTATCCTGTTAACTGTCCTCTGCACGCTCTCTAAACTTTCACATTCTTCGTATAATGAGGCGTCAGAACTGATCACAATATTCTAAGTGAGATCTAACCAAGGTTCGAAAGAGCTGCAGCATAACAACGCGGCTTTCAAACACAATCCCCCTGGTAATTAGAAAAACTACAGCGCATTTCGGCCTTCGGCCCTCGATGTTGCGCCGACCAAAGCCTACCTAACCCACACTAGCCCAATAACCTCCATATGCTTATCCAATGCCCGCTTGAATGACCATAAAGAGGGAGAGTCCACCACTGATACTGGCAGGGCATTCCATGAACTCACAACCCGCTGAGTAAAGAATCTACCCCTAACATCTGTCCTTTCCCAACCTCCCCTTAATTTAAAGCTGTGTCCCCTAGTAACAGCTGACTCCATACGCGGAAAAAGGTTCTCACTGTCAACCCTATCTAAACCCCTAATCATCTTGGACATTTCTATCAAATTTCCCCGAAACCTTCTTTTCTCCAATGAGAACAGCCCCAAGTGCCTCAGCCTTTCCTCATATGATCTTCCTACCATGCCAGGCAACATCCTGGTAAACCTCCTCTGCACCTGTTCCAGTGCCTCCATATCCTTCCTATAGTATGGCGACGAAAACTGTACACAATACTCCAGATAAGGCCGCAACACAGTCTTATACAGCTGCAACATGACCTCAGGAATCCGGAACTCAATTCCTCTACCAATAAAGCCCAGAACGCCATATGCCTCCTTCACAGCACTATTTACCTGTGTGGCAACTTTCAGAGATCTGTGTACATGGACACCAAGATCCCTCTGCTCATCCACACTACCAGGTAGCCTACCATTAGCCCAGTAATCCATTTTCTTATTACTCTTACCAAAGTGAATGACTTCACACTTGGGTACATTGAACTCCATTTGCCACCTTTCTGCCCAGCTCTGCAACCTATCAATATCCCGCTGTAACCTGCCACATCCTTCTTCGCTGTCCACCACTTCACCGACTTACGTATCATCCGCAAACTTGCTCACCCAGCCTTCAAGCCCCTCCTCCAGGTCATTTATAAATATGACAAACAGCAATGGTCACAAAACAGATCCTTGTTAAACACCGCTAGTAACTGCACTCCAAGATAAACCTTTACCATCAACTCCTACACTCAGTCTCCTTTCAGCCAGCCAATTCCTTATCCAAACCTCTAATACACCCTCAACGCCATACCTCCGTAATTTCTGCAGTAGCCTACCATGTGGTACCTTATCGAACGCCTTGCTAAAATCCATATACACCACATCTACTGATTTACCATCGTCCACTTCCTTGGTTACCTTCTCAAAGAACTCAATAAGGTTTGTGTGGCACGACCTGCCCTTCACAAAACCATGCTGACTATTCTTGATCATATTATTCCTATCCAGATGTTCATAAATCCTATCCCTTACAATTCTCTAAGATTTTGCCCACAACAGAAGTGAGACTCACTGGCCCATAGTTACTTAGGGCTGTCCCTACTCCCCTTCTTGAACAAGGGGACCACATTCGCTATTCTCCAGTCTTCTGGCACTATTCCTGTAGACAACGACGACATAAAAAGCAAGGCCAATGGCTCTGCTATCTCCTCCCTAGCTTCCCAGAGGATCATAGGATAAATGCCATCAGGCCCAGGGGACTTATCTATTTTCACCCTTTCCAGTATTCCCCGGACCTCTGCCCTACATACCTCAAAGCCATCCATTCTAATCACTTGTGACTCAATATTCACATCAGCAACAATGTCCTGTTCCTGAGTGAATACTGACGAAAAGTATTGATTTAGTGTCTCTCCAATCTCCTCTGCCTCCACGCACAATTTCCCACTAATATGCTTGACTGGACCGATACCTACCCTAGTCATCCTTTTATTCCTGATATACCTATAGAAAGCCTTAGGATTTTCCCTAATCCTACCAACCAAGGACTTTTCATGTCCCCTTCTCGCTACTCTTAGCTCTCTCTTTAGATCCTTCCTGGCTACCTAATAACTCACAATCGCCCCAACTGAACCTTCACGCCTCATCTTTACATAGGCCGCCCTCTTGCCTTTTACAAGGGATTCCAATTCCTTATTAAACCACGGCTCCCTCACAAGACCCTTTCCTCCCTGACTGACTGGTACATACTTATCAAGGACACCCAATAGCTGCTCCTTGAACAAGATCCACATATCATTTGTGTCCTTCCGTTGATGCCTATATTTCCAGTCCAAACATCCTAAGTCATGCCTCACCGCATCATAATTTCCCTGCCCCCAGCTATATCTCCTGCCCTGCAGTGCACACTTATCCCTCTCCATCACTAGAGTAAAAGTCACCGAGTTGTGGTCACTGTCCCGGAAGTGCTCTCCTACCTCCAAGTCTAACACCTGGCCTGGTTCATTATCTAGAACCAAATCCAGTATGGCCTCACCTCTTGTTGGCCTGTCTACATATTGTGTCAGGAAACCTTCCTGCACACATTGGGACAAACACCGACCCATCTAACGAACTCGAGCTATAGCTTTCCCAGTCAATATCTGGGAAGTTAAAGCCCCCATAACAACCACCCTACTACTTTCACTCATCTCCTGAATCATCCTTGCAATACTTTCCTCTACGTCTCTCGGACAGTTAGGAGGCCTGTAGAAAACTACTAACCGGGTGATCTCACCTTTCCTATTTCTAACCTCAGCTCAAACTACCTCAGATGGCAAGTCTTCCTCCATCGTCCTTTCCACCGCTGTAATACTATCCTTGACCTCCCCCTCTTTCACCCCCACCTCTGACCCTACTAAAACATTTAAACCCATTAAAATGTAAAGCCAAAACAACATAGGTCTTCTTCATACCTTATCATATGGGTAGAAACTCTGAGTGATCTATGTACATGGACCACAAGATGCCTACATTCCTCCAAACCTCAAAGAATCCTGGCTTTATCACCGTATTCTGCATTCAAATTCAACCATTCAAAACAAATCGCTTCAAACTTTTCCTGGTTGAACTCCAACTCCCACTTATCAACCCAGTTCTGCATCCAGTCAATGTCCCATTACAACCTGCAACAGCCCTCTGTACTACCCACAAGTCCACCAACCTTCGTTTCATCGACACACTTACCAACCACACTTCCAGTTCCTCATCCAAGTCATTTATCAATTTACAAGTAGAGGTCCAAAAACTGATCACTGTGGAACACCACTGGTCACTGACCTCCAGGTGGAATACTTGACATCTACTTCCACCCCCTATCGTCTATGGGCCAGCCAAATCTTTATCCAGACAGCCAGATTTCCCCGTATCCCATGCCGCCTTACTTTCGGAATAAGTCTACCACGGAAACCTTATCAAACGTCTTGCTAAAATCCATGTACACCACATCCACTGTTCTGCCATCAGTAATGTTTTTTCACATCCTCAAAGAATTCAATCAGGTTTGGGAGTCATGACCTGCCCCTCACAAATCCATGCTGACTATGTCGAATCAAACTGTGGTTTTGAAAGTAATTATAAATACTGACTCTCAGAATTCACTCCAATAGTTTGACTACGACAGATGTAGGATGAACACGTGTGTTATTCCCATGATTATCCCGATTCCTTTTTTTCTGAACAAGGAAATGGCATTTACCCACCTCCACACATCTGGCACTGCTGCAGTTGACAGTGAGGAAACAAAGATAATTGAGAAAGGCGCAGCAATCTTTCCTCGCTTCCTGTTGTAATCTCTAGAAATCTTCACTGTGCCCGAAAATGACTGAGGGATTTGTCTATCGTTATGTTTGTACTTCACCTCCACTTGTCTACTTCATAAACTCTGTTCAAGCAACTGATAAACTGCTTTCCATTTCACTGCTATATACAGTGCTGCCTTCCTTCAACAAGTATCGTTCCTAGTCCGATTGAATCATGAAATGGAAAATAATGGGAAGACACGAACGCCTTTATGATGAAGGCTTATGCCTAAGACGCTAACAATTATGATCCTTGTATGCTGCATAACCTGTCGTGCTTTTCCAGAGCCATAGTTTGCGACTCTGGACTCTCCAGCAAATGCAGACTGCACTTTGTCCATCGCGGAGGGGTGAGTCGAAGAGTGTGGTGCTGGAAAAGCACTGCTGGTTAGTCAGCATCTGAGGAACAAGGGAATCGATGTTTCAAGCACAAGCTCTTCAACAGGAGTTAGGCTGGAGGCACAAGGGGGCTGCTAGATAAGTAGGAGGGTTGTGGGGTTCGGCGTAAGATAGCTAGAAATGCGAAAGATAGATGACAGTGGGGTAGAGGTGATCGGTTGTCGAGAAGAGTAAAGCTTATACGTGAAACAGGGATGGCAGTTCTTTGATAGGGCATTGCTGAATTAGAGGGTTGGATTTCGGACACTATGATGGGTGGAGAAATGAGAAAACTGATGAAATCCACATTGAGCACATATGGTTGCAGAGTTTTAAGTTGGAAGATGAGGCGTTCTTCCACCAGGTGTCATTTCCTTAGGGTTTGTTGGTGGAGGAGGCCCAGGACATGCCCAGGACATGGGAGGGGCTTCAAAGTGTTTGACCACAGGGTGGTGGGATTATTTCATACGTGTGTTCCCGAGATGTTCTCTACAAAATACCACGCTTTTGCTGTCCTGTCTCCTGAATGTGGAAGTCACCACATCGAGCGAGACGGGCATAGTAGATGACATGTGCGGACGTGCAGGTGAATCTCTGTAAGATGTGTGACGGAGCCTTTGGAGCCGTGGGCGGAACTGTGGGGGAGGGGTAACACTTCTTGCGGTTGAAGGGGGAGGTGCTGGGAGTGGAGGGCGTGTTGTTGGGAGAATGGCTCGGAACTGACAAGGGGATCAGGGAGGGAATGCAGATACGTGTGGGCAGGGAGACATATACCTGATGGTATGGTTTGTTCGTAAGTGGCGGCAATGGCGGAGGATGACGCGCTGCAACTGCAGGTTGATTGGATGGAAGAGGAGGACGGTGTGTGGGGGGTGGGTGTTCCATTCTTGTTGCGAGTGGAGATGTGTGAAGTGGAGGAGATGGGCTGGAGGGCACCGTCGCCCATGTGAATCAGTTCAGGATCAATCCAAGAGGTATCTTACGTATATTAGAGCAAGAAAATAGCAAGAGAGAGAATGGGACCCATTAAGAACCAAATTGGACATGTCTGTGTGGATACATAGCAGATGGGAGAGGGCCTCAACGAATGTTTCTCCTCTATGTTCACCGTGGAGAAAGACTAGAAGAGTTGAAAATTTAGGGAAAGGTTGTTGTGATATCTTGGAGACATTCCATATCACAGTACAAAAGGTGTTTGAATTTCTACAATGTATGAAAATGGATAAATCTCACAGTCCTTACTAGATAAAGATAAGAACAGTGCAAGAGACTAGAGAAGAATTTGCTGGGTTCCTGTCTGATAATTCAGATCATCATTAACCACAGGAGCCATTGCGGAAGACGAGTGGATAGCAAATGTTGTGCCCTTACTCAAGAAGGACTGGGAAAAAAAGCTGAAAATATAGATGACTAAGCTTATTATCTGTGGTAGGTAAGTTAATCGAGAAGATTCTCAAGAATAGGATATGCATGCATTTGCTGAAAAATATGTTGATGGAAACGCTTATGCCTGAAACGTCTATTCTCCTACTCCTTGGATGCTGCCTGACCAGCTGCGCTTTTCCAGAAACATATTTTTCAGCTCTGATCTCCAGGATCTGCAGTCCTCACTTTCTCCCATACATGCATTTGTAATGACAGGTCTTTATTAGGAAAAGTAAACATGGCTTTATGCATGAAATTTCAAGCCTAACGTTTTTATTATTACATTTTCATTGATGAATTGAGCAGGAATCTTGACGAGGGTTTGGCAGTAGAACATCCAAAATAGAACAATACAGCGTAGCACAGGCCCTTTGGCCCTCAATGTTGCGCCGACCTGTGAACTATTCTCAGCTCGTCCCCCTACGCTATCCCATCACCATCCATGTGTTTATCCAAGAATTGTTTAAATCTTCCTATTGTGGCTGGGTTAACTGCATTAGCAGGTAGGGATTCCACTCCCTTACCACTCGAAGTAAAAACCTACCTCTGACATCTGACTTAAATGTATCACGCCTCAATTTGCAGTTATGACCCCTCGAACAAGATGACGTCATCAACCTAGGAAAAATGACTTTCAGAGTATACCCTATCTAATCCTCTGCTCAACTTGTATGTCTCTTTTAAATCCCCTGTCAACCTTCTTCTTTCCAATGAGAAGAAACCCAAGTCCCTCAGGCGTTCCTCGTAAGAGTTTCCATCCAGACCAGGCAACATTCTGTTAAATCTCCTCTGCACCTTTTTCGATGCTTTCCATATCCTTCCTGAAATTTGGCGACGAGAACTGTACACAGTATTCCAAGTGCGGCCGCACTAGCGTTGTGTGTATTTCCTGCATGATATTGCGGCTCCAGAACTCAATACCTCTCCCAATGAAACCTAAAACACCGTAGGCCTTCTTAATAGCACTAACAACCTGGGTGGCAACTTTCAGGGATCTATGTACATGGACTCCAAGATCCCTCTGCACATCGATACTACCAAGAATCTTTCCATTGACCCAGTACTCCGCCTTCCTGTTCTTCTTTCCAACGAGAGTCACTTCACACTTAGCTGCATTGAACTCCATTTGCCACCTCTCAGCCCAATTCTGCAGTTTATCGAAGTTCCCCTGCAACCTGTAACATTCTTCCGAACTGTCTCCTACTCCAACGACTTTATTGTCATCTGCACATTTGCTGATCCATCCACCTATGCCCGCGTCTAATTCATTTATAAAAATGACAAACAGCAGCGGGCCCAAAACAGAACCTTGTGGCACTATATGAGTAACCGGACTCCAGGTTGAATATGTTCCATCAACCACCACTCGCTGCCTTCTTTCAGAAAGCCAGTTTCCAATTCAAACTGCGACATCACCCTCAGTCTCATGCCTCTGCACTTTTCCAAACGGAGAAAGTGAGGACAGCAGATGCTCGAGATCAGAGCTGAAAATGTGTTGCTGGAAATGCGCAGCAGGTGAGGCAGCATCCAAGGAACAGGAGAATCGACGTTTCTGGCATGGCTTATGCCCGATTCCCCTGTTCCTTGGATGCTGCCTGACCTGCTGCGCTTTTCCAGCAACACATTTTCAGCATTTTGTCCAAAAGCCTACCATGTGTAATCTTATCAAAGGCTTGACTGAAGTCCATGTCTGCTACGACAACAGCCTACCATCATCTACAGGCTGGGTCACCTACCCAAAAAAACGCATTGAAGTTTGTGAGACACCGCCTGCCCTTGACGAAACCATGTTGAATATTTGAAATCAAATTGTTGCTTGCTAGATGATTAGAAATTCTATCTCTTATAATCATTTACAAAACCTTTCCTACAATAGAATTCGGGCTCTCTGGTCTATAATTACCTGGGTGTTCTCTGCTGCCCTTCTTGAACAAGGGCATAACATTTTTAATCACCCAGTCCTCTGGTACTAAACCAGTTGAAAGTGACGACTCAAGTCTCAAAGACAAAGGCTCTGCAGTCTCCTTCCTCTCTTCCCAGAGAATCCTGGAATACTTCCCATCCGGCCCAGGGGACTTATCTACTTTCACTCCTTCGAGTATTTAGAACATCCCTTTGAAACTAACCTCGATCCTTTCTCGTCTAATATCTCGTATCTCATTCTTCCTCTCTACATAAAAACCTTTTCCTGAATGAACACCGATGAGAAATGTTCGTTTATCACCTGTCCGATCTCAACAGTGTCCATACTCATCTTCCCACTTCTGTCTTTGACTGGCCCTATTCCTACCCGAGTCGTCCTTTTATTCCTCACATACCTATGGAAAGCGTTAGGGTACTCCTCTATTCAATTTGCTAAAGACTGCTCGTGTCCTCTCTTTGTTCTTAATTCTCTCATTAAAACCTTCATTGGTGAAATGTAACTCTCCACCGCCTCATCTGAAGCATCTTGCCTCATCAACACATCAGCATAATTCTTCCACTTTAGAAGAGATGCAATTTCTGCAAGAAAAAACGGTTCCCTTACCTTGTCACTTTCTCCCTGCCTGACCGGGAAATACCTATCAAGGACACACAATATCTGTTCCTTCAACCAGCTCCACACTGTCATTGTCTGCATCCCCTGAATTTTGATACCCAATTCTATGCCCACTCATTCTGGCCGAATTGAATTATAATTGCCCTTGGCCTATCGACAACCCTTAGCTGTATTATGTACCTATCCCTTTCCATCGTTAAACTAAATGTAAATGAATTATGGTCACTATCTCTAAAGTCCTGACCAACAACTTAATCAAATACCTGGCCTGGTTCATTACCAAGCACCAGATACAGTGTTGCCTCCCCTCTTTCAGCCCTTCGACATACTGTGTCGGGAAACCCTCCTGTTCACATTGGACAAAACACTGATCCATCCGACGTGCAATAATTGTAGAATTTCCAGTCAATGATGTTTAAGTTAAAGTGTCCCATAATGGCCAACCTGTTACTTTCATTCCTACCCAGAATCATGTAGCCAATCCTGTCCTCCACATCCCCGGAACTCTGTGGAGGCCTATAAAAAACTCCAACAGTGTGACCTCGCTCCTCCTGTTTCTAACCTCAGGCCACACTTCCTCAGTACACGAGATGTCGTTACAAGTTCTTTCAGCCACCATTTTACCATCCATTACAAATACGACCACATCAACCCCTGTTTTGCCGCCTTGCCTATTCTTCATGAAACATCGAAACCCTGGAACCTGCACCATTCATTCCTCACCCTGCCCTATACATGTCTGCTAAATAGCCAAAACATCGAAGTCCCAGGTATCTATTAATGTTGCAAGCTTACCTACAATATTTGGGATTCCTCTGCCATTGAAGTAGACACACTTCAAATCAGCTTGCTGTCTGCCCCCACATTCCTGTGACCGTGGAATCCTGTCCCTGTCCTCCCTACTGTCATCCTCCTGTGCACTGAAACTACACCTCAGGTTCCCATTGCAATGATGAACGAGACGTCGGAATGTGAGATGCAGAAGAAGCACAGCAAGTCACGCAGCATCCGAAGAACAGAAGAATCGACGTTTTGGAATGTCCGAAATTTCGATTGTCCTGCTTCACGGATGTACAGCTGCTGTACTTTTCCAGCGTCAAAGTTTTCTTCTCTGACCTCCAGCATCTGCAGTCCTAACTTTTTCCCAGGGCTGGAGATTTAGTCCATATGGATTTCAGGTACATTAGAACAGGATGAGGCTGCTCAACGCCTGGAGCCTGACATACAGTTATGGGATCAGGCCATTCAACCTCTTTACCAAAGTCGGCCATGCAGCACCAGCCTTCGCGTGCAAAGAATAATCCTTCGCCATTTTTTCCAACTCCAACACGACGCCACCACTAAACACATCTTACCTTCCCTCCCCATGTCTGCATTCCGCAGAAACCATTCCCTCCGAGACAAACTAGCCCATCACACCTCCATCACACCTAACACCTCTCCCATCACACACGGCATCTTCCCATGCAACCGCAGAAGGTGCAACACCTGCCACTTTCGCTCTTCCATGCTCACCATACAAGGCCACAAACACTCATTTCAGATTAAGCAACGTTTCACTTCTACCTCTTTCAATTAGGTCCATTGCATTCGTTGCTCCCAACGTGGTCTCCTGTTTATTGGAGAGACATAACGCTGAATGGGTGATCGCTTTGCTGAGCACATTTGGTCGGTATGCTCTCAGGTCCTGGACCTTCCCGTGGCTTGCCACTTCAACACACAATCCTGCTTCCATGTGCACATGTCTGTCCTTGGCCTGCTGCAATGTTCCAGTGAAGCTCAGTGCAAACTGGAAGAACAACATTTCATATTCCCACTAAGGACGTTACAGTCTGTCGAGTCTGTCAGTCTCATCACTGAATTCAAAACTTCAGATGGTTATCCCATCTCGACTACTCTGTTTTCATTCTGCTCCATAAATTTTATTAAGTTATTTATTTCATTTATGTTATTTATTTTAAAATACTTTTTCTCTGTTCTCTACCTATTATTTCTTGATTGTCTGTCTTTCTCTCGCTCCCCATTCTCTCAACAACTTTTTCCTGTCCATTTCTGACTTTGCAACCATTCTCACTTGTTTTCCATTTTGCCTCTGCTTCACCCATCCCCCCCATCCTCCACATCTTTTGTCACGTTGCCTTCGTCATTCACAGCTCCTAATCTCCCTCTAATCTCTCTATGCACTGTCATTATCATCTCTTAATTGCTACCTTTGCTTCTGGAGCCATGACTCACCTTCTCTCAGCCGAGCACAAATACCTCCCTATTTCTCCCTTTTTTTTAGCTATGACAAAGGGCCAGTTCGACTCGAATGTCAGCTCTTTTCTCTCCTTAGAAATGCTGAGAGACCTGCTGAGACTTTCCAGCATTTTCTCTTTTGGTTTCAGATTCCAGCATCCACGGTAATTTGCTTTTATCCAGCTCCAGTATCTTGTTACACAGCAACAGTATGAGTCCATTCAGCCTTTTCATATCAGTAACACAGAAACTGGAAGAGAACACCAAATGACTAGAATATGGGTTATACCGGAATGACAGGAGGCAATTTTACTCCTCAAGCCTCCTTTCCGTTCAGTGAGATCGGAGCTGATCTTCTGTCGGCCCCAATTTCTCTTCCATGCCCAATTCTTTGTCGGCTCTGAAATGTCGAAATGCGTTGGGACAGCTCCCGAACATTTCAGTGATATATCCGCCCAACCTCTCTGAGATGGACTGGCACCTACTGTCACTACCCTCTGAGAGAAGGAAACACTCCCCACGCATACGCTTTGGACTGTTGACATGAACAAACGATATGAACACAGCGTAAGAGTGTCACGGTAGGATTTGACAGAGACAAATTCAACTTAACAGGAATCAGTTGCAACCTCAACTGCTTGGGTCATTCAGAGCACAATGTGACTGGTCGACGTCATCCTTTTAGACTCTGGATATCACTATGGGCATTCCTCACGGTAGCTTCCTCGGCAAAACATCTTCAGCTGCTTCATTAATGTCTCTCGCTCCCTCATACAGTCTGAACTGAGGATGGTCAGTGAGTATCAAACAAATATCAGAAAAAAATGTAACCCCGTCAGGTGATAAAGAATCAAAACCTGGACAACGTTCAGACTTGTCCTGTTAACGTGTCGGTAACATACATGTAATAGTACTGCCAGACACTGCACTTTTCCACAATGAAAAAAGAACAGGAGCTCATTGAGTTTCTCAAACTTGTTTCACAGTAGAATTAGAAATCTAGTAAGGTCATCAAACCTATTAGATACGAAGAGGAACTGCCCATTCACTCCCTTTTGCCTATTATTCAAGAAGAGATTAAAATAAAACACTGCAAATGTTGGAATCGATATTAAACCCCCAGGAGGGTGGAAATATACAACAAGCCGGACAGCATCAGGAAGTGGAGAAGTCAACGCCTTGGTATCACCTTCCTTCAGGACTGAGGGGGAGGTGGAAGGAAGCTAAGGAAAAAAAGGCAGGACGAGTGAGGTGGAGGCAAGATGGTGAGGTGGGGATCGGTGAAAACATGTCGAGGGTACCACCCGGTTAGTCGATGTGTAGAATGATCGGTTGGTAGCTGGAAGAAGGTTTGATCAGCAGAATGTAAGGGAGGGAAGGGAGTTGGGGGATTGGAAGGCATGTCATTGAAGTTGGTAATCTCAATGTTGCCTGGCACACTGTATTCTTCCAGCACCCACCTGTCCATTGTTGCACGGAAGAATAAGCAGTCAAGTCATTTCCCTGCACTTTTTCCATATCCTTTCATTTCTATATATTTATCCAAATGTGGAAACATGCATTACGGGAAAGAACGTTATATTTCACACAATCAATGTTTTGTTTTGAAAATCATGTGTTGGTTTTAACCCTCAAGTTTTGATGCAATCATCTTTTATTCTTTTGTATCGATAAAGATTATTTCCTTCACACTCTCCTCATGGTATTGTTACCGCAGGGATTAATCACGTGAAACTCCTTTACATTGTCTCTCGGTGGCAAGGTGACCATTCCTTATGAATGACGGATAAACTGTGCACAGTGCCCCAGGTACTTTCTTAACAGCACTGTACTACTACAGGAAGGTGTCTTCACTTTTTCACATTAATCAATTTGCAATGATGGACTGCACACGAGTCCCTGTGCTGATTATTTGCTGTCAGGTATGAAATCTGTTAATAATTCATGACGACGGACATCCAGCTCATTTTCGCTCAGCGCCCTTCTAATCCTTAAACCTTCTAATAAATGTAAAATTAAGAAGGATGGTGTTTTTTTTTGCCAAAATATTTCTTTGCCTCGCAAACAACTGTGCTTCAAACGCAGCCATGCCAATTGCAACATCCACTATCGATAATGGAGCTGCTTGGAGATACTTGGGAAGCGATGGCCCTGCACTTTTACATCCAGATTATCAATGCAGCGAACCAGGTAATGGTGCAGAGATCAGTTTCGAATCCCACAACGGCAAATGGTGAAATGTGAATTCAGTTTTAAAAATAACAGTAATTAAGTATCAAAGGAGTTCACCCTAGTTCATAAAACCATTGGCAAAGTGTCCGAAAATCCTACCTGACACTCTAGTATCCTTCAGGAAGGAAATCTGCGGTCTTCACATGGTCGGACTTACATGGGAGTCCAGACCCACTGTCATGTGGTTGATTCTAATGTGCCGTTTCAAATGGCCAATACAACCACTCAGTTGTATGGCTCACGACAAAATCCCAAAGAAATGAAAGTGGACGGACCGAAACACTGACTCCTTACACCCCACGGACGGTGGTGGGTCAGGAATGCAGCTCATCGACACCTTCTCAAGGACAATGGGAAAGGGAATTAAATGCTGTCCCAGCATTCTTTTAATGAATGAAAGGCGGTTATTACACGAACTCACTTGAAACCGGGAATTTGATGTCTCCCCTACATGTTCATGACATTCATTAATATGGGAACAGGAGAAAAATAAATCAGATTAGTCCGTTATTTCGTTCCATTCCAGCTGATCTTCAACAATCGCTTAGTTTGTTTTTTTTCATCTATTTCTCTTTCTCTATCAGTTCAACTCACTCCTTCTCCTCGTCACAGCAGACATCGCTGTCACCAACATTAAACAAACCATTTCAAAACTGTGTTCAATTCTGATATATGGTCAGTGGGCTGGAAATGCCAGTTGTGTTTTTCTCTCGACCCGAGGTTTCCATATCTGCTCAGTTTCCCTGACACTTTCTTGGTCTTTTTGTTTCTGATAGCTAGCATTATTCCTTGTTTGTTTAAACGTTAATTTTGTTATTGCATGGGATGTTTGCATCGATGACAACGGCAGCATTTGTTGACCTCACTGATTGCCCCATACTTATAGTAGTACAGAAGCAAACACATGGTTGTCGGTCTGAATTCACTCTTAATCCAAACAAGGTAATAATGTTAGATTTCAAGGTCATCAGTGAAATAGAAAAGTTTATAAACAAAATGCTGGTCGACTTACAGTTGCATTAGTAAAATTCGCTTATATTTCCAATCTGTGTCATGTGAATTTAAGTTCTGGAATCACCTCTGGTAGGATTTGGTGCAGAGTTTTTCGTGTAATAACCTTACGGAATGTCTCAAATGGCTGTGAATTACATGTCCAGCGGTGTTACTACTCTGACACAATGTCCCCATCATGAAGTTATTTTAGACACAAGAACAAGGTTGTGATTGAAACATTTGTAACTGAAAGAGCGTTCAGAACAGGGCTGGAACGTAATGTCTGAATTATACCAAGGCATCGATAATGGTTTACTTCACAACAGTACTGGTACAGAGATGGAAACTGAGGATATTATGGATCTGATCGTGGATAGGTTTATTAATGGAGAGAATACCGAGATATAAACTAATTCAGGGCGAAAATAGATCTCAAGATTGTGAACAGTCTTGTTTTCAGATGTTTGCTAGTTGAGGGGGAGGACTTAAGTATGTGGGTAATGAATGGAGGTCGTAATTAAAACAAAGCACAACAGTTTCCGTCTTTGCCAAGTATAGATAGTGGAAATAGCAATGAAGTTCACCCTCGTTTATCGGATTAATAAATGAAAAGCAATGGAGAGACTTACCTGGAACACCCACAATGGCGAGAATGAGATAGTAACCCGCCTGAATAATCAGCAGCACACCATATATTCGCCGTGGTAATGTTAACTTTGACAAGGATAAATAGTAAAGTCCCTCGGATATACTTCTGTTCATTGTTCTAATATTGCAGTCAATTGTTTTCAGAATCTGACACGCTAGTGTAACTTTCCAGTCTAAAGTTATTAAATTTGAATTTTCCTCTCCCTCTCTATGCAACTGCTGAACGCTGTTATTGTCTGAGGTGATGCATCTGCTGCTACAATGAGATAAAATTTCGAAAGAAGTCCCTTACTAATACAAGAGGTAAACCCTCCAGTGACTCAATTAGTATCCATGGAGACAGATACCAAAGGCAGTCACTGTACAAACAGTTCCAGTTAACTTCTTTCAGTATGGTACTTTCAGTTCACAATAAAAGCTGGAGTGGAATGGATATTGACAATTTTGGCTATCGATTTAATCCCTCATCACTAATTATTCGAGTGAAGTTCGTTGTGAGGAAGAATAATAGACGATTCCTTTTACCAGCCTGAACTATTCTGCTGTGTTGGCCATGTATAATGCGATACCTACTGAACCCCCACACGGTCCCTAAAAAAGAATCACAATGAAGAGATTTTTACTGTGCTAATCTCTCCTCCTCCAACACATTTGCCAAACAATAGATTATCATGGGGCATATTCGCCCTGACCATGCACAGGAACTGTGTATTTGTCTGGACATTGATTTTATTAAGGTTAATTTGGATCTCCAACGCCGAAAGTGCTTCAGGAATTTTAAGGTAAAATCACAAACACCTGAAAACAACTCATTGGCTTTACTGCAATAAGACTTACACTTTGTGACTTCAGTTCAAAATTCAAATGTGACATCTACAATAACCTTGTTTTTTTTTTAAATCCATGATTAATGAGTGAGGGAGATTGCTTATATCTGTACAGCATATTCAAATTTAAAAACAGACACAGATAACAAATCTGGGGGGTTACAGTGAGTTGCAGCAGAGTAACAGTAAGTGCACAGTTCTTTCCGTCTAGTGTAGAGATGATAAGCTGCGTGACCACCATCTTCACTTTAATTATTCTGAGAAATATTTTAAAAACCTTCAGAGTCTGAGAAAACAGGCTTATTCAAAATGGACAGACAATGTCAACATCAATAGTCTATTCCTGTTGTTTCGTGAAGTGTAGCCGCCTCTATCGTGTCTTTTAAATCAAAATCAATTTGCTGCGGCTCGCGCAGTTAAGAAGATATTGACAATGAGTTTTCTTTTGGAATTTAAATAAGGAACAGGTTCCAGTGCAATACAAGTGACACTGGCACAAGTAATGTCAACAGAAACGGAGCATATCGTCCAAATATAAACAGGTTCAACAGCTCGAACCATCAAGAACAGCAAAATACTAGAGATAATGGAAATCTGACAAACAAGCACAAAATGGTGTAGGAATGCAACAGATAAGGCAGGATCTCCAGAGAGAGAAGTAGAGCTAACACATCCACTCTGATATGAACGTGTTCGAAACAAGTCATATTGAATTAAAATAAAAGTTAATTATGCTCCGATGGTGCCAGAACTGCTGGGTACCTTTCCAGCACTTTCAAATTTCTTAATTGCAGGAGACCGAGAGTAATGGTGTAGGGTTGCTTTTCAGTATGGAGGCTTGTGATCCACAGTGTTCCACAGATGGTGGTTCTGGGTTCTCATTGTTTGTCATTTATATAAATGAGTTGGATGAGAATTTACACAGCATGGTAAGTTTGCAGATGACACAATCATTGGTGATGCAGTGAACAGTGCAGAAAGTTTTCGAAGCTTACAAAAGGATCTTGATCAAATGGATCAATGGGCTCACAAATGGCAGAGAGAGTTCAATCTGAATGAATGCGAGATGCACGCAATAGTGTGTATTTGCCGCTGTCTGATGCATCAGGAACAGGATGGTTGCGATCCCCATCTCCTGGAGTTTACCACAAAGATGTCCTCCATGAACCTTCAGAGGCCATACCCTCTCCCTAGTTCCAATCATGCTATTAGAGTAGTTGTGGAAACTCTCTCGTTTATCGTCATTCTTATCTGTTCATTCACTTTACTGACACCTTTCACCCGAACTTAAATTTTTCTGGACCGTCTCAGAATCCTCTCTCCCCCTCCTAGACCTCGCCATTTGTATCTCGTGCTACCGACTCAACACAGATATTTAGTACCAACCGACCGTCTCCGACAGCTGCCTAGATTACACGTCCTCCCACGCTGCCCCCTGTAAAAACGCCATCCCATGTTCACAATTCCTCCGCCTCCGCCGCATCTGCTCCCAGGAGGACCAATTCCACGGCCAAACAAATCAAATGGCCTCCTTTTCCGCAATTTCCCCTCAGACCTGGTCAACGACGCTCTCCACCGCATCTCCTCAACTTCCCGCACCTCCGCCCTTGAACCCCGCCCCTCCAAGCGCCACTGGGACAGAACCCCACTGGTCCTCACCTTCCACACCACAAACCTCTGGATTAATCGTATCATCAGCCGTCATTTCCACCACATCCAGAGACACCCCACCACCAGGGATATATTTCCCTTTCCACCCCTATCAGTATTCAGGAGAGACCACTCCCTTTGCGACTCCCTCATCACGTCCACAACCTCCACCAACCCAACCTCCACACCTGGCACATCCTCCTGCAACCGCAAGAAGTGCAAAACTTGCGCCCACACCTCCCCCCTCACCTCTCTCCAAGGCCCCAATGGATCCTTCTATATCCATTGTAAATTCAACTGCACCTTCAAACACATCATTTACTGTATCCGCTGCACCCGATGTGGTCTCCTCCATATTAGGGTGACAGGCAGCATACTTGCGGAACTTTTCAGGGAACACATCTGGGGCACCTGCACCAAGCAACCCAAACGCTCTGTGGCTGAACACTTCAGCTTCACCTCCGTCTCCGCCAATGGTATGCAGATCCTTGGCCTCCACCATTGCCAGACCCTGGCCACACGACGCTTGGAGGAAGAACACCTCATCTACCGCCGAGGAACTCTCCAACCACACGGGATGAATGCAGATTTCTCCAGCTTCTCCATTTCCCCTACCCCCACCTTATCACATGCCAAACCCTCGGATTCAGCACCGCCCTCTTGACCTGCAATCTTCTTCCCACCTCTCCGACCCCATCCTGTCTCCGGTATATCACCCTCACCCACACCTCCTTCCACCTATCGTGTCCCCAGCTCCCCTCCCCCAAATTCCCTACCCCCTACCTTTTATCACAGCCCGCTTGGCACACCAGTCTCATTCCTGAAGAAGGGCTTATGCCCGAAACGTCGATTCTCCTGCTCCTCAGATGCTACTTGAACTGATGTGCTTTTCCAGCACCACACTTTTCAACTCTGGTACTCCAGCATCTGCAGTCGTCACTTTTCCTTCGTCATTCTTATCTGCCAATGCAACCTGATATCCCCTTTTGGTCTTCCTGATTTCACTCTTAAGAGTCACCCACACTCTTTGTAATGGTTACCAGATTCAATTGAACCAAGTTATCTATGTATAAATTAAGATTCTCCATTATTTTTGATTATTACCTCAATAATTTTATTCATCCGTCGTTCCTTAATCTTACCAGGCAAACGTGAGGACTGTAGATGCTGGAAACCACAGTTCAGATTACAGTGGTGCTGGAAAAGCACGGCAGGTCAGGTGGTATGCCAGGAGCAGGAAAATCGATGTTTTGGGCAAACGGTCTTCATCATTAATGGAGGCAGGGAACCTCCAGGGTGGAGGGATAAATGGGGGCAGGGGCAGGAAACCTACAGCAAAGTGTACAATAGTTGAATGGGGGTGTGAATTGAGTTGATAGGTCAGAGAGGAGGGTGGGAGAAGGTCGCAATGTGTATAATAGGTGGATGGAGGTGGGGGTGAGTGTGATAGGTCAGAGGAGAGGATGGAGCGGAGAGGTGGAAGAGAAATCGGCAGGTAGGACAGGCCATGAGGGCAGAGCTGAGCTGAAAGTTTGGAACTGGGGTAAGATGGGGGAGAGGAAATGAGGAAACTGGTGATTGCACGTTAATGCCTTGTTGTTGAAGTGTTCCGAGGTGGAAGATGAGCCGTTCTTCCTCCAGGCTTCGGGTGGAGAGTGAACGGCGGTGGAGGACGCCCAGGCCCTGAATGTCCTCGGAACAGTGGGAGGGGGAGTTGAAAGGTTGGGCCACAGGGCAGTGGGGTTGATTTGTACGGGTTCCCGGAGATGTTCCCTAAAACGCTCTGCGAGGAGGCGCCCAGTTTCCTCAATGCAGAGGAGACTGCAGAGGGAGAAAAGTATACAATAAATGACATTGGTGGATGCGCAGGCATTGAGGAAGCAAATGTGGCTGTGGTAGCGAGACTGTTTCAATACATGAGTGAAGAGCTTCAGGGCAGAGGGGATTATCCCCCATCCTCCTCTTTGTCCTATCATCCCCATCCCCACCCCATTCACCGAATATACTCTTTGTTACCTTCTCCCCAGTCCCACACCCACCCATTTATCTCTCCTCCCTGGAGGATCCCTGCCTCCATTCCTGATAAAGGGCTTTTGCCCAAAACATTGATTTCCTGCTCCTCGGATGCTGCCTGACCTGCTGTGTTTTTGCAGCATCATCTAGTCTAAACCCTTAATCTGACCAGCTGTACCCTTCACTCGACCAGCAATATGATGTCTCTGAACTCTCGTCGTCACACTGCTGAACGCCTTTCACTTTTCAGAGATCCTTTTCCCTGCGAACAGTCTTCTAGAGTAAACCTATGATAGTCCCTGTCTCATGGCATTAAAGTTTGTTGTACTTCAATCATAAAAATGTTTTTTTAATGGAAGGTTTATTAGTTGAATAGCAATTTTCAAATTAATGGAATCATGATCACCAGATCCAAAGTATTGCCCTATTTTTACTTAACTCGCTCTAACTGCCTTACTGCCAAATGAAGATCGAAATTTGTTCTTTTTCTCAGAGGAACATTTACGTCTTGATAAAGAAATAACTTCTTGAACATATTTATCAAATACTTCATCATCCAAACCATGAGCATTTTGTTCGTACCAGTCAACGTTGGGGTATGAAGTTTCTCCATTCGTATAACCTTATTATGCTTCCATATATCTGAGATGTCCCTCCATATTTGTTTTTCAATTTCTTTCTTACTGTTGCGCGTAAGTAGAACAATCCCACCAAAGTGATCTTTAGCTTCTTATTTTTAATTTCTGCAGGTGTATTTTTCAGAAATGAGGATATAGTACAATCCCAGCAAAGTGATCTTCACTTCTGTATTTTTAATTTCAACCCTGATATATTCACTGGGCACGTTTTCAAAAATAGCTTGCCTAGTTTCAGCTATAATTTATTCCTTAATCAAAAACGCCAGCTCCCAACCCATGTCTCCTTTTCTATCCAGCAATACACGTAGTACCTGGAACATTGGATTGCTACTCTTGAACATCTCTCGGCTAATCAATATAAAGTCTCCCTACATTGAGTGAGAAACTCTTCCTGCTAAGATATTGGTCGCTTTCCAGTTTAGAGTCGACCAATCCTTTTTGAACAGGCCTTTTCTATTCCAATTGACATCCCAATTTCCCAAAATCCGAATAATTATGTTTTTCCTGATTAATTATTTGATCTTGGGTGTGGTAACGCGACTCATCATTTCAAAGCCCCTTACTGTGATTTGGGGACTGTTTCCATCATATTGTTGTCATAAAGGTGTACTGAATAAATGGGGGTAGTTTACACATATAAGACAATCTAAAAGTGGATATTATCAAGGGATGTCAAACTTTCAGTCAAGAGACATTGCTTTTAATGGTTAGGACTATGCTGCAAATGTTTACACAGAATTTCCTATGCCGATTCACCCACAAGGACGTTGGGCTGCGATGATGTCGACTATCAATATATCTGTACAATTCTGTTTAGATACTGATGTTGTGGCGCTGATATAAACTGGATTTGTTTAATGAGGGATTCAATGAAATACGCCATGAGCTGCAGACTCCATCACCTTTATAATACCTTCATTTCGGATCGGGCCCAGGGTTCAGAGTTTAGGTGGCATTCCAGAGGAGATAAACTTGCAAAACATGATTGTGGTCAGGTGATATTTCCAAATGTTGAATTGTGCTTGGACCAGCACAGAACCCTGTGCTAGTCCAAGAGTCAGTCTGGCCCACACATTTCGCTGTTGTTCAGGAATAACTCTATCTGGCCTGTTGTGAGATATTGTCTGAATAACTGGCCAGCTCCAGCTTCCATATGTCAGGACACATTTTGGATATGATCACTGCTTTGGAGGTACTGGTGAGGCCCAGTAGCACTGTGTCTGAATTCAGGCTCTTTTTCAAAGTCATTTTCAACAGATTGCTGACTGCAGGATAATGTGCTCATTAATCTGAACATGAATTCGCTGTTTACTACAGTCATTGGTTTATGTATATTCTGGTAATCTAATTATTCTTTACATCAAATGTTTTCAAATGGAAAACAATGATGGTTAGTTTACTTCAAAATATATAAGAAATAAACTAACATTAATTGTTCCTTGTCGGAAATGTGGAAATAACCTACTGTATATTTCCCAAAGACTAATCAAGCAACAGTCATACGTTGTCTGTAAAACAGGATTCTGTGAACAGGACTATGTCCTAGACAACAGCACCACCCCCTCTGGTAGGTTCTGTCCCAAACAGAGGAGGCAGCTCCTGGATATATCATCAATAAAGTGCTCAGCATTGATGCTGAATCCTGCTGCTGCTGGTCTGCTCTGCGGCAGCTTTGGAGGGAATCAATAATTGAGAAACCTATAATTGACCTCATCGTCAACCATCCACCTGTTTCAGATACACCTCCACATTTAATATGTGCCTTTATTAAAGAATTCATACAGTGTGGAACCGTTCTTACTACCCAACAAGTCCACAAAGACCCTCCAAAGAGTAATCCACACACATTCGTCTCCCCGAAATTTACTCCTGACGAATGTGCCTAACCTCCACATTTTTGGAATGTGTGAGGAAACCGGAGCACTCGGAGAAAACCCACGCACATGCAGTTAGAATGTGCAAACTCCACACAGACAGTCTCCCCAGGCGGGAATACAACATCGGGTCCTGGCGCTGTGAGGCAACAGTGCCAACTACTGAGCCACCCTTACAAAGATAAGAACAACCACGGCACAGTCCATGCGTGGAGGAAGGTCCATCGTCACAATTTGGCGAGATGTCCGTTAGATGAAGTGGGCCATCGGCAGCAGCAGAATCATACTCTGTACAACTCATACAGTCTGCACGTCACAGCCTGACATACATCCCACTCAACAGTAAACATCAAGCCAGGGATCCACACTGAGTCAAGGAAGAGTGCAGAAAGACATGGCGGGAGCAACACTTCGCAGACCCAGAAATGAAGGGACAACCTAGAGAAACTCTTTTCTCTTCAGCAACAAAACACGATGACTTGCATGCTAAATAGCTTTAGCAGCAAGTAATGGACAGAGCTCAATTATTTCACAATCAATTGTTCTGATCTATCACTGAAGTCCTGCCACCTGTGATCATAAAATTTAGTGGACAATGAAGGATACCATTGGAGGAGGTGGCGACTGTTCTACAATGAAATCCCCAGTTTTCGGAGAGCGCAGCTCATCATCGAAAAAATAAAGCTGATACATTTGTAACAATTTTCAGGCAGAAGGGCTCAGCAGATGATCAATTTCGGCCTCCTTCAGTGGGCCGCAGCATCACCGACTCCAATCTTCAGACAGTTTGATTCACTCCACACAATGTCAAGAAATGGTTAGAAAGGCGGTGAACTGTGATTTTACTCCAGAAATTGCCACATGTCATGCCAAGCTGTTCAATTTCATTAAGAATACTGATACGTACCAACAATGTTATAAATGGCAAGTATGTCCTGGAAACAAAAAGCAGGGCACTTGCATTGCAGCCAGTTGCGAAGAATGCTTTTTGCAATAATGTGATCAACCATAAATAACCTCCTCAGTGTCATTTAGTTAGTCTCCCGTCGGGAACACTTAGCTCCTGACCCCATTGCAAACTCCTTGCAGAAGAGTGGAAGTCCAAAGGGGCAGTGACAGTAATTACTCTTAACATCAACACACCATTTAACAGGGTTGGAGAAGAGGAACCTGAGTAAAATTATACTTATTCAGATGCTGGGGTAAGTACTCTCCTGATTAGAATTATCACCAGCAAAAATAAAAATGCTATCGGTGTCATTAATTCGAACTCAAGGTGAGCGCAACAACGATTCCTCAGGAAAGAGTGTGTCTGAGGCTCAACCATTTCCAGCTGCTCTCTCCATCATAAGGTCAGATGTGGGAATGTTCATTGATTGCAGCATTCCTGAAACAGTCCATGTTCAAATGCATCCAGGTTTAGTCTAAAAATGGCAGGTAATGTTCACGACAGACAAATGCTGGACATTTCGGACAATAAAGAATCAAACCATCCTTCTTTGATTTTCAGTCACGTTACCACATCTGAGTCCCAAACACTGTGTTTTTCAGCATCCTGGGTGTGATAATTGAACAGCAACTGTCCTGGATAAGTCATATAAATAGCACTGTCTCCAGGAGCAGGTCAGAGGGTAGGAATTGTGCAGTCAGTAACTCATTTGCTGACTCCTGAAAGCCTGTGATGGAGTACATTCCAGGAGAAACCCAGGACAAAACGAGCCCACTTCTATGAACACCAATCCCTTCCACGACTGAGGCACAATACGAGCAGTTTATACCATCAACAAGATTCACTGCACCAAGGCTTAGTAGACAAAACCTGCTAAACCCAATGCCATCTCGAAGAACGAAGGCAGCAAGTACTTTGGAAAACCAGCTATCTGCAAGCTTGCTCCTTCATTCGGTCAGATGTGATGAGGTTTGCTCATCATTTTACAATTCTTAACTCCTCAGATCACAAAATCAGTCCAAATGCAGCAGGACTTGGGCAATAGCCAGGATTCGCGGCTGACAGGTGACAAGTAACATTCGTGCCACACAAATGTCAGACAATGGACATCCCATCACTGATTCAGAGGGCTAAAACTATTCAGCATCCAAACCCGTTACAATTGTTGAAATCATTGGCACTAACATTCTCAGTTTTATCAAAGACTATCTTGCTGCTATGGTGAAAACGTCAGATCAGAAGTTAGGAATCCTGCAGCCAGTAACTTTTTCCCGTTTTCCTCTCCATTACCTCCCAGGTTTAAGCTAGCAATATGTAATCTTCACCTGTTTGAATGAATGCACGCCAACAGTACCGAAACTGTTTGACACGACTAAAGACTAAGCAGTCCACTCGAATGGTTCCTGTCCACAATCACTCCTTACTTCCAACATCGACAGTTGCTTTCAGGTGTTCATGCCATGACACTCCCCATACAGCACTTTCCACACTCATTCCACTACCATCAGGAAGGAAACGGGCAGCACTTAAGGAAAGGTGATCATAATTCATGACTATATGTAAGTACACTAAAGCATTCATCCAGACTAAGAAGTTTTAGCATGAATCATTCTAAAATGAGTCGGCCGAAAATGGATTTCATTCATATGAACAGGAAACAAGAAAGAGAAAATAAATCAGAATCAGTTCAGTGGAAGGTATTCAGACGGGAGATTAAATTCGTTCAAAGAAAATGTGTTCTCACACAGTGAAAAAGCGTCAGGCTGTTAAACCCAGAGCTTCTTGGAAGTCGAGGAACACACAAACAGGACAGGAAGGTTGACATCAGACAGTGCGAAGACAATAGCGCTTTAGGGCAGAGAGGTGCACGGCACGGAAATATACCCTTTGGTCCAACAAGTCCATTCCGCAGAAATTCTTAACATAATCTCATCACATTTATCAACACTTGAATCATGTTCCTCTGAACTCTTCTTATTGATATACCCATCGAGATGCCTTTTAAATGTTATAATTGTCTGGCCTCCAAAATTACTTCTGGTAGCTCATTCCATCCACGCACCACATGCTGCGTGCGAAAGTTGCCATTTCGGTCCCTTTTATATCGTTGACCTCCCACCCTAAAAATATGTCCTCCAATTCTGGACTGTCCCAGCCCAGGGAAAATACGTTTCCTGTTTATCCTATCCAAGTTCATCAATATTTTTAATACTCTATAGGTTCACCCACTCATCCTCTGACGATCCTGGGAAAACGGCCCCTGCCTAATTAGCCTCTCCTGAATACAACAGAAATCTGAGTGGAGTTTGGAATGCAAAGGGGTGGGGGTGGGGGGTGATTCCAAAAAAGAAATTAGGAAAGAAATATTGTGTTTAAAGTCATGCTAGCAAGAAACGACAAGCAATCTTTCACAGATTTGTTTTCAAAGCAGAAAATGAAATTAAGTAAAAG
Organism: Chiloscyllium punctatum; assembly: GCF_047496795.1. Taxonomy (NCBI): domain Eukaryota; kingdom Metazoa; phylum Chordata; class Chondrichthyes; order Orectolobiformes; family Hemiscylliidae; genus Chiloscyllium; species Chiloscyllium punctatum. Next base: position 41,786,075 of record NC_092789.1, read on the forward strand.
AACATAAAAGGCAATCAATGGAAACCTCATGTCACTGTAGGAGATAAATTATGGTTTTGAGTTTGAATTGAAGCCTAAATGGGCTATCATGATGAGTCTGGTAGAATTGTCTGAGAAGCACATTAGACCCTTCGCAATGTTACTGTATTGAGGTATATGACATCTGGCAATCGAGACAGGTGGCAATGATTTCAAACTTTGGGAACTTTTAATGACAAGAGAAATTGTGAGCTCAGTCAAAAAGATAAAGGAGGCACATGAAAGAGTGGATCGGGGTCTCAAAAACATAATAAAAATCAGGAAAAACATAAACAAGGATTTAGGAGGGCTAAGAGACACCATAAATTGTCTTTGAGAATCATGATTAAGGAACTTCCCAACCGGTTTGTCAAGAGGAAAAGGTAGCCATGAAGAAACGGTCCACTCAAGGGCAAAGGAGGAAATTAGTGCATGGATCTGAAGGAAGCGGGTGACGGCCTTCACGAATAATTTGCATCGGTTTTCACAAACGAGAAGGACATGGAGGATGGTGAGTCTTGAGAAGAATATGTTGATATTCCAGAGCATTTCGAGATTTAAAAAATGAATGCTGTGCTGGGAGCTTTGAAAAGCAATGAGGTACACAAGCTTCCGGTTATGATGGGATCAATTCCAGAATACTGCGAGAATTGAGGGAATAATTTGCTTGACCATAGTGCACACATTATGCATGCAAATCAGCAACATGGGAGGTTCCAGAGAACTGGAGAAGAGCTAGGGTTGTTCCTTTTTGATGAAGTATAACACGGAAAATACAAACAAGTTCTGGTCGTCAGCCTTATCTCAGTAGTAGGGAAAATATTCGAGATTCTTAGAGATATGGTTGAGTCCTATTTGGAAAAATATGGAATTTTATCGAAAGGTAACGTAGCTTTATGTGTTGAAAACCGTGTCTCAAACAATTGATGGCATATTTTGAGAACGTGACAAAGGTGATTGATGAGGCCATGGAGCTGAATGCTGGCCATATGGACCTTGGAAAGGCCTTTGATATGGTTCCTTATGGCAGGTTCGTAAAGAAGGTGAAGTCAAGTGGGATTACCGGGCAGCTTTTAAGATGGATACAGAACAGAAGTAACAAAAACAAAGGACCACGTAATGGACCTGAAAACAACAATGCTCACAATTGTAATCACCAAGTTTGCTGTTTTCTTGGTGCAGTATTTTGGTTTCAACTTGTGGCAACAGATGGCCACAAAGCGATCAATGCTACCCATTGGAGAATGGATGATCTCTTTCACATGACTATCCGACAGGCCCCCAACAGTCAGCGGGAAGTGCAGCAGCAAACATGTCAGGAGATCTCAGATATCTGTAAGAATGATAGCGTTGTAACTTTCCAAATCGAGAGTGGGAATGCGATAGTATTCAGAGCTTGGATGGAAGGAATTTGTTAACTATGGTCAAGAAACGTGCCTCAGTCAATATGAAAATAGGCTAACTGGAGAAAGGGCCAAAACTTGGCCTCCCCTTCGGAAACAATTAGGGAAAAGGGACTGAGTGCAAAAGCATTTTATCAAAGAGACCACAATTCTATTGGATTGAAAATAGTTACGGAAATGAAAAGGCCTGGTCCACAAGTTAAAGAGTAAAATTGGCCTTGTCGCAATCCAGATATTATTAGTCAAGACCTTTCAAACGTTAATTATTGGAGGCTGTTTGCAGTAAAAAGGACGTGTGGCAAGTGGGAAGCTTTCAAAAGAGAGAAACGAAGAGAGTTCAGGGCAAGCATATTCCTATTAATATGAAGGGTAATGCTGACACAGGGAGGAAATACTGGATGACTGTGCATATTGAGGCTCTGTTCAAGAAAAAGAGACAGATAACATATATTGTCCGCCGGATTAAGTGAATCACTTGAATAACATTGCAGGTGTGGTAGTGCACTTAACACGGAAATCAGGAGGGCAAACAGGGGACCTAAGAAAGCGTTGGCGGATCGGGTTCATGAAAATCCAAAGAGAAACTACATGTATATTAATAACTAAACATGAACTTCTGACACCATGTAGTCCCTTAAAGATCAATGGGGCCATGAATGCGTGGAACCACATGAAATGGGTCAGAACCTAATCGACAATTTCACGTCATTGGGGAGAAAACCTGGGGAAATCAGGGAAATAAAGAAGGATGTCTTCAAAAGAGTCTCCATTACAGAACAGGACGGACTTGAGTTTTTTGAAACGTATAAAGAGGCCTACTCCCTGGGAATTAATCAAGTACATCCCGGATCATTATGGAAAGCTCAGGAAGAAATATCGGAGCCCCTTAGAGATATTTCTACTGACCGCCACAAGTAAGCCTAGAGCTTGGCTCATGTTGTGCCAGCATGTTATTTGAAAACAAACCTCCAAGTGCAGGCCAGAGACCCAAACACCAATTATCTTGATGTCAGTTGTGCGTACTTTATTGGAAGAGATTCTGCGGGACAGGAATCACATACATTTGTAGAGGCAAGCATTGATAAGAGATAATCGGCACAACTTCGTGCATGGATTGAGAGTGTGTTGCAGGAAAAGCACAGCAGTCAGGCAGCATCCTAGGAGCAAGGAAATTGACATTTCGACTCAGAGCCCTTCATCAGGAATGATGTTGGGAGCCTCGGGGGTGGAGAGATAGATGGGAGGCGGCGGCGCTGGGGAGAAAGTAGTTGAGAGTTCAATAGGTCGATGTATGAGGGTGTAAAGTAATAGTTCGGAGAGGAGGGTGGAGTATATAATTGGCTAGGAAAGTTGACAAGTGGGAGAGGTCATGAGGGCGATGTTGAGCTGCATGGTTGGAACTGGGGTAAAGGAAATGAGGAAAATATGTAAGTCCACATTGATGCCCTCGAGCTGGACAGTTCCGAGCCAGAAGATAAGGCATTCTTCCTCCAATCGTCGGGTGGTGAAGGAGTGACAATGGAGGAGGCCCTGGACCTGCATTCCCTCAGAAGAATGGGAGGGGGAGTTGAAATGTTCAGACGGGGACGGTGGGGTTCTTTGGTTCAGGTGCATTGCAAATGCTCTTTAAAGCACTCTGCGAGAAGGCGTCCAGTCTGCACAATGTAAAGGAGACTGCAACAAATACGATCAATGACATATCTGGAAGTGCAGGTGAAACTTTTATGGATGTGGAAGGTTCTTTTCTGGCCTTGAACGGGTGCTGAGGGGTGGGGTGGGGGCAGGATTTACAATTCCTGCGGTGGCAGGTGAAAGTACCAGAGTTGAGGGTTGCTTGTTCGGGGGCAGGGAGAGAGCCGTCTTTGCGGAAAGTGCATAGGTTGGGGAGGGAATTCTATCCCTTGTGGTGGGGTCCATTTGTAGGTGTCGGTGGATGCAAAGTACTATCTCATAAACATGATTGAGTTTGTTCAGCTCAACATGAAGATAGATGTTGGCAGAGCAGAAGACGCTCTCTATAGTTAATTCAACAAGGGTTTGGACAGGGTTTTCCAGGCGACACTGGTTAGTAAGGCTAGATCACATGGGAACTGGAAGAGCTCGCCAAATGGACACAAAATTGGCTTGAAGGTTGGAGGCAGGTGGTGGTGTTAGAGGCCGGCGACCAGCGGTGGATCCACTTCTGTTAATCAGTTACATGAAGGATTTTCTTCAGAATATCGGAGTCATTGTTTGTTTACGGATGCCAAAATTAGTGTTACAGTGGGTAGTGAATACAGGAGATCTTGATCCTCTGTCCACAGGTCAAGGAATGAAAGATGGAGTTTAATTCAGGTGTAGACTTTTGCAAAGATAGAACAGGGAGGACTAACGCAGAGAATGGTAGACGCTGGGCAGTTCTTTCGAATAGAAAGAGCACAACGGGTGCAGTTGCATTGCTCCTTGGAAGTGGCATCACATGTGGAAAAGGTGGTGAAAGCTGGATTTGGCACATTTGCCCTCATTGGTCAGAGGAAGTTGTGCATGTGGTTGATACATCATGCTACAGTTGTACCAGATATTGCTGGACCTCTCTTTGGAGTACTGTGTAGAATTCTGATCATCCTGCTGTACGAAACGTTCTCGGAAAATGCAAATGGAGCAAAGATTGACAAAGGTGTTACTGACACTGGAGGATTTGACGTACAAGGAGAGGCTCCATAAGCTGAAAGCAAAACGGGGATTGAGACAGCTGTGGCAGATAAGGTTAAGGAGAATGCAAACAGATTCTCTCCTGATACAAGTACAAAAAAGCAACTAGAGACACAATTGGGCCCTCAAACTTCAATGAGGCCATCCATGATGGAATCACAAGAGTTGGGCGATACCAGAAATGAATAATTCATGCCAGACTGTGCTGTGGACAAAGACATTTAAACAAAGGGAAAGAAGCAGTGATGGCTTTTAAAGAGATTCCCATGCCTGAAGAGCTGTTGCTGGAGTTCTTAAAACATGAAGGTAGAGAAATCTCGAGGTTCTGACCAAGTGTATCCAGAATATTGTGGCAAAATAGTGGCGGGAAACGGAGCAGAGATATTTGTGTCATTGTCCTTCGTATTCTATTGGGTGTATGTGACTGAGGGATGACATTATCAAGGTTAATAAAACCATGAGGGATATAAATAAGGGGAATAACTATGGTATCTACCCCAGGGTAGAGGAATGCACAACTAGAGGACATAAGTATGGAATGAGAGAGGAATACTTAAAAGGGATCGGAGGAGAACATGATCCACAGAGAGGGTGGTGCAAGTATTAAATGAGCGGCATAGAAGTCGATAACTTTACGATAGGTTTGTAAACCGACAGAGAAAATGCAGAGACAGGGTTCACGTGAAAGGAGTTTTCCAAATTCATAGAGAAAATGTGAAAATCGGGAAGACATGGGGATGTGGCTGAATATGAGCACACCAGAACAGGATGGAGCGGAATTTAATTAAAATTGCGTATCAGCGCACAGGTTTGTGACAGGAAATTTTTGGAAAGTGTAAACTATGTGATTTCTCCGAATGGACAAAGTCTCCACAATAAGATAGACTAATTTGTGCCACCTGAGATACATGGTTACAGGGTGAATAAATGGTGTAGCATAAATATTCAATGGCACACAACGTCTTGGAGTCTTTGCCAGAATGGGAAAAGCAGTATGGATAACACTGACAGTAATGTATAACAATGATATGAGCGAGAAAGCATTTGGTCTCAGTTCATGAATGAATGTCTGTATGGATGTGAGTTCTGGCTCCTACCCGCCAAGGACTCACGCAGGAGAAAGGTTTTAGGAGATCTAACAGCATCTCATTGCTGATCACTGCATTTAACTGGAATTAATTGGAATGTTTAACAATAGCATTGCAATACGTTTGGGATTCCTCAATATTAGTATAATCTTGGATAATCACATTAGCAAGAGTAACATAGCAGAATGACTTTTGGGAATATTTCTGTTAGTGTTTCTTTAAATAACACATTGCGAAACTGTCTAGGGACATAACTATCTCAGATCGAAAAATGTGTCATGAAACTGAGTGAATGAGTAATGTCACATGGTGAGATCCCCTGGGAAATTTTTATTATGTGCAGCTTAAAGGAAAATAAAGTTTTAAAGGGAATCACAGAAAGCTACAACTAGAAACAAAATTGCCTTTTCCATGAGTTTGAGGGGAAAACTGATAAAGGGAAACAGGCTAAACAGAGAAAAATGTCTGTCTGCAAACGAGCATTGATAAAAATTTGAAGGAACAATGTAAATCACTCAACAAAATGATATTCCATTGAAACAGACAAAACCTCAGCATGAAATTCCCACTCGTCCCACACTGACGCCAAAACGGATTATAGTATATTATGAGACTTGGAAGATCGTCACTTTCTCCTCGCTTGGAAGATCACCAAACATTACATTAAAATCTGAAGTGAGGGAGTGTTTTAGGAATAAATGTTAAAGGTATTGCATACCAGCAGGAGGAATGTCGGGGTAAGTGTAATCATAGTCGGGGTATAATGACATACAGAGGAAAAGGTCGAAGTGAAGATGCTGAAGGTGGTTTGAGTGTTACAGAGAGTCGCCAGGTCTGACGGTATTACCAAACCAAAAGGAAATGCTGCAACTGGAGGTGCTTGCAGTGGTAGGAAGGGAAATAATTATTTTTATTTAAGCGTGTCACTGATTTTACCTGCCTTTTTTGCCCGGCAGTTAATCGCCCAGAGCGCAGCTCAGTCTTGCCATGTTGCTTAGGTCTGAGGTCACTGTGAGCCAGATCACGTTAGAATGTCAGTTGTCCATTTCTAAAGAATCCCAGACTTTTTGCAACTGAACCAGATGAGTTCTTCCTACTGATCAACAATACTTTTATGGTGGCACCAACACAGTCTTGTTTAACCACAACATAATATCCCATCTCCTACTCTCACTGCTCTGATCAATGAAGAAACGGAACCCAAATGCCTGCTTCACTACTCTGTCCACCTGCAACGCCACTTCTAAAGAACTGTGCACCTCTATCCCGAGGTAACGTATTAACAAACGACCTAATGCCAAAACAAAACTGCCCTAGTTCCGTCCTGGTTTGCTTCACTAAAATTGATCATTTCAAATTTATCGAATTGAACTGTATCTGCCATTCTTCGTCCCACTATTCCAAAAATGCTGTTAATCCTTATGGATCACAGATAACCTTTTTTACTACCTACTATATTCCCAATTTTAGTGTCACTCACAAACTTACTTCCCAAGAAACCAAAATTCTCATCCAAATCGTTTATCCAAAAAAAACAAATACCAATGGACCCACGACACCGCTGGGCACATGCCTCCAGTCAGCAAATCAAAACGTCTCGCACCACCCTCTGTCTCCACCTATCAAGCCAATTTTAAATCCGTTTGACTAGCTCCTCCTAGATGCCATCTCCTTTAACATTGATCTGAACTGATTGCCCAGTCCACCATACGGAACGTGAAACACGGAACACAGTACAATACAACCTTTGATCCTACTCTCAGGTCAAACAAACCTGCATAGCTTTTAATTTACTATAGTCTATGTGCCTATCCAAGTGTCTATTAAATGTCCCAAACGTATCTGACTCTCCTCCCACCATTGACCGTGCAATTCAAATACACACCACTCTGTGTAAAGAACAGAAACCTGATATCTCTCCGAAGCCCTCCAATAGTAACGCTGTTGTGCTCGTTATTTCTGCCATGGTATAAAATCGCTGACTATTCACTCTATCTATACCTCTAATCATCATGTTCACCTCTATCAAGTGGCGGCACAACCTTCCTCGCTCCAATCAGAAATTCCTTGGCTCCCTTGACCTTTCTTCATAACAAATACCCCGGAGTCCAGGCAGCGTCATTGTAAAGCACGTCTGTACCCACGAAAAAGCTTCCACATCCTTCCTGTAATGAAGAGACGAGAACTGAAACCAATGTTGCAAGTCAGGTCTTTCCAGGTCTCGAGAGACCTACATCAAAACCACACCATTCTTAAACTCAATCCCCCAGCTAATGAAAGCCAATGTACCAATAAGCCTTCTCAACAACCCAGTCCACCTGTGTGGCAATTTTGAGGGATCAATGCACATTAACCCCAAGATCCCTCTGTTACTGCACACTACGAAGAATTCTGCCATGAGCCCTGCAATCTGCTTTAAAATTTGACCTTCCAAAATTAATCACTTCAACCTTTCCAACTGTAACTGTGTTTGCCACGTCTCAGCCCAGTCCTGCATCCTGTCAATGCCCCGTTGCAACCTACAATAGCCCTACAAAGTATCCACCACTTGATCCACCTTTATGTCGTCAGCAAAATGACTAACCCACTCTTCCACATATACATCCAAGGCATTTATAAAAATCACAGAGCGCAGAGGTCCCAGAGCCGGTCCCTGCACAACACCACAGGTCATCGTGCTCCAGGCTGAAGGCTTTCTGTCTATTGCCACTCTGTCTTCTATAGGCCAGCTCATTATGTATCCAGACAGCCAAATTTCCCTGTACTCCATGCCTCCGTAATTTCTGAACAGGCAATCAGCGTGTTTTCTAACATGCTGAAAGAATTCAATATACAGACCCTGGAGAGATGTCTTCGGAGGAGGAGCTTACAGGGATAGACATGACTGTCGGAATTTACAGAGATAAAGGAAGGTAGTATCTACTAGAGACGTTCAGGGCTTAGAGAGTTAGGGATTTCTGAAGCTGACAGAGATAGGGAATGTTCCAGGAGTGGTTACAAACAGAAGAATGTTCTAAAGGATATCACAAGGATCACTCTTTCAGCACGGGGCAGGATTAATGTCTTGAATCCCCTATGAAGTCTCAGTAAAGACCAGTCAACAGAGGTGAGTGCATGTCCATAACAAGCTGGTGGCAATGAAGCCGAGAGCATTGCGTTTCCCTGCACAGTACTGTATCTATGCTCTGTTATGTGGGTCTGAATATAGCGGTCCGCTCACCTCCACATGCTGTCTCCTGTGAGTGATCTTACCGACTGCAGGATTTACTGAAGGGTCCAGATCTCACTCTCCATCTCTCTTTGGCTGACCAACCGTTCTCCATGAGGGGATGGACGAGATGTTTTTGGGAATTCTGTTGAGTCAAGTACGTTCTATGTACCTGCCAGAGACTGAGAAATAGGAAGAGTCAGAAATTAGACTGATGCAGTGAGTATTACATATTCAATGAAGACTGCAAGCTGTCCTCAGTGAGGAGTGAGCTATTACATCAGGATGGGCTCATCTGGAACTGTTCTGGGGCCAGTGCTCTGGTCAATCATATGACCATAATTGTGCAGAGTCTATTAAACTAACATCGATGAGGAGATGCACGGCTCAGGTGAAAGTGAATTCCAAAGTCTGCAGGGAAATTTTGAAATATTGGAACACCATGGGGATACGGCTGAAGAAAGAAACAGGAATGGCCTGAGTTTCACTAAAATTGTACATGAGCAAATAAAGTTCGTGACAGGGAATTGTGTTGAAACAGTAAGCTACTGTTTCTTAATTTGAATCATGAAGTTTCTGAAATAAGGTTAATATGTATATCGTGATTTCTATCTAATCACGGAGATGTGGTCACAGGGTGAACATAAAGGTGGGGTAGTAATATTAGATTAGATTACATTACTTACAGTGTGGAAACAGGCCCTTCGGCCCAACAAGTCCACACCGCCCCGCCGAAGCGCAACCCACCCATACCCCTACATTTACCCCTTACCTAACACTATGGGCAATTTAGATTGGCCACTTCACCTGGCCTGCACATCTTTGGACTGTGGGAGGAAACCGGAGCACCCGGAGGAAACCCACGCAGACACGGGGAGAATGTGCAAACTCCACACAGACAGTCGCCTGAGGTGGGAATTGAACCCAGGTCTCTGGCGCTGTGAGGCAGCAGTGCTAACCACTGTGCCACCGTGCCGCCCTAATATGCATAGATACACAACATTGTGGAAAGTCAGGCAGAGTGGGAAGCAGGATGGGGAGCTCTCATACCTTGGGATAACAATGGGATGACAAAAAAATACGTGGCCTCAGATCATTAATGAATATGAACGCAAACTGTGACTCAAAAGTGTCAGAACACAGAACTAGAAGGACACTGTTAATGCCACTGTACAGCATTGTATTGAGGTACTGCATACAAGGAAATTATTGGAATTTGTGACAGAGGCACTGTGATAATTGTGACAGGATCCGCTCTTCCTATCTCATCATCTCATTGACGCTGAGCCACAGACGATGCTGTCTGTTCCCACTCACAGGCAGAGTCTGGAGTTGGCTGATAGACGGATGAGGAGAGCTTCTTCTCCTGCTTCTTTTATGCTGCCTGACCTGCTGCGCTTTTCCAGCAACACATTTGTTAGCTCTGATAGACAGATTATGTCTTCCACAAACTCTGTTATATTTGGGTCAAAAGGTAGCCATGGGAAGGGATGGGCGTGTCGTTGGTGTGCTAGCGCACCCCTTGTGCTGTTTGCTCCTGGATTTCCATTTTTTCCCCAACAGCAAGTCACAAGGTGATCGAAACGTTCCCAATGATCCAATGGCCCAGTGATTCACTGATGTCGATTGGAATGCTTCACCTGCCCACTGAAGCCTTGATGGTATTGCTGAAGCACTTCCTCTGTCCACCTGGGGCTCGCCGGCCGTTTCAGAGCAGGGAGTACAGCACCTGCTTTGGAGTGTCTCGTGTCGGTAATGGAGATGATTTAGCCAGTCCATTTCAGCTGATAGGGGGTGTTGTGTTAGTGCCTCGATGCTGGGGATGATGGCCTGTTCGACGACGCTCGTGTTGGTGAATCTGTCTTCCCAACTGATTCACAAGCTCTTGCACAGGCAGCATTGGTGGGACTTCTTCAGCACCTTGAGGTCCTTGCTTCAGACAGTCCACCTCTCAGAAACACATAGGAGGTTGGGTATCTCCACAGCTCGGTATAATATGAGTTTGTGGTTGAATCTGCTGCTGTTGTCCGCGAACACCCTTTCCCTCAGACGGCAGAGGGCGGTACTAGCACACTGGAGGTAGTGTTGGAGTTCTTTGCGCACCTGCTATGGTCGACACGATACTCCGGAGGGGTTGGAAGGTCCAAAGCCTCCCCTTGGACATTGATAATCTGGGATTCACTCAGTGATGCCGAGCCAGGTTAATTGTGAAAATGTTTTGCCGATGTTCAGGATGAGACCCATGTTATTATATGACCCTGTAAACGTGCTGACAATGGTCTTGAGTACACCCTCAGATAACATCCACACGTAAAAACACCATCTACGTACTGCAGCTCGATGACACTGAGTTGGGGCGATTTTGGTTTTGGTTTTAAAGGCGCTGGGATTATGACTAATTCCTGTTAGGACTGGAGTTTAGCGTGACTCCAGTGGGAAGCTTGGGTCGGTGATGTGAAGCATTGCAAAAAGGTAGATTGGGAACTTTGATGGGACAATGCTTGACACTGGTCCAAACAGGGCATTAGTTGATAATGGAGCCGTTGGTCACTATTATTTATTCTCATTCATCATTAACACAAGACTTGGAGCGTTGGGTGATAAGATGGAATTCAAATCGACAATGAAGATTCACACTGAGCACTCCAAGCTTCCATAAATATCTGAAATTAAAAGAAAGCAAGCTACATGGGGATGAGGGGAGAATTGCCCAAGGACAACAGGATAACCGGACTGAAATGCATGGCTCTAAATTAACAGCAAGAAAATCTTCAACGGAAGGGCATTCCGTTGACATGGACAAAACTTCAGCAAGAAAGAATAATCATTGGATTGCAGCAATAATCGGATAGATTATCACCTCTCAGCAAAGAGTTGCCATTGTCTCCTCACTAAAGTTTTGACTTGAACTGTGAACTTCGTTTCCGTTTCACATAACGGTGCACCTCCTGTTAATGTATCGCTCCTGAGACCCTTAAAATAAGCTTGTAATGCTGCTGACTTATTCCTTAACTTTTTAAAAAAATAATGTTGTCAGAAAGCATTGTAAATATATTAAGATGTTTAATAAGATTACAGAAAGAGATGTTGGAGATAGTATCTTAGAACGGATCAACGATATGACTAAATAATAAAAACCAGAGAGTCAGGACAAGGGGATAATTTCAGGGTGGTACATTGTAACTCGGGGACTGCCACAGGGATCAGTGCCTGGGCTGTAATTACCTCAAGTCTACATTAATTACTTGAATGAGGGAGGCGAATGCACCTAAACCAAGTTTGCAATGGCATTATGATAGTCTGGAAGACAAATCGTTTGGATCATGTAAAGATACTACAGAGGAACATAGAGAACCTATGTGAATGTGAAGAAAAAGGATATTGCGACATAATGTGGGGAAATTTGATGTTGTGCATTTTGACAGGAAGAATAGAGTAGCTCAATGTTATAAAATGGAGAAAGAATGCTGAACATTCTAGAACCGGGTGATTAGCGGGGCTCCATCCATGAATTTCGAAAATATAGCATCCATGTGCAGTGTTTACGAGGGACAGCAACTGGAATGTGAGCTTTATTTCAAAAGGAATGGCGTGTATAATACGTGTCGTTTTGCTGAAATCGTGCAGTGGACTGGTCAAACTATGGCTGGACATGGCAAAAATATTTAACTCTATTTAACCACACTAATACAGATTGGCATTGGAGTAACTACACAGAGGATCGACTGCTTGGTCTGAGCATGGAGGAATTGTCGTCAAAGCCGTGATTAAGTGAATTGAGCATCCACTATTTGGAGTTAGATGAATGAAAGGAGATTTCCCTCAGTCGAAAAGATTTGGAGCACTGTACAGTGTTCTGAATCTGCATACCACATATTGGGAACACTTTGGGAGCTCTGCTCACCATATCCGTCATAGAAAAATAAGCACGATGAACATTTCTGTTCTCCATATCACTCGGCGAGATCACACTTGGATCTCTGTGCACAGTCCTGGATCTCCATGATCATCTGTGAGAGGTTACTGCAGAGTTCTCTTTACGTCCTTCTGTTGTTGCACACGTGGAGCACAATGGATAATTCCGCTTTCAATATTCCTCTATTTGACCACTCTGCACTGTTTTCTTTGATGTATCCCTGCTTCGGCCTATTTTGAGCACAGACTGTTTATAATAATGAATCATAATAATAATGCTTTGTATTTTCCAGGTTTCTACAATGGATGTAAACGTTCGGAGCAAAGTGTAAGCATACCTACTGGAGCGGAAATGATTTTACACTGAAAGGGTTATGCGTCTCCGGCATGTTCTACTGTTTGAAAAACTGAGAAAGACAAAACAGAGTGTGCCGCAGAGAGAGGCATGACTGAGATCTGACTGATGCTCACTGCCAGATCTATGATTCGGGTTCTGCTCCATTCCATCGAATCGATAGCATTATCATCCACTGCGTCCGAAAAAAAATAAAATAAAGCTCGATGCATTGATCACTGCATCTTGTCTGACTCGTATTTCTCACTGGAATCAGGGTGATCTCACCATTACGGGGAGCGTTCGGGTGGGGCTGGATGGTGGAGGTGTGGAGGGGTAATCAATAAGTAGAAATGCCCTCGTTGACATCTTGTTTCTCGCTTTCCATTACAATGACCGTGTTATTGCTCAGTCCAAAACTTCCAGAGTCAAGCAACAGCATTGCTTCGGCTAACCAGCCAAAACTCGAAGGTCACACTCATCACGATGTCGAGAGATGTCCTGTCCCATCAGAGGGACGGTGTGTCTGCAACCCTTCGCACCGTTGAACATTCAGTAATAAGGAAGATGGCACTGTCAGAGTGCCAGGGAGAAAAGACTGTCACCTGGTCGGTGTTAACGAAGTGGACTCTGTCAGAGGGTCAGACCTGACCTGTCAGAGACTTAGTGTTGACGAAAGAAGCATGGTCAGTGCTGAGAACGTGGGCATTGTTAGAAGGTCGTTGTTGAGCAAGTGGGCTCTGCCAGAGGGTTTGTGTTGAGGGAGTGTTGCCTTGCTCGAGTGTCAGCACTGAGAGAGTTCCATTGTCGGAAAGGCAGTGTTACAACAGTGCCACACTGGAAAAAAGTCAGTTCCGAGAGAGTAACACACTGTCAGACAGTCCGTGCTGAGGGAGCTCTGCACTGTGGAGGGTCAGTGCTGACGGATGTTCGCACTATCGGAGGTTCAGTGCTGAAGAAGTGCAGTCATGTCAGAGGATTAACGCTGAGGGAGCTCCACAGTCGGAGGGTCATTGCTGAAAGAGTAGGCCCTGTCACAGGATCAGGGCTGAATAAGTGGCACACTGTCAGAAAGTAAGTACTGAGGGAGTGCCGGACTTTGGAGGTTCAGTGTTGAAGGAGTGAGCACGATCTTGGGAGGTGTGGGGCAGTGTTAAAGGAGCACAAGACTGTTGGAGGGGCTGTGCTCCTGGGGGCGTGAATCTGTGGAATTGTTTACCACAAGGAGGAGTCGAGTCAGGGCCCGTTAGTATATTCAAGGCTGAGATGCAGAGACAGATGTTTAATCAGGAAGTGAATCGTGGGTTGACGGGTAGAAGCAGAAACTGGAAGCAAGAATGATCAGTTGAACCACGACACATTGAATGGCTGAGCAATCTTGATCGGCTGAATGGCCTACTTCTGCTTCTCTGTTCCTTCTCCGCAAGGAACACATACATTTCCCAAATCTTTGTATAGATATCTGCCTGGGGCCCTGTGTAGGAATGGGGATCATGATCAGCAATTTGAACCACTGAATTTCAGATGCAGATTTTGAAGTGCCAAGGCAGCAGGATGGAGCATACCCAGATGGTTAATGAAATAAGGAAAGCACTCAAATCCGTGCGTCATACTCAAACCAATGATGCCCTTCCTTCTCTATCTTCATACGGCATCAACCAAAGTCCAGAGAGGTGACACAATCAGCCCTTTGTCAAAGTGGGACAGCGGTGAGTTAACACAATGCAGGTATCGTGAGAAGAGACATTGCATGTTCGCACCACCTCAAACTTGGCATTGTACTGTTCTGAAACCCGATCGCAGAGTCAGTATTTCCAGTTCCTTAATCCGAGAAAGGAGATCTCGCTCATCTTGTGGCAAACGTATTCAGTTCGGAACAACTCAGTTCCAGCGTCTGCGGAATGATCTTGTGCAGAAGCGCTTATTGCAGGACCCAATGCTGAATAGCACTGTGCAAGGAGAGACTTCAGACAGGACCTGTTCGTCTTCAACAAACACGGTTAAGAAGGGTATTTCATTTAAGTGTCTGAGTCAAGAAGGTTTACAAGCGGGATTGAAAAATTATTGGAGAAACGACCAGCGATGGAGAATCTGGAATCAAATTTCAAAATCAGTATGATTAGAGCCTGAAATGAATTCGGAAGGATGGCGATCCAAGGCAGACAGAAACAGAATGAGAGAAACCGAGCAGAAGACCAAGTGAAAGAGGTAGACTGGCATTTCGAGTCAGAGATACAGAGTTTCAGACAGAGACAGAGACGCAGCGGTTGAGCTCAAGACACACTGTGTGAGGAGCAGAGAAAGAGAGACGGAGCGACAATATGGGACAGACGAAGAGAATCAGGGAATGAAAGAAAAAGTATGAAATTCCCATACACGTAAGGAACATAACACACGCCCTCCACCTCCCACAAGCCTTCCATTCCCCCGCCCCCAACGCCTCATCTTCACCATGGACTGATGTCCCACGAAACCTCTAACCGCCATGACTAGGCCCTCCAAGCCTTCCGTTTCTTCCTCTCCAGACGCCACGGCCAGAAAACGTTCACTGACAAACTCATTCTTTTGGCTGAATTGGTCCTCACACTCAACCATTTCTCTTTCCAATCCTCCCATTTCGTCCAGACGAAAGGGGTAGCCATCTGCACCAGCATGGGCCCCAGCTATGCCTGTCTCTTCGTCAGCTGCGTAGAACAGCCCATCTTCCGGAGTTACACCGGCAACACTCCCCACCTCTTCCACTGCGACATTGATGATTGCATTGGTACCATCTCGTGCTGCCATGAGGAGGTCGAACAGTTCATCAACTTTACCAACACATTCTACCACGACCTTAAATTCATCTGGACTATGTCTGACACCTGCTTCCCCTTCCCAGAACCCTCTGTATCCATCGGCGAGGACGCACTCAACACTGACAGTTTTTAACAACACGCTGACACCCACATGTTCCTGGATTACAACTCATCCCACTCGACCTCTTTCAAAAATGCTATGTTTTTATTTCCAATTCCTCCACCTCTGCCGCATCTGCTCCCAGCAGGACCAGGTCCACCACAGTAAACAAAAGATGACCTCATCCCTTGAAGGCTCATATTTCATCGACCATGTGTTTGAAATTCCTTCCACAGCATCTCATCTATCAACAGTACCTATGATCTCGACGTCCATCCCTTAAACCGCAACAAGGACAGAACACCCCCGGTCTTCACTTGCACTCCATCAATATCCGCATAATTCGCATCATCCTCCGAAACTTGCGCCACATACAAATAGACCTCACCACCAAAGATATATTCCCCTCCCTACCGCTATCATCATTCCGCAAAGGTCCTTCCCTCCAGGACTATCTTGTCAGGTCCATGCTCCCGAATATGCTATACTCCACTCCTGGCACATTCCCCTGCTATCTCAGGAATTGCAACGCCTCCTCCCACACCACCCTACTTAGCTGCGTTCAAGGGCCCAGAGGAGCCTTCCACCTCCATCAAAGTTTTACCTGCAGTTGCACATGTCATTTTGTGTATGCGTTTTTCCCGTTGCAGTCTCCTCTACATTGCCTTATCACAGAGTGCTTCAGACAACATCTCTGGGACACCTGCACCAATCAACCCCACCACGCTGTGGCCGACTATCTCAATGCCCTATCCCACTCCGCCGAGTATATGCCGGTCCTGGGCCTCTTCTATCGCCACTCCCTCACCACCGACGCCTGGAAGAAACACACCCTACATTCTGCCTCTGGACCATTCAAACCGAGAGCATCAATGTGGACTTCACCTGTTTCCTCATTTTCCCTGCCCACCCCCTGACAACAGTTCCAAACGTCCAGCTTAGCAAAGCCTTCGTGACCTGTCCCACATGTCAATCTTCCTTCACACCCATCCACACCACCTTCGTCTCCGATCTATGACCTTTAACCCCTCCCCCATCCAACTATTGCACTCTCAGCCACCTTCTCCTCAGCTCCAACTCGCTCTCATTTATCTCTTCACCCCCGAGGCTCCAAGTCTCATTCCTGAGGGTGCCGAGCCGAAACGTCGATTTCCCTGTTCCCCGGAAACTGGCTGACATGCTGTGCTTTTCCAGCAATGCACACTGAATTCTGAGGCCCAGCATTTGCAGAACTCGCTCTCTCCAACAGACAAATAGTGATGGACAGAGAGAAAGGCAGAGTGAATGACAACTTAAAGAGGGAGACAGATGAAGAAAGAAAGATAGAAGGTAAGAGAAAGGTAATTGATAGATGAGAGAGTAGGAGATACATCAAGTGATAGAATGGGAAGATGGTACAAGACAGAATGGCAGAAACTGGGTGGGAGAGGTCGGAATCTTAGCTCATACGATCAGTCCATTTATTACTGCTCTCTTCCTGGTACCAGGATGGAGGGCTCCCCTTCTCACTTGACCCTTGCTGTGGGGCTTTTGGAGATCATACCCGTGGACCTGGGATTGCAATTGGTGTCTGATTCATTTTACCCTTTGTGCTGTCCAGTGTCGGAGGACCTGACAAGAACATGACACCAATATTCTTCTTCGTCCTTGGACTCCTGGAACTGTTTCAGTTCATTGCTATTTATTTGAAATGGCAATTCTCAGTTGGATTAGGCCAATCGACCCATCGAACCTGAACAATCGCTCAGCCTGAAACTGGCAAGATTAAAAAAGGGACAGACAGCGGGGAAAACAAACACACACGCACACACACGCACACACACACACACACACACACACACACACACACAGATACACACATACACACAGAGACATACACAGACACACACACACACACACAGACACACGTACGCATGCACGTGCTCTCACACAGTCACAGGCAAACACATGGTCTAGCTTACACATACAAACCCTGCACACACATGCATCCGCAAACACAAAAACATACACACTTACGCACACGCAGACATACCCAGGCAGACCTCCTACATATACACATACACACACAAGCACACACACCCGCACGTCTCAACAGAATCACACACATCCAAGCACTCACACACCCACACCCAGACACAAACAGATACATACACCTACAAGCACACACACACATCCATAAACATACATTCACAAATAAATATGCTCACACACATCCATACACGAACAATTACAAACGTCAACCGCAGAAATAGCTAACTTGGTCCATTGCACCTTCTTGAAACTTCGGCATGATCAGTACTTATCCTGCCTTTTATTGAATGACAGGCAGAGACACACAAAAGACAGAGGAAAATAATTGAATTCGATGTCTGGATGGAGACTGGAGAACAGAACACGTGAGAGACAGAGGTTTGTTGGAACAGCTCTGCAGCAGTTTCGAGTTTGTTCGCTTAACTCCTTTCATTCTCAATCTGTCCTGTTCAAGAAATCATGTTCAGAACCAAAACCTTTGGACACTTTAATGGGTGCTTGTTTGTGAAGATGAGCTATCGAATCGTGTAACTGCCACAGCTGAACCAAACAAGAACTAGCTTGAACTGGAAAAAAAATGACCCTTCCACTACCAATGTTAGGCTAGGCTTTTCCTAGTCTCAGCGACACCTCTGCCTTCACGGGCACTCTTTTTAAAAAAATGAAAAAAATGACAATCACGGAGTAGATCAGTGCGCCGTCGATGCAATCTTCCTTGCGGAAGGCTAACAAGGAACAGGAGGGGAAAATGTAACTCGTGGTGAATGCTCCTCTTGATGCTGATGCTGGTGAGTGAGGACAAGGCGGACCCTAACCATCCTGTCGGGCAAGTAGAAAGGTGATAAGGTTGAAGTGAGAGAAAGTCAGATCCGAAACCCAGTTGCAGTGCTGAGGAATTCTAGGTTGAGGATAAATATGAACACTCCGTAAGGCCTTTTGTCGAAGGTGGAATCATCAGAAATGATGGAACAGAGATGGAGGAATTTGAGAATGGAATAGCGCATTTATAGAAAGCAGTGAGTGAGGATACACAGTTAAAGTAACTGTGCATGTCAGTGGGCTTATACTGGCTGTTAGTGAACAATCTGTCGTCATAAATTTAAAATAGATATTTCAACGAAGGGAACCGACCAGGTCAGTGGTGGAGCACCTGAAGGTAAGAGAGGGTAGAAATTGAAAGCAAAATAGGTAATCCTTTACAATTCCAAATGAGACAGAGAAGCAGTACTGATAATGTCGTTGATACCTCACAGATAGTTTTGTGGGTGGAGACCATAGTGGGAAAGCAATAAGGAATGTCCCATGTACCTCACAAAGAGGAAGGCTGCACTCGGAACCATCCCTGAACAATGGCTTCCAGACCTCGCCGATCTGAAGAAGGTAAGGGGACCTAAAGAACAGCTCTTCAGCTTTTCAGGGTGAGGCCAAGGTGGGCCAGGCAGAGGGGTGCCGTGGTAGATGGGGCATTTTGTTCAATAAAGTGTGGTACGCCTTCAGACCACCCTCATGTAGCGGTGATGATTAGGCATTGCATGTCCCATTGTGAAGAGAAGGTGGGAGGAGCCAACAACTGGAAGGTGTGAAACTGGAGTAATGCGACAGAGGACTGGCGGATGTATGTCAGAATGAACCGATGAAGAGGAGAAAAACATTGAATCGATTTTGGAACAGACTTGCTCTGCGGAGCAAGAGTGGACAGAAAACTCAGATGGGCAGAAGAGTTTGTGAATTTTAGGAAGTAGGCAAATGTGGGCTTTAGCGGGGTTGGAGACTAATTTCGTGGAAGCAGTGGACAGGAGATCACAGGATGAAATATGTTTAGTGACCGTTGTAGACACTATGGTCTGATGTTCCATGTTGGAGTCACTGTCCAATTGGAGAAGGCAGACACTATCCAAAAGCTAACGTCGAGCGTCTGTAATGTTTGTTCAGAAGGCCAGACAGTAACCGCACCACGCCTAGTGACAAACTTAAGAAAATAGTAGAGTTGGAGCTGAGAGCACGGAATGCAGTCAGTTAAGAGGGAGATAGTCTAGAATGGAGAACGGGGAACAGGCAACCTGAGGCGACGAATGTGAAGTTAAAAGATTGCAATGAAGAGGTCGACTACAGATGAAAGTTCAGAGGACGCAATACAAGTAGAGTGAAGGAAGTCGGAAAAATACATTGTAGAGCAGGGAAAGGATTCTTGCCTAAAATAATTGGCATGTCGGAATCCCGGAATAGCAGACTTCAGTGAGCTAAGACATGTGTGATGGTGCCATTCTTCAACATGGTTATGTTTTCCTTGTCTTTTCTCGGAGAGGTGGTAAACACACTAGTTCCCGGGTGTCTAGGTTTAAAGTATTTAAGGGCCAATTTGTTTATAGCTAACCGAAACTGCCTCAGACAAAAGACGTTCAAGTTGAAGAAGTACACATGCCCAATGAAAGAGGAGTGGTCAGTTCTCCAAACTCAGTTTGTCTCCCGTTGATGTTTTTTTTTTCAAGCAGACAGTTATGAAGCTGCTAGACCGAAAGAAGCAGATCCATGCTGATCCTTCCTCTGTCTGACATCACTCCTGAAAAAGACAACTGTCTTTGATTCTCATTCTTTTATTTTTTAATAAAGGCCTGTTCAAAGGGATTTTTGCAGTTATTTGGACCAGCTTCATTAAGTTGGGATAATCTGTTGGGTTTTCAGATCCGATCAGCCATTCTGTATTCTGTTCTGCTTTGTTTGTCTGCCATTTGATAATCTTGCAAATACATTCACTTTTCTTCAAAATGAAGCGGTTGGTCCAGCTGCATTACTCCTAGAATATCCACGCTACATCTGCTTAAAAGAACTGGAAAAGTTGATGGTCCAGGCTGTAAAATATTTTGAGGGCTTCTGGCCTAGTCCATAACACATGGGTAATTATAACGTTGAACGTATTCAAATTGCATGACATCTTTTGCTGATAGCAATTGCAGTCATACCAATAATGGAGATGAGCAGATAGGAAGATGGAGAAGTGATGTAAACACAGCAGCACTGGAAGAATGGCTGAGAAATAGCTGATGGACGAATAATTCTGGTAAACAAAGAGAGTCACCATGCTTTTTTAATAGTTTTCCATCAGTAGAAATATTAAGTGCCTTAGTAATATTTGAAGATGTGTGATTAGATCACAAACTACTTATTTTGCAGCAGCAGAGAGCAGCGGGAGCTGGGTGCAAGTGAAGTTGGAGCGCAGAGCTGGTTGGGAAGGTAAGTGATTGTCATTTGAGAAGGGAAGGAACCCGAGACACTACACGTGTAGAGGCCAAGTGTAGAGTTATGGCAGCACAGGCAGTGAAATATTCCTCTTGAAGGATGTTTGTGGTAGGGGTGACCACCGATGCTCCTGCCGACATCATCTGCAGGAAGTGCAGCCAACTCAAGCTCCTCACAGTCCACGTGACGGAACTGGATGAGTTGGATGAACTGATGATTATTCGAGAGGCTGACATGGTGATAGATAGAAACTACAGGGACATAGTTACGCCAGAGAACAGAGGTAACTGGGTAACATTTACAGGTGGGAAGGGGAGGAAGCAGGCAGTGCAGGGATCCCCTGTGGTCGTTCCCCCCAAAAATAAGTATACCACTTTGGATACTATTGGAGGGGACGGCCTAGCAGCGGTAAGCTGCAGTGACCGGGTCTCTGGCACGAGGTCCAGCTCTGAGGCTCAGAAGGGAAAGGGGGAGAGGAGGAGAATGGCAGTTATCGGAGACTCTACAGTTAGAGGGATAGACAGGCGGTTCTATGGACATGGGCGAGACTCTCGGATAGTTTGTTGACTCCTGGGTACCAGGAGGGTGACGTCTCAGACCGTGTCTTCAGAATCCTTAAGGGGGAGGATGTGCAGCCAGAAATCATGGTGCACTTTGGCACCAATGACATAGGTAGGAAGAGGAGTGGGGAGGTCATTCAGGAGCTCAGGGAGTTAGGCTGGAATCTAAAAACTAGGACGGATAGAGTCGTCATCTCTGGGTTGTTACCGGCGCCACGTGACAGTGAGGCAAGGAATAGGGAGAGAGTGCAGTTGAACACGTGGCTGCAAGGATGGTGGAGGAGGAAGGGCTTCAGGTATTTGGACAATTGGACTGCATTCTTGGGAAGGTGGGACCTGTACAAGTGGGTGGGTTGCCCCTGACCCAGAAGGGCACCAATATCCTGGGTGGTAGGTTTGCTAACACTCTTCGGGGGGGGGGGGGGGGATTTAAACTAATTTGGCAGGGGGATGAGATCCGGACTTGTAGTCCAACAAGTAGGTTAGCTTTTTTTCAGGATGTCCAAGAATGTAGGGAGGCTGTGGAGAAGGTAGCACTGACAGGGAATACTTGCGGACACAGAGATGGGTTCAAATGTGTATACTTCAACGCAAGGAATATCAGAAATAAGGTGGGTGAACTTAAGGCGTGGATCGGTACCTCGGTCTACGATGTTGTGGCCATCACGGAAACGTGAATAGAAGAGGGACAGGAATGGTTGTTGGAGGTTCCTGGTTACAGATGTTTCAGTAAGATTAGGGAGCATGGTTAAAAAAAAGGAGGGGGGTTCCGTTGCTAATTTGAAATGGTATAACGGCTGCAGAAAGCCAGTTCTGTGGGGATCTGCATTTGGAAGTAGTATGGGCTGAAGTCAGAAATGGGAAAGGAGCAATCACCTTGTTGGGTGGTTACTATAGGCCCCCCAGTAGCAGCAGAGATGTGGAGAAACAGATTGGGAAACAGATTTTGGAAACGTGCAGAAGCCACAGGGTCGTAGTCATGGGCGATTTCAACTTCCCAAATATTGATTGGAAGCTCTGTAGATCAAGTAGATTGGACGGGGCGGTGTTTGTGCCTTGTGTCCAGGAAGCTTTTCTAACTCAATATGTAGATTGTCTAACCAGAGGGGAGGTCATATTGGATTTGGTACTTGGTAACGAATCGGGTCAAGTGATGGGCTTTTTAGTGGGTGAGCATTTTAGTGATGGTGACCACAATTCTGTGACTTTCACCTTCGTTATGGAGAGGGATAGGTGCGTGCAACAGGGTAGGTTTTACAATTGGGGGAAGGGTAAATACGATGCTACAAGACAAGATCTGAAGAGCATAAGTTGGGAGCATAGGCTGTCAGGAAAGGATGTCGTTGAAATGTGGATTTTTTTCTGGAACAGATTCGACGTGTCCTTGATATGTATGTACCTGTCAGGCAAGAAAGAGATGGTCGTGTGAGGGAACCTTGGTTGACGAGGGAGGTTGAATGTCTTGTAAAGAGGAAGAAGGAGGCTTACATAAGTTTGAGGAAACAAGGCTCAGTCAGAGCATTGGATGGATACAGGATAGCCAAGAGGGAGCTGAAGAAAGGGATTTGGAGAGCTAAGAGAGGGCATGATAAATCATTGGCGGGTAGGATCAAGGATAACCCCAAGGCCACTTCTGCATATGTGAGAAACATGAGAATGACGAGAACGAGGGTAGGTCCGATCAAGGACAGTAGTGGGTCGGAAGAGGTAGGAGTGTTCTTGAATGTGTACTTTTCTTCAGTATTTACAAATGAGAGGGACCGTATTGTTGAAGAGGAGAGTATGAAACTGACTGGTAAGCTAGAGGAGATACTTGTTAGGAAGGAAGATGTGTTGGGCATTTCGAAAAAACTTGAGGATAGACAAGTCCCCCGAGCCTGACGGGATATATCCTAGGATTATGTGGGAAGCAAGAGACGAAATTGCAGAGCCGTTGGCAATGATCTTTTCGTCTTCACTGTCAACGGGGGTGGTACCAGGAGACTGGAGAGTGGCGAATTTTGTGCCCCTGTTCAAAAAAGGGAATAGGGATAACCCCAGGAATTACAGGTCAGTTGGTCTAACTTCTGTGGTAGGCAAAGTAATGGAAGGGCTACCGGGGGATATGATTTATGGGTATCTGGAAAGACACTGCTTGATTACGGAGAGATAGCACGGATTTGTGTGGGGCAGGTCTTGCCTACAAATCTTATTGCATTCTTCGAGGAGGTGACCCAGCATGTGTATGAGCGTAGAGCAGTGGATGTAATGTACATGGATTTTAGTGAGGCATTTGATAAGTTTCCCCATGATAGGCTTATGCACAGACTCAGGAGTCATGGGATAGTGGGAAATTTGGCCAGTGGATAGAGAACTGGCTAACCGGTCAAAGTCAGAGGGTGGTGGTAGAAAGTAAATATTCAGCCTGAAGCCCAGTTACAAAGGAGTTCCGCAGGGATCAGTTCTGGGTCCTCTGCTGTTTGTAATGTTTATTAATGATTTGGAAGAGGGAGTCGAACTGTGGGTCAGTAAATTTGCAGACGATACGAAGACTGGTGGAGTTGTGGATAGCGAGGAGGGCTGTTGTCGGCTGGAAAGGGATTTAGATATGATGCAGAGCTGAGCTGAGGAGTGGCAGATGGAGTTCAACCCTGTGAAGTGTGAGGTTGTCCATTTTGGATGGACAAATAAGAATGCGGAATACAGGGTTAATGGGAGGGTTCTTACTAAGGTGGAGGAGCAGAGGTATCTTGGGGTCTATGTTCATAGTTCTTTGAAAGTTGAAACTCAGGTGGGTAGAGCTTGTTGGAAGGCCTATGGTGTATTCGGGTTCATTAGCAGAGGGATTGAATTCAAGAGTCGTGAGGTGATGTTGCAGCTGTACAGGACCTTGGAAAGTCCACATTTGTAGTACTGTGTGCAGTTCTGGTCGCCTCATTTTAGGAAAGGTGTGGAGGTTTTGGAGAGGGTGCAGAGGAGATTTACCAGGATGTTGCCTGGAATGGAGAATAGGTCATACGAGGATAGCTTGAGAGTGCTAGGCCTTTTCTCATTGGAACGGCGAAGGATGAGGAGTGACTTGATAGAGGTTTATAACATGATCAGGGGAATAGATAGAGGAGACAGTCAGAGACTTTTTCCCCGGGGACAACAGAGTGTTACAAGGGGACATAAATATGAGGTGAAGGGTGGAACGTATGGGGGGATGTATATATCGGAGGCCGAAGGGCATGTTCTGTTCTGTAATGTTCTATGTTCTATGTTCGAAACATTTCGTTCTTGCAGATTTGTCCCCATCTGTAAAAATATTTTCTCTCAAAGATCTCTTTTATCGCACAAGACGACATCTTTTATCATAAGGTGTCGTCTTGTGCAGTAAAATACATGTTTGAGAGAAAATATTGCTTACAGATGGGGACCAAATTGAGCAATCAACGAATTTCGTGACAACATAGGTTAGTTGGTGCTTGCTATGTGAGATAATATATATCTTTTCGCGATGACTACAGCAACTAAAACATTCCTCAGTAGTATGTTTCTGTGAGTCAAGTTCCAGGACCATCGATTTGTTTCTCCCTAGAATCTTATGCGACCAGATAGGTTGTGAGCTGACATCAACATTAGTGTGGGGAGATCGAGCAAAGAATTCACTTCGTGCATTCATGACCTTTTCTGTTGAGTACTCTGAGATTCACGGAGGATGGTTCAGATTCTGAAAGAAGATATAATACGGAATAAAAAATCTACAGCATTGCATAGCTAGCTTGACCAACTTTTCATTCTCTGCATTTTGTTGGGAAGCTGCAATGAATAGGCAGTGATAACTGAGATGGGGAGACAGTGGTTATAAAAAATGCAAATCTAATATCAGAATATGTTCACTGACCTGTAAGACAGGTCGCACACTTTTAGGCCCTGAGCAGCTATCAG
Source organism: Chiloscyllium punctatum (assembly GCF_047496795.1). NCBI lineage: Eukaryota > Metazoa > Chordata > Chondrichthyes > Orectolobiformes > Hemiscylliidae > Chiloscyllium > Chiloscyllium punctatum. The sequence continues at coordinate 41,811,364 of NC_092789.1, forward strand.
AGGTGGTGAGTCACCAGGTATCTCAAACACTCAGTTGTTAGTTAATTGGCATGGGCAAAACACAAAACAATTGACGAAGATGCATAAAGTGCTCCTGATACACAGGAGAAGGCGACATAGCCCAGAGAACAGTCATATCGCCAGCTTTCTTGAAATACTGAGACCGAAATATTGAGTGAATGTGGGGACATGGGACGTTTCGGAGTTCGGAGCAAGAACAACCACCACAGTGGAGGTTCTCAAGATGCAGGAAAGGAAGAGCTTAGATAGTTCAGAGGATTTCAGCCTGAAACAGATTAAAGAGAGAGAGTGCGCTCTCAGATGGATTTGGGGCACCAGACGTTAGCCACAAAGATTGACAGTGTAATTCAATTGAGAAAAATTCCCATTGCTTCTTTGGTAGTAAGAAGCCAGACTTTTTGTTTGCATTTGAAATTACTGTTTCTTTCACTGTTTCTGACTTTATTTTTTGAATAACTGTCATTCATGCAATTGACTCACTCCCCGGAGAAATGATGCATGTGTAAATATAGATTCCCTTCCATTGCCACGGCTGTGGCTACTCAGAGTACGACTGTCTCCAGTAATAATTCACTGTCACGCAAAATGGAGAAGCCTGTAATTCGGCTCGTGAAAGAGATTTATTACCTTCTAATTGCAACAGTCGTTATTCCTGTTAAGTTGATATGTTTTACCGTTTTTTTTTCGCTTTGACTTGTTCAAAGTTATTTTTAGAAACGTCTGAAGTCGGCAGGATATGACCCAATGTTTCTAACTCCGGGGGAACGGGCACTGCCATCGTCCCATAAGACAGCCTGATGAATCAATATACTCTCTGTGTTGAACCCTGTCATCTCTGCTTCTGGATACTCATAAATTGAGTCAACATTCCAATTTCCGTCCTACTCAGTTTTAATAATAACGAATTTGCAGAAATCAAACATTGTTCTGTTATGCACTGTTGTTTTCTTCACAAAGCGAACTTGGCCACAATTTGGATTCTCTCACAAAGAAAATGTGGTCTTTCCAAGTGTATCACGGTTTAAATGTTGACCATCGCAATAACAGATATACTGGTCCTGATCAATAATACAATACTCTATCTCATCTTCAGTTCACAATTTCCTTTGTCAATATTGTCCCATACTCTTGTTTGCAGAGTCATTACAGACATGTTCGTGGGCGCTCCCGAATTATCTGTTTGGTGGTTCGTTGCTTTTACATTTGACCAGTTTGTCGTGATCTGCTGCCAGAAATTCCCAACAAAAATATTGCACAAATAAAACTGCAGTCACTCTTGTCATAACTATCACGGCTGTGATCGTCGTGCAGAAAGTGCCAGTTTCTTTTGCTTATGAACTTTAGAAAACTATAAACAATGTACAGTGGTCTTCCCAGTAACGGGCAACATTTTTCCCTCTTCTGAAGGTGCAGATTTTGTCTGGTTTTACAGTGCCTGTGTCATTTGGATTCCTTTGGCTCTGATTGCCTTGTTTAATTCATTAACCGTCCAACATGTTGTACTGGCGAATCGAAGCTGCACTGCAATCCGGAGCTCCAAGACTGGGAAGCAAAGCGCCTCAGAAATGGAGAACTGTAGAAAATTCATCATTTCATTATTCTCAATATCAGTAAGCTTTCTCTTTCTCAAATTCCTTGAGTTTAGGTCTTACCAAAATAACATGCACCGTTTAGTATAGAGGCAAGTTCACAAACTCTGAAATGATTGCTACTGAAATGGGAGGTATCTTGAAGTATTTTGGTTGCTTTCTAAATCCTTACATTTCTGCAGTGACACAGAGAAGTTCAGAGCATAATTAAAAAATATGGCAAAATCTCCGTGTGTATTAATTCGAACATAGGTTTGATAGAGGTCTACAAAATGAATTCTGTCGAGAAATGATTTAACCAACAATGTATCACTTTAACGTCTTTCTCCATCAGAAAGCACCCTTGTTTCTGAGAAAATGAAACATGATTCATTTCTCCATTCACATTTGTTCGACTTATAAGAGCACCTTTGTTGTGGATATTGTTTTCTGTTTTTTTCCCCAATTACTGACTGAATGAAGACCACCTCGTTCAATAAACATGGAACACCCTGCAGTCAGAGGCTTCAGACAACGTGGTGTAAATGAATCCAATGAAAAACAGAGGATTCCATTTCAACCATTGAAATCGAGAACGTCTACATGAAACCATCAATCCCGTCTCGTTGAATCATAAACTTCAGTAAGGTATATCCACATGTCTTGACATTTCACTCGGGCAGTGCATGAGAATATTGTAAGGTGTGGCCACAATATAGGAGAGAGCGTATCAATGACAATAATTGACAGGGCACTTTTCACATCATTAAAGGCGTCTTTAGGAAACAAACCACACTCAGTCAATCGATGTTCCACCTCATTTGTTTGATCTTGGATATTTCTTACACTTGGAATATCGCATTCACTCAAACTGCAGTCTCTTGCAAGTTGTGAAAGGTACAGCGACATCTTCAGTGACATTATAAAAATATGAAATAGTGTCCAAAATCAACACGTCCGGTACTTCAGCGAGGAGATAAAACAGCTAGAATGTTCTAAAGAACAGTGATCCTACTTCAGAATGGTTGAATATCATTTTGCGTTTTCTCCGCGTAATTTGTGATATAAATGATATCAAAATGCATTGAATGAGTCATTTAGCATAGTGATATTAAAATGTCTGTTTGATGTCAAATAACTGCAACTCAAACGGACACCACAAACAATACTGATAAAAAATAGAACTGATATTCATTATTTAGTTATTAAAACAGAAAGTGTTAGATTAACTGCATAGTTCCTGTTGGATAGGCAGAGAGACATATAAGTAGTGTTTTGAGACGAAATACTTTTCTTCAGCGGTGTTCACTTCCATTCTGCGGAAAACATAATGTTGTTTTTGCCTCTGAGGCGCTTAATGTGCAACTTAAAAATGACATGCAGCTTTAAAAAATCACAATGTCAACCTTGGTCATCCTGTCTTTGTCTGTCAGAAATATCGTAGAAAGAGAATGGGTGACAATGAAAATAACCTGGATGATGTATGACGAGCAAATTCCTGTAATCCTGTCATCCTATTACCATAAACTAAATTTTGCAATAAAAGCAGAAATCAGGTCAGTGTCTACTTAAAGATAACTTTCCTAAAATATGTATGAAGGGTTGATGAGGAGCCTCGAGAAATCCAGTTCTAAATGCAAAATCAAATTGTATTCATACTCCACTGTGCAATCATAGATCGACACAAAGGTTGTGAAAGACTTTATGCAGAATCTATCTGTAAGGACAGAGTTAAAACTGGGTTGAATATGAACATGCATCCTGAAATTTGAGGGAAGTTTTGCGGGAGTGAAAAGTGATCAATTCTCCTCTCTCCTCAGTGACTGGATAATAACGGGTGTACAACATAACTGACGAACATTCTCAAAGAACTAGAGAGAAACAGCGAGCTTAGCCAAACGTTCGTACACAATGATTCATCAACAGCTAAATACTGTTCCAAATAAAATCTTTCCCAATATTTGAAGCGAAGGTTCACGAATATAAGTTCGGACAGATATATCGAACTATTGACTCCAATCCAACTCTAAGCAGGCAATTGAAGTCTGTAAATCTGTTCCTTGGAGTAATACAGACAATCTAATGACGACACAATTTTCAGAAGCATGCTTTTACTTTAATTAGTTTCACTGTATGGACGAGACTTTGTTGGCCAAATTGTCGGCGGGACGTTAAGAGTGAACCACGCTGTGGGTCGGGTGTTACCGACAGAAAAGAGAAATTAAGCAGACAGTTTCCACCGAAGGATATGACAGACCAACGGTTTTTTCCAACTTTATTCCTGAATTTAAGATATTTACCCGACTTACCCCCGACCACGGCACCCACCTTCTCGTCTCTGCTTAATTGAGTTCAAATTCCCGAATGAAAATTGTGCTAAAGAAGGTTTACTGGATATAAAATATTAATATCTCTCCACAGATGCTGCGAATTCTGTCTAGTTCTGCTGCATTCTGTAACACATAGAATGATCTCACTGTGTTGCAGTGAGATCATTCAGCTTTGTGCTGGCCTTATACTCGTGCAAAATCAATTATATGCCTTTTCTATTCAAGTCATGAAAGCATTTCTGACCCACACAGTTCAGTAGTACATCAATTGCATGAACAAAGAGAGTCAATGAAGATAGAAAGTCAAGTAACTTCCGGAGGCAGTTCCTCGGTTTGTTACAGTTTTCATAGTTTCTATATTACTCCCATCTGCAGAAAGAGCATTTATGTAAGTAATTCGGATGAAAGGGCACCAATAGTACTCTGGCAATTGCAAACAGACGTTTAGTGTCGAAATACTCATATTTCCCCATGAATACATAGGGATGCTGCGAGTGTTTGATCTGTTTAATCTTAATTGCAATTCTGCCTTCGTAGCGCTCTTGGGGCTCATGCAGTCTCCTTGATGATGTTTCATTTTGGTTCTGTTTTATTCGCTGTGCTTGCTGACAATGAGGAGCATGGGCTGCATGCTCCTGGAAGAAAATGGCTCATTCACTTGTTAACCAGTTTTGCTGATAGGTGTTTTTTAATCATGACTTGGTAAATGACCCGAAATAATGTGAGGGAGTGCCATGTTGGAGAATGTTACATTGAAGATGACAAACTATTGTATTTCGGAAGTGCATTCACTCAATTTCACAAACCCTCTGATTTCGAGGTGGAACACTTAGTGTTTTGTGTTCTCGAGCTTGGTTCACAGTTTAGAATCTCCAAAACGTTCTAACCCCAAAGCTACATCTCTCCCAGTTATGCTTCTCATTTTTTAAACACTTGAATAACCAGAAAAAGCATGAAAGAGTGTAAGGTCTGACAACGATGACGAGAGTCAGAGAGAACCTGAAGTGTCATCACAAGAATAAAAAACATTTCACTGTTTGTGATTGCGGGTAATTTTGGCCTGGCATGTTCAACATTGTCAGTGATATTTTTTGGTACCAGATGTATCGTTCGGAATGTCAGTCAATGTCATTACTTTGTGCCAGAATAGGGCTTCTTGCTGCAGATACTCAGCTGCTGAACAGAGCCTGTGCTGTATGCTGTGACCCAGACTACATTCAGACAGCAACCGAGGATTGTGCTGAGTCTCGTCAAATCAATCAATCGATCAAAAATCATTAATTTAATAATTAAATCCAGAAAGGTGTATTTTTTGAAAACAATGCAGCAATAACGCTGCCCGTCGCTGTATGAAATCTCTAAAGGTACTACTGGATTGTTTCAATCTTCCAGCACAGGTTATGTGGCACTTTCCGATCAGTCTGCCCACTCTGGGTTCAAAACAAAAGGAGACACTATTCAGTAGGTTTGCCATCGCGAACACTCTCACTGCCTAAAATTCTTCTGCTGTACAATTTGCTTGACTCTCTACATTCTTCTATTCCACTGGACGTCTGTATCTCTTCTTCCTCCCTGCCTTTCTCTCCATCATTGTTCACCAACTAGCTATCTCTCCATATCTCCATTGCTCTCTCTACTTCCCTCTCGCCCTCTACTGTCTCTACAGTCAATTTTATCCAAAAAAAAGAACAATGCAGAACAGGAACAACCCCTTTGTCCCCAAGCGTGTGCTGACAAATTTTACATTGTCTTAACTTGCAGGTTCTGTATTCGTCCTTTCCCTTCCTAATCATGCATTCGTCCAGTGCTTCTTGAATGCTGCTGTTATGTCTACTTCCACACCTCCTCTGGCCGGCTGTTCTAGGCATTCAACATCATTTGCGTTGACTTGCCTTGTAAATCTCTTTTAAAGCTGCCAACAATCCCCAAACTCTCTCCCCAGCACAGCCCCCACTTCCTCCAACGCCTGGAACCTGAATCGTTTAGTAAATAAACTCTACAAAATGTGAAAAAAGTGTCATGAATTCCACACAATCCATGCATTCACAATTTTATAAACATCTATCGAGTCGCCCCTCAACCTCCTGCATTCCATTGAAAACAAAGCCAGTTTGTGCAAACATTCTTCACAGCTAACATTGCCCATCCCCCTAAAACATTACTGCACCGTCGGCAAGCATTCTGGTAGTGTGGTGAAAAGAATTGTGCGCAAAATTACAAGTGTGTCCTTACCAAAATTCGATAAAATTCCATCATAACTTGTCTATTCTTATATTCTTTGCTCCTTCCAATGAAGGCAAGCACACCATGGACCTTTGTTTTCAAGCATAGGTAGGGTATGTTGGCTATGGAGCGACTACAATACAGGATTACAGAAATGATGCATGTTCTTCAGTGTTTCGTGATGTGGATTATATAATTTAGCATTTTGACTGGAGAAATTATAAAGGTAAAGCTTTGATTGAAATCTTCATTCTGTCAATGGAGTCGGAGTGGGGGGGAGGACAAGGGTGGATAAACATACATTTATTAAAGGGTTCGTTATTACGCAAGTAGTGGGTTTTGTATGACATTTAGAGCCAGAGATGTTACGTAGCACTTGTACACATGGACGTTTGAAACGATCTTGCACAAACAAGAGTGAATTCTGGATGAGTTTTTCGACTTTTGTTGCCCAAAGACACGAGGTATTATGGGCAAAAAGCAGGAATTTGGAGTTCGGCAAGAGAGGCAACCCCTATGTCGGTGAATGGTGGAATGTGCATGAAGTATTCAACGGACTCCTCCTTTCTTGTGTTCATATGAAACTGTGCTTTATTGCATGGAACCAGGATGTCACTTTGTTACTTTTTGTCTCACCAATAACTGTTCTTTGACTTTCAGAGACCGGAGATAATATAACACACTATGATCTGGAGCTGAAATCTTCAATCCATGCATTTTCGACAGAATTACATTGGATGAGTCTAATCTGTTCTTTGACATACTTATTTCAAAACCGTGAGATGACACAAGAGCTCCATCTAAGTTTTATTCTTGACACTAGAGTTAGCCTCGATATTTTCGGTGTATATTCTTAACTTCTGCATCAAAACCGCCTACATCCAACCGACGCTACGAAGTCACAAATTCTGTGTCTGAAAAATTCACAATTCTTCCAAATTTCTTGTTTCCTTGAATCATTGGTCTTGAATGTCATCTTAACTTTAATTGAACTGTGCCCAATCTCTCTGCTGTAGAAGTTTTCCATCACTGGAACTTCTTTTTGTAAAGAAGCCATTGCAACTGGACCAAATCATTTGTTCACTGACGTATGAAGAGTATTTGGAATCTTTGCTTTCTACAACAGCCAACATGGAAAACATAATGTGGAGGTGGACAACGTCATAAATAAAGTAAAACACCAGCTTATAGTGCAAAAGGTTTATTTCAAAGAAACCTTTTGAACAAAAACTATGTGTTTGATTGTTAATTTTGTCAACATGGGAGGGATTGTAATGCTGACATCAATGCTGCCTTCCAGTTGCGGTTTGCATAATTGTCAATGTAGGGTTTCTGCAATTTCCACAGTTTGTGATCATCGGCCAGACTTCTACGGATCCTGATGATTTTTTAAAAAAGATATGGGAGTGATTTCGTCATGGCACTCCTATTCCGGGTCTATCCAGGAGTTGGAGGAATGATGGTGGGTAATGGATTTGAAATAGTGTCTGTTTCGCTGGCCTGGCATCGGGCTGATATCGGTTAACTCCTGTTCTTCTCCCAAAGGGATTGTTATGGACAGGATCATAACAGACCATCGCCAAATAGTTTAAGATTGCTGTCTAAGCATGATGGTTTCCTTAGTTAAAGGCAAATGTAAGGTACTGTGAGCCAGACATGGATTTAATGGTCCCAATAACTCAACATAAAGCAAAACGCAATTTATTCAAACACTTTCGTTAAAAGGCAACGGCCAAATGAAGAGCTGAGAATCACTTTAATCCTTTGGAAAATTTAACAGTGCATTGGATACATTAAATCTTACTGATGAACTGTTCTGACATAGTAACATGCCACAAACACACCTCTTTGCAAAAACGCAAATTTATAAGTCTTATTTCTCACTTGCAATGTCTACAACAGAAAGAGAAACGCCACCTTCTGGCTGTACACGCGAGCAGGTGAAAGATCTCTTCTACTTCTGCTGAATTTAAGACCTAAAAATCAATCTAGAAATCCTAACCTGTAAGACCAGGACAAACCCATCCAGGCTTCTTCTATTGTTCCAGCTATTTATAAAACTAATGCCATACAAGCCAATTACAATACCGCGGACAGTTCTACGCCTCTGGTTCAATCTATTTCTTAGCAGCAACCACGATACAGTACACATTTTCTAGGCACGCCATTATCACAAGATGGTATCACTTTTCCTCTGATGGTCACACTCACAACTGTACCTCTCCATACACATCACTGCCACAAATCAAATGCTTATATCCCTTTTTTTTGGGGGGGGCGCGGTCATTTATACTTTCTCAATCACCTCTCTCAAACGTCTCCTTTGATGCCCAGAGGAAGCTACCCTTTCGAACATATGAGCTTCGTCATAAGAAGCCTGCTCTGCCATTCAGTAAGTTAATGGATCACCTGATTTCAAACTCATCTCTGTGCTCATTAGCAGCAGTCTGTACAAATTAGGCTTGTAATATAAGAGGAGAGGCTACAAGAGCAGGTGGAAAATACAGAACCCTACAGCCACTCAGTCACTGCCTGTCAACAATGCCCAAGTCAGGAGTATGATGGAATATTCCTCACTTCCCTGGATGAGTGCAGCTCCAATAACACAAAAGAAGCGTGTTGGTATTCGGGACAAAGCAACCTAATTGTTTCGGAAACACATTTACAAGCATCCATTGCCTACATCACCAACGCTCAGTTTCAGCAAGAAATTCACCAAATATCTTCAGATAGCATTTTCTGCAGCTACAACAACTTCAGGTGGTCTATTTCGAATGATTAGAATGGCAGATACATATGAATATCTCCACCTGTAAGTTCCCCTTCAAGTTATTCACCATTCCAACCTGGAAATATATCACTGATCCTTCAGTGCCGGGAGAAAAATACCCTACTACTGACTTCATTATTACACAGTCCCTACACCACATGGACTGTAACTGCTCAAAAAGGCAGCTCAGCACCACCTCTGAAGAAGCAGTAACAGTGGGAAAATTCATATTGTTTCCAGCCAGTGGCACCCCCATCTTTGAATGAATAAGATCAAGTCTTGCTGCTCTGTTTATATTGATCTATGTTTGGACAACGCCATACTTACACATCTTCAGCCAGGATAGGTGAGCACCATGACTGTCTGACTAAGACATTTGCAACATGGATCATTTTCAAATTGGTAAAAATAAAACACCAAAAAGATTCAAATGTCAGTCTTTAAAAAAATTATCAGAACTTCATCCACCCTTGTAGTGAAATATGCAGAGTCAGATTGTTGAAGGTACCTATCAGGAAGGTAGGCCATACCTGCCACTGGAGTGGAAGTGAGCACTGCGGCTGTTGATGATTGCAGTCATGCATGTGGTGCTGAAAAGTACAGCAGGTCAGGCAACATTCGAGGTGCAGCAGAATCGACGTTTTGGGCAAAAACCTTTCATCATTAATGAGGCTGGAAACATCGGGGGTGTAGAAGTAAATATGAGGAGTTTGGGCTTGGGGGACGTTAGCTGAGAGTGGGATAGTTGAATTGAGATTGGGTAATGGTGATAGCTCAGACGGGATTGTAGAGAGGATAGATGAGGAGGAAGATGAACAGGTAATCCGGTCCTGAGGTGGTGCCGAGTGTGAAGCATGGATCTGGGATAAAGTGTGGCCGAGGAAATGAGTAAACCTGTGAAATCCATATTCATTCCGTGGGTTTGGAGGGTCCCGAGGCGAAGATGAGGCTTTCTTCCTCCAGAAGTCGGGTGGTTAGGGAGTGGCTATGGTGGATTCCCGGGAGCTGCATATCCTCGGAGGAGTAGGAGTAGGAGACGAAGTTTTTAACCACGGGGCGGTGGGTTTGATTATTCTGGGTGCTGCGGATATGTTCAATGAAGGACTTTGCGATTAGGCATCCTGTCTCTCCAATGTCGATGGTATATTATAGTTTAATAAATTGACTAAGCGTAAACCTTAGTTTGGAGTTATTTGTATGTATAATTGTTTTCTTGTGTTCACTTTACCGCAGTTTCTAGAGGCCCATAAAGATGTATTGTTCTGTGCTTAAGGTGTAAAGGCCAGCAAACTGTTTCCAAGTATCCAGTTTGAAAGAAACAGATAACTCATGACGTCCGTTTATGATTTCATGACGTCTGCCAGTTAAATGAGGATTAAGATATGAGGCAGAACATATTAATCTTCAGGATTTTTTCTGCACTTGTTTCTTTTTCTACTTGGTAGAGTGAAAGTAATAAAAATGACTGAAGATGATTGAACCATGGAAAAAAAGTCAACATGAGGACATAGTCAGGCGGAGCTGACATTAGACAATGTCCTCCCTCGTAAAGTAGTTCTCATTGGAAGAAGTCCAGTATATTTGTGGTTTCTATCCTCCTGCTATCTCGATCGCCTTGCTTCCATAATAATCTCCAGGCTTATATCCTCATTATATGTGAAATGTTCTCTCTTCTTATTCCCTTCTACATACCGTGAACATCTCCAGGCTATAAAACCATAGCTCAAGAAAGAATGCAGTTCTTGATATTTTCACTTTATTGCTTTGTTTTACTACATTTATGTAAACAGACTTGAGTGCTGAATGTTTTTACTGACTTCTTCATTTTTCTATAATCGGAACTAAGGTTTTCTTTGTTTGGTAATTTTTGCCAAGATGGCGCCGTGTATGCTGACATTACCCACTTTTCACCGCACTCCTGTTCTCCATACTTGCAAATCGGTGACAATAAATTGTAAATCAAAATTTAAATCCAAATCGATACGTTATTACCGTTGTATACTTTATTGGTATCCACCCTCTTCTTTTCAAAAAATAAACTACTGACCGGTAATATTACGCATCTTTTTTTTTACAAGCTGTTCACTCTCCCTTTCAGTGCAATAATCTTCAGATTCAAAAGCATCGTGCACATCGCTTCATTTTTCTGAGTATTTATTACATAATCCAGCAGGTCAGTTACATTCTTCACTATACCAGTGAACTTTTCCGACGGGATCACTTCCAATTATCTCTGTAATGACATGCAGCACGAACAGCCATCTGTGATTATATTAACGAATGTCACGCTGGGCAGTGTCAATGATCAATTTCTGTTCCCCCAGAATTGGTACTTGTCTTTCGAGCTGCCAACCGACTTAGTCTCGTTTATTCTTTCTCTTAAACTCCCTATGTTGCAAACTCATTTTGATGGCTGGCCCACAATCGTCAACATGTCCATTTATGTCCGTTGCATGTGTTTACTCTTTATCAAAATTTCATGTCTTCTCACTGACAGTATCTATGCCGTCACTTTTTCTATTGATGCTATATCTAACCTTTCTGTGTCTTTTCTTTTCATTCTGCCATTCTTTGCTAATCGACTAGTCTGTACAAAAAACACTTTTAATCTGTCTTTATCTCTAACCCACACATATTAACCAGATTCTTGAATAACAGACCTTTATTTCCTTCCTTTAATTTCAAGTATGTATTTAAACGTCCCTTATTACACATTTCTCTATGTCACCCACTGTCACTGTTTCTTCATATTTATTCCCCTTTCCATTTGGTTCTATGTCCCATACTCACGAATATTTTCTTCTCTCAGGTACCGTTCACTCTCTTTCCCCACTTGTCGAATGCCTTGCAAACATTACAGCTCACCAATGAAGGGAGAAAAGCATCGTCCCTGGCTTTCCTGAGACCGTTCAAAACATCACCTTTTGTTGTTCTCAGCTGAAAAGATTCCAGACCATATCCATCAGAATCATTCCAAAGTAATCCTATGTTTCATGAAATGAGGCCATCGACCATGAGCGCAATGCTCCAGATCATCAATGGTATGCATCTACAGTAGTTTTATGCTCCATTGTCATGTGATAACAGTTGTGATTTAGAAATCTATTCTTCCATTGTATATTTTCATCCTCTATCCGAGGACTTACAGATTAAACGAAACCTTGGAATGCTCAATTTCCTTCCATTGAAAGAAGACTGCTTTTGTAATTAGATTTTTGGCCAATGGAGATACTTTCCTGCTGTCCCACAAAACATCATCAGATATTACTTACTACTCGCTTAAACGGTCTCTTCCCTTTTGAAGTTCCTTACATCTTCTTTATCATTTAATGCTCTCCCATACTTTGTGTCATCCGAAGGACATTCAAATCTAAATAATCTCTTTAATTTAACTAATTGAAGTGAATTTAAATAATTTAACAACGAGTCAGTGCTGCCAGTGGCAATCCAGTCATTGTAAGTTTGGAAATATGAAATTGAACCACTGTTATTAAGCACGCCCAACCTCTCAGAGCATTTTAGGAAGGTAGGCCAGAGAATAACATTCTTGTTTGTTTTCGCTAAGTGTATGCTATTTCTTTTTTTTCTGGAGTGAATTAGCTGATTCTACTTCAAACTTTAAAACTATCAGAATTTATTTACGAAATTATGGAAATAAACACAAAGAAAAGAAACTAAAGGATTACTTATCCTGTACAAACCCCACTTCATGTTGTTATTCTGAAAATACTTGCAACAGGCCCAGCAAATTCTCCCCTCAGCATAAAGACTAAAAACGACACAAACAGCTTACGTCTTATGAAATCAGAAGAGCAGAAGGAAAGTGAGAGACAGATTCCAGTTTAAACTGTAAATCTGACTCAACTAACCCCTCAACTGAACAGGATTATACAGCCAGAGAGCTGGCCATGTACTTGACGATATCAGCCATTTTTTGAAAAAGTACTTGAAAGCTGTTGGCCTGAAGCACTGTCTATTCGGGGTAAACAAAGAGGTCGCAATGAACCACTCAAACCTCAGATATGATAGAACCCTGATTCGTTCATATCAGACTGAAAAAAAATCTCAATGGCACAGTTAGTTTGCAAAAATAACAGCATTGTGACACCATCTATGTCTGTACTATTCTGTCCCACAGATAAAGAACCCTCGACTATGCTTATGTCAAAGAAAAGTCTTTGAATGTTCGTGTCTGAAACAACGACAGCGAATTCTGCCAGGCAGTCTGGACTCAGACTGGCAACGAACAAGATGGTGTTTGTGGGAAGTAATGAGCTTATTTTATTACTACCATGTTTGGTGTTGATTTTCCCCATGTCTGCTGACACTACTGACCATACAGTGAACTAAAATTATAACAGGGACATGAAGCTGATGGGAAAGCTTAAGGAAAATACGTTATCTATTCTTTTCATCTGTGTTGATCACGATTTTGTAGTTCTCTATACATTTAAAGGTCTAATTGACATGTGTATAGAAAATTGCTCTAACAGAAATTCATCAGAATGTGCTACAACTGGAAATCATAGATGACCCGGGAACTACATTGTTTACCAAAGTTCAGGTGATTGGTGTTCATGTCAGATGAGACTGACCTTCATAGAAAAGCCAGACATAACCTGCATAAAGAGAGCAAAGACTCTATGAAGCAAATCTAGTCTAAGCTAAAGATTCACATTAACCAAAAAAGACATTCAATTGTGACAAGGCTTACAAGACATTATAGGCTACAAAGAGAAATAGAGGAGAATCGTGGACAAACCTTATCCCTCTTTGATGTGGTCAATGCATTTTCCTCTCGTTTCAAGAACGATACGAATGGTAGTCACCTAATAATTGATTGCAACTCCACCATCAATACCAGATCTGCATCCCAGCTAATCTCTGAAATACGAGACCTCTGTCTCTGCCCCTCCACCTGCAGCTGGAATATGGATTTCTGACGCAGAGTCCACAATGTGTGAGAATAGGCAATCTGACCATGTCAATAATACTGAATAACGGCGACCTGCAGTACTCTAAGTCAACATCTTTCCTCTAGTCTTTATGCACGATGCCTGTATGATTAAACCCCGTCTGAACATCCATGTACAGGTTTACTGACGGCAGCACCCTGATACGCCGAGACAAAAACATTGATGAGACAGAATACAGGACAGAGATAGGGTGTTTGGTGGTATAGTGTAAAGATAACAATCTCTCCTTCAATGCCAGCAAAGGAGGTGGGTACACCACTGTCTTTATCAGTGATACTGAGGTGGAGGTGGTCGACAGCTCCACGTCCCGAGGAAGATTGACCACAAACAATCCGTTCTGGTTCACCCACATTGACGCTACAGTCAAGAAAGCACACAACGCTGATACATCCTCAGAAGGATTTAAAAAATCGGCTTGTCCATGAAAACCTGATCAATTTATGTAGATGCTCCATAGAAAGCATTGTATCCAATTGCATCATGGCTTTGTCTGGCAACTGCTCTGCCCAGGACCATCAGAAAATACAGAGTAGTGAAGACAGTCCAGTCCATCATACTGGCCAACTTTCCATACATTGACTTCACCACATTTCTTGCGCCCTCGGAAAGGCAGACAGTACAATTGAAGACCACTCCCATACTGGTTATAATAGAACATAGAACATAGAACATTACAGCGCAGTAAAGGCCCTTCGGTCCTCGATGTTGCACCACCCTGTCATACTAATCTGAATCCCATCCCACCTACACTATTACATGTACGTCCATATGACTGTCCAATGACGTCTTAAATGCACTTAAACTTGGCGGATCTACGACCGTTGCAGGCAAAGTATTCCATACCCTTACTACTCTCTGAGTAAAGAAACTACCTCTGACATCTGTTGTATACCTATCTCCCTTCATTTTAAAGTTGTGTCCTCTCATGTTTCCCGTCCCCAGACTTGGAAAAAGGGTCGCACTATCCGCCTATCTAACCCTCTGATTTTCTGGTATGTCGCTATTAAGTCACCTCTCAACATTCCTGTCTCTGAACAGAATATAGGCCCTCAGCCATTCCTTCCATACCAGGCAACATCCTAGAAAAATCTCCTCTGCACCCTTGCCAAAGCTTCCACATTCCTCTTATAATCCGGTGAGCAGAACTGTGCACAATACTCCAAGTGTGGCCGTACCAGAGCATCATGCAGCTGCAGCATAAACTCCTGGAACTCAGTCCCTCTTTTAATTAAGGCCAAAACATTGTCTGCCTTCTTAACAACCCTGTCAATCTGGGTGGCAACTTTCAGGAATCTGTGTACATGGACACCGAGAACTCTCTGCTCATCTGCACTCCCAAGAATCTTACTATTATCCCAGTACTTTGCATTCTGATTACTCCGTCCAAAGTGTATCACCTCATACTTGTCCACATTAAACTCCATTTGCTTCCTCTCAGCCCAGCACTGCATTCTATCTATGTCTCTCTGCAAACTACTTCATCCTTCGTCTCTATCCACAACGCCACCGACGTTAGTGTCGTCCGCAAATTTACTAACCCACCCTTCTAAGCCCTCATCCAGGTCATTTATAAAAATGACGAACAGCAGTGGACCCATTACGGACCTTTGTGGTACGCTGCTAGTAACTGGATACCACGATGAACATGTTCCATCAACTACAACCCTCTGTTTTCTTTCAGCCAGCCAATTACTGATCCAAACTGTATGTTTCCCACATTTCCATTCACCCAAATTTTGTATAATAGCCTACTGTGGGGAACCTTATCGAATGCCTTGCTGAAACCGTTTACACCACCTCAACCGGTTTACTCTTATCTATCTGTTTGGTCACTTTGTCAAAAAAATCAATAAGATTCGTTAGGTACGACCTATCCTTTCCAAAACAGTGCTGACTGTCCATGATCAGATCATTATTTTCTCGATGGTTATAAATCGTATCTTTTATAACCTTTTCCAACACTTTACCAACAACTGAAGTGACAATCGCTGGTCTGTAATGACCAGGGTTGACACTACAATCTTTTTTGGACAATATTTGATATCCTCCCGTCTCAGGCACTATTCCTGTAGATAATGATGATTTGAAGATCAATCCCAAAGGATCGACATTCTCTTCCCTTGCTTCCCAGAGGATCCTCGGATAGATCCCATCCTGCCCAGGGTACTTGCCTATTTTCACACTTTGCAGTATTTCTAATAATTCTTCCTTGTGAATCTCAATCTCTTCTAATCTAGATGCAAGCATCTTTGTATCTTCCTCGCCAACATTTTCATTTTTATAGTTAACACTGTCGAAAAATATTTATTTAGTGCTTCCCCCATTTCCGCGAACTCCACTCAAAACTTCCCGCTATTATCCTTGATTGGCCCTAATTTAACGTTCGTCATTCTTTTATTCCTGACATACCTTTGGAAAGCCTTCGGGTTAACCCTGATCCTATTCGCCAACAACTTCTCATGTCTCCTCCTGCCTCTTCTGAGCTTTCTTTTCAGGTCTTTCCTGACTTCCTTGTAACTCTCAAGCGCCATGAGTTTTCACATTTTGTCCTAACATAAGCTTGCTTCTTTTTCTTGACCAGGAATTCCACTTCCTTTGCAAACCACGGCTCACACGTTCCATATCTTCCTTTCTGCCTGACAGGCACATGCTTATCTAGGACACACAGGAACTTTTCCTTAAATAAGCTCTTCCAAACTCTTCCATTTGACAGAAGATGCAGAAGTTTTAACACAGGTACCAACAGATTTAACAAGGTTTCTTTTTCCCTATAATAAGACTTCTCAAATCGTAAACGTGATACTCTTCTCACTCTCTGTGGACCTTCTCTGCAGTGGGAACATTGCATTCATTACTCTGTTCCATTACAAAAGTACATGTTTTACTGTATGTTGTGCCTGCACTGCACGCAAAGCAAAATGTTTCACTATACCTAGTTGCATGTGTTAATAATATATAAAATAACACAAAATAAACTCAACTAAATTAAAATAAAATAAGGTGACCCCTCAGTCTAAAGTGCCCCAGTCTATTCAGCCCTTTCACGCAACTCAAATCCTCCCGACCCATTAAACTCTTGCAATTATTTTCTGCAGGTTTAGTAACATCTTTCCCAGAGAATTCCAAATAGACTTCGGTGTTCTAATAGCTGCCACACCAATTTCCTTTAGAGCTGCGGCATGTCGCCCCAACTCCGATAGTCATCGTTCTGACCAATGAAGGCAAGTGTAGGAAATGACTTATTCACCATCCTTACTACCTGTGGCCTCACCCCAGGGTCTTTTTCTCTTGATCAATCTGGTTTTGGTGCTTTCAGTAGTTTATCCAACTTCAGGTCTTTGAGCTTCCACAGTCACTTCTCCTTCCTGATATCCATTATACTTACCATCTGACTATCTTGTAGTTCTTGCATTTTGGTGGTGTCTTCCATTGTGAAAACGGATGAAATATTTCCATTCAGTTCCTTCACTGCTTCTTGTATTTCATCATTGCCTCTACAATTTCGAGTTTCCAGCTCTCTAATGTACAATCTTGCCGCTCCCTTGCATTCTTCTCCATGCAGAAGCACTCTCACAATCTTCTTTAACATTGTTTTCTTGCGTAAATTCATATTTCGTACTTTACCACATTTTAACGCACTATTGAGAATTTAGACTTTCAGGCGCTTGATGTGTTACATGGGAGCATGAGGAGGGCATTCATCTTCTCGCACCTGCTGCAGAGAAACAGTAGGAGGTCATTCGGCCACTCGAGTCTGGTCCAAGGGAACAGGAGATTGCCCGTTAGCCTCCTGAACCTGCTATATGTTAACAGGAGGCTTGAATGATGCCTCTCGAAACTCTTACACAAGAAAAGGAGGACGGTATTCATCCACTTGAGCCTTTTTTTCAAGCACACGGGAGTAATTCATTCATTTTTTATTCAGTTACAGAGGAAGAAGAAGATTCGAATCAGCCTCTTGTCCCTATCATTCAGGACCAGATGGAGGTCATTTACAATCTCAAGACAATTACAGTGAAACAGTTCGTGAACATTCACCTTCTCTATCCTGTTGCAGAGGAACATAAGGAAGTCATTCAGCTACCTGAGCCTGTTACACAGGATCAAGAGGAAGTCATTTACCCTTGCTAACCTGGCCGAATAAATTTGACCTTGTCATTCAGCCTTTTGCTCCAGCTACCGAACTACAGAACGACCTACTTTAACCTCATCTGCCTGAAATGCAGGAACAAAAAGGGTAATTGAAACTCTCGATCCTATTACACGGAAATAGATGCACATCAAGAAACGTTTGATCCTATTACAGACAAACAAGAGGACGCGATTCTATATATCCAATTTCCCACATCCCAATTGCAATTAAATTATTTTATTTTCCACTGTGACTCGCCATTCGATCTTCGACATGCGCTCTGCTTTCAGCTCTGCATTGTATTTTATTTAAAAGGTTTAAAAATGGCACAGGGAGCAATTCAAGTAAGATGTGAGAGGGAAGTGAAATATTGTGGTAGTCGGGGAAAGTAAGGTGAGGAGAATGGACCCAGTTCTATGTGGCTAGAACCTACATTTCCGAAGATAGTGCTGTCTGCACAGTGCCAGACTTCAGTATAATTGATGTGAGCTGCAGAGGAACTCGGAGGAGGAGGGAAAAGACGCAGTTGATGTGGTGCACGAAGCTATTGGCAAGTGAAATTGGCTTTGTAGGGGAGATATAATGTCTTATTATCTTGATTTAATTTTTCAAAGAGTTGACGAATGTGATCGGTCAGTTTTGAGAAGTGGATGTTGCTAGTATGGATTTTAGTAAGGCATTCAAATAGGTCCCCCATGGTGACTAGAACATTACGGTGCATGCATTCTACGGTGACGTTGGTGATTCGATTAAAAATTTACTTACCCATAGACGACAGCGAGTAGGGATTGGAGAATACATTTCTGTTTGGATTTCTGTGATTAGTGCAGTTCCATTCAGATCCATAATGGTACGTTTGCTGTTTGTGTAGTATGCATCTGATATGGTTGGAAACATATATTTTTCTGTGTCAGGGCACAGTGGCTAGCACTGCTGTGAGGCAGCAGGGACCCGAGCTCGATTCCAGACTCGGGCGACTGTCTGTGTCGACTTTGCACATTCTCCACATGTCTGTGTGTGTCCACTCCGGGTGATCTGGTTTGTTCCAAAAACCCAAAGATGTGCAGGTTAGGTGAATGGACCATGCGAAATTGTCCATTGCGTTCAGTGATGTTTAGAATCGTCGGGGTTATTACAAGATAATGAGGCAAGGGAATAGATCTGGGTGGGTTAATCTTTGGAGGTATGCTGTGGATGGTTGGCTCAACGGGGCTGTTTCCACCCTGAAGTGATTCGCTAGATGACTGGGTTAACATCAGTGGATTTGTGCATGGTTTTGGTTGTTGGAAAAACATTGTTTACGTTGTTTGCTTCGACTTTAGTAAAGCTTTCGAAAATGTTCCGCACAGTAGACTGATTTGTTGGGTCAGGTCACTTGGGATTCAGTTTGAGCTTGCCATTTGGACATGTAATTGGTCTAAATAATAGTCGACAGAGAGCGGTGGTGGAAGGTTGTTTTGCCTTTGGTTGGAAGAGACCTGTTACCAGCAGTATTCCAAACGGATCGATTCTGAGTCCTCTTCTGTGTGCCATTCACATAAATGATTTCAGTGAGAATGCAGAAGACATACTGAGTACGTTTACAGATACAGTCATAGAGACATAGAGATGTATAGCATGGAAACAGACCTTTCGGTCCAACCCGTCCATGCTGACGAGATATCCCAAACCACTCTAGTCCCACCTGCCAGCACCCGGCCCATATCCCTCCAAACCCTTCCTATTCATATACCCCACCAAATACCTGTTTCGACAGAGACGAAGGTTTTCTAAAATGACAAAGGAATCTTGACCAAATGGGTCCATAGGCTGAAAAATGGCACATGGAATTCAGACTGGACAATTGTGAGGAATTGCCTTTTATTCTAACAAACTGGGGTAGGAAATATACAACTAATGGTAGTGCCTTGGGTCGTGTTACAAAGCAGAGGGATGTAGGGGTTCAATTGCATAATTTTATGAAATTTGCATCGCATATAGGCAGCGACGTTAAAAAGTTGTTTACTATGCTTGCACTCATTACTCAGTCAGTTGAGTGCCGGAGTTGGAAAGTCCTGTGAAAATTCTACAGAACATTGGTGAGTTTTCCCTGGATCAGTGAATGCAGGTCTCATTGTCAGTTGTGAGAATTATATTATTAAGCTGCAATGGGTTCAGAGGAGATTTACTAGAATATTGCTGGGATCGAATGATTGAAATAGAAATAAAGGCTGGATAGGCTGGGACTTCTTTTTTCTCAGCACTGTAGGAAAATGAGGGCTGACCTTATGGATGTTTACAAATTCATGAGTAGTCTAAATGAGGCCAATGGTCGGCGTCTATTTCATGCAATGGTGAATTTAAAGGGGAGGGGCGCATTTTAAGGTGAGAGGAGAGACACTTAAAGAGCCGTGAGAGTTTTTTTTTACAGAGCGAAGTTCACGTGCGGAATAAACTACCTGCTGAAGTGGTGGATGTGGACTCAAGTACGTGAATACGAAAGGCACGGAGGGGCATGTGCCTGTTGCAGGCAGATTGGACCAGTTCAATTTGAGACATTTTCATCTTGGACTGGTTGGACTTAAGTGTCTCTTTTCGTACTGCATGTCTCTCTAACTCTATGATACAGCGGGACTTACACCAACTGCAGATATTGGTGTAGGAATGGGAAATAGCGTTGGATCCAGGCAAATGCTGCACTTTGAATATAAAATGTTAAAGGAAAGTATATAGTTAACGGCAGGACCTTGAACAGCGTTGCTCTGCAGATGGATGTTGATGTTCAAGCCCATAGATCCCTGAACGTGGCCTCACAAATTTATAATGTGCTGAAGAAGGCGAATGGCATGTTCGATTTTTTTGTTCGGGTCATTGATTCAAAGGATCAGGATGTCATGTTGCTCCTTTATAAGACTTTTGGTAGGCCACACTACAGTATTGAGTTCAATTCTGTCAGCACATTTACAGGAAGGAGTGGGGTCTTTGGAGCGTGTGCGGATGAGCTATAGCAGGATTCTTTCTGAATTCGAGGGTTTACTCTACAACTGTCAGCGTGGAGAACTGGGTAGGAGCAAATTACTTAACATACTGGAATCTGCACTTGAAACAAAAAATGCTGGAGATCTGATTGGGTCAGGCAACGTCAATGGAGAGAGTTAACGCTAAAGTTTTGAGTCCAAGTGACTTCATCAGAGCTGCACTGTTCAAAGTGTCAAACGTTGAGGTGATACTTGATAGAACTTTATGAAATTATGAGATTTATAGGTAGAGCTGACCATGAAAATCCTTCTTCCCAGAATTGAAATGTCTCATACCAACGGGTATACATTTAAGGTGAGACGGGGTAGGTTCAACGGGGATCTGAGTTTAATGTGTTTTGCATAGAGGGTGGCCAGTGTCTGGAATGCTCTTTCAGAAATAGTGCTTGAGGCAGAAACGATAGGGGGTTGACAGGGCTTTTAGAGAAACGCATGAATGTGAAAGGAATGGCAGGATATGCACTAAGGGCAGACCGAAAGGATTAGTTTAATTTGGCTTAATGTTCGACACACCATCGTGGGCTGAAGATTAGGTTCTCATGCTGTGCTGTTCTCTGTTTTTCTTAACTGAAATTCTCCTCCACCCAAGCAAAAGCCTGGCCAATGTCCCCTGCACCCTTTCCATTTTTAATGCATCCCTCAGGCTTCCAAATTTGTAAACAAAACAGTTTTCAGCTTAACTAAGCCTTTTCATAGTTCCAGCATAATTTTCTGTTATTAAACCCCTCAATGCATCGCCCAAGAAGGACAAGCATCCTAAATCTCATTTTCACTGCTTCTTCCATCTGTCTTGATAACTTCAGGACGTGCACAGCAATTTCCCACTGTCCCTTATCTTCATTTTCTAACCAAAGAACATCACCTCATAATTTTCCAGAATGAATTTCATTTGCCATAAATTAGTCATTCTGACTAGCCAATCTAGAACCTCATTTAATCTAAGATTAACCTCCTCACAATCTACAACCCCGTCTTTTTTTTAATCATTCGTCCCGATTAAATCATTTATATAAATCACAAGTAAAATGTGCTACAACAGTGACCACTGTCGAACCGCACTGGTCAGAGATGTCAATTTGGATAACCGCCTCTGAACCATAACCCTCTGTTTCCTACCACCCAGCCCATTGTGGATTCTCGTGCATATAAATATGACATTTTCCTTCAATTGTAGGTGTCTGAATTATGCAATAACTTTAAACGATTGCTGACGGGAATAGAGAAGGTGAATAACAACGATTTTTCTTTCCCTTTGGCTGGGCGATTTCTGAACTGGTAGCATAATTTTAAGGTGAGATGACAAATATTCAAAAGGAATTTGAAGGACAACTTTGTAACAACGATGCATATTCACATATGGAACGAACTGCCACAGAAAGTGCTAGTTGCAGGACAGTTAAGACATTTAAATAAATCTGGATGGGTGCATGAATAAGAAATTTTCCAATGATATGGGCCATTTGCAAGCAAATGGTACCAGTTCAGTTTGGGAAACTTGGTCAGCATGACTGGCTTCATCCGAAGAGTCCGTTTCCAAGCTGTATGATGCTATGACTTGGTATTAGACTGAGCTGGTGAATTGGTTTATAATTTTTCACTCCTTTGTATGCACGTAACAGAATGAAAGTACGTATCGTCTAAATGTGATAGATTGATCTGATGTACTGGAGCAGCTAAAAGAACTGAGTTATATTGATAGGCCCGACCATGTGAGTTGTTCGATACTCTTAGTTATGCAGCTGTCTGAGGAGAAGTTTTATTTTGATGTGCTCTATACAATTAAAAAGCTGGCATTCGACATCCAATATTGTGCATAGATCCTGACTTTGGTTGATGTGCTCTGTTCAATTAGGGTTTCATTTCATGTACTCTATTGTACGAATTTCCAGAGTTACGATATTTAGAGGACTCCCAGTAACTGTTTGACTATTAGTTGACTGATTATTCGTGATGGAAGAATATCGACGAGTTGTGCAGTACAGCAGTCATGGAAGTGCAGCAGTGTACTTGTTTAAGTCAATTTTGCAATAGACATAACAGAGTGAAGTCCAGAAAGAAAAGTCACGCAATCTATCGATGTAATAATTATTCCTCAAATGTTACGATATTATCTGGAAAAGAACATTATTCAATAAGTCATTAACGAATCAATGTGATCGGACTTGTTCAGAAATGGGTGTTTATGGATTCAGCTGCAGTGTTTAAACTTCTGTCACAACAGAGACTCGTTTGATGTAACTGTCATAGAGTGTTGATCAAACATGTGAAATGATGCAGTTATAACCAGAGATAATCCTTGGACATTTAATGATATATAAATGGAAGGCTCAGTGAATTAACTATCTCGGATTTGACTTCTAGGAGATTGCTCGCAGCACAGAGTGACATATTGCGTTGAGAAAATAGGTGAAATATCTGTTTGATTGACAACACTGTTTACACATTGAAATGTTATCATTGGAGTTCCTGATCAGTAAACCAAAACACTGAAGTCTTGTGCTTCTGCTTCTGAGCTGATCATTTCTGATTTTTCGCTCTGAAGAATAAATTACATTCACTGTTATGGTTGCCATTACACGTATACTGGATCCTTGCTGCAGTTCGTTCAGTTAAGTATGATAAAGAAATGCATCAGATTTATTCTGTTCAATTTATTTCAAATCAGCCTTTATATCCAGCTCACACGTTGCCTGGCATGATTACATCTTAGTAAACATATCGTTTCATGATATTATCTGCAATATCCATGTTTACCGTTGTACTAAGTTCATGTGACTAATCATAATCGAATTTCCCATGTAAAACGTTCATCCCACAATAGAATTGTATGGAATGTGAAACACTGCACGTTAACAATTGAGAGCTGCAGTAATGTGTGCCTGGGAGTGTCATCCTATGCAGAATTGTATCCAGTGTGACTAACCAACTCTGATGAGCCACATATCTCAAAGTGTCATACAATAAGAGGCCTTGACTCTGGAGATTTTAAGTGACTGTAGTTTACAAATGGGAGAAAAATGCATGTTCAACATTTATCATTATTTTCGGTAACCCATTTACTATTCAACCATAAAAGCAGAAACGTATTCTCTTTTTTTTTGCCATAATCACTGAGGAACCAGTTTTCTCGAGTCAAACGTTACCTGGTAAATATTCGAACTCCAATCTCTCTCTCGCCCTGACGAAACACATAACCTCAGCATGGTCATGAGAATCTGTGGACAATGGAGACGACAAGAAAAAGACAACTCTGCCGTTTGCATCGGGTTTTGCACTTCTCTCTCTGATTGCACTTTTCTGAACGTGATGTCATCAATCACGTGTAGAATTTCGGCAAAATAAGCAATCTCCATTCACCGTATCTGACTTCCCTATATCCCAGCAAACTGCGAAATGCAGAACTGAAACATTTACTTCACTGTCAAGACACAGCTACATTTCCCAATCATCAGATTTGTATGCTGGTGCTAATGTAAGGAATAAGACACTGCTTTAAAAACGAAATGTTTTCGATGATACGGGTATGAATAATCATAAGTTACAGGTAATTGGATCGAACTTACAATGTAGGAAGTGGCTGTTTAGTCAAGCTGTACTCTGTCAATTTTTTGATCCCACATCCACCTCTTCATGTTCCAGTTCACAGTACACTAGTTATGAAACCAAAACAGGAAATGTTGGATAAACTTAGCAAAATCTGCAGTAACAAGAGGAGAGTTAACGTTTAGAGTCTGTTAATTGTTTGGAAGAACAGACTTATTAGACTCGAAAGGCTACAGCTTTTGACACTCTCTCTCTCTGTTGATGCTGCCGGATCGACTTTCTCCTACACTTTCTGGTTTTACTTTCGATTATGAGCACCCGCAATTCCATGTATTGTCCGTTCATTATGACGTTGTATTTCTAGGTTCTTTCGGCTCGACCCTACTTGTATGATCGATTTCTTATTGTCGTTGAAGTTGCCTCACGCATTCCAGTCTCTAGTACAACAGATTCTCTTTCGAGTGACTCACAGATATTACCAAAGTCCAGATTTGCTCCTGTTCCACATCAGAGCAATTAAAATTTTTTTAAAGTTTCAAAATTCGCTGGCTGCATTTCTCCCAGTGAGTTTTGCAGAATTAATTTCGTCCTCCATAAGTAGCTTGGCCATTGGAAAGTGAAACTAGAGGACATGGCAGGGAGGATGGTACTCATTCCTCTGGATACATCATTGCATCATTCAATGTTAATTTGGCAAATACTCCGGTAGAATAAATGCACATATCGATCAAGGTTCCTTTGTAGTTTTATGATGGGGACAGTCCATCACAAATCTGGTCCATGCATGGAGGAACAGTCGTCGAAGGAGTGTTTACGTCGAGTAAGCCCGCAATATTTCGAGTTTAGATAAATGAAAGGAGATCTTATTGTAGTGTCTAATATTAAGAAAATTGAACACAGTTCCAGTTTCTATCTTCCTTGGTGAATAAAATGGAGCATTGTACAGTGTTCTGATTTGCACACAACAGAGTTCGAACTCTTTGGAACACAGCACAGAGTTCTGCTCTCCATATCCCTCACTTACATATGGAATAAAACACTACACACACTTCCGGTCTCCCAATCACTTGGTTAGATCACACTTGGATCTCTGTGCACAGTCCTGAATCGCACGTTTCTCTGTCAGAGGTTACTGCAGAGTTCCCTTATCTACATCCTACCACTGCTGCACACGTGGAGCACTCTGGATACTTCTGCTTTCCATATTCTTCTGTTAAACTACACTGCACTGTGCTCTTCAGTGTATCCTTGCTTTGGTCCTGCTTGAAGCACTGACTATTGATAATAATGAATACGTGTTTTCTATTTTTCACGTTTCTACAACGGATGCAAACGTTTTGGGGCAGTTTGTACGCATACCAACTGCAGCGGGAGTGAGACTACACTGAAAGGGTTATGCATCTTGGGCATGCTCTTCTTTATTTTTAAACGGAGTAGGAGAAAACAATGTAACGCAGAGCGAGACATGACTGAGGTCCGACTGATGCTCGCTGCCAAATCTAAGATTTGAGTTCTGCTCAATTCCGTCGCAATGATAGCATTCTGACACACTGCTTTCGAAAATATCAGCATAAAGCCCAATGCATTGATCAGTGCGTCCTGCCTGTCTCTTATTTCTATCTGGGAACAGGATGTTCCTACACTGACCTGGCGCGTTTGGCGGTGTGGGTGAATGATGGGGGCAGGGGAGATCAGTGAATAGAAATGTGTACATTGATATCTTGTTTGTTCTTTTCAGTTACAATCAATGTGTTATCGCTCAGTGCCAAAGTGCAAGGTTCAAGCAGCCGCATTGCCTGGTTTATTCAGCCCCAATTCGAACGACACGCTCATCACGATTTCGAGAGAGGTCCTGTCACATAAGAGGCACGTTTTGCACAAGATGTGAAAAAATGGAAGTTGCAATATAATGTGGCGAAATATGAGGTTGTGCATTTTTGCAGGAAGAATAGGGTAACGCTATATTATAAAGTGGAGAAAAACTATAGGAGGTTCTGGAACTGCCTCAGGCGACTCTCTGTGTGGAATTTGCACATTCTCCCCGTGTCTGCGTGGGTTTCCTCCGGGTGCTCCGGTTTCCTCCCACATTCCAATGATGTGCAGGTCAGGTGAATTGGCCATGCTGAATTGCCCGTAGTGTTAGGTAAGGGGTAGATGTAGGGGTATGGGTGGGTTGCGCTTCGGCGGGGCGGTGTGGACTTGTTGGGCCGAACGGCCTGTTTCCACACTGTAAGTAATCTAATCTAATGAATGATCGGTGGGGCTACATCCATTCAGAAAAAAAAGTCTTTAAGCATAGTGTGTCCGAGAGATAGCAATATTAATGTTGTGTAAACATTATGTGGTTTAGCTAAAATTGTGCAATCTAACTACGGCTTTATATGGCTAAAATATCTGACACTGCGGGAGAGGCACTGGTATAGTGTTTTTGCAGATGATGTGGATTCTATCAGTGGGTCATGGCTCACTGAAATGTCAGTGTCGGAGGGTCCTTGGTGAGAAAAAAATTACTCTTGCAAGCTCAACGCTGAGGATGTGGGCATCTTCAGAAGTTCGTTCCTGAAAAGGTAGGCTCTGCCAGAGTGTTTGTGCTGAGGGAGTGTTGCATTGTTGAAGTGTCAGGAATGAGGGAGTGCCATTGTCAGAGAGACAGTGCCGCAACAACGCTACAATGAGAAAGGTAGATCTGAGGCAGTGACATATTGTCAGAGAGTCACTGCTGATGTTATCTCCACACTGTCAGAGGGTCAGTTCTGAGGGTGTGACACAGTGTCAGATGGTCATTGTTGAGGGAGTGCCGCACTCTCAGAGAGTCAGAGCTGAGGCAACAACTCACTGTCGAAGGCTCAACATTGAGGACGTTCCTCACTGTTGGAGGGACAGCGTTGAACGAGTGTCGCACTGCCAGCGTGTCAGCACTGAGGGAGGTCAGCATCGTGGGCGGGTCATTGTTGATAGAGTGGCACACTGTAAAAGGGTCAGTGCTGAGGGAGTGCCAATCTGTCAGAGGCTGACTATTGATGGAGAGAGCACTATCGAAGAGTCAGTGTTGAACATGTACCTGTCTGTTGGAGGGGCTTTGTCTGAGGGGCGTGAATATGTGGAATCCCTAATCCGTACGAGCGTTTGAGGTTGGTCAGTCAGTATATTCAAGGCTGAGATGCAGAGGTAACTCTTTAATAAGGAAGTGAATTGTGTGTTAAGTGGCAAAAGGAGGAAACTGTAGTCAGGGATGATCAGATCAGCCACAGCACATTGACTGGCTGAGCATCCTTGATGGGACGAATGTCTCATCTCTGCTCCTGTGGTCACATGCATTTCCAGATCACTCGCAGCTCGGAACACGTGCATTGTCCAATTCATCGTATAGACATCTTTCTGGTGCCCTGTGCAGGAATGAAGATCAAGATCAGCAGTTTGTTCCGGTGAAGAAGGTTGTGAAATTCTGATGTAGACTCTGAAGGGCCGAGTTATTAAGATGAAGCATCCCCAGATTGTATCAGATGTTAATTAACTAAGTGAGGCTCTCAGATTTCTCACACCAAAGATGCCTTTTCTGCTCTCTCCTCAACGAAAGTTTAGGCAGGATACACTATTGGCCCTTCCTCACTGCTTGGCCGGGGTGAGCTAACAGTATCCGGGTACCGTGAGGGGAGTAATTGCATGTCAGCACCCCATCTCATGTGTAATTGTAAAATTCTGAAACCGATCACACATTCAACATTTCGAGATGCTCAGGCCAACGAAAAGGGACTCCCTGATCTTATTGGGGACCTGTTTCGTTCTGACCAACTCAGCTCCTGGGTCTTTTGAATGATGATATCCTGAATCGATTATCGCAGTGTTGCAATGCTGAACTGCACCACACAAGAGGAGCATAAAAATGTATAATTCGGCAAGCACAAATTCACCCCACAACTTTATATGTTTGTGAGCATGCATCTGTGTGTGTGAATGTTGCGGGGGGTGGGGGGTGGTCGTGAGGTTAATACTGTCTTTGGAAGAATGTGTGCATCTGTGTGAGTGTATGTGCAATTGTCCATCAGAGTGTGCGTGTCAGCATGGGAGTGCATGTCTGAGCATCTGAGAGAGAATGTTTGTGTAGGGGAGACGCTCTGAGTCAGTGTATGGGTATGTCTGCAGGAATATGTGTGTGTCTGTGTGAGTGTTAGTCTGAAATGAACATAATGTCTCGATATAGGCCATCCCCATTAGTACAGAACTTGGCTATCAGCCTCTGCTCGGCAACTTTGCATTGTTGCCTGTCCCAAAGTCCGTCTCAGAAGACGCTCACCCGAACATCTCAGGTTGAATGTCCTGGACCACTGAAATATTCTCCGACATGGAGGGAACACTCGTTTTTGATGATTGTCCTGCAGTGCCCATTCATCTGTTGCTATAGTCTCTGCTCGGTACCTCTAATGTACCATGCCTCAGAAAATTCTCGCCTGCCGTGTATGAGAGACATAACGTTGGCTGAATCGCATGAGTACATAAATCAACATATAGTTCCAGTAATATCACGCTTTAAACGTTTGCTGTAATTTTTTGCGTCTTATGATCTTATACCCCACAAGCAGCTGATGAAGCAGCAATGCTCAGAAACCTAGTGTTTCCAACAAATTATGTTGGGTTTCAACACTGGTATTGTGTAATTTTTAGAATTTATTCTGTTTTTTCTGCATATTCATCCCGCTCTTTCGCAATTCCTCCACTCTCCTCTCGTCTAATCCTTAATATCTCTCTTTCTCTACCCACTGCCTTCGTTGACTTAACCCGTTACGTGACTCCATCCTCTCTGTTTCTCAATTTTCCTCTGATTCTTTTGCTGTGCATGCACCTTTGTGTCTGAGTGTACATTCGACTGGGAAAGAGTATGCGTGTGCATGTCTGCTTTTTTCTCCCCGCAAGTACTCATAACGTTTCACAATATGTGATGGATTAAGCTCATGACATTGGACACATAATGCTTGAGAGCTTATGCATTGGTTCCGTAATTAGCTATTGGCTCATATTCAACACCAGCTCATCCTTTGCAATTTTACTGAAGGGTAACAGACAGGATGGTGACTGGCGACAGGATAGTTTCACTTCAGAGGCTATATTGGAAAACAAGCAATGATTGACATGAGAAACTTTGGCTGAAAACTGGCAAGGACCTTCTGTGCCACAGAAACGCCAGGAAATGACCATTTCCAGTATGAGACTCACCCAACACCGCCCTTTGAAATAATATGGTGTTGCCCTCACTGAACGCCATCCCACCCAACTATCAATATGCTGGCCATTACCATTAAGAGGGAATTAAAGTTGGCTCATTGGCATTCAATCACATTCTTATCGCTATATCAACAAATTCGGGGTTACCTTTGTGAGAATCTAACCATCAGTCCTTGGTGCTAATGATCATCTCAAATCCTTAATCATTAATATTCTAGAAATGGCTGTTGGGATATAATCTAAAGAGCCACACCCCCCTCATTGGTCAATAGCAGTGACATCATTGAATACCCTGACTGTTAACATCGAAGGAGTTGCCATTGACCAGAAACTGAACATAATTCACCAAATTCGTACTATGCTACGAAGAGCACGTCAGTGGCTGAGAGCTCTGCAGTGTGCGACTTACCTGACCTCCTCCAAAACCTGGGAGAAAGTGAGAACTGCAGTTACTGAAGATCAATGTCGAGAGTGTGGTGCTGGAAAAGCACAGCCAGTCACGCAGCATCTTAAGACCAGGAGAATCGACGTGTCGAGTATAAGTTATTCATGAGCCATTATCAAATATGCACAGGTCAGAAATGCGACAGAATGCTCGTCACTTGCCTGTGATGGGTGCGGCTCCATTAAAACTCAATATCCTCCCCACCATTCAGGGTACAGTTGACTGTACCTGATGGACACTACAACTGCAAGTCTCATTGACACCGAGCCTCTTGATCCAAGATAAACTTAAAGGTAAATTGATATGAAAGAAAGAAACTATACATCTTTGGTACCAGCTATACAGGAAAAACAGACAGAATGCTTTGGGTCCGCATTCACTTGTATACACCGCTTTTTGTCTCCTATTCTAAAAGATGCCGTCCAGAAATGTTGTTAATGTGCTTCGAAAGCCTCTTCCGACGAGTATCTACAAGGATAAGGACAGGTTATATATGGGAACACTACCACCTGGAGGTTACCTTCCAAGCGACTTACTGCCCTGATTTGGAAATATTTTAACATTCCTTCAGTGTCACTGGGTCAAAAACCTGGAATTCCCTCTGTACCTGCACTATATATCGATTGATTGATTTAAAAATAAACAGCTTACTCTCACCTTATCAATGGGCAGTCAACAATGGGACAAAGGAACTTGTGAAACTGCAGGAGAGCACAGAATGCAGAACGAAAGATATAATGAAAATTAAGAGAGGAAAGGTGGGGAAGGAGGTATAAGAAGTCAGGGAGAGAGGTTTAATGAAAGTGATGTGATCATAGAGAGAGAGTGAGTTAGCGATAGGCACGGAGAGAAAGAGAGGCACAATAGATGATGAAGAAATGAATGGGGTGGTCAGAAGAAGCTAGAAAATTGAGACCAGGGAAACGAAGGTTGAAAGGGAAACATTCCTCCTGTGTCTTGGGATAACAGCGAATTGCTGGTGTGCTGTTATACTGGAGGAACAGTAGAACAGGTGGGTGCACTGTAAAATCCCACAATCAATAATATGTTCATGGTAGAGTAATCTCTTCCACTGATGCCGTTGAGTGCCTACATAATGCACGTCACCTGAAAGAAACACGGAAAGTTGTCAAAAGCACTACATGTACTTTGGTTGATGAAACTTGAGTGCCTGTAGTGAAGGTTGCCTCATTTATGGAAGATTGGCAGCCACACTCTGCGAGTGGCATATTATGACACAGTCTCTTCGTATATCATTCATCCATACAATAGCAAAAATAAAACGAAGTGAAGGTTTGAATTCAATTTTGTAAGGCATAAAATTCAGGGAGGTTAGCCAGGACACACAAAGAGTATGCACGGCCACATTGGGCCAATGGATGTGAATGGAAACGACATTTCAATTCCGCATGAACAGCACACGCAGGGGTCGCTTGTCTCAGAGTCCAGACCCAGCTGAATAAGGAAATGATGGCTGTTGTTGTGGAGCCATAGCTTTGACTGGTCATCAACAATAGGGACGAAAAACCACTCGGGAAACATTTGGAGCAGTGCGTGCTTTGGGACACAGCTGAATTGTTTAGGTTACCTAACATTCATCTTTCTCTCAAGCAGCATCTTTGAGCCCTCTCCCCTCTGTCTGGAGGGTTGAATTGAGCGGAATCCATCGAGTCTTGACCCCGGTCAACAGAGCTTTTGGAATGAAGAGCGATTCCCCTTCTTACTGCAGGAGGCCGGTTTTAATTTCCTCATACGCAAACACATTCCTCCAAAGGGGCTTGATCTATCCTTTCATGGCAACAAAAAATTGTGAATATCAGGATAACGCAACTGCAATCAGATTCTGAACGTCTATATTCCATGATGCAGCTTGGGAACACAAAGGAGATCTTAGTATTGAGAAACAGAAAGAGCGAGACGAGTGATTAAAAGATACATCCATGAAGTATGTTTATAAGGTCGGTCCAAAGAAAAGGGTGTTGACTCTGTTCACAGATGGTATTCCAAAGATTTTAACCCAGTCAGCTGAAGACACTCCCAACAATGGGGGTACTGTTATCTCTTGGAATTCATCACAAATAGAGTGAAATGGGTATCTGGAATTGTTTTATTTGGGGGCGCAGCGTGGTTGGTGGTGGTTGCAAAGATCTGAAGAGGCGAGTCAAAGTGAGATTTGAAAACCTTTCCATGTTCTACATTTGAATCAGATAACTTAGAGCAGCTCCTTGGCTGATACCATTTAACAATGGATATCTTCAAAAATTACATTGAGCACTTCATCGTAAAGACTCCAAAGTGAGGTAACAACTTACCACTTCGATCGGAGTGGAGTGCGTTCAGCTGCAACTGATTGAATTAAGTTTAGCAAATCAATCAAAATTCAAAACAAACCTGTACATCCCTCACCTGCGGTTAGTTTTGACAGAGATGCTCGAACCAGAAATAAAAATCTTTGTCTCGATCGGCTGGACAAGCACAAGGTCGATTCGCAGCAAGAGCAATGTTCTCCACTTCCTCTGTCGAATCCCTCAGAGACACAGTGAGATGGACAAACACTTTTGGAACACGAATGAATGCATGATACGTTACTGGATGTGACAGTATCCCTCTGTATCTACGGGGACTTTTGAAGGAAGAGGTGGAGACTATCGAACACATCCACATTCACATTAACTATGGCTAATTGCATGTCTGAATGGTGATTCAAAAATCCTGGGTATGAACCACTCAGTTCACTCTTGGGGTCATTGACGTATTCAGTTCAACAGTATTGTGAAATTGGATGTAAACAGTCTAATTTAGTTCTGTTGGATGACTGCAAGTAGTCGTTTTATTAAGAATCCGTTTAGGAGCATTTATATCTCCTTAAAAGTTGTTCGAGTTTGGGAACTGCTTGTTCATGGGGTGGTGGAAACTCTGTGAATTTTAGGTCATTCAACGTTGAGATGGATCCAGTTCTGTTCTGTTAAAGTCTCAAGAATGACGGGCTGCAGACAGGGAAGTGGAGCTCAGAACTCAGTTCTGATATTGCTGAACGACGGACGAGATTCGAAGTATCAAACATTTCACCTTTGTCCGCTGTTAGTGATTCACTAGGACTGTAACTATTGCTGTGAATGTAGTATAAGTATTATACGTTCGTCTGAATAAATCGTGTTTAAGAATTGGTATTAGTTCAAGGTACTGCCTCTCAAAGAGTCATAGATTCCTACAGCACGGAGAAAGACGCTTCATGGCAAATTAGTCCTTGCTGAACAAAATGTCCATCAACGCCAAATCCTTTTTATCTGCACTTGACACAAAATCCCTCCAAACCTGTCCTATCTAAGTAATTTTCCAAATGCCTTTTAAATGTTTTTACTGTACCCGCCTGCACCATCTCTGCTGGTAGCTCATTCCTATGCATACCTCCCTTTGTGCAAAAAAGTTGCACTCCAGGTTCCCTTTTGTTGTTTGTTACTCAAAGTTAAACTGATGCTGTCTAGTTCGCGATTGCCCGACGCTGGGAAAAAACCCAGGTGTATTTGCACTATCCGTGCCTTTCGTGATATTATACATTTCTATAAGATCCCCTCTCATTCTCCTCAGCTCTGAAGAAATAAAACAAACTCTGAGATTGTCCCTACATCTCTTCCTATAACTCAGACACTTGAGACCTGGCAACATTATTGTAATTGTTTTCTGTCCTCTTTCCAGTCTAATTCTTCCCACAGCAGGCTGACCAAGACTGGGGGTTGACATGTAAATACATTGCATGCCCCGTTGTAAAGAGAAGATGGCTGGAGACCGGGAAATGGAGTAAAGCGTCAGATAAATAGCAGATGCACGTCGGAATGAAGCGAAGAAGAGGAGACAAACGTTGAATCGATTTTGGAACAGATATGTTCTACGGGGCAAGACTGGACAGAAACTGCAGATGTGCCGGAGAGTACCTGTTTGTGTATTTTGGAAAGAAGGCCGACGCCGTTTTTGCAGGGTTGGGAGACTATGAGCGTGGAGGTAGTGGACAGGAGATCACACGATGAAAAAAAGTTCGTGACCATTGTGGAAACTATCTTCTGATCATCCATGGTTGATTCACGCACCCAGTGGAGAAGACAGAAACTACCCAAAAGCTTGCGCTGAGTAGCTGTAATGTTTGTTCAGTAGGCCAGCCAACAGCAGCATAACCCTTCGTGACATTCTTAATAACAATGTCAGAGTTGGATCTGGAAGCACAGGGTGCAGCCAGTGAAGAGGGATTTAGGCTGCAATGCAGAAGTGGGAACAGAGAAATTGAGGCGGCCAATGTGATGTCGACAGATCACAACGAACAGGTCATTTTCAGAGGGAGTATTCCAGGCCGACGATTGCAAGTCGGTCAAATAGTTTGTGGGATCGGGAGAGGATTGGTTGGCATACAGGTGTCCCGGTCCATCAGGATCCTTTGCAGTAAAACATGTTCGATGATGCTCCTCCATTGACAATGTTATATTGTCCTTGGCCCTTAGCAAATATCTGTGCCAGTGAGTCACCCAGTATCTCAAAAACTGAGTTGTCAGTTTATTGGCATGGACAAAACACAAAAGGTTTGATGAAGACATATGGAAGTGTTCCTGATGCACACGAGAAGGCGATATAGCGCAGAGAATTGTAATAGCCCCAGCTTTCTGGAAATACTGAGACCGACTTGGCCTCGAGAATGTCGGGACAGGGGAAGTTTAGGAGATCGGATAAGAACGACAAACTAAATTGGAGATTCTCAGCTCCAGGAAACGGAAGAATTAGCTCGATTAGAGTGTTTCATCCTGAAACAGTTTCAAGGGATATAATGTATTATCCGATGGATTTAGCACACCAGAAATGAGCTACAGATATTGCCAGAGTACTTCACACGAGAAAACCTCCCATTGCTACTTCAGTAGGTAGAAACCAAACATATTTTCCCAATTGAAATTCTTGTTTCTTTTAATCTACTCTTTCAGCCAAAAACGCCTTCCCTAACTTTATTTGTTAAATTACTGTGATTAATGTAAGTGAACAATTCGCCGAAGGATTGCTGCATGTATAAATATAGATTCACTTATATTGCCACGGCTGTGGCTACTCAGAGTAATACAGTGTCTCCAATAACCACTCCCTCTCAGACAAAATGGGGAAGCCTGCAATTCTGCGGGTGAAAAAGATTTATTACCCGCTACTTGCAGCAGTAGCTATTCCTGGCGAGTTGACATTTTTAAAACCTTTTTCTTTTGAATCTACTTGTTCCGAGTTTGTTGACAAACGTCTGAAGCTGGCGGGACTTGACCCAGTGTTTCTTTCTCCACGGGGTTCGGGTACTGCCCCCGTCTCACAAGACAGCCTGATGAGCCATTATAATCTCTTTGTGTTGAAGCTTGTCATCTTACTTTCTGTACATTCGTAAAATGAGTCAAGTGACCAATTTCTTTCCTGCCAACGTTTCATAATAATGTATTTATAGAAATCAGGCACTGGGGTATTATTCACTGGTGGTTTTCTTTTCTGTATCACAGCGAAGTTGGGCACAATTTGGATTCTTTCGCGAAGAAATCATGGTCTTTCCAAGTGTATCACTGTGTACATGCTAACCATGGCCAAAACAGGTCTACTGGTCCTGATCAATAATATAACACTTTATCACATCTGCAGTTACCACTTTCCTTTGTCATTCCTTGTCCTGTCCCACACTCCTGTTTGCAGAGTCATTATGTACATGTTCTCTGTCACTCCCGATTTATCTGTTTGGTGCATTGTGTCTTTCACGTTTGACCGATTTGTCGTGATCTGCCGCCAGAAATTTCAAACACAGTATTGCACAAAAAGAACTGCAGTCACTCTGGTAATTACTATCCTGGTAGTGATCGTACTGAAGGAAATACCAGATTTGTTTGCTTATGAACCTGAGAAAATTATTAATAACGTGCAGTGGGGCTGCCGGTCACGGGCAGCATTTTTTTCCTCTTCTGCAGGTGTAGGTCATGTCTGGTTTTACAGCGCCTGTGTCATTTGGTTTCCCTTCACTCTGATTGCTTTATGTAATTCATTAACCGTCCAACGTATTGTACTGGCGAATCGAAGCCGCACTAAACTCAAGAGCTCCAAGATAGGGAATCAAAGTGACTCAGAAATGGAGAACCACTGAAAGTCATCATTTTTATTATTCTCAATATCGGTAGTGTTCCTTTGCTCTGGCTGACAAATGCCGTGAGTTTAGGTCTTACCGAAATAACAAGCACCGTTTATTATCGAGGCAAGTTCATGAACCCAGAATTTATCGTCAGTGAAGTGGGAGTTATCTTGAAGTATTTTAGTTGCTTTCTAAACCTTTGTATTTATGCAGCGACACAGAGTAAATTCAGAGCAGAATTGAAAAATATGGCAAAATCTCCCTGGGCATTAATTCGGAGGTAAGCTTGACAGATTTCCATAAAATGAATTCTGTCGTAAAATGGTGTAGCCAACAATGTTTTACTTTCACCTCCTTCTCCATCCGAAAACATCCTTGTTTCTGGTAAAAATGAAACCCCACTCATTTCTCCATTCACATATACTGACCTTATCAGAGCAGCTTTGCTGTGGATATTGTTTTCTGTTTTCCCAATTACTCATTGAGTAAAGACAACCTCTTTCAGTAAAGACAGCACGTCTTGTATTCAAAAATCTAAGATAACCTGATGTTTGTAATCTTGATGATCCGTATGAAAAACAGAGGATTCCATTGCAGCCACTGAACTGGACAACGTCTACAGGATGCCATTTAATCATAAACTACAACATGGTAAATCCACATGGATTGACAATTCTCTCAGGCACGAGACCAGAATATTGCACGATATGGTCACATTAAGCGAGAGAGTATACCAAAGGTAAACATGACAGGACTCTTTTCACACCACGGATGTTCTGTGGAGGAAACGATCCACACATAGCCCATCGATGTTCCACGTCACTTCTCTGGTCTTGGATGTTTGTTTCAATTGGTGTATCGTGTTCAATCAAATTGCAATCTCTCACAAATCGTGATTTGTGCACTGGCATCTTTAGTAACAATATGGAAATATAAAATAATGGACAAAATCAACACGTCTGGCACATTAAGGAGGAGGAAAAAAAGCCTTAGCATTTTCTAAAAGTGTTGAGCAACGTATTGCGTTTAATCTGTGTAAGCTGTGAAATAAATGATATCACAA
Source organism: Chiloscyllium punctatum (assembly GCF_047496795.1). Classification (NCBI taxonomy): domain Eukaryota; kingdom Metazoa; phylum Chordata; class Chondrichthyes; order Orectolobiformes; family Hemiscylliidae; genus Chiloscyllium; species Chiloscyllium punctatum. Next base: position 41,848,799 of record NC_092789.1, read on the forward strand.
TGTACTAAATGAGTCTTTTTTGCATCACGGTATTAAAATGGCAGTTTGATGTCTGTCAACTACAACTCAACAGAAACATCTCAAATAATTCAGACAAGATAAAATTGATATTAATTATCTTTAGTAATTTAGTGTTCGAGTAACTAAATAGTTCCTGTTGAATTGGTAGAGAGATTAATAGATGGTGTTTTGAAGACAATTACGTTTCCTCAGTGATATTCTCTTCCATTCTGTGAGAAAGCAAATGTCGATTTCTTCCTCTGAGGTGCTTGAATTGATAACTGAAAATCGACATGCAGCTTTGACCCTTTTACAACGTGATCCTCGGTCTTCTTGCCTTTATCTACCAGGAACATAGACTGAGAATGGGCGACAATGGAAATGACCTGGAGGCTGAGTATGACCAGCAAACACACAGAAACCAGCCATCCCATTATCACAAACAACTTTTGGCAAGAAAAGTAGAAATCAGGTCAGTGTTTATTTAATGAACATTTGCCTAAAATATGAAATTTAAGTGTTGATGTGGAGCCGCGAGAACCCCAATTCTAAATCGGAAAACCGCATTAATTCAATACTTCACTGTCCAGGCAAAGAGCGACCCAGAAATTTTTTTTTTTAAAGATTATGTATAGAGTCTATCTGCAACGATGGATTTGACACTATGTTGAATGTTAACATGCTTCCTGAAATTTGTAGAAAGATTTGGAACAATGAAAAGTGATCATTTCTCCTCTCTCATTAGTCATTGGATAATAATGGATGTACAACTGAACTAAACAAAGTTCTTAAAGAGATACAGAGAAACAGCACATTTAGACCAACTTTAGGATACAATGCCATTTAGACCACGAGATAATGCGGCACTAAATATCTCTCAAGTGATATGAAACGAAGAACAACAAATATAGTTTCGGACTGATATATTGAACCATTGATTAAAAGTCGGCAATTGAAGTTTGCAAATGACTTCCTTGAAACAATTCAACCAATCCCATTACACACCACTTTCAGAACAAAGCATTCAAGGAAATTCGTTTCCCTGTGTGGACTAGAACTTGTTCACCAAATTATCAGCGAGTAGTTAGTAGTGAATCACCCTGCAGTGGGTCTCGAGTCAGATGTAGACCAGACAAAATATGAAGTCCGTTTGCACAAAGGATATGACAGACCAATGGTATTTTTTCAACAGTGGTCCTTAATTCAAAGAACAAAGAACATTGAAAAATTACACCTCAGGAACAGGGCCTTCAGCGCTCTTAGCCTGAGCCGATGCAAGTCTACTGTCTAAACCTGTCGCCCAATTCCTAAGCATATGAATCCCTCTGCTCCCCACCTACTCATGAATCTGTCCAAACGCATCTTAAATAAATCTACCGTGTATGGCTCTAACATCTCTGCTGGCAACGTGTTCCATGCAAACACCACACTCTGTGTGAAATACCTGCCACTTGTATCCCCCTTAAACTTTTGTACTTTCACCTTGAAAGCGTGACCTCTCATTATTGAACCCTTCACCCTGGGACAAAGCTTATCTCTATCCACACTGACTATACCCTTCATGATTTTATAGATCTCAGTCAGGTCCCCCTCAATATCCTTTCTTTATTATGAAAACAAACTAAACTAGCTCAACTTCTCTTGCAGCGAGTGCCTTCCATGCCAGGCAACGTCCTCGTAAACCTTCTCTACACCCTCTCCAAAACATCAACATCATTTTGGTAATGTGGCGAACACAACTGTACAGAGCATTCTAAACGCGGCCAAACCAACGTCGTGTAGAATTTTAACATGACCTGCCAGCTCTTATACTCAATACGCCGTCTGATGGAGACAAACATATCACATGCTTTCTTGACCACTCTATGCACCTGTACAGCAACGTTCAATCTGATCTCCCAGATCTGTCTACTCATCAAACTTTCCCAAGGCTCTTCAGTTCATAGTAAAATTCGCTGCAGAATTAGACTTCACAAAATGCATCATCTTACATTTGCCTGTATTAAACACTATCTGCCACTTCTCCGACCTCCTCCCACCGCACCCCCCAACCCCAGCACAAAACTTCCCGCTTTCGTCTCATTGAGTTCCAATTCTTTCATCAGAGGTATGTTGAAGAAAGGTGACTGAACATAAAACGTTAATATCTCTCCACACATGCTGCAAAATCTGTCGAATTTCTGTCGCATTCTACAACGCATTTAATGATCCGAGTGTGTTGCAAAATGAGTTCCATGTCTTTACTGTTCAGGTCGTGAAAGCGGTTCTGAGCCACGCAGTTCAGAAGCATATCAATTGCATTCACAAACACAGTCAGTGAGGATAGACCGAGGCAAGAAACTTCCTACAGGCAGCACGTTTCTAAGAAATGCAACGTTAGTCTCATGTGCAATAAGATCATTTAGGGAATTTATTCGGAAGAAAGGGCGGGAACAATACTCTGGCAATTGCAAACAGACGTTAACGATGGAAATACACCTCTTTCCCTATGTGGTATGCAGCGAAAGTTTAGACCTGTACAGTCTGAATTGCAATTCTCTCTTTTTCGCACACTGGGGGCTCACGTAGTTACCAGGATTTGTTTCCTTTTAGCTTCTGTTTTGTCATTTGTTGTGATTACTGACAGTTAAAGACAAGATTCACACAAACATCAGTTTACGGTCAAACAGGATTAATTGGAAGCACTAGCTTTCAGAGTACTGCTCCTTCATCAGGTGATTGTGGAGAATAAGATTGTAAGATAGAATTTAGAGCCAAAGTAAAGGTGTGATGTAACTGAAATTATACATTGAAGAATACCTGGATTGTTTGTTAAGTCTCTCATCTTTTAGAATGACCATATTGGCATCCATGATTTGGAAATGTTGGTGTTGGACTGGGGTGCACAAAGTTACGAATCAGTCAACACCAGGTTATAGTCCAACAGGTTTAATTGAAAGCACTAGCTTTCAGAATGCTTCTCCTTCACAACCACCTGATGAACGCCAGCACTTCCAATTAAACCTATTGGATTATAACCTGGTGCTGTCTGATTTGTAACCATGTTGCTTTCTGTTCTTTTATATGTAAATCGCAAAACTTTTTTTTAGAAGATACATTCTCAGGCGCACTTTAACAATTGGAGTCATGTCATCACAGACAATATATTGAAGGTGTTAACTCACTGTGATGCTGTCTGTGCCACAATGGTCAGATTGATTCTAATCTAAATAAAACGGATTTATAGAAACTTAAATTGATTCGTGCAGTTTTTTGGCAAAGTAAATTGTAATTCGACAAGTACAAATTCACCCCACAAACTTATATGTGTATGTGTGCATGTGGGTGTTTGTGAGGTGGGGTGGAGTGGTGTGGTTATGAGTGTCTGTTAGAAGGTTTGTGTATGCATGTGGAGTGTGAACGCAAAAGGGTTTCAGCCTGTCAAACGTTGTGTGTGGGCGTAATTGTGTGAGTATAGGAGAGAGTGTCTGTGAGTGTGTGTGTATGCGTGACTGTATCTGTCTGTGTCTCTGTGTGTGACTGTGTGTGAGTGTAAGAGAGAGGGTCCGTGTGTGTGAGTGTGTGTGCATGTGTCTCTGTGCGTGTCTGTGTTTGGCTGTGTGTTTGTCTGTGTGTGTGTGAGTGAGCATGCATGTGTCTTTTTGTCAGTCTGTCTGCCTGTGTGTGTCAGTGTGTATGTGTGCATACCTGTGTCTGTGTGTGCTTGTGTGTCATTGTGTATGTGTCTGTATCTCTGTGTGCACATGTGTGCGTGTGGGACAGTGTGCATATCTCTCTCTGTGTGAGAGTGTGTGTGTGTCTCTGTGTTACTGTCGGTGTGTATGTGTCAGCATGTGTGTGAATGTGTGTCTGTGTGTGCCTGTGTCTGTATGTGTGCATGTGTCTGTGTGTGTGGGTGTGTGTGCGTGTGTCTGTATGCCTGTATGTGTCCGAGTGCCTCTGTGTGCTGTGTGCGGGTGTCTTTGTGTATGTCTGTTTCTGTTTGAGTCGATGTGTGTGAGTTTGCCTGTCTGTGTATGTGTGTGTGTGCACGCGGGTATCTGTGTGTGAGGTGCGTATGTGTGAGGGTGTGTGCTTTGCATGTGTCTGTTTGCGTGCGTATGTCTGTGTCTGTGTGTATGTATCTGTGTGTGACTTCGTGTGCGCATGCATCTGTGTCTATGTGTGCATGGATATGTCTGTGTGCGTTCATGTGTCTGTATGTGCATGTGTGTGTGTGTGCGTGTACATCTGTGTGGGTGTGAACGTGTTCCACTGTGTGGGCGTGCGCCTGTGTGTCTCTCTGTGTGTATGAGTGTGTCAGTATCCCAGTCGATATGGTGTCCTTCCTCATAGGTATGTGATGATATTAGTGAGACTGGGATAATACATCCATCCTAGAACAAGACAAACAAAAACATGCACAATAATTCCGAGAAGCATGGCATTCCAACCTGAACTCTATCAACAAATACATCGAGTTAGGCCCCATCCACCTCCCCCTGAAAAAAGGAACAGAAAGTTACTTCGACACGGGAAATAACATCACCACAGGAAATGACATCACGAACCTAAAGAAACCCAAACATAGAAATAGAAAGCAGGAATTTTCATCATTGCTTCGCCTGAGGTCCACTGAAGATGTTACCCAGGAAAGTAAAGAAACGTCTGGGAATGAACCTTTCAGCTCAGCGAGCAAACCTACATCCAAACACAGACACATACACAGACAGAACCTCTCTCTCATACACATACACTTCCACACACACCCTATCACAGACTTAAACCTCTTTTCACTCACACTCACACACATGCACGCAATCTCTCACAGACAGTCATAAGCAGACCACTCTATCCCACCCCACCCCACCCCATACAGACCCACATGCACACATACACATATCAGTTTGTGGGGTTGAATTTGTGCTTGCAGAATTACATATTACTTTACTCAAAAACTGCATGAATGCATGTAAGACACTGCAAATCCGTTTATTTTAGATTAGAATCAGTCTGATCATTGTGGCACAGACAGCCTCACAGAAAGTTTAAAAATTCAATACCGTATCTGGGCTGACATGACACCAATTGTTAAAGTGCACTTGACAATGTAACTTTTTAAAAAGGTTTTGCTATTTACATCTGAAAGAACTGACACCAACATGGTCATTCTAAAAGGTGACAGACTTAACAAATAATCCATGTTTTTTTCAATATATAATTTTAGTTACATCACAATGTAAACGTTTGCTATAAATTCTGTGTCTTACAAACTTACTGTTCTCAATTACCTGATGAAAGGGCATCGCTCCGAAAGATTGTCCTTCATGATAAACCTGTTAGACTATAATGTGGTGTTATGTGATTTTTAACTTTGTACACCCCAGTCCAACACCAAATTAAGGAGCATGTGCAGTATGTTCCAGAACCGAATTTGCTCACACTGCAGTCAAGCAGTTTTGCTGAAGAGTCTTTCAATGCTGACTGGGTAAATGACGGGAAAGGTTCTGAGAGAGTTTCAAGTGGGAGAGTGTAAGACTGAAGATGTCAAAGTCCTGGATTTCGAAAGTCCATTCAATCGATTTCACAAACCCTGTGGTTCCGCGATATTAATTAGTGTTTGATCTGGTTCACAGTTGTGATTATCCACCACATTCCAATCGAAACGCTGCATCTCTCCTGATTATGCTTCACATCTTCTTTTTTAACATGAGAAATAGTTTAATGACCAGAAAAGCAAGAAGGAGATTTAGGACTCACAGCAATGGAGAGAGTCAAACAAAAAAACTGAAACGTCATTCCATGAATAAAAACATCGTACTGTTTGTGATTGCGGACAATTTTAATCTTGCATGGCCAACATTGAAGGTGATTTCTGTATGGTACCGGGTGTATGGCTCAGAATGTCAGTCTATGTGTCTACATGACTTTGTGTCCAAACTGGGCTTCTTGATGCAGCTGCTCAGCTGCTGAACAGAGCCCGCGATGTATGCTGTGACAGAAGCCCAAGATTGTGCTGAATCTCGCCAAATTAATCAATCAAAATTCACTAATTTAATTCCTCAATCCAGAACTCTGTAACTTTAAACCAAATTTGCAGCGATGAATCAAAAGTTGCTGTGTTAAAACTCGAAGGCGACCACGTGTTTGTCCAATCATCCCACACAGGTTATTTGGCACTTTCCAATGTATCTGCACACTCTTGACCTGAAAGAGAGGCAGCATTCCAACAGCCCTGCTCTTGCTTTCCCCTCTGAAGACACAACTCTCTCCCCATAATGGCCTCCTCTCTCCATAATGGCCTCCCACCTATTTCCCCACCCACGTTCGAAACCTCTCTCTTCCTGTCTCTCGCTCTCTCTCTCCTGTTGCGACATCCCTCCCATTTCTTCACTCTCTTTCATTCTTTCTTCCTCCTTCTTTCTCCTTCACACTCTCTCCCTCGTGCACTCTCTCCCGATTGTTCTTCTTGTCTCCAAATGTCCTCACTCTCTCTATTACTCTGGTCAACTGTTTATCTTCTTCCTCGTTGCCTCCCTGTCAGTTATTGCTCACTAGTTTCCTTTCTCTCCATTGCTCCATCGCGCTCTCTCCGTTTTGTCTCGCCCTCATTTATACTTGTGTCTCTTTTGCCACATTTCTCCATCAGCAAAGAACAGTGCAGCACAGGAACAGGCCCCACCGCCCCCTCCCAAAGCCTGTGCCGACACATTTTTCATTTCCATAATAAAGCTGTCATCACTCAAATGATCCGTATTCCTCCTTTCCCTTCCTTATCATATATTCATCTATCTGTTTCTTGAATGTTGTTATTGAATCTGCTTCCACCACCTCCTCTGGCAGCATGTTCCAGGCCCTCAACACCTTTTGTGTGAAAACTTGCCTCGTACATCTCTTTCAAAATTACCACCACTACTCAACCTAACCCTCCAATTCCCCATTCCCCCTCCTACGCCCTGAATCTGTGTCCCCTAGTAAATGACGACTCTACCCTTGGATGAAGCATCATAAATTTCACACGATCTATACTATTCACAGTTTCATAAACCTCTATCAGGTCGTCTATCAACGTCTTGCATTCAATTGAAACAACCTAGTACAAAAAAAAACTTCATTCATAAAACCCGCGTAAAACGTTTCTGTACGCTCGTCAAAGTATTCCAACAGTTTGGTGAAAAGAACTGTACGCAATATTTCAAGTGTGGCCTAACCAAAGTTCTAAAACGTTGGAGCATGCCTTGTCTATCCTAGTATTCTTTGCCCCTTCCAATGAAGGCCAGCACACCGGAGGTCTTTATTTCCAAGAAATCTATTGAACAATAACCAGATCAGACAGTCATGGAGTCAAAGAGACATACAGCACGGAAATAGACATTACTGTCTGACCCGTACATGCCGACCAGATATCCTAGCAAAATCTAGTCCCGCCTGGGAGCACCCAGCCCATATTCCTCCAAACCCTTCCTATTCATGTACCCATCCGGCTGCCTTTTAAATGATGGAATTGTCCTAAACCTCCATGGCAGCTCAGGTGTTGGGTGATTTTTAAATGTGTCCACATTGAAGACATTGTGCTTCTGAGATCAATGCTGCCTTCCACTTGCGGTTTGCATGATTCTCAATTCCAGCTTTCTGTAATGTCCACAGTTTGTGAGCATCTTCCTGACTTCCACAGATACTGTCGATTTTTATTTTAAGGAACAAGAGGAATTTGGTCTTCAGAACCTTCAAATAGAAGTAATCACAAATTTGAAAGCAAATTTCACGTATGTTGCTGAGGAGGTTAGGTCTGATGTGGTGAGAACATATTCCATTACCGATAAGAATGCTTCACTGTTTCCGTGTCTGTCCAGTAGTTGGAGGAATGATGGTGGGCAATGGATTTGAAGTAGTGTATTTTTCTCTGAACCAGCATCGGGATGATGTAGGGCAACTCCTTGTCTTCTCTCAAAGGAATTGTTATGGTCAAAACCATACCAGACCATCTCAAAGTCGTTTAAGATGGCAGTCCAAACAGGATGGTTTCCTTATTTTAAGGCAAATGGAAGGTGCCATGTTCCAGATGCGAATCTATTAGTCAAATAACTGAACATAAAGCAAAACACAATTTATTCAAACACTCTAGGAAGAAGACAACGACCGAATGAACAGTGGAAAATTACTTTAATCCACTGGAAAATTTAACAGAGTACTGGATACAGTAAATATTACTGATGAACTCTTCCAATATAGTAATATCCCATGAACACACCACTTGGCAAAAACGCACATTTGGAAGTCAGATTTCCTCACATGCAATGTCTGCATCAGGGAGAGACACACCGACTTCTGTGTGGAAACGGGAAAGGGGGAAGATCTCTTCCACTTCTTCAAAACTCTTGCAGCTTCCGCTGAATATAAGAGGTAAAGAAAATCTAAAAATCGTAATCTGTGAGACCGGCCACACCCATGCAGGTTGCTTTTATTTTTCTAGCTATTTATAAAAATAAGTTCTACAAAACGATTTACAGTACGACGGAGGGCTCTTCGTTTCCGGTTCAATCTATTTCTAAACAGAAACCACGATACAACAAATATTTTGTAGCCACTGTATTATCACAAGATGGTTTCCCTTGCCGCCGGATCCTCTCACACACAAGCGTACGTCTCCATACACCCCACCAAATGTTATCACCCCTTATTTTGAGGGGGACGATCATCTATAATTCGTGAATGATCTCTCTCAAACACTTCCTCCGATACCCAGAGGAAGCTACCCATTCGAACGTATGAGCACGATCATAAGCCTTCTCCGCCATTCAGTTAGGTCATGGATGATCTGATTTTACGCTCAACTCTGCGCTCAGCAGCTTCATGTAAAACTAGACTCGCAATATGAAGAGAGGGGCTACAAGAGCAGGCTAGAAAATGAGAATCCTACAGCCAGTAATTCACTGCCCATCAAAGGCATTAGTCAGAAGTATGATAGAATATTCCCCACTTGCCTGGATGAGTGCAGCTCCAATAACACACAAGATGCTTGACAGAATTCAGGACAAAGCAATCAAATGTTTGGGAAATGCATTCACGAGCAGCCATTCCCAACACAACTGAAGTTCAATCGCAGCAAGAAATTCGTCAAAGAACCTCACATAGTACCTTCCATAAACACGACCACTTCGATCTCAGCGAACATATGTGAATGTCTCTACCTATAAGTTCACCTCCCAGTTCCTCACAATTGCAACTTAGAAATCTATCAGTGATCCTTCAGTGCCGGGGGAAGTGTCTTGGAACTGCGTCACTATTGTCACTGTCCTGACACCATATGGACTGCAACTGTTCAAGAAGTCAGCTCAGTACAGACCTCCTGAAGGGATAGGAAAAGACAGGCAATGAATATTGGTTCCAGCCCGTGACACCCCAGTCTGTGAATGAATAAACTCAACTCTTGCAGGTCTGTCTCTGTTGATCTATGTTGAGGCCTATCCGGTCTTTATTTGTGGAGGTAGAGCAGATGTTTGGTCAACGAGATGCTTTCACATCTTCAGCCAGGGTATAATGGAGCGACATGACCTACTGGCCGTGATATCTGCAACTTGGATCATTTTGCCACTTGGAAAAAAAACACCAAAAAGTTTGAAATGTCAGTCTTGAACCTTTCTCATTCCTTTACTCAGCTATGCAGTCAAATCTGCAGCATCGCTTTGTTGAATGTGCTGTTTTGTTATTTGAAGGACGTCAATTGCACTTCACTCGATGAGTTCACATATTCACGAGCTGATGTTGCTTTAACTAACGAAGGGGCAGCCCTCAGAATGCTTGTGATTTCAAATAAACCTGTTGCACTAACACCTTTTTCTGACTTGTCCAACCCACTCAAACAACAGCATCTAGCCGCTTTCCTAAAAGACCTCTCTTTATGGGGCAGTGGGGTTTGTTGATGTGAGTTTCCTGGAAATGTTCTCTGAAACAATCCATGAGAAAGCGCCCTGCCTCCCCAATGTAGAGGAGACTGCATCGGGAGCAATGGATTCATAATTGACGTGCAGGTGAAATTTTGATTGATGCCAAAGGCTTCTTTGGGCCCTTGGACGAGGTGAGGGGGAGGTGTGGGTGCAAGGTTTGCATTTCCTAACGGTAGCTGGGGAAGGTGGCAGGAGGGGTCGGTGGGTTGGCGCTTAAACTGGCAAGGGAATCGCGCAGGGCACAGACTTTATGGAAAGTGGCTGTGGGTGGGACGGGAAATGTATCTCTGGAGTTGGGGTCCGTTTGAATGTGGCAGAAATGGTGGGTGATGATGCGATGAATACAGAGGTTGGTGGGTAGGAAGGGGAGGACAAGGGGTTGTTTCCATGGTGCACTTGGATTGTTGGTGTTTGAGAGCAGAGCTGCAGGAAGTGGGTGAGATGCGCTGGAGAGTGTCATCAATCACGTCGGAGGGAAATTGCGATCTTTAAAGAGGGAGTGATACAGCGGGTCAAACGACACATTTTTAAACAAAACAGATTTTTCTGACAAAGTACTGAATGAAGCACGAAAGTGAAAAGAACAGAATATAGGAAATTTTAACCTATCGGAAAACACAAGCTAATCTATCACAGTTAATGATAAAGTTCCAAATTCCAGCAACATTCCCATAACATACCCAATTGGCAAGAAGTTAAATTCAAACACAAGCCCTTACAGCAGAGCTGTCAGAGAGAGAATCAGCATTGAAATTATTTTCACAGCAGCTAAAGCCTAAGCTAAAGCAGAAGCAGCCATGAACTTGAAGAACTTGCCACTCACCTTTCATTGGACAAGTGTTTGAAAACACCTAAAAACATCCTCCATGACGGTTGCTTCGGGAAGTAACTGAGAGCCATTAGCAAAGACCATCAAACAGGCGAATTGGACCCTCTTCCTTTTACAAACCTCTTGAAAAAAACGAGAAAAATGTAAGCTTGCTCAAAGAGCAGTATCAGCAGATAGTCGACAGCCGCATAAAACTCCTGGATGGATCTGAAGTGCGGCTGGATGATGAAACAAACACTTTGGAAATTTTTACAATGGAATTGGTAATATGCATGAGGCTTGTGTTTAAGAGTTTCTGAACAAAGATTGTTTGTCAAGATGAGACACACATTTAACCTCAATTTACCTGAATGTCACCACAGGATATGGGGGTGTTGTATGTTCTCCACTTCTTTATCGCTGTAAGTCCCGTTAAATATAGAGATATGCTCAGATTCAGTATCGTTTCTTGCACTCATTCCTCCACCAGCAGTAATGAGTTTCATGGACAACAGGGTTCAAAGTAGTAAAAACAGGGCTTTTGTCACTCCCTGTTGAGCTCTTCAGTAAAACTTGTGTTCACTGGTCGACAGAAGCTTTTCATATTCTGTCATTCATAATGTTTCTCTCTCTAACACATGCACATGCACACACAGACAAACACACATACACACACACATACACACTCACACACGCAGAGAAACACACATATGCGCGCACACACAGACACGTGCATGCATATACGCACACGCAGAGACACACAGACACGTGCACGTGCACACAGCCAAACGGACACACACACGCAGATGGCTGGCGACATCTCTGACCTCGTAAAGGGACAGTGCAGTCAGTGAGTCCTGCAATCAGTAGACTGAAAGGAAATGTAGATCTTCCTTAGTTGAATGTGTGACGAAGATGTTATTCAGTGGGAAGTTTACACTATAAAAGAACATCTCCAGGGATGGTGATGGTCGAGGCCAATGCATTGGGTATAAAGTATGATCCTGAAATGAGGATTATTGGACCTACCACATTTCAAAGGGACCCTTAGAATTTTGGTCTTGCCCCTCTCCTATTCATGCAGAAAGACCTCGATCTGATTTAGAAAGTAGGGACTGTCGAGAGGCACTATTTAACACAGTAAGCTTTATTCACCTTATCCTGAAAGCAATGGGTCCATCCGGTCTATAAGTGTCTGAGTGACAAACATCAAAATCAGCAAACACAGAGTGTTAGAAGGACCACGTCATTTGAGGGTTGGGTGATGTTTGGCACGTCCTGTGCTATGGCACTCCTTACTTGGTGCAGCAATGGTCATAAAACCAACATTGCAAATTATTTGGTTTCACATCCGCCGTTGGAGAGCATCTTCTTGAGGGATACAACTACTCAATAGATTGGACGAGATGAGGAGTGCATAGTCATCCCAGTTTGGTCTGGACGATGTTGATTATGGCCTGAGGCATCGCCAGTGCTCCCGGTGTGGCCAGTCCAATGTAGAGCAGGACTTCAGGATTATAAACTGCTCCCAGTGTGACCTGTTCAAAGTAGTTTGGGACCTCAGAATCACACAATGCTCCAAATGTGGTTTTCTCAATATAGATTTGTAACTACTGATTACCCAGTGCTCCCAGTGTACTCGGTCCAATGTAGATTTGTACCTGAGCATTACCTAGCGCTCCCACTTTATTCGGTCCAATGTATATTGGGAACTGAGGATTACACAATTCTCCCAGTGTGGTCTGCTCAATATAAATCGGCATGTGCGTATTGCACAGTGCTCCCAGTGGTTTGCTCAGTGCACATTGGGACTTCAGTATTATACAGTTGCCTCAGTGTGGTCTGTCCAAGATAGATTGGGAGCTGAGGAGTGCACACTGCTCCCAGTGTCGTCTGTCCAATGTTGACTGGGACCTGCAGAGTGCACACTGCTCCCAGTGTAGTCTTTCCAAGGTAGACTGGGAACTGTAGAGTGCACACTACTCCGAGTGTAGTCTGCCCAAGGTAGACTGGGACCTCACGAATGCACACTGCGCCCAGTATAGTCTGCCCAAAGTAGACTGGAACATGAGAAGTGCACCTTGGTCCCAGTGTGGTCTGCCCAAGGTAGACTGGTACCGAAGGATTCCACCCGTGCTCCCAGTGTGGTCTGTCCAATGTAGGTTGTGACCTGTGGATTACCCAGTGCTCCTAGTGTGGACTGTCCAAAGTTGATTAGGACCTGTCGATTACCCAGTGCGACCAGTGCGGTCTGTCCAATGTAGTTTGGGACCTATGGATTACCCAGTGCTCCCAGTGTGGTCTGTCCAATTTTAAATTGGGGTCTGTGAAGTCCATACTGCTCCCAGTGTGGTCTGCCCAAGGTAGAATGGGACCACAGAAGCAGAAAGTGCTTCCTACGGGGCCGATCAAAGGTAGAGAAAGCTCAGAAGGGCGGACAGTGCTCCCAGTGTGCTCCACCCAAGTCACATGAGACATGTGTATATAAAGGGATAAACAAAAATCGAATAATTGTTGATTAAATTATAATGTGCTAAAAAATTGTTGTGGGAATGTATGAACGATTTTTATTATCATGAAGCATTGGAATAGATATTAGAAGCAATAGACCAAATGGTCTCCTGAAGTGGCAAGAGTTGGGCAGATTTCAAAGACGATAGGTCGGTGGATAGCGTGATGATGAGATATTTACCCATGACGTCCCTGGATACTGAATGCATGCCATAAATCGTGAACTGGCTCAAATCTGGGAATGGGCAGGAGTCGAAAATGCTGAAGCATGGGATATCTGGGAGGACGTTTGAGCTGAAGGAAACGGAGATAAGGAGAAACTTCTTCAGCCAGACAGTACTGAGTCAATGGAATTCCTTGCCACAAAAGGCTGTGGAGGCCATGTCACTGAGTATTGATATGAAGTTGAAGGCTGTACCATCCCTGTAAAAGAGGGAAAGGCGTTTTGCACTGAGAGCTTGCAAGCAGATGTCTTACGGTTAACTAGCAGTTCCAGTGTGTACCGAAAAATTGAAAATGTGTAACATTTGATTGTAAAATAAACACCTGAGTCTGTTGCTGTTTTGACATTAATACGGATTTAACCAATCAGGTTAAAATTTCCCGAGGATGCTAAGACCCAAATGAGCTTGCATTTATTGTTTTGCCAACATCGAACCAATGAGACGATCCAGTGTGGGCTAATAAAAAAGGCAGGCAGTTTGAAAGTCAGACAGAGCAACTGCCATTTGAAACATTCACTATCAAAGGTACCTTTCCATGTGAAACATATTCACAGTAAAAGACAGGAGACGACCTCGGGAGACCATTTTTGCCAAAGGAAGAAAGACAGGAAAGACCACAGTCTCTGTATGGTTTTGTCATTGAGTTGCTGTAATATTAATCAATGTTTTATTGGAACACTATATTGTTATCGAGATGGAAGCAAATAATAACCAGTTCGAGGGAATGATTAGTGTTGTGCGTAGTTCTTGTTTTCCTGTTCACTTTTAGAGTTAAAAAATAAATTGATAACATTTTTCTTTAAATGGCGGAATTTGGAATTTCTGTGTCACTCAAACTTTACCAGATTACGAGGTGAGGTTGGCATTTCTGGGTGTTTCGTTTAATTAACAGAAGGTTTCATCACCATGTTGCAATAGTTTGGGAACTTGGGTCCGTGGCTAGGCCAGTTGTTGATAAATCCAACCTGAGATTTGAACAGATTTGGGAAAGAAAAAATCCCAGCAGATTTCAACACCTCACGATTAGTGTCCTAGAATTTTTTTTAAAAAGGAGGTAAAATGTTTGTTTAATTTCGGTTACTTGCAGTTGGTTAAATTAAAAGTTAGTGAAATGTATCCTAATATTGCTAAAGGGATTCTGAGGTTTGAAGATGGTTTCTAAATTTTATAAAGCAACGTTTAGAAAGAATAATGAAGGCCATACTTTAAGAATTAGAAAACAGGTTAGAATTGAGGCTAACCAGGGACAAAAGGAAAACAGAATACGCAATGAAGTTAGTCAAGCACATAGATGTATCAGAGAAACAGGCAAGTGCATTAGCGTTAGAAAAGTTTAAGTTGCAAATGAGTCAAATGGATTTCATAGATAAAGGAAGAGAGAGAAGAAAGAGGGAGAGAGAAAGGGAGAGGGAGAGATAGAAAGTTCCTAGCTGAGCAAAGAGAGAGAAGAATGAGAGAGAGAAGAATGAGAGAGAAAAAATAGGAGAGAGAATTAGAACTTCAGAAGTTGACAATTAGCCAGAAAAGACAAGTTAAAGGGAGAGAGATGATCAGAGAATGGAGGGATGAATACGAATATGCAAAAATATTGTCACAGTTTGATGAGAAATATGTCAAAGCCTTCTTTATTTCATTTGAAAAAGTGACTAGGCAAATGAAGTTGTCAGAGTGAGGACCTAAAATTTGAATTTACTTTATTATTTGAAGCAAAAGGTATATGTAGATGTTTTACTAACCACAAACTGTTTTTTCAGTTTAAAAGAATACTACAAAATGGCTGAGAATAGTGACTGATTCTTGTAATCCTGTACAGCTGATTCGTGGAATTAAACATAAATTCAAAGATAAGAGGACAACAGAGTTTTCATAAAATGTTGACAAACACATTAATTGACTCTTCGAACTAAACTTCAACTGATACATGGAATGACAATATAAGTTAATAAGATTTATTTTGCAAGGAATACCATTGGATTAGCATGCTGTCAATCATGTTACAATCTTATAGTTAATTGGACATTTCTTGTAATTAAGATCCCCTCCCAGGAAATATCATTGGATTAACCTGCTTTAAATCATGCCACCTTATTATATGTGATTCTTTTTTCTTGTAATTAAGGCGGTACTATCTCTTTAAAAGGAACATATAAATAATGTGGACTTTTCACATGTAAATGCACAACTCCACCACGAAACACAGAAGCTTTAACCTCTTTGTTGCTGGATAGAATACCGTCAAGGCACCTGTATTCAATAAAGTAATGACTCTTGCTTTTTGAACAGACCGTATTCGTTGATTCTTTTGACTGACATCGAACCCAGAGGCCCCACTTCAGGGGACATAGATCTTCAAGAGGACATGTGGATAACGTTGGTTCAGATTATGCTGAGTGGCAGAGCGAGTGAGTTATTTGCTGCGCTGTCAGACGAGTGGTCAAGAGATTACACAGACGTCAAATAGGCTCGTTTCAGTGATTATGAATTGGTTCCAGAAGCGATAACACAGTCGTTCAGAAACATTAAAATGGAACCAGGTCAGACTTGCATTGAATTCGGAAGAAATAAACTTAGTAATTTTCAGAGATGGGTGTAGACCTGAAAAATACATCGTCCTGATGAGGATCTAAGAGAGATTATTCTGCAGGAAATATTTAAATGCTCACTTCGACAGGTGATAAGAATTCACGTAGAAGGACAGAAAGTTGAAGAAGTGAGCAGCGCAGTAGAAATGACATGTGAATACGCATTGGCACGTGAGGCAAAATTGAGATTCCAGCGTGAATCACATTCTGTAAGGGATAGAAATTGGGAGAAGTGGAGCTCCTCCACTACAAAACGAAGATTATAACACACTGCTAAGAGTTTACCAGGGGGAAAAGGATGCCCAAAAGAGTGAAAAGGAGGTGGAAGTCCTCAGGTATTTCAACTTTACTGAAATGGGACACGAAAAGTCACAGTGCTGGTCATTAAAGAAATGCACTGTAAGAGAAGATGCGGTAAAACAGGCTTCGTCAGTGGCAGTCGTGGAACTAGCAAAGGAAACGCCAAGAAAAGTCGATGAGCTGCAGGAGAGTTTACAGCAAAGGCAGGGGCAGTATTTGAGTCAATGCCTGATCTCCATAAATACATGACGATCTGGATAATGCTCACTCAGAAAGAGCAGACGGGCGGTAGGAAATAAGTTATGATTTTGAGCGTTACAGGATCTAATCAGTCCCTAATAGAAAGAGACGAGCACATTTGCACACTTTCTGACCTGTTACCTGAGGGAGTGGTAGTTTGCGGGATCGATGGACAGTAATGCACCGTTTTCTATGCAAGATCAGGTTGGAGTGCCAACTAAACACTGGCGAATTAACAGTGGGAATATATGACAGAGTGTCAATTCCAGGAATTCAACCTGTTCTTGTGACCAATGTGCTAAGATAAATGGTGGGAGTGGCAGCCCTTGTTGCGAAGAAGCTAAACGAGGATCAGATAACTGAGGAGTTAAAAGAGAAATGTCCTGGAAATTTCCCAGACAGTGTGGTAACAAGATCCCACTATCTTTCATCACAGCAAAAAGCAAATCTAAAGAGAAAGAAAAAGGAGTTGAGATTCAGTCAGTGAACACACTGTTTGATGCAATGGTGTAGGAACAAAACTGAATAGGCAGTGGGTCAGGCGGTGGTGGTCAGGCCTGACAGGTTAATGGACTTACATCAGAAATACCTGACAACGAAAGGTAAGGGTCTTGCCTGTGTGTGTCTTTGCATGTGTGTGTGTATGAGTGTATGTGAGAGAATGTTTGTGCATGTGTGTGGGTGAATGAGTGTGCGTGTATGACCGTATGTGTGTGAGAATGTGTGTGTCCATGTGTGTGTGAGTTAGTGCGTGTGAGTGCGCATATAAGAGTGTGTGTACATGTGTGTGTGTGAGCATATGTGTAAATGTTTGTGAGTGCTGTGTATGTGTGAGTAAGTGTCTGTGAGTGTGTGTCTGTGTGCGTGAGTATGTGTGTCTGTGAGTCTGTGAGTGAGAGTGTGTGTCTATGTGTGTGAGATGTGTGTGCGTGGAGTGAGTGTATGTGAGTGTGTGTATGTGAATATGTATGTGTGTGAGTGTGTGTGAGTGTGAGAGTGTGTCTATGAGTGTGGGTGTGTGCGTGGAGTGAGTGTGAGTGTGTGTATGTGAGTGTGTGTGAGTGTATGTGTGTAAATGGGTGTCTGTGTGTGTTTGAGTGTGTGTCTGTGTGTGTGAGTGTTTGGGTGTGTGAGTGTGTGCGTGTGATATATAGATAGATAGATGGATACATGCACGCATTCATACATACATGGACAGAAAGGTAGATAAATTGATCAATAGATTGATCGATCAGTAGATAGGTTGATCGATAGATGATAGATAGATGGATAGATAGATAGATAGATAGATAGATAGATAGATAGATAGATAGATAGATAGATAGATAGATAGATAGATAGATAGATAGATAGATAGATAGATAGATAGATAGATAGATAGATAGATAGATGGATGGATAGATAGATAGATAGACAGACAAATAGATAGATAGATAGACAGACAGACATATTGACGATTGCATACACAGAAAAAGGATCAAAATGCATTCCTTAGGGTTATCATCTACAAGATGGAATCAAAAGTGGAGGTGGAGACACACCTAATTGTGTTGCTGGCTGCATACAGACAGGAAGTGCTTCTGGAGCACTTGAAGTTTGAGAAGCAAGTAGTCAAGGTGTGAGGAAGTCTAAGGTCAAGGAACAAAAGCAATATTTTTGTCGTGGAATGCACAAGGATGTGGTGAAACGTTGCCATGCATGTCAAACGTGCCAAAGACTGTTTTGACAACAATTCGAAATTAACCAACCAGTTCAGGTTATGCTGAAATTGTGTTGCTGGAAAAGTGCAGCAGGTCAGGCAGCATCCAAGGAGCAGGAGAATCGACGTTTCGGGCGTGAGCCCTTCTTCAGGAATTAGGAAAGTGTGTCCAGCAGGCAAAGATAAAAGGAAGGGAGGAGGGACTTGGGGGATGGTCGTTGGAAATGTGATAGGTGGAAGGAGGTCAAGGTGAGGGTGATAGGCCAGAGTGGGGGATGGGGCCGGAGAGGTCTGGAAGAAGATTGCACGTTAAGAAGGCGGTGCGGAGTTCGAGGGATTTGACTGAGACAAGGTGGGTGAGGTGAAATGACGAAACTGGAGAAATCTGAGGTCAGCCCTTGTGGTTGGAGGCTTCCCAGGCGGAAAATGAGGCGTTCTTCCTCCAACCGTCGTGTTGCTATGGTCTGGCGATGGAAGAGTCCAAAACCTGCATGTCCTTGGTGGAGTGGGAGGGGGAATTGAAGTGTTGAGCCACGGGGTGTTTGGGTTGGGTGGTCCGGGTGTCCCAGAGGTGTTCTCTGAAACCTTTGTAGAGGGAGGAAGAGAGCTTCTTCAAGGAAGGCATCCTTGCAATAGGATTCGCAGTAAGTTAAAACTTTCTCTTCCAGTTTAAGTTATGCCCCAGGATACTAAAATCCAATCAAGATTGAACTGATTGTTTGCCACATTGAGGCAATGTGATGTTGAGCATATTAAAAAGCAGGTTGTTTGAAAGTCAGGCAGAGCAACTGCCTTTTGAAACACACCCTATCAAAGTTAGCTTTTCGTGTAAAACATATTCACAGTAAAAGGAGGAATACAAACAAGGGAGTTGGCAGCCGAAAGTAGGAAGACACCAAAGATTTCAGCAGCTGCATGGTTTTCCAATTAATTTGGCGTAACTTTAATCAGTATTTTATTGGAACATATATTGTTACAGATTTAGTGGCAGATAAGAAGCAGTTAAGGGAGGTGTGGGGTGGTTAGATTTGTGAATAGATGTTGTTTAATACTCACTTTCAGAGTTAAATATAAATTGATATTATTTGTTTTAAATGGTGGAATTTGGAAATTCCCTGTCACTCATATTTTAAAAGATTATGAGCCGAGGTCAATATTTCTGGGTGTTTGGTTTAAATAACACAAGGGTTCAAAGTGATGTTGCAATACAGTATTTAAGACTGAGATGCATAGTTACGTGAGTATTAAGGGGATCAAAGAGAGCGGGCATATGGATCTGTAAACCTATCAGCCATGATTGAATGGAGAGCAGACTCGATGGGCTGAATGGCCTAAATTCTGCTCTTACTTCTTCTGATCTTATGGACTGGATGGGTGAGAGAACATCGGGGATATGAAGGTATATCAACCACGATGATGATGCATTTGCACAGGTGTAAGGACCTGAATGGAGTCTTCTCTTTCCCAGGAAGTTCCTCCCAGTAGTGCACGGTGGGATACACACATGTCCCGCAAGATCAAGAAATGGCACAACTCCAGCAGCAATGAAAGATTGTACCAACACCAGGGCGGATACCCAAAGAGAAAAGACAGCACCTTACTCATTTTTTCCTCTTCCCCTTACAAACACAGTGACTTCCTCGAGAACAGAAATTCACTATTAGCGAGCATAACATACTTTGGTTTATACTTAACCCAGGCTCGTTTAGTTTGGCCCCACCTTGGAACGTTAAAGATGCAGTTCACGAACTAAGAGCAGCAGAAACTGGGAGCGGGGACGAAATGTGAATTCCCACTCTGTTCTTTAATAATATCATGGTCATAGCTAATGTTTGAACAGAGAGGAGTCAGATCTCAGACAGAAATGTGGCTTGATCCATTTCATTTTGTTTGTGTTCAATATAACATACATTTTTCACTAATGCATCAGTGCGCAGTGCGCTAGATTGGATTTAGTAATAATGTTCAATGGTATGAAGCGATTAATGCATATAAATGCAGAAGTAGTTCAGCAATTCAGCACAAAATGTCACTGTTAGATATTTGTGGGAGCACTGAAAGAGCCAGCATAGGAATGATCGGCCAAATATTTCCCTTAACTAATAAAACAATACTTACATCTCCAGTGTGAAAGTTTGCTGTGAACCTTCACCGCGTCACTTAGCAACCAGTTAGGTTTCTCTGTTCACTGAGAAATAACTGATTGACAAAAACGCTTCACGGTTGATTTCAGCGACATTTGGTCTAAGTTAGTGCAATGTCTTTATAATGAGCACAATGTGGATCCAATCCTCAACCCTGATCGGTGATCATTAACTACAGAATAGTCTCTCATTTGCTATAAAGAAACTCTTGTTCCAGACACCTCACCGTGACTTGGAAAGACGGCAGAGAGAAAGATGAAATCACTGGTGTTGCTGTTAATCGTCCCGGTGCTTTTCGAGACCATCACTGCGGATGGAGAATCCAGACCAAGGCTCTTCTTTCCCGGTTAGTACATCCCTGTAATAACTAACTGTAACACCATCAGCACCTCACGCGTGTGCTGTGTTGTAACTGAACTTCGACTGTATTTTTGCCGACTTTCAAACAACCCAGATTCCCATTTCTGCCTGTTCTGAATGAAATGTTAGCATCGCATTTCAGATAATTTTTGAACACCTGTTCGATTTTACTAACTAATCATCTACCCTCACAAACTGTCCAACGAGGAGCCGTCCTTAGCTGTCTCATTTACGCTTTGAACAGGGGTATGTTTTTATAACTCTCTTTGACCCATTCCTCCCGATCTCTGAAACATCCTCCAGTCCCAACGACACGTCCCGATGTCCATACTGATGAATTCCAAGAGATCAGACCGTGCGTCGTTTTGGGAGGGGGAGGGGTGGGATTTTATTCAGTTGTCTAATCCCAGAGCTGTGGAATTTCCTTCATTCAAATGCAAACAATTATCTCAACCAGTCCTTAAAATGAAACAACTTACATTTTATGGTAAAATTTCGGGCAGCTCCTGTTTAATGTCTTTCCTTCGGAAAGAAAAGAGTGTGCACAGAACTGATCGACATATCCATTGGTAAAGTTATATATAGAACATAGAACATAGAACAATACAGCACAGAACAGGACCTTCGTCCCACGATGTTGTGCCGAACTTCTAACCTAGATTAAGCACCCATCCATGTACCTATCCAAATGCCGCTTAAAGGTCGCCAATGATTCTGACTCTACCACTACCACGGGCAGCGCATTCCATGCCCCCACCACTCTCTGGGTAAAGAACCCATCCCTGACATCTCCCCTATACCTTCCACCCTTCACCTTAAATTTATGTCCCCTTGTAACACTCTGTTGTACCCGGGGAAAAAGTTTCTGACTGTCTACTCTATCTATTCCTCTGATCATCTTATAAACCTCTATCAAGTCACCCCTCATCCTTCGCCGTTCCAACGAGAAAAGGCCGAGAACTCTCAACCTATCCTCGTACGACCTATTCTCCATTCCAGGCAACATCCTGGTAAATCTTCTCTGCACCCTCTCCAAAGCTTCCACATCTTTCCTAAAGTGACGCGACCAGAACTCCACACAGTACTCCAACTGTGGCCTAACCAAAGTCCTGTACAGCTGCAACATCACTTCACGACTCTTCAATTCAATCGCTCTGCTAATGAACGAGAATACACCATAGGCCTTCTTACAAACTCTATCCACCTGAGTGGCAACTTTCAAACATCTATGTACATAGACCACAAGATCCATCTGTTCCTCCACCTGACTAAGAACCCGACCATTAACCCTGTATTCCGCATTCTTATTTGTTCTTCCGAAATGGACAACCTCACACGTGGCAGGGTTGAACTCCATCTGCCACTCCTCAGCCCAGCTCTGCATCATATTTAAGTCCCTTTGCAAACGACAAATGCCCTCCTCACTGTCCACAACTTCACCGATCTTCGTATCATCTGCAAATTTACTGACCCACCCTTCGCCTCCCTCATCTAAGTCATTAATAAATATTACAAACAGCAGAGGACCCAGAACTGATCCCTGCGGAACCCCGCTTGTAACTGGGCTCCAGGCTGAATATTTACCATCTACCACCACTCTCTGACTTCGACCGGTTAGCCAGTTTTCTATCCAATTGGCCAAATTTCCCTCTATCCCATGCCTCCTGACTTTCCGCATAAGCCTACCATGGGGAACCTTATCAAATGCCTTACTAAAATCCATGTACACTACATCCACTGCTCTACCCTCATCCACATGCTTGGTCACCTCCTCGAAGAATTCAATAAGACTTGTAAGGCAAGACCTACCCTTCACAAATCCGTGCTGGCTGTCCCTAATCAAGCAGTGTCTTTCCAGATACTCATGAATCATATCCCTCAGTACCCTTTCCATTACTTTGCCTACCACAGAAGTAAGACTAACTGGCCTGTAATTCCCGGGGTTATCCCTATTCCCTTTTTTGAACAGGGGCACAACATTCGCTACTCTGCAGTCCCCTGGTACCACCCCCTTTGCCAGTGAAGACGAGAAGATCATTGCCAACCGTACTGCAATTTCCTCTCTTGCTTCCCACATAATCCTAGATATATCCCGTCAGGCCCGGGGGACTTGTCTATCCTCAAGTTGTTCAAAATGTCCAACACATCTTCCTTCCTCACAGGTATCTGTTCTAGCTTAACAGTCCGTTTCACACTCTCCTCGTCAACAATACGGTCCCTCTCCTTCGTAAATACTGAAGAGAAGTACTTGTTCAAGTCCTCTCCTATCTCTTCCGACTCAATACACAGTCTCCCACTACTGTCCTTGATCGGACCTACCCTCGTTCTCGTCATTCTCAGGTTTCTCACAAATGCATAAAATGCCTTGGGTTTATCCTTGATCCTATCCGCCAAGGATTTTTCATGCCCTCTCTTAGCTCTCCTAATCCCTTTCTTCAGGTCCCTTCTGGCTATCATCTATCCCTCCACTGCTCTGTCTGAACCCTGTTTCCTCAACCTTATGTAAGCCTCCTTCTTCCTCTTTACTAGACATTCAATCTCCCTCGTCAACCAAGGCTCCCTCACACGACCATTTCTTTCCTGCCTGATCGGTACATACATATCAAGGACACGTCGTATCTGCTCTTTGAAAAAGTTCCACATTTCCACCACATCCTTCCCTGACAGCCTTTGCTCCCAACGTATGCTCCTCAAATCCTGTCTTACAGCATCGTAATTTCCCTTCCCCCAATTGTGAAATCTACCTTGTTGTGCGCACCTATCTCTCTCTCCATAACCAAGGTGAAAGTCACAGAATTGTGGTCACCATCACCAAAATGTTCACACACTAACAAGCCCACCACTTGTCCCGGTTCATTACCGAGTACCAAATCCCATATGGCCTCCCCTGTGGTTGGACAATCTACATATTGCGTTAGAAAAGCTTCCTGGACACACTGCACAAACACCGGCCCATCCAATCTACTTGATCTAAAGAGCTTCCAATCAATATTTGGGACGTTGAAGTCGCCCATGACTATGACCCTGTGGCTTCTGCACCTTTCCATAATCTGTTTCCCAATCTGTTTCTCCACATCTCTGCTGCTTTTGGGGGGCCTATAGTAAACACCCAACAAGGTGACTGCACCTTTCCTATTTCTAACTTCAGCCCATACTACATCCACACGCAGATCCCCCTCAAACTTCCTTTCTGCAGCCGTTATACCATTTCTAATTAGCAATGCCACCCCGCCTCCTTTTTTACCACCCTCCCTAATCTTACTGAAACATCTGTAACCAGGAACCTCCAACAGCCATTCCTGTCCCTCATCCATCCACGTTTCCGTGATGGCCACAACATCGTAGTCCCAGGTACCGAGCCACGCCTTAAGTTCACCCACCTTATTTCTGATACTCCTTGCGTTGAAGTATACGCACTTGAGCCCATCTCTGTGTCCGCAAGTAGTCCCTGTCAGTGCTACCTTCTCCAGAGCCTCCCTACAGTCTTGGACATCCTGACACACAGCTAGCTTACTTGCTGTACTACAAGTCCGGATCCCATCCCCCTGCCAAATTAGTTTAAACCCCCCCCCCCCCCCCAAAGAGTGCTAGCAAACATACCCCCCAGGATATTGGTGCCCTTCTGGTTCAGGTGAAACCCGTCCTGTTTGTACAGGTCCCACCTTCCCCAGAATTACGTCCAATTGTCCAAATATCTGAAGCCCTCCCTCCTACAGCATCTTTGCAGACAGATGTTCAACTGCACTCTCTCCCTATTCTTTGCCTCACTGTCACGTGGCACCGGCAACAACCCAGAGATGATGACTCTGTCTGTCCTAGCCTTTAGCTTCCAGCCTAACTCCCTGAGCTCTTGAATGATACTTAGATCACTGTGCACAGTTCTGATCCCGAAATCCTTCAGTGCGAACTTTGCAAGATTTTGAACACTGTGTGCAGGCATTCCTGTGACCTCCCTTGGTAAGACAGCTTGATAACACTGCGAATCGTTCTATTCTCGTTATCCCTGTGTTCCATGACAGTGAGAGTACTGTGCACAGAGAGGTACTGGATAGCCCTTGGTTCAGTCACAGCAGGAGCAAACTGCAGATGCTTGGTATCTATAGCCATTACCTGGTCCACACTGGAAGTGCTGGGCACAGTTCCTGTCCCCATATCCCTTGATTAGACGATAGTTAGTACACTGAACATAGATATAGTCTCAATCTCCGTTTTTAAGACCACGGTGCACCTAGTTCTGGACTCCACATCCCTCAATTCGACGACAGTGGGAGCACAGTGGAAGGTCCGTGTCTCAATATGTCTCAATGACAGCATTCTTTTAATAGTTACAAATCACACAAAACCAGGTTATCGTCTCACAGGTTTAATCAGAAACACTAGACTTCGGAGCACCGCTCCTTCATCAGGTGATAATAGAGGACACAAGTGTAAGGCACAGACTTTATCATAAAGGTTTACAGTGTGATGTAACTGAAATTATACATTGAAAAAATATCTTGATTGTCTGTTGAGTCTTTCAACCGTTCGAATAAAGTGATTGTTTCACTTCTTTCATATGTAATTCACAACACCTTTTTTTATTAAATTGCATTCTCATGTTTGTTGTAACAATTGGGGTTAGCTAGTCAATATGTTGAAGGTGTGATTTACACATGAAAGAAGTGAGACTAAAATGGTATTCGAACAGATAAAAGACTCAACAGACAATCAAGATATTTTTCAATGTATAATTTCAGTTAAACCACACTGCAAACATTTGCTGCAAATTCTGTGGCTTAGAATTGTGTCCTCCACTATTATCTGATGAAGGAGCAGCGCTCCAAACGCTGGTGCTTCCAATTAAACCTGTTGGACTATCACCTGGTGTTGCGTGTTTTTTTTAGCTTTGTACACCCCTGTGCAACACCAGCATCTCCAAACCATTCTTTCAATAGAACGACTACAATGTGGTAACAGGCCCTTCGACCTAACAAGTCCACGCCGAAACTCTGAAGTATAACCCAGTAAGACCCATTGGGAAAGTGCAGACATCCCTTGCTAAGACACCACTGAGAGCACTGGGCATTTTATCTCATCATTGCAACCTTTGGTAGTCCACATTGATTGTACTGTGCCCAGTTCTGGCGTCCATCTCCCTGATAGGACCAGACTGGCAACATTGGATACAGTTCTGGTCGCCATGTTTCTTGGTTTGGTGTCACATGGAGGTTACATTGCCCTGGCTGGAGACATCATTGAATTATTCCTTCCTGCTTTACAGGTTTCTTCAAATCTTGTGTACTCCAGAGAGGAACTTGCAAGCGCTCCCCTTGCCTTCCACATGAAGTCCCTTACAGTGGGGTTTGTGAAATCGGGCTGTACTGCTGCAAGAGAAAATGGATAATCACAAAGAAAATCTGAAGTGAGACCCACCTGATGGCAAACTGTCATTTCTGTCCATCAACTGTGTTCCACTGTGTGGATCCAATGACTTACTGCTTTCTGAATCATAACAATAAAATTTGTTGCACTGCCTGTTGTCCGTGCCCGAATTTTTCTTCCACTTGATCGGTGGAAGTGCAGCTCACGAAAACTCAGACAGCATCATACCTATTTTGTATTTACAACAGCGCCATACTCACAGAGTCATACGTTCCAGCCACATTCATTTGTCTACACACCCTGAAGACACACTGTCATAATGGAAGGCATAGTCAAGGAATCCTCCTGTTGATCTCTGCCAACCACCCTACTTCATCTGATGCTCTAGTTCTCTACAAAGTTGAACATCAGTGACAAACCGTTAGAGAGGATTTAGGACTCCTGTTCCATTCTGGTTTTCCGATTGAACCGCCTTCACGCTGAAAGTCTTGGGTTCTCCAATGATGAGACAAATTGACCGAGTTTTGCAAGTTGGCGTCTTCCTGCAGTTCATGGCGAAGGATCCACCCCAAAGGGAAATAATCTCCTTGCCTTCCTTCCTACTGCATGAATCTCCTCCAGTGTGTGCGATGCTCCCTCTCTCTGTAAGAGTCTCCAGGCGCTATTGTTGTTCGTGTGTTTTTAAGCTCTGCCAGATCAGTACTCAGTAGTATATTCATTTGTCGAGCTGGTGTAAACGTGGTCGGCTAAATTACATCGTCGTGTGCAATATGACTTATTTGTGGTCCTGTGTGATGTCGTCAGAATCCTTCAACTCGAATCATCCCCTATCTCTCTAACCTCGTTTTATCCATAAGATCCCTTCCGATCTCTACACTCTCCATCAGCAAATACACCCCTCCTTATCTCTGTAATGCATACAGAGCTAAACCAATATTTTATTTCTGGAACCTCCTCCAGCCACTACAATGCTTCTCTCTCTGTAAAAAGTTCTCCAGTCCTTACAGCTCGCCCATTGTCTATAACAACTCCGATCCATGCAAACCTTCCAATCTATGCGACCGGGTCCAGGTCACAAATCGAACAATGTCACTAACTTCCTTCTGCTCTGACAAATCTCATTATTTCTCTCTCACCCTCATGCCAATCGTGGGCGTTATGTCTGCAAAATTCTCTAGCAACTATAACTCTGCCCATATCATTGTCTTCCTCCTCCCCTAAACTTTTCCCTGTTGTATAAACTCCTCCAATGTCTAACGAGCTGTTTAACATCCTCTAGTCCCTCCAACGTTGCCGATGCTGTAACCACCTCCTGCTGCTACACAGCTCACTACTTCTACAAACTCCACAGATGAAATCACTACCTATGTGGGGGAACATCTCGCCCACCCTATCTCTGTAATCTCTACTAGATGTTAAAATCCTTCACGTATCTCTAAACTCCATTAGCTTCTTCAAATCCACAACTTTCTAAAATATCCACCAACTGCTTAAACCTTCTCTATCTCTGTAAAACCGTCTAAGAGAAGTCCCGTTCTTTTCTGTAAACCTCTTGTTATTAATTTCCTGCAGCACCAATGTAAGCTTTTCTTTCTGTTTTCTGCAATCTTTCGTTTTCAACGTCCTCCACCAAGAACATCCCTTGTTATCTCTAATCTATTCCAAAAACGGAATCCAACCGTACTTCTGTGAATCTTTCCATGAGGAAAATATGTTTTTGAAAGTGGTGCTATGAGGTTTGGAAGAATGTTATAAATACATGACTATTTGTAGAAACTAGAACATTTACAGAGGTGGGAAGGGCTATCAAATGCAAAAGATGTTACGGAGAGTGACAATTTGTAGGCACAGAGGCACGTGTCTGGGATATATCAGATTGGCTGTGGGTTTCAGGGAAATATTGAATTGACCTGCAAATGCGTAGACTGGGATATACCTGCTCTGAATTTGGGCCTCGGGACAGGAATAAGTACCAATACTTGACTCTGCACAGTCTTGGCAGATTGTATTTGATCTTCCTGACGGGAGTTTGGAGCTCGGTTCCAGAATGGAAGAGAGCAGCTGTCCATCTTCAGGCAACAGAGGGAGACTGGTACCTTCCTGATCTCATTGTGAGTCTGTTTTCCAGAATGGTTGTGAGAAGCTATAAATACCTAATGTTCTGGGGTTAACAGTTCTGAGTGTATTTACCTAATCTTTGTTAGTGTCTGGATGTGATTCTGAAATGAAACAACTGCAACGGATCTTACACTCCACAACGAGTTCTCGGTATCAATTACTGACCTGCGGTCAGCTACTAGAACCTCACATCAGAATAAGCTCTCACTTCTCGAAATGTTACAACTCGTGTGAATTGTTTCTGCATCATTGACCATATTCAGTGAAGATAGAAATTTCACTTCCCCTGTCACTGTGTGGTCTCCATCTTCAGGCCGGATGTGACTGAATTTCCTGTCCCTGTGCCTGCTGCATTTATGTCTGGTGCTGAGAGACTCAGGGCTACATCATGAGATAAGTTCTCCAGGTATCATTTTTGTCAGCGTTCGTAAACGGTTCCTCATGAAAATGGTTTTGTAGCCAAAATATTGATCTGGCTGGCCCAGCTTGGTTTTCACTTGAACCAAAACCAAAAACTGTACTTGTCTTTGGAATCTCCTTTAGCACCTAAACATATCCGTATCCCAGTAATGTCCCCCCGCCTCCACTATTTCTGCAATCTCCTCTGTACCCAAAAGCCATCCTGCCATCTGACACTTGCTGCCATCCTTGAATTCCTTCCAAACTTTTCAACAAGGCCAATGAAATGAGAGTTTAAAATAGTATGAACGATTTCAGATGTGGCTGTCATATGAAGATGAAGCTGCAGCGTGGCCAAGGTTGAGAACTGGATATACAAGGGTTTACAACGTTTACAAAGCAAAGGATAAATAGGCCTTTACAGTGAAGTAGCATTGTGTGAAAAGGATGGAATCAGAAATGTTGTTATGCTAATCACTTTCACACTGATCCTCCTGCCCTCTCGCCTTATCCCTGTACATTGATCAGATATTGGTAACCTTTGAAGACTTCAGAAAATGGCATGATACACAGGAGTGAATTTTGTGGACTGTCTGCATTGGACAAAAAATGTTTTTAAACCCTTCTTCTTACTGTCTAGAGACTATCGGATATCAGGTGCCGATCTAGGCACCGTTAAAATTGGTTGGAGAGTTTCTGCCTCTCCGTTGCTCACGTGTATGACTTCCAAATCACTAGCTTGCCATAACTGAAATAACAACTTTCCTCACTGCTTCTCTAATATTTCAAACAATTACGTTTAATATTCACCGCTGGTCTGGTGTCATGGAGGAACGTATTGTCCCTCTGCTGCACCATGTCATCCACCAGAAACTTAGAGGCTTGTCCACAAAGGGGTTCCCACTTTTGCCACCTCTGCCATGTTCAGGGCAGTTTCACATTGACAATTTTACAGATGGAAGCTGTAACAGGCAGGCCGGTGAATTCTGCGATAACAAGGCAGTGGCCGTTGTTATAACAAAGGGAACATCATCGGGATAATGTCAGATCAGAGGAAGACCACGTGGGCAGGGAAGGTAGCTCGTGAGCGAGATTGGGGATGGTGTAATGAGAAAATTCGTGAGGCCAAGGGCTATCATAATAGTCAAGATTTAAAATAAAAACATCGGTTCTTTTTGAAAGTCTAACACAGAATAAAAAACTATGTGCAACTCCTCTCTCTGATACGTTTCCCTCTCGTTGACTGGTCCAATAAAACACCTGATTAAGATTTACAGAAAAGTTCAAATCTCAAAACCAGCCAGGTGTTGATTATTTTCTTGGTATCTTCCTCTATCGATTCTCCATCGATGTTTGAGTCGATGATTTTCTCTGCACAAACTCCTTCTCTATGCAGGTACCTCTCAGAGAGGTTTGACGAGCAGCCTACGTCTGTGACTCTTTTGGCATTTTGTTCCCAACTTTTCAAGTTGTTGAATATTGGCACCGGGATTGAGTTTAAGGGGAGTTAGGCTATTCTACACCGATGAATTGTTTATCTCCCTCTCAGAAACTGCCATTTAACCTCTGTTTCTGTCGTCAGAACTGTGCGGACGGGACGATCACTTACGTACTCCAAATTGTTAGTACTGTGCAGGGGCGACCTTCTCAGTCTTTGTCCTCGCCTGAGGTGTGGTAACTGTCCAGTGAAATCAACGCCAGTTTCTCCGCAATCTGATGAATGTGCTACACTATAACGGTTTTTTTTTTCACAGTCATCATAAAGGCACAGGCTCTGGCTGTCGAGTCAGAAAACTGCAAATCAGTAAGGCAGTGTGAGCTAGCAGAGGGTGTGTCAGCTTTGATCGAACAACGCTGTCGAAATTTGTTCACAAAAGTAAAAACAACGTAAATACAGATATTTCAAGGCAAAGATTTACAAGATCATTTCTGAAAGCTAATAGATATTCCAAACTGCGAAGGAGAAAGACAAAGTCAAGCAGTTGCAACATTACTTCAAAATATTGGAATAAGTCAATAATCTTGCATTGTTTAGCGTTATAAAGGCACACGCACATCAGTTTGGATCAATTTTTGGAAGAACGTGCACGAGTGGAATTGTTCTCAAAGCGAAAATATCGGGGAGACAATGCACTGTTAAATTTATTTTCATTCGTCGAGAACATTTAGTCTGAACATGTGACAGACTTATTGGAGTTCACAAGACGTTCTTACATCAACGAAAATTATTATGAACACGCATTCTCAGGAAATGAAATGAAAAGTGTCGTTCACAGACGTTTAGGTAAGATATGACTTTGTGACTGTATTGTTGAGAACATGCCTTTGTGCCTGCGGGCCTGAAAACCAATCAGAAGCATATGGGTGTAGATAAGTAGACCAGAAGACCAGATGGTGACTGACATAACGTAGTGGGAGAACGGGTTTAACATTAAGGCATAAAAATGATGGTGAAAATAAAAAAAATTATAAATTGTTCCATGTACCAGCTGTTAGTTGTAGCAGAATGTAAAGTGTTTTTATTCTTAATTAATTCATGGTACGAGGGTATCGCTGGCTGGACCAGTACATATTGCCCATTCTTAATTATTCAGAAGGCAGTTAAGTGTCTAATATTCAGTTGATTGAAATAAAGCAAAGGATCAACTCTGGTCAATTGAATAAGAAGGAGGATAATGAAATGGATTACGGTTGTACATTATTGCTCAATCTAAAAGTAATCACTAAACTCTGTTTATTTCTCGATTTCATTTTTAAAAGCCTAAACAGGGACAACAGTGAAAACAAAATGAACCATCCCTGAATTGCAATGATGCCAAGAAGTACTGAAGCAAATTACAAGGCACATCAGGCAAAATTCTGAAAGAGTTGTGGATGGTTAAATTCTGAAACAAAAGCAGGAATCGGTTGAAATTCTCAGCAGGTTGGCAGCCTGTCTGCAGTGAAATCACGGTAAAAGTTTCTATTCCAGTGGCCTTACATCAGCTCTGATCGCAGCTTGGAAAATGATATTTATTTTTGCACAAGATGGAATGTGGGAAGTGGAGAGAAGGGGACTATGAGAGTAAATGATAGTTAGAGATAGTAAACGATGCTGCTTCAGTTACAACGCTATGTTGCCGTTTTCATCAGAGACATCGTAAAGGCGGAGGCTCTGATATGTCTGGAACTATCCATTTGAAAATATTTTAATCATGTTTTCTTTAAAAAAAATATGCAACGAGTGGGGAGTAACCAGTCCTCTCCGCTGAGGTTATTAGGGAGCAGTCTGTTTGGCGCTGCTGGTTAGGTTTTATCTGTGGTTTAAGGGAAGGAGATCCGTGCTGATCATTTCGTTTTCTGCCATTTCTCTCAAAACCCTGTGTTTGATCGTACCATTTTTTCACAAGGGTGTGTTGATGGGGATAATACACTTTTTTTTCGAGCAGCTTATTAATTTGTAATAGGGTCAATCGGGTTTTCAGATCGTTTATGTTATTCAACTGTGAGCCACAGAGACAAATTCAAACGTGAGGAATGCGTATTGCAACTTCAGTAGATGCACGCTGGAATTTTCTCCACTTTGCATTTCTTGTAATATTCTACCTACTGTTTCAGCCAAACCAAACCTCCCTGATTCTATTTGTTTCACGACTTTGGTTATGTAACTGAGTGATTTCCCCGATGGATTGAAGTATGTACAAATACAGATGCCCTTCGTCTCCCTCCCCTCTGTGTACTCAAAGTGTTTCAGCTTCTGCAGACACCATACACTGTCACATGAAATGGAGAAGCCTACAATTCTGCTGGTGAAAGAGCTTTATTACCCATTACTTGCATTTGTAGCTGTTCCTGGTGAGTGCATTCTGCTTTTTTAAAACAAATATTCCTAATCAACTTCGTTCGTGACACCGTTTCACAATACCGAAATTGTCGAACTGTTCGTCTCCCTTGCGTTTTATTCACTGTTTTTGCTTCATCTCTTTCGTGCAATAATAATGCTCCTTCGGGATTCCGTGTATATTTGGACTGCCTTGTTATCCCTTTCAAGCTAATCTCAGCACTAGATGACAAAATATATATTGGATGTTGTTAAGCACATGAAATTGACTGACATTGTCATATTTCATTTAAATCAGGCACTGACATATTATTCACTGCTTTTCTTTCTGTCTCATAGCGAACTTGGTCACAATTTGGAATCTTTCACAAAGGAAATGTGGTCTTTCCAAATGTATCACTGTTTACATGGTGGCCATGGCAACAACGGATCTACTGGTCCTGATCAACAATGTAGTATTCTATCACATCTGCAGTTACTACTTCACTTTTTCATTTCTGTCCCATACTCCCGTTTGCAGAGTCATTATATACATGACCGCTGTCAGTCCCGATTTATCTGTTTGGTGCCTTGTTTTTTTCACACTTGATCGATTTGTCGTGATTTGTTGCCAGAAATTTCAAACAAAATATTGCAACGAAAGAACTGCAATCATTCTGGTAATTACGATCACATAGTGATCATAATGAAGGAACTTCCCGTTTTGTTTGCTTATGAACCTGAGAAAATCATTAACAACGTGCAGTGGGGCTGCCGTTCAAGTGCAGGTTTTTTTTCATCTTCTGCAGGTGTAGTTTATGTCTGGTTTTCCAGCGCCTGTGTCATTTGGATTCCCTTCACTTTGATTGCCTTATGCAATACATTAACTGTCCAACGCATTGTACTGGCGAATAGAACCCGCACTGAACTCCGCAGCTCCAAGAGTGGAAATCCGTGTGACTCAGAAATGGAGAACCGCAGAAAATCCATCATTTTATTACTCTCAGTATCAGTAAGTTTTCTCTTGCTCTGGTTGACAAATGCCGTGAGTTTAGGCGTTACAAAAATAACAGATACGGTTTATTACAAAGGCAAGTTCACAAATCCTGATTTTATCGCCATTGAAGTGGGAGACATCTTGAAGTTTTTTACTTGCTTACTGAATCCTTGTATTTATGCAGCGACCCAGAACAAATTCAGAGCAGAGCTTAAAAATATGTTAAAATCTCCGTGGGTGTTAATCTAAATAAATTTCGACAGAAGTCGAGAAAATCAGTTTCGTCGAGAAATGGTTCTGCCCTCAATGTTTTAGTTTCAGTCTTTCTCCATCATAAATTTGCCTTGTTTCTGATAAGATGTCATATAATTCATTTCTACATTCACATATCTTGAACATTCCAGAGCACATTCGGTATGTATGTTGTTTTATTTTTACCTAATAATTTTTTGAGTGAACACAACCTATTCCAGTCGGTACAGCACATCCTGCAGTCAAAAAATTAAGATAATATGTTTAAGAATTTAAGCATCCATATGAAAAACAGATGGTTCCATTTCAGCCACTGAATTCGAAGAAGTCTATTTGAAAACATCAATTAAAATCATTTAATCTGAATTGCAATACGGCATGATCACATGCCTTGTCAATTCTTGCGGACACTGTACCAGAATATTCTATTGCATAGACACGTTATGGGAGAGATGTCGTCAATGGGAAATGTGAAAGGACTCTTCAGACAGCGGATGTCATGTGGAGGAAAGTGCACACTCTCACCAACCCTAATTTGTACAACAGTATATTTTGTTGCATTATCAATTTAGAATTAATGGAGAAAATCAACATGTCTCACAAAATTCCGAAGAGAGGCATAGGCGTCAAGAGGCCTATCTGGATAGCGGGGGTGGGAGTTGATGAGAGCAGTGGAGTGGGGAATGCAGTTAATCCAAATGGGGGCTATCCATATGATGGGTTGCAGAGGGTGTATGAAAAACAGGAGGACTTCTGGGATTATGGGAACCTTCCATTGTTCTCAAACACTCTCCTCCAACTTCTCAAATGGTCCCAAACAATCCAGAATATCTTGGCCTCACCACGCATCTCTGCCTTCCACAAGGACCATTTTCTTTGCAAATCCTTCGTACGTGCCACACTCCTTCCATCTCTCCTCCAGCTGCACTGTTCCGTATCTCTGCAAATGATGCAATAGCTGTCCATAAAACATTTCCCTCAATTCCATTCAAGGTGCGAGGCAGGTGAGACACTTGTTCACCTATACTTCCTCGAACCTTGTCGACTGAGTCTGATCGTTCCTGCTTGTTTTTCTTTTAGGAAACAGTCTGTTTGACACCGATAATCAGGTTTTATCTTGAGACCCAAGGAAGCAGCTCCATGTTGATCGTCTTGTTCCCTGCAATTTATCTTGTAAAGACCAGTGTTTGATTTTGCCCTTCATTGCCAATGGAATGCTTACGAGGATTATGCAATTTTTTTCGAACACCATCATTAATTCGTGATATGGTTAAACGGTTTGTCAGATAGGTTATGTTATTCCATATCATATTCACTTTTGTTCATGGTTTTTCCAGTAGTCCGTGAATAAATTTTGTTTTGTTTAAAACTGTTCCAAGATAGAAACATTCTGTGAACAGATCACTTGGCAAATAAAGGAAAAATAAAGTACAGATTGTGACATGCAATACTCCAATCCAGAATGGGAAGAAAAATCTGATCAAAATGTAGTAAAAAAGCTGCTAAGAGATGTTCACTGAAATTTCTAAACGTTTGAAACTCCAACAGCGTCCGAATAAATCTGGAGTGAAAAAGCAGGAAGAAACTAGAACGTTTCCTCTGTGACACAACTCAGGTTGTTCTATTTTTGCCAAGATTAAAAAATAAGGTCAAAGCTTCGGAAGCTGAGTGATCGAGTGGTCTTCAGTAGCCAGGTCTGAAAATCTCATTCAACCACTCTGTGAAAAGACATCAGGAAAAGGGAATTCTTATAGCGACTGCATCAGCACAATGAGGACTACAAGTGGCTTACTATGGCTATTTTGTGGGATCCGGACATGAGATGATGATACCTGGTGTGTGGGGTTGACGAAAATCATAGGGGAAGGTGCTCGATCTCAATGATCATTGAGCTCGATATAAAGTGTCAGTATTCCCATTCGGTAAAAGATGTACTCATTTTCCATATTGTACTGATTTTCACTGCAACAAGCCTGAGACAGGAACGATCGCCCGAAAATTCGATGGTATGTTGAAATAAAGGGCAGCATGGTCATGTATTTAGACAGAAGCTAGTAGTACAAAACACCGTAACATGGTCTGCGTTTCAGTTGCCCAGTATGCAGTGCAGGACATTGGAATCAGTGAATAAAGAAGGCACGATTGCCTGAAGGCAAGATACAACGTTGTCTGGAACAAGGGAAAGTCAGGAGTGACAGAGTAAACAGACTAGAGTTAGACATTCTACAACTGCACAGGTGTGTGCAATGAGACTGCAGGGTCGATTTGGGAGAGAAGAAGGAGTTGTTATGGATAAGGCCAGACCACCTCAGAAATATGTTAAGTATGTAACATCGACCGTAATTTTTCATATTTTATAGGCAGATACGAAGTGGATATTCCAGGTATGGTGCAGCTGGTCAAAACACTCGGCTTTAAGCAAAACAGAATCTATTTAATCACAACTTTAAAAACACATCCAAAAGAACAAGGAATTTAGATAAACTAAGGTATTGAAAATCTTAACTGATTCGGTACAACAAAAAACATATCAGACGCCTTTTAATGAGCAGCCACCGCTTCAGGAGCCTCCGGAATCTCCACAAGGGGGAGAGTTGGAGAGAAACTGACATGTAATTCCAAGAAAGAAAACATCACCGTAACTTTCGGTTTCTGATCTCTTCCACTATTAAAATGTCATTGCCAATATTATTTATGATACTTGATGCATATTTTGCGTTGTCAGTCAATGCATCTAATTTACATGGTGCAGGATTTGCACTTCATGCTGCAGATTCTCAGATGCTGAACCGAAACTGCAATGTATGCTCTGAATCAATGTGCGTTCAGGCGGCAGGTGAAGATGGTACTGGAATATCCCCTAATATATCATTCAAACAGAAGTCACAGGCTACTCAATAAATCCTGAACTTTACAATATCAAATCAAGTTTGCAGCAATGAAACAGCCTGCCGCTGGGGTCAAATTCTCTGCGTAGTTCTGTCTTGTCCCATCTTCTCACACAAGTTATGGGTCACGTTTCAACGTCTCTGTCAACTTTGGGCAAGCAGTTCACTTCCCCTGTCGACAACTTCAACTTGTGAGTTAAAAGGGTATTCATTTACTATTGCCAAGCAGCCGAGCTCACTCGTGATTTCGCATTTTTGTTTCAGGGGCTGAGCGAATTAAAGTCAGACTCAGATCCAATGCGTAGTCCTCAGGGAAGGTGAGGTGATCGGGATTGAGTTCAAGA
Source organism: Chiloscyllium punctatum (assembly GCF_047496795.1). Lineage (NCBI taxonomy): Eukaryota > Metazoa > Chordata > Chondrichthyes > Orectolobiformes > Hemiscylliidae > Chiloscyllium > Chiloscyllium punctatum. The sequence goes on from NC_092789.1 coordinate 41,885,751, forward strand.
GTTGGGGTCAATAGCCCTGTTCTAAATTGCACTTCTGAAGTTATGACTCACTCTGCGACTTGCCCTCCCACTTATTGCTCCATCCATGATTGAAAATTCTCTTTCCCAAACTCTGTCACCTCCTCCTGCAAAGTCCTCCCGTTTGCTAACTGTCTTCCGTTCTTACTTCCCCCTTCTTCATGCGTCACACTCTCTGCCTCGTGAACTTTCTCACTACCGGGAGTTCTTCTGAGCTAAAAATGTCTTCACTACCCCTATATCTTTCCTTCAGCCATTTGTCGCTCTTCGACCTTTTCCTCCCTCTTTCTCCATAGTTGTTCTCTCACTCTGTCTCCTTCCATCTCTCAATCGCTCTTTTTCCCTTACTCTCTTCCTCTTTTGCACTTCCGTCTGTCTCGCCATTATTACAAAAGAACAAAGAAGAGCACAGCACAGGAACAGGCCCTGTGGCCATTCAATCATGAGCCACCACATTTTGTCCTTCCATTTTAAAGCTGTGTTCACTTACAGGACCCATACCAGTCAATTCCCTTCCGACTCATGTATTCGTCCATTGATTGCTGAATACAACCATTGCGTCTGCTTCAACTATCTCCTCTAAGTGTACGTTCGAGGGTTCACCAACACAAGTTTGAAAAAAATTACTCGCACATCTCATTGAAACCAACCACCCACACACCTTGAACACATGGCCCCCTTCACCCATAGATAAAGCTTCATCCATCCCATTCACAATCCTATAACGTCTCACAGATCGCTCATCCAACTCCAGCATTCTCGTGAAATTCGTCCAGAACTTCATCAATCTGTATATCGCCTGCAAACTTATTAACTGAACCAGCCACGTTTTCCACTGAGTGATTCATGCACATCACAAACGGCAGAGATCCCAGCATTGATCCCTGCAGAACACTGCCAGTGACAGCCCTCCATTCTGAGAAGCGTCCATTAACCCTTATCATCTGCCTCATATGACTTAGCCAGATCTGTATCCATCTTGCCAGATCTCCCCTCATATTGTGTAAATTTATCTTTTATACCAGCCTGCCATGGAGACATTGTCGAATGCTTTAATAAATTCCATGTAGATAACATCAATCACTTTGCCCTCATCAATCATCTTCATTCCCCCGGCAAAAAAAACTCGATCAAGTTGGTGAGGAAGGACCACCCCTGCAGTAAACTATGCTATTTATGGCTAATAAGACCTTTTATTGTAAAGGTGCATAGATCATGTCCCTGGGAATCTTTTGCAATAATTCCCCGACCACTGATGTGACACGCACAGGTCTGTAATTTCCAGGATTATCCCAGTGACCCTTCTTAAATAATGGGACAAAATTGGCTATTTTACAGTCCTCTGGCACCTAGTCTTTGGCCAAAAAGGATATAGATATCTATCAGTACCCCAGCAAATTGGTATTTTGCCTCCCAAAATATTCTTGGAAAGATCCCATCAAGAGCGGGGGATTAATCTATCCATAACGTTTTTGAAGATGCTCAAAATATCTTCCTTTTTATAGGAACTTGGCTAAGCAATTGGGCAGTCTGTTACCTGAGATCATTCTCTACCAGTTTCTTCTTTTTAGTGAATACAGACATAAGGTATACCTTTCGGGACTCAATTACCTTTTCGAATCATATAATCTCTACATTGTGGAAAAAGGTCCATCAGCCCATCAGGACCACATCGACACGCCAGAGTACATCGCACACAACGCATTCTCCCTATACATCCATGATCACTGTGGGCAAATTAGCATGGTCAATTCACCTAAAGTTCACATCTTCAGATTGTGAGAGGAACCTGGAGCAGACCCGTGGAAAATGTGCAAACTTCACACAGACAGTTACTAGAGACTTTAATCAAACCCAGGTCCCTGGCACTGGGAGCCTGCATTGCGAACTACTCAGCCATGGTGCCTCCCTGAGCTATAAACCTGGATTCGCTCCTTTGTCGTTGACAGAGTTAACGTTTTTCCTGGTTACCCTCTTTCATTTTGTAAATGTATGATAAAGAACTTTACGGAAACCCTCAGCAATCTCTTTAGTTCTGTTTCCTAATCATTTCTTATCACCACTGATTCGCTCAGGAATGTGCCGCTCCTGAATATTTAGACATTTTCAGTTGAAATACTCGCAAGTGTCATGTGCTGATCTCCCCTCAGCACGCGGCTTCAAAAATATATTTTTTCCAATGCTGTCGTATATTTTTTAGTTCACATTTCCCCAGTTTCACACCGTCACCTGAGGACTGCTGTGATCCCCATCTGTGTGCATCTTAGGACTCACGTTATCTCAAAACTAAATACTGAATGGCCTGTACAAAGTGGTTACTGGAAAAATGTTACCAGCGGTAGGAGAGACGAGGACCCATGTTAACAGCATCAAAGAAAATGGAAGATGTTTTAGAAGACGATATGAATACATTTCCTCAGCCAAAGAGTGGTGAATATGTGGAACTCACTGCCAAAGTACGCTATGCAGACGAGGTACTGAGCACATTTTAGCAGAGATAGATAGGTTCTTGTTTATCAAGGGAATCCAGGGTTACAAGGAGAAAACGGGAGATTGGGGTAGAAATGTGTCAGTTTTTTGAAAGTCAGAGCTGAATCGATAAGCTAAATCGCTTAATTTCTGTGCCAATATGATGAGATTTTGGTCACTAGTTCCGAAATGCGCTTCAGCACTGAAACTTCACTGACCTGGCCCAAGGCTCATTTCCCAAGACCAGATGCAGTTTGACGTTTTCCCTGGTTGGAATATTTACAAACTGGGCAAAGAAACCCTCCTGAACGGTCCTGACAAATTCTACCTAATGCAAGCCCCGAGCATGAAGTGATTCCCAGCCAATTTGGGAAGGGAACATCACCCATCACAATCTCCCTTTTTAAAATCATATTCCCAAACACCATATATTAGATTAGATTACATTCCCTACAGTGTGAAAACAGGCCCTTCGGCCCAACCAGTCCACACCGACCCTCGGAAGAGTAACCCATTTCCCTCTGATGAATGCACCTCACACTATGGGCAATTTAGCATGGTAAATTTACCTGAACCGCACATCCTTGGACTGTGGCAGGAAACCGGAGTACCCGAATGAAACCCACGCAGACATGGGGAGAATGTGCAAACTCCGCACAGACAGTTGCCCGAGGCTGGAATCAAACCTGTGACATTGTTGCTGTGAGGCAGCAGTTCTAAACACTGAGCCACCATGCCGCCACTATGTCTCACGCTGGAGTTTGGGAGGCCTGTCATTCAGTTCTACACAGATTGCCTCGCTGCACGAATACTGTGATGTGTCATCCGTCAGGTATTATTAATGGATCCTCCTTTAGCAGGGATGTAACTCACCCACACCTTCTTTAACCTTTGCTCCCACACCTCAGATATCTCAATTCTGGGGCATCCAGCTATTGGTGCTGTCTCTCTTTCAATAAATAAATCGCAATAATTGTGTAATCACCATAACGTAATTGTACAAATGCTCACCAAATCTGTAGGTTCACTTATCTTGCCTATTACATTTCTCACATTGATACACGTGCAATTCCGAACACTTCCCCTGCTCTTTTGAGCAGCGTATTTGTCCTTACTGGTGTCTGCCTTGATTTCTAACTCTCCCTCAACTTCTGCATGTACTGCACTACTCCGCTTATATTACTGCTCTGTCAAATGAGACGAAACGCTTCCCAATCCGTCTGACAAGTCATACCAACAAGTCCCCCCCCTCCCCCAATCAGGACATCAGTCCCAGTCCTAACGAGGTATAAACAGTCTAGTGTATACATGTCCCACTTACCCCAGAACTGGCCCCAATCTCCAGCAGCATCTTTTCAGCCATGTGTTGCTCCTGCTCTCACCATCACGTGACAATGGCTGCAATCCTGAGAAAACTACATTTAAGCTCCGACATTTCAACTTCCGTGCTAGTTCTCGATATTTTACTTTTCGGACGTCCTCTTTTTTCTAACCTATGTTGTTCGCACCAACGTGTACCACAACCACTGGCCTATCTGGAATGTCCTGCAAACGCTCAGGGATATCTGGCATCGGCGTTTAAGGGACACAACCTACCTAAAATCACCGACCTATTCCCTTAACGATTGAATGCCCAAACACTACATTTTTTCTGTGCGCATTTTTCACTTCATCTGCAGCAAAGCCAACCATATTTGCAGGATTTTAGATGCTGCTGATCTCCAAAATGGTATGTTTGTTTTGTAGGAGAACATCCACAGAGGATTCCTGGACTTCACGCTTAGCCATCCTGACCTACCTTATTGATTCTGAGTCTGCAGTGTGACAACGTTTCTATCCACGCTGATCACGATTATCTCCGATTCTCAAACATTTCTCAGTGTTTCCATATCAGACAATGTAGATGGCAGTTTGGATTTCAGCGGCCACATGCTCCCATTGTACATAATGTATCCAAACAATATCAAATCATGTTAACACTAAATTGATAAATTCTGGTGCTGTATAATCCGATAACAATTTCGCAGAATTTACCTGCTACTCACCAGTAACTGCTGTCAAAAGTTATTTCAGGTTGCGCTCCAGTACCCGCTGGAACACTCACTGCCAAATTTTCAGTCATGTTTAGATTAGAGTGGTGCTGGAAACGCACAGCAGTTCAGACAGCATCCGAGGAGCAGAATATCGACATTTCGGGCAAACGCCCTTCATCAGGAATGGAAGCAGCGAGCGTTCAGGGTCAGGAGATAGGTGGGCGGGAATGGGCGGCTGGGGAGAATTTAGCAAAGAGTACAAATGGTGAATGGGGATGTGGATGGAGGTGATCAGTCAGAGGGGATGTTGGAGCGGGTATGTGGGCAGAGAGATTGGCAGGTATGACATGACATGAGGACTGTGCTGAGCTGGAAAGTTGGAACTGCGGTAAGGTGGTGGAGGGGTAATTTGAAAACTGGTGAAGTCCACATTGATGCCCTGGTGTTCAGTGATGTCACGATGTTCTGTCTCTTCTTCTCTGGAAGTTACCTTTCTTTTATTTTGGAGAAGAAGGAAGAATGGAAGACTGGAGGTTAGCAAAGGCTAGGCCCTTATTTAGGATGGGCTGTAATTAAAAACCAAAGAACTAGAGACCAGGAAAGATAACATCTATGCTGAGTGAGTTATCCGAAAAGATTCTGAGAGATAAGATAGACAGGGTTTGAGTTGCAACAGTCAGCATGGATTTATGTGTGGTAGATCATGCCTCAGGATTGGCACATCCAACATCTGACAACGGTAGAATGGGAAAAGACGTTTAGATTAGAAGATAGAGTGGCGACTAGCAAATCAGAAGATGGAAGATAGGCAGGAAATCTCCATAAACGGTAGTGTAGAACAAGCGTTGAAGTGGACTTGGTGGCAGACTACTCAGAAAGCGGAGGCAGGTTTTATTGCTTTGATGGACAACGTGCAGTTCAATCAGACGGAGGGGAATGTGCAGGACACGATGAGAGACCGATGCGAAGACCGATATGAAAGTGGGATGGGTCGAGAATGTTCATCATAACAGGTGAAGACCAACGAGGTATTGTGGTTAGAAGGACCATGACAGTAAAAGTGGAAAGCACACCAACTGACAAATGAGAACGGAGATTAACGTGTTGGAAGGTCATAGACAGAGAGAAGCGAATGGAGAGATTGGGCCTGAGAACAAGATGGACACAGGCACTAATCAGTTGGAGAACAGGGTAATGGTGCGATGGGACGATGGACATGAGAGGCGACCAGTCCGAGAATGAGGGACAGGTAATGCCTCCTACTTTCAGTTCCACCACCCACCTCAATATGTTCTCTAGCTCCCAACGCCCAACCTCAGACCATGTATAAACCTTACCCTCCTCCACGCCTCCTTGAACTGACCTTATCTGTCCTTTTTTCTTTCAACTGACGTATCACAAGGACTCCCTACCTAGTTCTACCTGTCACTATCCCACCCACCGTTGCCCTAGCTGCAAACATTCACCCTCTTTATATCAGAACTCACTGACCACTTCCCCATTCGTTTAAAAGCTGTGGAATGGGAAATGGCCTTGCCCATTTACCATATCATGATTTTGATAAACCTCTATAAGGTCACGCCTCAGTCTCCGTTTGTTAAGGGAAGATTGCCCCAGTGTATTCAACTTCTCCCTAAATCTCACACTTTGAGAGCTGTTGTACGATGCAAGGAGATATTGAACGGATGGAGAAATGGGCTGATTAGTGGCACGTGGTATTCAAATAAAAACTGTGAAGTCATTCATTTTGTAAGGCCGCATTCGAATACAGAATACAGGGTTAATGGCAGGATTCTTGGCTATGGGAAAGAACAGAGGAATCTTGGATTTCATGTCCATAGATCCCTGGAAGTTGCCACACAATTAGATAAGGTTATTAAGAAGGCCTGTATTGTGTTGACAGTCATTACCGGGGAATTGAGTTTGAGAGCCAGAAAGTTCTGCTGCAGCTCTATCGAGACCTGGTTAGATCCAACTTGGAGTATTGTGCTCAGTTCCCATCACCTCGTTACAGGAAACATGTGGATGCTTTAGAGAAGGTGCGGTGGAGATTTATCAGGGTGCTGCCTGGAATAGAAGGCATATCATAAACAAATGCTTGAGGGGGCTCGGGATTTTCGCATTGGAAGGATGAGGATGAGAGGTAGCTCGATATAGGTGTACAATAAGTTAAGAGGCTGAAAGAGATGTGGATAGACAGCCACTTTTCTTTTTCTCGTGGTGGCAATGTCTGTCATGAAGGGATCGAACTTCGAGGTATTTGGACGAATTACCTTAATGTTAGGTCCCGTCATGATAGATATTTCCGTTTAATAGCAAATATTGTCATGTGGCATACAAGGAGCAGGAGGGACGGCGTTTCAGGTATTTCAATAAGGATGGTGTGAGTGGGGGAAGGATGCTGAGCGTTGAATTGAAGTGTGGGGTTGACTTTGGGGGAAGGTAGATATGAAGGCGACAGGTGGAGATTCGCACAGATCTTTATAGATGGAGGAGGAGAATTTATTCCCAGTGCGGTGTGTGTTGGATACTTTGAAGTAAGGGTTTCAGCAACTAAATAAAGTGAGGACTGCAGATGCTGGAGAGTCAGAGTCAAAATGTGTCGCTGGTAAAGCACAACATATCTCGCTGTATCTGAGGAGCAGGAGAGTCGATGTTTTGAGTATAAGCCCTTCATCAGGAGTGTCGAGGGAGAATAGGGCTGAGATGTAAATGTGGTGAAGGTGAGGGTGAGTGTGGGGCTTGGTCGAAGCTAGGTGGGATGGCGGTTGGTGGATGTAGTTGGGGGATGATTTTGACAGGTCGGTCAGCAGGGTAGAGAAAAAAGTCGGGAAGGAAGATGGGCAGGTAGGTCAAATCAAGATGGCAGTGCACATTGGACGATTCGGTCTTGCATGATGTGAGGGAGGTGAAATTTGGAAACTGGTGAATTCAATGTTGCTGCGGTGTAGTTGTCCGGACCCAAGGGGAAGATGAGGTTTCATTCCTCCTGTGAGTGGATGGTTTTGAATTGACAGTGGAGGAGGCTCTGGAATTTCATGCCCTGGGGTAATGTGAGGGGATTTTGGAGTTGTTGGCTTGATGTCTAACATTACAGTCGTGAGTTATTTGATGCGTGCAGACGAACAACGTTCTCTGAAACACTCACCAAGTTGTAGCTTGGTCTCCCTGATGTAGAGAAGACCACGTCGATATCATACGATGCAGCACATTTGTCCTGTTTATCTCTCAGTCCTCCACTACTTCACTTTCCTGAAAGAAGGGCTAATGCCCAAAACATATACTCTCCTGATCCTCGGATTTCTGCCTGACCTGCTATGCTTTTTGCAGCGTAACACCTTTCGCCAATGATAGAGGGATCTGATTGCGCACTTTCTCACCCACATGCACACAATGACTAAGGGATACGAATGTCAAAATACTGGGGATATTTTGAAACATTGAATCTCCATTGAACAATCCCTGATGTCTAATTGACACAGCTTGGTCAATCTCAGAACTCACCTTTCCCGACTTTCAATCACGATAATGGAAACAGTGTTGCATTTGGAAGCAGGAGATCGCAGATGGGATGTGGACGAATGTTCATGTGGATGTTAAGTAGCGGAAATCTCGCACGGAATGAAAACAGAACACAGAGAAACTGAGATGCTGGAGATCAGAATCGAGAGTTTGGTATTGGAAAAGCATAGCAGGTCTGGCAGCATCGGAGGAGCAGGATATTCGACGTTTTGGGCATGAGAGCTTCATCAGGAATGAGACTTGTGGGTGTGGTCTGAGAGGGAAGTAGGACAAAGTTGTGTTGTTGAGAGGTAGCTGGGAATCCAATGGGTGGATGAAGGTGAGTGAGAAGGTGCGGTTAGATCAGAGGGGGAAGAGATGGACGGGTTCGCAGTGTTGTGCTGAGTTGGAGGCCTGGGACTGGAATAATGTGGGGGGAGGTGAGATGAGGAAGCTGTTGAAATTGACATTTATCTCATGTGGTTACAGGTCCTCGAGGTGGAATATGAGTGGTTCCTCCTGCAGGCGTCAAGGGGTAAAGGTTTGGCGGGGAGGAGACCCAGGACCTGCATGTCCTTGACAGAGTGGGAGTGGGAGTTGAAGTGTTCCGCTACAGGGCGGTGAGGTTGGTGGGTGCGGTTGTCCCAAATAAGTTCTCTGAATTGATCCACAAGAAGGCCTCATGTGACCCCAATGTACAGGAGATCACACCAGGTGCAACGGATGCAGTAGACGACAATGCTAGATTTACAAGTGGATTTCTGAAGGATGTGGAAGGATTTCCTCAGGCCTTGGACGGATGTGAGGAGAATGGTATGGGCGCAGGCTTTGCTCTGCCTATGGTGGCAGGGAAAGTTGTCAGCGTGTGCGCTGGTGGGTTGTGTGGACCTGACGAGGATTCGCAGAGGGAATTGTCATTTCGGAACGCTGATCGGGGTGGGGAGTGAAATATATCTCTGGTTGTGGGGTCCGTTTGGAGATGGAAGAAATGACATTGGATGATGAGTTGTATGCGGACTTTGGTAAGGACCGGGGAGTCCTGCCTTTGTTGCGTTGTGATGGATGGTGTTCAAGGGCAGTGGTGCGTGAAGTGGAAGAGATGGGCTGGTGGGAAACGTCAATATTTGTGCGAAGACAAGCTGTAATTGTGGAAGAATGAGTGCTTCTGTGTCTTTCAGTGTTGGAATTGGTCATCCTGGGAACAGATGTAGAGTAGGCAGAGTAATTGAAAATAAGGGATGGCGTTTTTTCAGGAGGTAGGATGGGAAGAGGTGTACTCTGGGGAGCTTGGGATCAGTGTTTTTTTCGAACATCTCTGTTGTTAGACACTCGCTAGAGACGGTGATGACGTGGTCCAGAAAGAGGAGAGAAGCTGTTACAGGCTGGGGCTGTTTTCCCTGGAGCGTCTGAGGCTCAGGGGTGACCTCATAGAGGTTCACAAAATTATGACGGGCATGGACAGGATAAATAGACAAAGTATTTTCCCTGGGATCAGGGAGTCCAGAACTTGAGGGCATAGGTTTAGGTTGAGAAGGGAAAGATATAAACGAGACCTAACGGGCAACTTTTTCATGCACAGGGTGGTACGCTTATTGAATGAGCTGCCAGAGAATGTGGTGGAGGCTAATACAATTGCAACATTTAAGAGGCATTTGGATGGGTATATGAATAGGACGGGTGCTGGCAGGTGAGACGAGATGGGGTTGGGCTATCTGGTCGGCATCGACGGGTTGGACCGAAGGGTCTGCTTCTATGCTATATATCTCAATGTCTCTATGATGATCCAGGTCGGCGTGGAAGGTGTTGGTAAAGTTGATGAGCTGTTCAACCTCCTCGGGGGAACAAGAGGCGCTGCCGATACAATCATCGCTGGAGCAAAAGCACAGGTGCGGATTATAACTGCGGAAGATGGACGTTTCCACGTATCCGACAAACAGACAAGCATAGCTTGGTCCCATGCTGTTGCCCATGCCTACCACTTTTGTTTGGATGAAGTGGGAGGAGTGGAAGGAAAAGTTGTTCAGGGTAATGACCAGTTCAGCCAAGCAGATGAGGGTGTCGGTGGAAGTCTACCAGTTGAGATGACGTGAGAAGAAGACCCAGAGTGCTTGGAGAAATTCGTTGCGGTGGATCAACGGGTACAGGGACTCGAAGTACATGGTGATGATGAGGCACTGGGGGCCAGCGAAACGAGATTCATGGAGGAGGGGATAGGCATGGCGTTGTCCATAAAGTAGATGAGGAGTTGCTGGACTAAGGGGGACAGGATGGTGGTGAGCTAGGTAGAGATGGGTTCAAAAGTACAGGCGCAGGCTGAGACGATGGGTCGACTGGGGCAGTCAGTATGTGAATCTTAGGAAGGAGGAAGAAAATGGGGAAGATCCCCAGAGAGAGAAAGAGAGAGAGAGCTGAGATGGTCACCTTCTCCAGGACTTCTAAACAGGAGGCACTGTCAGAGGGAGGCAATGTCCTTGTGATACTGACGCCGCACAGTTCATTCAGAATTTCTCCCACCTTTTGAGGTTTAAATATCGCCATGGCAGGTGGTGCAATTTGAATTTAATAAATAAAACAAAGTTAAATAAATGAAGAGGTAGTTGTCTATTCCCAGGTTTAGAGGAATTTCCTGACTATTGGTGCAGGGGAGAACAGAGGGATTTAAACTAAATACACGCGAGGGAACGTTTTTTCACAAAGAGTGATTCATGATGTGGAATAAACTACCGCTTGTAGTGGCGGATGCGGGTCGAATTACAAACTGCAAAAAGCATTCGTTTGGATGCAGGAATAGGATATGCATGAAGGAATGTGGGCCAGGAGAGTGCAGGTGGGACTAGTTTAGTTTGCAATCATATTCGTCATGGACTGGTTGGTCCAAAATGTCTGTTTTGTGCTGCGTGACTCTGTGAGCAATGGGTACAGTAATGTTCATGGCACTCATGGTCATTGTTTGAAAATTCCTCTGGTTCACTGATGACATTTCGGGAAGGAAATCTTACCTGGTCTGGACTACGTGTGTCTCCAGGTCCACATCAATGTGTTTGATTCTTAACTCTCCTCTGTCTAATTATGAATAGGCAATGAATGATGGTCTAGTAGGCAATGCCAATTATTCCCTTGTTGTGAATGTTTTTTAAAAAAGTGGGAAGATTGAAAATGCAATCTCGCCTGATGTTTTGTGACGAGACCTGACGAAAGAGTAGCGCATTGAAATGCGGAATTTCTCACTAACATGGCTCATGGTTTAAACAAGGGAGAATATCTAACAACTTCAACAAGAATGCACATGGATACGGACAGTATACTGATTTTAAAAAGATGATATTTCGCTCATGTGAATAGTCCAAACAATGACCAATACCTGCTGTTCATAGAGGAAGAGAAACGAGGATCGTTTGGGTTAGGAGAGTGCAGCAAGTGATTATCTCGAGGGCCATTATACCCGCCACTGAGAACTGGAATTGCCCAACAGATAACTAGAATTGCAGGTTTAAAGTTAAGTAGTAGCAGAGGCTCAAATGAGGTTATTCCTGAAGATCAGCGTTACCACTGTGCAGATGGCCACCCAGGAAAATGCACAAGGGAGGATCAGGTGGAACACCAATCCTCAAGAGCGTCTGAGAGTCATGCAGCATGGAAACAAGGTCTTCATTCAAAATTGTCCATGCCCACTATGTTTTGCAAACAATATTAGTCCCATATCCTTCATTTAGCCCATTTCCTTCTCAACCTTTCCTGTTAATGGATCTGTGCAAATGGCGTTTAAATGAAAATCTACCTGCATCTCCCATTTCCTCTGGCTGAACATTCAGCATTGGAACCACCATCTTTTGGAAAAAAATTGCCTCTCAGGTCCCTTTTAAATCTTTCTCCCTTCGCCTTAAACATATGCCTCTTTGTTTTTAGCTCCCTCAACTTAGGGAAAAGACATTTGCTATTCTACTTACCTTTGTCCCATATGATTTCTTACGCGTCTACAATGCACCATCCTCCTATCTTGCACTGAAAATGACCCAGTCTGTTTTATAAATCAAAACATCCAGTCCTGGCATTAACCTTGTAAATGTGTTCTGAACCTGGTGAAATTTAATAATGTCCTTCTTGTAACAGGGTGATTAGAAATTTACATAGTACTCCAGAAGAGTCCTGAATGTTAAAGCTTATATTAGAACTCCGATACTCAGTGGTCTAATCAATGAAGGCAACCGTGCTAAACACCCTCTTAAATATCCTGTCTACCTGTCATACAAAGAACGATGAACTGGAATCTCTGGGTCTCTCTATTCAACAACACGACCCAGGGCCCCATCTGGAAGTCCTGCCCTTGTTTGTTTTACCAAAATACAATATCTTGTGCTAATCCTAATTAAACAGCATGTGTCTCTTTGAAGCCCTTTGGCTCAATTGATCAAAATCACGTTGTAATATTAGCTAGGTTTCTTCACTGCTGACTGTAGTTACATTTTTAGTGTCACCCACACTTACAAAACATGCCGACTCAATTCTGATCCAAATCGTTTAAATAAATGACAGACTGCAGCAGACCCACCCCCGATTGTTGCAGAAAACTGGGATTCAAAGGCCACCAGGGATTGTGCTGTGAAGCTCTATCGTCAGGGGAGTTGACAGACTCTGCATGTCTCTGATGAGTTCACAAAGGACAATCTTTCTCCCCCGGGCTAGAAGACACTCTATCAGAAAATATAAGCCATTTTTCTCATGAGACAGAGGCATGTAAGGAAGGAATGCGAGTGTGAAGAAACCTTAGGTGTGAAGAGATGTGGAACATCTCGATAACAGATAGAAGGAAGCAGACGTAAGTTTGAGGATGCATGGATAAACAGGGCTCTGCAAGATTGCAAAGGAAGGAATTGTGGAATGGATTTAGGACAGCGTGAAGGGGGCATGAAAAAGCCTTCACGGGAAAGATTTAATGAAAACCCAAAGCGTTCTACATTTATACGGGGAACAAAACGATGGTGAAGTTTAGATTAGATTTCCTCCAGTGTGGAAACAGTCCCTTCAGCCCAACAAGTCCACACCGACGATCTATACAGCAACCCTTTCCCCTTACATTAACCTCGACAACTGTACCCAACACTACGTGCAATGTAGCACAACCAAGTTACTTCACCTGCACATCTTTGGACTGTGGGAGGAAACCGGAGCTCCCGGTGGCAACCCTCGCAGACGCATGGAGAATGTACAAAGTCTTCACATACAGATGCTTGAGGGGTAATTTAACCCTGGCCCTTGGCACTATGAGGCAGCAGTGCAAACCACTGTGCCACGGTGACAACACAGGAGAGTCTACGTGGATATGGAGAAGGTAGTAGAACTCTTCATTGAATATTTTGCTTCATTACTAACTGAGAGGGGGACCTTGTCGTTGTGAGGATAGAGTAAAACAGGCAGGTGTGCTCAACAGTTGAATGTTTAGAAGGAGGGTGTGCTGAAATCTTGGGGCAAAACATGACAATAAAGAAATAGCCTTGGATGGGATATATGCAGGGAAATTTGGATAGAGATGGAATACACCCACCGTTACCACAGAAAGTGAGCGAAGAGAGTGCTGCAACTTTGACAATGATCTTCAAGTCCTCATTGTCCATTTGATTAGTACCAGACATTTTGAGGGTAGGAAATCTTATTACCTTGTTCAATAAAGAGAATAGGGATTATCCTGTAAATTACAGACAAGTCAGTCTTACATCAGTTGTGGGCAAAGTATTTCAGAGGACTGTGAGTAAGAGGATTTATCATTCCTTGGAAAACCATAGTTTGATTGGACATAGTCAGCATGGTTTTTTCAGAGGCAGATCATGTCCCACAAACCTTCTTGGATCATTTGCGCATGTCACAAAACAAAGTAATGAAGGTACAGCGGTGGATGTTGTGTAGATAGAATTCGGAAAAGTGCAATATAAAGTTGCCCATGGGCTTATTCAGAGTTTATTGAGGAATGGGTTACAATGGAATTATGCTGCCTGGGTACAGAATTGGCTGACTTGTCGAAGACAGAATATGGTGGTTGATGAAACATATTCAGCCTGAAACATGGTGAGCAGTGGTGTTCCACATGAATGGGTTCTGGGACTGTTGTGAATTTTAAAAATCACTTGGATGAGTTAGTAAGTGTCCCAAGGACACAAAGTATGGTGGAGTTGCTGATAGTGTCGAAGGCTGTGCGCAGAAGTTCCTTAGTACCGGCCTTCGACCAGTGCCCACTCCCTCAGCACTGTCCCACTGAGAGTGCCCACCTTCTCAACACTGACCCACCACCAGCGCCAATCCCTCAGCCCTGACCTGCTGACAGTGCCCACTCGCCAGACCTGGCCTCCAGACCTGACCTCCAGACACTAGGACGTACACACACTCTCAGCACTGATCCTACAACATTGCCCACTCCCTCAGCACTACCCTTGCACAGTGCCCACTCTCTCAGCGCTACCCTTGCACAGTGCCCACTCTCTCAGCACTGACGCTCCAACAGTGCCCGCTCCCAAAGCACTGACCATCTGACACTGTCGGCACACATTCAGTCAGGTCGCAATGCCCAACCCAATGTCCTGCGGTGCGTCAAGAAGAGACAGACCTCAGATGAGTGTCAATATAATGATTTTATTTCTGAAAACTCTCCATTATTCGACTCGCTGAAGTTACAGTACTCGATGGGTCTGGCAACTGTACACTCTCACACGACTTATTTCGAGGTCGTGTCGACTACCTTGGTGACTTTCCCACCAACTCAACAATTGCGCAGGCAGATGCAGTAGCCCTAAATCAGACACAGAGACGGCTTCTCCGGATCTCTCCTGGATCACAGCCAAACAAACGATACAACCCTCTGGCCCGGTGGCATCCAATTGCCGACGCTGAAATGCAGTGTGATAGGTCATTGGTTTGAGGTACTCAGCGGCGATGCATGAGACAATGGCCATCTATCCATTTCCACTTCGTGTTTTTTTTATTCAGCATCCTCATTCACTCATCTGCATTATGCATTTCATCACTCCCATATCCGATGGCTCATATACACTTAGATGCATAGTCCTATGATCTAACTGCTTCAAGTGGAATACACGAGGAATATGGTGCACAGTTCCCCTCCTACTATTCTTCGGTTTACCCATGTTGGAAACCCTGTCACGGTCCCTATTTACATATCACTCAGACTACGCTTGGGAGCAACTTGCACCATTCCCAGGTCCATATCTCTCAGACCACATTGGGAGCCCCGTGCACTGACCCGATCTTCATATCATTTAGTTATACGCCATACTGGGAAGGCAGTGCACAGTCTTCAGCTCCATATCCTTCAGACCACATTAACTCTGCCACCGGTTTGACGACACTGGTTGCACTGTATACAGTTCCAATGTCCGTGGAATCAGTGAGAACTTCAGCTGTTGGACGTTAGAGCCAGGACATTTGGATCTGGAAAAGAACAAGTCAGACAGCATCTGAGAAGCAGGAACATCGACGTTCATTAGGAAACGCTTTCGACCTGAAACGTTGACTTTCCAAATCATGTGATGCTGTCTGATCTTTTTTCCTTTTCAGGCTTCGCATTTTACCGAATTCCACCTCCTAATGCTTCAGCTGAATCCACACCAGAGCACTGTGCACAGTTCTGTTATCCATTTCCTGAGGAAAATCAATTGATCGCTTCCTGAGAGCGAGCCTCAGATTTAAATGGAGATTTTCAAGGGTCCTAAAGAAGCATTCAAGTTCTCGGATGATCCTTTGACTGTCTACTCCAACTGGGGATTCATGAGCATGCCCACGGTTAGCTCCAATCTCAGTTGGTACCATGACAGTCAGGCTATTGGAAATCCCTAGGTTATTCGCCTGAAGGGAGAGCCTGGACGGCATGGAAGCATGACAGTCAGTGTGCACAGAGACTACTTATTGTGATGAAAGTCAGTTCGAGGCGGGGCATTTCGAAAGGGTTATGTCTGGTCGGGTCAGGGGCAGTGATGTGGAGGCCGATACAAAGAGCGCGGTGTGCGAATACCACTTAACTATCTGTTCGCAATTCGGTCAGCACAAAGCATTTGAGGGCTCACAGGTCAGCGATGCGAAGAATGGACAGGCCTCTGTACAGAACCATCGTTGTCTCCTCTTTGGCGTTAGGGGTCTGCAGAAAGAGCGGTGCTGCACATACCAAGATCAGTGCGTTCTGCATCGTTCCTTCCCAGAGCAAATGAGATGGCTGCAGTGCAGTTACTTCTCAATTGAATATGAGTCGGCATTCTGGAGTTATACATCACTCGAGCAGATTGTCATTTGTCCTTGCCTTGCACAAGTTCAATCTTCAATTGATTCGCTGATGTCAATAGCAAACAAATTCAACGAACAGCGAATTCCACCAGAATAGGTATTTTATTCACTGATGTTAGTGGAGAATCAGTGCATGGGTAAGTGGTGTGTGTGAATGTGTCCATGTAGTTATGAAGATAAATTTGTGAATACGTGTGTGTGCGTGCGTGTGTGTGTGTGTGTGTGTGTGTCTGTCTGTCTGTGTGTGTGTCTGTGTGTGTGCATGTATAACTGTGTGTACGTATTTGTATATGTCTACATCATAATGCATATGTGCGTTTGTGTCTGGGGGTGCGTTTGTGAATCAGCACGTATGCGTGTGTGATATTAATTATGTGCGTGTGTGCATCAATATGTATTTGAGTCTGTATAAGTGATTGTGAATGAGAGTGTGTGAATGTGTGTATGAGAGTCACTGTCTGTGTGTGTAGCACATGTGTATATTTGTTTGTATAACGTGATTGCGTGTGAAAATTATTCCTTAGTTTTTGACATTATTAAAAAATGGACACACTCGGAAATCGGATCCATTGAATTCGTTCTCCAGTCACCACAGTGAGGAGCTTAGGAAAAAATGGGGAAAACACATTCGATTTTGGGTTTCTGCTGCAGGCTCGGCTGTTCAGTGCATATCAGGCATTTTGTGCCATGTGGCGAGTTTTATCATTAAACAATCTATGACAGCTTCTGAGCGTGAGCAGAAAGGGATTCTGCACGATTTATCCATCCTGCACGTTAATCAGATTATGGCCAATTCGAATATAAGCAAGATCCGTGTATTTTGGTGCTGTCACCTTCAGTCAAATTGTGACATATCAATTTCAGTTTTGGAACTTTTATAATCATTGTGCGTCATTTTTTTCATTAGCTATACTCAGCTGATATCCTAAAAAAGAAAATGCCATCCGTTCCACACACATACCACCTCTCAGTAATATCCTGTAATAAATGTCTTCCAGGTTGGCAAATACTCCCCAAATTCCATATCTGTAATCTCATCTAGCATTACGATTCCACATGGTAGGGTGCTCTTAAAGGTGAGATTGCATGAAATCCCGAAGAATCTGACAATTTGGGTACACAATTGGCTTGATCATATGAAGCAAAGGTAATAGTGGAATGATACTTGTCGGACTGGAGTCCTTTGACTAATGGAGTGCCCCACCGCTCAATGTTTGGTCCAATGGCGTTTGCTATCTGTCCCAATAATGCGAATGAGAATGTACAAGCGATGCTTACGAGGTTTGCAGATGACTCAAAATTGTGTGATAACGTGGACAGCAAGGAAGATTTTCAGAGATTGCAGTAGACCCTTAACCAGCTGAGGAAGTGGGCTAATAAACAGCAAATAAAGTTAAATACACATATGTGTGATGTCTTGCATTTTGGAAATTCAAGGTCAGGAATAGTTTCACCGTGAGTTGTAGGGCCTTACAGAATACAGTGGAACAGGAGGACTTTGGAGTTCATGTGCGTGGTTCTGTGAAATTGGAATCAGACATACACAGCGCAGTGAAGACAGCTTTTGGCATGCTGGTCTTCAGGAGTCAGTGCTTGGAGAATCAAAGTTAGGAAGTTATGTTGCAGTTGTTCAGGCCGTTGGTGAGACTGCACTTGAAGTATTAAGCTCAGCTCTGATTACCTTGCTGTAGAAAGTATGTTTTTGTATTGGATTTGGACAAGCGAGGACATTTTCTTAGGGTGCAGGACACGAAGATTGGATCTTATCGAATTGTATTAGAGAATAAGAGGCGTACATAGTCTGAATACACTCATGTTTCCTCGGGTTGGAGAATTAAGGTAAAGATAGCATCGGTTTACATTTCGACTGGAAAGAATAAAAGGGAACATGAGGTGTAGCTTTTTTACACAAATGTTGGGACGCATGTGGAATAAGATGTCTATGGAAGTGGTTAGGCCAGGTGCATTGATGGCATTTAAAAGGAATTTGGGAATGTGCATGAACAGAAAATGTTTGGAAGCATGTGGGCCAGGTGCAGGGAACAGGTTTCAGCATGGATAGACGTTCTGGTTGGTATGGGCCAGTCTGCGCCAACGGCCCTGTCTCTGTGCTGTGAGTGTCTAAGCTTCTATGACTGCATTTAAAAGATTTTTTTATTCTAGCTGCTGTCTTCCTATTTTCAGCTCTTGTTCGGTTTGTGATTGTAACCACAGAGATGATGGGTTAATCTTAGAATGAGAGATTAAGCAGTTAGAGCGTCAGCGAATCATAGAGACATAGATCACGGAAACTGAACCTTCAGTCCTAATCAGCCATTCCAACGAGACATTCTGAATTAATCTGGTCCTATTTACCAGCACTTTGCTCATATTCCACTAAACACCTCCTATTCATAGACTCCTTCTGATGTATTTTGCAGTTTACCAGCCTCTATCAGTTACTTAGTTAGCTACATCCTGACACACACCACTCCCTTCGCCAAAACGTTTCCCTTAGGTCCCTTTTAAATGTTCCCCTATCACTCTAATCCTATGCCCTCTCGTTCTGGATTTCCCCCCAAACCAGGAACAAAGACCTTGTCTATTTACCCAAACCATGTCTCTCATAATTTTATAAACCAACGCTAATTCATAAATGACCGTCTGACGCTCCAGGGGATAAAGGAACTGCCCCAGCTTATTCAGTCTCTCCCTGAAGCTCAAACCCGTGATACCGGACAAGATCATCGTATATCTTATCTGAACCCTTTCAAGTTTCACAACATCCTTCCTTCAGTGACCAGAATTGCACAAAATATTCCGAAAATAACCGAACCAATGTTGTGTGCAGCCGTGACATGAGCTCGCAATCAATGTACTGCCCAATAAAGGCAAGCATACAAAAGGCCTTCCTCACTTTACTTAGAATACTGTGATCAGTTCTGGTCACCTCATTCTCGGAGGGATGTATATGCTTTAGAGAGGGTGCAGATAAGATATACTAGGATGTTTTCTGGAGTGGAAGGCATGTCTTCTGAGGAAAGTTTGTGGGAGTGAGAGTTTTTCTCATTGAACTGAAGAAGAATGAGAGGTCTCTTAATAAAGTTGGACTAGCTGAAGAGAGGCATAGATAGAGTTGGTAGTCAAATACATTTCCCAGTTCAGAAAAGCCTGTCACGACGGATAATAATTTTAAGTTGATTATAGGAAGGTTGAGTGGAGATGTCAGAGGGAAGATCTTTACTCACAGAATGGTGGGTGCGTGGGATGCTCTGCCAGCAGTGATGCTGCAGTCAGACACATTATGGACCCTAAAGCGACTTTTGGATAGGCACATAGATGACTGTAAAATTAAGGGTACATAAGTTAATGTTATCTGACAGCAGGATAAATGTTCGGCACAACATCGACGGGTGAAGCACCTGCACTGCGTTGTATCGTTCCATGTTCTGTGTTCTCCCAGTTATGTTCTATCCAGCCTATCAACGACGCCACTTTGAAGGAACTATGTTTCTTGCTCCCCAAGGTATCTTGCTCTCTTTGTTCAGGAGTACTCCCAGGAACCTTACCCATTAACCGAATAAGTCCTGTCCTGATTTGCTTTTCCAAACACTGCCACTACTTCTATGTTCTGAACTGCGTTGATACTTGACCAAGCATTCCTAAAATGTTATTTTTTTTAAAATAAATGTCCCAATGTCTGGGTGCACCTAAACTTATTTAAGACAGGATATTTGACAGGACTCAATTTCCCCAGCAGCGGAAACCCAGCGTGGCGTGGAGAGATCTGAGCAGTACCCCATAGGAAGGATACGTTGGTGATGGATGGAATGCAACATTGTGTCACAAAAATAATACATGTCCTTCAATTTTAAGTTATGATGATTAAACAAATCAAGCTTTTTGCCTCGAGACTTTACAATATCAGAGATCTGATGGAAACCTTGAAGCTATCAAAGGGGCAGTGGTAGAATGGGGAGGGGTAAAGGTGGATTAATATTCATTTATTCTGCTGATTGGATATTTTCGAACTAGTGGACAGAGTCTCACTGTTAGGGTCACAGTTCTCAGGAGAGATGTTCAGAAGAGTGTCGACTCACAAAGGATCATGGAACTTTGAAACGGTCTTCCAGAAGTCACAGTGAATTATGCATCAGTTGTCTGATTTCTTTTCTTTATCTGGTTGAATTTGCAAGTTCTCTGTTAATCATATTTTAACGACTACGTAACAAAGTGATTTTTTCTGGGTGTTTGGTTTAATTACAGAAGGGTTCACCACAGTGTCGCAATATTAAATTTAAAACTGAGATACATAAGTAGTTGAGCATTGAGCGGATCAAAGAAAGTGGGAGCATGGAGGTCGTAACTTATCAGCCCTGATTGACAGGTGGAACAGATTCCGTAGGTCAAATGACCTAATTTTTGCAATGACATCTTATGGTTTTGTGGTCCAGAGAAGAGTGAGGAAGTCGAACGTCATAAAAGTATGTCTGTCGCGATGATATTGCATTTGCGCATGCGTGAGGACCTGAATGGTCTCTTCCCCTTCCCTGGATGTTCCTACCGAGAGTGCACGGTATGATATATTCATGCCCAGCAAGATCAACCAAAGCCCCAACTGCAATACCGATCATAGGCTGCACCAGCATAGGGCCAGGCATCCAGTGAGAAAATGCAGCACATTTTTCATTCATTCCTCTCCTTCTCCTTCAAACAGTGATCTGCCGGAGAACAGTTGTGAATTATAAATGTGCTGAGCAAACAATAGTTGATAATGATCCTGCATTCATTGCAGTTGACCCCACGTTGGAACTGTTAAAGATACAGTTCCCTCAACAAGAGTAACAGCAACTGGAGCGTGTACTAAATCCGAACTTACAGACTGGTCTTTAATAATCACAAGCTCATCGCTTATGTGCACAAAAGACAAATTATATATTATATTAACGTTGATAATTGTATTCAAGTTGTGCTCAGTTTAAAGACATTTCATTAAGGCCAAATGTAACTTGAATGAACGACTAAGCGTTTATGTCAATCATTTATTTCTCAGGGATTCACGTCTGTTTGGTTGTTTTCAATGTAATATGACATTTTCACTACAGCATTAGCACGCAGTGTTGCTTTATCGGATTTAGGAGTAAGGTTCACAGGTATGAAACGAATAAAACATCAAAGCAAAGAAAAGGGTAAGCCATTCAGTCCAGTGTTTCACTGCGAGCACTTTGTGGGAGAACTGAAAAGAGCCAGCACAAGACCGATGGTTTACATCGCTTGTCCAGTTTGAGCATTTCCTGTGAAGCTTCATGATGTCAGCAACTATCCAGTTGGACCTCTTTGTTCACTGATAAATGACTGATTGACAGAAACGGTTAATCTTTAATTTCAGTTACATTTCACCTTAGTTTGTGAAATGATGTTATAATGAACACAACGTGAATCCAATCTTCAACGTTGATCTCCTGTTATTAACGACACAACAGCGTCTCATTTTGTATAAAATGCCTCCCTGTTGCAGTCAGCTCATCGTGACTCTGAAAGACTCTATAGAGAAAGATGAAATCACTGGTTTTGTTGCAAATCGTTCTGGTGCTTGTCGAGCCAATCATTGTGGACGCACAACCAAGACCAAGGCTTTTCTTTCATGGTTAGTACATTTATTTGAAAACCGACTAGGACACTACCAGCCCCCCAAACGTGTGCTGTTTTGAAATTGAATTTTGACTGATTGTTTGCCTTCTTTCACTCAAGCCGAATTCCCATCTCCACCTGCTCTGAATGAAAAGTTACCATCCCAATTTGGAAAATTTTCGAGGAAATTTTAAATTTAATTTGCTGATTATCGACTCTCAAAAACTATTCACGAATAAGCTGTTCTCAGCAGCTTCGTTTCCATGTTCTAAAAGGAGACTTTGACAAATCTCTCTTTGACCCGCCACTCCCGAACTGTGCAATCGTCTCTAGTCCCGATAACGCTTCTGGATGCACATACCATTCTAATTCTGATGAATTCTAAGAGATTCGGCAGTGACTCGTTGTTTGCTTATTGTTCAGCTGCTTTTGCCCCGGGTTGTGGAATGCACTTCGCACAAACACAATACATTCTCGAAAACATTACTTAAAACAAAATAATTGACAAATGGGCGGCACGGTGGTTCAGTGATTCGCACTGAGGCCTCAAAGCATCAGGGTCACTGTTCGGTCCCAGACTCTGGAGGCTGCCTGTGTGGAGTTTGCATATTCTCCCCGTGTCAGCGTGGGTTTCCTCTGGGTGGTTCGATTTTTCTCCCACTGTCCAAAGATGTGCAGGTCAGTTGGATCGGCAATGCTAGTGCTAGGTGCATTAGTCAGGGGGAACTGTGTCTGGGTGGGTGACTCTTCAGCGGGGCGATGTGGACTTGTTGGGCCGAAGAGCCTGTTTCCACACTGTAGGGTATCTAATCGAAAATGCTTGGTAACCTGCTCGTGTGTATCTCCTTCTGTATTGTTTTCTTCCTGTTTGAAAGAAAACACTGTTCAGAGTTATTTTACGCATCCATTGATTAAATGACACTGGGAACACTTTGCACAGTTCTGGTCCCTCTGTCCCTTGGTAGGATGCTACTTGGAACAATTAAGGGATGGCCTGGATGTCCCTGGGTAAGACAACACGAGACCCCTGTGAAGCTTCATATTCTTCTTATCTCTCCGAATTACCTTACTTAGTCCACACTGAGATAGGACCTTGTCTACATAGCCCTTAGTTACTCTCCACCTTGTTCACTGTACATAGAGATGGTTCAATCTGCCTTTGTATGACCACACTGTACATGGTTCTGGACTGCACATCTCTCAGTTCGGTAACAATTGCAGGGCAGTGTACAGTCCTCTGCCAGTGACTACATTGGGAGCAAGTGGGCAGTTCTAGTCTATATATCCCTTCATAACACAGCACTGAGAGCATTGGTTGCGGTAACATCTTTACACCCCTTGGTCAGGCCACACTGAGAATACTGTGCAAATCTCAGGTGTCTACCTCCTCGATTGAATCACTCTAGCTTTACTAAATAAAGTGCTGGATGTCATTATACTTGATTCAGTGAGAAACTGAGTGTTAATTGTTTTGAAGTGGACATCACTGTACTATCACTTTCTCTTTAATAGGTTTCTTCAAACCTTGTGCATTTGAGAAAGGAATCTGCAAACGATCCCCTTGTCTTCAGCATGAAATCCCGGTAATGGGCATGTGCGTCGTCGGAGGATACTGCTGCAAGAGAAAATCAATGTGAAGCAAAATGAATCTAAAGAGAAAAACGTGAGACGGACCAACTGATTTCTGTAAATTGACTATGTTCTATTGTGTAGATCTAATGACACTTGAACTACTGCTTTCTGAATTGTATCAATAAAATGCGTTGCATTTTCTGTTGTCCATGACCTAGTGTTCTTTTTTCCATCCATTTTGTCGGAAGGAGGGTAGGTCATAGGAAAAAAAAGACAGAATCATTTAAAAATTGTAGTTCCAACAACGCCAGGCTCACAGAATCACATCGTTCAGCCACACGCATCTATCATCCACTGCCGGGAGGCCCTGTTGTATTTGAAGATATGGTAAAGGAATCTTCCTGCTGGTTCCCACCTACCACCCTCCTTCAGCTGATGGCCTTGTCCTCTCCATTGTTAAACAACAGTCATAAACCATTAGTGAGAAGCCAGACCTCCTAATCCATTCTGTCCTTTGAACATGAATCGCCTCTACCCTGAATATCTTGGTTTCTCCAATGATTATTCCAATTATCCGAGGTTTGAATGCCAAAATATTCCTGGCGAGGGAAATTGCAAAAAGGGGAATAACGGGCCTGCCTTCCTTCTTACGATTTTCCGGCCTCAAATACATCTATCCACATCATCATTTGTAGGAATACAGATCATTCAGTCTGGTGAAGATAAAATGTTGCCTTCACTGAGAACACAGTTCTGTTGTTGGATATCGTCATTGTGCCAAATAGAGCAGAAACTGGACAGATCGTGAAGCTAAAATCTGGACATCCATGTTGCTTCAATATAGCTTAATATATTAACAATCTCTTAAATGATGGCAGGGCAGACGCCTCATGCATAATTATCTGAGAACATCCCCTGACAGACCTCTGACTATTCACCTCACCTTGGCTTGTAAGGAGATCTTCAGGGAGGTTTGGAGAATTTCTGCAGTTCATCATGCACATGGGACACTGTTGTTTCTGAGCTTCCGTGGTGCTGGTAGCAGGTTTTGTTTTTGAATGTGGCTGCGAAACATACACTCTGTTTTCATAGAATCCCAAAACTGAGGAAACAGGTTTTCTATCCAATGGGCGCATTCCGACCTTCAGAAGATTATCACACCTAGATGCAGTCCGCTGTCCTACACACTTACATTTCCCCTGGCTAATGCATCTACCCTACAAATCCCTGAGCTCTGTGGAACATTTAGCAAGGCCAATTCCTCCCAAACTGCACATTTTTGGTCTGTGGGAGGAAACCGCAAAACCCAGAGCAAACCCACGCAGACACTGGGAATTTAGTGTATGCAGGTGCTGCCGAAGCTGCTGAGTTGCTCCGGATATTTCCCATTTTATTTATCTCCGAGCCAGAAGGTTCTGTTTCAAATTCCACTCATTAGAGAGGCTTGTCCCAACATGTCCAGCTGATGAATGACCCTGTGCAATGGATGGAGCAATGGCCGTCTCCCCTCCCATAATCCAACGCGACTGTGAAATCCTTTTGTCTCTCAGCTCGTGTTGTGGTTCACAGGGAAGTGCTAAATTCCCTCGGGGGCTGGGGTCGAACCAGCCTCTCTTCCAAACGCAGATCTTAATGGGCATTGGATTCTGGATTCCCCTTCCTCCTTCCATGCAAGCCAGGAGGGAGAGGTTTGATTTCGGCTGCAGGAGAGATGGGGACATGTGTTTCACTCTCAACGCTGAATTTATTTCCCTAAAGTTTTACACAGCACCGCGTATTTCTCTTTATGCTTTTCTGCCCTCCTGTCAAAGATGTAAATCGCCAACAATAGCCAATAGTCACCAACTGACCAATGCCTATACTCTGAAAATGCTGAACCCAGTGTGTTGCCCATCCAGATCAGAAAGACAATTTCCTTCCACATTCATTCGGAGAATGTGGCTGAGCCAAAACTCTATGTGTTCTGGCGGATCTCCCTGTATTTACGCGTTTTAAAATCAGCTTGAAGCCCGCACTTTGAGTTGCACTTTTCGATGTTGGGATGACTTGCGGCAATAGGTTGTTCCAGCAGATACCACTTGCAGAGCCAGCCTTTCAAAACTCTGCAAATGTTGTCAGAACAAACCAACCGCGGCAGAGCTCACTTTGGATTTGTAGTTTCATCCGCTTCCTTTTCTTATGAACTAGGCCAGACGATTCGCAACATTCTTAAGCATGCAGCCACAGATCATAAGTTTGCAATTGTTTTCGGTAAGTGTGCAGTGAAATTTACTCGGACTAAGATAACTAGGCTGAGTACTACATTTTAAAGCAGACAAACATTTATTCACAAAATTACACAACGAACCAGAAAGAACAGATTATAGAATTCCTACCGAACTCACCCTATCCAACTCAACTAAATTATACTGTTCTGAATATACACAACAGTCACATAAGCAAACTCACTTTAATAATCGGTATAAGTAGAACATATGCTTACAGATTGAAGTTGAATGACAGAAAAGAGAGAGAGTTTCCACACAGCTCCTTGTTCAAATTTCAACCAGTTCAAGAATGAACTAATACTGCTTAGCTCAGCTCAGCTACATAGAGAACTGACCACTACCCTTCCATTAATCAGGTCACTTCCAAAACATGACCACTTTGGCCTGAAGTCTGATCTGATTAAATATAAACTGAAAGCCTCACAAAATCATTTTCATCTCTGTACCAAATCAGACTGTTCGAAACCCGGCCTGGTTTATTGCCCTCGGTAAAAAAAAAATCATGGCCAGAGTCTTCGTGAGCCATCGAACATTTTTGACGAATAAAGAAGGGTAGCTTTCTGACACCTACCCACTTACAAAATGAACCATTAACTTCAAAAGATGGCTTCATTTTTAACCTATCACAACACGGTTAGTCTGAACACATAAACATACACTTTACTAAGTATAAACATGCAAACTTGCACAACCATATGCAAATTCAGGCCGTGGTGCACTTCCTTGTCTCATTCGAGTCTTCATAATGCATCAGAAATCACGTTTTCCCGAGTTGTCACATGCACAATTCTGAACTTGAATCGCTTGTAACAACACACTCCATTAAAAACATCTGGAAGTTTGACCTTACATTTTTCCAAAAATGTGAATTTGTTGTGATCTGTGTGTACAATTGTCTCAGATAACTTGCTGGTAATATAAATGCTGAAATGTTATAATGCCAAAACTATGCTGAAAGACTCTTTCACCACCGTTAACTTAATCCAAATTGGTGAATCAGTTACATCACTTGTAAGGATAAATCGTATTCCTGGAGCTAAGTCTGTCCAATATTCCTACCAAAATATTTCCACACTTCTCTGGTCTCTCCAGACGCACTTCACGTAACTGAGCACAATTTGTTTCAGTTTCCAATTACAGAATTCCTGTTACCAGCACCTTTTCTGGCAATAATCCCTCAGGAGTGCATATCTCCTCATCCATCAGCATTACGGACTGAGAGGATCCTGTGTCCCTTAATATTATAAACCCGCTTCATGTTACCTTTGGCCTACTTGAATACTCTCTAACCTTGCATGTATATTTTTAAGCAGATCTAGTACTTCCTCCTTAATCAACCTCTGATCATCTTGTACACTCTGAGAGAGTTGTGTAACTTCACATTTGCTTATTTGTTAGAACAACGAACCTTGTCTGATTTTCCGCCATCTGGCTTTCTCCGATCCCACGAACACTGTGATTTCGCATGGTCCACTTTATTACAATGAAAACACCGAAGCCTCGAAAGTAATTCGACCCCTCAAGGATTTCTTTTTTTTCATCCTGTGGTAAGTTATCCTTCTGATCTTCAAAGAGATGTGCCTTTCCCTTTTCACGTGAGGATTTGTATTTTCCCCAGTTTCTATCCCTCATGGACTGAAACTGATTATAAAAGACAAACCGTGCTTTATAGACCAGTTCATAGTCATCAGGCACTTCAGATCCTAAACTTACTGTTTAAACTCTCTGGTCTTCCACAGGAGTTCGCTACATATCAGGCAGTGGATTCTTGACTTCCTCCAAAATAATTACCTCTCTAAGTGCATCATAGGTTTGCACAAATCTTAACGGTCCTATTCCCCTGTCAAAATTACGCTGTTTGAACCTTTAATACTCCATGTAAGTTTACCCCTTGTCCCTCCGACGATTCTGTTAGAAACGCTTATGCAGTTAAAATGGCTTATCACCCCCTAATAATCCACAGATACCTCCATAGGGCTGCGCACAGCTCACTCGCCCTACGTGCAATTTTTGTCTGGACCAACAAGATCCACTGTGCCACTGGCCAATGCATTTTTATAGCCACCTTTTCAAATGATATGAAAAAGGCTTCCATTTTCTTCTCATTGAGTTTAAGCAATGCAGGTACATGCATAAATAGTTTCTCATTCGGGTTCTTAATATTAGGGGCTTGTTCATCCTCAGTCTCTTCCTCACTAAACCCACATTCAAACTTTATCTCCAACTATGAACTCTAACTTTCATTTTCAACTGTCAATTTTTGAATTTCAAAAGCTTTCTGTGTTTCTCTCTCTTTTACTGCTCTCTTTTTCGTTATCTTCTGCTTGTAATCGGAAGTAAAACTGTTTAATTATTGTTCATTTTTCCTTATCACTTGCCTCTATCTCACGTTCCCTCATTTGCAATTGAATTAATTCTATCTCTGTAGATACTATTGGTTTCTCCAGCAAGCTGGAATGCTGTTCTACTGCTGGAATTATCTCTCCTTTCTGCACAGAAGCAGACAGTTCCAATTCGAGCTTCGCTGTTAGTTCCTCCAACTCGGTCTTATTCACTTTTTGCAAAACTCCCAAAGCCACTGCATCGACATCTTGAAAACTTCTGGCTACTGGAAAAGCCACTACTATCATAAGCATTGTCTACCCAACCAAGGCAACAACCAAAATGAAGCCACTAGCAGCTACCACTCGTTATTGAACATCCCGTAAAGAGTCCACGTCTGGTACAGAATAGGCCAGTCGACTCAAAACATTCTTAAGCAGGCAGCCTCAGACCATAAGTTTGCAAATTACAGTGAAAATGACCCGGAGTAAGACAGACAGATTGATGCTAGATTTTAAAACAGATAAGAATGTATTCACACAATTACACAATAAAGCACACAGAACAGATTAAAGAATTCCTACAGATCTCAACCTATCCAACTCGAATTAACTGTGCTGTTCCAAATATACACAACAGACCCAATCAGCAAACTCTCTTTAAAAACTAGGATAAATGGAACACGAGCTTACAGGTTGAAGTTGAAGCCAGAAAAGAGAGAGAGTTTCCAACAAGTTGCCAGTTGATCTTCCAACCAAGACTGAACTAAAATTGCTCATCTCATCTACGCCAGCTGGGCAGCTGAACACTCCCCTTTCACTATACAGGTCACTTCTAAAACATGACCACTTTAGCCTGAAGTGTCATCAGTTAACATGTTAGCAAAAGATCACGCGAAAAACTTTTCATTTCTGTGCCAAACCAGAGTGATCGGAATCCGGCCCGGTTTATTGCCTCACGAAAGATAATGAAAGACAGAGTCTTCTTGAGCCGAGGCACAGCTTTTTGTAAAAAAAGGACGATAGTTCTGACACTTTGCTGATTTTCTGTAGTTCTTTCAGTCGACACTAAATATTTACACAAAGAAAGGCAATAGTAGAACAGACTATGCCATCATGAACGTGTGTGTTTATTTTGTGACCTTACTGTGCATCTAGTTCTTCTACAGCGCCAGCAGTTTCACACCTCACTGGCCATTCATTTCTCTTCCAAGTCACAGTAGGAAAGTTTCACCTTTTAAATCCCTGTTTTCACATTTCATCTAACCTCCACCGTTCACCCCTTTTTTCATATGATTGATCTCTCTTTCTCGTCATAACTATGCCAGTTTCTCCCCATATATGTCTCTACTTATGTCATCGGCCTCTCTCTCAGTCTCTCTCCATATCTCCTTCGTCCTACTTCCACACCATTTTCCTGGATGATTTTGATTATAAATCCCTTTCTGTATCCTAACGTTTCATGAGTTAATTCTCTGTCTGCTTCTCCATTTTTCCCTCATGCTGTCTCTCCCTCTCTCTTTTCCTGAAACATTCAACTGCCTCGGATGTTTAGACAGTCATTTTATTTTAATCACTCGTGGATATCGTATTTACCATGATTAGCAATTGCCCCAGGAAAAGGGCGTGCCTTCTTGAACTTATATGTTCCATGTTCTGTACGTCAGTTCCATAGTACCATAACAAAAGTATATCCAAAATTCTAACCAAGCAAATATGAAGCAACAGCGAAATATTTTCAAGTCAGAATAGTGAGTGGCTTGGAAGTGAACGTGCAGGAGGCGGTGATCCACTTGTCCTTCAACATTCAAGTGTTCATAGCTTTGGAGAATGCTGTCTGAGGATCTTTGGAGAAGGTATGCAGTGCGTTTCGTAGTTGGTATATATTGCTTCTACCGGGCCTTGAAGGTAGAGGGAGGGTATACCTGTGGATGGCGAAGTAAAACATTAACTGTGATTTGTTTTCACAGATGGTGCCAACCTGCAGAGGTCTCCAGCAATGTCACATTTTTTTTGTTCCTCAGCCTTCCAAAGCATTCTTATATATTTTCCAGCGATTTTGCCTATGAATTACATTACTCACTCACACGATGAATGAAATCCGCTGCTTCACATTCTTTATTCTAAAGTGACCGGGTGATGTCTGCCGATTTGTCTTGGGTGATGCTGTTCGACGCGAGAATATTGTGAGGAACGATTCTGTGCAAGGTACGTCGTAACCCCTTGGAGCTGAGTAGTTCTGGACCGAACAGACCCACAACAAGACGATTGGAACACCCTCGTTCCTGGTATAATGGATCACTACCGGCTGAATCCGTGGCCACTTGAAATGAGTAAATTGTGCACCCACTCTCTGATATATCCCGGGCTTTCACCGGCACATTGCATCAGCATTTCAGAGATTCTGTGCAAATTTCATCAATTCCTTCACTGGGTTAAACTGCTGTTCGTTTTCCCAATCTCACTGGGCTACAGGGAGATGGCTATTCGAAGCTTGATATTTAGAATCCCTCTGGTGTAGAAGCCGAATAGTGAATGGTCTGGTCAGAGTGGATATTGAGAAGATGTCTTCATTGACACGAGAGAATAGGTTATTAAAGCACAGCTGGAGGGTAAATGGGAGATCTTTAAGAGTAGTGATAAGGAGAAACATCTTCAGCCAGTGAGTGGGGAATCTATGCTGCTCTATCTTACTCTGTTTCTCTATCACTGCCTGTCTGCCTTTCACTCCCTCATTTCTCTCATTCATTTTCCTTTCATCAATATGTTGCTCAATCTGTCCTTGATCTTCACTCTATCTCTTTTGTCAGTTTTTTTTCTGTAACTCTCATTCCGACTGCTTCTATTTATTCTTTTCTCTCATGTCTGTCACTCTCGCTTGTAACCCTTGCCCACATTGTCCCACTCAATTTCTCTCTTCTCAGTTTTACTCGGTGTAATAAACTGAATCAATCTCTTTCACTTTCCGCCTCTCACACTCTCTGTCTCCCTTGTATCTGTGACTTTGTACGCGTCTCACACTCTCCCCCACTCATTACTCACTCTGTCTAGGTTTCAGCCTTTCCTTCTCTGTCTGTCGTGATGTCTATTTCGTTGTCCTTGCTACTTCACCTCGGTCACTCTCTCTACATTCGTATCTCTGCCGCTCAAAGACAATCTCAATTGTTCTCAATCTCTCTCTAATTCTCTCTCTCTCTCTCTCTCTCTCTCACACACACACACACACACGCACGCATGCATTATCTAACTACAACTGTCTAGTTTGATTTTCGACTCGCTTCACATCGATTTGAAGTTCTTAATTCCGTATTCTGCTTCCACTGCACATTGTCCGTCGGTTATGGCTATGAAATATCTGCTTGCCTCGCAGGCCAGATATTGTGAGGAGTATTTCTGGACAAGGTCCGTCCTTATTCCCTGGAGCTGAGTGGCTGCAAGCCTCGTTGTTCGGCATGGTGTCACAGTGGTTAGCACTGCTACCGCACAGCGCCAGCAGACCCGGGTTCAGTTCCCGCTTCAGGCGACTGACTGTGTGAAGTTTGTACGTATTCCCCGTGTCTGCGTGGGTTTCCACCGAGTACTCCGGTTTCCTCCCACAGTCCAAAGATGTGCAGGTTAGCTGAATTGGCCAGGCTAAATTGCTCCTATTGTTGGGTAAAGGGTAAATGTAGGGGGGTGGGTGTGTTGCACTTCGGCGGGACAGTGTGGACGTTTTGGGCCGAAGGGCCTGTTTCCACATTGTAAATAATCGAATCTAATCAAATAGACCAACAAAAATACAGCGAGAGAGACCTCGTTGCTATGAGTACGGAATTCGAAAGGCCGAGTTCTTGACTGTTTTAAATAATTAACATCTATACCCAGGCTCTGAAATATCCCAGGATTACCCCATCTCACTGCCTCGG
The DNA here is from genome assembly GCF_047496795.1 of Chiloscyllium punctatum. NCBI lineage: Eukaryota > Metazoa > Chordata > Chondrichthyes > Orectolobiformes > Hemiscylliidae > Chiloscyllium > Chiloscyllium punctatum. Next base: position 41,917,730 of record NC_092789.1, read on the forward strand.
CATTTCAGAGACTCTGTCCAAATTTCACCACCTTTTTCACTGGGTCAAAATCCTGATCATTTTCCCCAAACACACAAGGGTGAAAGAGAGATGGTCATTTGGAGATTTGCATTTACATTCGCTGCTGTGCAGAAGTAGAACAGTGAATGGGCAGATAAGAGTGGATGTTGCGAAGATGTTTCCATTGATAGGAGAGTATAGGCCCCGACAGCAAAGCTTGGGTGTGAAAGGAAGAACTTTAAAAACCGAGATAAGGAGAAATGTATTTAGCCAGAGATTGGTGAATCGATGGAATTTATTGCCACAGACGTTTTTGTAAGTCAGGTGGTTGAGTATATTTAATTCTGAGACAGATGATTTCCTGATTATCGAGGGGATGAAAGGTTATGGAGGAAAGCGGGAGAATGGGAATGATAAACCTATCAGCCATGATTCAATGCCAGAGTAGACATGATTACCAGAAATGCATAGTGTCCGCATCGTATTGGATACATTCTGGAAAAGATATGATCTTTAGAGGAAGTATGGATTGCACCTGAACTGGAAGGGCACCACAGGAGGTTTGCTCGAGATCTTTGGGAGAGTTAAATCTAGATAACCAAGAGTGTTGAAAACAGCACCATGGAGCAAAGTTTGCAGTAGGCAGTGATGCACCAGATACAGCTTGCAGAGGGTCTGTGAGAAGGGGTAAGCGCTAGATTGTGCAAAGGTAAAGTCAGTGTGATGGGTTGAAATGTGTCTACTTTAATACAAGAAGCATCAAGAATGAGCGTTCAGTACTCCAAATCTGGAACAATACTTGGAACTGTCATTTTGTGGCCATTACGGATAATTGAATACCAAAGAGGCAGGAATGGTTGTTGGATGTTCCAGCGTTAAGATGTTTCGAAAAGAATTGGGTGTGTGGGGCGGAATGTAAATGGAGGATGGCATTGCTAATAATCGATAATATCACAGCTGCAAAAAGGAAGATTGTCGATGAGGGTTTGTTCACAGAGTCAGTATGGGTGGATCTCAGCAACTTCCATATCAATATCCCAGTGAGAGGGAGGAAGGGAGTGGTCATAGAATGGGTAAGATGCATTGATTGTCGTCACACTGCAGCATCTTAGCTGCCGTGTGGGCCTTTGGTGTGGCCACAACTGTAAGATCGTTTGCAGTTCAGGTTAGAACATAGAACATAGAACAATACAGCACAAAACAGGCCCTTCGGCCCACGATGTTGTGCCGAAATTCTAACCTAGATTAAGCACCCATCCATGTACCTATCCAAATGCCGCTTAAAGGTCGCCAATGATTCTGACTCTACCACTCCCACGGGCAGCGCATTCCATGCCCCCACCACTTTCTGGGTAAAGAACCCACCCCTGACATCTCCCCTATACCTTCCACCCTTCACCTTAAATTTATGTCCCCTTGTAACACTCTGTTGTACCCGGGGAAAAAGTTTCTGACTGTCTACTCTATCTATTATCCTGATCTTCTTATAAACCTCTATCAAGTCACCCCTCATCCTTCGCCGTTCCAACGAGAAAAGGCCGAGAACTCTCAACCTATCCTCGTATGACCTACTCTACATTCCAGGCAACATCCTGGTAAATCTTCTCTGCACCCTCTCCAAAGCTTCCACATCTTTCCTAAAGTGAGGCGACCAGAACTGCACACAGTACTCCAACTGTGGCCTAACCAAAGTCCTGTACAGCTGCAACATCACTTCATGACTTGAATTCAATCCCTCTGCTAATGAACGATAATACTCCATAGGCCTTCTTACAAACTCTATCCACCTGAGTGGCAACCTTCAAAGATCTATGTACATAGACCCCAAGATCCCTCTGTTCCTCCACCTGACTAAGAACCCTCCCATTAACCCTGTATTCCGCATTCTTATTTGTTCTTCCAAAATGGACAACCTCACAATTGGCAGGGTTGAACTCCATCTGTCACTCCTCAGCCCAGCTCTGCATCATATCTAAGTCCCTCTGCAGCCGACAACAGCCCTCCTCACTGTCCTCAACTCCACCTATCTTCGTATCATCTGCAAATTTACTGACCCACCCATCGACTCCCTCATCTAAGTCATTAATAAAAATTACAAACAGCAGAGGACCCAGAACTGATCCCTGCAGAACTCCACTTGTAACTGGGCTCCAGGCTGATTACTTACCATCTACCACCACTCTCTGCCTTCGACCGGTTAGTCAGTTTTCTATCCAATTGGCCAAATTTCCCTCTATCTCATGCCTCCTGACTTTCCGCATAAGCCTACCATGGGGAACCTTATCAAATGCCTTACTAAAATCCATGTACAATACATCCACTGCTCTACCCTCATCCACATGCTTGGTCACGTCCTCGAAGAATTCAATAAGACTTGTAAGGCAAGACCTACCCTTCACAAATCCGTGCTGGCTGTCCCTAATCAAGCAGTGTCTTTCCAGATACTCGTAAATCCTATCCCTCAGTACCCTTTCCATTACACTGCCTACCACAGAAGTAAGACTAACTGGCCTGTAATTCCCTGGGTTATCCCTATTCCCTTTTTTGAACAGGGGCACAACATTCGCTACTCTCCAGTCCCCTGGTACCACCCTCGTTGCCAGTGAAGACGAGAAGATCATTGCCGACGGTACTGCAATTTCCTCTCTTGCTTCCCACATAATCCTAGGATATATCCCGTCAGGCCCGGGGGACTTGTCTATCCTCAAGTTGTTCAAAATGTCCAACACATCTTCCTTCCTAACAGCTATCTCTTCTAGCTTATCAGTCCGTTTCACACTCTCCTCTTCAACAATACGTTCGTAAATACTGAAGAGAAGTACTTGTTCACCTCAGGTTGCTACACTGTAGGGTGGACCTGGACGGTTTGCAGCACCTCGTAAAGAGTTTTCCCAGCATGTTTCTTGGATCGGAGATGATGAGTCACAAAAAGCCTTTCGACACATTTGGATGATTTGTGCTCGAAGATTGATGCTGAGAGGCGATCTGAAAGACGTATATAAAACACCCAGGTTTGTAATGTCGCTGCATACCGGGCACAGGGTAAAATGTTTAAAAGAATATGCATGAGACCTTTTGTTTTTACAGAGAGGGTGGTAGATGTCTGGAATGCTCTGCCAGGGAAGTGGAAAAATAGGATATAATAGTAAAGGTTAACTGGCAATTAGATAGAAGGATGAACGTGTCAACTGTATAGCGATCTTTACCATGTGAAGGCAGATGGTATTATATGAGAGGAGTACACTGATCGTCACAGACATGCTGGCGGAAGGGTCTGTTCCTGTGTTTTACTTTTCCCTGGAGAATTTTAGCTTTGGAGAGAGGCTGGACTTAAACGGAACATTTTTCTTTCGAGCAAAGGCCGTATTCGGCTAGCATGTTTCATGTGAACAAGCTTTTGGGTAGCACGGGCGGAGAGAGCAGAAAACATCTGCTCCCTCGAGTCCAATAAGAGGACACAAATATAAATTGAAAGGACTTGAAGATCGTCTCCTAAGTTTTCTGATTCTCTGCTCCAACAGACACAAATAGAAGCTCGCAAGCAATATCATTGGCTCATTGTCCACTCTTCACTTCGGGAAAGGGAGCGTGCTTTTGCACACGGAGGGATGCTTGTATATCTCCAATGCATCACTCTCCGACTACAAAGACGGGGAAGAAAAATGGGAGTTGCACTGGGAAGGAGACAAAATGCACACGTCATGTTGGCCTACAAGCAGGAGAACATCAGTTGCATCATTTCTAAACCACAATAATCAAACACAAAGGGAAATATCTACCAAGCTTGGCTGACATCATGAGGTCAACGAACCACTGAATTGGCAGAAAACAAATGAAAACTTCCAATGTACGGTCTGGGAGACTGCCAGGGGTACTATGTGTGGTTAGCCGAACACTCCAAATAGGAACAGGAGCAGGCCTCTTAGCAATTCCAGTTTAATAGAATTCAAATCAATGAGTTCATGACCAACTGAAAGAGCTAGCAATGTTCAGCAGATTTGGCAGCATTTATGAGGGGAAATCTCTGTCACCTTTTCGTTTCAAATGAGCCTTCCTCAGAACTGGGAAAGGCACCACAGTTCTGAGGAACAGTCACTCGCCCCGAAAGTTAAAATCCGATTTGGATCCATAAATGCTGCCAGACCTGTTGAACATTTCCGGCAATTGCTCTTCTTCTTTCTGATTTGCAGCATTCCCAGTTCTTTGGTTTTCTATGCAAAAAGCTCGTGGCTGATTTTTTTTAGACGTCAACTGTGCATTCTTCCGTATTCGTTGAGCACTTTTCACATGTCAATGATCGACAATATGCCGGCATCAGCAGGAAAACAAAATTTAAACTCTTTGCATCCCTTACCTTTTGAGAAAGGGAATTCCAAGCACTCACAACGTTTCAAATGGGCACATCCTTCCTCTAAAGTAATGGATGTCTATTTCTTGAATATGGACTGTGCATTCACAACTTGGATAAGAAAGTAAACGCGACAATTACTAAGTTTGCAAATGACTCGAATTCTGTAGTGTTGTTGATCGTGAGGAATATAATCTCAGTTTTGAGTTTGATAATGCTCATTTGTTCAATTCGCAGTTGTACGGCAGATAGAATTTAATCCCAAAAAGTGTGAGCTGATGCATTTTTGAAGTCTAATAGGGTACGGATGTGCACAATGTATGTTAGGCCCCCAGGACATATTGAGGAACAATGGAAATTTGGTGTGCAAGTTCTTAGGTGTTCAAGGATGTGAACGCCTGTAGACAGGGTTATAAGGATGGCATACGTGTTGTTTTCACTTTCAGTCATTACAAATTGGAAGCAAGGAAGTCTGCTTACAAAATTATAAATCATTGCATCAACCATAGTGGGAATCCTGAGTGTCGCTCTGCTCACCACACTGTTGGAAAGTCCTGCTTCCACCTCAGACATAATTGACAAGATTCAGCATGATGTTACATTGGATGGAAGTTCTCAGTTATGACGAGTGACTGGGAAGGCTGGATTTGTTCTCCTTGGAAACCCGAATGTTGAGGAGGAATGGGAAATTATGAGACGAATAGACTATGAAAATCTCTTTCCCATGAGTGCCTTTTCTAAGACCAGAGCACATCAGTTTCATAGGTGCAGTAGTTGGTCCAAAATAGAATGTTTCCCCTCAGGGCTTGGTGAAGGCACTTGCTATATTCCATTTGAAAGAAAAGCCAACAATCCATTCGCAGCTCAGTGACAACGCTGTTGAACTGGGTCTGCCTTCACGTGCAGCAGCAGACGAGGTCAAGATCATAATTACGTTGTGAGTCTGGAGTTAAATATAGGGACAGGGCAGGTCAGTAATACCCACAGCGCTGTGCCTATGGATTCGTTTGAAGGGATGACCAGGTCTGTATTTATCGCTTTGCAGTTATCATTAAGTCACGAAGTTTCGATAGAGTACGTTAATGTTACTGTGGTTCTGGTTTCATAAATACACCCAGATCAGAGTGTTGGTAAAAGCAGTGCTGTCATCACAAGTATAGGCATAGCAGATCGAGAGCAACCATAGTGCTGTGGGTCTGAGGTCGCATGCAGACCCAGAGCACGTCAGTTGTAACAATAGTTCTGTGGGATTGCACTGACATGTATACTCACAGCAGGTCAATAATAAGCAGATTGCTGTATATCTAGAGTCACCTTTGGAGGCAGAGCAGAGATAGAAACCAAGTTACTGTGGGGCTGGAGTTTAATGCACAGATAGCACAAGTAAATGAGAACCAAAGTACATTTGACCAGGTGTCATATGAAGAGTCACAGCATGACAGTGCCAAGGACATTACGGAGGTTCTGCTTTCACACGTAGAGAGAGACAAAGCCAATGCTGAACACAATGTTTTGTGTCTGAAGTTACGGGCAGAGACAGATAGAACACTGATAAACACATGTCGAGTAAAGGCAGATCAGGTACTATGACAGTGCTGTTGGCCAAGAGTCACATGCAGTTGTAGAACAGATGAGTGGTAACCGCAGTGCTGGAGGTTTTCAGTCATCAGAACAGACAGATTATGTCAGGTAAACCACAGAGCTGTGCGTCTGGGGACAGTGTAGGTCAGGGGAAACACAGTGATTCTGTCTGAAGTTACTTGCCAGGACATTGACAACATTAGTGTAATGGATGAATGGAAAGCAAGGAAAGCAATGTAAGGGACACATGGAGAACGAAGGAGGTTCTGAATTGAGTGAAACTGAAAACAGAAGCACACTTAAGTTTCAGAAACATAAATTGGAAAAGGCCGATGAAGAATATCAGGAAGGCAAGAAGATACTAAAGCAGGGGTTTAGGGGAGCAAGAAAGAGCCATGACATACACTAGGCAAGCAGAGTAAAGGGAAGTTCCAATATATTCGATGCTAACATTGAAACCAGGAGCATAACGAGGAAGAAAATGGACAAACAAGGATAGTGGAGGGAACTTGTGCTTGGCTGCAGAGGCTGTGGATGAGATACTGATGATTACTTTGCATCGGCATTCACCCAGTAAAAAGACATGGAGGAAAATGAAATATGTGCGGAGTATACAGATATGCCAGGGCACAGTGAGAGCAAGAAAGATGTGGTTTTGAATCTCTTGAGATGCATTCAGATGGCTAAGTTTCCAGGGCTTGAAAGTATCTACCACAGTTATTTCAGGGAGGGAAGAGAAATGATTGTTGCGGCTTGGAACAAGAGCTTTGTGTCATCGCTAACCACGTAAGAGATCCCGGACGACTGGCGAATAGCTATTGATTTTCATTTATTCAAGAAGGGAAACAGGGGTAATACAGGAAACGAGAGGCCAGTCAGTTTTACATCGGTGTTTGAGAAGATTTTGGAGAGAATTCTTTGTAATAGGATTTACATACACTTGGAAAAGAATGGCATGATTAGGGGCAGCTAACATGCTTTCGTGCAGTACAGGTCATGTTTTTCTGACCTAATTGACTTTTTGAGCAGGTCACAAAGGGGATAAGGGTAGAGCAGAGTATTTTGTTTACATGGATTTTAGTAAGTGTTTTGAAAAGATACCACCTGGTGGACTCATGCAGAATCTTAAGATGCATGGGATATATCGTGACGCGGCCGAGTGGATACACTTTGGGTTATCTAAATAAGGAAACGGATGACTGTGGAAGGGTATTGGATTTCTGTAGGTCCGTGACTAATGGTTTTCCACGAAGGTTCTTATTGGGACCTCTACGAATTCTGATATATTGAAATGACTTAGTTTGACATGCAGATGTAGAGCCATAGTATATCACTGGTACTCACAATGCTGTGGGTCCATTGTCATAAAATCACAGACATGTACAGCAGGGAAACAGGACCTTTAGTCCAACTACTCCATTATTTGCCAATGTTTCCTGCTCATATGCCCATCCAGATACTTTTAAAATGTTGTAACTGTCGCAGTGTTTATCGCGTCCGCTGGCAGGGCATTTCATGCATGCACCATCTACTGTGTGAAAAAAGTCGCCCCTCATGCCCCTTTTAACAGTTTTCCCTCTCACCCTTAAGCAAATGCTTTCCAGTTTTTGACTCCCCTAATGTCGGGTAAAGGTATAAACTTTGCAGCTTATCCATGTCCATCATGGTTTTGTAAACTTTTATAAGGCCACCCATCGGCTCCAGGGAATAGACACAACAGCTTGCTGAGGCTCTCCCTGAAGCTCAACCGCTCAAACCTTGGCAAATTTCTTACACATCCTTTGTGTTACGGGCAGTGTTGTAAGTCTGGAATCAAGTGCAGAAACAGCGTGGACCAGTGTCAACTGCAGTGCTGTGGACTGGTGTCATGTGTAGATAGATATCAGTTCTGTGGGAACTGCTGTACTTCGGGCTCGCTCTCAAATGTAGAGAAAGGACAGATCAATGGCAACCACGGTGCTTTAAGTCTGGATTTGCATGTTGAGACAAAGCAAGTCATTGGTTATCACCATGTTTTGTGCTTCGAGTCACATGCAGATAGAGTGTAGGTTATTTCGAAGCAAAATTACGTCGGCCATGCGGCATATATTGAGACAGAATAGATTAATAGAACACCCAGTGCATTGAGCCTGTTGTTACGGAGTAGTACTGTGAGTCTGTCGTCACTTGTGGATAAGCGCAGGTTGGAGTAAACACATTGCTGTGGGTCTGATTCGAATGCAGATTCAGAGCAGGTAAGCGGTAACCACAGTGCTGTGTAGGTAAAAACAATGACTGCAGATGCTGGAAACCAGATTCTGGATTAGTGGTGCTGGAAGAGCACAGCAGTTCAGGCAGCATCCAAGTAGCTTCGAAGTCGATGTTTCGGGCAAAAGTCCTGTGTGTCAGGACGTGGATGTATGGGGGAGCAGGTCAGGGGAAATCACAGGCCCGTGGGTCTGGTGTCACATGTAGAGACAGCAAGTTAATAATATAAATACTGTTGTGCTTCTGAAGTCTCATGTCGAGACAGAGGCGATCAGTGTTGCCCACAGTGCTGTGGGTTTGGAGTTATAAGCAGAGATAAAGCCGATTGTGGTAACCACAATGCAGTTGGCCTGGAGTTATATAGAGCAGTTCAGTGGTAGATATTGTTCTGTGGGTCTGGAGTCGAATGAAGAGACAGTGTAGATGTGAATATTTACATTGCTGGTGTTCTGGAGTCACAGGTAGAGGTAGAGTAGATGAGTGTGAAACAGCGTGCTGTGAATCTGGATTCACATACGTAGCCTGAGCAGATCAGTGAGAACCACAGTGTTTTTGGTCTGAACGCGAATGCAGAGAGAGAGCAGATCATGGGAAAATATTGTGTTAATTTTCTGATGATGCAGAGAAAAACACACAGAGCCTATCCATAAAGCTGAATAACACCATTCTTGGCAACATTCTTATCAATGTTTTCTGGTATCCAAAGATCACGGTGTTGCAGTGGTTAGCATTGCCGTATCCCAGTGCCAGGGACCAGTGTTTGATCACAACCTTGGGCGACTTTCCGTGTGGAGTTTAAACATTCTCCTCTCCTCTGCCTGGGTTTCCTCCAGCTGATCCCGTTTCCTCACACAATCTGAAGATGCGCAGATTAGGTGAATTGGCCATGCTAAGGTGTCCGTAGTGTCCAGGGATATGTTGGTGAGTTTCATGAGTTCATGGAAATGTGGATTAATAGGGGAGGTGAATTCTTCTTGTTGGGTTACTCTTCAGATGGTCAGTCTAGACTTGTTGATGCAACCTATTTTCTCACTGTAGGGATTATGTGAATCTATGATTTTGTGGATCTGGTGTAAGACACAGTGCATACCAGTAGTATCAAGAGAGCAGTGGATTGCAGTCGCTTGAAGAGAATAAGGAGGTGAGTGGTAACCAAGGTGCTGTGAATCTGGATTCAAAAGTAGAGACAGACCAAGTCATTGGTAATCATAATGCAGTCTACCTTGAGGCAGACATGGAGACAGAGCTCATCGGTGGTAACCAAAGTGCTGTGCATCTCAGGTCACATACAGAGACAGAACAGATGTTTTGGAAGCACAGCTTTGTGTCACATACTGAGATACAGTAGGTCAATGTTATGCTGAGGGTTGCAAACGTGCACTCACATGGAGATGCAAAGCAGATCTGTGGTATAGTCAGTGCTTGTTTCTGGAGTCACAAGCAAAGACAGAGTAGTCCATTGTAAAATGGTTGTGGGTTCGCAAGTAAGTCCACAGCAGGTCAGTAGTACCCACAGTGCCGTGGGTCAGGCATCACTGAGGAGACAGTGTCGGTGGGTAGTAACACGGTTGGAGTCGGTTGGATTTACATGGTAGCAGATATATGTATTCACGGGTATTGGGGGGATCATTGAAGATTTCCACAATGATCGTCTGTTGATTTCCATGCGCTAACAACTCCTTCGAGAATGTTACTCAGTTCAAACTACTCTATCTGCCTCAATGCCATTCCAATCTATATCCCTCAAGAACTTAAGCCTGGCCTCTGGCGAAAGCTTGGCACGTTTTGTTTGTTCCCAACATCAAATAATCCATCTGATATTTTACAAATGGAGCAGTCACTCGCTTGCTCAGCACGGGTAGGAGATCGATACCACAGATTGTGGAAAGGAGTGAATGGAAGTAAACATGATTGGAAGTCGACATTTTGCAGAAATTGTTCAAGGCTGTTGAAAGAATATTGTGTTCAATTTGAGGGAATGGAGTATGACGGCATATAAGCTGTGCTACCCTATCACAACACCCTGTTTACACCCCATTTTACTACTGTGAGCAGATCTGAGAAACAGATCTTACAAAGGTTTAATTTTCCTTGGATCAAGTAAAATATAGTTTTACATGAATGATGCATGGACTTCGTGGGTTACCTTTTGAGGAGACCTGTATTTTCTGGAATTGAGAAGGTGAAGCGGTGACCTGATTGATGTCGTCAATATATGACCAGTAAAAGACAGTGAATATAAAGATGTTATGATATAGAACCATCGAGTTCATGCCGACCCCCTGAAGAGTTCAAGACCTGATGAAATTCTCATCCTCCCCTTTTGACCTTGATTCACCAAGTTTAATTTAACTAAACTGCGACATCTTTGGAAAGTGCGAGACAACTAGACAAGTCAGAGGAAACCCAACAGAGATGATGTGAAAGTACAAACTCTACACAGCCAGTATGCAATTGTGGAAGAGAGCCTCAGCCCTGTCGCTGTGAGACCGGAATGCGAACCATTGATCCATTGTGCTGTTCAATGAAGGAAATCGAAATGTGGCAAACATTCCTTGATATGGTACAACACAATATTTCATAATATAACATGGCATAATATAATATACAGCAATGGTGGTGAATATATTATTCCAGTTTTGACCTCCTTAAGTGAGAAAGTGCAACAAAGGGATACGAAACTGATTCCTGGACTGGATCGACTGATGCATGAAGTGAGGAATTATTGGTTTGAATTTATTTGTTCTTTCTGTTCTTCCCCAGTACCCAAGTTGTGTATGTGCAGTTGGGAGACCCTACGAAAAACAACAGGTGTATAAACCCTTATTCATTTTCCACCAGCAGGAAGGAAGGGAGCACCACAGGGGCTAGAGACAAAAAGTGCCCTTCGTGCCAAAGAGCAATGTTGCATGATCAAAAAGATGAAGGGGAGAGCAGGGATAAAATCAAAATAGAGTAGGAGGGGATAAATAAAACACTCTACTCCCAGCTGTGCCCGCCTGTCACTGAAAATCTTGAGGATGTTGGTAGGCACCCTGTGCTCCTTCTTCAGGGACATCCGGACTCAAACGTGACCACACAAGACGGGTAGGCAATCGGTCATAACCACCCCCTCCACGTCCCGCTGCCTCGACCTGTTTATGACCAGTTTGCACAGGCCCAGTAGCAGACCCACGAGTAGCTCCTCCGACCTATCCTTTTCTATTGGTATTGGGTGCCAAAAGAGCAGAAGTGCGGGGCTTACGTGCAACCAAATGCAGAGGACGAGCTTTTCAAGAAACTCAAAATGAAACACCCCACATATCATTGGTCCTGAACGCCCCAGCACCACAGAACAAGCGGTTGGGCTGGAAATCCGTCAACCATCGCAATCTTCACCTAAGCCTGTGCCCTCTGATCCTGGTCTCTCATGCTGAATGGAACATCTTCCCTCATCCACTCCATCGAGGCCTTTCAGTATTCTGTATGTTTCAATTTGCTCATCCTTCATCCTTCGAGATTCCAGCAGCCCACATTCCTAAAACTTCCCTCATCCGTTAACCCTTTCATTCCTGGGAGTATTGTCCCGCGTCCTACAGACCCGCCTTCGGACCAGCACATCATTCCTGAGAAATAGGCCCAAACTTGCTCACAATGATCAAAATGTGGTCTGACCATACCAGAGCCTTATAAAGCCTCAGAACTGTATCCCTTTATTTTTATTCTCGCTCCAACCTGTCTTGTTTACAATTGTGCAAGTGTGGACCCCCTCATTACTGATATACAAATGAGAGGGAACAGAATATTTTTCTTTATTCCGGGAGCAAACATAAAATGATGCACTCAGTCAGCGATGCCCACATACCATGAAAGGTTTTATTTATAAATTTCTGAAAGTTTCACCTGAGTTGCCAACAGATTGTTTCATGCTTTCATGATGTAAAATATTTACCTCCTTCATGGAACAGACTAACTGCTGGATGTCATTCTGTCGACTTCAAACGATGTTATGCAGCTATTATGGAATGAATCACAGCACCATTTGTTTCATAGTGAAAAACAGAAACTATGAACAGGGATAGATCATTCAAGCATTCGAGCCTGCTATAACTTTCAATGTGACCTTTGGTGATCACCCAACACTATCCCCTGTTACTGTTTTCTCACCATACCCTTTGATCCTTTTCATTCCAGGAGCCATATCTGATTACTTCGAAAACAAGATTCATTTTTTTTCGCCTTGACTGCTTTAAGTGGCAGATAGTTCTACCGTCTCCGCGCTCTCTGATTCAGGAAAGTTTCCCTACCTCCGTTCTAAATGGCCTATCCTGAATGCCTTCGACTGAGACCCACTTGGTTTTTAACTCCTCTGGTCATCGCGAACATGCTTTCCTGCGTTTAACCTATATACTCTTGCGAGAATGCTACAGATTCAGGCAATTCAGCCCCTCAAACCTCTTTCCGAACCTTAAGAACAGAGATAAGTAAAAGCAATCTTCAGCAAGAGAGTGGCGAATCGATGGAATTCATTGCAACAGATCGTTATGTAGACGAAGTAATCACATTCATTTTGGACTGAGAAGGATAGGTTCCTCAATATGAAGGAAACCTAAGGTTACCATGAGATGGCGAGGGATTTTTTTTGAGAAACGTACCAGCCAGGATTGAATGCCAGAGAAGACTCGTTGGCCTGAATTTGTGCTCCAATGTCTTATGGTCTCATGGGCTTTATACCTAGTTCGTCCTTAAAATTGGCTAACTGCAAGCCACCTTATACAAAAAGATTTAGAGACAAGTATAACCCAACTAAAGTTAGCTTAACGTCTAACATGTTAGAATCTGTTATAAAGGAGGTATCAGTAAATCCTTTAGAAATTCAGAGTATCATGAAACACTCTGAGCACGTATTAACGGTAGGTTTAGCGGTATTGCAACATGTACTGACATAAAATGAAAAAGACTTGCTATCTCGGCAAATCATACCATAAAAGTACATTATCGTAAAAGAACAGAGTGCAGAATACATTGTTACAGCTTCGGAGAACGCAGCAGAGAGAAAACTAAGATTAGAATTTCGCACTTTTGTTTCAAAGGTTGAGATCAGAGTGGGAAAAATTGTTCTTGAAAATTTTGATATTTGAATAAAAATATTTAAATCTTCTGCCCGTCAGAAAAGGATGAAAGATAGTATAATCCTGGTGAGGTGTGGGATTATTGATTCTGTCGGCTGCTTACCCGAGGCAGCGGGAAGCATAAATGTAGTTAATTAATTGTCGACGAATCTAAAAATACACTGGGCATGTTCATGACTCTATGGTATTTCTTGCGGTATTGGGCACAGCAGTTACCGTACCAAGTTGTGATACATACAGACAGGATATATTGTATCGTGCACGAGAAATAAAAAGTAAGCTTCTTGAAGTACATCAGGAATTTCCATAGCCCTCTGAGAACGTAGAGACATTCTTGTGCATTCTTCACCGTAACATCTACGGTGAAGCTTTGGACAGGTTGTTGGTGATCGTTACGTCTGGTAACGCTCCTGACCATCTTCATCTGAGCACCACTGATGCAGAGATGTATTTAATACACTCAGCCATGAGTTAATTCCTGACACTGCTACTGGAATTCAAAAGCCACAGGTGGGACGTCAATCCGGAAAGGCTAGCTTGCCGGAGGGTGGGGTGGGGTGTTATGTTGTGGGGGCATGTGCGGAGGTCGGTGGTGGGTGGGAGCTGGACATTTCTTATCAGGGTAGATGATCTCACCCCACCGTGGTATACTTTCGATGGTGATGCAACATTGACTGCTCACTGTGGACTGTCACTTTAACAATTCAAGAGCTCAGAACTTGAGAGATTATTAACTACAGATAATCTCCAAGCCAGCGGAACAGGGCTCCTTTGTTTCATTTATCTCACTGTGACTTTGCAGAAATTGTTGGGCGATAATATAATCTCTGCCGTTGCTCCTCGCAACACGTGATTTTGGGGAAGTCAACACTGATAGTGGGAGGTTTAATATTAAGTAAGTTGCCACAGGTGGTTTCATCCATCTGGAATTGATGTGAATGACCCTTCACAGATTGAGCACAGCCTTTACCATTACCAGGCCTGCCACTGAGTTAGATCCTGCTGAGTTTGGAGATTGACACTGTGGCACGAAGTGCAGACAAGATAAATGTTAAGACATGCAGAAGGAGGCTGAATGGACAGAGAGAGAGCATGAAATAAAGGTCGAGGGAGTGATGATGGAGCAAGAGATAAGCATAATGGAGATTGCAAGATTAACAGGAGAGGTGGAGGAGACAAAATACTGTAAAAACAGGTATTACAGAAAAATTGAGCTGCAAACCCTAATGAGGGATATAGAGACAAGGATAATGTATTAGTGAGAATAATGTGAGATATGGGGAAGGAAAGTAAACGGGTTAGAAAGCGGGACCAGTTCCTGCGGATTGGGGGGTGGCTAATTTTGTACCATTTTTTAAGAAAAGTGGGAGAGAGAAAGCAGGAAATTATAGACCAGTAAGTCTGACCTCAGTGGTGGAAATGTTCCTGGAGTCTATTATAAACGATGAAATTACAAGACATCTGGATAGTAGTAACATGATACGTCAGAGTCAGTATGGATTTATGAAGGGGGAATCATGCTTGACTAATCTTCTGGAATTTAATGAGGAAGTAAATCTGAAGATGGACGAGGGAGATCCGGTAGATGTAGTGTTCCTGGACTTTGAGAAAGATTTTGATAAAGTCCCACATCGGAGGTTAGTGTGCAAAATTAGGGTGCATGGTGTTTGGGGCAAAGTATTAACTTCGATTGAAAGTTGGTTGGCTGACAGGAAACAAAGAGCAGTGATAAACTGCTCCATTTTGGAATGGCAGGCAGTGACCAGTGGCGTACCGCAGGGATCAGTGCTGGGACCGCAGATTTTTACAATATATATTAATGATATAGAAGATGGTATTAGCAAATTTGCTGATGATACTAAGCTGGGTGGCAGGGTGAAATATGAGGAGAATGTTAGCAGATTACAAGGTGATCTGGACAGGGTAGGTGTGTGGTCAGATGCATGGCTGATGCATTTTAATGAGGATAAATGTATGGTTATCCACTTTAGTGGCAAACACAGGAAGGCAAATGGAATCAATTTATGTAAAGGGGCAGTACAAAGAGATCTGGGTGTGCTTGTACACCAGTCAATGAAGGTAAGCATGCAGGTACAGCAGGTAGTGAAGAAGGCTAATAGCATGCTGGCCTTCATAACAAGAGGGATTGAGTATAGAAGCAAAGAGGTTCTTCTGCAGCTGTACAGGGCCCTGGTGAGACCACATCTGGAGTATTGTGTGCAGTTCTGGTCTCCAAATTTGAGGAAAGACATTCTGGCTATTGAGGGAGTGCAGCTTAGCTTCACAAGGTCAATTTCTGGAATGGTGGGACTAACGCTGAAAAACTGGAGGGAGTGGGATTGTATACACTTGAGTTTAGAAGTCTGAGAGGGAATCTGAATGAGACATATCAGATTATTAAAGGATTGGACACTCTGGAGGCAGGAAACATGTTTCCGCTGATGAGTGAGTGCTGAACCAGAGGACACAGCTTAAAAGTACGGGGTAGACCATTTAGGACAGAGATGAGGAGAAACTTCTTCACCCAGAGAGTGGTGGCTGTGTGGAATGCTCTGCCTCAGACAGCAGTGGAGGCCCAATCTCTGGATTCATTTAAGAAAGAGTTGGATCGAGCTCTCAAGGATAGTGGAATCAAGGGTTATGGAGATAAGGCAGGAATAGGATACTGATTATGGATGATCAGCCATGATCATATTGAATGGTGGTGCAGGTTTGAAGGGCAGAATGGCCTACTCCTGCACCTATTGTCTATTGAAATACAGGTATAGAGAATAACGAGTGGCAGAGAGAAAGGAGATAAATGTGTTAGAGTGGAATGCAGAGCAGAGAATGAAGAGAGAAGTGTGCGTGAGAGAATGATTAATGAGGGACAGTGAAAGAAGATGAATGTGTTCAAGAGGAAAAACAGGAACAAAGACTAAAGAAAGAAGGATACATGGAGAAAGAATTGGAGAAAGAGAGATTGGGCAATGAGAGTGAAAGAGTGTTTGAATGAAGACATTACAGAGAGAGTGAATCATACATTGTGTGATATAGGTGAGTGAGTAAAAATAACAGCGTTCAAGATAGAAACAGGGACAGAGACATTCATGAAGGAGAGAGAAATTAATAAAGTGCGAAAAGAACATCAACAACACGGATAGATAGAGAGAACCTCAGTGTAATCTATTTTGTTACGGATATCCTCGGATGTAGTTCAGCAAATGTCAGTTCGAGGACTGTACATTACTCTATCGTCGTAAAGATCCTGGTTTCTTACATTCATGTCAAAACGCTTGTGTGAAATAACATTTTCACAGTGAGGTCGGTGATTGGATCAAGACAGAGTGATAGAAAGTCCTTCGGCGATAGGGATGCAATAAGATGGCGTCAGGATCTCAGATGTTGGCGGAGAGAAGAAGGACATCTCATAGATCAGTACCCTCTGAAAGCACATCATCAGTGTCTTCACTCACCCTTCATTATATTTTATTCACAAGACGTGGTGTACATTGGCCGGTCCACCATTTGTTGTCCATCCCTATTTGTGCCCCTTGAGAAGAGAGTGTGGCTGAACTCCTTCTTGAACTGCAGTGGTCAGTGTGCTGCACGCAGACTAACAATAAGCCATCAAGGAGGCACTTCGAGGATTTTGACCCAGTGACTTTGAAGGAACTCTCGAAATATCTCACTTACCTTTCATTCCTATTCATTCACTTCAAATGAGAGCCACTTGTTCGGCTAACATGTTTGCTCTCCATAGTTCGCCTTGAGAAGGTGGTGCTGGGCTGAGCTCTTGAAACAAAGCAGTCTGTGTGCTCTGTGTAGACCCATAACTCCATATGGGAGGTAATTCCAGAATTTTAACCTGTGACAGTGAAGGAATGCGATACACTTCCAAGTCACAATGGTGAGTGGCTTGGACAGGCTGTGATCCCATGCGTCTGCATTCCTGTCCAGCTGAATGGAAGTGATCACGGGATACAAAGGTGCTCGATCAGGATTTCTGGTGAATTTCTGATGTGCATCTTGTGGAAGGTACACACTGCCACTGAGATTTGGTGGTCGAGCGAGTATTATGTGTGTGGGTGCTCTCTCAATGAATTGAACTTTTTTGCCCTGAATCGAGTCTCTTGAGTGTAATTGCAGCTGCAAAAATCCAGGCAAGTGGTTTTCACATATCTCAGTTGTGCCTTCTCAATGGTGGATAGATTTTGCGAGTTGCGAGCGTTGGAGGTGAGTGGAGGGGTGAGTAAGGAGCTGAATTAGCCACTGCAGGATTTCTCACCTCTGAGTCGCCCTTGAGCCACTGTATTGATATGGCTGGCCCAGGTTAGTTTCCGGCTCAATTTTCAGACCCAGGATGTTGGTAATTGTAAGCTGTTGGTGGAATGGTGGGGGATGGATGGTTGCCAGTGTGTAATATAATGCAGATACCATTGAACGTCTAGTGGGAATGGTTTCATTTTCTCTTCTTGGTAAGCTTCAGGACATTAAATGTTGGCAGGGAGCAAATCAGTGAGTTTAACACAATTGATGTCTAAGTGGCAACAAGTACTGAAGGACTGAGAATGGGGCCGACTCGGAAGGCTATGAGGGTGATAAGCGGTGAAGGCATGAATAGATAACCTGAAAGATCATTGTGTTTGTGAAGTGTCTGTCAAACAGGATAAGGGTGGGGCTGTTGGGCTGATGGGCTGCGTCAGCAATCCGTTTTCCCTTTGTAGTTTTTACCAATGATGCTAACGTGTGTGTCAATTCTGGCCCTTTAACAAAGTTACGTTGTCCTTGTTTATATTGAAGAGAGATCGTGAAGACAGAGTTTCTGTTATGTCTGTGGAGGGCTACTTTCAATAGTCAGAGGGAATTGGCAAGTTCTCCCTGTTCATGGTATTTTCTAGTTTGTTCATTTTTTAGCAGATGGTTAGAAATCCCCTGGTAACAAAGAAGCAGCTACAACAAAAAGAACTTCCATGCTTCAACAGATGTTTATCACCAGCTTTCTCTCTGAACGGTCTCCTGTACGTTTGAACCTGAGTTTGAATTTGCATTTTGCTAAGTGGTGCGTTTTGGGATGTTCCAGAAATTGGAACCGCTCCCTCGCTTACTTGCAATAGAGGCATTTGGGTTTTCAACTACGTGAAGTTATTCAAAAGTCTGTATTCATTCTGTTCCTGTTTCATACGTAGTGTTCAAACAATCTTTGCTTTCCACCAAAACGTACTGTTTGGCCAGCTACACCACTCCTGGAATTTCCACTGTCCATCCGCCTAAGAAAGAATGTTCGGCTCTGGTGCGTCACCTTAAAATATTCTGAGGGAGTCTGGCCTTCTCCATAACAGATGTCAACCTGATTGGAACTGCCCCATGCTTCTTTCTCATCCAGGACAAATCTGGGAGACACAGGCTGCATCCAGTGTCTGACATGCTTCCCTAAAGTTCAATCTCGGTTTCAGAGAGATGTTAGAAAATATGACAGTCTCCAAACCTCTGAGAGAGACTAATCCCAATTCAGGCATTCCTGAGAAGGTTTAGGTGCCGTTACCACTGACATATGTCAATCCCCCCCGGCCAATGCCACTCCTCTAGGTTTCAGGATGCAAACAAAACTGCATTGCTTGATCACCTGCGTCTAAATTCACACACGTTTCATGGTACAGATCTCGCGATACACCTGGGAATGGGCATTCTATCTACTTTGGCTGAATAGGTTCGGGAAGAACAGGGGGTAATGAAGGGAAATATGTGCCATTTTGGAAGGAGTCTCTCTCAGTTGCCCACACTGAACATAGGAGCTCACATTTAATATGCGGCCCTGACACAGAACTCCCGGACCACACACTGAACACACAGACCCCACACAGAAATTAAAGACCTTATATTGAAAACAGATACACCATATTCTTGTGAGTGTTGGTGATTCTCCATATGTGTTAGTCTATATATTAATATGTATGCCTCTGTTCACGTTTATGTGTCTGTGCTGTGTATGTTTGCATATGTAGCTGTTTCTGGGAAAGTGTTGTTTGACGTGTGTGTGTGTGCGTTTGTGTGTGTGTGTGTATTTGGATCGGGGTGTGTTTATGTGTGCGTGGATCAGCCTCTTTCACTATCTACTTATGCACGGATATGATTCCACGCATGTGTCTTTATCTGTGTTGGTCTGTGCTTCTATACGTGTGTGCCCATCTTGTGTGTGTTTGTGCATTCATGTGTGTAACAATGATTGTGTCGTATTGTGTACCTCTGTTCAATGGAGTCTCTGCAATAGAGTCATAGAGAAAGAGAGTTTTACAGAGCGGAGACAGGGCTTTTGATCGAAACTGGCCCTTGCCAATGAAAACATCCAACCACGTGGAGCACAGTTCCTTGCAGCTGGTCCATACACATCAATTTCCTGTCCCAGTATTGTCCAAATGACGTATACTTGTTGCTAACGTACCCACCTCGACCACTTCCACTGGCAGCTCACTTCATATGCGTACAATCCTCTGTCTAAAATCAAAATTTCCTCAGTTTCCCTTTCTACGTTTTCCACTCGAACCTTAAACTAGTTCCCTGCATTCCTCGATTCGCAAAGCCTGAGAAAAATACTGAGTGCATTCCCACTACCCAAACTTCTTGTGGTCTTCAAGAGAACTCCTCAGTGTCCTACATTGTCATGAAAAAAACCCTAGTTGACCAAACTGTCCCGAAAGCTCGGGCGATTGAGTTCGGGCAACATTTTTTCTAATTGTATTCTGCATTCTTTACAGCTTAATACCATCCATCCGATAGGAAAGCGGCCAAAACGGAACACAATACTCCAACTGCAGCCTAGCCAACATCCTATAAAACTGCAACATAGCTTTCCAACTTCAATACTCAATACCTTGACTGATGAAGGCCAGTGAATTGAAAGCCTTCTTCCCTGCCCTGTCCACCTCTAACTTCACTTCGAATCAACCTGTGCCTGTACTCCAAGTTCCCTCTGTTGCAACACACTCCTTAAGGTCCGACCATTCACCATGAAACTCTGAAAGTTGCTTAATTCAAAATACAACACCTCACCTATACCTGTAGTAACCTCTATATGCCATTTCTCGGCCAACTTCCAGCGCTGATAAAGGTCCTGCTGCAGGTTGTGATAAACTTCCTCACGGTCCACGTTTCATCCATCTTTTATTAGCATGCGCGAACTTACAACATATGCCTTGTATATTTTCATCCGAATCAATGAGAGAGATTAGAAAAGAGGTAATGTGCTATAAAAGTCATCTTAACTTCTGAAAAATGTCTTCACGCAGAGGTACCTGCATATCGTTCCAGGTCAATACTCGGTGTCACGAATGATACCCAAAATTAGGTTACTTCCTCGTTACAGAACAAGCAGAAACATTCCTCCTCATGGGCACGTTCGACTCTGAGCGTTGTCATTCCAGTCACAATTCTTCTCAAATCTGGTGTGTGTGTGCGTGCCTGTGTGTGTTTCTTTGTGCCTGTATGAAGGTCTGTGTGTCTGTGTATGTATGTATGTCTATGTTTGTTTTTGCCTGTTTGAGAGTGTGCACGCGTGTGTGTATGTGCGTGTGTGCGAGAGAGAGTGTGTATGTTTGTGTGTGTTATGTTTGTGTGTATGTGTGTGTTTTTGTGTGTGAGTGTGTGTGTGTGTGTGTGTGTGTCGTTGGAAGCGTTACTTTGTATTATGCAGTGAACAACTGTCCTCCTTCTCTGCTCCTCTGACTGAATCCGGAACGGTTTTCGATTAAATCTACTGCTGACTGTGCATGGTTTACGGAGGCCACAAAGGAAGGCATTTAATCACTTTGAACAGTCCGGAGATATTCAGACCTGCGCATGCTCCCAAACGCACGCAGGTAAACGAATGTGGTGTCATGCAGGTCGGGGTGAATTGAAGTTCCAAAGAATTTCGACAATTCAACAAACTTCTCAATCTTGTATTAATAAATTTGACAAATAGCATTCCCGAATCCAAGCGAAATCAGTGCAGACAAGGAACAGTTCCCTGTCATCCTCGTACTCTCAATCCGAATGAACTGAAGGCAAACACAGCTGATCAGGCCCATAAGTGCAGTTAAATATCTGAATGGACTATGCCAACCCTTCATTAGCAAATGGAGGATACAATATCTGATCAAAACACCAAAATTTCAAAGGTTCAATGTCTGCTCCTCGTTCTCACAGTGTGAGTAACCCGGTCTGTACTATGGGCGTTTAGGATTCAATTCACTGGGCAGGCAAGGCGAATGAATTCATTGAAATAATGAAAACTTGACACTAGAATTAGATTTTCAAACTGAAAATCATTCCGGTTATTGGAATTTGTCATGCCTATCAAGATTTTACATCGGAAACAGAAATGGTGAGTTTCCGTTTGAATCAGGGATTGCAGTCGGAAACAATCCCCTGAGAAGAAACTCCCAGCTCTGCAAATTCCAGTGACAAGCGTCATAAGTGTTTTCACACGGAAATGGGACTGAATCGGCATTTCTGCAAATCCAATGAACTGGTAGCTTTAATCCAGGATCATTTGCTGGAACAAGATGGTTTTGAACCGAGTGACACCAGCCATTTTCGAGTTATATTGCGACATCTAGCAGAATTCACGCATAATCTGATAGATATTGAGTGTCTTGTAAACAGTGACGAGGACAAGACACAGGAACCTAGATTGTAACCTCTGCCTTTATTTTCTTTAGTTTTGTTAAATTTTGCATGGTAACTATGCATTATCCTGTCATTTACAGACACTAATTTTGTTTCTTCTCTTCTCCCATTTGTATTGAAGTATTGAAGATGGAATTCAAGTCCCTTCCAGTAAAATTAAGCGTATGCACATAATTCATCAAGCATGCAAAAAATAAGAGTGACCTGAGTGCTGAGTGAATCTGAAACTTGCATACATGACAGGAGAATTTGAACTACATAATACACACTAATAGAGAGTATGATTCAGAGACAGAATGAATCGCACGTTCAGTACATGTCCAGCAACAGAATCCCACAGTTATATACATTCATGAATCTGACAGTGAGAGATGGGGAGAAAGTCTTGCTCAAATACAGAACCAGATGCTATTTAATGCAGAAGGAAGTCCATATTCACTGGCACTATCCGTGATCGACACAAACACGCAGGAACTGCTGGAATTATCAAACACAGGGCACTTTGCACAAATGCCAACCATCGACCATTTAATTAACCTCTAAACCACAGCATTCCGATTGTAGAAACGGTCTGACATCGAAGGGAACGAATTATTAAACAATATTAAATACTGTGTTTTATCGAGCTCGTATCAATCCCTGCCATTCCCAAATTGGCCTGTACAATGTCATCAGTAATATGCACATGCGCTTCTCCAACATCCAATCTTCATTGTTCAGGACTGTGAATACTTTTATTGGCCGTAATTCACATTTCTGACAGAGTTGGACAAGTTTACATTTCTTTCAGTATTACAGACAGAAGGCATTTTGAACGTTATTTATGTCCATAAATCTTGCATTTTTTGCAGAAAATGCCAGCGTAAAGCACCGGAAAATGCTGTTGGCTTCCAATCTTATCAGATCGAATGGATCAGAAGGAGAGACACTTAGAAGCAATGAGGATTTTGCAACAGCAACGGTATGTGATGGATGGCAGTTAGAGGATGGAGAGAAGTCTCAGAAGCAGTCACATAGATGGGGTAACTCCAGAAAAGTTAAGTGAGATAGGCAGCTAGTGCAGGAGTCATGTGTGGATATACCCATTTCCAGCAGGTATGCTGTTTGTGAAAATGTAGGGGGTGATGGATTCTCAGGGGAACGTCGCAGGAACAGCCAAGTTTCTGATATTGAGACAGGTTCGAATGCAGCGAGGGATATGTGTGGCTCCATGAGATCAACCGTGTTAGGAGATTCTCTCGTCCGAGTTATGGACAGATCTTTCTGTGGCCAGCAGTGAAAAAGCAGAATGCTGCGTTGCTTTCCTGGTGGCATGATGAAGGATGTCTCAGAGATGGTGCGGAATGTTCTCACGGGGGAGAGGGGCCTTTAAGAGTTTATTGTCCACATTGGAACCAACGACATATGAAGTTTCAAGGATGAGATTCTGGAGGCAGATTACTGGGAGTTAGGCAAATATTTATAAAGGTGGTCCTCGAGACATGTAATATCTGGATTATCCCGGGTGCTACGTGCTGTTCAGCGCAGGAATAGGAGGATGGAGCAGATAAATGCATGGCTGGAGCTGTTGTATGGGAGAAGGATTCACATTTTTGGATTATTGGAATCTGCTTTGGGGGAGAAGTGACCTGTACAAGAAGGACAGATTGCACCTAAATTGGAAGGGGACTAATGCACTTGCAGATAAATTTGCTGGAGCTGCTCGGGAGGATTTAAATTAGGAACGTGAGGGCGTGAGAACCAGGGAGATAGTGACAAAAGAAATTGGTACTGAGACTGGTACAATTGGGAACAGAAGCGAGTCAAACAGTCAGGGCAGGCAGGGACAATAAAGGACGAATAAAGGAGACTTATTTCAATGCAAGTTTCTGAACAGGGAAGGCAGATGAACTCACGACGTGGTTGGGAACATGGGACTGGGATATCACAGCAACTACAGAAACATGGCTCAGGGATGGGCATGGCTTGCTGCTTAATGTTCCAGGATACAAGATGGATAGAAAGGGAGGGAAGAGAGGCAGGAGTGGTATTTTTGATAAGGGATAGCAGTACAGCTGTGCTGAGGGAGGATATTCCCGGAAATACATCCAGGGAAGTTATTTTGGTGGAACGAGCCTAAAACTAAGCTCTTACCATTTGTATACATTTGTGTCATATCGCTCTAACACATTCTTATTTATGTATCTATTTAAATGACTTCTTAATGTTGTCACGGTAGCTGCATCTATCACTTTATCTGGCAGCGTATTCCATATACAAACCATAGTCTGTGCGAAACGATTTCCCTTCAATCGCTTGCAAATCTTCCCGTCTCGCCTTAAAATTATGCCTTCTTGCTTCGAGCTTCCCTTTCCTTGGCAAAAGACCTTTGTTTTTCACCAACATCCTGGGCTCCAGTTAAAATTATCCCAGCCTATCCAGCCCCTCTGTATAACTCAACCATAGTCACACCACCGTCTGCCCGCCTCCCCATATCCCAGAAAAGTTTGGGCAGAATATCTTGCAAATCTTTTTTGCACACTCTGTCGTTTCATAATAGCCTTGGACCAGTCGCTGTCATTTTTGGAGTTAAGAAATCACATTTTTTTAAAAAAATAAGTTAAAATGAATGCCTTTGGCAGAATGGCATAAACGTGACCGAAACATATTTCTCCAGAAGCATCATTAAACGAGCTTGGTTTTAGTCATACTTCTGGATACATCAATGACAACTCATGGATTGTTTGTCAGATTTGTGATTTTCAAAGCTGCCAAGAAACGATGATGATGTATTTACTGGGTGGACATATCCTGTCCAAGCGTATTTTAACATCAGCAAAATAATGTGGATTCAAAACCATTGAGCGGTCGTTAACATTATTCTGTTGTTTAGGAATTATGTGTGGTGATCAAATTGAGATGAATAGGGTATAATGAGGTTTGTACACAGAATAATGTAAAGTTCTGAATGTGCTGCATTCTAAGTTTCATTTGGCAGTCATCGTTAAAAGGCAAAAATAAGTCAGTCAATATAGAAAATTGATCAGTTTACTCGAGAACGATGAGGACTGCTTTGATAAAGTGAAGAATACATGATCGGTTGCTGTTCGCAGGTACTGAGGGACGCAGGAGAAAGTGAGGACTGCAGATGCTGGGGATCAAAGCTTATAAATGTGTTGCTGGAAAAGCGCAGCAGGTCAGGCAGCATCAAAGGAGAAGGAGAATCGACGTTTCGGCATAAGCCCTTCTTCAGGAATGATATACTCACTGAGACCTTTTGTCGAGGGAGGAGGAGAGCTTCTTCTGAGGGATGCAGTGATGGATTGCCATGTGGATGGAGGCATGTGATGTGCAATTGATTGAATCTCATACGACGTCCACATTCAATTTATTTTCTATTAAATTCCATAAATATGAATGAAGAAATTGCAACCATCTCTGCTCATTTTTGCATATTCTAATGACCCTCGAGTTTTCCATGATGCCTCCGTGTCTGAACTCTTTTAAGACGAACGTCTCTGCGTAAACTAATGAATCCAGCGCCTGCAATAATTTGCTGCTGTGTCATTCCAAGCAGTGATTGTGACGCCTCTCCAGCAGATGGAACCGTGTCGACCTTTGCTCCCACAATCACACCTGGCTGAAAAAAAAGTCTCTGTCTCTGACGCAGATCACAGCGAACTCTGGTAATTTCCACCCTTTCACCGAGCTTCTTACTGTATTTTAAGTGTTTATCTTCGACCTGCTGAGACTTTCCGTTGGTTTCTCGCATCGAAGTTGCGCGTTCTACAATTCAGCAACTCAGAGATATATTTTTTCAATAAAAATGGTACTCATGTCACTGTAACATGGCAGCCACTATAGGCGAGGTGCATTTGGATTGACAAGTTGCGAACTAGTGGCAGAAGAGATGGCACTATCGGGACCCAGAACCTTAAGGTGAATCAGAGCATAGCCCTGTTACCACGAGCACAAATAGTGCCTGTCGACAAATTCAGAGCAGTCAAATAGAAACTCTTTACTCTGTAATTCGACCTTTCTGGATCAGAATCGGAATACTTTACTGTCACATTATTGTTTCGTTTTTCACCTCGTACTGGCCCTTTAAACCATGATTTCCTGGTTGATCTCGAATTGATGAGCTCCTCTACACGACCCAGGCTTGTCCTTTCAGTCTGTCTAGTCAGACAGCAAATCACACATCTCTCTACAGGCATATCTTTTCCACCATAAGACTGAAAATGAGAAGAAGGCCATTTGACCCAATGACTCTGCTCAGTTAATAAAAATAAAATCCTAACTTATCTAACAATCTTTAGTGTCACTGTCTTAGGTTATTCCCATATTTCTTAAAACCCGTACTGATTAAAAATGCATATCTCAGTCTTGTATACACATAATCGTCAAGCGTTGGCAGGCATTACAGTGAAGTATTCCAGAGTCACACCCTCTGACAGGCGAAAATCCTGAAAATGTCTGAGTTAAATGTTTGTGCTTGATTGCATTTCTTCTGTTGCTGACAACTCACATTTCCTGTTGGACGACCAGTTTAGATTCGCTGGATGCTCCTCCATGAGATGAAAATATCGAGTGTATGTTTGTGACAGAAGGGATTCCAACTCCATCAGGACTGTGGTCTGGACACTCCTGGCGATTCTGTTATGGGCGATGCATCTGTAACAAGTGTATTGGTACAGAAGCATTTCGACCAAGATGCATCACCGCTGTAGGTTCAGTCATCCATGACTGCAGTCTAGCTTTTGGGTCTTTCCTGTCTCGACCTGCTTAGTCAAAGGTTGTCCAGTGGAGAAATTCATGCTGATGGACATTGAAGAGTATGATGTGTGCCGTATTCACCCTCAGTGGAGTCTGCAATTTATTTTCATGATCAATGAGACCTAATTTATCAAAGGGTGTACCGGGGAGAGCAGGAGATGTCAATCAGCACAATGTTTTCTTTAATCTATCTGACCTGCTGTCATTGAGATTTATGTGTTTCTGAAGCCAGTTTTGACGATTTCCAGAGTTACTCGTTTCCCACCTCTCTCACACTGCCACGAACAACCGTGATCCTGGCCTTGTCAATGGGACAGGAAATAATTAATGAAAGTGATGGTGGTTCCTGAGATATGTCCAATCAGGCCTTTTCTTGATCAGTCAAATTGGCAATATACATTTGCAATCAGGAAGGAAATAATGGCTGACAAGCTGAAAGAATGTCATTTTGAAGGATGTGCATTGTATCTTCAAAAACTAACCTACACACGCCTCCCCACGCATTGCGCACATATGCATGTAACTCCTACTGCGTGGGGAAGCACACATGCAGGACCTCTATTTCCCCAAAACCAGGAGTGAAGGCCATGACACCAGACGCCGGCAGCTGATCTAGCTTTAAGCAGTCTCGGATGTCTGGAGGAAAGCATAGCATTGTCCTTTCCACTCCTTCACGGTGAGGGGTAACCTGATGACAATCTCACCATTCTCATTGAGAAGAACGAACAAGAGGCAGCGAGATGATCTCAAAATCGAAATTGGCCGCACTGAACATCCTGCTCGAATCTGCCACTAAGATCGCCTCAGCCCAGATTCCACATAAACCTGTTTGAGTGAAGTTCAGAAACAGCAAGGAGAAACAAATGTTGGGGAGAGCTGCATATCGATTTAAAAACCGCAGTACAAGTTTTGTGCATGTATAAATAGGCAGTTTGACTTGTGGGGATTGAAATTGTTCATGGAACTGTACAGGCCTCATTGAATCTGCGGGAAGAAAGCAGTTAATATCTCAATTCTGACGAGTTTTCATCAAGAGAGTTTGGTTTCAGATCTTCAGCACACGCAGCTCTTAGTTTTATTTTAAATGTGCAAGTGATAATGCATGTCTTACGAAAAATGTTAATTAACAGCTGCATAAGATGACACTCATCCCCCATTCCGTTACGATGCAGCTGGCAACTGTCTTTAGAAGGGCACATCGAATAAAGGAGATGTGGCAATCGCTGATATCAATGTTGCATGTAATCATTTTGACGAGGAATGTGTGGACATCCTGTACTGTATTAGGAGATAGGGAGTGTGCAGAATGCATTGGACTCTCTCCGCAATGACCTCCCCCAACTGAAGTGATAAGGAGCTCCGAACAAAGATCAATGTCTAAACACATGACACGAGCGGCCTCTTGAAAACCTCTACAAAACAGTAGAAAATAACAGCAATATGAGGTACTGGGAATGTTGCCTTGAATGACAGAGAACGTGTGGAAGTGGGGACACTGCATGAACAAGGAGACATTATGTGGAAGTGGCAACTCCAGTCAAAATAACAGGGAAATGTGGAAGCTGGAATATTGTCTGAAAAGAGAGGGACAGGTGGAAGTGCAAATTTTGCTGATCGCACCAGTGAACAATTAGAAGTGGGAATCGTGTCTAATAAAAACAGGGAACATTTGGAAGCTGGAATATCTGAAAAATAACAAAGAAATGTGTAAGTAGGAATGTTGTCCAAAATAATTGGAATATGTCGAAGTGGTGATACTGTTTAAACCAACAGCACAATGTGGCTTTTGGAATGTCATCTCAAATGAAATGATCGTGAGGAAGTGGGAATTGTTTTGAAAATAAGAGAAGGATTTTTGAGGTGGGAATGCTGTCTGAAATTGATTTAATTATTAATTGATATATTTATTGTCACTCGTATCTCGTTCCTAAATGTCGTGAAAAGTATTTTATGCTGTGGCCACTCTCTAGTGCCATTTTAAAGCAAAAGAAACATATGTCAAAACATAGAATATAATGTTCGAAAATGAATTAAAAACATCACAGAATTCATAGAATCTCTACCATGCAGAAACAGGCCAGTAGGCCCAAAACGTCCACAAAGACATTCTGAAGAGTATACCATCCAGAATCATTCTCGTATTACACTGCATTTCCCCTGACTAATGCAATTCTCTACACATCCCTGAATAACCTGGGCAATTTAGAATGTAAATTCACCTAACCTGCATATCTTTCGATTACAAAAACTCTCCAACTTTACTGCTCTTTCATGGGCAATGCACCTAGGGGTTGCTACAATGAGTCCATGCTGGACCTCACCAACACAGACACCACTGGTGCTGTCGGGTGCAGAATCTGGCAAACTGCCATCACGATGAGCATTTAGAAACCAGCGGCTGGATCAGACAGATTAAGCATGGATTTATGAAGGGAAAATTATGCTTCACAAATCTGTTGATTTTGGGGAGAAATCAGGATGAGGCTGTTGATTTGGGCAATCAGCCATGGTCATGATGAATTATGCAGCAGGTTCAAAAGTCCGAATACCTTCCTCCTGCTCTTGTCATAGGTGCTTCTCCAAGACGGTTTCGGATATCCGTCGGTCATGTAGCCCTGACTGACGCCGCCAGGTGTCGTACGAGGCCCAAACACGCCTCGATCACAGCCTCAAGGAATCTGCGTTCAGAATGTTTCGATAATGCAGAAGCCACAGTCACCAGTCCACGCTGCTGGGCCCATTTAAGAAGATTACGGGAGAAAATAAAATAAAAATGGATTGTGCAAACGACATGGTGCTCAGCTGCCCAAATCCAACTCCATTTTAGAGGAACCTATGGACAATGACAGGAAATATGTGGAAGTAGGAATACTCTATAACATTGCACGACCATATGAACTGATATTTGAACACTCAGCAGTCTGCACTTGCATGCCATCGACAGCAATATAATGTCTACTATGTAGGAAAACTGATACCTGGACTCTCAGAATTGTGCGGACTCTGCATTATCTACGTGATACAATGTCTACAGTACTGCAATATACACAGCGTGAGAAGTAGTGTCAACTGTTTTTCATCAAATTCTTACCGTCAAGCAAAATAAATCCTTGACACTAATTTATAAATCACCCAGTACCAATTCATATATCTAACTCTAACAGTAAATAAACGAACTGAACCATTAACAAACTGAATAAACCCCTTCTAATTACAAAATAATACCTAATAAAAGATTCCAAAAGAAACGTGACAAGATTTGTTTGGCGTGCTGTTCCAATAGATACAGGTCCCACCTCTTTAAGAAATACTGGAATTTAGTCTATCAAATTATAACCAAGTTACATGTCTTCTGCGGTGTTCTTTTTAACCTTCTCTGTTGATTCTAAATCAGCATTATTCTCTAGTTGTGTCGCTGTTCTCGTTAGTATTTCGATGTTATTTAACCTCAGTCATAGAGAACCGTGAGGGATAGACATTTTCTGTCGGGAGCTGACGACCGTTATTTCTGGACGATGGCAGCCAGCTCTGAGGACTTTGTCCAACTGCCCCCTTCTTTTTACACAATTGGTGAGATATCTATAATTTTTAATATCGGATTGGTCCTGTGTTGTCAGAACCATCAGGCTTAAATTTATCGGATTCAGGATACTAAGTGCCTGGTTCAAATTGATTGCCTAAATTCAAAAGCCTGTCGTCTTGGTAAAAAAAACCTGCTGATTGTCCTGTTGCCTGTACGGCCTTTTGATACACATTTCAATTCTGGTGCTTTCTGTGTACGTGCAAACTTTCAGTCTACTGCTCACCGACATCCATTCGAAATCTCTAACAACAGAAAATGCACATAATCTACAAAAGAGGACATGCAATGCTTTTATGCCAGCATTGTGCAAACACGAAATTCTAACTTCCTGCCTCACAATCCACAAGTTAGCTTTTCAGTTTCACAACATTTGGACCGAATTTAATTGCAGCAGAATACACTCCGAACATTGAACACACAAGCTTACAAAGAGATGCTGGATCATTTCTAGTCTTTACTGTGTAACAATGCAAACTTTGCTAAACTCTCAGACTGAATGGAGCCTTGTGGCCAGTGAATTCCGTGTTAGTGGCGAATATTTAACAGACAGGTTCACTGTTCAAAATGGTCAGAGACTGCTTCCCGTCACATCACTGAAATGTAAGTATTTCTGTCAATTGTGCCATCCACCAGGCGTTTGGCCTGCTTTTCTGTTCGTGATCTGAGTTTAGACTGCAGCTGATTCTCACACATTGATTCTCCACAATAAAGGTCGAGTTACGGAGTGATCATGTGGTGCAATGAAAGTGTTCTCTCTTTGTTTCAGGAGATCCAGATTCATCTTCGAAATTCCTTGACCCTACCTACGAAGCACGAAACCAACTTTAAAATAAGGGCAGTGTTTTCATCGAAATTAAGATTGACTGCTCTTTCATAGTTATAGATTCATGGTGTCCTGCAGCACGGAGACAGGCCCTTTCACCCAAAATGATCAATGCCGACTAAAAGGTCACCCATACTAACCCCATTTCCCTGAATTTGGTCCATACCCTTCCAAACCTTTCCGATCCAATGTATTTGTCCAAATGCATTTTGAATGTTGCTAGTGTACTCGCCTGAACCAATTCTGCTAGGTGGTAATTCCATATGCCGACCAGCCTCTACATAAAAATAATCGCTCTTCGGGTTCCCTTTATTGATTCCCATCTAATGTTTAAATGATGCCCTCTTGTCCTTGATTCCCCAACACTGGGAAAAAAACTGTTCTTGCCTCTCATGATCTAATCCAATCCGATGAGATCCGCCCTCTGCCTCCTTTGCTGTAAAGAAAATGTTCTATCTTGTCAAAACTCTCCCTATAACTTTGAAAGTGAATACTTCGCAACATGCATGTGAACACAGTCTGATCTCTTCGCAGTTGAATAACAAATGTTCTATAGCACGCTGAGCACAACTGAGCACAGTACTCCAAGATGCGACCTCGCCAACTTCCTGTACGACTGAAAAGCAACTTCTCAATTTCGATACTCAACGTCCTGTCTGATGAAGGCTAGTGTGTGAAAAGACTTATTCACTGATCTGTCGACCTGTGACTCCACTTTCAGGGAACTGTGGTCCTGAACTCCAAGATCACTCCGTTCCAGCACCCTCCTTAAGGCCTTAACTTTCACCATGGATATAAAATCTTGATTTGACGTTAAAAAATGCAAGGCGTTTCTCTTATCCATAATAACCGCTCTTTGTTATTTCTCAGCCTGCAATTTATGATCATCTTCGTAACTGTCCATGATTCAGTCTACTTCATTTACCACATGTTTCAGTTAATAATGTCAAGTTACCCAAAATGCCTTCTAAAATTATATATCCAATGTGTCTTCTAAAATAAATTTTATGTACCTGAACTGTTATCTTAAAGGACCCGTGCACATGTAAATTGTTTGTTCGAGGTCGGGTTAGGATTCTAGTTACATTTGGTCTTACTTAATGAAATGTCATTATGATGAGCACAACGGGGAACCAATCCTCAGCGTTCATCTGTGCTTATTAACTACAAAATAATTTCTCACTTACTATGAATAATCTACTTCTTCCAGTGATCGCATCGTGCGGCTGACAGACTCTACAGAGAAAGATGAAATCACCGGTTTTCCTGCTCATCATCTTGGTGCTTGTCGAGCCCATTACTGTGGATGGAGAATCTAGAGTTTTTTCTTTGTTTGTAAGTACAATTATGTCAAAACGGATTTCATCACCATCAGTTCCACAATCATGTGCTGTTTTGGAATTGAATTTTGACGTCTATTTGGCTTTCTGTCAAGCAGCCACAATCCTATTCCTGCCAGTTCTGAATGAAAACTTAACACCTCATTTTGGAGAATTTTCGAAAAACCGTTCAATTCAATTTGCTAGTATTCTGCCCTCAAAACTATGCAGCAAGAAATGTTCTAAGCAGCCTGGTTTCCACATTGAACAGGGACATACTTTCAAATCCCTTTTTGGTCTGCTACTCCTGATCTCTGCAATGTCCTTTAGTCGCGACAACAGTTCAGGATCCCCATACTATTCTAATTATGATAATCTTAGAGATCATTGTTTGAATTGTATTCAACTGCCTGAGCCCCGAGCTGTGGAATGTACTCTGTAGGAACACAGCTTATACTCTAAAACAGAACTTAAAATAAAACACGATACAAAATTGTCTGGGAATCTGCCTGCGTATATTCTTGTGTTTTTCTTAACTTTCTGTATGGAAGGAAACACTGTGCACAGAGTTGGTATACATATCCATTGGCAAAGTCACATGGGAAGCATTATTCTCAGTTCTTGTCCACATGTTTCCTGACAGGACATACTTGAAACAGTGTGTATAGGGATGGCCTCGATCCACTTTGGTATGACGACATGAGAAATCTGTGAATCCGACTTTCCTTATCCCTCGGTTAGACAACACTGAGAGAACTATGCATAGCGCTGCACTGCATGTGGCTCGACTACGTCGCAGTGGGAGAACTGAGCTCGTTTCTGTCTCTGTATACCTTCCTTAATCCCCCAGGGAGCTCTGTACATCGTTCTTGTCCCTATAAACTTTTAGTTAAACTTCACTTTGTCCGATGTATATAGCGATAGTTTCAACTCCGTTTGTAAGACCACACTGTATATAGTTGTTGTCTCCACATCTCTCAGTTCGACGACATTTGTAGGGTAGAACACACCCTTCTCTCAGTGTCCACAATTGGAGTATATTGATACTTTTACTCTTTATCTTTCATAATGAGACATTTCTGCGAGCACTGGGCACTGTTCTCCTCTTTACATCCCTTGATAAGTTTACACTCGGAAGATTTTGCAGAGATTTGGTTTCGACCTGCTTCAATTGGACCACACCAGCAGCAATGGACACAGTTCTGCTCGCTTGATTAAATGGTTAATTGTCAGACGGGTCGTCAATTCTACTGGCAACGGCCTCATTGAACAGTTCATTTTTGACTTACAGTCCCCATACCACCTTGTGAACTCAAAAATGGAATTTATAGGGAAGCCCGTTGTCTTCCGCACGGAGTTTGACAAAGCGACGCTTGTCTCGCAGAGAACTACTGCTGCAAGTCAAACCGGGTGTGATGCAAAAAAAAAAGTCGCATGTGAGGACGGTGTGAGGCGCCAGCTGATTTCTGTTGATCGACTGTGTGCTATTGTGTGGATCCAATGACACTTGACTTACTCTTTTCTGAATTGTATAAATAAAATTCGTTGCCTTGCCGATTGTCAATGCTGTAGTTTTTTTTCCATCATTTGATGGGGGCATTGGGGTGGAGGTCGTAAAAAAACAAGCAGATCTATTCCAAAAGCACCATCCTCTTAGAGTCATATCGTTCAGCAACAACCATTTGTCACCATTCCGAGAGAGGCCCTGTCATGTTGGAAGACTCGGTAAAGGAATCGCCATGGAGGTTTGCACCTACCACTCTCTTTCAGCTGACCGTCTTGTCTTCTACACCATTAAGCAACAGTAATAAACTGTTGGAAAGCTGCCAGAAATCCTAAATCATTCTGGCTTTCGGACTTTAATCGCCTTCACCTTAAAAGCCTTGGCTTCTCTGATGCCTATTCAAATTGATTTAGGTTTGAGCGCCAACGTCTTTCCTGCAGTTCCTGGTGAGGGAAACCACAGAAAGGGAAATAATGTCCTTGTCTTCCATCTTTCATATCTTCCTTCCTCGAATACATTTATCCACATAACCTTTGGTAGGAATAAAGGCCATTCAGTCCTTAGTAAAGATGCAATGTTGCCTTCACACTGGGGACACATTTCTGTTGTTGGGTACAGTCATTGAGCCAAATCGAGCAGAGCATGCACCGATCAGTAAGTTCTAATCCAGGCATTCATGTGGCGCCAATGGAGTTTAACCACAATCACAATCTCTTAAGTACCATTGTAGCATATTCCTCATGCATAATCCTCTAAGTCCACTCCTGACAGACGTGTGCAAATTCATCTTACCTAGGCTTTGTGAAGGGATCGCCAAGGAGATGTGATAAAACAGTGGCTCCGAAACATTCAGGCTGATTTCATAGAATCCTGACAATGTGGAAACAGGCCATTAGACCCAACGGACTCAATCAGAGCCTCCGAAAACCATCCCATCTCGAACCATTCCCCTACCTGCAGCATTACTCTTTCCCTGTCCAATACACATAAACTATACGTTCCTGAAAACTATGGGCAATTTAGCATGGCCACTTCTCCTTTCCTGCATACCTTTGGACTGTGCGAGGAAACCAGAGAACTCGGAGAAAACACACGCAGACACTGGGAGTTGTCTGTTTGCAGGTGATGAAAGGCCTGCCGAGTTCCATTGGAGACTTCCCATTTTGTTAATCTCTGAGACAAAAGGCCCGATTTCAAATTCTACTGATTTTAGCAGTATGTCTTAATATATTCAGCCGACGGAGGGTCATTGTACAATGAATAGAGCAACGCAGTCCCTCCTCCCACAATTCCGCGCGTCTGTGAAAGGATTCTTTCTTTCAGCGTGTGTGTCAGTCCATAAGAGCAATGCGAAATTCCCTGGGGCCAGGTGATGAGCCAGTCTCTATTCCAAACGCTGAGAATAATGGGAATGGTACTCTGGATTCCTGTTCCTCCTTCCATCAAAGCCAGAAGGGAGAGGCTTCATTGAGGCTGCAGGAGAGAATGGCAAATGTTGTCACTCTCAACTGTGAAGCTATGCCCCCAAAAATATATGCAGGTCTGCGTGTTTCATTTTGTGCTTTTCTGACACCATTCCCAATGCTCAGTCAAAGATGTTGGTCCCCAAAGAGAGTCATCAGTCACCCACTGACCAATTCCTAGACTCTGATGCAAGGAACTATGTTCGTTGCCCATCGAGATCAGAAACACACATTCCATCCAAATCTATTGGTCAATGTGGCTGATCCCAAACTCTGTGTGTTCAACCGGATCTCCCTGAATTAATGCATGTCAAAATTAGCTTCTAACACTCAATTTGGGTTGGGCTGTTAGATGAAGGAAGGAGTTACAGGAAGAGGTTATTCCATCAGATGTCACTTGCAGAGTCTGGATGTCGGAACTCCAACATGTTTCTCAAAAGCAAACCACACGAGGCATTCTTCACATTGGATTCAAGTTACAATCGGATCCTTTTCTGATATTCCGTGTTTCTTTCGGTGGACACCTAATATTTATACACAGAATGACATCAGTGGAACAGATTATGCCATCATGACCGTATTATCATCCATTTTTTGATTATATTTCACTATGTCTATCCTGAGGTTTCATGAGTTAATTCTCTCTCTACTTGCCCATCTTTCAATGTCTCGCAACATTTCTCCCTCTTTTTCCCTGATAGCTTCAACTGCCCCAGACGATTAAATGTTCCTTTTATTTTATCACTCCAGGATTTGGTATTTATCACCATACGCAACTGCAACTTCAGAAATTAGTGCCTTTTTGAAATACTATGTTTCATGTGTTGTAGGCAAATTCCATAGTGCCGTTACAAAAAGGAATTTCAAGATCTTCACCATGCAGGAACGGTCAAAATATTTCAAAGTCAGGATTGTGAGTGGCTTGGATTGGCGACATGCAGGGTGTAATGTTCACATATATCTACAGCCCTTGTCCTTCCAGGGGGAAGTGGTCATTGTTTTACAAATTGCTATCTGCGGATCTTTGGAGAAGTTAAGCAGTGCGTTTTGTAGTTGGTAAACATTGGTGCTACTGTGCGTTGAATGTGAAGCGACGTCATGCCTGTGGACAGCAACATGAAATGTAAACTCTCTTTTCTCTTCACAGATGGTGCCAGACCTGCAGAGGTTTCCAGCAAATTAATTTTTTTTTGTACCTCACTCTTCTGAACATTTCTCATTCACATAGCCATCCAGAAATCTTTTAAATGTTACATGATTATAAACCTGCACCACTTCCTCGGGCAGCTCATTCCAATCATTCACAATCTATGTGTGAAAGAGTTGCCCCGTTGGTCCTTTTTACATATTTCCCATCTCATGTTAAGCCTATGCCTTTTTGCTTGGACTCTCTATTCCAGAGAAAAAGATTTGTCTATTTACTCTCTTCTTGTCCCTCATGATTTTATAGACCTCTTTTAGTTCATCATACAGCTCCTGATTCTGCAGGAAAAAATAGCCCCACCCTAATCAGCCTCTTCCTCTATCTCAACCTCAAAACCTTCAACTCTGGCAACATCCTTGTAATATTTTTCTGAACCCTTCCAAATTTCACAAGATCCTTCCTGTAGCTCAGAGAACAAAATTGCACACAGTATCCCAAAAGTGGTCTAATCAATGTGCTGCAGAGGCACGACATGATCTCCAACCCCTCTCGTGAAAGCAATGACCAATAAAGGCAGCAATACCAAAAACAGCCTTCACTGAATTATCTATCTCCAACGCCAATTAGCTGCAAAACCGTTCACAAAGTGCGACCGCTCACGGCAACCAATTTGAACATGAAAGGCTGTCACACGCTTCAGAATGTTCGTAAGTGGAAGAGCTGTGCTCGCTTTGCTGCTGACGGGACAAAGCCAGCAGTAAGAACGCTGTTCCTGCATCAATAGGCGTGGGCCAATCCGTAAGAAATAAGATATTGTGTGGGCATCTGTAACTATTTATCACATGGTCAACTGAGTGTTTCACAGTAATGCAGACTGCTTCTCAGTTCAAGCTTTGAAGAGTAGTCAATTAACATGACTGTTCCAATCACATGACCACGGTTTGAACCCAATCCGCATGAGCCTGTGGGACCATTCACTGGAGAATAATTTGAAATCTCGTAGAAAGGGTGTGTGTGCTCGACTCGTTTGATAGCTCCTCCGAGGAACTCAGTGCAAACAAGAGAAACGATCGCTCGTGATCCTTGCAGCCTTCATCTGGATGTCGTGTTTATTTTTTCCTGGTACATCTGCAAGTGCTCAATCTTCTGAAATATTAATTAGCACAGATGGTGTCCAATTAGCCTGTTGCACCTGTACTGACATGAAGCAAGATCATGATTGATCTGTGCCTTCATACCATCAGAAAATTGTGATACCTGAATTGGAAAATAAAACAGAGGAAAAGCTATCAAAATAATGGCATTATCATTTTACATACAGTAGCTAAAACGATTGCCCGCCACTGATCTATCCTTACTTCCCTCTAACATGTCTTGCAGCATAAAAACAGACCTTTAACCCAAGCTGGTCCATTTTGGTAAACATGTCCACCTTATGCTAACCTGATTTTCCAGCACTTCGCTCATACCCTCCTTGGAGTTTCGTATTCAAGTATTTTCCCAAATGCCTTTTAAATGTTATTAATCTACTTGCCTCAACTACCTAGAAGTTACACCTAATATCCATTACTGTGTATGGTTCTATTCTCTATGTCTCGAAATTAGACCACACCGGAAGTAATGTACACTGCTCCATTAATAACAAAGCTCTGTTAGACCATACTTGGTGCACCGTTGTATGGTGCCCAGTTCTGATCTCCATTATGCTCAGTGTGATGCTGTTTTGATGCCACAATGTAGTGAACATTTTATTAATTGTGACCACATTTGCTTTTCGCAGTTAATGAGCCGGAACGTGAGTGTGAAGGAGGGATCTGCAGAGAAGAAGACTGTCATGCAAATGAGATTGCCTGGATTAGGAGATGTTCCTTCAATGCCATCTGCTGATTTATTATACGATATAAAAACGGGGTGTTTCCGATTGTAAGATTCATCTGACGTCCGACTAATGCTTGCTGTCATTTTTATCAATCAGGTTCTGCGTTATTCTCAAAAGTTAACCATTCAACGACCAACTGCTTTCGAAAAGATGGGAGTACTGCTCACTGCATTAATTACCACATCTTGGACGTCTGTGAGTTTTTACCTGGGTTTAGTAAATGCACACTTTGACAGGAGAC
This sequence comes from Chiloscyllium punctatum, assembly GCF_047496795.1. Lineage (NCBI taxonomy): Eukaryota > Metazoa > Chordata > Chondrichthyes > Orectolobiformes > Hemiscylliidae > Chiloscyllium > Chiloscyllium punctatum. The sequence continues at coordinate 41,956,374 of NC_092789.1, forward strand.
ATAGAGTGGTCCAAAATGGGAGGGACACATTGCCATCCCGGAGCTGTATTATTATCTGCACAACCAATGTCACTGCCCCCGCATGACTGTCCCAAGCGGTGTCTATCTCTTCTTTTTTGCACTCTTGCTACCTAAGTCCCACTTCCGGTTTCCTTGTCGAAGTTTCCCCAAACATTCCAGCTCTCTTTCCATTTCGGTATTTCTCTGTTCCTAACATTCCCCCTCGGTCTTTCTTTTGCACTTCTGTTTCTTCCTTTGTGATTCTCCATCCATTCACCGCTCCTTTATTCTCACGCCTTATTTAACCTGGTCTACTTCTCCTTTTGTATTTTTCACTCTTTCTTTTCTCAGCTACTTATTTCCCTTTGTTTCACCCCAGTCCCGTTCCATCACGTCTTTCTCTGCTTCCCCTATTAATTCCTTCGGTGTCTGTTTCGCTGTTTCTCCCTATTTCCTTTTCCCTTTTTCTCCTGCTGTATTTCTCACTCTTTGTCTTTGCCTTCTATTTGTCCCCATAAATATTCTGTCTGTCTCTCCCTCTTTTTACCTGTTTCTCAGATTCTCCCCGGCTTTCTCATAACATCCCCATTAGGATTCCTATTCGGCCCACAAAGCACACACCGACCCTCTAATGCTCACAATCCGCTACCATCACCCTTGGTATATTTCTCATCGCTAAGCCACCATGTTGCACATCTGTAGACAGTTCGGGCAATTGAACATGACCAACCCACCCAACTTGCATACGTTTGGACTGCAGGAGGTCATTGGATCAACTTCATTTTACCGACACAGGCACAGTTACCCTTGGATGGTCGCTTTGGGGTTCTCGGATCAAAATGGCCAAATACTACACTGTGGGGAATCAAATCTAATGTTACTCGCACACCATCTCACGACACAGATAGTTAAGCGAAGGACATGTCTCACCTGACAGCCACGAGTGTCAGCGTACCGAATTTGAAGGGGCGGGCACTTGCAACATCAATCTTCCCAAACAAGTGTCCATGAAATGTTTTTGTCTCTGAAATTGTTTATATTTGGAGTAGAACAGAGTGAGGATGTGTGTATTTGGGAATCGACAACAACACCCAGAAAATAATCCTCTAAGCTGCTCCACAGATCTTCTGACAAACCTCTCGCTCTCACTTGCTCTGTTCCCCAGCCTACATGTGTATATCCAATTTAATTTTTCCTGCCTATTCAGAAATAGGCTGCCTGAACTCCATGGTCTGACAACACATACGAGTGGGACTGGAATGTCACAGAGATCATTGCTGGCGCCACAATATTTCAAGGAAAATAAAGCTTTTTTTTATTTTTTTAAAGGTATCAAGTGGTATGGAGTGTAAGTGAGAATATGACATTGTGGTCGAGGATCATTTACCAGCAGATTGAGGCGGCAATGAGATTTCACCGGGTCCTAGTTTTCGTAGTTCTGGGTCTGTCTCTCTCTGTCAGTGTGTGTTCCTCTCTGTCTGTCTGTCAGTCTGTCTGTTTGTTTGCCTGGCCTTCAAGGACAGGTGCATTCCTGCTCATATGGAGGCGCAGAAAAGGTGTGAGGGACCGATTGGTCTATTGCGATCCTATTGAACGTGTTTGTCGGGTCTCTCTCTCTCTGGGTAATTGTGTTTTTGTGGATGTATCTCTTTCCCTGCCATTGTCTTGCCCTTCCTTTCTCTCGAAGGGAAAACGAACAGAAAGTTGCATATTGAAAATATCAGAGGAGGCAATGTCATTCGTCGGACTGATGGGGAGTGAAGAATTACCGGGACCAGTAGCGCTGCGTGGAGTGACGGTTGGGATCAGGCTCAGCCATCATCGCCTTGGACAGCGTTTAGTGTTTTTCACTGTGTGGTCCAACCTTTCGAAAAGACCCACCCACACGCCCCAACGTGGTGGCAGCAAAACTTTGAGGATTAAAAAAGTCCATGGCAAGGCGATGGCCCGATTGCAGACACGGCCGGGAACCCAAGAAGGAGGAATAATACTCCTTTCTTCTTCTAGCCACCTCCTCCTAGCCCGGAAAGGACAGTGGGCAGAGCGAATCTGACACCGTTTACAATCCTAATTTCATGGAGATTTGTCCAACAGCCCCACGTTAAGAGGCAAATGAGAAGCTGAATCCTGCAACGTGATAACTGGAATAAAGCAGGAAAACTCGGATTGTGAATATTGCCAAAGATTCCCGAAGTCTCTTTCTGTTTCTAAGTTTATTTCTGTCTTATTCTCATGTTCTCACTCTACTTCTATTTCTCTCTCACTCGATTACTCTCGTTTCTCCCATAGTGTGTCTTTCCCTCATGTTTTGTCTGCATCTTTTATTGCTCACTCTGAAGCTCTGCTCATCTCTTTTATTATTAAACTGCAACTGTGTATCTCTGTCCCACACATTCTCATAATTATCACTGTTTATGACATTCTATTGTCCCATTCACTCTAATCACTGCACCCATTTATATCTTACTCTGTTTCTCTGTCGCTCGCTTTCTGTCTATCACTCCCTCGTTTCTCTCACACTTTATTTCATACATTCTCTTTCCGTTGATATATTGCTCAATCTCTGTTTGTCGTCCAATCTCTCTCGTTGTCATTATTTCTGTCACTCTCACTATGGCTGGTTCTATATTGATTTCAACTTATCTCTATCATTGTCTCATCTCTTTGTGTCACTTGTCACCCTTAAGCTGTCTCAATTGTTTTGTTTCGTCTTAGTCTCACTCACTATGTAACAATCTGAGTCAGTGTCTTTCATTTTCCGTCTCTCACTCCCACTGCCTCACTTGTATCTGTGATATTCTTTGTCTCTCACTCTTCCCTTCTCCTTTCTTACTCTCAAACATTCTGCCTCTCTAACTAGCTGTCGAGCTGCCTGTTTCACTGTCCGTCCCTCTCCCTTCGTTACTCCAAAGTGAACAGGCTATGTTTGAGGTTTTGTCTTGGGTCATACTGTTAAGCCAGCAGATGTTTTGAGGACGGATTCTGTACAAGGTCCGTCCTAACTCCTAAGAGCTGAGTTGCTCTGAACCCAACATATCCATAACAATACGTTCCTGGTTGTATGGTACTCGACAGGCTGAATCCGTGACCGCTTGAAATCATTAAAATCCGTACTCGCCTTCCGATAAATCCCGTGCTTGCACCATCTCACTACATCTGCATTCAGAGAATCTGTCCAAATTTCATTACCTCCTTCACTGAGTCAAATTGCTATTCATTTTCGGTAATCCCACAAGCTGTCTGTGAGATGGTTATTCCAAGATTTATAGTTAGAATCCCGGCGGTCTATAAGCTGAAACTGAATGATCTGGTCCAAGTGATGTTGGACGATGTTTCCTTTGACGGGGAGAATAGGAACCGACGGCACAGCCTGAGACTAAAGGGAAGACCTTTTAAAACGTGGAATCTATGCTGCTGTATCTTCCACCGTTGCTATGTCACTGCCTGTCTCTTCCTCGTTTCTCTCACGCGTTGTTTTGCATCTCACCCATATATCACTCATTCTCTCTTTGCTTTTCACTCTGTCTCTTTGTCATTCTCTCTGTCAATCTCACTCTGTCTGCTTCTATGTTTATTTCGATATATGCATTCATCATTCTTTCATCTCTCTCACTGTTGCTTGCCTGTGTGACGCACATTGTCTCACTCACTCTCTCTCATCCCACTCTCACTTGTTGTGGAACAATCTGATTCACTCCCTTTCACATTACCCTCTCGCTTGTTTCTCTGCCAAACATCCTACCTTTCTTTCTGTCTGCCGTGCTTTCTGTTTCACTCTCCGTGCCTCTCTGCCTCGATCACACTCTCTTCATCCGTCTCTTTGCCACTCAAACGAAGTCCCTATTGCACTCAATCTGTGTGCACGTGTGTCGCTCTGTGTGTGTGTGTGTGTGTGTGTGTGTGTGTGTGTGTGTGTGTGTGTGTCTGTGTGTGTGTGTCTTTCATTCTCTTACTACAGCTGCCTGGTTGAATTGTCGACTCTCTGAACATCGGTTTGAACTTTTTGTTTCCGGATGCTGCTCCACACAATACTTTCTCTGACGTTTCTTTTCCTATGACACATCTTCCTGGCTTACATGCGAGGTATTGTAAGGAGCGATTCAGGACAAGGTCCGTCCTAACTACCTGGAGCTGCTTATGAATATGGAACCCCCGTTCCTATGAATATGGAACGGGACAGGTCAAATTGGCGAGTGTTCTAAATCATTCGCATCCATACTCACATTCTGCTCTTTCCCAGGCTTGCTCCATCAACATACCTTGGCATCTCAGGGACTCTGTCCAAATTTCAGTTTACATTTCACTGGGTTAAGCTGCTGATCATTTTTCCCAATCGCACAGGATGCCAAAGAGATGGCTATTTGAAGAATTGCATTCAGATTCCCAAACATGCGACGTGGAATATTGAATGGCCAGGTCAGACTGCATACTTTAAAGATGTTTCCATTTGTACGAGCGAATAAAACCCGAAAAGACACCCTGAGAGTAAAGAGAAGCCAATTAGTAACCGAGACAAGGAGAAATTTCTACAGTCAGAGATTGATGAATCTATGGAATTCACTGCCACAGACGGTTCTTGAAGTCAGGTCGTTGAGAACTTTTAAGACTGGGATAGATAGATTTTGGTTATCATAGGATCAAACATTACGGGGGGTAAGCGGAAAAATGAGAATGAGAAACGTTTTGTCCAGGATTAAATGGCGGAGTAGACTCCATGCAGTAATTTCGGAATCATCTTGGATACATTCTGGAGAGATGGGACCGTAAAAGAAGTGCGGGTGCACCTGAACTGGAGGGACAATAACACCCTGTGCGTGAGGTTTGCTGGAGTTCTTTGAGAGGGTTCAAACTAGATAGGTAGGGGGCTTGGAACAGCTGGTGCTGTAGGTCGTGTAGGGGTAGATACATCCTGAGAGTATTTCTGAGAAGGGGATAGCACTTGATGGAGCAAAGGTGCAGTCATTGTGGTGGGTTTAATTGTGGCTATTTTAATACAAGTATCAAGAATACATGTGAGCAACTCAGAATGTCGATCAATAATTCGACCTGTCGTGTTTTGGTCACCACAGAGACTTGGATATCAAAAGGCAGGAGTGGTATGAGATGTTTCCTGGTTTAGACGTTTCAAACCAGAATGGACGTTTTCTGTAAAAGAGGTGGGGGAGTGGCATTGCTAATCAGCGATAATATCACAGCTGGAGAAAGGAAGATCGTGGAGGAGGGTTTGTCTCCAGAGTCAGTCTGGTTGGAAGTCAGAAACAGCAAAAGAGTAGTCATTTTATTGGGAGTTTTCTGCACTCACCCCAATAGCAACAGAGGCACGGAGGAAGACACTGGGAGTCAGATTTTGGAAAGGTGCAGAAGTAGCAGGATTGTTATCGTGGGTGACTTTAACATCCATAATATTGATTGAAATGTATTATTTCAAACAGCTTTGATGGAGCTGCATTTGTGGGGTGTGTTCAGAAAGCATTCCTGACTCAAATTGTGGATAAGTTGGCAAGAGGGGACGTCACATTGGACTTGGTATCTGGCAATGAGGCACACCAGGTTTACAGGTCGCAAGTGGGAGTGCTTATCAGTGACAATGATCACAACTCCTAGACGTTTTGGTTTCTCGCGGAGAATGTAGGAACAAACGGTTTGGGAAGGTATGTAATTGGGGGAGGGGAAATCACAATTCTATTAGTCTGCAATGGAGGCTGCTAAATAGGAATAGATGTTCACAGGAAAATGCACGACAGAAACGTGAAGATTGCTTCGGAAGCTCCAGCTAATATTGCTGGATAGGTTTGTGCAATTGAGACAAGGAAGGGATGTTAGGTTAAAAGAACCTTGTGTGACAAGGATGATGGAACGTCTTGTCATGAGGGAGAAGGAGATTTACTTAAGTTTGAGCCAACAATGGTCAAATAGCGTTTCAGAAATTTACAAAGACCTGAAGAGTGGACTTAGGAGAGCTGGATGGGCCCTAAAAAGCAATGGAGCCTAGTATTAAGGGGAACTCGAAAGCAGTCAACACTTATTTAAGGGACAAGAGGATGACCACTGTGAGTTCGGGCCGATGAGGGCTTGTGGAGAGAACTTTCCCCTGGACTCAGAGGAAGTCATTTATAAATACCTTGATTCAGTATTCACAACAGATGGTGCCCTTTGCGTTTCTGGTGACAGCATGAAGTAGATTGATATAATCGAGCCATTGATGTTAGGAAGGAGATTGTGCTGAATATTTTGAAAAATGCAAGAATGCATAAATCCCTTTGGATAACAGAATGTACGCTAGGATATTTCAGGAAGCCATGCAAAAGTTTGCCTCTGGCCATGATCTTTGCGTCATTACTGAGTACCGGTTTAGTACCACATCGTTGGAGTGTGGCAAATGTTATTCCCGTGTTCAGGACAGGATATTCAGATGTTTCTGAGAATTACAGACTAGCTAATCTTACGTCGGGGATGGGCGAAATTTTGTAGAATTTTCTGAGAGACGGGATTTATGATGACTTGAAAATCGTAGTTTTATTATATATAGTCAATATAACTTTGTGAGCGGCAGGTCATACCTCAAAAACCTTATTGAATTCTTTGAGGATTTGATAACACATGTTAATAACGGTCGAGCAGTATGTGTGGTGGATATGGAATTTCACAAGGCGTTTGATAAAGTTATCCATTTTAGGCTTATTCAGAAAATAAGGAGGATCGGGAGAAAGAGAACCTGGTTGGCCACTTATAGAATTGGATGGCACATAGAAAATGGAGAATGATAGTAAATGGAAAGTTTACAGCCGGGATTTCGGTGACGAGTGGGGTTCCGCGGGTAAAGTTCTAGGACCTCTGCTCTTCGTGATTTTTATCAATTACTTTAGTGAGGAATTGAAGGTGGGTTCATAGGTTGACCAATGACATGAAGTTTGGTGGTGTTGTGAATAGTATGGAGAGCCGTTGTAGATTTCAACGGGACATTGCAAGGATAGAGACATTAGCTGATATGTTGAAGGTGAAGTTTAACCCGCAAAAGTGTGAAGTGATTCACTTTGGAAGGTCGAATGTTAATGCAACGTACAGAATTCCTGGCAATGCAGAGTTACAGAGGGAACCATGTCCATAGATCCATCAAAGTTGCCATCCAAGTTGATAGTTTGTTAATGAGATGCACGATGTGTTCACGTTCATTAACATGGAGATTGAGTTTAACAGCTGCGCGGTTATACTGCAGCTCTATAGACCCCTGGTAAGACCACTGTTGGGACATTGCATTCAGTGTGATCACCTCATTAAAAGAAAGACTAACGGAAAGTTCGGAGAGATCCTCCCAGGATATTGCCTGGACTGGAGGGCATATCTTAAGAAGGAAGGTTGAGGCAAGTAATAACTTTTCTCATTTTAGCGATGGTGTATGAGAAGTGACTTGATTTTCTTGCATAATATTTTGAGAATTATAGACAGAATCGATAAACAGATTTTTGTCCATAGCGTTAATGTCTATCACGAGGGGAATATTTAAGCTCATTGGAGGAATGGTCAGAGAAGATGAGAGAGCTGGTTTGTTGACACAGGCAGTGCTGGGTGTGTGGAATATACTGTCAGTAGTCGTAATAAAATCAGATATATTTTTAACCAACTCGTCCATCGGCACGTTCGATCAGTGTTAGCGCTTCTGCTATACAGCACCACTGACCCGGGTTCGATACCATCCTCACTGGAAGGTCTATGAGGAGTTTGTAAGTTTTCCCCTTTTCTGTTTGCTTGCCCTCCTGGTGCTCTGGTTTCCTTTCAGAGCCACACATATATACAGGTTAGGTGCATGCGCCATGTTAAATTGCCATTAGTGGTCAGGAATGTGTAGGCCAGGTATATTAGGCAGAGGAAATGTAGATTCATAGGTGTGGGGCCATGGGTTTGGGAGCGATATTCTTTAGAGGGCCAATGTGGACCTGTTGGCCAAATGGTTTGTTTCCACACAGTGGGGATTTTATTTCTATTAGTGCAATGAAAGGTATGTCAGTTTGCCTGAGTTTAGAGTAGGATAAAGGTCTGGCACAACACCGAGGACCAAATGCCTTTTCTGTTTTGTACTTTTCTATGTTCTTTATTTAGGCTTGAAATCTCAAAGAATCTGGAAGGTTATTGGGAGATGTAATCGAAGGTTTGGATTACTAACAGGGAAAGAAAAGATATATAAGAACAAACAATGTGCACAAGTTGACGTTGAAGTCAAATATGTGCTGGTACAAAATCACGGAATTCGCGCCCTCGGGTCATTGTGGGTAAACTGCAACGTATGGATTACTGCGAATCAAGAAGGCAGTTCACCAGCACATCCTCACAGAGACAACTCGGGTTGGGCATTCAGTGTTAGCCCGCAACCAGAGATGTCCACATTATAGTCTGAGAACGAGGGTCAGGCAATGCAGGAAAGATGACAGAACACACTTCTACACTAAAACAGTTCTGGAGGTTTGGAACTCACACGCTCAAATGATTAGCGATGCTAATTAAATGTTACATTTAAATGTGAGATTGATCTTTTTTTGAGGCAGAGGAATAAGGGATATGGTCCCAAGCCTTGCATATGGAGTTGTCTTACAAATTAGACATGATCTTCCTGAGTAGCTGACCAGACACAATGTGCCAAATCGCCTATTCCTGTACCTACATACTTTTGAAAAATTGACTTCAATCCTCGACAGTTCACTAATTACTCAGGCCCTTAACTCAGCTCGATTTATGATGTAAGCGTTAAGGAGATATTTCCAATTTTTCATTCCAGGTACTGTCAGTCTGGGTTAGTGATCTGCACCTTATTAGAACGTAAAGTGCAGCCAGTCGCCATTGTATCAATAATTGATACCACCAGTGTAAGCTGTGAACCCATAAAGAGAGGATGATCGTTTCTTCTCTCATTACAACAACGATGATGTGGGCGACACTGTTCTTCCTACTTGGTTCCCTGGTACTTATGGAAGCCACCACAATTGGTAAGTTTTACTTTTTGTTTTAGTTGCAGAGGTTTTTAATCTCTGCTTTGGCAAACATGGGAAGCATGGCTTGGAAAAGTAACTGATGTGTTCTTTCGATGTGTGCTGCCATCTGTGTGTCTCATGTGTGTCCCTTCTGTCAGCACATACTGTTTCTGTCATCTTGGAAGAGAAAGAAATCCATTCAGGAAAAAAAAATGAGTGGAATTCCCATTGGGTGCAGAAATTGTACGCCTGATTTTTTTCTTATTATACGTATTGATGACCAAATAGTTATTCCCTGCCATCTCAGTAGTCACATCCACATGCAGCACCTCAAAGATAGACAGCTGTAGTATTGCAATGGAAATGTCCCAGCTGCAAGCCGGAAGGCCGGGTTTCAGTCAGTACCTCCCCCAGATGCGTGTAACTACATCGCTGAACAATGTGATTCAAAAATAGCTCCCCCAGGTTTGTTCAAAAATACATTCATAGCTGTTCCATGAGATTGATATGTAAAGGTCAGGATGTTTTGCTAAGAGTGAACCAGACACTCGTTAAAGTACTGGTGGAATACTATAAGTAACGGTGGGCATCTTATCTGAGGAAAGATCATAAGATCAGAAAACCACAGGAGCAGAGATTGGGCCATATCGCCCAGCGAGTGTGCTCTGCCATTCAAACACGGCTGGTAGAGTTTTCAACCCCATTTTCACACTTTCTTCCTGTAAACTTTGATCACCTTCGCAACCAAGAATCTAACTATGTCAAGCATAAATGTACTCATTGACCTGGCTCCCTGAACTTCTGTGGCAATGAATCCCATATGTCCAACACTCCTTATCTCTAAATGTTCCTGTTTATCTCCATGCTAAGAGTTCTTCCCTTAACTCAAAGGCTGACTACTCGATTCCTCGTTTTTATTTCTGCAAATGGAAACACCTTTCAAATTCCACTTTGTCCTGTACTTTCAGTATTCTGAAAGTTTCAGAGATAAGTGATGGTTCTGAACTCTATCGAATTCAGTCCCAGAGTACGCAAATCTTCCTTAAATGTTCAGTCTTTCATTCCTCGAATGACTCTTGTGAACACCTACCACACCGCTGCAGAGGTATGGAGTCCAAACCTGTGCACAATACTCCAACTGTGGAATGACCAGACTTACAGTGCCTCAGATGTACATCCGTGCGTCTTTGTTCTTGTCTTTCGAGATGCTTGACAACATTCTATTTGCGTTTCTGATTACCGACTCAACTTGTACGTTTACCTTAAGAGGATCAGAGACCAGGACTCTCAGTCCCTTTGAACTTCAGATTTCTGAATTTTCTCCCCATTTTGAAAATAGTCCATACATCTAACCGCTCTCCTAATCTCTAAACCTGTTTGAAACCCCCATGTCTCCTCAATTTTACCAGCCCCTCTACTTATCATTGTCTCATCTGCAAACATTAGCCAGAATGCTCTTAGTTGTTTCAGCTAGATTGTTAATATATGAAGTGAAAAGGTGTAGTCCCAACACTGACCTTTGTGGAAAGGCACTGGCCACGGGTTTCTTTTCTGTTTTTATCCCACTTTCTGCGTTCTGCCAGACAGTCAATTTTCGATACATGCTCGTACCTGGCATTTGACAACATCCGGCCATTTCCTACTATGTTGCTTCCTTCTGCATCTCATCAAAAACCTTCTGGAAGTGGAGATACACAACATGGATTGGCTCTCCTTGGTCTAACCTTCTCTATGCCCCCTCAAAAAATTTAAAAACCCCTTGATAAAACAATACTGAGTTTGCCCTGTTTTGCGATGCATTTTTAAGTATTCAGAATTCCCACCCTTCACAATGGATTCCAAAATCTGACCATTGACTGAAGTGAGGCTTTTCATTCTGTAATTTCCTGTCTTTCTCACTATTCCATTCTGAAACAGGGGTTTAACATTAGTAAGCTTCCAGTATTCGAGGAGTCTCCCTGAATTTGGTGACACCACAAAGATCACTATTGAAGGCTCCACTATCTCTTCACTTATCTGCTTCAGAATTGTGGCACGTAGCCCATCTATATCAGGTAATTTCCACACTTACAGGTTTTCCATTTTTTTCAGCACCATTTCCTAGTTGCTGGCCACCGTATAATTTCTGCTGTACACCACCCGCCCCCCAACGATGTTAGTAGCCCTTTTCTCACCAAAGACTGATGCAAATTACTCATTCAGCTCCTTAGTCATTTCTTTGTTTCCAATCGGAGCAGAATTTGAGGAATCCAGAGAACATCACGGAACTGACATCAGCTATGGAGAGATTGAGTTGGACAGGATAATATTAGTGGGAGTGGAGAAGAATGAGATCTCAGCTTGCTGAAACATGAAAGACTCTTAGAAAAAATATTCAGTGGAGAACAGGAGATGTTGTTTACCGTTGTGCAAGAATTGTGGACCAGAGTGCATCAGCTCTGAATAAAGTGTAGCCCATTTAAGTCGGCATCGAAGAAGATTCTCTACTTTTGAAGGGCATTAAAACGGTGAAATTCTTCAGCATAGAGTGCATTTTCATTCAGTCCGTTTATGGGTGAGTTTGACAGATTTTCAGTCAGGATGGGAATCGAACAATTATCCGGGAGGTGTAGGAAAGGGAAGTGGAGATGATCAGCTCAGTCATGACACCAGATGCACACACCGTTTTCCATTCGAACATACTTATGCAGACCTTCTTGCAGATACACACTCTCTTTCAGACACACATGTGCAGATACACAGACACACACACACTTCCCCTCTCTCCCACCCACACATACATGCACACACACACACTCTCTCTCTCGACCTCTCTCCCTCACATGCACACAGAAACACACAAAAGTCGATGGTGTGACTTCTTTTTAACTACAACCTTTAATTCTCTCGGGAATACAACTTGAAAGAAGTTCTGGGATTTAGATATTAAGGAATCTGAACCTCCACCCATTCTAAAAGACGAAAGATTGAACAGAAACCTCGGTTTGTTTAATATATTGCATGTGTGTATGACATACTGATATTTTGCTCTAAATGCTTCTGTGTCCTATAATCCTACTCCACGAGATATGCAACAAAAGAGCAGCGCTCTCCGGTTGCACTATAAACCTGTTGGATTATAAACTGATTTCGTGCGATTTTATAAAAGTAAATGTCCACCCCAGTCAAACATCCGCACTGACATATCATCAAATCGAAGAGCAAGTTTGACTGGCTAAACGGCCGTCTTCTGCACATCCAGTTTCTTGTCCAGTGTCTGCAAATGGATGGAGGTTAAAAACGTCGTAGATTCTGAGTTTGTCCAAGTGGGAATTCAGTTCTCGAGGCTTTATTAGTGAGCTAGCATTATTGATCATGACTCAAGACGTCTGTTCTCTGAGGTCGTGTACCTACTCACAGACACCAATCTCATTTCATCCCGGTCTTGAAGCATCCTTCCTTACCGAGACCTGTTGAGTTCTCTGTCACATAATCATCATAAAATTGTACAGTTCAAGTAGGACATTCTTATGATCGTGTATGTCCTGATGCTGGAAAGTGCTATCTATCTAGCTCCATTTGCCAGTATTATTTTGATTCCCCATCTATATTCATTCCATTGAACTACACATCCAGCTCTCTTTTGAAACCTGCCGTGGAATCAGCCTCTGCCACTTTCCAAGGTAACGCATTCCAAATCCCAGCACCTCTCTGGATAAATAAGTTACAGAGTTATTGACTTTGCGATCGTTCCATTCTTATGCTCGCCAAAATTGTCGATGCATTTTCACTCCCTGAAGGCAAGCTGCTTGAGTACCTCACAATTCCTCACCCCAATGCCTCAACGTGAGAACGCACTTCTCAGTTGTCATGTAAACAGTACCAATAGGAGGCTGGACATGGAGAACTGCATAAAGTTCTGGTCTGCACGAACAATTATTGGAACACAGTTCAAGCAATATGTACCCTTACAAATCCAAGAATGTCTGGTTAGAACAACAAGGGTGAAATCTGCATTGTTCTGGCATTGTGTATCTGAGTCAGGTGCCAGGTGTATGTCCTATCGCATCTGACTGTTAACATCAACGAATCTTAATTTTTCTTTTTATTCTCTCTCCTGGCGCCAATATTTTCATGTATTTTAGAAGGGACTAACTGCAGCACCGTACCATGTGAGAAGGGTATTTCAACGAGGGTTAAAGGAGTGTGCCCCATCTTACAAGTGTGTTGCGTACGTTTGTGAAATCGAAGAAGGAAAGAACAACATGCAACACTGGAAAACATCTGCTTTTCTGATTGGAGAGTTCTGTCATCTCATCAATTCAGGCTTCATGTTATTGTTTAAACTGAACGATTCCTGGCCCACTGCTTTCTAAACTACGTGAATAAAATTGGGTGATATTGCAAACATTGTTTGTCCATGTCTCACTTCACTTTCATATCAATGTCTTAACACAATGTCAGGAAGGAAAGGAGTGCTCAGAAAATGGGTATTATGCATTGATGATCTTTACACTGTCGTAGGTTGGCTGACATGTGGGTCTTTAGTGTGGCCACAACTGGAGGATCGTTTGCAGTTCAGGTCGCCACACCATAGGAAGGATGTAAACGCTTTGGAGAGGCAGGGAAAGAGGTTTACAAAGATGTTGCTTGGATCAGAGACGACTAGTTACCAACAGCCTTTTGACAAAATGTGGATTGTTCGTGCTCGGGCTTTGGAGATGAGAGGCGATTTGAAGGAAGTATATAAAAAGATGAGGGGCTTGGATAGGTTACCTAGCCAGACTCTTTTGCCCAGTTTGGAAATTCATTGGGCAACGGTTTAAGTTAGGGTCCATGTTAAAATGGTAAACATGAGACAGTTTTTGTTAACAGAGAGATTTGTAAATGTCTGGAAAGGATTGCCAAAAAAGGTGGTGGACGAGGATAGAATAGCAAAATTGTCAGGCAATTAGATAGATGGAAGGACAGGCAATGTGTAAAGCGTTATGGACCATGGCAGATAGGATTAGTTTGGAATAATACACTTGTCTTCACAGACATATTGCAGAAGGGTGTGTTCCTATGCTATACGCTTCTCTCTTCAATTAAGCATTTTCGCTTCGGTGAGAGGCTGGATTTAAACGGATTGTTTTCATTGGATCAGAGACAATATTGGGCAGGCCTGTTTCATGAGAAGACGTTTATGCGGAGTAAGAAAGAGTCAACAGAAAACAACTGCTCTCCTCAGTCCAATAAGGGGACACAATTGGGAATTGAAAAGCATAAGATCTGGAACGGCGTTGAAGGTAATCTCCTAGCCGTTCTAAATCTCTGATAGAACCGAAACCAACAACAGCCCGCAGACAATGAAATTGGCTCGTTTTCCACTATTCTTTTTCGGAAATGGGAGCGTGATGTTCCATTCAGTGGGCTGTTTTGCCATCTCCAATACATTTCTGTCCCATCTCCAGGACTGGAGGGGAGTTTGGAGGCGCACTGGGAAGTAGCAGGAGAGAAAATGTGCGCCGCTTGCTAGTGTACTACCGAGAGAACAGCACTCTCGTCACTTCTTCAATCATCACAAAAGCAGATTTACAGTCTCATGTAGTGGCAGCTTAAGTAGTTGATAATGATAAGGCTGTGGGTGTCGATGTACTTGTGAAGACAGTACAAGTCAGTGTTAGTCACAATACCATATGTCTGGCCGCAGATGTATAGACACAGAAGAACAGTGGTAATAACAGTGTTATGCAAATGCAGTTACTGTTGGAAATGAAACAGGCCAGTGATAACCACGGCAATGTGAGTCTGGAGTTAACTGTAGATACAGGTAGGTCACTGGGAACCATAGTATTGAGGGTCTGTAGTCAATTGCAGGGAAAGTCCATGTCAGTGGTAACGACAGCGCCGTGACTCTGGTTAATATTAATTTACATGCTGTGTGAATGGATCCACATGCAGGTACAAAGCAGGTCAATGACAACCAGAGTGTTATGAGGATCGAATCACATGTCCAGATGAACAGATTAGGGTTGACCAAAATGCAGTTGTTCAGTACAATGTAGATACAGAGCAGTTCAGCGGTGTGGGCCTGGAGTTCTACAAGGAGACACTACAGATCCGGCAGAATGAGGAGAGGGAGTTAGAAAGAGGCTGAAGAGCAGGACCTCAACAATATTTATCTCTGAACAGCTGCCAGGGTCACGTATTGGTGCTGCAAGGAATAGAAAGATAGGGGAGATGAATACATGGAGAAGAAACTGATGCAAGGGGCATGGCTTTTTTGCATCTTGGATCAGTGGAAGCTATTCTGCTGCCAGGGTGAACTGTAAAAGAGGCACTGATTGCTCCGAAGTGGAGAACAACCAATACCCTCGCTGCAGCTTTCGCCCTAATACATGGGAAGGCTTAAGCTAGAGTGGTAGGGGATGCAATTACAGCAGCAGGACAACAAGTGGAGAGATTGACGGGAAGGCAGGTACTAAGACCAGTGAATCAGAAAGAAAGGAAAGCAGAGACGGGTGAATGAACACAACATCACTCATGGTCTAACGTGTGTTTACATCAATACAACGAGTATTACCGGTAAGACAAATGAGCGTAGAGCCTGATCAGTACATTAGACTAAGATGTTGTGCCCACTCCAGAGACTTGATTGAGAGAGGGACTGGAGAGGCTCCAGGATTTCGTTGGTTCAGACGAGATAGAGAAGAAGATAAAATTTATGGATGAGTTGTATTATTAATCAGACAGAATGTTACATCATCAGTCTGAGAGGAAATACAGAAGGGCACATCCATTGAGGCAATAGGTCGAGAGCTAAAAAGTTTGGTGGGTGCAAACAATCTGCCAGAATTCTAACGTAGGAACTCCAACCGCAATTGGGAACAAATATATGGCCGATTATAAAAAGGTTCGATAACAAAAGAGTTTTCATAATGGGTGACTTTAACATCCCCAATATTCATTGGGACTCCCTTACAGCAAGAGAGGGAAACAAAGTGGACATCCTTAAATGTATGTAAGTACATTTCTTGAAAGAGTATGTGGATAGCCCAACTGGCAGAGGGGCCATAGTGTAACTTGTATTGGCAAATGAGCCTGGTCAAGTGACTGACCTTTCAGTGGGAGAGCATTTTGAAAACAGTCATCGCAGGTCGTTTAGTTTGAAGATAGCTATGAACAGGGAGAAGTCAGGAGCTTCGGTTAGGTAAAAAAAATGTTGGAAGGCAATTTACATCAGCATGAGACAAGAGCTAAGGAGCTTTAATTGGGAGACGCAGTTATTGGGCAAGGCAACATTTAAACGTGGGAATTTGTGAAGATATGGTGTGGAGAGTTCCGGACCGACATGTTCCAGTGAGGTGGATGGACAAAGGTAGCAACGTAAGCGACATATGAAAACGAAGGTGGCTGTGAATTTCTTCAAAAGAGAAAAAGATGTAGGTTTATGTTTTAGGAAGATAAAATAGTACGGGCCAGTGAATAATTTTTGCAAAGCAAATAAGTACTAAACCGGGGAATAAGAGAGCAAGAAGGGGCCATGACATGTCCTTGATAATTCAAGTTAAAGGGAATCTGAAAGCGTTCTATACGTATATTAAGAACTGAAGTATAACTCGGGAGAGAGTAGGACCACTCAAGACTACAGGATGGCACTTATGCTTGGAGGCAGAGGATGTTTGAGTTCCAAAGTGAATAATTTGCATCACCATTGTCTCCGTAAAACGACATGGAGGAAAGGGAGATAAGTGTGAAGCATGCCTATAGGCTAGAACATTAAAGAACAAGAAAGTAGTGGAATTGGATCCCTTGAATAGTATTAATGCAGATAGCTTCCCAAGGCCTGATGTTAGCAACTTAGTTTATTGAGGGAGGCAAGTAAGGAGATTGCTCAGGCTTTGACCAAGAAAGTGGTCCTCTCGAACCACTTAAGAAATCCCAGAGGATTGGTGAATAGGCTATGTTTTCCCCGATTCAAGAAGAAAAGTAGGGATAATCCAGGTAACTATCAGCCAATAAATCTCACATCAGTGGTGGGAAACTATTGCAGTCAAATCTTACGAATAGGATTTACGCATGTATGGAAAAGCATGACATAATTTGGCGCAGTCAACATAATTTTGTGCATTGAAGGTCATGTATCACTAACTTAATTGACCTATATGACGAGGGCTCAAAGTTGATTGATAAGGGTAAACCAGATGATTTGCTTACATGGATTTTAGTAAGGCTTTTGACAAGGACCCACATGGAAGTCTTATTCTGAAAATTAAAATGAATGCAATCCACGGGGACTTGGCCGCTTGGATTGACAATTGTGTTTCTGTAGAAGGCAAAGAGTAATAATGGAATGGTGCCTTTCCGGCTGGAGGTCCGTGACTAATGGTTTTCTCAAAAGATCCGGACTCGGACCTCTACTATTTTCTGTTGTATGTAAATGAATTAGATTAAAATGTACATGAGTAGGTGGGTACGTTTGCAGACGATACAAAGATCGGTGGAGTTGTGGATAGTACAGAATTTTGTCAAAGGATACTGGGGATATATACCAGTTGCAGATATTGGCTAGTAATGGCAGACATAGTTTAATCTGGATGAGTATGAGGTGCGGCAATTTGAGAGATCAAACCTTAAGGAAAAGCATGCAGTTAATAGCAGCATGCAGAACAGCATTGATGTATTGAAGGAACTTGGGATTCAAGATCTTTGCTCCCTGAAAATGGCCATAAAGTAGATAGGTGGTAAATTAGTCATACGGTGTGCTGGCCTTGATTGATCAGGGAAATGGGTTCAAAGTTCAATATGCCATGTTGCAGCTTTCTAGGAATTTGGTGAGACCACACTAAGAGTGCCACATGCAATTGCTGTCGCCACATTACACGAAGGATGTGGTTGATTTGGCGAAGGTGCAGATGAGATTTACTAAGATGCTGCTTGGATTACAGCGTTTGATCGATAAGGAGAGGTGAGAAAAATCTCAGATTGATTTCTCTTGAAGAGAAGATACTGAGAAGTGACGAGATAGATATCTGTAAAAATGTGAGATGACGAGGTAGGGTTAACACACAGAATCGTTTCCCCAGAATAGAAAAGCTCTATTCTAAGAAGTAGAAGGTGAGGGTGAACGTTCACAGGAGACGTGGTGGGCATGTTTGTAAAAAGAATGTAGTAAGAATGACGTCTGCACTTCATGTGTGACATTATCAGGAGGCCCGCATTGTCTTGAATTTAGTAGTTCAAGGGGTGACCTAATTGATGTGTTCAATGGGTGATCAGTAAACGGCAGTGTATACAAAAATATTGTGATGTAGGCCCATCGAGTCGATGTCGACCCTCTGAAGGACATCCCGACCAGACGATATCTTTATCCTCCCCCTTTACACTTGGTTTCCCATGACTAATCCAATGATGCAGCACAACTTCAAAATGTGGGAAAGAACCAGACAAATCAGAGGAAAGAAAACAATTATGAGGTGAATGTGAAAACTCCACACAGCCAGTTCTGCATTCGTGAAATCAAGTCTGTGCCCTGGTGCTGTGAGACAGTAATGCTAACTACTGAGCTGTTGTGCTGCTTAATGACGAATTTGAGGTGACGTCAATATTCTTGCAGCTGACATGCTATAATATAATATAATACAATAATGATATAATATGGATGTCGGTTTGCTCGATGAGCTGATTCTTCATTCAGAGGCTCTCTGAAGATGTTACCTCGTATGGTGACAAAACGTCTGAAAAGAACCTTCCAGCTCAGCGAGCAAACCTACATCCAGAATGTCAACCTGAGTTACAAACGTTCTCAAGACTGGCCCTGATATGATTTAATGATATAATATAGTATAATGTAATATGACATGACATAATGTAAGACAAGGTAATATAATATAACATAATGTTACCTTCTTTTTTTCTCCAGTTTTGACCTCCTCATCTGAGGGAGAATGTTCATGGAGTCAGTTCATTAAAGGTGTACCAAACTGATTCCTGAGTTGGTGGGACTGTTCTATGAAGAACGATGTGATCAGTTTGGATAATCTTCACTGTGGCTCGTACATATGCGGCATGGAGTGTGAATTCTCAAAGAATCAGGTCATGAACTCATTGGATTGCAGAACGAGGCTCGAGGGGGCTCAATGTCCTGAATCTAATAAATTCTAGTGAGACGATGTTGGTTGAAAGCAGAAAAGAATGTTCCCGATAACCTAAGGATTCTGAACCAAATGGGGTCTCAGTCGAAGGCAAACAAGTGAGGCCATTTTCGACTGAGGCACGGGAACTTTCCTGGCCAAGTGAGTGGGGAGACTGTGGAATTATCTACTACTGAAAGCAGTGAAGGAGATAACTCTGTTTTTTTTGTTTTAAAATAATTTGATATGGTTCTTAGAGCTCCATTGATCAAAGTGTACGGGGATAAAACAGTAACAGAGATTGCATTTAACGATCAGCCAAGGTCACATTGAATGGTGGAGCTGTCTCTAATGATTGAATGGTTGAATGGTTTATTCCTGTTCTTAGCTTCTATGTTTCTTTGTGAAACGAATAATGCTGTGATTCATTCGTGAAAAGCTGAATAACTTAGTTCCGAGCAGACAGAATGGCAACCAACAACCAATCTGTTCCATGAATCTGGTAAATATTTGACAAGATGAAATAACATACTGGCAACATAAGGTGAAAGTTTCAGAAGATAATAAAAAGTGACATACGATGTGGACAGCTTTGTCTGGATACATAATTATTTGTCTGTTAACGGAGGAAGGAACAATATTCTGTTTCCTCTCGTTAGTATGTCAGCAACAAGGGATCGTTTAAGATTGTCAGCAAGAGAGGTGGGAGTGAGAAGAAAAAAGCAGGGATTCACTTCTGAGGCTTTATAAGGGTCCCCTCAGATTAGACCACATTTTGACTATTGTGAGCAAGTTTGGTCCCGTATGAGAAGAACAATTATCTCAGGAATGAAAGGATTAACATGTGGGGAACGTGTTCGGACTGTAGGTCTGTATAGTGTAGAGTGATGCGGGGGGGGGAGGGGGGGGGGGCGGGTGGTGGTGTTGGGGGCGATCTCATTGAAAAGAATAGAATACTGAATGGCCGAAATTGAGTGTATTTTGGGAGATGTTTTCATTTGCAGTAGAGACCAGAGTCGAGTGCACAGGCTTGGAGTGAAGTGAAGACCCTTTACCGCGAAGATAATAAAAGCTTTCATTAGCTACATCATTGTGAATCTGTAGAATTCATTGCAACAGGAGCCTGCGAAGTTCAGGTCAATGAATATATTTAAGAAAGAGATTGATAGGTTCGCCATTGTTAATGGCATCAAGACTTACTGGGAGAAGGCGAGAGTTTTTTTTTGATAACCTTACCAGCCATGATTGAATGGCAGAGCAGACTCGATGGTCTCAATTTCTGCTTATTTGTCTTCTGGTCTTATGACTTGAAATCATGACAAGAGATCAGTTCCTTATCATCCGTGTCTTCCAGAAAATCGGAAAAATTACAAACATCATTATATGACAAGATACGGAGACAAATATAACACAACTCTCGTTAGCTTACATTCTGTCATTATTAACATGTTAGATTCTATTACAAAGGAAGTAAGAGGAAATCTTTAAACACTGACAATATCATCCAGTACACTCAGCACAAATTTAAAGTAGATTTAGTGGTAATGTCATATGTATATATGTATGTTATACAGTGAAAAGTGTTGTTTTCCGTACCATACAAAAAGTTCATACCATCAAAGAACAGTACAATAAGAAAACAGAGTGCAGATTTCAAAGTTACAGCTTCAGACAAGCAGCAGAGGAAAATTATCATGAGAATTTCAGCGGCCTGCTTAGAGTTCTGTTAGTAAAGTGTAAAACGTTGTTCTTCAATCTGTTGGCACGTGAATTAAACATTGAATTCCGTCGGGATACTCTGCCCGTCGGGCGAGAATGGAACGTAAGATAACCTGGACAATAGAGTCGAAATATTTGGGTATTTAGATTGCTAAGATATTACAGAATAATCGACTTAACAAGAAAACAGACTATTGCTCAGATTGGGCAGGTCAAAGTCGATCTCTGCTGTGGTACTGGAGTCATGTGTGGCCCAGACTGCGTAATGACTGCAGACCTCATTCCATGACGTGAGCCAGATGGAAAGTATTTGAAAGAGACCCACTGTGAACAGGTTTGAGCAGCTATTATTCCCATATTGCTTAAAATTGAAATGTGACGCCAATCAATCGAATGGTGGAGAATACCCAGTGGGCTAATGACCTTATTCTGTACCTACTTTTTCTGCTCTGACTACGTGCCTGCCTGAGATTTGATCCGATTTCTGAACCCAAAGTGTCTGCCTGGACGGCTGGGAGATACCACGTTAACACTGTGCCACAACCTCCTGAAGGGAGTACGTATCAATGAATACTGGACACACACAAAACAGCGCCAGGAGTCGAGTACTGCTGCCGTGGTCCAAAATTTCCTCTGTGCCATAAAGAAACTGGAAGAGCTCCAATGGTCATCGTTGCTGCATGCAACGATAGCATTTTGAGAGGGTTAAAGAGCAATCAATAATATTACAGCAGAGGCCCTTTGGCACATTGTCCTTCCAAAACAAAATACGAACACCAGTAGACCCCCTTTCCCACTTGATCTCGAGCCATTAATGTTCAGACGTTTCAAGTGGCTCATCCAAGTGCACTTTCCGGTAGAGATGCTTCCCTTCTCAATTATCAATCCAGGCAGGGCATTGCAGACTCACCACCAGTGTGTGTTTGAAAACAGTTTTTTGAATTCCCCTCTGAACCCTTGCCTTTCACTTTAAAATTGTGGCCTATTGCTATTAAACGTTCGGATAAGGAGACCAGCTTTTTGCTCGTTTTGTCCATGCGGCTCATGTATCTTGCTCTTGCCTTCACTCGACCTTCTCTGCTTCTCATAAAATAAACCGAGCTTCTCCAGCACTCTGCATTGCAGAACCTGATCACGCTGGATAATTTTCTCTACTGAGCCCACTCTCTGGTGAAACCATATCCTGCCCGTAACAAGTGAAAACGAACAAATGGCAAAGAAGATGGCATTTGAATCCGGAGTGGCTAGATGGGGGGGAGGGGAGTGTTGTATGTCGGCTTTTAACACTTCTTTTCAGGGTACTTGAGTTCACCGCACTGAGCCGAACCATTGCATAGTGATGCAAATTCGCCTGTTCTCTGTTTGTGAACTGTCACTTTAACAAGTCGAGAGCTCGCAGAGAAGTGCGGATGAGATTAGATTAGATTACTTACAGTGTGGAAACAGGCCTTTCGGCCCAACAAGTCCACACCGCCCCGCCGAAGCGCAACCCACCCATACCCCTACATCTACCCCTTACCTAACACTATGGGCAATTTAGCATGGCCAATTCACCTGACCTGCACATCTTTGGAGAATGGGAGGAAACCGGAGCACCCGGAGGAAACCCACGCAGACACGGGGAGAATGTGCAAACTCCACACAGAGAGTCGCCTGAGGCGGGAATTGAACCCGGGTCTCTGGCGCTGTGAGGCAGCAGTGCTCACCACTGTGCCACCGTGGTAATGCTCCTTGCCGAGAATTTCGGAGATTATTCACTGCACAGTCTCCGAACCGCTGAATGTAACTCTTGTTTTTCATCGATCTCACTGGGATATTGCGGATGTTTTGTAGGTTTTCATGAAAGCTGTGCTCTTGCTCCTCAGAACGTGGCCTTTTGAGCAGGCGAACACTGATAGCAGGAGGCTGAAAGGTAAGTAAATAAACACAGGAGGATGCATCCATTAGTTTCTGATGTGAAGGAATCTTGGCAACGTGAAGACAGGATTCATCATTTCCAGCCAGGCCTGCTGCTGATTTCGATCCTGCTGAACTTGGAGATACACACTGCATCGCAAAGCAGAACTAAAGAGAATAGTTAAGACATCCAGAAGAAGGGGTAAAAGACAGAGTGAGTAACGAGGTAGTAAGAGAGAAGGGTAATGGAGATTGAGAAAGGAAGAGGAGAGAAGGGAAGCGACAAGAAATGCAACAAATAAATGTATTACAGAGAAAAATGGAGATTGAGACAGGAATGCTGGACAAAGAGACAGGCAGTGAAGGTGTTAGAGAGAGAGAGAGTAATGAGGAAGGCAGAATGTAGATAAAAACGGGTTAGAAAGCGAAATAGACAAGGCAGAATTTTGAAAAGCTGAGAGAAAACAGAGCTAGGCGTTGCAGTACAATGGACAACAAAGAGAGAATTGCGTTTAAGAAAGAGAATAATGAGGTACAGAGAAAGAAGGTGAAGAGGTTTGAGAGATTTTTTTAAAAAAACAGGCAGAGAAGAATGAGAGAGAGGGAGAGCTACATGGAAAAAAAGAATTTTAAAAAATGATATTGAGTAATTGTTGTGAGAGTGTTTGAATAAAAGCTTCAGAAAATGACTAAAACAGGTGTTGAATGACGACAATGAGGGAACAAAAATAGCGGCGGTCGCGATAGTAAGTGAGACTGAGAGATTGACGGGCGGGGGGAGCGAGAGAGATAAGAATAAAATGTGAACAGAAAATCAACTCACAGATAGAGAGAGAGAGAAAACCATCATGTGATCTGTTTGTTGATTTACGTTCCTCAGCCATCGTCATGATCCTTGCTTCTTACAGTCATGTCGAAATGATTGCATAAAGGTAGCGGTTTCACAGTCAATTCTCGAGATTGGAGCAATACAGAGTCTTGGAGGGCAGAAGGACATCCAACGTACAGGTCCATCTGAAACCGTAGCACCATTGTATTCACTTATCCTTCATTACTTTTCATTTGCAGGATATTGGTTGCGATATTGATCGTTCTGCCCTTTTGTGCCAATCCCCAGTTGTACCCCTTGAGGAGAGTGGGGCTGAACTCCTTCTCAAACTGCCTCGGTCAGATTACCGCAGATAGACCAGCAATAAAATGGCAGGGAGGCAAGTACGGGATTTTGTCCGAGTCACAGCGAATGAACAATCGATATATTTCACTGACACTTCATCCGATTCATTCATGGGATTTGGAAGGCGTTGTCAGACAGCAGGTATTGCTCTCTGTAGTTGCCCCCGTGAGAAAGAGGCAGTGAGCGGCTTTTTGAAATATTGCAGTCAATATGCTCAGGGTAGACCAGTGATTCCATCAGGGAACTACTTCCACAATTTTAATCGAGCGGCACAGAATAAATGGTGATATATTTCAAGTCAATATGGTGAGTGGCTTGGAGGGGAAAGTGCAGGCGTTAGTGCTCAAATCCATCTCCTGCCCCTATGCTTCTCGATGGAAATGAACGTGGGTTTCGAAGGTACTAATTAAGGAATTTTAGTAATTTTTTCGAGTGGGTCTTGAAGATGGTACACATTGTTACTGAGCATTGCTGGCCGAGGGAGTGGATATGTGTAGATGTATTGGGAATCAAGTGGGCTTTATTGTCATGGATCCAGTCAAGATTCTTGAGTGCAATTGCAGCTTTAAAAATCCAGATTGGTGGGTGTGACGCGATTCACTTGTGCCTTGTCGATGATGAAACAATTTTGTGGGGAGTGGAGGTGGAGATGAGGAGCTGGAGGGTAAGGAGCTGAGAAAGGAGCAGCAGGATTCCTCAACTCTGAATCGCTATTTAGCCAGTATATTGAGCTAGCTGCTCTAATTTAGTTTTTGGTTCAATTTGAAGGAGCTGAATGTAAAGAGATTACGGCTGGGGTTCGGGGTGTGTGGCGTGCGAGGTGTACAATAATGACGACTCGATTGAACATCAAGGGGAAATGTTTATATTCTCTCGTAATGTTAACCTTTAGAACGTTGAAGGTTGGCAGGGAGTAATTCAATTATGGTAAGACTATTGGAGTTCAAGCGGCGACAATTACTGAAGGAGTGAGAAGGAGGCCAACTCAGAAGATTATGAGTGGGCATAAGTGGTGAAGGCATGAAAGGATAACCTGAAAGGTAATTGGGTTGATGAAAACCTCTGTATGAATGAGTGAGGGTGGGGGAGTTGAGCTGCTGGGCATCGTCAGCAGTGCGTCAGCATCACCTCCTACTTTTGATACCAAGGAAAGACAATAAAGCTGCATGTTTCCACTTTATTCTGAATCTACAAAGTATTTGTGCACGACCCCGTTGTGTCCCTGACTGTCTGAGCGTGTGAACGTCCATGTGTGTCCGTGTGTGTGTGTGTGTTTGGAATTCCTTAGGTGTTATTTGATATTGTAAATGTTGATATGTATGCCTATCTTTCCCTATGTGCTTGTGTTGTGTTAGTTTGCAAATGTGGCTGTTTCCGTGAACCTTCCATTTCACGTGCATGTCTGGGGCATGTCGTGTGTTTTTGTTTTGTGTGGATGTGTTTCAGCCTCTGTGTTTATCTTTCTGTATGCATTTATGATTCTATGCATTTGTCTTTGTCTGTGTTTCTGTGTGCCTCTATGTCTGTGATTCAGTCTCTGTGTCTTAGTGCATTCCTGTGTGTATCGATGAATTTGTTTCACTGTGCACCTGTATTCAATGGGTTTTCTGTAATCGAGTCCTAAAGCATGCAGTCATGCGCTTTGATCCAAATGGATCCATGCCGAACACAATGTCCATCCACGCGAACCCCATTTCCTTAAAAACTGGCACATTTCCTGGAATCCATTTCCATCCATGTATTTGTACAAATGACTTTTAAACGTTGTTATTGTACCCAATCACGTCCACTGGCAGCTCATTCCATATGCAACCAATTCTATGTCTAAGAACGGTTTACTATTTTATTATTTCCCTTCTAACATTAAATTTGAGTCTTCGTTTCCTCGATTCTCAAACACTGAGAAAAGTATTGTTTGCATTCACGCTATCTATGCCTCACATGACCTATTAGACACCCACTCAGTCTCCTAAACGCGAATGAAAAAAAGACCTAGCTTGTCCAACCTCTCACTATAACACAGAGCACTGAGACCTGGCAGTATCTTTGTAAAATTTTGATGCAGTCTTTCCAGATTAATACCATGCTTCCTGCAGCAAGGTGACCAAAACCGAACACAATACTCCAAGTGCATCTTCACCAATGTCCTGTAAAACAACTTGACAACTTCAATCATCAATATCCTGGATTAGTGTTGCTGGAAGAGCACAGCAATTCTTGATGAAGGGCTTTTGCCCTAAATTTCGATTTTACTGCTCCTCGAATGCTGCCTGAACTGCTGTGCTCTTCCAGCACCACTAATCCAGAATCTGGTTTCCAACATCTGCAGTCATTGTTTTTACCTAGTTCAATAATCAATGACCTGACTAATGACGGCGAGTGTTCCAAAAGCCCTCTGCACTGCACTGGCTACCTGCGACTCCACTTTCGCAGAACTGTGCACCTGAAATCCAAAGTCCCTCTGTGGCAATCCGCTCCTTAAAGCCCGACTATTCACCATGAAGCACAGTCCTTGATTTCACTTTCCAAAATGCAAGACCACACACCTCCCTATATTAAATATCACTTGCCATTTCTCGGCCCACTTCCCAAGATATCAAGGTTCTGTTTCCATTTCTGACAATCTTCCTCACCTTCCACCATATTTTTTTTTTATTTTAGTGCCGTAGAACTTTGAACATGAAACAGTGCAGTCCTTCCGACCGTCAATGTTATGCCGACCTGTGAAACCCATCTGAAGACCAATCAAACTCCACCATTCCAGTTTCGTCCATATGAAAACGCAATGACAATTGAAATGCCCTTAAATTTGGCGAGTCCACTGCTGTTGCAAGCAGTGCATTCCACAACCTTACCAATATCGGAGGAATTAAACTAACTAGGGCATCTGTCCTATATCTGTCAACCTTCAATTTAAAGCAATGCCACCTCGTGTTCGCGAAAACCATCTGAGGGATAAAAAAAACAACACTCGCTGTGCACCCGATCCAACCCTCTGATCGTCTTAGAAGTCTCTACCAAGTCCCCCTCAATTCTGCTCACCAACGAAAACAGCCGCAGGTCCCTCAGACTTTTCTCATAAGACCTTCCCTCCCTACCAGGCAGCATCCTCGGAAATCTCCTCTGAAACCGTTCCCAAGCTTCTACATCTTTCCAATAATGCAGTGACCAGAACTATCTGTAATAATCCAAGTGCGGCTGCAAAAGGGTTGTGTACTGCTGCAGCAAGACCACGTGGTTCTGAAAATAAATCCCTCTACTAAAAAAGGCTAACAATCCATATATCTTCTGCACAACTGCATTAACGTGTGTGTCGACTTTCACGGATCTATGTACATGGACACCGAGATGTCTCTGCTCATCTACACTACCATAAGCTGAGAACTCTACATTGATGTTGCTCCTTCCATACTTGAACACCCGACACTTTTCCACATTAAAATTCATTTGCAATTCTCATCCCAACTCGGCAGCGGACCTGAGAGCCTCTAAAAGCAACAACATTCTTTTCCACTATCCACAACTCTACGGAAGGTAGAGTCATTAAAGGTTTTAACACCCCATTCTTCTGGACCATAATGCAGGAGACACATCTCTTGTCTCCTCCTGGCTCTTCTAAACTATTCCTTTAGTTGTTATTTGCTAATCTGGAAATCACAAGTGCCCTAACTGAGCATTCACATCACATTGCAACGTAAGTCTTTTTCTTCCTCTTGATAAGACAGTCATGAGTGAACCTAATAATGATAAGCAGCAGTAGACATAAAACAGATGCTTCATGTATAGCGCTAGTAAGTGAACTCCAGGATGAACAATTCCCATCAACCTCCGCCTTCTGTCTTCTTTCCGTCAGCCAATTTCACATCCAGACAGCTGAATCACTCCCAATCACATGCCACTGTATGTTGCACAATAGCCTACGGTGGGGCACGTAATTTAACGAATTATTTAAATTCATATGCACCACACTAACCGCTTTCCCCTCATGCACCGATTTTGTTGCCTTCTCAAAGAACTAAATCAAGTTTGTGAGGCACGACCTATCTTTCACAAAGCCGTGTTGACTATCCCTATTCAGCTTATTCCTTTACAGATGATTATGGATCCTCTCTCTTATAACCTTTTCCAACACATTAACCACGACCGAAGTCAGCTTCACTTGTCTCTCATTCCCCGACTAGTCTCTACTCCCCTTCGTGAACAGGGGAAAAACATTTTCTATCCTCCAATCTTCTGGCACTATTCCTGTGGAAAATGATGACATAAAGATTAAAGCCAATCTCCTTCCTGCCTTCCCAATGATTCCTATGATAAATCCCATCCGGCCCAGCGAGCCTATCTATTTTACATTTGCAAGAATTGCTAACACCTCCTCCTTGTGAACCTTAATTTATCCAGACTCGTAGACTCTGTAGCAGTATTCTCCTCAATAACATCATCGCTGTATGGTGTGAATACTGACAAAAAAATATTCATTTAGCACTTCCCCATCTCCTTGGAATTCACGCTGAAATTCCCAGTGCTATTCTTGTTTGGACCTAGTCTCACGCTCGTCATTCTTTTATTCCTCCGATAACGACAGGAAGATTTAGGTTTATCCTTGATAATATCCGCCAACGACATCTCGTGTCTCCTCCTGGCTCTTCTAAACTATTCCTTTAGTTGTTTATTTGCTAATCTGGAAATCACAAGTGCCCTAACTGAGCATTCACATCACATTGCAACGTAAGTCTTTTTCTTCCTCTTGATAAGACAGTCATGAGTGAACCTAATAATCATGTCGTATACATTCGCATTCAAATCATTGGTAATGATAACAAAGAGTAATGGGCCCACCATTGACGTGTGCGTCCAAGTCTCTCTCTCTCGCTCTCTCCCTCTCTCTCTGTTTGTCACTGTTGTTTTGAAAGCCATGCAATGATGCCCTCTGCCGAGCCCACATGACATTGCACGATAAGA
The DNA here is from genome assembly GCF_047496795.1 of Chiloscyllium punctatum. Taxonomy (NCBI): domain Eukaryota; kingdom Metazoa; phylum Chordata; class Chondrichthyes; order Orectolobiformes; family Hemiscylliidae; genus Chiloscyllium; species Chiloscyllium punctatum. The sequence continues at coordinate 41,985,179 of NC_092789.1, forward strand.
AGAATTCAACAAAGAGTGGGACTTTCTCAGTTTCAACGGTTGCCTCATTCATCCAAGCAGCAGTTTTTGTTGACAGAAATCAATTCCGTCTGTCCTTCGCAATATAATTCAAGAGAGTATTAACAGATTAAGATGGACATGAAGAATGATGACCGTTCCACACTATTGTGTCCCCTCCAGTAGTTTTCAATGATATCTCGCTTAAAAGCTGTGAGAGTCCAACAGAAAACATTGCAAGTTACTGAAATGGTAATAAAATTCATCTCCACTTCACCAAAAAGGGCGTCACGCATAAATGTTTGCATGTAGTTGCAGGATAAATGCATGGTGTTACGAACGATGCCCAAAGACAAATTATTTACTTAATGGGAGAGTTAAATCTGGATAACCAAGAGTGTTGAAAACAGCACCATGGAGCAAATTTTGCAGTAGGTAGTGATGCATGAGTTACTCTTGCAGAGGGTCAGTGAGAAGGAATAGGCGCTAGATTGTGCAAAGGTGCAGTCAGTGTGATGGGTTGAAATGTGTCTACTTTTATACAAGAAGCATCAAGAATGAGCGTTCAGACCTCCAAATCTGGATCAATACTTGGAACCGTCATTTTGTGCCCATTACGTATAATAGAAAACCAAAGAGGCAGGGATGGTTGTTGGATGTTCAAGCGTTTAGATGTTTCAAAAACAATTGGGTGTGTGGGGCGGAAAAGAAATAGGGGATTGGCATTGCCAATCAGCGATAATATCACAGCTGCAAAAAGGAAGATTGTTGATGAGGGTTTGTTCACAGAGTCAGTATGGGTGGAGGTCAGCAACTTTCATTTCAATATCCCAGTGACAGGGAGGAAGGGAGTGGTCAGAAAATGGGTAAGATGCATTGATTGTAGTTACACTGCAGCAGCTTAGCTGCCGTGTGCGCCTTTGGTGTGCCCACAACTGTAAGATCGTTTGGAGTTCAGGTTGCTACACTGTAGGGCGGACCTGGACGGTTTGCAGCGCCTCGGAAAGAGTTTTACCAGAACGTTTCTTGGATCGGAGATGATGAGTCACCAAAAGCCTTTTGCCAAATTTGGATGAATTGTGCTCGATGATTGATGCTGAGAGGCGGTCTGAAAGAAGTATATAAAACACCCAAGTTTCCAAAGCCGCTTCATACAGGGCACAGGGGAAAATGTTTGAAAGAATATGAATGAGACATTTTGTTTTTACAGAGAGAGTGGTAGATGTCCGGTATACACTGCCAGGGAAGTGGTAATATTGGATATAATAGCAAAGGTTAACAGGCAATTAGACAGAAAGATGAACATGTCAACTATATAGCGATCTTGACCATGTGAGGGCAGATGGTATGATATGAGAGTAGTACACTGATCGTCACAGACACTCTGGCGGAAGGGTCTGTTCCTGTGTTGTACTTTTCTCTGGAGAAGCTTAAATTCAGAGAGATGCTGGACGTAAACAGAACTTTTGTTTCGAGCAACGGCCGTATTGGGCAGGCATGTTTCATGTGAACAAGTTTTTGGGGAGCACGGGCAGAGAGAGCAGAAAACAGCTGCTCCCTTCAGTTCTATTAGAGGACGCAAATAGAAATTGAAAGGACTTGAAGATCGTCTCCTAGGTTCTCTGATTCTCTGCTCCAACAGACACAAATAGAAACTCGCAGGCAATGTCATTGGCTCATTGTCCACTCTTCACTTCGGGGAAGGGGAGCGTGCTTTTGCACACAGAGGGATACTTGTATATCTCCAATGCATCACTCTCCTATCACAAAGATGGGGAAGAAAATTGGGAGTTGTATTGGGAAGGAGACAAAAGGCACTCGTCATGTTGGCCTACAAGCAGGAGAACATCAGTTGCATCACTTCTGAACCACATTAATCAAACAGAAAGGGAAATATATACCAAGATTGGCTTATGTCATGATGTGAACGAATCTCTGAGTAGGCAGAAAACAAATAAAAAATTCCAATATACAATCGCGACTTATCGGTTTGGGAGACTGAGGAAGGATCATTTGAATCGAAAAGGTGACAGACTGCCAGGGGTACTATGTGTGGTCACCCGAACACACCAAATAGGAACAGGTGTAGTCCACTCAGCAATTCCAGCTTAATAGAATTCAAATCAATGAGATCATGACCAACTGAAAGAGCTGGCAAAGTTCAGCAGATTTGTGAGGGGAAATCTCTGTCACCTTTTCGATTCAAATGATCCTTCCTCAGAACTGGGAAAGGCACCACAGTTCTGAGGGACGGTCACTCGCCCTGAAAGTTAAAACCTGATTTGTATCCACAAATGCTGCCAGACCTGATGAACATTTCCGGCAATTGCTGTTCTTCTTTCTGATTTGCAGCATTCCCAATTCTTGGGTTTTCTATGCAAAAAGGTCGTGGCTGATTTTTTGAGACGTCAACTATGCATTCTTACGTATTCGTTGACCAATTTTCACATGTCAATGATAGACAATATGTCGACATCAGCAGGAAAACAAAATTTAAACTCTTTGCATCCCTTACCTTTTGATAAAGGGAATTCCAAGCACTCTCAACGTTTCAAATCCTTCCTCTAAAGTAATGGATGTCGATTTCTTGCATATGGACTCTGCATTCACAACTTGGATACGAATGTGATAGCGACAATTCGTAAGTTTGCAAATGACTTGAATTCGGTAATGTTGTTGATCATGAGGAATATCGTCTCAGTTTTGAGTTTGATAATGCTCAGAGTATGTTAATGCAACTGTGGTTCTGGATTCATAAATACACCCAGACCAGATCTATGGCAGATAGAATTTAATCCCAAAAAGTGTGAGCTGATGCATTTTTGAAGTCTAACAGGGTAAGGATGTGCACAATGTATGTTAAGCCCCCAAGACATATTGAGGAACAATGGAAACTTGGTGTGCAAGTTAGTAGGTCTCCAAAGATGTGAACGCATGTAGACAGGGTTATACTGATGGCTTACGTGTTGTTTGCACTATTCTGTCATTACAAATTTGAAGCAAGGAAGTCTGCTTACAAAATTATACATCATTGCATCAACCATAGTGGGAATACTGAGTGTAGCTCTGCTCACCACACTTTTGGATAGTCCTGCTTCCACCTCAGACATAAAAGACGAGATTCAGCATGATGTTACCTTGCATGGATGTTCTCAGTTACGACGAGTGACTGGGAAGGCTGGATTTTTTTCTCCTTGGAGCCCAGAATGCTGAGGACGAATGGGAAATTATGAGATGAATAGATTCTGAAAATCTCTTTCGTATGAGTGCCGTGTCTAAGAGCAGAGTGCATCAGTTTTATAGGTGTCGTAGTTGGTCCAAAATAAAATGTGCTGCCTGAGGGCTTCGTGAAGGCATTTGCTATATTCCATTTGAAAGATAGGCCAACATTCCATTCGCAGGTCAGTGACAACGCTGTTGAAGTGGGTCTGTCTTCACGTGTTACAGCAGACGACGTCAAGATCAGAATTACGTTGTGAGTCTGGAGTTAAATATAGGGACAGTGCAGGTCAGTAATACACACAGCACTGTGCCTATGGATTCGATTGAAGGGATGAGCAGGTCTGTATTTTATCGCATTGCAGTTATCATTAAGTGACGAAGTATAGACAGAGTAGGTTAATGCAACTGTGGTTCTGGATTCATAAATACACCCAGACCAGAGTGTTGGTAAAAGCAGTGCTGTCATCACAAGTATAAGCATAACAGATCAACAGCAACCATAGTGCTTTGGGTCTGAGGTCGCATGCAGAGCCAGAGCATGTCAGTTATAACAATCTTGCTGTAGGATTGCAGTGACATGTATACTCACAGCAGGTCAATAATAAGCAGATTTCTGTGTATCCAGAGACACTTTTGGAGGCAGAGCATAGAATAGAAAACAAGGTATTGTGGGGTTGGAGTTTAATGCAGAGATTGCACAAGTAAATGAGAACCACAGGTACTTTTGACCAGGAGTCATATGAAGAGACACAGCATATCAGTGGCAAGGACATTATGGAGGTTCTGGTATCACATTTAGAGAGAGACAGGGCCAGTGCTGAACACAATGTTTTGTGTCTGAAGTTACGTGCAGAGCCAGATAGGACACTGATAAGCACATGTCGAGTAAAAGCAGATCAGGCACTACGACAGTTCTGTTGGCCAAGAGTCACATGCAGTTGTATAACAGGTGAGTGCTAACCGCAGTGCTGGAGGTCTTCAGCCATCAGAACAGACAGAATATGTCAGGTTAACCACAGAGCTGTGCGTCTGGCGACAGAGTATGTCATGGGAAACACAGTTCTTCTGTCTGAAGTTACTTGCCGAGACATTGACAACAATAGTGCAATGGACGAATGGAAAGCAAGGAAAGCAATGTAAGGGATACGTGCATTACGAGGGAGGTTCTGAATTGAGTGAAAGTGAAAAAAAGAAGCATACGTAGGTTTTAGGAAGCATAAATTGCAAAAGGCCGATGAAGAATATCAGGATGGCAGGAAGATACTAAAGCAAGGGTTAAGGGGAGCAAGAAAGAGCCATGACATGCCCGAGGCAAGCAGAGTAAAGGGAAGTTCTAATATATTCGATGCTAACATTGAAACCAGGAGCATAACGAGGAAGAAAATGGACAAACAAGGAGAATGGAGGGAACTTGTGCTTGGATGCAGAGGTTGTGGATGAGATACTGATGAATACTTTGCATCAGCATTCACCCAGTAAAAGGACATGGAGGAGAATGAAATATGTGCGGAGTATACAGATATGCCAGAGCACAGTGAGACCATGTGGTTTTGAAACTCTTGAGAAGCATTTAGATGGATAAGTTGCCAGGGCTTGAAAGTATCTACCACAGTTATTTGAGACAGAGAAGAGAAATGTTTGTTGCGGCTTGGAAGAAGATCTTTGTGTCATCGCTAACCACGGAAGAGATCCCGGACGACTGGCGAATAGATATTGCTTTTCCTTTATTCAAGAAGGGAAATAGGGGTAATACAGGAAACTATAGGCCAGACAGTCTTACATCGGTGTTTGAGAAGATTTTGGAGAGAATTCTTTGGAATAAGATTTACATGCATTTGGAAAAGAATGGCCTGATTAGGGGCAGCTAACATGCTTTCGTGCAGTACAGGTCATGTTTTTCTGACCTAATTGACTTTTTGAGCAGGTCACAAAGATGATCGATAAGGGTAGCGCAGAGTATTTTGTTTACATGGATTTTAGTAAATGTTTTGAAAAGATACCACCTGGTGGACTCATGCAGAATCTTCAGATGCATGGGATCCATGGTGACAGGGCCGCGTGGATACACTTTTGGGTTATCCAAATAAGGAAGAGGATGACTGTAGGAGGGTATTTGTTTTCTGTCGGTCCGTGACTAATGGTTGTCCACAAAGGTTCTTATTGGGACCTCTACGAATTCTGATATATTGAAATGATTTAGTTTGACATGCAGGTGTAGAGCCAGAGTATATCAGTGGTACTCACAATGCTGTGGGCCCAGTGTCATAGAATCACAGACATGTGCAGCAGGGAAACAGGACCTTTGGTCTAATTACCCATTATTTCCCAATTGTCACTTTTCTCTCTCAATGTTTCCTGCTCATATGCCCATCCAGATTCTTTTAAAATGTTGTAACTCTCGCAGTGTTTATCGCGTCCGCTGGCAGGACATTTCATGCACCAAACATCTACTGTGTGAAAAAAGTCGCCCCTCATGCCCCTTTTAACAATTTTCCCTCTCAACCTTTAGCAAATGCTTTCCAGTTTTTGACTCCCCTACTGTCGGGGAAAGGTATGAACTTTGCAGCTTATCTATGCCCCTCATGATTTTGTAAACTTTTATAAGGCCACCCATCGGCTCCAGGGAATAGAAACAACAGCTTGCTGAGGCTCGCCCTGAAGCTCAACCCCTCAAACCTTGGCAAATTACTTCCAAATCCTTTGTGTTACGGGCAGTGTTATAAGTCTGGAATCAAGTGCAGAAACAGCGTGGACCAGTGTCAGCTGCAGTGCTGTGGACTGGTGTCAGGTGGAGATAGATATCAGGTCAGTGGGAACCACTGTGCTTTGGGCTTGCTCTCAAATGTAGAGACAGGACAGATCAATGGCAACCACGGTGCTTTGAATCTGGATTTGCATGTTGAGACAAAGCAAGTCATTGGTAATCACCATGTGTTGTGCCTCGAGTCACATGCAGACAGAGAGTAGGTTATTTCAACGCAAAATTACGTCGGCCATGCGGCATATATTGATTAGATTAATAGAACACCCAGTGCTTTGTGCCTGTTGTTACAGAGCAGGTCATTCATAACAGTACTGTGAATCTGTAGTGACTTGTAGATAAGCGCAGGTTGGAGTAACACATTGCTGTGGGTCTGATTCGAATGCAGATGCAGAACAGGTAAGCGGTAACCACAGTGCTGTGTGTAAGGACGCGGATGTAGGGGGTAGCAGCTCAGTGGAAACCACAGTCCCTTGGGTCTGGAGTCACATGTAGAGACAGCAAGTTAATAATATATACACACTTGTGCATCTGGAGTCTCATGTAGCGACAGAGACGATCAATGTTGCTCACAGTGCTGTGGGTTTGGTTTTATAAGCAGAGATAAAGCAGATTGTGGTGACCACAATGCAGTTGGCCTGGAGTTATATAGAGCAGTTCAGTGGTAGATATTGCTCTGTGGGTCTGGAGTCGAATGAAGAGACAGTGTAGATGAGAATATTTACAGTGCTGGTGTTCTGGAGTCACAGGGAGAGGTAGAGTAGATGAGTGTGAAACAGAGTGCTGTGAATCTGGATTCACATACGTAGCCCGAGCAGATCAGTGATAACCACAGTGTTTTTGGTCTGAAGGCAAATGCAGACAGAGAGCAGATCATGGGAAAATATTGTGTTTTTGTTTTCTGATGCTGCAGAGAAAAACACACAGAGTCTATCCCTAAAGCCCAATAACACCATACTTGGCAACATTCTTATCAATGTTTTCTGGTATCCAAAGATCACGGTGTCGCAGTGGTTCGCATTGTCATATCACAATGCCAGGGACCTGTGTTTGATTACAACCTTGTGGGACTTTCCATGTGGAGTTTGCACATTCTCCTCGCCTCTGCCTGGGTTTCCTCCAGCTGCTCCAATTTCCTCGCATAATCTCAAGATGGGCAGTTTAGGTGAATTGGCCATGTTAAGATGTCCGTTTGTGTTCAGGGATATGTTGGTTAGGTCCATTACTTCATGGAAATGTGGATTAATAGGGGAGGGGAATTCTTCTTGTTGGGTTACTCTTCAGATGCTCAGTCTAGTCTTGTTGAACAAGAACCTATTTCCTCACTGTAGGGATTACGTGAATATATGATGTTGTGGATCTGGCGTAAGACACAGTGCAGACCAGTAGTATCAAGAGTGCAGTGGATTGCAGTCGCGTGTAGAGAATAAAGAGGTGAGTGGTAACCAAGTTGCTGTGAATCTGGATTCAAAAGTAGAGACAGACCAAGTCATTGGTAATCATAATGCAGTCTACCTTGAGGCAGACATGGAGACAGAGCACATCGATGGTAACCAAAGTGCTGTGCATCTCAGGTCACTTGGTGAGACAGAACAGATGTTTTGGAAGCACAGCTTTGTGTCACATACTGAGATACAGTCGGTCGATTGTATGCAGATAGTTGCAAACGTGCACTCACATGGAGATGCAGAGCAGATCTGTGGTATAGTCAGTGCTTGTTTCTGGAGTCACAAGCAACGACAGAGCATTCCATTGTAAAATAGGTGTGGATTCGCAAATATGTCCACAGCAGGTCAGTAGTACCAACAGTGCGGTGGGTCAGGCATCACTTGTGGAGACAGTGTAGGTGGGTAGTTACCACAACGTTGTCGGTTGGGTTCACATGGTAACAGATACACGTATTCACGGGTATTCGGGGAATCATTGAAGATTTACACAATTATCGTCAATTGATTTCCATGCGCCAACAACTCCTTTGAGAATGTTACTCAGTTCAAACTACATCTGCCTTAATGCCATTCCAATCTATATCCCTCAAGAACTTAAGTCTGGCCTCTGGAGAAAGCTTGGCACGTTCTGTTTGTTCCCACTATCAAGTAATCCATCTGATATTTTACAAATGGAGCAGTCACTCGCCTGCTCATCACGGGTAGGAGATCGATACCACAGATTGTGAAAAGGAGTGAATGGAAGTAAACATGATTGCAAGTCGACATTTTGCAGAAAATGTTCAAGGCTGTTTAAAGAATATTGTGTTCAACTTGAGGGAATGGAGTATGACAGCATATAAGCTGTGCTACGATTTCACAACACCCTGTTTACAAGCCATTTCTCTACTGTGAGCATATCTGAGAAACAGAGGATTAATCTGCCTTGGTTCAAGTAAAATATGGGTTTACATGAATGATGCATGGACTTCGTGGGTTACCTTTTGAGGAGACCTGTATTTTCTGGAATTGAGAAGGTGAAGCGGTGACCTGATTGATGTCGTCAATATATGACCAGTAAAAGACAGTGAATATAAAGATATTATGATATAGATCCATCGAGTTCATGCCGACCCCCTGAAGAGCTTCAAGACCAGATGAAATTCTCACCTTCCCCTTTTTCGCCTTGATTCACCAAGTTTAATTCAATTAAACTGCGACATCTTTGGAATGTGCGAGACAACTGGATAAGTCAGAGGAAACCCAACAGAAATGAGGTGAAAGTAAAAACTCTGCACAGCCAGTATGCAATTGTGGAATAGTCCTGGCGCTGTGAGACCGGAATGAGAACCACTGATCCATTGTACTGTTCAATGAAGGAAATCGAAATGTTCAAACATTCCTTGATATGGTATAACACAATATTTCATAATATACCATGATATAATTTAATATAAAGCAATGTTAGTTAATATATTTTTCCAGTTTTGACCTTCTTAAGTGAGAAAGTGCAACAAAGGGATACGAAACTGATTCCCGGGCTGGAGTGACTGGTGCTCGAAGTGAAGACTGATCGGTTTGCATTTATTTTTTATTTCTGTTCTTCCTCAGCATCCAAGTTGTGTATGTGCAGTTGCGAGACAGAACGAAAAACAGCAGGTGTATAAACCCTTATTCATTTTCCACCAGCAGGAAGGAAGGAAGCTCCACAGGGGCTAGTGACCAAAACGTGCCCTTCGCACCAAAGAGCAATGTTCCACAATCAAAAGGATGAAGGGGAGAGCCGGGATAAAAGCAAAATAGAGTAGGAAGGGTGAAATAAAACATTCCACTCCCAGCTGTACCCGCCTTTCCCTGACAATTTCGAGGATGTTGGTAGGCACCGTGTGCTCATTCTTCAGGGACATCCGTACTCAAACGTGATCACAAAAGGCGGGTAGTCAATCGGTCATAACGACCCCCTCCACGTCCCGCTGCCTCGACTTGTTTATGACCAGTTTGCACAGGACCAGTAGCAGATATAAAAGGAGCTCCTTCATCCTATCCTTTTCTATTGGTATTGGGTGCCCAAAGATCAGGAGTGTGCGGATTACGTGCAACCAAAAGCAGAGGAGGAGCTTTTCAAGAAACTCAAAACGAAACACCCAACCTAACATTGGTCCTGAAAGTCCCAGCACCACAGAACAAGCAGTTGGGCTGGAAGTCCGTCAACCATCGCAATCTTCACCTCAGCCTGTGCCCTCTGATCCTGGTCTCTCCTGCGAAATGGACCATCTTCCCTCATCCACTCCATCGAGGCCTTTCAGTATTCTGTATGTTTCAATTTGCTCATCCTTCACCCTTCGAGATTCTAGCGGCCCACATTACTAAAACTTCCCCCATACGTTAACCCTTTCATTCCTGGGAGTATTGTCCCGCGTCCCACAGACGCGCTCGCGGACCAGCTCATCCTTCCTGAGAAATAGGCCCAAACATGCTCCCAATGATCAAAACGTGGTCTGGCCAGACCAGATCCTTATAAAGCCTCAGAACTGTCTCCCTTTATTTTTATTCTCGCTCCTACCTGTGTTGTTTACAATCGTGCAAGTGTGAACCCCCTCATTACTGATATACAAACGAGAGGGAACAGAATATTTTTCTTTACTCTGGTAACAAACAGAAAATGATGCACTCAGTCAGCGATGCCCACATAACATGAAAGATTTTATTTATAAATTTCTAAAAGTTTCACCTGAGTTGCCAACAGATTGTTTCATGCTTTCATGATGTAAAATATTTACCTCCTTCATTTGAACAGATTAACTGCCGGTTTACATTCTGTCGACTTCAAACGAAGTTATGCAGCTATTCTGGAATGAATCACAGCACCATTTGTTTCATAGTGAAAAACAGAAACTATGAGCAGGGATAGATCATTCAAGCATTCAAGCCTGGTATAACATTCAATGTGACCTTTGGTGATCATCCAACACTATCCCCTGTTACTGTTTTCTCACCATACCCTTTGATCCATTTCGTTCCAGGAGCCATATCTACTTACTTCGAAAAACAAGATTCATTTTTTTCGTTTTGACTGCTCTAAGTGGCAGACAGTTCCACCGTCTGCGCGCTCTCTGAGTCAGGAAATTTTCCCTACCTCCGTTCTAAATGGCCTATCCTGAATGCGTTCGAGTGAGACCCCCTTGGTTTTGAACTCCTGTGGTCATCGCGAACATGCTTTCCTGAGTTTAACCTATATACTCTTGCTAGAATGCTACAGATTCAGGCAATTCAGCCCCTCAAGCCGCTTTCCGAACTTTAAGAACTGAGATAAGTAAAAGCAATCTTCAGCAAGAGAGTGGCTCATCGATGAAATTCATTGCAACAGACGGTTCTGTAGACGAAGTAATTACATTCATTTTGGACTGAGAGGGAGAGGTTCCGCACTATGAAGGTAACCTAAGGTCACCATGAGATGGCGAGGGATTATTTTTTTGAGAAATGTACCAGCCAGGATTGAATGCCAGAGAAGACTCGATGGCCTGAATTTGTGCTCCTATGTCTTATGGTCTCATGGGCTTTATCACTAGTTCATCCTTAAAATTGGCTAACTGCAAACCACCTTATGCAAAAAGATTTAGAGACAAGTATAACACAACTAAAGTTAGCTTAACGTCTACCATTGGTGACATGTTAGAATCTATTATAAAGGAGGTATCAGTACATCATTTAGAAATTCAGAGTATCACGAAACACTCTGAGCACGTATTAACGGTAGGTTTAGCGGTATTGTAACATCCATTGACATAAAATGAAAAAGACTTGCTATCTCGGCAAATCATGCATAAAAGTACATTATCGTAAAAGAACAGAGTACAGAATACATTGTTACAGGTTCAGACACGCAGCAGAGAGAAAACTAAGATTAGAATTTCGCAGGTCTGTTTCAAAGGTTGTGATCAGAGTGGGAAAAGTTGTTCTTGAATCTTTTGATATTTAAATTAAAACATTTAAATCTTCTGCCCGTCAGAAAAGGATGAAAGATAGTATAATCCTGGTGAGGTGTGGGATCATTGATTCTGTCGGCTGCTTACCCGAGGCAGCGGGAAGCATAGATGGAGTTAATGGATTGCCGACTAATCTGAAAATACACTGGGCATGTTCATGACCATGTATTTCTTGTATTTCTTGCGGTATTGGGCACAGCAGTTACCGTACCAAGTTGTGATACATACAGACAGGATATATTGTATAGTGCACGAGAAATAAAAAGTAAGCTTCTTGATGTTCATCAGGAATTTCCATAGCCCTCTGAGAACGTAGAGATATTCTTGTGCATTCTTCACTGTAACGTCGATGGGGAAGCTCTGGACAGGTTGTTGGCGATCGTTACGTCTAGTAACGCTCCTGACCATCTTCATCTTAGCACCACTGATGCAGAAAGATGTATTTAATACACTCAGCCATGAGTTAATTCCTGACACTGCTACTGGAATTCAAAAGCCACAGGTGGGACGTCAATCCGGAATGGCAGGCTTGCCGGAGAGTGGGGTGGGAGTGGGTGTTATGTTGTGGGGGCATGTGCGGAGAATGGTGGATGGGTGGGAGCTGGACATTTCTTATCAGGGTAGATGATCTCACCCCACCGTGGTATACTTTCGATGGTGATGCAACATTGACTGCTCACTGTGGACTGTCACTTTAACAAGTCAAGAACTCAGAACTTGAGAGATTATTAACTACAGTAAATCTCCAAGCCCGCTGAACAGGGCTCTTTTGTTTCATTGATCTCACTGTGACTTTGCAGAACATGTTGGGCGATAATATAATCTCTGCCGTTGCTCCTCGCAACACGTGACTTTGGGGAGGTCACCACTGATAGTGGGAGGTTTAATATTAAGTAAGTTGCCACAGGTGGTTTCATCCATCAGGAATTGATGTGAACGACCCTTCACAGATTGAGCACAGCCTTTACCATTTCCGGACAGGCCTCCCACTGAGTTAGATCCTGCTGAGTTTGGAGATTGACAGTGTGGCACGAAGTGCAGACAAGATAAATGTTAAGACATGCAGAAGGAGCCTTAATGGACAGAGAGAAAGCATGAAATAAAGGTTGAGGGAGTGATGAGGGAGCAAGAGGGAAGCATAATTGAGATTGCAAGATTAACAGGAGAGGTGGAGGAGACAAAATACTGTAAAAACAGGTATTACAGTGACATTGAACTGCAAACCCTAATGAGGGATACAGAGACAGAAGGTTAATGTGTTAGTGAGAATAATGTGAGGTATGCAGAAGGAAAGTAAACGGGTTAGAATGCGGGATCAGTCCCTGCGGATTGGAGGGTGGCTAATGTTGTACCACCTTTTAAGAAAAGTGGGAGAGAGAAAGCAGGAAATCCTATACCAAATAGTCTGACCTCAGTGGTGGAAAAGTCGCTGCAGTCTATTATAAAGGAGGAAATTACGACACATCTGGATAGTAGTAACAGGATAAGTCAGAGCCAGCATGGATTTATGAAGGGGAAATCATGCTTGACTAATCTTCTGGAATTTAATGAGGAAGTAGCTCTAAAGATGGACGAGGGAGATCCGGTATATGGAGTGTTCCTGGACTTTGAGAAAGATTTTGATAAAGTCCCACATCGGAGGTTAGTGTGCAAAATTAGGGCGCATGGTGTTGGGGGCAAAGTATTAACTTCGATTGAAAGTTGGTTGGCTGACAGGAAACAAAGAGCAGTGATAAACGGCTCAATTTTGGAATGGCATGCAGTGACCAGTGGGGTAGCGCACGGATCAGTGCTGGGACGCAGTTTTTTGCAATATATATGAATGATATAGAAGATAGTATTAACAAATTTGCTGATGATACTAAGCTGGGTGGCAATGTGAAATATGAGGAGAATGTTTGGAGATTAGAATGTGATCTGGACAGGGTAGGTGTGTGGTCAGATGCATGGCAGATGCAGTTTAATGAGGATAAATGTATGGTTATCCACTTTGGTGGCAAACACAGGAAGGCAAATGGAATCAATTTAGTTAAAGGGGCAGTACAAAGAGATGTGGGTGTGCTTGTACACCAGTCAATGAAGGTAAACATGCACGTACAGCAGGTCGTGAAGAAGGCTAATAGCATGCTGGCCTTCATAACAAGAGGGATTGAGTCTAGAAGCAAAGAGATTCTTCTGCAGCTGTACAGGGCCCTGGTGAGACCACACCTGGAGTATTGTGTGCGGTTCTGTTCTCCAAATTTGAGGAAAGACATTCTGGCTATTGAGGGACTGCAGCGTAGGTTCACAAAGTCAATTTCTGAAATGGTAGGACTAACTTACGCTGAAAGAGTGGAGCGAGTGGGATTGTATACCCTTGAGTTTAGAAGACTGAGAGGGAATCTGAATGAGACATATAAGATTATTAAAGAATTGGACATTCTGCAGGCAGGAAACATGTTTCCGCTGATAGGTGAGTGCTGAACCAGAGGACACAGCTTAAAAATACGGGGTAGGTCATTTAGGACAGAGATGAGGAGAAACGTCTTCACCCAGAGAGTGGTGGCTGTGTGGAATGCTCTGCCTCAGACAGCAGTGGAGGCCCAATCTCTGGATTCATTTCAGAAAGAGTTGGATCGAGCTCTCAAGGATAGTGGAATCAAGGGTTATGGAGATAAGGCAGGAATAGGATGCTGATTATGGATGATCAGCCATGATCATATTGAATGGTGGTGCAGGCTCGAAGGGCAGAATGGCCTACTCCTGCACCTATTGTCTATTGAAATACAGGTAGAGAGAATAACGAGTGGCAGAGAGAAAGGAGATAAATATGTCAGAGTGGAATGCAGAGCAGAGAATGAAGAGAGAAGTGTGCGTGAGAGAATGATTAATGAGGGACAGTGAAAGAAGATGAATGTGTTCAAGAGGTTAAACAGGAACAAAGACTAATGAAAGAGAGATACATGGAAAAAGAATTGGAGAAAGAGAGATTGGGCAATGAGAGTGAAAGAGTGTTTGAATGAAGACATTACAGAGAGAGTGAATCATACATTGTGTGACATAGGTGAGGGAGTAAAAATAACAGCGTTCAAGATAGAAACAGCGACAGAGACGTTCATGAGGAAGGAGAGAGAAATTAATAAAGTGTGAAATGAATATCAACAACACAGATAGATAGAGAGAACCTCAGTGTAATCGATTTTGTTACTGATATCCTCGGATGTAGTTCAGCAAATGTCAGCTCGAGGACTGTACATTACTCTATCGTCGTAAAGATCCTGGTTTCTTACATTCATGTCGAAACGTTAGTGTGAAATAACATTTTCACAGTGAGGTCGAAAATTGGATCAATACAGAGTGATAGAAAATCCTTCGGCGATAGGGATGCAATAAGCTGGCGTCAAGATCTCAGATGTTGGCTGAGAGAAGAAGGACATCTCACAGATCAGTACCCTCTGAAAGCACATCATCAGTGTCTTCACTCACCCTTCATTATATTTTATTCACAGGACGTGGTGCACATTGGCCGGTCTACCATTTGTTGTCCATCCCAACTTGCGCCCCTTGAGAAGAGAATGTGGCTGATGTCCTTCTTGAACTGCAGTGGTCAGTGTGCTGCACGCAGACTAACAATAAGCCGTCAAGGAGGCACTTAGAGAATTTTGACCCAGTGACTTTGAAGGAACTCTCGAAATATCTCACTTACCTTTCATTCCTATTCATTCACTTCAAATGAGAGCCACTTGTTCGGCTAACATTTTTGCTCTCCACAGTTCCCCTTGAGAAGTTGGTGCGGGGCTGCGCTCTTGAAACAAAGCAGTCTGTGTGCTCTGTGTAGACCCATAATTCCATATGGGAGGTACTTCCAGAATTTTAACCTGTGACAGTGAAGGAATGCGATACACTTCCAAGTCACAATGGTAAGTGGCTTGGACAGGCTGTGATCCCATGCGTCTGCATTCCTGTCCAGCTGGATGGAAATGATCACGGGATACAAAGGTGCTCAATCAGGATTTCTGGTGAATTTCTGATGTGCATCTTGTGGAAGGTACACACTGCCACTGAGATTTGGTGGTTGAGCGAGTATTATGTGTGTGGATGCTCTCCCAATGAATTGAAATATTTTGCCCTGAATCGAGTCTCTGGAGTGTAATTGCAGCTGCAAAAATCCAGGCAAGTGTGTTTCACATCTCTCAGTTGTGCCCTCTCAATGGTGGATTGATTTTGCGAGTTGCGAGGGTTGGAGGTGAGTGGAGGGGAGAGTAAGGAGCTGAATTAGCCGCTGCAGGATTTCTCAACTCTGAGTCGCTCTTTAGCCACTGTATTGATCTGGCTGGTCCAGGTTAGTTTCTGACTCAATTTTCAGACCCACGATGTTGGTAATTGTAAGCTGTTGGTGGAAGGGTGGGGAATGGGTGGTTGTCAGTGTGTAATATAATGCAGATACCAATGAACGTCAAGTGGAAATGGTTTGATTTTCTCTTCATGTTAAGCTTCAGGACATTAAATGTTGGCAGGGAGCAAATCAGTGAGTACAACACAATTGAAGTCTAAGTGGCAACAAGTACTGAAGGACTGAGAATTTTGGCTGACTCCGAAGGCTATGAGGGGGATAAGCGGTGAAGGCATGAATAGATAACCTGAAAGATCATTGTGTTTGTGAAGTGTCTGTCAAACAGGCTGAGGGTGGAGCGGTTGGGCTGAGGGGCGGCGTCAGCAATCCGTTTTCCCTTTGTAGTTTTTACCAATGATGCTAACGTGTGTGTCGATTCTGGCCCTTTAACAAAGTTACGTTGTCCTTGTTTATATTGAAGAGAGATCGTGAAGACAAAGTTTCTGTTATGTCTGTTGCGGGCTACTTTCAATAGTAGGAGGGAATTGGCATGTTCTCCCTGTTCACAATATTTTGTTCATTTTTTAGCAGGTTGTTAGAAATATCCTGGTAACAGAGAAGCAGCTACAACAAAAAGAAGTTCCATGCTTCAACAGATGTTTATCACCAGCTTTCTCTCTGAACGTCTCCTGTACGTTTGAACCTGAGTTTGAATTTGCATTTTGCTAAGGGGTGCGTTTTGGGATGTTGCAGAAATTGGAACCGCTCCCTCGCTAACTTGCAATTGGGGCGTTTGGGTTTTCAACTACGTGAAGTTATTCAAAAGTCTGTTTTCATTCTGTTCCTGTTTCATACGTAGTGTTCAAACAAATTTTGTTTTCCACCAAACAGTACTGTTTGACCAGCTGCACCACTCCTGGAATTTCCACTGTCCATCCGCCTAAGAAAGAATGTTCGGCTCTGGTGCGTCACCTTAAAATATTCTGAGGGAGTCTGGCCTTCTCCATAACAGATGTCAACCTGATTGGAACTGCCCCATACTTCTTTCTCATCCAGGACAAACCTGGGACACACAGGCTGCATCCAGTGTCTGACATGCTTCCCTAAAGTTCAATCTCGGTTTCAGAGAGATGTTAGCAAATATGACAGTCTCCAAACCTCCAAGAAAGATTAATCCCAATTCAGGCATTGGTGCCGTTACCAATGACATATGTCAATCACCCCGGCCAATGCCACTCCCCTAGGTTTCAGGATACAAACAAAACTGCATTGCTTGATCACCTGCATCTAAATTCACTCACGTTTCATGGTACAGATCTGGCGATACACCTGGGAATGGGCATTCTATCTATTTTGGTTGAATAGGTTCGGGAAGAACGGGGGTAATGAAGGGAAATATGTGCAATTTTGGAAGGACTCTCTCTCAGTTGCCCACACTGAACATGGGAGCTCACATTTCATATGCAGCACTGACACAGAACTCCCGCACCACTCGCTGAACACACAGACCCCATACAGAAATTAAAGACCTCTTTTGAAAACAGATACACCACAGTCTTGTGTGTGTAGTGGTGATTCTCCATATGCGTTATATGTTAATATGTATGCCTCTGTTTACGTATGTCTGTGTGCTGTCAATTTGCATATGTAGCTGTTTCTGGGAACGTGTTGTTTAACGTGTGTTTGTAGGTGTAGCGGGGTGTGTTTATGTGTTTGTGGATCAGCCTCTTTCTCTATCTACTTATCCACGGCTATGATTCCTCGCATGTGTCTTTATCTGTGTTGATATGTGCTTCTATATGTGCGTGTCTATCTTGCGTGTGTTTGCGCATTCATGCGTGTAACAATGATTGTGTTGTATTGTGCACCTCTGTTCAATCGAGTCCCTGCAATAGAGTCATAGAGACAGAGAGTTTTACAGAACAGAGACAGGGCTTTTGATCGAAACTGGTCCTTGCCAATGAAATCATCCAACCACATGGGGCACAGTTCCTTGCAACTGGTCCATACACGCTAATTTCCTATCCAGGAATTTGTCCAAATGACTTTACTTGTTGCTAACGTACCCACCTCAACCACTTCCACCGGCAGCTCACTTCATATGCGTACAATCCTGTCTAAAACAAAACTCATCAGTTTCCCTTTTGACGTTTTCCACTCGAACCTTAAACTAGTACCCTGCATTCCTCGATTCGCAAAGCCTGAGAAACATACTGAGTGCATTCCCGCTACCCAAACTTCTCGTGGTCTTCAAGGTTCACTCCTCAGTGTCCTACACTGTCAGGAAAAAAAACACTAGCTTGACCAAACTGTCCCGAAAACTCAGGCGATTGAGTTCGGGCAACATTTTTACTAAATATATTCTGCATTCTTTCCAGCTTTATACCATCCATCCTGTAGCAAAGCCGCCAAAACGGAACACAATACTCCAACTGCAGCCTAGCCAACATCCTGTAAAACTGCAACATAGCTTCCTAACTTCAATACTCAATACCTTGACTGATGAAGACCAGTGTGCTGAAAGCCTACTTCAGTGCCCTGTCCACCTCTAACTTCACTTCGAATCGACCTGTGCCTGAACTCCAAGTTCCCTCTGTTATAATACACTCCTTTAGGTCCGACCATTCACCATGAAACTCTGACCGTTGCTTCATTCAAAATACCACACCTCACCTTTACCTGTATTAAACTCTGTTTGCCATTTCTCGGCCACCTTCCCGCGCTGATAAAGGTCCTGCTGCAAGTTGTGATAAACTTCCTCACGGTCCACGACTCTTCCATATTTTTATTGGCATGAGCGAACTTACTACATATGCCTTGTACATTTTCATCCGAATCAATGAGAGAGATTAGAAAAGAGGTAATGTGCAATAAAAGTCATCTTAACTTCTGAAAAAAGTCTTCATGCAGAGGTACCTGCAAATAGTTCCAGGTAAATACTCGGTGTCACGAATGATGCCCAAAATTAAGTTACTTCCTCGTTACAGAAGGAGCAGAAATATTTCTCCTCATGGCCACGTTTGACTCTGAGGATTGTCATTCCAGTCACAATTCATCTTAAATCTGGCGTGTGTTTGTGTGTGTGTGCGTGCCTGTGTGTGTTTCTTTTTGCCTGTTTGAAAGTCTGTGTGTCCGTGTATGGATGTATGTCTATGAGTTTGTTTTTGCATGTTTGAGAGTGTGCGCGCGTGTGTGTATATGTGTGTGTGTGAGAGTGTGTATGTTTGTGTGTGTTATGTTTGTGTGTATGTGTGTGTGTTTTTGTGTGTGTGTGTGTGTGTGTGTGTGTGTGTGTGTGTGTGTGTCGTTGGAGCCGTCACTTTGTATTATGCAGTGAACTACTGTCCTCCTTCTCTGCCCCTCTGACTGAATCCCAAACGGTTTTCGATTAAATCTACTGCTGACTGTTCATGGTTTCCGGAGGCCACAAAGGAAGGCATTTCATCACCCCAGAAGTATTCAGACCTGTGCATGCTCCCAAACGCACGCAGATAAAGGAACGTGGTGTCATGCAGGTCGGGGTGAATTGAAGTTCGAGAGAATTTCGGCAATTCAACAAACTTCTCAATCTTGCATTAATAAATTTGACAAATAGCATTTGACAAATAGTAATTTGACAATTTTGACAAATCGAAGCGAAATCAGTGCAGACAAGGAACAGTTCCCCTTCATCCTCGTACTCTCAATCCGAATGAATTGAAGGCAAACACAGCTGATCAGTCCCATAGATGCAGTTAAATATCTGAATAAACTGGGCCAACCCTTCATTAGCAAATGGAGGATTCAATATCTGATCGAAACGCCAAAATTTCAAAGCTTCAATGTCTACTCATCGTTCTCAGAGTGGTTAGTAACCCGGTCTGTATCATGGGCGTTTAGGATTCAATTCACTTGGCAGGCAAGTAGAATAGTTCATTGAAATAATGAAAACATGACACTGGAATTAGGTTTTCAAATTGAAAATTATTCCGGTTATTGGAATTTGTTATGCCCATCAAGATTGTACATCGTAACCGGACATGGTGAGTTTTCGTTTGAATCAGAGATTGCAGTCAGAAACAATCCCCTGAGAAGAAACTCCCAGCTCTGCTAATTCCAGTAAAAAGCTTCATAAGTGTTTTCACACGGAAATGGGACTGAATCGACATTTCTGCAAATCCAATGAACTGGTAGCTTTAATCGAGGATCATTTGCTGGAACAAGATGGTTTTAAACCGAGTGACACCAGACATTTTCGAGTTGTGTTGCGACATCTGACAGAATTCACGCATAATCTGATAGATATTGAGTATCTTGTAAACAGTGACGATGACAAGACACAGAAACCCAGATTGTAACATCTGACTTTATTTTCTTTAGTGTTGTTAACTTGTGCATGGTAACTGTGCATTATCCTGTCATTTACAGACACTAATTTTGTTTCCTCCCTACTTCCATTTGTATTGATATATTGAAGATGGAATTCAAGTCCCTTCCAGTAAAATTAAACGCATGGACATAATTCATCAAGAATGCAAAAAAATAAGAGTGACCTGAGTGCTGAGTGAATCTCAAACTTACAGACATGACAGGAGAATTTGAACTACATAATACACACTAACAGAGAGTATGATTCAGAGACAAAATGAATCTCGCGATCAGTACACGTCCAGCAACAGAATCCCACAGTTATATACATTCACGAATCTGACAGTGAGAGATGGGGAGAAACTCTTGGTCAAATACAGAACCAGATGCTATTTAATGCAGAAGGAAGTCCATATTCACTGGCACTATCCGTGATCGACACAAACACGCAACAACCGCTGGAATTATCAAACACAGCGTACTTTGCACAAATGCCAACGATCGTCCATTTAATTAATCTCTGAACCACAACATGCCGATTGTAAAAACGGTCTGACATCGAAGGGAACTAATTATTAAACAATATTAAATATTGTGTTTTATCGAGCTTGTATCCATCCCTGCCATTCCCAAATTGGCCTGTACAATGTCATTAAGTAATATGCGCATGCACTTCTCCAATATGCAATCTTCATTGTTCAGGAGTGTGAAAACTTTTATTGGCCGTAATTCACATTTCTGACAGAGTTGGGCAAGTTTACATTTCTTTCAGTGTTACAGACAGAAGGCATTTTGAACGTTATTTATGTCCATAAATCTTGTGTTTTTTGCCGAAACTGCCAGCGTAAAGCACCAGAAAATGCTGTTGGCAGCCAATCTTATCAGATCGAATGGATCAGAAGGAGAGACACTTAGAAGCAATGAGGAATTTGCAACAGCAACGGTATGTGATGGATGGCAGTTATAGGAAGGAGAGAAGTCTCAGATGCAGTCACATAGATGGGGTAACTCCAGGAAAGTTAAGTGAGATAGGCAGGTAGTGCAGGAGTCTTGTGTGGATATACCCATTTCCAGCAGGTATGCTGGGAAAATGTAGGGGGTGATGGATTCTCAGGGGGACGTCGCAGGAATAGCCACGTTTCTGATATTGAGACAGGCTCGAATGCAGCGAGGGGTACGTGTGGCTCCATGAGATCAACCGTGTTAGGAGATTCTCTCCTCCGAGTTACGGACAGATGTTTCTGTGGCCAGCAGCGAAAAAGTAGAACGCTGCGTTGCTTCCCTGGTGGCATGATAAAGGGGAGAGGGGCCAGTAAGAGTTCATTGTCCACATTGGAACCAACGACATATAAATTTTCAAGGTTGAGATTCTGGAGGCAGATTACAGGGAGTAAGGCAAAAATTGAAAAGGAGGTCCTCGGGACATGTAATATCTGGATTACTCCAGGTGCTACTCGCTGTTCAGCACAGGAATAGGAGGATGGAGCAGATGAATGCATGGCTGAGGACCTGTTGTATGGGAGAAGGATTCACATTTTTGGTTCATTGGAATCTGCTTTGGGGTAGAAGTGACCTGTACAAGAAGGACAGATTGCACCTAAATTGAAAGAGGACTAATGCACTTGCAGGGAAATTTGCTGGAGCTGCTCGGGAGGATTTAAATTAGGAAGGTGAGGGCGTGAGAACCAGGGAGATAGTGACAAAAGAGATCAATCTGAGACTGGTAAAATTGGGAACAGAAGCGAGTCAAACACTCAGGGCAGGAAGGGACAATAAAGGAAGAATAAAGGACACTTATTTCAATGCAAGTGTCCGAACAGGGAAGGCAGATGAACTCACGACATGGTTGGGAACATGGGACTAGGATATCACAGCATTTACAGAAACATGGCTCAGGGATGGGCATAACTTGCTGCTTAATGTTCCAGGATACAAGATGGATAGAAAGGGAGGCAAGAGAGGCAGGAGTGGTATTTTTGATAAGAGATAGCATTACAGCTGAGCTGAGGGAGGATATTCCCGGAAATACATCCAGGGAAGTTATTTTGGTGGAACGAGCCTAAAACTAAGCTATTACCATTTGTATACATTTATGTCATATCCCTCTAACACATTCTTATTTATGCATCTATTTAAATGACTTCTTAATGTTGTCGCGGTAGCTGCATCTATCACTGTATCTGGCAGTGTATTCCATATACAAACCATAGTCTGTACGAAAAGATTTCCCTTCAAGTCGCTTGGAAATCTTCCCGTCTCGCTTAAAATTATGCCTTCTTGCTTTGAGCTTCCCTTTCCTTGGCAAAAGACCTTTGTTTTTCACCAACATCCTGGGGTCCATTTAAAATTATCCCAGCCTATCCAGCCTCTCTGTATAACTCAACCACAGTCACACCACCATCTGCCCGCCACCCCATATCCCAGAAAAGTTTGGGCAGAATATCTTGCAAATCTTTTTTGCACACTCTGTCGTTTCATAATAGCCTTGGACCAGTCGCTCTGATTTTTGGAGTTAAGAAATCAAATTTTTAAAAAATTAAGTTAAAATGAATGCCTTTGGCAGAATGGCATAAACCTGACCGAAACATATTTCTCCAGAAGCATCATTATACGAGCATGGTTTTATTCATACTTCTGGATAAATCAATGACAACTCATGGATTGTTTGTCAGATTTGTGATTTTCAAAGCTGCCAAGAAACGATGATGATGTATTTACTGGGTGGACATGTCCTGTACAAGCGTATTTTAACATCAGCAAAACAATGTGGATTCAAAACCATTGAGCGGTCGTTGACATTATTTTGTTGATTAGGAATTATGTGTGGTGATCAAATTGAGATGAATAAGGTATAATGAGGTTTGTACACAGAATAATGTAAAGTTCTGAATGTGCTGCATTCTAAGTTTCATTTGGCAGTCATCGTTAAATGGCAAAAATAAGTCAGTCAATATAGAAAATTGATTAGTTTACTCGAGAACGTTGAGGAAAGCTTTGATTAAGTTGAGAATACATGATGGGCCACTGTTAGCAGGTACTGAGGGACGCAGGAGAAAGTGAAGACTGCAGATGCTGGGGATCAAAGCTTAAAAATGTGTTGCTGGAAAAGCGCAGCAGGTCAGGCAGCATCAAAGGAGAAGGAGAATCGACGTTTCAGCATAAGCCCTTCTTCAGGAATGATATACTCACTGAGACCTTTTAGAGGGAGGAGGAGAGCTTCTTCTGAGGGATGCAGTGATGGATTGCCATGCGGATGGAGGCATGTGATGTGCAATTGATTGAATCTCATACGACGTCCACATTTAATTTATTTTCTATTATATCCATAAATATAAATGAAGAAATTGCAACCATCTCTGCTCATTTTTGCATATTCTAATGACCCTCGATTTTTTCATGATGCCTCCGTGTCTGAACGTTTTGAAGATGAACGTCTCTGCGCAAACTCATGAATCCAGCGTCTGCAATAATTTGCTGCTGCGTCATTCCAAGCAGTGATTGTGACGTCTCTCCAGCAGATGGAAACGTGCTGGCCTTTGCTCCCACAATCACAACTGGCTGAAAAAAATTGTCTCTGTCTCTGACGCAGATCACAATTAACTCTGGGAAATTGGCAGCTTTTCACCGAGCTTCTTACTGTATTTTAAGTGTTTGTCTTCGACCTGCTGAGACTTTCCGTTGGTTTCTCGCATCGAAATTGCGTGCTCTTCAATTCGGCAACTCAGAGATATATTTTGCAATAAAAATGGTACTTCTGTCACTCTAACATGGCAGCCGCTATAGGCGAGGTGCATTTGGATTGACAATTTGGGAACTAGTGGCAGAAGAGATGGCTCTATCGGGACCCAGAACCTTAAGGGGAGTCAGAGCAATGCAATGTGACCAAGAGCACAAATAGTGTCTGTCGACAAACTCAGAGCAGTCAAATAGGAACTCTTTGTTTCGTAATTCGACCTTTCTGGATCAGAATTTTAATGCTTTACTGTCACTTTATTGTTTCCTTTTTCACCACGTACTGGCCCTTTAAACCTTGATTTCCTGGTTGATCTCGAATTGATGAGCTCCTCTACACGACCCAGGCTTTTCCTTTCAGTCTGTCTAGTCAGACGGCAGATCACACATCTCGATACAGGCATATCTTTACACCATATGACTTAGAATGAGAAGAAGACCATTTGGCCCAATGACTCTGCTCAGTTAATAAATGAAATCCTAACTTATCTAACAATCTTTAGTATCACTGTCTTACGTTATTCCCATATCTCTTAAAACCTATACTGATTTGAAATGCATATTCCAGTCTTATATACACAAAATCGTCAAGCTTTGACAGGCATTACAGTGAAGTATTCCAGAGTCACACCCTCTAACAGGCGAAAATCCTGAAAATGTATGAGTTAAATGTTTGTGCTTGATTGTACTTCTTCTGTTGCTGACAACTCACATTTCCTCTTGGACGGCCAGTTTAGATTCGCTGGATGGTACTCCATGAGATGAAAATATCGAGTGTATGTTTGTGACAGAAGGGATTCCAACTCCACCAGGACTGTGGTCTGGATACTCCTGGCTATTCTGTTATGGGCGATGCATCTGTGACAAGTGTATTGGTACAGAAACATTTCGACCAAGATGCATCACCGTTGTCGGTTCAGTCATCCCTTACTGCAGTCTAGCTTTTGGTGACTTTCCTGTCTCGACCTGCTTAGTCAAAGTGTGGTCAGTGGAGAAATTCATACTGATGGACATTGAAGAGTATGATGTGTGCCGTATTCACCCTCAGTGGAGTCTCCAATTTGTTTTCATGATCAATGAGACCTAATTTATCGAAGGGTGTACTGGGGAGATCAGGGGATGTCAATCAGCACGATGTTTTCTTTAATCTATCTGATCTGCTGTCATTGAGATTTATGTGTTTCTGAAGCCAGTTTTGACGATTTCCAGAGTTGCTCTTTTCCCACCTCTCTCACAGTGTCATGAACAACCATGATCCTGTCATGCAAATGGGAGAGGAAATAATTCATGAACGTGATGGTGGCCCCTGAGATATTACGAATGAGGCCTGTTCTTGATCAGTCCAACTGGCAAAATACAGTTGCAATCGGGAAGGGAATAATGGCTGACAAGCTGAAAGAATGTCATTTTGAAGGATGTGCATTGTATCTTCAAAAACTAACCGACACACCCCTCCCCCCGCATTGCGCACATATGCATGTAACTCCTACTGCGTGGGGAAGCACACATGCAGGACCTCATTTCCCCAAAACCAGGAGTGAAGGCCATGACACCAGACGCCGGCAGCTGATCTATCTTTGAGCAGTCTCGGATGTCTAGAGGAAAGCATAGCATTGTCCTTTCCACTCCTTCACGGTGAGGTGTAACCTGATGACAATCTCACCATTCCAATTGAGAAGAACGAACAAGAGGCAGCGAGATGATCTCAAAATCGAAATTGGCCTCACTGAACATCCGGCTCGAATCTGCCACTAAGATCGCCTCAGCCCAGATTCCACATAATCAGTTTGAGTGAAGTTCAGAAACAGCAAGGAGAAACAAATGTTGAGGAGCGTTGCATATCGATTTCAAAACTGCAGTACAAGTTTTGTGCATGTATAAATGGGCAGTTTGACTTGTGGGGATTGAAATTGTTCATGGAACTGTACAAGTCTCATTGAATCTGCGGGAAGAAAGCAGTTAATATCTCAATTCTGACGAGTTTTCATCAAGAGAGTTTGGTATCAGATCTTCATCACACGCAGTTCTTAGTTTTATTTTAAATGTGCAAGTGATAATGCATGTCTTACGAAAAATTTTAATTAACAGCTGCATAAGATGACACTCATCCCCCATTCCGTTACGATGCAGCTGGCAACTGTCTTTAGAAGGGCATATCGAATAAAGGAGATGTGGCAATCGCTGATATCAATGTTGCATGTAATCATTTTAACGGGGAATGTATGAACATCCTGTACTGTATTAGGAGATAGGGAGTGTGCAGAATGCATTGGACTCTCTCTGCAATGACCTCCCCCAACTGAAGTGATAAGGAGTCCGAACAAAGATCAATGTCTAAACACATGACACGAGCGGCCTCTTGAAAACCTCTACAAAACAGTAGAAAATAACAGCAACATGAGTTACTGGGAATGTTGCCTTGAATGACAGAGAACGTGTGGAAGTGGGGACACTGCATGAACCATGAGACATTATGTGGAAGTGGCAACTCCAGTCAAAATAACAGGGAAATGTGGAAGCTGGAATATTGTCTGAAAAGAGAGGGACAGGTGGAAGTGCAAATTTTGCTGATCCCACCAGTGAACAATTGGAAGTGGGAATCGTGTCTAATAAAAACAGGGAACATTTGGAAGCTGGAATATCTGAAAAATAACAAAGAAATGTGTAAGTAGGAATGTTGTCCAAAATAATTGCAATATGTCGAAGTCGTGATACTGTTTAAACCAACAGCACAATGTGGCTATTGGAATGTCATCTCAAATGAAATGATGGTGAGGAAGTGGGAATTGTTTTGAAAATAACAGGAGGATTTTTGAGGTGGGAATGCTGTCTGAAGTTGATTTAATTATTCATTGATATATTTATTGTCACTCGTATCTCGTTCCTAAACGTTGTGAAAAGTATTTTATACTGAGGCCACTCTCCAGTGCCATTTTAAAGCAAAAGAAACATATGTCAAAACATAGAATATAATGTTCGAAAATGAATAAATGTCATCAGAGAATTCATAGAATCTCTACCATGTCGAAACAAGCCAGTAGGCCCAAAACGTCCACACAGACCTTCTGAAGAGTATACCATCCAGAATCATTCTCCTATTATACGACATTTCCCCTGACTAATGCACATCTCTACACATCCCTGAATAATATGGGTAATTTAGCATTGTCAATTCATCTAACCTGCATATCTTTCGATTAAAAAAACTCTCCAACTTTACTGCTCGTTCATGGGCAATGCACCTAGGGGCCAGGCACGAGGGATGCCCTGGCACTGCAACTGGAACAAATATCACTCCTCTTCAGCGCCATCTTTCCATTGCCACTATGATTCCTCGCTGGACCTCACCAACACAGACACCACTGGTGCTGACGTGTGCAGAATCTGGCAAACTTCCATCACGATGAGCATTTAGAAATCAGCGGCTGGATCAGTCACATTCAACATGGATTTATGAAGGGGAAATTATGTTTCACAATCTGTTGATTTTGGGGAGAAATCAGAATGAGGCTGTTGATTTGGGCAATCAGCCATGGTCATGCTGAATTATGCAGCAGGTTCAAAAGGTCGAATACCTTCCTCCTCCTCTTCTCGTAGGTGCTTCTCCAAGACAGTGTCTGACTACCGTCGGTCATGTAGCCCTGGCTGAGGCCGCCAGGTGTCGTACGAGGCCCAAACGCGCCTCGACCACAGCCTCAACGAATCTGCGTTCAGACTGTTTCGACAATGCAGAAGCCACGGTCACCAGTCCGCGCTGCTGGGCCCATTTATCGCCACAGAGCTCTTCACTGAAAGTCAAATAAAAGGAAATAGAGGATGATAAAAAAATTGCACAAGAAGAGAAAAGTATGAAACGAAAATAAAAGCGGATTGAGCAGACGACCTGGTGCTCAGCTGCCCAAACCCAACTCCATTTTAGAGGAAACCAGGGACAATGACAGGAAATATGTGGAAGTAGGAATACACTATAACATTGCACAACCATATGAACTGATATTTTAACACTCAGCAGTCTGCACTTGCATGCCATCGACAGCAATATAATGTCGACTGTGTACAAAAACTGATACCTGGACTCTCAGAATTGTGCAGACTCTGTATTATCTACGTGATGCAATGTCTACAGTACTGCAATGTACACAGCGTGAGTAGTGTCAACTGTTTTTCATCAAATTCTTATAGTCAAACAAAATAAATCCTTGACACTAATTTATAAATCACCCAGTACCAATTCATTTGTCGAACTCTAACAGTAAAAAAACTAACTGAACTATTAACAAACTGAATAAACCCCTTCTAATTACAAAATAATACCTAATATAAAGATTCCTAAAGAAACCTGACAAGATTTGTTTGGCGTGCTGTTCCAATTGATACAGGTCCTACTTCTTTTAGAAATCCTAGAAAATTAACCTACCCAATTATAAACAAGTTACATGTCTTCTGCGGTGTTTTTTTTTTTGCCTTCTCTGTTGATTCAACATCAGCATTATTCTCTAGTTGTGTCGCTGTGCTCTTTGATATTTCGATGGTTTTTCACCTCCATCATAGAGACCCGTGAGGGCTATACATTTGCTGTCTGGAGCTGACGACCGTGAGTCCTGGAAGATGGTAGCCAGCTCTGAGGCCTTTGTCCAACTGCCCCCTTCTTTTTATACAATTGGTGAGATATCTATAATTTTTAACATCAGATTGGTCCTGTGTTGTCAGAACCATCAGGCTTAAATTTATCGGATTCAGGAAACTAAGTGCCTGGTTCAAATTGATTGCCTAATTTCAAAAGCCTGTTGTCTTGGTAAAACATTGCTGATTGTCCTGCTGCCTGTACGGCCCTTTGATACACATTTCAATTCGGGTACTTTCTGTGTACGTGCAAACTTTCAGGCTACTGCTCACCGATATCCATTCTAAATCTCTAACAACAGAAAATGCACATAATCTACAAAAACGGATATGCAATGCTTTCATGCCAGCATTGTGCAAACACCAACTTCAAACTTCCTGCCTCACAACCACAAGTTACCTTTTCAGTTTCACAACATTTGGACCGCATTTACTTGCAGCAGAGTACAGTCCGAACATTAAACACACAAGCTTACAAAGAGATGCTGGATCATTTCTAGTCTTTACTGTGTGACAATGCAAACTTTGTTAAACTCTCAGACTGAATGGAGCCTTGTGGCCAGTGAAGTCCGTGTTAGTGGCGAATATTTAACAGAGAGATGAACTGTTCAAAATGGTCAGAGACTGCTTCCTGTCACATCACTGAAATATAAGTGTTTCTGTCAACTGTGCCATCCACGGGGCGTTTGGGCTGCTTTTCTGTTCGTGAACTGAGTTTAGTGTGCAGCTGATACTCACACATTGATTCTCCGCAATAAAAGTCGAGTTACAGAGGGCTCATGTGGTGCAATGCAAGTGTTCACTCTTTGTTTCAGCAGATCAAGATTCATCTTCGAAATTTCTTCATCATACCAAGGAAGCACGAAACCAAATTTAAAATAAGAGCAGTGTTTTCATCAAAATTAAGATTGACTGCTCTTTCATAGTTATAGATTCATAGAGTCCGGCAGTACGGAGGCAGGCCCTTTCACACAAAATGATCAATGCCGACTAAAAGGTTACCCATACTAACCCCACTTCCCTGCACTTGCCCCATATCCTTCTAAACCTTTCTGATCCAATGTATTTGTCCAAATGCATTTTGAATGTTGCTTGAGTACTCGGCTGAACCAGTTCTGCTAGCTGGTAATTTCATATGCCGACCAGCCTATGCATAAAAAAATGTTCTTCGTGTTCCCTTTTATTCATTCCCATCTAATGTTTAAATGATGCGCTCTTGTCCTTGATTCCACAACACCGGGAAAAACTGTCCTTGCCTCTAATGATCTTATCCAATCCGATGAGATCCTCCCTCAGTCTCCTCTGCTATAAAGAAAATGTTCTATCTAATCCAACCTCTCCCTATAACTTTGAAAGTCGAGTCTTCGCAACATGCATGTAAACACATTCTGAACTCTTCCCAGTTTAAGAACAAATGTTCTGTAGCACGCTGAACACAACTGAGCACAGTACTCCAAGATGCGACCTCGCCAACGTCCTGTACGACGGCAAAGCAACTTCTCAATTTCAGTACTCAACGTCCTGTCTGAAAATGTCCTGTCAGTGTGTGAAAAGACTTATTCACTGATCTGTCGACCTGTGACTCCACTTTCAGGGAACTGTTGTCCTGAACTCCAAGGTCACTCCGTTCCAGCACCCTCCTTAAGGCCTTAAGTTTCACCATGAAAATAAAATCTTGATTTGACTTTACAAAATGCAAGGCCTCACTCTTATCCATACTAACCGTTCTTTGTTATTTCTCAGCCTGATTAAGGTCCTTCTGCAATTCATGATCATCTTCGTAACTGTCTATGATTCCGTCTAATTCATGTAATACATGTTTCAGTTAATAATGTCAAGTTACCCAAAATGCCTTCAAAAATCAAATATCCCATGTGTCTTCTAAAATCATTCTTATGTACCTAACTGTTATCTTCAAGGACCCGTGAATATGCAAACCATTTGTTCGATGTAGGGTTAGGATTCTAGTTACATTTGGTCTTCGTTAATGAAATGTCATTATGATGAACACAACGTGGATCTAATCCTCAGCGTTGATCTGTGATTATTAACTACAGAGTAGTTTCTCATTTGCTATGAATAGTCTCCTCTTCCAGTCATCGCATCGTGCAGCTGACAGACTCTACAGAGAAAGATGAAACCACCGGTTTTCCTGCTCATCGTCTTGGTGCTTGTCAAACCCAATACTGTGGATGGAGAATCTAGAGTTTTTTTTTGTTTGTAAGTACAATTATGTCAAACCGGATTTCATCGCCATCAGCTCCACAATCATGTGCTGTTTTGGAATAGAATTTTGACATCTATTTTGCTTTCTTTCAACCAGCCACAATTCCATTCCGGCCAGTTCTGAATGAAAAGTTAACATCTCATTTTGGAGAAATTTCGAAGAACTATTCAATTCAATTTGCTAATTATCTACCCTCAAAACTATGCAGCAAAAATGTTCTCAGCAGCCTGGTTTCCACGTTGAACAGGGACATAATTTCAAATCCATTGTTGACCTGCCACTCCCGATCTCTGCAATATCCTTCAGTCGCGGCAACACTTCAGGATCCCAATTCCATTCTAATTAGGATAAACTTAGAGGTCATTGTTTGGATTGTATTCAACTGCCTGAGCCCCGAGCTGTGGAATGCACTCCGTTGAAACACAGTTTATACTCTAAAACATAACTTAAAATGAACCACGATACAAAACTCTCTGGGAATCTGCTTGCGTATATCACTTTTTTTATCTTCCAGTATGAAAGAAAACTCTGTGCACAGAGTTTCTATACATATTCATTGATAAAGTCACGCATGAAGCATTATGCTCAGTTCGGGTCCACATGTCTCCTGATAGGATATATTTGAAACAGTGTGCTTAGGGATGGCATCGAACCTCTTTGTAAGACGACATGAGAAATCTGTGAATCTGACTTTCCTTATCCCTCGGTTGGACAACACTGAGAGAACTATGCATAGCGGGGAACGGCATGTGGCTCAACTAAGTCGCAGTAGGAGAACTGTGCTCGTTTCTTCTCTCTGTATACCTTTCTTAATCCCCCAAGGAGCTCTGTACACCGTCCTTGTCCCAGTATCCTTTCGTTCAACTTCACTTTGCCCGATGTATATAGCGACAGTTTCACCTCCATTTGTAAGACCACACTGTACATAGTTGTCGTCTCCACATCGCTCAGTTCGACGACATTTGTAGGACAGAACACACCCTTCTCTCAGTGACCACAATTGGAGTATATTGATAATTTTACTCTTTACCTTCCTTAATGAGAAAGTACTGAGAGCACTGATGACCAAAACGTCGATTCTCCTGTTCCTTGGATGCTGCCTGACCTGCTGCGCTTTTCCAGCAACACATTTTCAGCTCTGATCTCCAGCATCTGCAGTCCTCACTTTCTCGTCATGATTGATCTGTGCCTTCATACCATCAGAAAATTGTGATGCCTGAATTGGAAAAAAAACATGTTCAGAGGAAAAGCTATCAACTGAGCATCAACTATTTTGATGAAAATAATGGCATTATCACTTTCCATACAGGAGCCAAAACGACTGCCCGCCACTGATCTATCCTTAATTCCCTCTAACATGTCATGCAGCATAAAAACAGACCTTTCGCTAAAGCTGGTCCATTTTGGTAAACATGTCCACCTTATGCTCACCCGATTTCCCAGCAGTTCGCTCATATCCTCCTAAGATTTTCGTATTCAAGTATTTTCCGAAATGCCTTTTAAATGTTGTTAATATACTTGCCTCAACTACCTCGAAGTTAACACCTAATTTCCATTACTGTGCATGGTTCTATTCTCCATGTCTCTAAGTTAGACCACACTGGAAGTAATGTACACTGCTCCAATAATAACAAACCTCTGTTCGAGCATGCTAGGAGCACCGTAGTATGGTGCACAGTTCTGATCTCCGTTATGCTCAGTGTGATGCTGTTTTGGTGCCACAATATATTGAACATTTTATTAATTGAGACCTCATTTGCATTTCGCAGTGAATGAGCTGGAACGTGAATGTGAAGGAGGGATCTGCAGAGAAGAAGACTGTCGTGCAAATGAGATTGCGTGTAGTAGATGTTCCTTCAATGCCATCTGCTGCTTTAATATAAGACATAAAAACGGGGGGGTTTCCGATTGTGAGACCCATCTGACTTCCGACTAATGCTCGCTGTCATTTCTATCAATCAGTTTCAGCTTTATTCTCAAAAGTTAACCATTCAATGACCATTGATGGCTATTTGAAGAATTGCATTCAGATTCTCAAAAGTGCCGACATGGAATATTGAATGACCAGGTCAGACTGCATACTTTAAAGATGTTTCCATTTGTACGAGCGAATAAAATCCGAAAAGACACCCTGAGAGTAAAGAGAAGCCCTTTAGAAACCGAGACAAAGAGAAATGTTTTCAGTCAGAGATTGATGAATCTATGGAATTCACTGCCACAGACGGTTCTTGAAGTCAGGTCTTTGAGAACATTTAAGACTGAGATAGATAGATTTTCATTATCATAGGATCAACCATTACGAGGGGTAAGCGGAAAAATAAAAATGAGAAAGTTATTGTCCAGGATTAAATGGCGGAATAGACTCCATGCAGTAATTTTCGAATCCTATTCGATACATTCAGGAGAGATGGGACCTGTAAATAAGTGCGAATGCACCTGAACTGGAGGGACAATAATACGCTCTGCGTGATGTTTCCTGGGGTTCTTTGGGAGGCTTCAAACTAGATAGGTCGGGGCCTTGGAATAGATGGTGCGGTAGGTCGTGTAGTGCTGGACACATCCTGCAGATGATTTCTGAGAAGGGGCTAGCACTTGATGGAGCAAAAGTGCAGTCATTGTGATGGGTTTATTTGTGGCTATTTTAATACAAGTATCAAGATTAACTGTGAGCAACTCAGAATGTACATCAGTACTTCGATCAGTCGTGTTGTGGTCATTACAGAGACTTGGATATCAAAAGGCAGGAGTGGTATTGGATGTTCCTTGGTTTAGACGTTTCAATCCAGAATTGACGTTTTGTGTAAAAGACGTGGGGGAATCGCATTGCTAATCAGCGATAATATCACAGCTGCAGAAAGGAAGATCGTGGAGGAGGGTTTTTCTCCAGAGTCAGTCTGGTTGGAAGTCATTTTATTGGGAGTTTTCTGCAGTCACCCCATGAGCAACAGAGGCACGGAGTAAGACAGTGGGAGTCAGATTTTGGAAAGGTGCAGAAGTAGCAGGATTGTTATCGTGGGTGACTTAACATCCATAATAATGATTGGAATCTATTTATTTCAAACAGCTTGGATGGAGCAGTTTTTGTGGGGTGTGTTCAGAAAGCATTTCTGACTCAAATTGTGGATAGGTCGGCGAGACGGGAGGCCACATTGGACTTGGTGTCTGGCAATGAGACACACCAGGTTTTCATGTGGCAAGTGGGAGTGTAATCAGCGACAGTGATCACAACTCCCAGATGTTTAAGTTTCTCGTGGAGAATATAGGAACAAACGGTTTGAGAAGGTATGTAATTGTAGGGGGGGGGGGGGGGTGCGGATTACAATTCTATCAGTCTGCAATTGAGGCTCTTAAATGCGAATAGATGTTCACATGAAAATGCACGGCAGAAACTTGAAGGTTGCTTCGGAAGCTCCAGCTGATATTGTTGGATAGTTTTGTGCAATTGCGACAAGGAAGGGATGTGAGGTTGAAAGAACCTTGTGTGACAAGGATGATGGAACGTCTTGTCATTAGGGAGAAGGAGGTTTACTTAAGGTTGAGCCAGCAATGATCACATAGGGTTTCAGAAATTTACAAAGACCTGAAGAGTGGTCTCAGGAGAGCTATTTGGGGCCATAAAAAGCAATAGAGCCTAGTATTAAAGGGAAATCGAAAGCACTCTACACTTATTTAAGGGACAAGAGGATGGCCACTGTGAGTTCGGGCCGATCAGTGCTTGTGGAGGGAACTTGCGCCTGGACTAAGAGGAAGTCATTTCTAAATATCTTGATTCAGTATTCACAATAGATGGCGCCCTTGACGTTTCTGGTGACAGCATGAATTAGATTGATATAATCGGCTGTTAGTGTTAGGAAGGAGGTTGTGATGAATATTTTGAAAAATGCAAGACTACATCAACCCCTTTCGATAACAGAATGTACTCGAGGATATTACAGGAAGCCATACAAGAGTTTGCCACTGGCCATGATCTTTGCTTCATTACTGTGTACTGGTTTAGTGCCACATCGTTGGAGTGTGGCAAATGTTATTCCCTTTTTCAGGAAAGGATATTCTTATGTTTCTGAGAATTACAGACTAGCTAATCTTACGACAGGAATGGGCAAAATTTTGTATAATTTTCTGCGAGACAGCATTTATGATTACTTAAAAATAGTAATTGTATGAGACACAGTCAGTATACCTTTGTGAGCAACAGGTTATACCTCACAAATCTTATTCAATTATTTGAGGATTTGACAACACATGTTAATAAAGGTCGAGCAGTAGGTGTGGTGAATATGGAATTTCACAAGGCGTTTGGTCAAGTTCTCCATTTTAGGCTTATTCAGGAAATAAGGAGGATCGGGATAAAGAGAAGGTGGATGCCCAGATATAGAATTGGATGGCAGATAGAAAATGGAGAATGATAGAAAATGGAAAGTTTACAGCCAGGAATTCGGTGACGAGTGGGGTTCCACGGTGAAAGTTCTAGGACCTCTGATCTTCGTGATTTTTATCAATGACTTTGGTGAGGAATTGAAGGTGGGTTCATAAGTTTACCAATAATATGAAGTTTGGTGGTGTTGTGGATAGTATGGAGGGCCGTTGTAGATTGCAGCGGGACATTGCAAGGATGGAAACATTGGCTTATAAGTAGGAGGTGAAGTTTAACCTGCAAAAGTGTGAAGTGATTCACTTTGGAAGGTGGAATGGTAACGCAACGTACAGAATTCATGGCAATGCGGAGGAACAGAGGGAACCATGTCCATAGATCCAACAAATTTGCCATCCAAGTTGACAGTTTTGCCAAGGAGGTGCACGATGTGTTCACGTTCTTTAGCAGGGATATTGAGTTTAACAGCTGCGCGGTTATGCTGCAGCTCTATAGACGCCTGGTAAGACCACTCTTGGGACATTGCATTCAGTTTGATCGCCTCATTAAAAGAAAGATTGATAGAAAGTGCGGAGAGGGCTTCCCCGGATATTGCCTGGACTGGAGGGCATATCTTATGAAGGAAGGTTGAGGCAAGCAATGGCTTTTCTCATTTGAGCGATGACTTATCAGAAGTGACTTGCGTTGCTTGCACAGTATGTTGAGAATCATAGATAGAATCGATAAACAGATTTTTGCCCATAACGTTCATGTCTATCACGAGGGGGAAAATCTAAGCTCATTGGAGGAATATTCAGAGAAGAAGAGAGAGCTGGTTTGTTTACACAGGCAGTGGTGGGTGTGTGGAATATACTGTCAACAGTGATAATAAAATCAGATATGTTTTTAAGCGACTAGTCCATCGTCACGTTCGCTCAGTGGTTAGCGCTTCTGCTACACAGCACCACTGACCCGGGTTCGATACCATCCTCACTGGAATGTCTATGAGGAGTTTGCACGTTTTCCCCTTTTCTGTGTGCTTGCCCTCCTGGTGCTCTGGTTTCTTTTCAGAGCCACAAATATGTGCAGGTTAGGTGAATTGGCCATGTTAAATTGCCATTCGTGGTCAGAGATGTGTAGGCCAGGTATATTAGGCAGGGGAAATGTAGCTTCATAGGTGTGGGGCAATAGTTTTGGGTGAGATATTCTTTAGAGGACCAATGTGGTCCTGTTGGCCAAATGATGTGTTTCCACACAGTGGGGATTTTAATTCTATTAGTGCGATGAAAGTTATGCCGGTTTGCATGATCTTAGAGTAAAATAAAAGGCTGGCACAATACCGAGGGCCAAATGCCTTTCCTGTTTTGTACTGTTCTACGTTCTTTATTTAGGCTTGCAGTCTCACAGAATCTGGAAGGTTCTTGGTACATGTAATTGAAGGTTCGGATGACTCACAGGGAAAGATAAGGTATATAAGAACTAACAATGTGCACAAGTTGACGTTGAAGTCAAATATGTGCTGGTACAAAATCACGGAATTCGCGCCCTCGGGTCATTGTGGGTAAACTGCAACGTATGGATTACTGCGATTCAAGAAGGCAGTTCACCGCCACATCCTCACCGAGACAACTCGGGTTGGGCATTCAGTGTTTGCCCCCAATCAGAGATGTCCACATTATAGTCTGAGAACGAGGGTCAGGCAATGCTGGAAAGATGACAGAATCCACTTCTACACTAAAACAGTTCTGGAGGATTGGAACTCACACTCATAAATGGTTCGCGATGCTAATTCAATTGTTATAATTAAATGTGAGATTGATCATTTTCATTGAGGCAGAGGAGCAAGGGATATGGTCCCAAGCCTTGCATATGGAGTTGTCTTACAAATTAGACATGATCTTCCCGAGGAGCTGACCAGACACAATGTGCCAAATTGCCTAATCCTGTACCTACATTCTTGTGACAATTTGACTTCAATCCTCGACAGTTCACTCAATACTCAGGATCTTAACTCTGCTCGCTTTATGATGAAAGTGTTAAGGAGATATTTCCAATTTTTCATTCCAGTTTCTGTCAGTCTGAGTTAGTGATCAACACCTTATTTGAACGTAAAGTCAGCCAGTCGCCATTGCATCAATAATTGATACCACCAGCGTAAGCTGTGAACCCATAAAGAGAGGATGTATGTTTCTTGTCTCACAACCACAACGATGATGTGGGCGAAACTATTATTCCTACTTGGAACGCTGGTATTTATGAAAGCCACCACAATTGATAAATTTTACTTTTTGTCTTAGTTGCAAGGTTTTTAGTCTCCGCTTTGGCAAACATGGGAAGCATGGCTTGGAACAGTAATTGCTTTGTTCTTTCGATGTATGCTGCCATCTGTGTGTCTCATCTGTGTCCATTCCGTCAGCACATACTGTTTTTTTCATCTTTGAAGAGAAAGAAATCCAATCAGTATAACACTGATTGGAATTCCCACTGGGTTCAGAAATTGTTCGGATGATTTTTTTTGTCTTTTTTACGTATTGACGACCAAGTCAATACGATTCCCTGTCATCTCAGTCGTCACATCCACATGCTGCATCTAAAAGACAGCCAGCTGTAGTATTGCAATGCAAAT
Source organism: Chiloscyllium punctatum (assembly GCF_047496795.1). NCBI lineage: Eukaryota > Metazoa > Chordata > Chondrichthyes > Orectolobiformes > Hemiscylliidae > Chiloscyllium > Chiloscyllium punctatum. The sequence goes on from NC_092789.1 coordinate 42,022,790, forward strand.
GTCGCAGCTGCAAACCGGGAAGGACTGCTTTCAGACCGTAACTACTCCAGATGCGTGTCACCACATCGCTGAACAGTGTGATTCGAAAACAGCTCCCACAGGTTTGTTCAAAAATACATTCATAGCTATTCCGTGAAGTTGGTATGTAAAGGTCAGGACGTTTTGCTAAGACTGAACAAAACACTCGTAAAAACACTCGTGGAATACTATAAGTAACGGAGGGCAGCTTATCTGAGGAAAGCTCATAAGATCAGAAGACCACAGGAGCAGAAATTGGGCCATATCGCCCAGCGAGTGTGCTCTGCCATTCAAACACGGCTGGTAGAGTTTTCAACCCCATTTTCACACTTTCCTCCTGTAAACTTTGATCACCTTTGCAACCAAGATTCTAACTAGGTCAATCTTATATGTACTAAATGACCTGGCTCCATGAACGTCTGTGGCAATGAATCCCATAGATTCAACACTCCTTGTCTTGAAATATTTCTGTTTATCTCCATACTGAGAGTTCTTCCCTACACTGAAAGGCTGACTCCTCGATTCCTCGTTTTTTTCTCACAATGGAAACACCTTCCAAATTCCACTTTGTCCAAGACTTTCGGTATTCTGAAAGTTTCAATCAGGTATAAGTGATTGTTCTGAACTCCATCGAGTTCAGTCCCAGAGGACGCAAATCTTCCTTAAATGTTCAGTCTTCCATTCCTCGAATGACTCTTGTGAACACCTTCCAGACCGCTGCAGAGCCAATATATCATTCCTGAGGAATGAGGTCCAAACCTGTGCACAATACTCCAACTGTGGAATGAATAGACTTACAGTGCCTCAGATGTACATCCGTGCGTCTTTGTTCTTGTCTTTCGAGATGCTTGACAAAATTCTATTTGCATTTCTGATTACCGACTCAACTTGCACATTGACCTGAAGAGGATCATAGACCAGTACTCTAAGTCCCTTTGAACTTCAGATTTCCGATGTTTCTGCCCACTTAGAAAATAACGCATACTTCTACCCGCTCTCCTAATCTCTAAACCTGTTTGAAGCCCCCATGTCTCCTCAATTTTACCAGCTCCTTACTTCTCATTGTCTCACCTGCAAACTTAGCCAAAATGCTCTTAGTTGTTTCATGTCGATCGCTAATATATGAAGTGAAAAGCGGTAGTCCCAACACTGAGCTTTGTGGAAAACCACTGGCCATGGGTTTCGTTTCTATTTTTATCCCAGTCTCTGCGTTCTGCCAGACAGTTAATCTTCTATGCGTGCTAGTACCTGGCGTTTGACAACATCCGGCCGTTTCCTACTATGTTATTTTCTTCGGCATCTGATCAAAACCCTTCTGGAAGTGGAGATAGACAACATTGATTGGCTCTCCTTGGTCAAACCTTCTCTGTGTCCCCTCAAAAATTTTAAAAATCCCCTTGATAAAACCATACTGAGTTTGCCCTGTTTTATGATGCATTTCTAAGTATTCAGAATTCCCACCCTTCACAATGGATTCTAAAATCTGACCATTGACTGAAGTCAGGCTTTTCATTCTGTAATTTGCCGTCTTTCTCCCTATTCCCTTCTGAAACAGGGATTTAACATGAGTAAGCTTCCAGGACTCTAGGAGTCTCCCTGAATTTAGTGACACCACGGAGATCACTATTGAAGGATCCACTATCTCTTCACTTACCTGCTTGAGAACCGTGGGACGTAGCCCATCTATATCAAGTAATTTGCACACTTCCATATTTTCCGTTTTTTGCAACACCTTCTCCTTGTTGCTGGCCACCGTACTAATTTCTGCTGTCTACCCCCACCCCCCAAAGATGTTAGTCACCCTTTTCACAGCAAAGACTGACGCAAGTTACTCATTCAGCTCCTCAACCATTTCTTTGTTTCCAGTCGGAGCAGAATTTGAGGCAATCCAGAGAAGATCACCGAACTAACATCAGTTATGAAGAGATTGAGTAGGACAGGAGAATATTGGTGTGAGTTGAGAAGAATGAGATCTCAGCTTGCTGAAACATGAAAGACTCTGAGAAAAAATATTCAGTGTAGAACAGGAGATGTTGTTGACCGTTGTAAAAGAATTGTGGACCAGAGTGCATCAGCTCTGAACAAAGTTTAGCCCATTTACGTCGGCATCGAAAAACGTTATCTTCTTTTGAAGGTCATTGAAACGGTGAGCTTCTTCACTACAGAGTGCATTTTCATTCAGTACGTTTATGTGTGAGGTTGACAGATTTTCAGTCAGGATGGGAATCGAGCAATTATCCGGTCGTTGTAGGAAAGGGAAGTGGAGATGATCAGCTCAGTCATGACACCAGATGCACACACTGTTTTACATTCGAACATACGTCCTTCTTGCAGACCTTCTTGCAGATACACACTCTCTTTCAGACACACATGTGCAGATACACAGAGACACACACACTCCCCCTCTCTCCCACCCACACATACATGCACAGACACTCTCTCTCTCTCACGATCTCTCACCCTCACATGCACACAGAAACGCACAAAAGTCGATTGTGTGACTTCTTCTTAACTACAACCTTTAATTATCTCGGGAATACAACTTGAAAGAAGTTCTGGGATTTACATATTAAGGAATCTGAACCTGCAGCCCCATTCTAAAAGACAAAAGATTGAACAGCAACCTCGGTTTGTTTAATATATTGCATGTGTGTATGACATATTGATATTTTGCTCGAAATGCTTCTGTGTCCTATAATCCTACTCCACGAGATACGCAACAAAGGAGCAGCGCTCTCCGGTTGCACTTTCAAATAAACCTGTTGGACTATAAACTGATGCCGTGCGATTTTATATTAAAAAAAAGTCCACCCCAGTAAAACATCCGCATTGACATATCATCACATCGAAGAGCAAGTTTGACTGGCTAAACGGCCGCCTTCTGCACGTCCAATTTCTTGTCCAGTGTCTGCAAATGGATGCAGGTTGAAAAACGTCGTGGAATCTAAGTTTGTCCAAGTGGGAATTCTGTTCTCGACGCTTTATTAGTGAGCTGGCATTATTGATCTTGACTCATGGCGTCTGTTCTCCGTTCGTGTACCTACTCACAGACGCCAGTCTCTTTTAATCCCGATCTTGAAGCATCCTTCCTTACGGTGACCTGTTGAGTTCTCTGTCACAAAATCATCATGGAATTGTACAGTTAAAATAGGGCATTCTTACAATCGTGTATGTCCTGATGCTGGAAATTGCTGTCCATCTAGCCCCATTCGCCTGTATTATTTTGATAGCCCATCTAAATTCATTCCATTGAACTCCACATCCAGGTTTATTTTGAAACCTGCTGTCGAATCAGCCTCTGCCACTCTCCAAGGCAACGCATTCCAAATCTCAGCACCTCTCTGGGTAAATAAGTTACAGAGTTATTCACTTTGGGATCGTTCCATTCCTACGCTCGCCAAAATTGTCGATGCATTTTCACTCCCTGAAGGCAACCTGCTTGAGTACCTCACAATTCCTCACCCCAATGCCTCGCAGTGAGAACGCACTTCGCAGTTGTCAGTAGACTGTACCAATATGAGGTTGGACGTGGAGAACTGTATCCAGTTCTGGTCTGCACGAACAATTATTGGAACACAGTTCAAGCAATATGCACCATTACAACTCCAAGTATGTCTGTTTAGAACAGCAAGGGTGAAATGTGCAGTGTTCTGGCATTGCGTATCTGAGTCAGGTGCAAGTGGATGTCATATGGCATCTGACTGTTAACATCAACGAATCTTTGTTTTTCTTTTTATTCTCTCTCGTAGCGCCAATATTTTAATGTATTTTCGAAGGGAGTTACTGTAGCGGCGTACCATGTGAGAAGGGTATTTCAACGAGGGTTAAAGGAGTGTGCCCCATTTTACAAGTGTGTTGCGTACGTTTGTGAAATAGAAGAAGGAAAGAGCAACATGCAAAACTGCAAAACGTCTGTGTTTCTGATTGGAGAGTTCTGTTTTCTCATCAATTCAGGCTTCATGTTATTGTTCCAACTGAATGATTGCTGCCCCACTGCTTTCTAAACGACGTGAATAAAACTGGGTGACATTGCAAACATTGATTTTCTATGTCTCATTTCACTTTCATATCAATGTCTTAACACAATGACAGGAAGGAAGGGAGAGCTCAGAAAATGGTTATTATGCATTGATGATCTTTACACTGTCGTAGCTTAGCTGACATGTGGGTCTTTGGTGTGGCCACAACTGGAGGATCGTTTGCAGTTCATGTCGCCACAACATAGATTAGATTAGATTACTTACAGTGTGGAAACAGGCCCTTCGGCCCAACAAGTTCACACCGCCCCACCGAAGCGTAACCCACCCATACCCCTACATCTGCATCGACATCTACCCCTTATCTAACACTACGGGCAATTCAGCATGGCCAATTCACCTGACCTGCACATCTTTGGACTGTGGGAGGAATCCGGAGCACCCGGAGGAAACCCACGCAGATAAGGGGAGAACGTGCAAACTCCACACAGTCAGTCGCCTGAGGCTGGAATTGAACCCGGGTCTCTGGCGCTGTGAGGCAGCAGTGCTAACCACTGTGCCAATGTGCCGCCCACAAGGAAGTATGTAAACGCTTTCGGGAGGCAGGGAAAGAGGTTTACAAGGATGTTACTTGGATCAGAGACGACTGGTTACCAACAGCCTTTTGACAAAATTTGAGCAGTTCGTGATCGGGTTTTGGAGCTGAGAGGCGATTTGAAGGAAGTATATAAAGCGGTGAGGGGCTTGGATAGGTTACCTAGCCGGAATCATTTGCCCAGGTTGGAAACTTTTTGGACAATGGTTTAAGGTGGGGGGACATGTTAAAATGATAAGCATGAGACATTTTTCGTTTAACAGAGAGAGTTGTAAATGTCTGGAAAGGATTGCTAAAGAAGGTGATGGACTTGGATACAATAGCAAAATTGTCAGGCAATTAGATAGATGGAAGAACAGGCAATGTGTACAGCGTTATGGACCACGGGAAGGCAGATAGGATTGATTTGGAAGAGTACACTTGTCTTCACAGACATATTGCAGAATTGTTTGTTCCTGTGCTGTTAGCTTCTCTGTTCAATGGAGCATTTTAGCTTCGGTGAGAGGCTGGATTTAAACGGGTTGTTTTCATTGGGGCAGAGACAATATTGTGAATGCCTATTTCATGTGAAGTGGTTCATGAGGAGCAAGAGTCAACAGAAAGCAGTTGCTCTCCTCAGTCCAATGAGGGGACACAATTGGGAATTGAAAAGCATAAGATCTGGAACGGCGTTGAAGGTAACCTCCTAGCCTTTCTGAATCTCTGATCGAACAGACACAAACAGCAGCCCGCAGACAATGTAATTGGCTCGTCGTTTCATCTGTTACCTTTGGGGAAGGGGAGCGTGATGTTCCATTCATGTGGGCAGTTTGGCCATCTCCATTACATCACTCTCCCAGCTCCAGGACAGGAGGGGGATTTGGAGGCACACTGGGAAGTAGCAGTTGAGAAAATGTGCTCTGCTTGCTGGCATACTAGCGAGAGAACACCAGTTGCGTCACTTCTTCAATCATGACAAAGTGGATTTACAGTCTCATGTAGTGACAGCGTAAGTCGGTGATAATAATACGGCTGTGAGTGTGGATGAACTTGTGAAGACAGAACAAGTTAGTGCTAATCACAATACCATATGTCTGCCCGCAAATGTATAGACACAGAAGATCAGCGGGAATAACAGTGTTATGCCTATGGAGTTACTGCTGGAACTGAAACAGGTCAGTGATAACCACGGTGATGGGAGTCTGGAATCACCTGTAGAAACAGAGTAGGTCATTGGGAAACACAGTATTGAGGGTCTGTAGACGATTGCACGGAAATTCCATGTCAGTGGTAACGATAGCGCTGTGACTCTGGTTACTATGAATTTAAATCTGTGGGAATGCATCCATATGCAGGTACAGAGCAGGTCAATGATAACCAGAGTGTTGTGAGGATCGGATCACATGCTGCGGGCCTGGAGGTATACAAAGAGACACTATAGATGCGGCAGAATGAGGAGAGGGATTTGGAAAGAGGCTGAAGAGCAGGACCTCAACAATATTATCTCCGAAGAGCTGCCAGGGTCACGTACTCGTGTTGCAAGGAATAGAAAGATAGGGGAGATGAATACATGGACAAGAAACTGATGCAAAGTGCATGGCTTTTTTGGATCTTGGATCAATGGAAGCTCTCCTGCTGCCAGGGTGAACTGTAAACGAGGCATTGATTGCTCAGAGAGTGGAGAGCAACCAATATCCTCGCTGCAACTTTCGGTCTTACTACATGGGAGGGCTTAAACTAGCGTGGCAGGGAATGCAATTACAGCAGCAGGACAACAATTGAAGAGATTGATAGGAAGGCTGGTGCTGAGACCAGTGAATCAGAAAGAAGGGGAAAGCAGAGACGGGTGAATGAACACAACAGCACTCATGGTCTAACGTGTGTTTACATCAAAACAAGGAGTATAACCGGTAAGATAAGTGAGCATAGAACTTGGATCATTAGGTAAGAGGAAGATGCTGTGCCCACTGCAGAGACGTTTTTGAGAAAGCGACTGGAAAGGCTCCAGGATTTCGTTGGTTTAGACGAGATAGAGAAGAATGTAAAAGATATGTAGGAGTTGTATTACGAATCAGGCAGAATGTGACATCTTCACTCTGAGAGGAAATGCAGAAGGGCACATCCATTGAGGCAAGAGGGCTAGAGCTGAAACATTAGGTGGGTGCAAACAATTCGCCAGGATTCTAACGTAGGATCTCCAAACAGCAATTAGGAACAAATATATGGCCGATTATTGAAAGATTAGGGAACAAAAGAATTTTCATAATGGGTGACTTTAACTTCCCCAATATTCATTGCGAGTCCCTGACAGCAAGAGAAGGAAACAGAGTGGACTTCCTTAAATGGATGTGTTTGTTTCTTGAAACACTATGTGGATAGCCCAACAGGCAGAGCGGCCACAGTGTAACTTGTGTTGGCTAATGAGCCTGGTCAAGTGATGGCCTTTCAGTGGGAGACCATTTTGAAAACAGTCATCACAGCTCGTTAAGTTTTAAGATAGCTATGAACAGGGAGAAGTCAGGAGGTTCGGTTAGGTACAAAACTGGTGGAAGGCAATTTACATCAGCATGAGACAGGAGCGAAGGAGCTTTAATTGGAAGACGCAGTTATCGGACAAGACAACATGTAACATGTGTGAATTTATGAAGAACTGGTGTAGAGAGTTCCGGACCGATATGTTCCAGTAAGGCGGATGGACAAAGGTAGCAAGGTAAGCGACATATGAAAAGGAGGGTGACTGTGAATTTCTTCAAAAGTGAAAAAGATGCATGTGTAAGTTTTAAGAAGCTAAAATAGTACGGGCCAGTGAATAATGTTTGGAAACCAGGTAAGTACTCAAGCGGGAAACTAGAGACCAAGAAGGGGCCATGAAATGTCCTTGCGAATTCAAGTTAAAGAGAGTCGCAAAACATTCTATACATATAATAAGAACAGACGTATTTCTCGGGAGAAAGTAGGACCACTCAAGAATACAGGATGGCACTTATGTTTGGAGGCAGAAGAGGTTTAAATTCCAAAGTGAATACTTTGCATCACCATTCTCTCCGTAAAACGACATGGAGGATAGGGAGATATTTGTGGAGCATGTCTATAGGCTCGAACATTAAAGAACAAGAAAGTGGTGGCGTTGGATCACTTGAAGAGTATCAACGCAGATAGCTTCCAAAGGCCTCATAATAGCTACTCCAGTTTATTGAGTGAGGGAAATGAGGCAATTGCTCAAGCTTTGACTAAGAAAGTGGTCCTCTCGAACCAGTTAAGAGATCCCGGAGGACTGGTGAGTAGGCTATCTTGTCCCCTATTCATGAAGAGAAGTAGTGATAATTCATGAAACTATCAACCAATAAGTCTCACATCAGTTGTAGGAAACTAATGGAGTGAACTCTTCGGAATAGGTTTTACGCACGTATGGAAAAGCATGACCGAATTAGGTGCAGTCAACATAACTTCTTGCAGGGCAGGTCATGTCTCACTAACTAAACTGATCTATCTGAGCAGGTCTCAAATGTCATTGATAAGGGTAAACCAGAGGATTTGCTTACATGGACTTTTGTAAGGCTTTGAAAAGAACCTACATGGTAGACTCATTCTGAAAATAAAGATTAATGGAATACACGGGGACTTGGCCACTTGGATTGACAATTGGGTTGTCCAGAGAGAATAATGGTGGAATGGTGCCTTTCCTGCTGGAGGTCCGTGACTAATGGTTTTCTCCAAAGATCCGTTTTAGGACATCTACTATCTTCTATTGTATGTGAATGAATTAGATTAAAATGTACATGAGTAGGTGAATACGTTTGCAGATGATACAAAGTTCGGAAGATTTGTGTATAGTACAGAGTCTTTTCAAAGGATACTGGGAATACATACCAGTTGCAGATATTGGCAGAGTAATGGCAGATATAGTTTAATCTGGATGAGTATGAGGTGCTGCAATTTGGGAGATCAAACCTTATGGAAATGTATACAGTTAATAGTCGTGCGAAGAACAGCATTGATGTATAGAAGGAACTTGTGATTCAAGATAATAGCTCTCTGAAAGTGGCCATGCAAGTCGATAGGTGGTAAATTAGTCATATGGTGTGCTTGCTTTGATTGGTCAGGGAATTTATTTCAATGTTCAATATGTCATGTTGCAGCTTTCTAAGACTTTGGTGAGACCACACTTAGAGTGCCACGTTCAGTTGTGGTCGCCACATTACACGATTGATGTGGCTACTTTGGAGAGGGTGCAGACGAGATTTACCAAGATGATGCCTGGATTACAGTGTTTGATCGGTAAGGAATGGTGAGCAAAATCTCGATGGAACAGAAGAGACTGAGAGGAGACTAGATCGATGTCTGTAAAATTATGAGATGACAAGACGGGGTTGACAGACAGAATCTTTTCCCCAGAATTAAAAGGTCCATGCGTGGAAGCATAAGGTGAGGGTGAACGTTCACAGGAGACGTGATGGGCAGGTTTGTAAAACAGAATGTGGTGGGACATTGAAATGCACTGGCAACGATGGTGGTGGAGGCAGGAACGATCAGCGTACGTAGGGGACGTTTAGATGAGCACATGAATATGTAAGGAATGGAGAGATATGAAGCAAGGACAGACATAAGGGATTAGTTCCGCTTGGTGTAATGTTTTGCACAACATTATGGGCTGATGGGCCCATCGGTATGCCGTGCAGTTCTGTGTCTTGTATCAGTGGTAACAACAATGCAGCGGATATTTACAGACAGAGCAGGCCAGTAAAAACTAGGTCGTGCTGGTCTGGAGTCACATGTAATGACGAGCAGGTCAGTGGAAAATACGATGGTATGGTTCTGGAGTGAGATGTAGAGACAGATTGTGCCATTGGTAATCACAGCGCTGTGTGTCTCGCGTCATAGAATGACACAGATAAAAAACAGAACCTTTTCTCCAACTTGGCCATGCCGAAAAGATATTCGAAATCAATCTAAACCCATTTGGCAGCATTTGCCCCATTTCGCTCGAATTGCTTCCTATTGAAATACGCAACCAGATGCCTTTTAACTTATATCATTGTTGCGGTCTTTTATACTTCCTCTGGCAGTTCAGTTCATGCATGCGCCATCCTCGAGGCGAAAGGAAGATGCCCCTCAGTTCTCGTTTCAATCGTTCCCCTCTCAGCCTGAAACAGAGGCTCTTTTCTTTTGGTCTCCCCTACCGTGGAGAAAAGACAAACACTTTGCACCCTACCAATGCCCATCATGATATTTTAATTTTTATAAGGTCACCCATCACTCGAGAGAAGAGAAAGAATCAGGGTATAGCCAAAAATAGGATTGACGATATAAAAAGTGATTTCAGGGAGTGAGGCTGGAAGCTGAAAAGCAGGACGAACAGAGTCGTGTTCTCTAGATTACTACCGATGCCACGAGATAGCGAGGCGGGAACAGGGAGCGGGAGCATCTTAACACGTGGCTGCGCAGCTGGTGTGGGAGGGAGGGTTTCAGATATGTAGATAATTGGGATGCCTTCTGGGGAAGGTGGGTCCTGTACAAGAAGGACGGGTTGCATCTGAACTGGAAGGGGACAATTGTACTGAGTGGAAGGTTTGCTCGAGTAGTTCGAGAGGGTTTAATCTAGCATGGCAGGGGGGTGGGAACCTGAGCGATATCCCGGCGGTGAGAGTTGATGCAGACGAGGCAATAGCAAGAGGTCGACCAGCGAGTTAGAAGAATATTCCTGGGAAGGAACCAAGGGATCAGTTAAAGTGTGTTTGCTTTAACGCAAGGCGTATCAGAAGTAATAATGATGATCTTAGAGCATGGATCAGTAACTGGTGCTATGATGTTCTGGCCATAACAGAGACGTGGGTTTCTCAGGGGCAGGTTGCTGGATGTTCCAGTGTTTAGAGCATTTAAAAAGAATAGGGAGGGGGGTGGGAAGAGGAGGGGGTGCAGCACCATTAATCATAGAGTGTATCGCAGCTTAACAAGGCTCCATTGTCGAAGAAGACATGTCTACCGATTCAATATGGGCGGAAAGTAGGAACAGCAAGGTAGCAGTCACTTCATTAGGGTTTTACGACAGGCCCCCCAATAACAGCAGGGAGATTGAAGAATGCATAGGACGGCGGATTTTGGAAAAGTGTAGACATAGTAGGGTTGTTGCAATGGGTGACTTTAACTTTCCCAATATTGATTGGATCCTCCTTCGAGCAGAAGATTTGAATGGAGATGTTTTTGTAAGGTGCGTTCAGGAGGGTTTCCTAACACAGTATGGTGACAGGCCGACAAGGGGAGAGGCCATGCTAGACTTGGTGCTCGGAAACGAGCCGCGGCAGTTAACAGATCTTGTTGGGAGAGAATATTGGTGATAGTGACCACAACTGCCTCACATTCTACATAGCCACGGCGAAGGAGAGGATGATGCAAAATTGGCGAAGATGAAACTATAATGTATTAGACATGAGTTAGGAAGCATGGACTGTGAGCAATTGTTCCACGGTAAAGGCACTATAGACATGTGGAGACTGTTTAAGGAACAGTTTTGCAAGTGATGAATAAATATGTCAATCTGAGACAGACAAGAAAGGGTAAGATAAAGGAACCTTGGATGACGAGAGCGGTGGAGCTTCTCGTCAAAAGGAGGAACGTAGCTCACATAAGGTGGAGTAAGCTGAGGTCAAGCTCAGCTCTAGATGATTACAGGCAGGCGAGGAAGGATCTCAAAATGGTCTGAGGAGAGCCTGGAGGGGGCACGAGAAAGGCTTGGCAGAACGGAGTAGGGAGAATATCAAGGCATTTTACACTTTTGTGAGGAATAAGAGAATGGTCAAAAAAAGAGTCGTGCCGATCAGGGATAGCATAGGGAACTTGTGTGTGAAGTCTGAGGAGGTAGGGGAAGACTAAATGAGGTTTTTGCTTCTGTCTTTGCGAAAGAAGCGAACTTTGTAGTGAATGAAACCTTGGAAGAGCAGGTGTGCATTCTGGAATGGATAGAGATAGAGGAAGCTGATATGCTGAAAGCTTTGTCAAAAATTAAATTGACAAGTCGGCAGGCCCGGACCAGATTTGTCCTCGGCTGCTTTGGGAAACGAGAAATGTGATTGCTTTGCCACTTGCGAAGATCTTTTCATCCTCGCTCTCCACTGGAGTCGCACCTGAGGACTAGAGAGAGGCAAATGTACTTCCTCTCTTCAAGAAAGGAAACAGGGAAATCACCGGCAATTACAGGCCAGTAAGTCTCACGTCTGTCATCTGAAAGATGTTAGAAAGGATTCTGAGGGATAGGATTTATGACCATCTGGAAGAGCATGGCTTGATTGAATGCAATGAACACGGCTTTGTGAGGAGCAGGTCACGCCTCACAAACATTATCGAGTTCTTCTTCTAGAAAGGTTGATGAGGGTCGAGCTGTGGATTTGGTGCATATGGACTTCAGCAAGGCATTTAATAAAGTTCCCAATGGTCGGATCATTCAGAAGGTCAGGAGGAATGGGATACAGTGGAACTAACCTGTCTAGTTTGGCTGAACTCGGACATTTTTCATTGGAGAAAAGGAGGAGAGGATGGGCCTAATTGAGGTATACAAGATAATGAGAGGCATAGATAGAGTCAATAGCCAGAGAGTATTTCCCAGGGCAGAAATCGCTAACACGAGGTGTCAAAGTTTTAAGCTGATTGGAGGAAGGTATAGAGGGGATGTCAGAGGCGGGCTATTTACACAGAGAGTTGTGAGAGCTTGGAATGCGTTGCCAGGAGCAGTTGTGAAATCAAGGGCAGTGGGGACAGTTAAGAGACTGCTGGGCAGGCATATGGTCACAGAAATTTGAGGGTGCATACAGGAGGATCAATGGTCGCACAACATCGTGGGCTGAAGCGCCTGTACTGTGCTGTGCTGTTCTACGTTCTATGTTCTAATCAGCGTCTTGAGACTAATCCTCAACGACAAATCCACCAAACGTGACGATATCCTTATAAATCTTTTGTGGTACCCACAGAGCTGTGGGTCTGGAGTTACATAAAGACACAGATCAGACAAGTCGTAACTGTAGTTCTGTGGGCTACAGTCACGTGTGGATTCAGAGCAAGTCAGTGGTAACCAGGGTGCTGTGGGTCTGATCAAATATAGACAGAGAGCAGGTCAATGGTTGCCACAGTGCTGTGGGTCTGGAGTGACGTATGGAGACAACTTAGGTCAGTGGTAATCACTGTGCTCAGCGTCTGGAGTCACGTTGAGAAACAAAGTACATCATTGCTAAGCATAGATTTTCCCCCCGTCTTACTTATTGAGACAGAGTTGGTTAATAGTGCACTCAGTGCTATGACCCTGTAGTCACGGAGCAGGTCAGTCATAACTATGGTGCTGTGAGTCTGAAGTCACCTGTACGGACATGGCAGGTGGGTACTGACCACATTGCTGTGGGGCTGGTTCAAATTCAGGTACTGTGCAGATGAGTGGTAACCAAAGCGCTATGTGTTGGGATTTATAAGTAGAGAAGGAGCAGATCAGTGGAAACCACAGTGCGGTATGGCTTGATTTGCATTTAGAGACAGAGCAGTTCAGAAATAACAACAATGATGTGCTTCTAGTGTCACATGTAGAGCCGGAGTCGAACAGTGGTAACCACAGTGCTGTGGGTTCAGAGAAACAGAGACAAAGCAGATAGTGGTAACGACGATGCCGAGGGTCTGGAGTCACGTACAGAGCAGTTCAGTGGTCGTCACCGTGCAGTGGGTCGGGAGTCACATGTAGAGACAGGGAAGATCAGTATATTTACAGTGCTGTTATTCTGGAATCAGATTAGAGATAGAGCAGATTGGTGATAAACAGAGTGTTAACCATCTCGAGTCACATGTAGATTGTTCAGATGACTTATAACCATAGTGCCTTTGGTTTGGAGTCAAATGCAGATTGGAAGCAGATCTAGGGACATCATTGTGCCGTTGTTCTCGAAGGAGATGTTGCGACAGAGTAGGTCAGTAGTACCCATAGTGATGTGGGTCTGGAGTCATAGATCTTAGAAATGTAGAACATAGAAACAGAACCTTTAGTCATCTATGACGACCAGATATCTTAAATTTATCGAATCACATGTACCAATATTTGGTCCATATCCCTCCAAACCTGTCTTACTTAAAATCTCACTCAGATGTCTTTTAAATTTTGTCATTGTAGCCGTCGCCATCACTTGCTCCGGCAATTCATTTCATGGTCGTACCACACTGTGAATGAAAAAAGAGTTGCCTATTTTAAGTCTATCCGCACCACACTGAAAAATATGCCTCATAGGTTTGGACTCCAATACCCTGGGGGAAAGACATGGACTATTCATCATACCCATGCCCCTCACGTTTTTAAAAGCTTCTGTAAAGTTCCACCGAAGCCTCTAATATCGTATAATGTAATATGACGACATAATGTAAGACAAGGTAATATAATATAACAAAATAGTACCTTCTTTATTCCTCCAGTTATAATATAGTACAATGTAACATGACATGACAGAATGTAAGACAAGGTAATATAATATAACATAATGTTACCTTCTTTATTTCTCCAGTGATAGTATAGTATAATGTAATATGACATGACATAATGTAAGACAACGAAATATAATATAACGTAATGCTCCTTTCGTTACTGCTCCAATTTTGACCTCCTCATCTGAGGAAGAGTAGTTACGGAGTCGGTTCGGTAAAGGTGTACCAAACTGATTCCTGAGTTGGTGGGACTGTTCTATGAAGAAAGATGTGATCGTTTGGATTATATTCACTGTGGATCAGACATATGGGGCAGACAGTGGGTATTCTCAGAAAATCATGTCATGACCTCATTGAATGGCTCGAGGGGTTCATTGTCCTGAATTCAATAAATTCTAATAATTCTAAGCAGAAAATCATGTTGCTGATAATCACAGGACTTCAGAACCAAGTGGGGTCTAAGTCAAAGGCAAACAAGATAAGCCATTTAGGACTGAGGCACGAGACCTTTCCTGACCAAGTGAGTGGGGAGACTGTGGAATTATCTGCCACTGAAAGCAGTCAAGGTGAAAACATTTAATTTTTGGTTTGTAAGTAATTAAATATGGTTCTTGCAGCTCAATTGGTCAAAGTCTACGGGCATAAAACAGGAACAGGGATTGTGTTGAACGATCAGCCAGGTCACACTGAATGTTGTAGCAGTTTATTCCTGCTCATAGTTTCTATGTTTCTCTGTGAAACGAATAATTCTGTGATTCATTCGTGAAAAGCTCAGTAAATTCCTTCTAAGCAGAGGGAATGGGAACCGACAATCAACGTGTTCCATGAATCTGGTAAATATTCGACAAGATGAAATAACAAACTGGCAACATAAGTTGAAAGTTTCAAAAACGAAAGAAAAATTGTCATAGCATGTGGACGGCTTTGACTGGGGTACATCATTTAATGTCTGTTAACGGAGGAAGGAAAAATATTCTGTTTCCTCTCGTTAAGTAAGGGATTGACACGTTTAAGATTGTCAGCAAGAGAGGTTGGAGTGAGACGAAAATAATAGGGATGCATTTCTGAGGCTTTATAAGGTGCTAGTCAGATTGGACCACATTTTGACGATTGCGAGCATTATTTTAAAGATTACTTACAGTGTCGAAACAGGGCCTACGGCCCAAAAAGTCCACAACGACGCGTAACCCACCCATTCTCCTAAGACTACGGGCAATTGAGCATGTCCAATACACTTGATCTGCACATGTTTGGACTATGGGAGGAAACCGGAGCACCCGGAGAAAACCCACGCAGACACAGGAAGAACATGCAAACTCCACACAGTCAGTCGCCTGAGTTGGGAATGGAACTCAAGTCACTGGCGCTGTGAGGCAACAGTGCTAACCACTGTGCCACCGTGCCGCCCTCATGGCCCCCTATTTGAGGAAGAATGTATTGATGAGGTTCAGGACAATGATCTCAGGAATGACAGGATAAACATATGTGGAACGTGTTCCGTCTGTAGGTCTGTATCGTGTAAAAGGATGGTGCAGCGAGCGCATTGAAATGTAAACAATACTGAACGGCCGATATAGAGTGGATGTTGGGAGATGTTTTCATTTGCAGGACAGACCAGAGCCCGAGTGCACAGGTTTAGAGAAAAGTGAAGACCGTGTACCGCGGAGATAATAAAACATTTCATGAGCCACAGCATTGTGAATCTGTGGAATTCATTGCAACAGAAGCCTGCGAAGTCCGAGTCATTGAATATATTTAAGAAAGAGATTGATAGGTTCTTCATTGTTAATGGGATCAAGGCTTACAAGGAGAAGGCGAGAGATTACTTTGAGAAACTTACTAGCCATGTTTGAATGGCAGAGCAGACTCGTTGGTCTGAATTTCTGCTTATTTGTCTTATGGTCTTATGTTCCTTATCATCCCTTTCTTCCAGAAAATTGGAGAAACTACAGGCAGCATTATATGAGAAGATACAGAGACAAATATAACACAACCATAGTTAGCTTAACTTCTGTCATTGTTAACATGTTAGATTCTACTTTAAAGGAAGTAACAGCAAATCATTTAAACATTGACAATGTCATCCAATACACTCAGCACAAATTTAGAGTAGATTTAATGGTATTGTCACATGTATTGTGACACAGTGAAAAGTGTTGTTTTCCATGCCATACAGGAAGGTCATACCGTCAAAGTACGGTACAGTAACATAACAGAGTGCAGATCTCAATGTTACAGCTTCAGAGAAGCAGCAGAGGAAATCAAGATGAGAGTCTTAGAGGTGTGCTAAGAGGTCAGTTAGTAAAGTGTAAAGCGTTGCTCATGAATCTGATGCCAAGTGAATTTAAACATCTCAATCTTCTCCCCGTCTGAAGAGGATTCAAGGTAGTATATCCTGGGCATTAGAGTCAAAATATTTGGATATTTAGATTGGTAAGGTACTACACATTAATTGACTTAATAAGAAAAAAAAATATTTCTCAGGTTGGGCAGTTCAAAGTCGATCCCTGCTGTGGAATGAGGTCATGTGTGGCCCAAAATGCGTGATGACTGAAGGCTTCATTCCCTGACGTGAACCAGATGGACTTTATTTTAAAAAGATCCACAGTGAACTGGTTTACGCAGCTGTTATTTCAGTATTGCTTAAAATTCAAATATGACGCTAATCAATCGAATGGTGGAGAATAACCAGTGGGCTAATGACCTGATTCTGTACCTACTCCTTCTGCTCTAACTTCGTGCGTGCCTGAGAGTTGATCCGATTTTTGTACCCAAAGTGTCTGCCTGGACTGCTGGGAGATACGACGTTAACACTGTGCCACAAACGCCTGAAGGGAGTACGTATCAATGAATACTGGATACACACAAAACCATGCCAGGAGTCGTGTACTGCAGCCGTTGAACGGGATTTCTCCTGTGCCATGAAGAAACTGTAAGAGCTCCAATGGTTATCGTTGCTGTAAGCAAGGATAGCATTTGAGAGGGGTAAAGAGCAATATCTCATATTACAGCAAAAACACTTTGCACATTGTTCTTCCAAAAAAAATACGGTCTCCAGCACATCACCTTTCCCACTTGATGGAGAGCCATTAATTTTCAGACGTTTCAAGTGGTTCATCCAAGTACACTTTCCGGTGGGGAATCTTCCCTTATCAATTATCAACCCAGGCAGGGCATTGCAGACTCAGCACCAGCCGGTGGGTGAAAACTGTTTTTGAACTCCCCTCTGAACCTCTGCATTTCACTTTAAAATGGTAGCCTCTTGCTTTTAAACTTTCGGGTAAGGAGATCAGCTGTTTTCTCGTCTCGTCCATGCCGCTCATGTAGCTCACTATTGCCCTCACTCGACTTCTCCACCACTCTGCATTGCAGAACCTTATCACGCTGGAGATTTTTTTCTACTGAGTCAACTGTCTGGTGAAATCATATCCTGCTCGTAACAAGTGGATAAGAACAAGTCTAAATCCCAAGATGGCACCTGAATCCAGAGTGGCTAGATTGGGGGGAGGGGAGTGTTGTAGGGAGGCTTTTAACACTTCTTTTCAGGGTACTCGGGTTCAACGTCCTGAGCCTAACCATTGCACAGTGAAGTGAATTCGCCTGTTCTCTGTTTGTGAACTGTCAATTCAACAAGTCAAGAGCTCGCTGAGAAGTGCGCGTGGTGCTACTCCTTGCCGAGAATTTCAGAAATTATTCACTACAGAGTCTCGGAACCGCTGAATGTATCTCCTGTTTTTCATCGAACTCACTAGGGTATTTCGGAAGTTTGTGGGTGGGAATGAAAGCTGTGCTCTTGTTCCTCGGAACGTGTCATTTTGAGGATGCGAACACTGACAGGAGGAGGCTGAAAGGTAAGTAAATAACCACAGGTGGATGCATCCATCAGGAACTGATGTGAAGGATTCTTGACAAAGTGAAGACAGCATTCATCATTTCCAGCCCGGCCTGCTGCTGATTTCGATCCTGCTGGACTTGGAGATACACACTGCATCGCAAAGTAGAACTACAGAGAAAAGTTAAGACATCCAGAAGAAGGGGTTAAAGACAGAGTGAGAAATAAACGGAGTGTGAGAAATGAGGGAGTAAGAGAGAAGGGTAATGGAGATTGAGAAAGGAAGAGGAGAGATGGGAAGCGACAAGAAATGCAATAAACAAAAGTAATTCAGAAAAAAAAGGAGATGGAGACAAGAATGTAGACAAAGAGACAGACGGATAAGGTGTTAGAGAGAGTAATGCGAAAGGCGGAATGAAGGTAAAAGGGGTTAGAAAGCGAAATAGAGAAGGGGGAATAATGAAGAGCAGAGAGAAAAAAAGAGATAGGCGTTGCAGTATAATGCACATGAGATAGAGAATTGTGCTTGTGAAAGAGAGTGAAGAGGTACAGAGAAAGAAGGTGAAGAAATCTGTGAGATTAAACAAACAGGTGGAGAGAAGAATGAGTGAAAGGGAGACCTACATGGAAACATCATTGAAAAAAAGTTGATATTAAGAAATGAATTGAGAGTGTTTGAATAAAAACCTCAGAGAAAGGCCAAAACAGGTATTGAATGACGACGGCGAGGGAATAAAATTAGCTGCGGTCGAGATAGGAATCGAGACTTAGAGATTGATGAGGGGGAGAGTGAGAGATAAGAATTAAATGTGAAACAGAGAGAGAACCTTAGTGTGATCTGTTTGCTGATTTTACATTCCTCTGCCATCGTCAGGATCCTTGCTTCTTATAGTAATTTCTAAATGCTTGCATAAAGTGAGCAGTTTCACAGTCAGGTCTCGAGATTGGAGCAAGACAGAGTCGGGAGGGCAGAAGGACATCCAACCTGCAGGTCCATCTGAAGCCACAGCACCATTGTATTCACTCACCCTTCATTACTTTTCATTTGCAGGATATTGGTCTGCGATATTGATCGTTCTGCCGTTTGTTGCCAATCCCCAGTTGTACCCCTTGAGGAGAGTGGGGCTGAACTCCTTCTCAAACTACCTGAGTCCATGTACCGCAGACAGACCAGCAATAAAATGGCAGGGAGGCAGGTACGCGATTTTGTCTGAGTGAAAGTGAAGGAACAATCGATGTATTTCACTGACACTTCATCCGATTCATTCATGAGATTTGGAAGGCGTTCTCAGACAGCAGGTATTGCTCTCCGTAGTTGCCCCGGTGAGAAAGTGGCAGTGAGCGGCTTTCTTGAAATAATGCAGTCCATGTGCTCAGGGTTGACCAGTAATTCCATCAGGGAAGGACTTCTACAATTTTGATCGGGCGGCAGTGAATGAATGGTGAGATATTTCAAGTCATTATGGTGAGTGGCTTGGAGGGGAAATTGCAGGGGTTAGTGCTAAAATCCGTTTGCTGCCCTTGTGACTCGCAATGAAAATGAACGTGGATATCGAAGGGGCTAACTAAGAAATTTTGGGTTTTTTTTTACAGTGCGTCTTGTAGATGGTACACTCTGATACTAAGCCTTGGTGGCCAAGAGAGCGGATGTGTGCAGATGCTTTGCGAATTAAGTGGGCTTTATTGTCATGGATCCTCAGGCGACTCTCTGTGTGAAGTTGGCACATTCTCACCATGTCTGCGTGGTTTTCCTCCGGGTGCTCCGGTTTCCTCCCACAGTCCAAAAATGTGCAGGTTAGGTGAATTGGCCATGTTAAATTGCCCGTGACGTTAGGTGAAGGGGTAAATGTAGAAGCATGGGTCTGGGTGGTATCCGCTTCGGCCGGTTGGTGTGGACTTGTTGGGCCAAAGGACCTGTTTCCACACTGGAAGTAATCTAATCTAATCTGATTTGATCTGATCTAATCTAATCTAATCTTTTTTATTTTAATTCCGTGGAACTTTGAACATGAAACAGTGCAGTCCTTCCGGCCGTCAATGTTATGCCGACCTGTGAAACCCATCTGAAGCCCATCTAAACTCCACCATTCCATTTTCGTCCATATGAAAACGCAATGACAATTTAAATGCCCTTAAATTTGGCGAGTCCACTACTCTTTCAGGCATTGCATTCCACACCCCTACTACTATCGGAGGAAAGAAACTAACTCGGACCATCTGTCCTGTTTCTGTCAACCGTTAATTTAAAGCAATGTCCCCTAGTACTAGCCAACACCGTCTGAGGAAAACAAAAACACTCGCTGTGCACCCGATCCAACCCTCTGATCGTCTTATAAGTCTCTACCAATTCCTCCTCAATTCTTCTCACCAACGAAAACAGCCTTAAGTTCCTCAGACTTTCCTCGTAAGACCTTCCCTCCGTACCAGGCAACATCCTCGGAAATCAAATCTGAAACCGTTCCCAAGATTCTACATCTTTCCAATAATGCAGTGACCAATACTATCCATAACAATTCAAGTGCGGCTGCAAAAGGGTTTTGTACCGCTGCAGAACGACCTGGTTCTGAACCTCAATCCCTCTACTAATAAAAGCTAACAATCTATATGTCTTGTAAAAAACTGCACCAACTTGTGTGTCGACTTTCACGAACAATGTGCATTTGTTATTTTTCTCAACAGAGTTGGAATGTAAAATGAGAGATGTGCGACTGAGATTTTAAAACGCTCTGGTTAGGACGGATTTCGAATACTATGTCGAGTTTTGGGCCCCACACCTCAGGAAATCCGTACTTGCACTGGAGCATTTCCAGCAGGGTTTCACAATGATGATCCCTGGAATGTTAGGCCTAACATTTGATGAATGGCTGAGGATGCTGGGATCGTATTCATCGGAGTTTAGAAGGTTGAGGGGAGATCGAATAGAAATGAATTCCCAGCGTTCAGACTTTCTCAGCCTTGCAACATCACGAACGTTGACACCTGGGAGGCAACAAACCAATCGTGTGTTACTCTCTTTTCTACACAACCTCTGATCGCTTCTCCTTACTGTGGACTCAGCAATGACGAAAGCTCTGCTCCTCTTCCCCTTCCCCACTGAGCAGCGGGGATAGACACTGCACCAGCGACCTCTTCCCCATTATCTAGGCCTGGTTAGTCTTTCCCCCAACAATTTGTAAAATGGTATAATTGTTGCGGAGAATCACCACAGAAGATCGCTGCACTGCCTCATCTTTCCCTTCCTTAAACCAGACGTTAACCTATCTACCATCGTCGTGTTGCTGTAGACTAACTAACTCCCTGTATCTCCTCACAATAACTGCCTCCGTCTTCTGAATGACCCAACGTTCATCCAGCTCCACCTGATGTTCCCTAACTTGTTTCTCGAGGCACTGGAATTGGGTGAAATTCTCATGCATGAAGTCAGGAATGAGAGTGAGGTGACTTACTTACCAAACTTGCAGGAATCCTTTGAACTATCCTCAATGTTTAAAAATAATCATGTTCTACCATTTCAATGTACAGCATAAAACAAAATAAATATTTATTTTAAATTACATTGTATTCCAAAAGACCAAGCCCAGTGCTCTCGGTTCAGCCAGCTAAAAAGAGTGATTCATATACTCTGCAATTTTCTGAGTTTAGATTGACAAGCTTATTTCAGTTAAACAAAAATACATACTGGATTCCTAGGGATAAATGAAGTCATCTGCTCAGTGACTGTACATGGAATAAACAATCCTGTTAACGGAACCCAGGTGTTGATGATGAATTAATGCCAACTCCATAATTAATGAATAATGTCTCTCAGGGACTTGTCTTTTTGCTGCATAAAAGGATTCCTGGCTTAACTGCACAGAATTACCCTCCACCCACTGGCAGAAAATACGTCATGGATTTCAATGATTTCTATTCACATATTCTTGAACTATCCTCCGAAGTATATTCATGGATTAATGGGAACATGGACATCAAATTTATAATTCAGGATTTTGAGAGGATATACTACCCAATACTTGCTGCGGTCAGTGTCCCCCGTAAGTGCTAAGTGTCCTTATCAAATTTCTAATCCGTGTTGTACCCTTCACTTATTGTCCTGAACTGCTTCCTGATGCACGTTTGCTCGTAGATGAATCGTTGATTCGTCCTTACTCACCTTGGTATATATGGTGAAGTTTAAAGCTATGTTAGAACAGACTACATTATACTATCTACGTAGTCATTACCGGACACGAATTCGATTGATTCTCTGCTTCTTATCCTCGAAGCTATGGATCTAATTATCTACGAGCAAATGCGGAAGGATCACCTGAAATCCTCAGCAGTCGTTGGCAATATTTGTTTGATAGACCGCGAATACTTGGATCAGAATTCTGCGTCGGTAGATTTAATGAATTTAATATAAGATGACAGCATATCAGTCAAACAGACACACGCACACACTCTCTAACAAACTCTCGCTCTTGCAAAACTGCACACACCCACTATCACTCACACAAAACCGTTCAGATGCTTTCCCAAATGCACAGAGAAATTCTCTCTCTCTTTTTCCATCGCTCTATCACACACACGCACACATACACACGCACACACGCAGACAGACGCATCCTCGCACACAGACACACACACACACACAATCAGTGGCAAACACTCATATATTCAGATAATCTCGCGCATAGACAATGTCAGAATGTACCCCGTGCCGTAATATGTGGTGCTGGAAAACACAGGTGTTCTGGCAGCATACGAAGTCGAGGAGAGTTAAAGTTTTGAGCATCAACCGTTCATTCCGAATGAGGGGGTGGCCCAAGGGGCCTGAGAGATAAATGGGTGATACTGGGGAAGGTAACTGAGAATGCCATTTTTAGATGGAGGTGGGCGATGATGGAGATTATTCGGAAAGGACGTTGGAGCAAAATGGTGGGATGAAAAATGGAGAGTTCGGGCAGTTCAATAGGGCTCTGGAAGGTTGGCTCCGGAATAGGATCGCGACTGGGATGGGTGGAGAGTGAAGAAACTTGTGAAATCTGCATCGATCCCGTGTGGTTGGAGGGTGCCATGGGCGGAGGTTGAGGCATTCTTCCGCCAGACATCGGGTGCCAAGAGTCTGACGGTGGAGGAGGTCCAGGACTTGCATGTTTTGACGGTTGGGAGGGGAAGTTAAAGTGTTCTGCAACAGGGAGATGGGATTATTTAGCCCCTGTTTCCTAGAGATGTTCTCAGAAATGTTCCACAAGTATCCGTCCTGTCGTCCCAATGTCGAGTATGCCACACCAAAACCAAAGGACACAACAGATGCTGTGTGTGGAAACAAAGCTAAATCTCCGTGCAAATGCGAAAGGATCAGTTAGGACCATGGACGGCGGTGAGTTTGAACGTGTCGGCGCAAGTTTTCCTCTTTCTGCGGTGTCAAGGAAAGGTGCCAGGTGTGGACGATGTGGTAGTGGATGCTGTGGCCCTCACAATGGAGTCTCTGTGGTTATCATCTCTGTGGAATGCAGGTAGCGGTGGAAAGTGAAATGCATCCCAGGTGGCGGAAATGGCTGAAGCTGTTTAGTTGAATGTTGAGATTGGTACGATGCAGCAGGGAGGAGCGGGTAGTTCTGTTCTTGATCCGATTGAAGAGGTAGGGTTCAAGGGCAGAGGTGATCGAAATGGAGGAGATGAACTTGAGTGCATCATCCACCAGCGGGAGGGAATGTGCTGTCATTGAAGAAGTAGGACATCCGAGATTTTCATTGGTGGAATTAGTCCTCCTTGGGACAAGATGCGGTACATAAATTGGAAGGAATGGATAGCGTTTTTACAAATGCCAAGATGGGACGAGGTGTCATCCAGGTAGCTGTGGGAGGCAGTGAGCTTGACGTCGATGTATGTTTTATGTCTGTCAACGGAAATGAAGATGGAGAGGTCCAGGAAGGGGAGAGAAGTGCCCGAGGCGGTCCTGGTGAATTTGAAGTCCGGGTACAAAGTACTGGTGAAATTGATGAACTGTTCGTGCTGCTCGTAGGAGCATGAGCTGGCTTCTATCGAGTCATTGATGAAGTGGAGGAAATAGAGGAGATTGGTGTCCTGTTAGCTGCGGAAAATGGACTGTTCCACGTACCAGAGAACGTTGCATGTGCAGCTGGGGCCTATGCGGATGCCCATGGTTACTCCTTTTCCCGAGAGGAAGTGCGAGAATTGAAAGGAGACTTTTTTGAGGATGAGGTCCATTTCAAACAATCAGTCGAACGTTTCAGTGGAAGTATGCGATTTGGGTCATCGTTTAACGACTTAATGGTGGTCTTGGAGGCTTTCTTGAGAGTAGAATGTCTGAAGATGAAGTTTGGGAGCCAGACAAACGGAAGTCATGGAGACGGTGGCATCCCGAACATATGTGGGGAAAACCTAGATCAAGACTGACAGAAGGATGCCAAGGTATGCTGGGTCATGTTCTTTGGGGAAGGAGCTGGGAGAGACATTAGGTCAACCAGGGCAGTCAGGTTTGTGAATTTTGGTCGGAGTTAGAACCGGGCAGTGCGTTGTCTCCGGACTATGAGATTTGAGACTGAGACATAAGAGGTTGGTAGAGGCAGGTGAGGTCGTGATTGAGTGGGCCGTCGGAAATGGCTTCCGTGAGTTGGTGCCTGTTTTCAGCTATGTGGATATTAGTGCGCCAATTTATCATTGTGCCCGCTTTGTCTGCTGGCTTGACTGGTAGCCAGAGGCACCAGCATCATTCTCAGCTATGCCTGCCTCTTCCTCAATTACGGGAACAGTGTGTTTTCCGCATCTGCACCGGCAACATTTCCGGCCATTTCCTCAGTATCATCGCCACATCATGCTCCCAACAGGAGTTTTAAAAGTTAATGAATTTTAATAATAATTTATTCCTTGGCCACAAATTCAACTGGATCATCTCGCCCACATCCCTCACTTTCCTGTACCTCTCCGTCTTCGTTTCCATTGAGAGATTGAATACAAAGCAATTTCCCGCACCATTTATCGAAGTCTCCCTCCAGGCCATCTCTTCCTCTTTTGTGCATCTGCCCTTGAACCACACCCATCCAATCACAGCAATCACCGAGCCCCCCCAGTCATCACCTTCTGCCCCGACTACCAACAAGGAGTCATCGTCGACCATTTCGACTGCCTTCAACAGGCCACATCACCAGAAATATATTTCCTGCCCCAGCCAGACCTGCGCTCCACAGAGGCCATTCACTCTGGGACTCCTTCGTTAGGTCCAAGACCCCCACCAACCGACCATCTTCTCCCAGCATCTTCCCTTGCAACCAGACGAAGTACAAAACCTCCTCGTACACGTCCATGCTCACCACAGTACAAGGACCCGAAGGATCCTCCCACAACCGACAGAGATTTAACTTGACTTCCACATATATCATATACTGTATGCGTTGCTGTCGATGTGCTCTCCTCCAACTGGAGCAGACAGAACGCTTCCTTGAAGAAAGTTTCAGAGATCATCTCTGAGACACATGCACTAAAATCCCTATTGCCTTGTGGCCAAACAATTTAAATCCCAATCCCACTCCGCCAAGGGCAAGCACACCCTGGGCCTCCTCCACACCAAACATTTAGCCAGGCAACACATGGACGAATACTGCCGCATCATCCACCTTTGTTCCCTGCAACTATACGGGATCAATGTATATTTCACTCGTTTTATTAATCGCCATCAGCCCTCTATCCAACTTATTACAGAGCCAACATTCTGACTCGAAACCAACCTCTGAACTGTCCAAACTGTCCATCTTCCTTCCTACCAATTCCCTTCAACCTCCTTTCTGACATATCACCATAATACCTCACCTCCACCTAACTATCGCATTCCACGCTACCTTCGCCCAGTCCACCACCTTCCATTGATCTCACAGACCATTGGGCTGTTCCCTCGTTGCTGATGAAGAGGTTATGC
This sequence comes from Chiloscyllium punctatum, assembly GCF_047496795.1. Taxonomy (NCBI): domain Eukaryota; kingdom Metazoa; phylum Chordata; class Chondrichthyes; order Orectolobiformes; family Hemiscylliidae; genus Chiloscyllium; species Chiloscyllium punctatum. The sequence continues at coordinate 42,048,553 of NC_092789.1, forward strand.
TCGAAATGTCGACTCTCCTGCTCCTCGGATGCTTCCTGACAGGCTGTGCTTTTGCAACACCACACATTCCCTCACTTTCTCCTGCAACTACGTGTATAATAATTAGCTACATCGGAATACAGAATGCGAGTTTGGAAGGTTCTCTTTGAGGATTATGCCTTTTGAATTTGAAACACGGTCATGTTTATGCACCACTTATGGATGAAGTGAACATTGAATATTGCAGTTACTTCCTTCATCAATCGTTAAATGTTATATCGTAGTTTCTTTTTCCACAGTAAATACAGTGACGATTGTGATCCTGTTCCGTGGGAAGTGTGGACTCTCCAGATGTGTCACTCTCTATCTGATGGCCATGGCAATCGCAGATTTACACGTGATCATCCTTGACCTGATATTGAGACATATTCCAATTGTTTATCCAGAAGTCTTCACTTTCCTGAAGGATATACCTGCGTGCAACATTCATGCTGTCCTGCTTTATGCAGCATCCGATTGCTCAGTCTGGTTCACAGTCACATTCACCTTCGACCGCTTGGTAGCCATTCGTTGTCACAAGTTCAAAACGAAATATTGCAATGAGAAAAAAGCGGCAGTGGTTCTCGGAACAGTGACTGGACTGAGCTGTTTAAATAATATAAGCTGGTATTTTATGTATAACAATAATTATAGTTTTTCTAATCATCCTATGTTTTGTGGTATAGAATTGAGTGATGACAACTTAGAGTTATGGGCCATAATTGAAATTGTTCACTACATTCTCTCACCCTGTCTCCCATTCGTTCTGATTCTGCAGCTCAACATTTTCACCGTCAGACATATTGTAGTGAGCAGCAGAGCCCGCAGGAGACTCCGGACTCACAACAACGGGGAGTGTCCCAGAGACACGGAGATGGAGAACCGAAGAAAATCAATTGTTCTTCTGTTTATGATTTCAGGCAACTTCATCCTGCTGTGGGCAGTGTTTGCCGTGTATGCAATGCTTGAACGAATGGATAATCTGGGCTATTTGATTTATGTGCCTGTGTATGTCCAGGAATTAGGATTTATTCTACAGCTCCTGAGTTGCTGCACAAATACTGGAATCTATGTCGTGACACAGAATAGGTTCAGAGGACAATTCAAAAAATTGTTGATATATCCCTTCAGTCTAATCATTCATTTAATCAAAAGGCAAAATTAACGCCTGCTCCTGGTTCCCATGTTATTCCCTGACTCCCAGCGATAATTTAGATTAATTGACAGACGATGTTTCAAATCTGGTAGGACTGGAGCCTTACACAGCATTAGCAGTATATCCACGGATTTTGATTCTAGCACGCTCAAAATGAATATTGACATTTCATTTGTCTTCCTTCCCTCCAAGTGAAATCACAAACCAACCTGAAGAAAATCCCGAACCAGGACTCAAAGACTATCAGCGCGTCAAAACTCCGAAGTTCTTCCTAACTTAAAAAAAAGTCTATGCCCCTGTTCCTCCAATCAAATTGCATCTCATCCTATTTCTCCACGTTGTGTTCCATTTTAACATTGAAGTTGGCTGTCTTATTGGGAAAGCTTGGACAGAAATTTGGTTATTAAATGTTGATGGACACAACGATTAAAAGTAGATATGGATAAAATATGTTGATTTTTAGACAATCATTGGACATAAAGATTAATAATATTGTCTGCAGCCACTGCTTTCCTGATCAACTCGCCCTCCTATCGAACCTTTCCAAACTTAGAATATACTTTGCGCATGTAAACATTCTGTGAACGTTCATAACTTCAATTTGTATGTCCTTGTGCTCGATTAGTCACTTCATTTTCCACAGTCTTCGTTTTCCCTCGTCCTACAGCAGCCTCCCCATCTCGTTAACACTCCTGCCAGTCCGCAATGGTGCATGATTGACCTCTTAGAACTTTTCCAAAATTTCGTTCCCTTCAGTCTGTACACTAATGGTCTCCTCCTGTCTCGAAATTAAACATAGAGATTTCGGATCGTCAAGTTAATTGAAGTACTTGTCATCAGAGATGACAAGCTGATTTGGAGCAGATGTTCGCAGGTAAAGGGACGTTTGGAAAATGGGAAGCCTTCAAAAATTTGACAGCGAGAATCCAGAGAAAGTATATTTCTCTTAGGGTGAAAGGAAAGGCTGGGAGGGATAGGGAATGGTGTATGACCACAGAAATTGAGGGTTGGATTCAGAAAAAAAAGGAAGCATATGTAGGTAAAAACAGTTTAGCGCGAGTGAATAGTTAGAAGAGTATAAAGGCATTTGGAGTACACTGAAGAGGGATATCAGGATGGCCAAAATGAGACATGAGATAGCTTTGGCAAATAGAAATAAGGAGAATCGAAAGTCTTTTTACAAATATGTTGAGGACAAAAGGGTAACTAGGGAGAAAATAGGGCCTTTCAAAGATCAGCAAGGCGGATTCTGTGTGGAACCACAGAAAATGGGGAGATACTCAACGAATATTTTGCATCAGCGTTTACTATGGAAAAAGGTATGGAAGATATGGACTGTAGGGAAATACATGGTGACACCGTGCAAAATGCCGAGATTACAGAGGAAGAAGTGCTGGATGCCTCGAAACGCATAAAGGTGGATAGATCCCCAGAACCTGATCAGGTGTACCCAAGACCACTGTGGCAAGTTCATAAGCGATACAGTTAGTAAGTTTGCAGTTGATACCAAAATTGGAGGTGGAGTGGACAGCGAAGATTCCTAACTCAGATTATAACAGGTTCTTGACCAGATAGCCAATGGGCAGAGAAGTGGCAGATGGAGTTTAATTCAGATAAATGCTGCATTTTGGGATAGCAAATCTTAGCATGGCTTATACACTTATAAGTAAGGCCCTCGGGAGTTTTGCTGTACAAAGAGATTTGGAATGCAGTTTCGTAGCTCCATGAAAGTGGAGTCGGAGTAAGAGAGGATTATGAAGAAGACGTTTGGTATGCTTTCGTTTAATGGTCAGAGTATTGAATACAGGAGTTAAGATGTCATATTGGGGCTGTATAGGACATTGGTAAGCCAACTGTCGTAATATAGCAATTTTGGTTCCCTTATTATTGGAATGATATTGTGAAACGTGGAAGGGCTCAGTGAAGATTTACAAAGATTTTGCCAGTGTTGGAGGATTTGAGCTAATGGGCGAAGCTGAATAGGCTGGGGGTGTTATCAATAAGAGGGGCTTGGAGGGATATGGTCCGATTGCTGGCAGGCGGAACAAGATTGGGTAGGGATAGCTGGTCTGCATGGACGGGTTAGACGGAAGGGTGTGTCTTCATGTTGTACATCTCTATGGCTCTACGTTCCTAAATATAAAACATTTCTGTAGCATTTTGGCCAAAATTAATAGTTTATAGGCAAAATTTCTATAGCTCATACCCCTAAAAGTTAGCGTGATACAAAAATTATTTGCGCAGATTTGAAATGAGTAATTGATGCAGCAACCTCTGCCATTTGTGCCAGAGTGCTCCACACATATTGCACCCTTTGCGTGTAGCAGCACTTCCGAATATTTCGCCTGAACAGTCTACTCATAAATCACAGATCATGCCCTCAGTTCGAGAGCCCCCAGTGTGTGGATATGCCATTTCTTTAAGTATTCTATTTGATTAATAATTTCGATCAGATGACACCGCAGCTTTCGAAGTTCTCCACAAAGCAGGACAAACTTTCTGTAATCTTCTGAAAAACATCAGTCCTGTAGTCCAAGAAATAGTGTCGTTAAGTTATGCTACATTCCTTCCCGAGGCTTTGGATGCTTCTAGAGTTACAAAAATGATTCAGATGCGCCCTTGCAATGTTCAGGTTGACAAGGGTATGCATCAACTAATGGAATTAATGATTTGAACAGTTCGTTGGGTGTTGTTGACATACACAGAAGAGAACATCGTACTTCACCCAAGTTCAATATATGCTTCCCAAGGTGTGCTGATTACATCCGACCACAGTACTCCAAGTAGGAATTAATCCGAGTTACGTTTGTGCAAAAAAGGAGACTTCAAAGCTGATGACACAAATCCAGACAAATAGGTAAAACATGTTCGATATTACAAAAAAAAGTGACCATCGGCATATCATGTCCTGGTGTCAAATGTCAAGAATTCCATTTCATCGGCATTGCCATCAGGTTTGGAACCAGGGGAGATCTGTACTGATGGGACAGTCTACATCTGAACCGATCTGGAGCCCGTGTTAACACAGAACTATAAATAGGGTGCTCACGCGTACTTTAAAATACGGACTACGGGGAGGGGCGAGTGAAAGGGAAAATGACAGGAAGTATGACTGCAATAAAAAGATAAGTAGCTGATTTGCATATATGCAGGAGGGTTAAAGTACAATTCAGACTATGACAGAAGTAAAAAGGGATGGATAACTCAGGAAATATCATGAGATATGTTGGAAATCATGAGGGTATGAATACTGCCATTAGGCACACTATCTGAATTCGTAATAAGGTTAATGATTTAACAGCACAACTCATCGCGAATGAAAATAATTTAGTTGCCATTACGGAGACATGGTTATAGGATGGTCACGATGGAGAGTTGCATCTCCAGGCGTTCAGAGTGTTCGGAAGGACAGACAGGGCGGTCAGGGAAGTGGTATAGCTCTGATATTCAAGAACGACATCATAATAAATTGGAATCCATTTGGGTGGAAATTAAAAATTCAAAGGCATAAAATTTCACTTGTCCGCATAGTCAAAAGGAACCAAATAAATAAATAATGGCTGTACAAAGCACATGGTAATTATCAGGGGGATTTTAACCTCGGATTGACTGCTCGAACCGGCGCTGTCCAGGCAGCCTTGTGGACGGGTTTATCGAGTGCATCCATATTCGTACACTTGAACAGAACGCAATGGAACTGAAAACAGAGTGAACTATCCACTACCATGGAACGAGATTTAATAATAGTCTCGGCCGACCATCTGACTGGCATTGGCACATTGTCCCATTTCTGCATGGGTCTTTTCCGGGTGCTCTGGTTTCGTCCAACAGGCCAAATGTATGCTGTTTAAGTGAATTGGCCTTGCTGAAACGCCCGTAGTGACCTGTGGTGTTTAGCTGAAGTGCAATAGTCACAGGAAATGTACAATCATGGTTAGGGAAGTGGGTCTGTGTAAGATACGCTTCAGAGGGTCAGTGTGGACCTGTCAGGCAGAATGACCTGTTTCCACACTGTAAGTATTTGATAATCACTTACCACCACATTAGAACTTTGCCTTGCTCCATTTCACCATTTCATTTGGTGTTCTCCCGAAGAATTCAGATGCAATTTCTTCTGTGTGTTTATTCTTGATTGACCGCCTAGAGCGTGGCTTGGTCTCAATTCTTATACTCAAGGGTAATCGTGCCCATCTGAATGAATTTCCACCATTCACCAATTGGTCAATCAGGCCAGATCACGCTGAGTAGTCGGGCCGAAAAAGGCATTGACATGTTGATGGCAGGACAGTGCTTAGATGTCCATGACTGCAGGTGCTGGGAGCATGCATAACCCTCCATTTCAGAGTGTAATGCGCTCCTGTACCTGTTACACATCTCGACGTTTCCATTCGCCCTGACGATGACATTCCAACCAAATTCGAGTGTATGTGATAGACTTTCAACTGCCGGGTTCATTGCTAACTGGCTGTTGGTAGTTGCGGCCTGTCTGGATGATGCAGCATGCGTAATAGCACTGTTATTTTTGTTACGGCTCACATTAGGTACCCAGAATTCTTTTCTTGAAATCCACCAAAAACTTCATGTTTTTGGTTAAAAATCAACAACACCAGGTTATAGTCCAACAGGTTTAATTGGAAGCACACTAGCTTTCGGAGCGACACTCCTTCATCAGGTGATGAAGGACCGTCCCTCCGAAAGCTAGTGTGCTTCCAATTAAAACTGTTGGACTATAACCTGGTGTTGTGTGATTTTTAACTTTGCACACCCCAGTCCAACACCTGCATCTCAGAATCATTTATGTTTTTGAGAGCCCTTCCAGGCCAAGGACCTCCTTTTGGTCCTATTGTAATGGATCACAACATGAAAGGCAGTGACTGCAGGACCATGCCGATTCAAGCTAAGCCCAACATATACTGGAGCAACGAAACTGATGCAGGTAGCGTATGAGAAAAAGGCACTTTCTAGATATTGATCTAATACAAAAAAAGGTAAACTTTGCTATCGAAGTACGCTTTGCTCACGTTCCTCCTCGTCCTTAATTGGCAGGCGTATTCAGCTGAGTGGCCTTGATGTTCTAAGTGTGAGCCTGCACTGCTTATCTGTGAACCCGGACAATGAATTCTGGTCTGTGAGGTCGAGGCCATACAGTTATTCGTCTCCCTTCACGTGTCGGTCTGTCATGACAATGTGCGAGTTTTGTTCTGGAGATCAGACGATGGTGATGCATACCATCATGAGGCCAATCGGAAGTATTGTCTCCCAGCTTTCCTTATTCTGCTGCACCGTCTCCCTTACCATCCATTTTCGGGTGTGGTTCATGCTTTCCACGATCCCACTGAATTGTTTAGTGCTCAATGTGGAATTTCTGCTTGATACCAAGCATAGTTATCACAATTTGCATGACTCAGCCTTTGAAATGGATTCATCGATCTGACTTGTTACTGCGATGTAGACCCCATCCTGTAAATACCATCTCTGTTAGATATATGCTGTTGCTTTGGCTGTATTTAAATAACAAGGAAAGCATCGACCCATTTTGTGACAGTACCTATGATGATCAGGATGCAGATATATCCATTGCCAAACTTGGCTGGGGACCTATGAAGTGAATTTCAAAGATTGTCCGAGGCCCTTCCATTTCTTAGTTCTCCCCTTCGCGTGTAATTGTCTGACCAGGCTGTAAACCGCGGAGAGAATAGGGTGGGATCTGCCATGAGCTGCAGGTAGGACAGATTGGTATCTGCAAAGGAGCAACATTAGATAAAAGAGATAAAAAAGAAGAGAAAAGAAAAGGAACCGAAAATTCGGAGGATGCTAGCTGCAGCATTCTACTCCATAGCGCTAACACGATATTCTCAACTTTTTTCATCTCAAAGTTGTTCTGCTTCTGTCATGTTCAGACGTTAGTAGCAACGATCCTAATTTAATGGAGGGACGATCACTGAAACAGCGAAACATGTTTGCTCTCATCAGACTACGCTAAGGATTTGCGATATTGATAACAATGGACTGAATTACTTTAAGTCCAGCAACTAGTTATCTGATTCATTTTGCTGCTCGAACATCCCACCAACTTCCAGAACTCGAAACCTCTGCCAACAAAAATTGGAAAAATGGAATGCGGCAGTCTATTGCTGTCCATGAAGTACAAATGCCACAGCTTAACTGATGAGAATGTTGGGGAGTACGAAAAGAACTTTTGTTTACCCTAAAACCGGTAGAGACTCATTAAAAAATTAAAATAATGATTAAAACGTTTTCAGTGCATTCGAGGCAAATCCTCGCTTCACGTAATGAACACTGACGTTTTCTGTATCTGCTGATCTAAAACTGCCAATGTAGTGCTCTGAAATGTGAATGGTCACGTACATGAAATTAGTGGATTAGTTTTAAAGTACACATTTTCACTCCTTTTGTTTGTTGTGTCAAATTGTAAGTACTAACTAATTTTAGGTGTCACGGAAGATTAATACTTATTCAGGGCAAATCAGTAAAATAGCTCAAAAACTGGAAAGATCTTTTTGTTGCTTTCTTTTCAGGTTTGGAATATATACGAACGTATCAATCGAAATATAATGTCGAACACAACACACAATGCTTAATGGATGCATATGAAATGAAATCTGGACCTGTTCTCCCAGAGATATGAACAAACCAAAACGTCAGAATAGAATGTTAACTGGGACTATATTCTTTTCATCTGCGATGTTTTAAATAAGCAGTATTCTTGGTGTGCACGGGTTCATTCTTAGTAATTTTAAAACAAAATCATCTCAAATGACAATGCTGTCAATTTGGAAATAAACTGATTGCGTCCTTTTCTTTTCATGATACGTCGTAACAGCAGAGGTGCTGAAATGTCTACTTTCCCAATGGCAAGTGAGTGCCCAGTTCTCCCAGTTCAGGTTTTTGTTTTGCTACTCTGGTCAGTTGTGACGCTGAGAAGCTGCTGCTTTAGCTGAATCAGATGCTGTTGCAGTCGAAAAAAAATTCCCGGATTCGGCAGGTATTTCCTGGCTGGCAGTTCTCTCTGAAATGTCTCCTGCCTGTCAGCACCTGCGTTTGAATTTACACATTGTCAAGGAGTACGTTCATGGAATATTATTGGAACTGGAATTGCTCTGCCGGCTCAGTTGTGTTTCCAATAGTTATGTTGTTTTAACTTTCGCATTCAGTTGATTGTGTTTCGACTGTAATGTTTAAATAAATTCCGTTTTGCTTAAAGCTGAGTTGTTTGACCAGCTGCATATCACCTCAGAATCCATTACATTTCTGCCTTTAAAATAATAAGAAATTAGGATATCAGCTTCCTTCTTAAAATATTTTGATATGGCATCGCCTGATCCATAACACATTGGGGCGTCTTGTAACGATTAATTTGATAATTCCAATTACGGATCAGTGTTATTGGACATAAAGGCGGGATGCAGTGTTTTGATGCCTTTAATTCCAGGTGTTGAATTCGGTTGTTTTAAACTACATTTGGTGCAGTACCAGGTCGCTGAGTCATTTCGAGTTTTCTGGATTAGAAGAAGTGACTTTGGGGCTTACAAAAGATTACCAAGGCAAACCTGCTAGAAATTGCAGTCAAACGAGAGTCAGAGTTGCCTTCAGCTGTGAGAAATGGCGACATAATTACAACAATTGTTCGACACTAAAATTGGCTGAAATGCTAAAGAATCTTTGGAAATGACGAGAATTTAATTGCCGATGATGCAGCTTGAACATAAAAAGGAAACAAAACAGTTTTAATGACGGTTAGAAGAAGAGGAAAGTGGAGAATATGACTTGCCCTTGCATAATAAAAAGGAAAAGGAAAAATCGCTTTTGCAAAAAAACGTGCAAAAGTAGTGGAAAGCCCCAGGAGAATCACTGGAGAGAGAGAGAGAGAGCATAGAAAGGGGGAAAAAGAGAGAAGAAGGGGAAAATGAGAGAGAAGAAAGCGAGAGAGAGTTTCAAATTCAGAAATTTACACTCACACAGCAAAGTTGACTGAAATCAATGGAGATGAATGTCGAAGGCAGGTTTAGTGAGGAAGATAGAGATGTTGTCCAAACCCAAATGTTGTCGCCAAATGCCTTGCAGGGATCTGTTTACATACATCCAAACATTGCATAAATTTGAGAGCAGAGATGTCGAAGCTACCCTCATTACATTTGAAAAGATGGAGAAAGAAATGAAGTGCCAGAGGTCACATGAGATTTGTTGATCCAAACAAAGCTGCTCTGTCGATCTGGTGAGGTATTTGGACCACTGTCAGAGGAGGTTTCCGGGGACTGCGTGGACGTAAAGAAAGCCATCTGCAGTGCATGTCAGCATGAGCCTGAGACCGACAGACAACGTTTGACGAATCTAACCAGGGAGTCTGTTCAAACCTACAGTGAGTTTGAAAGTATCATACAAAGTAATTTTGATAAGTCGATAAGGGCATTAAAATATGCCAATCATATGATGCTCTTAGAGAGACGATTAATTTCAGAGATAGAGAAAATCAATTAGAAGAACAGAGATTTACAAAAGCAAAATTATCAGCTGAAATGGCTGTTGATTATGAGTTGGTTCATACGTCAGGTTTTGCCTTCCAACATCAATTTCAATCCTTGAGGGATAGAAATCTGTGAAGTGGATACTCGTAAGGGGAAAGTAGATCTCGATGTAAATAACAACGTTATCTTACCAGATGGTAAAAGTCAGAGCCATGAAGGGCAGACAAAAGTAAAAAACATCTGGTGCTTTCACTGCAATAAATTAGGCCACATAAAGTCACTTTGAATGGGTGGTGAGAAAAAGCTCTGGGAAGGTAGATATCAGAAAACAGGATAGTTAGTGAATGTTGTTGAAGTGGTAAAGGAAGATTAGATTACTTACAGTCTGGAAACAGGCCCTTCGGCCCAACAAGTCCACACCACCCCACCAAAGCACAACCCACCCATACCCCTAACGTAACACTACGGGCAATTTAGCATGGCCAATTCATCTGACCTGTACATCTTTTGGACTGTGGGAGGAAACCGGAGCATACCCACGCAGACACGGGGAGAATGTGCAAACTCCACACAGTCAGTCGCCTGAGGTGGGAATTGCGCCCGGGTCTCGACCGCTGTGAGGCAGCAGTGCTAACCACTATGCCACCGTGCTACACGTACGAAGGCACAGTTCTTTTTGAAAAGCTGCACCAGATTTTACAGTCTGGTGGGAAGTTTGCGATTGAGGAAGTGCCCGACATTCTTAAACCATTTGCTCACAAATTTTAGGTTTACTCATAGGCAGGAGCAGCAGATGAAGTAATTACAGCATTAACAGATTCGGGATAATGTTGAAAGATGGGGTCGGGAGTCCAGAATTAGAGGGCATAAGTTTAGAGTGAGAGGGGAATGATATTAAAGAGACCTAAGGGGCAACTTTTTCACGTAGATGGTGGTACATTTATGGAATGAGCTGTCGGAGGATGTGGTGGAGGCTGGTACAATTGCAACATTTAAGAAGCATTTGAATGGGAAAATGAATAGTAAGGGTTTGGAGGAAATGGGCCGGTTGCTGGCAGGTGGGACTAGATTGCGTTGGGATATCTGGTCGGCATAGACAGGTTGGACCGAAGGGTCTGTTTCCATGCTGTATATCTCTGTGACTCTATGACTCCCCTGTGGTTTGTGACTCCCCTGATGTAAGACAGCCATAATTTCTTGCATCGTCATTTTACTCAACATTTCTCTCCCATCGGGTAACATCCAGCTCCTATCTGCTGTCTTTGCAGCTCCAAAATATTTTAGTTCCTTTTCCTCCTTTGCAGTAAACAACGGGGAACCCTGAAGATCTAGAATTTCAGGTATTAAGGAGTATATCACTGCTCCCTGTGGATTGGGGCTGCTTCTTTAGATACCTCATCTGCCAGTTTATTTCCCCTTACTTCCAGTTCATTCCACTTCTGATGTCCATTTATATGAACTACCGCTATTTCTCTCGGGTGTAACAGAAAATCCAGCACTTGGTTATCAATTCCTCATGCGATAGTTCTTTTTCTCTTCTGTTTGTTAGTTCTCTTTCTTGCCAAAATTTTCCGAAGATGTGTACCACTCCAAATGCATATTTTTTGTGTGTGTACACCGTTGCTTCCTTGTCTTCTCAGGTTCTGAGAGCTCCTTCTAGGGCATAGAGTTCACACGTTTGGGCTGACCAGCCGTTAGGCAGTCTTTCAGCCTCGATAACGCTTCCTTCTATCCCGTCGACTACAGCATATCCATTGTGCCTTTTCCCCTTAATCACCCGGGAGGACCCATCGATAAACAGCCGAGCTCCAACGCTCCATCCCTTAAGTCCATCCGCACTTTAATCTGATATTCAATAATATCAAAGCAGTCGTGTTCTGCATTACCAGGGGCCATCCCCTCTCCCTTCCACAGAAATGCAGCTGGATTCAAGCAACTGTCTGTGGCTAACATAAGGTCATTCTGTTCAATTAACATTGTCTCATATTTAAAGATTCTAGAGTCTGTGAGCCATCGTCCTGTTTTCTGAGTTAGTATGGTCCGTACCGTACGTGGGGTGTTGAATATTCAGGCTCACCAAAAGTGAGTTTCCGATTCTCCTGTACCAATAAGGCTGTTGCGGCCACTGTCTGCACAGACTCCGGCCACACGCTTGATACTGGGTCTAATAATTTAGACAAGTAGGCAACCGGTTGCTTCTTCCAACACCCCCCAAACTCCGCCCGCCCCCCGTCGCTGGGTTAGGACCCCTAGAGCCACTCTCCTTCTACCGTGACAAACAAATGGAAGTGCTTGCCTCGGGAAGATAATGCATGAGCAGCGGTATAGGTGAGGTTCCCCTTTAGTTCTTCAATTAATTGCCTCTCTTTATCTGTCCAATTCAATAATTTAGGTTCTTCCTCTAATCGTTTCAAATATAGTTTCTTTGTTTGCCGTTCATATGAGTCTATCCATAATCGACAGTACCCTGCTAATTCCAGGAGTTTTCGTAATTCCCTTTTGGTTTTAGGCGGCAGCATTCCCACAATTCCCTCAATTCTTTCTGTGTTTATTTTTCGTTTTCCTTCACTGATTAGGTGTCGCAAATATATGACTTTCTTTTCTACGTCCTGCAATTTATTCTTGGACACCCTCAATCCTTGTTATCCTCGAAAGTTCCCTAATTCGTTTGTGGCTTCTATTGTTTTGTCACTTTTCTTGCCTGTTACAAGAAGACCATCTACATATTGTAACAGGGTAGTTCTTTGGGGCTGTTGAATTTCTCTGAGACTTATTCCAACAACTGACTAAAGAGATTTTGGGATTCAGTAAGTCCCTGCGGGAGTACCGTCCATCTGTACTGGTGTTTTCACCCTGCTTTTGGATCTTCCCAATCAAAGGCAAACAGATTCCTACACCCCTCCGCCAGTAACATGCCCAGTAGGAATCCTGCAGATCCAGGACACTAAACTATTTATGGCCATGGGGAATCTTACTCAGTCGTATATAGGGATTAGGGAAAACAGGGTGGCGGGCTTGTACTATTTGGTTCAATGTCGTTCGGTCTTGTACCAGGCGATAACTACCGTCCAATTTTTCTAACTCGCAGGATAGGGGTATTGTAAGGTGTCATGCAGGGCTCTCGTAATCCATCAATTACTGGCTACAGCCCTTTGTGTCACACTATTGAAATGGGGTGTTGTGATTTGCCAACCACGTCTACCTCTCTCTTTAAACTGATCTCCAAAGGAGGTATTTGTAATCCCCCGCGATTCCCTTCCCGTGCTCACACTCTGGGTTCTATTTCCTTCTCCTTTTCCTCGGTCAAGACACAATTTGCATCACTAATCTCTGGGCTCATACTCCATTCTCCAGTCTTAGGAGTATGACTAAATCCTTCCACAATCAGTTACTTCCGATAGCAGGAATATATAACAGTTCACATTCGATAATATCTTTACCACTCTCGATTATTATAGGTTCAAGAACTGGAACTGTAAATCCCTCCCCTTTTACTCCAGAAAGAGTTAATAGTCGTTTCGAGATTTCCACTCTCTTGTGCTTAAAATTTAAGTATGAACTTGCTGTCCCCGTATAGACTCAGAAAACTGCGTGCCCTTTGTAAGGTCCCACCTGTAAATTTATCAAGGTTTTCTGGTGGAGCCCCAGGGAAACGGAAGCCCTGACACACCTGTTCTTCACCAAGGTTCATGAACGGTACTGCCTTTGCTTCCTTTAACAGATGTGGGCACTCTATCTTAAAGTAACATGTCTTTCCAAAGTGATAACATCCCGCCTGTGGGGATTTTCACTTCGATCCTTGTTCCTGTCCACCAGACCACGTAACATCTCCTCCCTAATATCTTCTCCTCCCTTTATTTTCAACATGCTGCCCGCCACCATTCTGGTTTCCTTCTCCTTTTAGTTTTGTCCTTCTTTTTATTACCTAATCAACTGTGGCTACCATTATTTTTGCCTTTAGTTTCTGCTTCTCATGTTACGTTGCCAGATCAATTGCTGAGCCGATTTAACCAATTGAACAGGTTTAGGGCCACCTCATGGCCTTTCACCATCGCCCAATGTTTTGCTCAGATCTTGATTTTATTTAAAAAAAACATTACAATATTTCTTGCTCTCTGTAGCCTCAAATACAGATTCATCAATTTATGCTTGTCTGACTTAAAAGCCTCTTCCTAACTGCACATTTTGGAATCATACATATAACTATATATTTATATATTATAAATTCACTTATTCAGTATTTAATATTTAAAATGTAAAATGCCTACAGTTCCTAACTTCGAAATCTACTATTATTACCCGGTTTTAGATCCTTAATGTAAATCGAATGTTAGTTTTCTTAAGAAGTCCTGACCAATCATTGCTCAATTATAATGATATAAATCGTAAAATAACCGGAGCTGCCTTAAAAGGATTTGTCAACTCGAGTTAAAAAAATTCTACTGTATGCATAATGGCCGAATCCAAGGACACAGGAATTAACCATAAGATGATTTATTTACTTCTTACAATCTAATGTTGCAGTGAATCTTCAAACGTCCTCCATAAATCGCTTTTATGTCAGAATAAAAGAAATGAGTTAGAAACTTATACTCAGGCAGTCAGGACCTGTACAAAGAACAGGAGTTTACATTTTATTTCATAATTATTGTAAAATCCTTAACCTTAAAAGAAATCATGTTATATTTCCACAATAGAAATTAGATTCAAAACAGTCCCGGATCTCAAGCTCCAGGGAACAAAGCACAAACATTCAATAACCAAGACTGAAATGTGCATTCAAACCGAATCACAAAGGGTTAAATTTTCTATTAGCTGTACAGCTCTTTTTTTCCCCTCTCTCTCTCTCTAACACACACACACCACATCTCACTGATACTTTCTGAATTTCCGGCAACAACACCGCTAGAGGCTTCTCCCTGTAGCCCCCTATTTTTTTTTAATCTTTTTTCTGGATGTCAGGCCATGATTTTCTTACGAAGTGTACCCTCAGCAGTCCTTCAGCTAAGAGCCCTTCCAAGACAAAGCATATTCTGAAACCTCCTGACGGTAAGGCTGATTTGCATTGACATATGAATTCAACTATTTACAAACACAGTCTTCGGCCGACCCGTACTTCGGCCAGAAGACGAAGGAAGGATTTCTTAGTCCATACAAAGCAACAATATTTCATCATCCATTTCCTATATTTTCCCCTTGTACAAGTATTATTTTGCCATTTCCACATCATCGGACTTACTGGAGGTAAATTTTCAGGGACCCCGCCTCCATTTCGATTTCCTTTTTTTGGTCCCCAGAGGCTTTTTCCTTACCCTTAGAACAGCCCATATTGATTTCCTTCGTTAGTCCTTCGTAACTACCAGAACTCAATCCCAGCCGCCAATGCAATATCTAAAAGTCAGTTTTCCTTCCTTGGTCCATGCACGGTGTTGTCTGGCTCGATGTCTCCCTGTGCCTACTTGCAACCTTTTGCTTGCTTCAGATCGACTCTCATCGGATCTTGATCAATCAAGCAGAAGGGGAAATCCACCACCGAGGAACACGGGAACATTCTGAAAGGAAAGGGATGCATCTTCCCAACCATCGACGGTGCCTTCCCGGCTGGTGATGATGGACACCCCGGACGAGCGTCGAACTTGTGAGAAACGGAGCTCACAATATAATAAAATTCAGTCCGAATAAAATTCTGAAGCAGCGAACTTTATTGAAACGTTCTTGCAAGACGGGTATCTAACAAGGAGGTACCCCAATCCAAAAATTACTTCACAATTTGAGCAGTTTACTTTAGTCTCTGTAAATACTTCCCCGTTTCCCTCATTGGCCTTCAAATATATCAATATTACTTATTGTGTTCTTCACCTGCCTATCTGCGTTCCCCCCCTTTTTACTTCCTCTGCTACTCCAAGATGAGTGGCCCTCACTCTTTTTTACCCTGTAACTAACTTGGTTCATTTCAGTGCCTATATGAGGGCAACGTTCCGAGTCTGCCATAACTCAATGTTCTTTGCATTTTATCTGTTTGTCTGTAACATCTTTCATTTTTTGCTAGCACATTTCATTCTTGTATTCACATTTCAGCTAATGAAAGCAATTATGTATTTCCTTCACATAATTCCATTCTTGGCTGAAACACTTATACAATGGTCTTAGTTCATTTACCTTGCATAATCAATTATTTATTCAGCTCTTGGCTGAAACAATTATACACAGGTGTTAGTTCATTTATCTTGCATAAGCAAATATGGTTGTAGAAGTCACACTGCTTTACGTATACCCCACAGCATGTCTAACCACAGCGAGACTCCCACCCTTTCCTCCATTATTGATCAATTACACTTTCAGTCCCAACACACTCCTCACTTGTCATTAGCCAATCCCCATTCCTTCACCTCATTTGATAATTAAACGTTTGCCCCGACATTCCACCATCTCTCATTGGCCGTCATGCTATCCAAACAAGTTTTAGAAAAGCTGGAAGCCAATTGTTAAAATAGTCTTGCTTTTCCATTCGCCCATTCTAGTCAGTCAGATCGGTCTCCGCCCAAATCAGGCAATTTCTGGAAAATCCATTCGTAAAAATGGAGTGACCAAAAGGTGCTGGGACTGCCTTCACTCCTCCCCCATCATCCACGAGGGAGTGAGCAACAGGAGGTGGGCCTGCCCTAACCGCTTCCCATCATCCACAAGGGAGTGAGCAACATGAGCTAGGACTGCCCTCTCCTCTCCCCCAATCATTCACAAGGTAGTGTGCAACAGGATCCGGGGCTGCCCTCTCCCATTCAGCATCCACAAGGGAGTGAGGAATCTCTGTGTGGTTTTCAAGTCTGAGGCATGTGTGTGAGTGTGTGTCAGCGCAGGGAGGAATGGAGGGAAGGGCCAGTAAGTTGCAGTCCACACTCAACTGTTGTGCGGATTTCTCTCTCAACAGTTAACCGCCTCCCACCCTCCTCGAGCCCACCATGCATTCATCGGGACCGTTTGCAAGAATACCAATTTAAGGAGTACATTCACATTTATTCTGCAAGAGAAGCAGAATCCAGTGGTCTCAAGGCAGATACAGGGACGCAGAGTCTGCAGCACTTCAAGTCGCTGACTGACACACCATCACCTTTCATGGATAAATATAAAAATCACACAGCATCAGGTTATATAGTCCATCAGGTTTACTTGAAAGTATTAGCTTTCAGAGTGCTGCCACTTCAGGTAATTGGTGCAGCGGGGCCCTAATACAATGAATTTATAGTAAACTATCACAGTGGTATGCAATTGAAATGATATATTAAACGAACATAGATTGTTATTAAGTCTTTCACCTTTTAGAATATATTGCATGTTTCGCTTCATTAATATGTAAATCCCAGGACTTTGTTTAAGTAACATTCTCGAGATAACGTAAGGTTTTATAAAACAAAATGACATCCCAGCTCAGACAATGTATTAAAGCTGTGAGGTTAGAGTCTGTCTGAATCCCAAACTTGAGTCAGACTGGTTCAATTTCTCGAGTAGGAATTTATAAATTCTGGTAGGATTTGACTGTGTCCTTTCTGAGCAAAGGTGGAATGTATCTGCATACATATATACAGTATTTTCGAGATAATTAGAGATGGACATCCACTTCTGGCCTCACCTGTCACACTCCCATTCAAATGTTTTCCAAAATCTTCAGACATACTCCCTGTGTAAAAGAAAAACAATTGCCTCACACTGTGCCCGATGTCATTTAAATATGTGCTTTATCTGGTCATCACTTCCAGAGCCTGTCTTCCTTCTGCTGGCTCACTGTGTGTGGAGATTCTCACTGATTAACCCTGCTCATCTTTTGTCCCCAGGGATCAAGAATCCTGCAATCTTTGCCGGGACAATCAATGTTTAAAGATACTTTCAAATGCTCCTAAGTAATGCCATGGTGGTGCAGTGGATAGCACTGCTGCCGCGTAGCGCCATGGATGTGGGTTTGGGGTTTGGACTCGGGCAACTGTGTGGATTTTGTATATTTTCCCGAGGAATGCGTGGCTTCCGGAAACCTGGTGCTCCGGTTTCCTCCCAAAATCCAAAGATGTGAGAATAGGTGAATTGGCCATGGCAAATTGTCTCGCCTTCAGGGATGTGTATGGTTGGTAAATCAGTTGTAAATATAGGGTAACGGAATGGGTCTGTGTGGGTTACTCTTCAGCGGGTCGGTGTGGCCGTTTTGGACCGAAGTGGCTGTAGGGATTGTATTCGAACTGAAAGATGCACAGCACCAGAGTTCACACTGTTTTACAAAAGTGAACTTTATTATGTGACTGAAAAGTTAAACGAAGAAACATCCAAACAAAACAATGTTTGCATCAACATTCTCTGCAATGTTTTGAATTTGTTTTACTTTTACAGTCCAGGATGTTTATCTCATGAAGCCTTGAAGGTTCATTCACTTTCTAAAGAGATCAACACCAACGTCTGCCATTGCCCACTGGAATTTATGTCCATTTCTTCCCAGTTTCTCATTCTGATACCGGAGATTTCCAGAGCTCTCTCTCTCTCTCCACAAATATTCCACTGTCAGTGTTGTCAGAGCTCTTTGGGTAAAAGCAGTTTGTCTGTCAAAAGACCTGCAACTCTATCACGGTTGGTTGCAATCTTCACTTGTGCCTTTGCTCCAATGCATTTTTATACTTAATAGGCTGTTTTGAATTTTTCCTCTGATCTCCATTCAGCATAAACATTAGTTAACCCTCAGTCAACAGCTTCCTCAATTTGTCTTTACAGTTTAACTTTCAACACTTTTTTTCTCCCACATCATGCTGAGGTTTAATTTGCTCTGTTCTGAACTGGTAATTGATTGTTTTATTCAGTATTAATTCAGTAGTGGCGGGCAATTTAATCTTTGATATTATGAATGCACAGTTGTTAATGCCTTTGTCTACTCTATGGAAATTTTTTTTACTTTGCGATTTTGTCGATTGTTTTTCCAGCTTCTGCACTGTCCAATACTTCAATTTCTCGAATTTCAATTAGGTTCCATGCTGAGATGGAGTCCAAATGTAGAAGATTTTCCCTCACAGGCATAACTTCAGAACTGTGACACTCCATCCACGGTTGGGAAAACAGTAAAGTGCCCGTAAAATAATTTCCCTCTGTTGAGTTCACATGATTAATAAGTAACGTGCAAACAAAAACAATAAGAGCCTCAACTCAAAAAATAAAATGTCAATTCAATCTGAGCAACGTACAATAAGACATAGGTACAGAAGTAGTTTATTCAGCCCATCAAGTCTGGTCAGCTATTTAATCAGGTCACCGCCATTGATCTGATAGCCCTCAACTACAATGACTTCTCTTTTCTGAAAAACCGTTGTTTGCCTTCCTGATTAAAATCTGTCCATCTCAGCTTTCATTACACTTAATGCACCAGCATAAATAGTCCTCAGAGATAACAAGAAATTAATCCTCATCTTGTTCTGAAATAAGTGAACAAATATTATGAGACCACGCACTGTGGCCCTAGGCAGGAGGCCTGTGACCAGTGGGTGTCACATAAATCGTTGTTGGGTCCACTACGTTTCGTCGTTTATGTGAATGATTTAGATGTAAGCATAAGATGCATAGTTAGTAAGGACAAGGGACGAGTTCGCAGGACTTACACAATTAATGGTAATCTCCTAGGGAGTGTTGCTGAACAAGCAGAACTTGGAGTGCAGGTTCATAGCTCCTTGAAGGTGGAGTCGCAGGTAGATAGGATTGTGAAGAAGGCGTTTAGGATACTTTCTTTTATTGGACAGAGGATTGATAACGGCAGTTGGGAGGTCATGTTGCGGCTTTAGAGGCTATTGGTTGGACCACTGTTTGGAATATTGCATGCAATTCTGGTCTCCTTTCTATCGGAAAGATATTTTGAAGCCTGAAAGATTTCAGAAAGATTTACAAAGATATTGTAAGGATTGGAGGTTTTGAGCTATAGGGAGAGGCTGAACAGGCTGGGGCTGTTTTCCCTGGAGCGTCGGAGGCTGAGGGGTAAACCTACAGAGGTTTAGAAAATTAAGAGGGGCATGGATAGGATAAATAGACAAAGACTGGGTTGGCATATCTGTTCGGCATGGACGGATTGAACCAAAGGGTCCATATCCGTGCTGTACATCTCTATGACTGCACATAGATCTTGTCCCAGAGAATCTTTCCAAATAATTCCCCTCCCATCGATGTGAAACTCACAGGCCTGTAAAATCCTGGATTATCCCTGCTATCCTTTTGATATGATGGGACTATGTCAGGAGTCAATTTTGGTCTGGGGTGTGTAAAGTTAAAAATCACACAACACGGGATCACAGTCCAACAGGTTTAATTGAAAACAATAGCTTTCAGTGCGCTGCTCCTTCAATAGGTGGTTGTGGAGTAAAAGATCACAGGACACAGAATGTATAAAGCTTCATGATACATTGAACAGAACTGGATTGTTAATTCTTCCATCTTTTAGAATGGTTTGCATGTTTCGTTTCATTAATCAGTAAATCCCAGACCTTCTTCTAAGCCACGTCCATGAGCTAACTTATGAGTTTCTAACAAATGGTGACATCTCAGCTCAGACAATGTTTTAAAGATGTGATATCAGAGTCTGTCGCTATCCCAATCTTGAGCCAGAATGGTTCTATTTACAAAGGGGAATTTACGAGATATTACATGGACTATGTGAGCTATTCACCAGACCTCTGTGAAATCACATGTGGCTAAAAAGGACACAAAGATATCTCTCTGTGCTCTATTGATACGTTTTCAGAAGATTTGTAGCTCAGGTTGATTTTTTGGATGTAGGTTTGCTCGCTGAGCTGCAAGGTTCATTTCCAGATATTTCGATACCCTATGAGGTAACATCTTCAGTAGTTCTCTGTTGAAGCTGAAAATTCCTGCATTCTGGTTATATGTTTGCATTTGTTTGGGTTGGTGATGTCATTTGCTGTAGTGATTTTACTTTCCATGGTGAAATCACTTCCTGTTCCTTTTCTCAGGGGGTGACAGATAGGGTCTAACTCAAAGTGTTAGCTGATAGAATTTGTTGATAGAATGCTCCAGTAAGTTGCTGTCTTGCATCACAGAATACTCTGGGACAGATCCCATCAGAACTTGGTGTCTTGTCTATCTTAATATGTTTTAAAACGCTCACCTCTTCTATTTTAAAAATAACCTGGCTTCGAAATTTGCCATTCCCTTCCCTGAAGTCATCCTCCACCAATTCCTTCTCTTTGGTGAATACTGACATGAAGTAGTCGTTTAGGACCTCACCTACCTCTTCTGACTCTACACATAGATCCCCTCAGTTATCCTTGAGTGGGCCAACCCTTTCCTTGGATACATTCTTGTTTCATTTATATATGTGTGAAAAGCTTTGGGATTCTCCTTAATACTGTTTGCTAACGACTTTTCGTGGCCCCTTTTAGACCTTCTAATTCCTTTTATAAGTCCATTCCAACTTTCTTTCTTTACTTCAAGGGCTTTGTCATTTCCCATCCTCCTAAACCTTTGGAAGTGAAAAATCACACAACACCAAGTTATAGTCCAACAAGTTTATTTGGAAGCACTAGCTTTCTACGCACTGCTCCGTCATCAGGTGGTTGTGGAGTATAAGATCATAGGACACAGAACGTATAGCAAAAGTGTTCAGTGTGATGTAACTGAAATTATATGATGAAAAAGACCTGGTTTATTGATAAGACTCTCATCTGTTAGAATGCGCATGTTGGATTCATTCCTTTCATTTGTAAATTCCAGTAGTTTCTTGAAGTTACAAACTCAAATGAAGTTTAACCCTCGGTGCATTGAAGGTGCACGATGCCCTGAGGCTATCAGTGTCCTAATGTTCAGACTGATTCTCGTCTAAAACAGGATTATTCAGTTTCTTCCATGCATTTAAGAATTTTCGAGCAATATGAAATGTAATTCTGCAATCACAAATTCTCCCCACAAACTGATATGTGTGTGTGTGCGCGCGCGTGCATGTGGACTTGGGGGAATGGGGTTGAGTGTCCGTGAGACAGAGCGTATCTGTGTATGCGTGTGAGTGTGAGTGTAAAGGGGTATAAGTCTGTGAGAGGGTGCTTGACTGAGTGTGGGAGTCTGTGTGAGCTTATGAGAGACAGCTTGCAAATGAGAGAGGATGTGCATGAGTGTACGGGTATGTAGAATTGTGGGGAAATGGGTTCTGTAGGTGTGTGTGCATCCAATGTCGTGCGATCACCTGTAGTGTGACATGAACCCAAGCCCCTGGTTGAGGCCAACCCCATGGGTTTCAAACTTGGCTATCAGCCTCTGCTTGGCCACGTTTCGTTGTTGCCTGTCCGAAGTTCTGCCTTGGAGGATGGTCACCCGAAGGTCTGAAGTCGAATGTCCTGGACCGCTGAAGTGTTCTCCGACTGGGAGGGAACATTCCTGTCTGTTGATTGCTGTGCCGTGCCCATTCACCGTTGCTGTAGCCTCTGCTTGTTCTCACCAATATACATGCCTCAGGGCATCCTTGCCTGCAGTGTGTGAGATAGACGACGTTGACAGAGTCACATGACTACCTGCCACGCACTCAGGGAGATGGCCTCAACCGGGACCTTAGGTTTATGTGATCCTGCAGCTGACACACACACACAAACACACACACACCTCTTAGTTTGTGGGGTGAGTTTTTACTTGCAGAATTACATTTTATTTTGCTCAAAAACGGCGTAAGCCCATGTAAGATTCTGTAGATCCTTAATTTAGATTAGTATCATTCTGAACACTAGGGCACAGATAGCCTCACACAGGGTACCTCAAACCTCCAATGCATTGTCTGGACCAACGTGGCACCGAGGGTTAAAGTTACTGAGAAAATGCAACTTTTAGAGAGTTCTGGAATTTGCATATGAAACCATCATGCCCATTCTAAAAAATAAGAGACTTAACAAACAATTCAGATCTTTTCAGATATATAACTTCAGTTATATCACGCTGTGAACATTTGCTCTTAATTCTGTGTTTAACAATCTTATACTCCACAACCACCTGATGAAGTAGCAGCGTGCCTAAAGCTCGAGCATCCAATTAAACCTGTTGGACTATAACCTGGTGCTGTGTGATTTTTAACATTGTCCACAATAGTCCAATACTAGCACCTTCAAATCAAACCTCAGCAATGCTTTCTTTTTCTTTCTGACCAAGGTCTTAACATCCTTTGTCAACCGAGGTTCATGTATCTTGTGATTCGCATCCCTCATTCTCCCAAGAATGTGCCACTCCTGAACTCTTATCAACTGCTGCTTGAAATACTCCCACATCTCTGATGTCTATTTACCCTCAAACAACCGGCTCGGATCAAGAATGTTCAGTTCCAGCCTTGTAGTCGTTCCCCTTCCTCTAATTTAAAACCTTCACCTGAGGGCTGCTAATCCACGAGCATCTTATGGTATTATGGTCGCTACTCCCGAAATACACCACCTACCCCCCCCCCCCACACCCCGCCCCCCCCCTCACAATGTGGCACGTTGGATCAGTGGTGGGGTGGCACATGATTCAACGGTGAGCACTGCTGTCCCTTGGTGCTACGGACCCAGGTTCGATTACTGACCCCCACTGAAAATTAACTCACATGTCCGGGCTCATTTCCCAAATCCAGATTCCATATAATCCCTTCCCTGGTCGGACTGTTTACATATCATGTCAAGAATCCCTCTGGAATGATCCTTACAAATTCTGCCCCATCCAAGCCCCGAGCACACAGTGAGGCCCAGTCAATGTACAGGAAATGAAAATTACCCAAAACAGCAATCCTGCCAATGTTCCGTCTTTCCAAAACTGTCTACATGTTCTCTCCTCTGTCTCCCGCTGGCTGTTGTGTGGCCTGTAGTATACCATTGTGGTTTCACCTTTCCCATTCCTGACTTTTAAGAGATTAAACTCTGCCCTTGATCATTTATATTGTTCCTCGAATTGTTTTTTTGGCCAGGAACATAATCCTCCTCCCATCTGGCGATGCACAGCAAAGACTCGGGATTTCTCCATCCACGGCCATGCACTGCTTTTCCTAATTTCACCTGGTGTGGAATGTTCGAGCCCCATGTGATGTAAATGGACTTTTGTCTCTATCTTGTACCTAGTTTTGAATATAAAAATACCACCCAATATGGCACAATGGATCAGTGGTGAGGTGGCACGATGTTTCATCGGTTAGAACTGCTGCCTCATGGCGTCAGGGACGCAGGTTGGATTCCAGCCTTAGGTCACTGCTTGTGTGGCGTTTGCATGCTCTCACGATATCTGTGTGTGTTTCGTCCTGGTGCTCCGGGTTCCTCCCCAGTCCGAAGGTGTGCAGATTAGATGAACTGGCCATGCTAAATTGCCCACAGTGTTCATGGATGTGTGGGTCAGGTGCTTTGGTCTGGGTAATTAAAGAGTAAGAGTTGAGGGGAATGGGTCTATGGGTGGGATACTCTTCAGAGGATCAGTGTGGATTTGTTGGATCGAAGGGCCTGTTTCCACACTATAAGTATTCTATGATTTAACGTGGGACCTTTGGAGCCCCATACTGAGAAATGTAGGCCTCAGGCTCCATTATCAGCACAGCACTGAATTTAATAATTCCATCCAATATGGGAAATCTGGAGCCACAGACTGGGTAATTTACGTGCAGGCTCAGTCTCAGGCCAGCTTATATCTTGGCTTAATACTTCCGAGATCACCAATCTCATTCTTAACCAGACAGAGTAAAAACCAGTAATCCTTGGAAGTAAATGTATTGGTCCTCTGTTTTGAAGGAGACCAGGTGACCCAGATCAATATGCCTCATCTGCCAGGTTCCTGACATTTCCTTCTCGAACTGACCAAAATCCACAACGTAAGCAAACGTAAACTTAGGCTTCATCGTGTGCCTAGTGCTAGTTGATCAATGGAATAATGTTGAACCAAGGTTCCTTACCCTCCCGGCTAGATACATGTGCACACAGAGCAGGAGAGTCTCAGGCTCAATTCTTGGGCACATCCCTACGCTGATCTCACACACGATGATGTGGGATGAATCGAGAAGCACAGTGTGGGGAAAAGTAGGCCTATCATCCATATCCTGAACCAAATATTACCTGCTAATCTAGGGCTAGTTGAAACCCACAGAACAGGAAGATGTCGCCCAGGTCGAATCTTGGCCGAGGACTGGATTAGCCAATTTCACTCCCGGTATCAGATCAGTGATTATCTCCACCACCCATACACCCAGAGCGAGAGCCGTATCTTGGTCCTCATCAGCCAATGTGATTCATGGTGGTGGATTAAATTAGCCATATCCCACTCCTACCCTGGCCACGATGAAGTCACAGGTTGCATCTCAGGCCTAATGCTGAGTTAGTCAATTAGCCAATATCTCTACAATTTCGGAAAATATCGGCTCAGCATGCGTCAAGGGGCTAGAGCTGGGTTCGCCAATTTCACACCCAGTTATGGATTAACTGTGGGGAAATATTGGAGCAGACGGTATAATGGGCCTAATGCTGAAAGAGCCAATCCAAGGACAGGACTTATTGAGTAGCTCAGTGCAGGGAAATTAACACTCAGGCTTCATTTTCACTTGCTTTAACAATCAGCTGAGTCTATGACTGAGGCCTCTATACTGTTTAATTGGAATGGGGGGGGGGGGGGGCACGACTGTGCCACGGGTGAGTGCAGCCTCCCCATCCCTGAGAACCATCATCCTTCCCTCCCAGCGAGTGGATCAGCAAGTGTCGCTGACGGC
Organism: Chiloscyllium punctatum; assembly: GCF_047496795.1. Lineage (NCBI taxonomy): Eukaryota > Metazoa > Chordata > Chondrichthyes > Orectolobiformes > Hemiscylliidae > Chiloscyllium > Chiloscyllium punctatum. The sequence goes on from NC_092789.1 coordinate 42,073,931, forward strand.
CCTTCAGGCTACCCAGATGCCCAACTCCAGCTACCTGCACGTCCAGCCCTGACAACGACTTCGATGTTTGGGAGCCTGCTCTCCACCTGTGTCAACATCGTGCCCCCTGCCATTACCTGGCTGCACTCCTGCACCGTATCCTGGGTGAGTGGGGAGCAGAACAAGGCCAGGCAAAACCTCCACCAGTAGCTGCAGTGAACCATTACATGCCTCCAGGGCCCGGCTGCCAAACTGTGCTGCATCGTGACCTCACAGCACTTGGCCTCCAGCAACCTGCTGAGCGTCAAGCAGCCCCAGGAACATTCCATCCCACCCTCGGGCATGACCCACTGGGAGGCCAAGTCGACTACTACTACATCATCACACACTGGATGGGCTGAGGTGTCAAGGATCTGGGGAGAATGAAACCTGAAGCCTAGCTCCTAGTCATCAACTGGACTGATCACAAGGGATAAAGGTTGTCAAAAGTCCTGGGCCTAGGTCTTAGTTACTAATAAGAACAATTTGCATTCACGAAAAGCCTAGAACCTCGCACTTATGACCAGTCGGCCGAATTGGCAAGGGAGTCTTAAATTGGAGATTTGAGATGGCCCAGTAAATCCCTTGTGGACTCAGACATGTAAAGTCTCTCTCCAGGATCGTCCCAGAGATCACAATCTTTGAAGTCTGGAATAAATCGCTCTCACAGGCAGTTTAGTTTAATTTTAGTCATCCCCTGTATTTACCAATAGCTTCGCTGTGACAACATATCACTGACACCAAGAAGCTAAGCTAATTAGTTTTGAAAGGGTGCAGAAGAGATTGACTGGGATACTGCCTTGTAATGGGGGAAGATCCTACGAAGAAAGGCTGAGGGACTTGAAGCTGTTTTCGTTGGAGAGAAGAAGGTTGGGAGATGACTTAATAGAGATAATAAGATAATAAGAGGGTTAGATCGGTAGGACAGCGAGAGCCTTTTTCCAAGCATAGTGATTGCGAGCACAAGGGGGCAATTGAGGGGTGATAGATTAAGGACAGATGTCAGAGGATTTTCATTACTCAGAGAGAAGTAAGGGTATGGAATGCTTTGCCTTCAATGGTAGTAAATCTGCCAACTTTAAGTACATTAAAGTCGTCTTTGGACAAGCATATGGTCGTCCATGGAATAGTGTAGGTGAGATGAGCTTCAGATAAGTATGACAGGTCGGCGCTGTAATGTTCTATGGTTTTTGTTCTGTATCAATATTCTCCCCACGACCCTTCCTGTAAATAAATACACACTTCCCGAAATGCACCTGTAAATTGTTAATATGGACATGCTTCACGGGACCCCGTCCCCATAAATACTAGCAATTTCCCCGTCACAACCCTGTAAATACTGATACATACCTCGGCATCACCCGTTAATTATGACCGCACTGCCCGGGAAAAAACAATTAATACTGACACAGTCCCTGGTAACTTCACCCCCGTAAGTACCGACATATTCCTCATGAGCCCACCCCCCTCCCCGTAGGAACTGGTTCACTCCTCGGGAACACCCCTGTACATATTGACATATACCCCGCTAACGACCTGTAAATGCCAACGCACTCCCCAGGACCCCTGCTCTTAATACTGACATGCTCCCCAGGACCCACCCTTTAAACACAGACTGTCTCACAGGAACCCCCTGTAAATACTGATACAGTGCCTGGGACCTGCGGTGTAAAGCCTTATCCCTCCGCCCCCAAGTCACCCCTGTAAATACCGTCACACTGCCCAGGAACTCCACGATGAATACTGACATACTCCTCACACCACTCCTGTAAATATAGACGCACTTCCAGGGACACGCCTGTAAATACTGACACACACACCGAAGTGCACCTGTAAACGATGGCACACTCTCCTGCACATTCCTTTAAATGCTGACACAGACAACGGGCCCCCAATTTAAATTCTGCCACTTTTGAGTGACATACGTGTAAATGCTGATGCATACCGCAGAATCTCCTGCAAGTGCTGTCATATTGGCTGGGACGCACATTCCCAACACCACCGTGAAAAGTCTAAGTTACTCCCCGCGACATCTCGGTAAATGCTGGCAATCTCCACGGGACCACACTTATGAATACCGGGACTCTACCTGGGATCATCCTGTAAGGACTAACTCACTCACCAGGACGCCCTGTGAATACTGACACACTGCCTGGAGAGACCCTGTAAACATTGACAAAAATGAAGAAAGTGAGAACTGCAGATGCTGGAGATCAGAGATTAAAAATGTGTTGCTGGAAAAGCGCAGCAGGTCAGGCAGCATCAAAGGAGCAGGAGAATCGACGTTTCGGGCCTTCTGAAGAAGGGCTTATGCCCGGTGCATCCCCGTAAATACTGTCACACTGCCAAGGAACAAGATACATTCTTTGGAAACCCCTATAAATACGGACTGCTACCTGACAATTTCCCACTGAATAATGACACACAGCGCAGGACAGCACGCCCTGTGAAAACCCGAAAAACCCGGGAAACCTTCCTGTAACTCCTGACACACTCCTCGGCGCACACCTTTAAATGCCATCACAGTGCCCTGGAAACCCTCTGAAAAGATTTGCACACACACACCAGAAACTACCTGTAAATAACGACACACTCCCCTGTATACCCCCCCCCCCCCCCCAGTACATACTCAAGGACTGCCCAGAACCCCCATAAATACTGACCCGACCGCCGCGCTATATGCCGAATTTCTCCCTTGGACTCCCCTGTCAATACTTACACACATCATGAGACACAACCATAAATATTGACACACAACCCGGATCCCTCCTATAAATACTGATACTTCCCCCACACACACCTGACACATTACGTGGAAACCCTTCTGTTAATACCGACACAGTCCCCAAGACACCCAATGCGGAAGTGCAGCAGTCTCCTCAAGAACATCTGACACACTCAACATGATCGCCTCATAAATACCGACACTTTCCACTGGGACACCACTGTACATACTGCCATTTATCCCAGTAATTCTCTGCAAATACCGACACACTCCCTCTGACCACCCCTTTAATTCTTGACAAACCCCTTGGTATCCCCTATAAAAATGAACTCTCTCCCCCCCCCCCAGGAGCCCTGTAAATGCTGACACATTCTTCGGCACACCCTTGTAAATGTTGTCACACTGCCCCTTTACCTTGCCCCCCATAAAGACTGACACACTTCCTGTAAATAATGACACATTCCCGGGGAACGCCCCTGTAAGTAGCGACATACTCCCCTGCACACACCTCTGTAAATATTGACCTACGCCCTGGAACTCCCACTAAAAATTGAAACACTCCACGGGACACAACTGTAAATATCAATACACTCCACACGACCCCCGTAAACACTGACACATTCCCCAGGACCACCTGTAAACACTTTCCTCGCCATATCCCAATAGATACTGACACATACCCCTTTAACACCTTGCAAATACTGACATACTCCCTTGGACCAATCCCCAGGAAGAAATGGCACCCTCCCTGAGACCACGCCTGTAAATGCCGACACTGTCTCCGGGAACCCCGCTGTAAAGATTAAATTCCTCTACAGTGTGGAAACAGACCCTTCTGCCCAACAAGTCCGCACTAACCAGCCAGAACCATTTCCCTCTGACTCATGCGCCTAAAACTACAGGCAATTTATCTTGGCCAATCCACCAATCCTACACATGTTTGTACGGTGGGAGGGAACTGGAGCTCCTGGAGGAAACCTACTCAGACACGGAGAGAATGTAGAAACTACAAAGACAGTCAGGATTCGAACCTGTGCCACTGGCCCTGTGAGGCGGCAGTGCTAAACACTGAGCCATCTTGCCCCCCCAAATATTGCCATATTCCCCAAGAACCCCTATAAATTCCGATACTCTCCTCTGAATCCTCTCCAAATACTGACACACTCACCAAGAAGATACCAGTAAGTTGTAACACACTTCCTGTTACGATCCTGTGAATACTGACACACTCCCCTGGATCCCCCTGTGAATAACGACACATTACCTGGGACACCCCCTGTAAATACAGACGATCACCCTGTGACCCCACCTGTAACTACTGGCACACGCCACGGATAGACCCTTGTACATGCCGACAAAATACACTGGGACACCCCTGCAAATACAAATTCAAACCCCAGTAACCCTTGTAGATACCGACACAATCGCTGGGAACCTACACCCCCGGACATACTGATGCATTCTTCGCGCCATCCTTATAAATACTGATACTCTACTCTGGAACCCACTGTAAATACAAACACACAGCACAAGTGTCCACTGTGAATACTGACACATGCCCTGGCTTCACCCTGTATACACTGACACACTCGCTGGGCGTTCCCTGTAAATAATGATACGTTCTATGGGAGCACACTGTAAATACTGAAATACTCCCCGGGAGACCTCCTGCAAATACTGGCAGAGACCATGGGAGCACCGTGTTAAGACTGACATACTCCCCAGGATACGCCTGTAAACACTGACTCAAACCATAGGACCACACTGTAAATGGTGACACACACCCTGCATGCCCCCTTTAAATAGCAATGCACTCCCTGGCGCCAAGCCCTGTAGATACTGACACACTCCACGGGACCTCCCATAATTACCAATACTCACCATGGGAAATACCTGTCAATACAGACAGACTCCCTGGTATCCCCCTGCAAATCACAGCACACTACCCGGGATGCTGTATGCAAATCCAGACACTCTCTCTGAGATGAACCCTGTAAATGTCAACATACTTACAAATAAGGACATCCTCACTGGGACCACCTGAAAATACTGACACAGTCCCACGGTCTTGTCCTGTAAATAGTGACACACTCCCCAGGACACTATTTGTAAATACTGACACACTTCTGAGGAGCCTCCTGTGAATCCTGGCAAACTCACCAAGATCCCCTTGGAAAAAACAATACCCTGCATGGGACCCCCTCCCCGCCCAATAAATGCAGGCACTCTCCCCGGGACCCCTCTGTAAATAGCGACACTATCCCAGGACGTAACCCCGGTAAATACTGACTCAACCCCAGGGACACCCCTTCTAAATACCGACACACTTGCTAGGACAAACCTGTGAATCCTGGCACAATCCCCGGGACACCCCCGCAAATAATGACACACTGCCTGGGGCCCCCTCTGTAAATAGAGGCACTCTACCTGGGAACCTATTTTAAATACCGACACTCTCCCAGGACACAACCGCTGTAAATGCCGACTCAGCCCCAGGGACACTCCCTGTAAATAGCAACACAGTCCCCAGGACCAACCTGCCAATACTGACACGCTTCTCTGGCCCCCATGTAAAGACTGACATGCTCCACTTGACGCCCCTCTAAATACCGACAGACTCCCCAGGTCTCCCTGATAATATCGACACACTCCCCGGGACCTCATCTGTAAATATTGACATAATACACGGGACCCCTCATGAAAATATTGACAGACTCTGCACCACACCCCAGTAAACACTGCAACATACCCCGGGACCACCCTGTAAATACTGACACACTCCCTGAGACCATCCTGCAAATTCTGATGCACTCCCTGGAACCCCACTTGATTACTGACACAATCCCTGGGAACCGCCTGAAAATACTAACACATTCGCCAGGAACCTCTTGCAAATACCAACACACTCTCCGGGGCACCCTGTATATTTCGACACACATTCCAGGACCCCCCTGTTAACACCGACACACTCTCCAGGGCCCCATGTCAATAAAAACACACTCCCCAGGTCCCACTTGAAATACTAGCACACACCCCGGAAACCCCTATAAATGCCGACTATGTCCTCAGGACCCCACGATAAATACAAACACGCTGCATGGAACCGCCCTTTAAATGCTGTCTCATTCCCAGGCGCCCCCTGGTCAATACCAACACACTCCCTCGGAGTGTATTTCCAAACACTCTCCCTGGGTTTTCACTGTAAATATTGCCACACTCCCTGGTATCGCCCTGTTAATAATTACACGCTCGCTGGGACACTCGCTGTAAATTCAGACACTCTCCCTGGTACATCCCTGCGAATACCGACACATTCCACAGGACTCCCCTGTAAATATTAGATTAGATTCTCCACAATGTGGGAAACAGGCCTTTCAGCCCCACAGGTCCACACTGCTCCTCCAAAGAACCCACCCAACCCATTCCCCTACGCGATATTCACCCCTGACTAACGCATCTAACCCTGTTGGCACGTCAGCTTGGCCAATTCACCTGAGCTTCACATCTTTGGATTGTGCGAAGAATTCGGAGCACCCGGAGGACACACATGCAGACACAGGGAGAATGTGCAAACTCCAAACAGACAGGCAGGAATCAATAGAAATGACCCTGGTGCTGTGAGACAGCAGTGCTAAACACTGAGCCACCGTGCCTCCCAATACTGACACACGCTGGGATCCCCTCTAAATACTGACATGCTCCCGGACACACCTGAATACCGTCACATTGCGCCGGAACTCCACTGTAAATATTTCACTTTTCCCAGGACCCCCCTGTAAATGCTGAAAACACCCCAGGAAATTCCGTGTGCATAATGACTACCACGCTATTACCGACAATCTCCCTGGGAACACACTGAAAATACCGCTACTCTCCCCTGGCCCACCCACATAAATTTCGATGGTGTCCCCCTCAGCCCCACTGTAAGTACTTACATTCCACACAGGATCTACCTATAAATACCGACAGTCTCCTCTGAAACCCCCTGTAAGTAATAACGCACTGCCTGCCAGTCCCTTGCTAATGCCGATACTCTCCCGGAGCATACCCCCCCCCCCCCGTACAAACTGACACATTCGCGAGAAGACACACTCCCTGGGAACCCCTGCACATGCTTACACTCTTCGCAGAAACCCCCTGTCAATAGCAGCACACTCCCCGGGACACAGAGCTTATATGCCATCGCGGTCCCCGGACACCCCGTAATCACTGACAAACTCCAGGACGCCCCTGTACATAACAAAGCACTCACCAAGACACCCTGTATACACCGTCAGAACACACCTGTGAATATTGGCACACTTATAAGAATCCTTCTGTAAATATTGATAGGATCCCCAGGAATCCCCGTTAAAATGTGATACACTCTCATCCCGCTCTGTCTCATCCTCTCTCTCTAAGACACCGCTCTCTCTGTCTCTCTCTTCCACCCTTCCCGTTCCTATTTTACTCTTTACCTCCCCACTTTCTGTCTCTCTAACCCACTCTCACACTCTCTCTCTACGACCTCCCACTCTCTCTCCCTCCATGATCCCAATCTCTCCCTACGCTCTCTCTCTCTCTCTCTACCCCACTCTCTTTACCCCTCCCTCTCTCGCTGCAAACATCTCCCACTCTCCCCTTCTCTCTTGCTGTACCCGTCCCACGATCTTTGCCCTCCTGCCAATCTCTCTCTCCACACCCTCCCACTCTGCCTCTCTCTGCACCCTTCCTCTATTTCTCTCCCCACTCCCACTCTCTTATTGTCTCCCCACTCCAACTCTCACTCTGTCTGTATACTTCCCTATCTCTCCCCACTTCCACCCTCTCTCTAGACACTCCAACCTTCTCTCTTCCCCACCAATCTCTCTCTACCCCCTCTCACTCTCAATCGCTGTACCCCCACCCACTCTCTCTTTGCCACCTCCTACTCTCGCTTTCTAAAACGTCCCTCTCTCTATCCTCTCCCACACTCTATATCCCCTCTTTCCAAAACCCCGACTCTCCCCACTGAAATATTTCCCATTCTCACTATCTCTCTTTCACAACCCCGTCCCATTCTCTATTCCCTCCTCCAATTCTCTCCCTACCCTTCTCAAAATCTGCCGCTCTCGACCCCCCAGTCTCTCCACACCTCCCAATCACTCTCTCTTTCCACCTTTCCACTTTCTCTAAATCCCTTCTACATTCTCCCTACGACCCTCCAACTCTACCTAAGTCACCTATTCCCTCACTAACCCTCCCTACCCTTCTTCCTGCATCCCACTCTTTCTTTCTGCCTTCCTCCCACACTATCTCTCCTCTCTCCTCGCACTCTGTCTATATCTACGCCTTCCCACTCTCTCTACCACACCAACTCTCTCTTTTTTCTCTCTCTATCCCACTCCCTCTATGTCTCCCTACTCCCTTACTCTGTCGTTTTCTCAATCATCCCTGCTCCCATTCTCTCTGTCTACCCCCACTCTCTACCACCTTCTCCCTCTCTCACTTATACCACTTCCCACTCTGTCACTCCACCCCCTCCAATTCTCTCAGCTCTCTCCATCTCTCTCTCTGTCTCTCTAACCAGCTCGTTTTTCTCTTTCTCCTACTCTGCGTCACCGTCCCTTTCCATCTGACAGAATCTCGCTTCATCCCTCTGTATCTGACACACAGTCTCTCGCTGGTCCTTCCCTCTCCCTCTGCTCCAGAGAGTGGGGAGGAGTGGATCCGTCGCTGTTGGGGAGTGGTAGAGAGGTTAGAGGGATATGGGGGTTGGGAGGAGGGAAAAAATGGAGGCGAGACGTAAAGGCAGGATGTAGTCAGAGGTAGCAGGAGATTTAGAGAGAAATAAAGGGAGCGTGAGACGAGTTGAGGCAGTTGGAGCGACGGGGTGAGAGACAGGAAGAGTTGGGGCAAGAGAAATTGAAAAGGAGAAGTGCGGGGGAAGAGAGAGATTGAGGAGAAAGAGAGAGAGAAATGAGGAGGAGAAAGATGTGGAGAGGAAATGGGAAAAGCGTTCAAGAGAGGGAATGAGGGGGAGGAGTGAGAGTGAGGGTTTGAAGTGAGTGACAAAGAGAAGGATGCGATTGAGTGGTTGTGGAGGAAACGCAGTCGAGAGATGAATTTTGCCGAAGACCAGGTAGGAAAGGGGGTAACCTAGAGGTGAAAGCAAGGACAGAGGGAGTTACACCCAACTCCTGAGCTCATGTTTCAGTTCTCTCTGCTTCCCTGAGGACCAGGACTTGGAGCTGACTTTGTCTATCTCCGTCTCAGTTTCTTCAACACAAAGACAAACAAGAAAATCATTGACTGTGCTGCTCGTCACATTTAATGAATATTTTTATTGTTTCCAAACTGAAGTAATTTGTACAGTCAGTGCGATGGTGCCTTTTCTCACTGGCAACTGAATTGTGAGAAACATTGAAATACGTCCCCGTGTCCCTTTAATCACCACCCTCCCCCACCACGTGTGGGATAAGAATGGAGAAACCAACGCTACCCTCAGTCTGTTACAATATTTTTAGGCTGCTCCATCGCTGAAAAACTGAACTGAAATGAGAAAATCCCGGATGGTTTGATTAACGTGTGAATTTACTTGATTGTTTAATTTGGGTGAAGGGATATTTCAGCACATTCTTCAGCTGCTGTCTGAACTTAGTCTGGGTCACGGCATAAATCGCAGTGTTTGTGCAGCAACTGAGGAGCTGCAGCATGAAGCCCAATTCCTGAACGAAACGATGGGGAATCACAGGAGTATCCACAATCCAATACACTCGGTTCCACATAGAATACATCGTTAACGTTGACCACAACAGGATGAAATTTGCCGAGATCACAAACAGTAAAATGATGGAAATCTTTCGGTTTTTCATTTCAGTGTCAGACTGAGCCTCCCTATTGGTGTGAGCCCGGAGTCTCCTGCGGGCTCTGCTGGTGAATAAAATGTGTCTGACCGTAAAAACATTGAGCAGCAGAATCAGGAGAAATGGGAGAGCCGGGGTTAGAATTTGGTGGAGGAACTCATTTGTGATCCAGAAACGGGATGAATAAGCGCCGTCTATTGCAACACAAAACCAGGGGTCATTTCCCAGCCGATACTGAGTGGTGAGCAAAAAATACCAGAAAATGTTCTTGAAGCAGCTCAGCACAACTACTGCTCCCAGAACCACAGCCGCCGTTTTCTCACGGCAATATTTACTTTTCAGCTTTTGGCAACAAATGGCCACAAACCGATCAAAGGTGAACGTGACGGTGAACCAGACAGAACAGTCAGTGGCTGCATAACGCAGGACGGCGTGGACATTACACACAGGGATAGAGTACAGGAAATAAAACTTGGCGCGAAAAGCAATGGGAATGTGTCTCAATATCAGGTCGAGGATAATAACCAGTAGATCCGCAGCTGCCATAGACCCCAAGTAACGTCTGATACATGGAGACAATCCACAATCTTTACATAGCAAGACATAGATCGTCACTATGTTAACTGTGAGGAAGGAAAAGAAATATATTATCCATCTGCTCGGAGTCAAAGTCACCAGTTTGATTGAAGAGTCAGTGAGATTTTTCAAATATGTCACTGCATTCAGAGATTAACTAAAATAATTGGAGTTGAAATAACAAATGGGTAGGTCGGTATTATGGACAAAAAAATTGTCATAGAACACATGGAACCCTCCCTCCCCAAACACACAGTGGCACATCCATAAGAACATGTGGTTTCCAGAACATCCCAACACACTCGATCACTCCAGAGCAGACCCAAGTCACTGGTTCGAGATCCTAATACAGAGTTTAAAAACGGTGCTGTCCTCAGGGATTCTCTCTCAGTTCCTTGAAGACAAACGGAGGTTGGAAATTTCTGCCTTTCAGTCGAAACTGTATTTGATCCAAGTGAAAAAATGGAAATACAATGAAAACGTATTCACATCTTTAACTGTCTGAGATAACTTTGGAACAGAGTCTCCTTCTCTCTGGAACGGGATCTCTTCCCTCTGGGTCTTATCTTTTGTTCAATTCACTGACGTTCGGTCGTTCACAAATAATGTCAGAGATGGAATGGTCCAGAGAATGTCGGTTGTAGAATGAAAAGGTAGAAAGTGAGGACTGCAGATGCTGGAAACCAGAGTTGAAAAGTGTGGTGCTGGAAAAGCGCAGCAGGCCAGGCAGCATCCGAGGAGCAGAAGAATCGACATTTCGGACATAAGCCCTTCCTAAGACTTATGCCCGAAACGTCAATTCTCCTGCTCCTCGGATGCTGCATGGCTTGCTGTGCTTTTCCAGCACCACACTTTTCTACTACAGAATGTACGGTACAGAATGATCTGGGGATATGTATTATAGAATGTTGGATACAGAATGTTCCAGAAAATTCCAGTTATTGATGGTCAGGTAGAAAATGTTCTCGGTCATGTCAGTTACAGAATGTTGGATACAGAATGTTCCTGGGAATATCGGTTATAGAATGTGGGGTACAGAACGTTCCATCAATGTCATTTATAAATGTTGGGAGAGAACATTCCATGAAATCTTCAGTCGCTACACCATCACGATTTCCTCTGCTGCATCAATGACTAAATCGGTGCCACCTCATAATCCCAAGAGGAGGATGTGCAGTTTTTCAACGTCCTAAACATATTCCACCCTGACCTTGAGGTCACTTGGATCATCTCACTCACCTCACTCCCCTTCATGGATCTCTCCATCTTCATCTCTGGTGACTGACTAACCTCGGACATCTACTGCAAGCCCACCGATTCCCAGAGCTACCTATACTACATCTCCTTCCATACTGTCTCCTGTTAAAACGCCATTCCTTATTCACAATTCCTCTGCCTCCTCCACACATGCTTCCAGGTTGAATAATTCTACGTTATATAATGTCAAACTGACTCCTTCTTCTTTGACCACAAATACCTTTCCCACGTTGTCCACGATGCCATCCAGCGCATCTCCTCCATTTCCCATACCTCCCCACTTGAACACCACCACTCCCAACGAAATCAGGACAGAAACCCACAGTCTACACCTTCCAGCTCACCAACCAGCAGATACTTCGCCTCATACTCTGCCACTTCCGCCACCTACAAACCACACCGCCAGAGATATATTTTCTCCGTGCAGCTATCAGTGTTCCCTAGACAACATTCCCTCCATGACTCTCTTGTCAGATCCACGTCAATCCACCAGTCCATACCACATTCCCGACACCTTCCCCTGCCAACGCAGGAAGTGCAAAACCTGCGCCATCAACTCTCCCCTCACCTCTTTCCAAGGCCACAAAGGATCCTTCCACATCGGACAGAAATTTAGCTGAACTTCAGCAAATCGCATTCACTGCATAGTTTGCACCCACAGTGGTCTCCTGTACATCCGGGAGACTGGAAGCCATCTTCTGGTTCCTTTCAGAGAAAATCTCTGGAATACCCGCACTAACAAGCTCCATCGCCCCGTGGCTGAACACTTTAACTCTCCCTCCCACTCCATCAATGACATTGAGGTCCTGGACCTCCTCCAATCACCACCCCCTAACCACCCAACGCCTGGAGGAAGAACTGCCTTGGTATCCTGCAACCACATGCGTTCAATGTGGATTTCAACAGATTCATCATTTCACCTCCCCCTGGATTTATCCTAGATCCAACCCTACAAATAAGCACCGCCCTCCTAACTTGTCGATCACCTTTCCCATCTGTCTGCTCCATCCTCCTCTCTTGCCTGTCATCAAAACTCCCACATTCATCGTCTATCGTATTCACAGCTACCTTCTCCCCAACGCCACTCCCTCCCATTTATACACTAACACCACGACCCGCAAGCACTAATCCTGATTAAGGGGTTATGCCAGAAACGTCAATTCTGCTGCTCCTCGGATGCTGCCTGACCTGCTTTACTGTTCCATCGTCATACTCACAGAATGAGACCTGATGGATAATATTTCATGAAGCCCCATTACCACCCCGGGTATACCCTGTGACACCGTCACCGTGGAATATATTTAGAAAAGGAGTTACCTTGGAATTATACAACATTGATTTTAGAATCCGGGAAATCTCATGGGAACAGGTCAAAGTTGGTCAAGAAAATGGCCTGATGATGTAGTTCTACTTCCCTCCTCACCACCCATCGTTGATAACGCAGTTACCCATGACGTTGAAAACAATCGGATGAAGCACTGAGGCAGAAAAGGACACAGAACGTACTCTGTGTGTGGGACTAAAAAGTCCATCATCAAGAGTGTCTCTGCAGGTCCACGAAAGACTGAGCAAGGTGAGGCGAGAAATATACAGTAGCCCGAATTTGTGAAGTGAAGCGGGAATCAATAATAAGGAATCATTCTCACAAACTACTTGTCACAAATGGATGTGTCCCTAACGGTATCTGTAGGATCGGGAAGCACACAGTCCTGAGCGCGGGGAAGTCTCAGTCTCCTATTGAAGATAGCGCCCACTGTATTATGTGGCACTGCCTCCTGTGAAGTAGGACATACCTCTAATAGATCGAGAAAATGTAATGTGGGCATCCATGAGGCACTGTGGGCTGTCGACAACTGCATCATCAACGGCCTTCCGTCCATGATAAAGTCAGAAGTGGGCTGTTCACTGATGGTTCCAAGATATTCAGCACCATTCACAACTATACCCATACTCAAACAAGCTATTCAGGACATCAAGAGGAGTATGCAGGGGTAGAATAAAACCATTCAGCTATTCGAGGCACTTTCTCAGCAACGTGAGCAGATCTTTTAATCTCTCATGCCTGTGACACAGGAAATGGAAGGTAACATTCATCCATTCAAAACAGCCACAAACAAATACGTTATGGACTGATTAGTAAGGCAGGTGCAGAGTTAAATTTGGTTTAAATCAGTCTTTATCAGTTTAACACACATTAACAACTGCAGTGACACATTGACTCGTGCTGGGGCCTCAGCTATTTTCAAACGATATCATGACTTCAATAAATGCAACAAACGTGCTCTAACGAAATTTTTTTAGATTAGATTACAATGTGGAAACAGGCCCTTCGGCCCAACAAGTCCACACCGACCCGGCGAAGCGTAACCCACCCACACCCCTACATTTACCCCTTACCTAACAATACAGGCAATTTAGCATGGCCAATTCACCTGACCTGCACATCTTTTGGACTGTGGGAGGAAACCGGAGCACCCGGAGGAAACCCACGCAGACACTGGGAGAACGTGCAAACTCCACACAGTCAGTCGCCTGAGGCAGGAATTGAACCGGGGTTTCTGGCGCTGTGAGGCAGCAGTGCTAACCACTGTGCCACTGTGTCGTACAATTTGAAACGACACTAAGCGAGACAGCAACTGAAGTTATCAAGATGAGGTAGCGAATCTCTCATTGAAGAAGCAATGGACAACAATTTGACAGCTGGAATATAACGTGGGAAAGAATGAATCTGTGAATGTTTCATGCAGAATGAAACATTATATACTATATAAACAGAGAGAGATTACAGGACTTAATAATACAGTGAGTACTGGAGGGTTCAATCTGACACTTTCAGACATCGGAACTGTTGCTTCACCTCCTTGATGGTCTGCTCACCGATGTTCCCGAGACGACATTGCTCTCAGTGCACACGTGCTGGTTTGATGTGGTTGGTTGACGACTGGGGCTCAACTTTATTTCCTCATGGAAAATAAGACAGGGTATGTGATTGTGCTGTTACACTCATATCACTTTGGAACCAATGATTGCCATTCCCTTAGTTTGAAAATAGTTCCGGCGAAGACTAGACCTTGTCCACAAGTTAACTGTATAATTATGGGCAATTTTGATGGCATTAGGCAGGAAAATACAAAAGATAATCAGAGAGAAACTGTTACAGTTTGAAGGACGTCGGGAAGTGGGCATCTTTCAAAACCGAGATAATTAAAGTCCAGGGCCAACGTGTTCCTGTTAGTGTGAAGAGGAGTGCTCGCAGGAGTCGGGAATAACACATGACAGGAGATATTGTGCTTTGGTCAAGGAAAAAGAAGGAGACATTTGTCTGTTGTAGGAAGCGAGGATCAAAGGAATCCCTTGAGCATCCAGGGTGTCAGAGTACACTTACGGCGGAAGTCAGAAGGGCAAACAGGGAACAAGCGATCGCTTTGGCTGATGAGGTTAAAGAGAATGGAAAAAAAATCCTGCAAGTATATTAAGCGCAAAAGACAAAGTAAGGAGAGAATAGAGCTGCTTAAAAATCAAACTGATGTCTATGTGTGTTTCCACAGGAGATGAATTAAGTTTTTTACGTTTCTTGTCACATGTACTCACATCAGAGCAGCGAAGAGTTTACAAGTCACGACATGTGACACAATCTTACATAAGGAGGTAAACCCCTCCGTCTACAGAATCTTAGTGAAAAGTGGAAAAATAAAAACACCAAAGTTAAAATGTAAAACATTGCAGCCCTTAATTTAACAGTAGAAATATAGAAATACAGTGAACAGTTCAACAATACAGTCCATAAGCACTTGGCCAGGCTGGGTACTCAGTCGTCGTAAGGACTGAAACTCCCAGACTCCTCTGTCTTACAGCTTCTCCTGTTCCATGAGTGAGATCACACACAAACATACACCACATCAATATTTGCTGTGGAGAAAAAGATGGAAGTGAGGCAACTCGGAAAACTAAATCCATGCAGTGATGTTTTGAAACGAGACAAAATTACAGAAGAGGAAGTGGTGAAGTACTTCAAATGCATAACCGTAGATAAATACCCAGGACCTGTTCAAGCGTATCCCAGGTCATTGTGGGAAGCTGGGGAAGAAATTGTGGAGCCCCTAGCGGAGATATTCATATTATCCTCAGAATTGTGAGGAAGGGCCCTGGACCCGAAACATGAACTCTGTATTCTCTGCACAGATATTGCCAGTCCAGCTGAAATTTACCAGATAATTTTTCTTTTGTTTTCGATGAAGCATTTCCAGTTCGTTCAGATTTTATTTGTGTTATTGAGAACCAAGGGTGACGTGATGAAGGCCTCGAAGACAGATAATGTTGCAAAATTAATTTTAAAACGGCAGCAAGGAAAATGTAGGGAACTACGGCGCGGTGAGTTTGATGTCAGGAGTGCATAAGTATTTGGAACAGATTCTCAGAAACAGGATTTACATGCAATTGTAACAGCAAGTCCTGATTTTAGAGTTATCACGGCTTTGTGTATGATAAAATGTGTCTCGCAAACTTGTTTGAAACTTTTCAATACGTGACCAAGATCATCGATAAAGGGAAAGCAGCATACATTGTGAACGTGGACGTTAGTGAGGCCAAGAAGGTTCTGTATGTTAGTCTGGTTAATAAGTTTAGATCACAGCGTATCAGGGAGAGCTAGCCAATTCGATAAAACAATGAGCTTGACAGCAGGCGATAGAGTGTGGTTGGAGAGAGTTGTTGTCCTAACTGAAAACCTGTGACAGGTGGTGTGCCACAGGACCAGGCAGCTGCTGTTTGTTATCATTATAAATGATTTGGATGAGAATATAAGTACCATGGATAGTACGTTTGTAGACAAAACCAAAATTTGTGTTAGAGTGGAAGGTGAGAGGGCCATTTCAAATGACAATGATATCTTGATCAACTGGATCAGTGGGCGATGTAATGGCAGATGGAGCTTTATGCAGATAAATACGAGGTATTGCATTTTGATGTCCAAATGAGGGCAGAATTTAATAGTTAATTGTAGGGCCGTAGGGAGTGTTGTCGAGCAGAGACACCTGGGGTGGGGTTAGAAAGCTGCTTGAAAGTGGACCAGCAGGTAGATAGGGATGTGAATAAGGCGTTAGACATTCTTACCTTCATCGATACGCATACATTGCGTATAGGAATTGGGACATCATGTTATTGCTGTACAAGAGAATGGTAAATCTCCTTGTGGACTATTGAGTACAGGTCATATCGCCCTTCTATCGGAAGAATGTTATGAACTGGAAAGAGCAAAAAATATTTAAAATGATGTCACGGAGTCTGGATGTTTTGAGACATGAGGATAGGCTGAGATTTTGTTCCATTTGCGTAGGAGGCTGAGGGATGACTTCACAGACGTTTATAAAATCACGAGGGGCATGGATAGAATAAATATCCATGGTCTTTTCCCCAAGGTGGCGGTTTCCAAAACTAGAGAGTATAAGTTTAAGGTGAGACAGAAAACATTTAAAAGGGAAGTAAGGGGCAGTTGTTTCTCACATAGGGTTCTGTTTATATGTAGCGAAAGGTTAGAGGAAGCGGTCGTGGTGAGTACAATTGCAGCATTTCAAAGATGATTGGATGGGTGCATGAACAGGAAAGTTTTAGACAGGCATGTGCGAAAAGCAGCAATGGAGAACAAGTTCAGCTTAGGAAACCCAGTGGGAATGGGCAATTATAGCCGAACGATCTGTTTGCATATTGCATGACTGTGAGAGTTTTTGACTCTATAACACCTCTTTCATCACTAATTCTTCACTGCCCCCAATTTACTTTCAGATCAAATATACTCTGTAAATGTTTTCAACAATCAAACTCTCTGAACTTTCTTGAACAGAGTATTTCTGATATGGATGTGATGCTGCAGACCACAGCAGGGAAGAAGTAGAATTGTATTCAACCACAATCTATAACTTTTCTGCAAGGGATAATCTCTCAGTCTGCCACGACCAATGAAGATTTTATCACATGTCTGTGAGTCTGGAGTCACTTCTATGCCAGGGCAGGAAAGCACTGGAGATTTGATTCCTGACAGTACTTTGGGGAAACAAATTTACTTTTTATAAACGACGTTGGCTTCAGGGTCACTATTACTGACACCCGACTTTACATCTCGATCTCTGTTTTGGAAAAGGGAATGGAAAGCACATCCTTGTCGACTCTGCAGAGAGCTCCTTCCTCGTGTTTGAGAACTTGTGACAATGTTGACAGAGCTTTCCCACAGACCGTACAGAAACATCAGGAAATGTGTCGGCAGTTCAGCATGTAGGGTCTTCCCCATTGTCGTTCATGGCCGAACATCTCCTGAATATACTTTTCATCTACAATTTACATTTCCGTTAATCTGATTGACCTTGGGAAAATATAAAATAGGAACTGTACTGGGCCGTTGTGTCCATTGATGTTTCTATCCAATGCAATACAATGATGGCTGACCCATTATTTCCACACCGATACCCTGCTCTCTCTCTCTCGCCTTCTGTGGGCGAGAATTGCCGAGGTTCACCAGTCACTGACTGCAGACATTCGTTGTCATCTCAATGCAGAGCGGCCTGCCTGTACTGAATACTGTCACCCCGTGTTTAAGACTTCCCAGTCAGGGGAATTGTCATTCCTGATTCCAATCACTTTTGCCCTGACAGACATGACAGACAGACTGAGATCTCCACTCATTTGCCTAAACCCCATGTCCAAAACTTTGCTCCCACAACAAGCTTGTCCTCCTAGAGATCAGACAGGTCATCCTTCGCCTCACTCACTCAATGTCAAGATTTTCCTTCATTAACTAATGAGAGGAAAACTGCATACTATACTGCACAATGGTCGACATGGGGGCTCACTCAGGCCCTGTACAGCTACTTACTCCTGTACTCAAGTCCCGTTACGATGAGGGTAAACAGACCATTTATGTTCAAAACTACTTTCTGTTCCCGCATTATTGCTTTCAGTGACTGGTGTGCAGTGAGATCCAGATCGTTTTCAATGTTCCCGCTCCTCACTTGGTGCGTGTATGTTCACTGGTCACCATGACAATGCTATTCCCACTATTGACTTCTGGTTTCAGAACTCATTGCCATGAATGGACCTTAGCGACTACACAGAAGGAAACACAAAAGGACCACTAGTTCCTTTATAGATCAACATTTTACAACCAATCCATTTTCAAATGGTAGGCTGCCGTACTCTATTTATGCCGAAGTGCACAATGTCACATCTACCTCCAATGATCTCCATCTGCCACATACTTGGTAGTGGAATGAAGCCTTTTTTAAGCCATTCTCAATGGTGTCTTGCACCTCTGAAACAGCAGACCCATGTTCTCTCTGGAGGCCCGAAGCTAGTGAGGAATGTCTAACTGTTTCAGAATTAAGGTATTCAGGCTGCTGACAGGATTGTGAACAGTATAACGTTGAGTGTAGGGTCACATAGTAACTGCACATTAATGTGTTCAGAGTTCAGACCTCCGCCAATTGACATGAGGTCTCTGCACAAGCCCGTAACCTGTCGGGAATCGAGCATCCTCGGGAAAATATGGAATTTGTTACCATATCAATGGTTGCTTCAGGTTTCAGGAGTGTGCGTTCATAAGCATCAAGTTGAAACTTCTTATTCTCGCACAGAAAGACATATTAAACACATAATTAATCCATTGTTTTAATGGCAACATCATGCCGCGATTAAATGTTGTGAAGCTCCTTTGGTTCATGTCGATAATTATTTATCAAGCAGACTCAGTCTGTACGCAATATTACTCTCTCAACCAAACACTACCATCAAGTCAGATATATTTTCACTGATAATTTAAATATTTTGCATGGAGGACCACACATAATTTACAATTATAATTGCTTACTATCCCGTATGAATTCTGTTCGTGACTTATAACCAAGGGCATCCAGGTCCTTTTCCACAACAGCACTTCCTGACCTCTCGCATGTAAATGCGAATGATTACATTTGTTGTTTACAAATTAATCATTTTTATACCTTGCGAACAGCTATTGCCCTAACAATCGTCCTTCTGATAACCCACAAGCCTTCTGTCCAGAGAAAAACACTACACTCCTCATTCTATCCATTATCCAGTTTTTAATTCATATGTTATATTTTCCACCCCTACATGACTTAGTAAAATAATCAGTAATTCTTTCACCAGCTCTATTGTCACCTCTTCAATACACTGACATGTAGTAATCTGATGCAGCAAATTACCAATCTTCAATTCAATTCGATTTTGAAAAACGTGCTCTTCATTAATTCTAACTTTCTGAAGTTCCTCATTTTCACCAGTCCCCAGTCCCCTAGTATTTCTGGAAGTTAGATTATGTACCTTCCTCGGGAGAAAGAGAACCAAGGTATTCCTCTCAGTGGGCAGATGGCTTCTGTCAACTCGTGAATACATCCAAGGACTGCATTTCGGATATGATGGATATGTCACCCATTGCTGCCTGGAAAGTTTCAGACTCAATCCATTTCACTTCATGGTAAGTGTCAGCACAGTCTTGTCACTGGAGTGAGACTGGAGGTTTTACTGAAGAACGGCACACAGCTCTGTGACAACCTCATTTTTGAAAGAAGCTGGTTTCACACTTTGCACCTGGAATTGACAAATGTTCATGGAAATCTGTGGGGGAAAGTGCAGTGGCCTGCTCCTTCTTGTGTAAGAATTTCCCTTCTGTATAGTCTCAGGTCCATTTGTTTACTATGGACCCAGGTACACTAGAAAAGCAGTATCCAGAGTGGGGTGACCAGACCAACCACTTTGCAAACGACAGTGCAATGATATATATACATTTGAATGCTCGAACAGTCAATGTATAACTATGATCACCAGGGTAGTTAGGCATGCGCGTTTTCCGGTTCAATTAAAATGTGCATCCTTTATTTTTGGATCATATTATGTTGATAGATGTTTATACTTTAGTTCATTAAACGTAGAATCAACTTGATTATTTTCAATTCTTGTTCAGTTGAAAAATCATAATTCATATCTAACTTTTTCTCCATTCACAACATGGCAAACACCTGATTACTGTACAGGTCAGTAAATTCGTCGCTTGCAAACATGACCCACATTAAAAGTGGATTCCAGAAGGACTGAATTCAAACACAATTCTATTAAACTTCACAGCTGACGGTGATAGTGAGTGATGCACTGGTCTGCTCCTGTATCTGTCCAGAGAGTTTGTAAATTGCATCAGAGGTAGTCATTCAAACATTCCTTCACAAGAAATCATTTGGAGTTCACCTTTGGACGGGGTAAACTAGCCAACAGACTATCACCAGTCTCAATATCCGAACAAATGCTGTTCAAGGTAGATACCAATGTCTGACCAGCAACCATGTCTTCCAAATTCCTCTTTAGTCAGAGTTTGGCCCAGTGAGCAGATGTATGGACAGGAGGTTCGGAATCACACCGTAGAAGTTATTTTATGATGTTAACATCCGGCTGCCCCTCCCCCCCACCACAGACGCTATTCATCAGCACCCTGGGCGAGACACTGACTGAAGACATTAACAAATTGACAGTCTTCTGCAGCACATTGAGTCACACAGTGAATCCTCTAAAACCATATGTAATGAATGTCGCCTTAGCGTTCTCCAGTATCAAAACAAAATTACACATCTATGTGGATGTCCAGATATTAATACATGGATCAACCAACAGAATGTATATGAAGAAAACAGGAACAAACAGCAAGCTAAGAATCACTTTAATAGCGGAACTTGGTGGATTTTGTCTCGTGTAGGTAAACACGCAGATATTTGCCTGGCACTGAGTTAAATGTAATAATGTGCTGCATAACTGGAAGAATTGGCCGAACACTTCCTGACCTCACACACCTCACTCCCACACATGTTCACCAATTGATAAGAATCCACAAGCTGGGAGAGACTTGAAATGTGGAACAGTAGAGCGAAGTGCGGACCCTTCGGTCTTGATATTGTGCCGGCCTTTTGTACGACCCTAAATTAGACTACCCTACATATCCTTCATTGCACTACCTTCCATGTGCCTATCCAGCAATCGCTTAAATATCCCTAATTTATATGACGCGACTGGACTGTCAGCAGTACAATCCACCCACCCACCAACTCTTAAAGAACCAAATCCGATATCTCCCCTAAAAATTCCTCCAAGCATCTTAAAGTTATGCCCACTCTTGATAGAGATGTATGCCCTGGAAAAAAAAGTCTTGGCTATCCACTCTATCTATGACTATCAACATCTCATGCACGCTATCAAGTCACATCTCTTCCTTCTTTTCTCCAATGTGAAAAGCACTAGCTCCCTCAATTTTTCTTCATAAGACATGCCCACTAGTCCAGGCAGTATCCCGTTAACTATCCTCTGCACGCTGTCTAAAACTTCGACATTCTTCGTATAATGAGCCGTCAGAACTGAACACAATATTCCAAGTGAGATGTAACCAAGGTACGAAAGAGCTGCAGCATAACAACGCGGCTTTCAAACACAATCCCTCTGCTAATTAATGCCAAAACAACATAAGCCTTCTTAATACCTTATCAACTTTTTGGAAACTCTGAGTGATCTATGTACATGGACCACAAGATGCCTACGTTTCTCCACACCGCAAAGAATCCTGCCTTTATCCCCGTATTCTGCATTCAAATTCAACCATTCAAAACAAATCGCTTCAAACTTTTCTTGGTTGAACCCCAACTCCCACTTATCAACCCAGTTCTGCATTCGGTCAATGGCCCTTTACAACCTGCAAAAGCTCTCCGCACTACCCACAACTCCACCTACCTTTGTTTCATCGACAAACTTACTACCCACACTTACAGTTCCTCATCCAAGTCATTTATCAAATTTACAAGGAGTAGAGGTCCCAAAACTGGTCCCTGTGGAACACCACTGTCACTGACCTCTGGGCTGAATACTTTCCATCTACTTCACCCCCTGTCTTCTCTGGGCCAGCCAAATCTGTAACCAGAGAGCCAGATTTGCCTGTATCGCATGCCGCCTTACTTTCTGAATGAGCCTACCACGGAAAACTTATCAAGCGTCTTGCTATAATCCATGGACACCATATTCACTGCTCTGCCATCAATAATGTGTTTTTTCACATCCTCAAGGAATTCAATCAGGTTTGGGAGGCATGACCTGCCCCTCACAAAGCCATGCTGACTATGACTAATCAAACTGTGGTTTTAAGGTAATTAGAAATATTGACTCTCAGAATTCACTCCAATAGTTTGCCTACGACTGACGTAGGACCAATACGTCTGTTATTCCCATGATTATCCCTCTTCCTTTTTTTCTGAACAAGGAAATGACATTTACCCACCTCCACACATCTGGCAGTGCTGCAGTTGACAGTGAGGAAACAAAGATAATTGAGAAAGGCGCAGCAATCTCTTTCCTCGCTTCCTGTTGTAATCTCTAGAAATCTGCACTGTGCCCGAAATTGACCGAGGGATTTACTTATCGTTATGTTTATACTTCACCTCCACTTGTCTACTCCATAATCTCTTGTTCAAGCAACTGATAAACTGCTTTCCATTTCACTGCTAGAAACAGTGCTGCCTTCCTTGAACAAGTTTCGTTCCTAGTCCCATTGAATCATGAAATGAAAAATAATGGGAAGACACGAACGCGTTTATGATGAAGGGTTATGCCTAAGACGCTAAGAATTGTTCTCCTTGGATGCTGCCTGACCTGTCGTGCTTTTCCAGAGCCATAGTTTTCCACTCGGACTCTCCAGCAAATGCAGATTGCACTTTGTCCATTGCTGAGGGGTGAGTCAAAGAGTGTGGTGCTGGAAAAGCACTGCGGGTCAGGCAGAATCTGAGGAGCAGAGAAATCGATGTTTCAAGCGAAAGTTCTTCAACAGGAATTAGGCTTGAGGCCCAAGGGGGCTGCGAGATAAGAAGGAGGGTTGTGGGGTTTCACAGAAGATTCCTAGAAATGCGAAAGATAGATGACAGTGGGTTGAAGGTTATCAGTTGTCGAGAAGAGTAGAGCTTATATGTAAGAAGAAAGAGAGACAGAGAGGGCATTTCCTCGATAGGGCATTGCTGAGTTAGAGGGTTGGATTTCGGACAATATGATGGGTGGAGAAATGAGAAAGCTGATGAAATCTATATTGATCACGTATGGATGGGGAGTCTTAAGGTGGAAGATGAGGCGTTCTTTCACCAGGTGTCAGGTCGTTAGGTTTTGGTGGTGGAGAACGCCCAGGACATGTGTGTCTTTGGAGGAGTGGGAGGGGCTTCAAAATATTTGACCACAGGGTAGTGGGGTTATTTCATACGTGTGTTCCCGAGATGTTCTCTGGAAAATTCCACGTTTTGGGGTGCCATCTCCTGAATGTAGAGGTCACCACATCGAGAGAGACGGGCACAGTAAATGACTTGTGCGAAAGTACAGGTGAAATCTCTGTCAGATGTGTGACGGACCCTTTGGAGCCGTGGGCAGAACTGTGGGGGACGGGTAACACGTCTTGCGGTTGAAGGGGGAGGAGCTGGGAGTGGAGGGCGTGTTGATGGGGTGTGTGGCTCGGAACTGACAAAGGGGTCAGGGAGGAAACGCAGATACGTGTGGGCAGGGAGACATATACCTGATGGTATGGTCGTAAGTGGTGGAAATGGCGGAGGATGACGCGCTGCATCCGCAGGTTGATTGGATGGAAGAGGAGGACGGGGTGGGGGGTGGGTGTTCCAGCCTTGTTACAAGTGGAGATGTGTGAAGTGGAGGAGATGCGGTGGAGGGCACTGTCGCCCATGTGGACCAGTTTACGATCAATCTAAGCGATATTTTACGTATATTAGAGCAAGAAAATAGCAAGAGAGAGAATGGGAACCCTGAAGAAACAAATTGGACATGTCTGTGTAGATGCATAGGAGATGGGAGAGGGCCTCAACGAATGTTTCTCCTCTATGTCTACCGTGGAGAAAGACAGGAAGAGTTGAAAATTTGGGGAAGTTAGTTGTGATATCTTAGAGACATTCCGTATCAAAGTAGAAAAGGTGTTGGACTTTTTCCAATGTATGAAGATGGGTAAATCTCACGGTGCTGACTAGATAAAGACAAGAACAGTGCAAGAGACTAGAGAAGAATTTGCTGGATCCCTTGCTGATAATTCAGATCATCATTAACCACAGGATCCATCGCGGAAGACGAGTGGACAGCAAATGTTGTGCCCTTATTCAAGAAGGAATGGGAAAAAAGCTGAAAATATAGACGACTAAGCTTATTATCTGTGGTAGGTAAGTTAATCGAGAAGATTCTCAAGAATAGGATACACATGCATTTGCTGAAAAATGTTTTGCTCTAAAAGGGCAGCAAGTCCGGCAGCATCCAAGGAGTTGAAGAATCGACATTTTGGGCTTATGCATTTGCAATGACAGGTCTTGATTAGGAACAGTAAACATGGCTTTGTGCATGAAAGTTCAAGCCTAACGTTTTTATTAATAAATTTACTTTGATGAATTTAGCAGGAAGCTTGATGAGGGTTGGGCAGTAGAACATCGAACATAGAACAATACAGCTTAGCACAGGCCCTTAGGCCCCTCAATGTTTCGCCGACCTGTGAACTATTCTCAGCTCGTCCCTCTACACTATCCCATCACCATCCATGTTTTTATCCAAGGATTGTTTAAATCTCCTAAATGTGGCTGCGTTAACTGCATTAGCAAGTAGGGTTTCCATTCCCTTACCACTCTCTAAGTAACGAACCTACCTCTTACATCTGTCTTAAATCTAACACGCCTCAGTTTGCAGTTATGACCCATCGAACAAGTTGACGTCATCAACCTCGGAAAAAAGACTTTCACAGTATACCCTATCTAATCCTCTGCTCATCGTGCATATCTCGAATAAATCCCCTGACAGCCTTCTTCTTTCCAATGAGAACAAACCCAAGACCCTCAGCTGTTCCTCATAAGAACTTCCATCCAGACAAGGCAACATCCTGTTAAATCTCTTCTGCACCTTTTTCGATGCTTTCCAGATACTTCCTGAAATTTGGCAATGAGAACTGTCCACAGTATTCCAAGTGTGGCAGCACTACTGTTTTCAATATTTCCGGCATGATATTGCGGCTCCAGAACTCAATACCTCTACCAATGAAAGCTAACGCACCGTCTGCCTTCTTAACAACTAACAATCTGGGTGGCAACTTTCAGGGATCTAGTACATGGTCTCCAAGATCCCTCTGCACATCCATACCACCAATATTCTTTCCATTGACCCAGTATTCTGCCTTCCTGTTCTTCCCAACGAGAATCACTTCACACTTAGCTGCATTCAACTCCATTTGCCACCTCTCAGCCCAATTCTGCTCTTTATCGAAGTCCCCCTGCCATCTGTAACATTCTTCCGAACTGTCTACGACTCCAAGGACTTTATTGTCAGCTGCAAATTCACTAATCCATCCACCTCTGCCTGCGTCTAACTCATTTATAAAAATGACAAACAGCAGCGGTCCCAAAACAGAACCTTGAGGCACAATATTAGTGACCGGACTCCAGGTTGAATATGTTCTATTAGCCACCACTCGCTGCCTTCTTTCAGAAAGCCAGTTTCTAATCCAAACTGCTAAATCACCCTGAGTTTCATGCCCCCACATTTTGTCCATAAGCCGACCATGTGTAATCTTATCAAAGGCTTGACTGAAGTCCATGTTTGCCACCTCAATAGCCTGCCCTCATCTACACGCTGAGTCACCTACCCAAAAAACTCATTGATGTTTGTGAGACACCACCTGCCCTTGACGAAACCAAGTTGAATATGTGAAATCAAATTGTTGCTTGCTAGATGATTAGAAATCCTATCTCTTTAATCACTTTCAAACGCTTTCCTACAAAAGAATTAGGACCCTCTGGTCTATAAGTACCTGGGTTATCTCTACTGCCCATCTTGAACAAGGACATAACATTTGTCCCCCAGTCCTCTGGTACTAAACCAGTAGAAAATGACGGCTCAAGTATCAAAGCCAAAGGCTCTGCAATCTCCTCCCGAGCTTCCAAGAGAATGCTCGAATACTTCCCATCCGGCCCAGGGGACTTATCTACTTTCACTCCTTTGAGTATTTATAACATCTAAGTCAACCAACTGGCCTGGTTCATCACCAAGCACCAGATCCAGTGTGGCGTCCGCTCTTTCAGCCTTTCGACATACTGTGTCGGGAAACCCTCCTGTTCACGTTGGACAAAACACTGATCCATCCGACGTACAAGAATTGTAGAATTTCTAGTCAATGATGGGGAAGTTAAAGTGCACCATAATGCCCAAACTATTCCTTTCATTCCTCCCCAGAATCATGTTGCCAATCCTCTCCTCCACATCCCCGGAACTCTGCGGAGGCCAAGAAAAACTCCAATCAGTGTCACCTCGCCTCTCCTGTTTCTAACCTCAGGCCACACTACCTCAGTACACGAGACCTCGTCATAAGTTCTTTCAGCCACCAGTATACCATCCTTTACAAACACGCCCACATCTATCCCTGTTTTGCCGCCTTGTCTATTCTTCATGAAAGATCTAAACCCTGGAACCTGCAGCATTCAATCCTCACCCTGCCCTATACATGTCTGCTAAATAGCCACAACATCGAATTTCCAGATACCTATTAATGCTGCAAGTTACCTCCAATATTTGAGATACTTCTGGCATTGAAGTAGACACACTTTAAATCAGCTTGCTGTCTGCCCCCACATTCCTGTGACCGTGAAATCCTGTCCCTGTTCTCCCTCCTCTCATCCTCGTGTGCACTGGAACAACACCTCAGGTTCCCATTGACCTGCTGAACTCGATGCCGGAAAGTGAGATGCAGGAGAAGCACAGCAAGTCAGGCAGCATCCGAAGAGCAGAAGAATTGACGTTTTGGAAGTAAGCCCTTAATCTGGAATGTCCGCGAATTCGATTCGCCTGCTTCTCGGATGCTGCCTGACCTGCTGTACTTTTTCAGCGCCAAAAGTTTCTCCTCTGATCTCCAGCATCTGCAGTCCTAACTTTTTCTCGGGGCTGTCGATTTAGTCCATATGGATTTCAGGTACAACAGAACAGGATGAGGCTGTTCAACCCCTGAAGCCTGATATACAGTTACAGGAACAGGCCATTCAGCCTCTCTACCAAAGTCGGCCTTGCAGAACCAGCCTTCACATGCAAAGAATAGTACTCGGCCGTTTTCTCCAACTCCAACACGACACCACCACTAAACACATCTTACCTTCCCTACCCCTGTCTGCATTCCGGAGAAATCATTCCCTCCGAGACAACCTAGTACCCTCCTCCATCACACCTAACACCTCTCCTTCCCATGCAACCGCAGAAGGTGCAACGCCAGCCACTTTACCTCTTTCATGCTCACTATCCAAGGCCCCAAACTCTCATTTCAGATTAAGCAGTGTTTCACTTCTACCTCTTTCAATTTGGTCCATTGCATTCGTTACTACCACTGTGGTCTCCTCCATATTGGGGAGACAAAACGCTGAATGGATAATTGCTTGGCTGAGCACATTCATTTGGTACGCAATCAGGTCCCGGACCTTCCCGTGGTTTGCCACTTCGACACACAATCCTGCTCCTATGCCCACATATCTGTCCTTGACCTGCTGCATTGTCCCAGTGAAGCTCAGCGCAAACTGGAAGAACAACATCTCATATTCCGCCTCGTACGTTACAGCCTGTCTGTCTCAACATTGAATTCAACAACTTCAGATGATTATCCCATCTCGACTCCTCTGTTTCCATTCTGCTCCGTAATTTTATTTCATTTATTATATTTATTTTTAAATTTTTTTTTCACTATACTATACCTCTTATTTCTGGATTGTTTCTCTTTCTCTCGCTCCCCACTCTCTCATCACCTTTTTCCTCTCCTCTTCCCCCTTTGTGACCATTCTCCCCTGTTTTCCATTTTGCCTCTGCTTCACCCCACTCCCCCATCCCCCACATATTTTGTCACATCGCACTGGCTTCAGCCTTGGTCATTCACATCTCCTAATCTTCCTGTAATCTCTCTATGGACTGTCATTATGACCTCTTTATTGCTACTTTTGCTTCAGATGCCATGACTCACCTTCTCTCAGCCGAGCACGAACACGTCCCTATTTCTCCCATTTTTTTAGCTCTGACAAAGGGTCAGTTAGACTCGAAACGTCAGCTCTTTTCTCTCCTTAGAAATGCTGACAGACCTGCTGAGATTTTCCTGCATTTTCTCTTTTGGTTTCAGATTCCAGCATCCACAGTAATTTGCTTTCATCCAGCACCAATATCTTGTCACACCGCAACAGTATGAGTCCATTCAGCCGTTTCATGTCAGTAACACAGAAGCTGGATGAGAACACAAAATGACTGGAGTATCGGTATACTGGAATAACACAAGGCTATTATACCCCTCAAGCCTCACTTCCATTCAGTGAGATGGGGGCTGATCTTCTGTCGGCCCCAATTTCTCTTCCATGCCCAATTATCTGTGGTTTCTGAAATGTCAAAATGTGTTGGCACAGCCCATGAACATTTCAGTGATGTATCTCCCCAACCTCTCTGGGATGGAGACGCACCTACTGTCACTACCGTCTGAGAGAAGGAAACACTCCCCACACATAACCTTTGGCCTGTTGACATGAACAAAAGAAATGAACACAGCGTAAGAGTGGCAATTCCTGATATCACGGCAGGATTGGAATGAGAAAAATTCAACTTAACAGGAATCAGTTGTAACCTCGCCAATATTGGGTCATTCAGCACACAATGTGACTGGTGGATGTCATCCTTTTCGACTCTGGATATCACTATGGGCATTCCTCAGGGTAGCTTCCACGGCAAAACTTCTTCAGCTGCTTCATTAATGTCCTTCCCTCCTTCATACAGTCTGAACTGAGGATGTTCAGTGAAGATCAAACAGTGATCAGAAAATAATTGGAACCCCGTCAGGTGCGACAGAATCAAAACCTGGACAACTTTCAGGCTTGTCCTGTTAACATGTCGGTAACATACATGTAATAGTACTGCTAGACATTGCACATTTCCAGAATGAAAAAAAGAGCAGGAGCTCATTGAGCATCTCAAACTTGTTTCAAAGGAGTATTAGAAATCCATTAAGCTCTTCAAAACTATTAGATAAGAAGAGGAATAGCCCATTCACTCCCCTTTTCCGATTATTCAAGAAGAGATTAAAATAAAGCACTGCAAATGTTGGAATCGATATTAAACCCCCGGGAGGGTGGAAATATACAACAAGCCGGACAGCATCAGGAGGTGGAGAAGTCAACGCCTTGGTATCACCTTTCTTCAGGACTGAGGGGGAGGTGGAAGGACCCTAAGGGAAATAATAAGCAGGACGAGCGAGGAGGAGGCAAGATGGTGAGGTGGGGATAGGTGAAAACATGTAGAGGGTACCACCCGGATTGTCGATGTGTAGAATGATAGGTTGGTCGCTGGAAGAAGGGTTGGTTAGCAGAATGTAAGGGAGGGGAGGGGCTGGGAAGGGGGTTGTGTGTTGGAAGGGATGTCATTTGAAGTTGTCAATCTCAATGTTGCGTGGCACGGTGTGTTCTTCCAGCCCCTACCTGTTCATTGTTACTCATAAGAATAAGCAGTCAAGTCATTTCCCTGCACTACTTCCATATCCTTTCATTTCTAAGTATTTGTCCAAATATGTAAACATGCATCACGGAAAAACACGTTATATTTCTCATAATCAATGTTTTGTTTTCATATTCTTGTGTTGGTTTTAACCCTCAAGTTTTGATGCAATCACCTTTTATTCTTTTGTATCGATGAAGGTTATTTCCTTCACACTCTCCTCATGGTATTATTACCGCAGGGATTAATCTCGTGAAACTCCTTTACATTGTCTCTCTGTGACAAGGAGACCTTTCCTTATGAATGACGGTTAAACTGTGCACAGTGCCCCAAGTGCTTTCTGAACAACACTCGACTACTACATAAAGACGTCTTCACTGTTTCACTTTAAACAATTTGCAATGATGGACTGCACACGAGTCCCTGTGCTGATTATTTGCTGTCAGGTATGAAATCTGTTAATAATTCATGACGACGGACATCCAGCTCATTTTCGCTCAGCGCCCTTCTGATCCTCAAACCTTCTAATAAATGCAAAATTAAGAAGGATGGTGTTTTTTGCTAAAATATTTCTTTGCCTTGCAAACAGCTGTGCTTCAAACGCAGCCATGTCGACTGCAACATCCACGGCTGACAATGGAGCTGCATGGAGATGCTGAGGAAGAGATGGCCCCGCCCTTTTACATCCAGATTATTAATCCAGCGAACCAGGTAATGGTGCGGATATCAGCTTCGAATCCCACCACGGCATTTGGTGGAATTTTAATCCAATTTTTAAAGTAACAGGAATTAAGTATCAAAGCATACTATAAAACCATTCTCAAATGTACGAGATTCCACCTAACACTCTAAGGTCCTTCAGGAAGGAAAGGAAATTTGCCGTCTTCACCTGGTCGGACTTACATGTGAGTCCAGACACAGTGCTATGTGATTGACTCTCCAGTGGCGTTTGAAATGGCCAAAACAACCACTCAGTTGCATGACTCACTACAAAGTCTCAAAGAAATGAAACTGGACGGACCTAAGCACTGATTCCTTCCAGCCCACGGACGGGGTGGGGGTGGGGGTGGGGGGGTCAGGAAGGCAGCTCATCGACACCTTTTCGAGGACAATGGGGAAAGTGAATTAAATGCTGGCCCACCATTCTTTTAATGAGTGAAAGGCGGTTATTACACAAACTCACTTGACATCGGGAATTTGATGTCTCCCCAGCATGTTCATGACAATCATAAATATGGGAACAAGAGAAAAATAAATTAGATTAATCCGTTTTTTTTCGTTCCATTCCAGCTGATCTTCAACAACCGCTTTCTTTGTTTTTTTTCCATCTATTTCTCTTTCTCTATCAGTTCAACTCACTCCTTCTCCTCATCGCAGCAGACATCCCTGTCACCAACATTAAACAAACCATTTCACATCTATGTTCAGTTCAAATATATGCTCAGTGGACTGCAAATGCCAATTGTGTTTTGCTCTCGACCCGAGCCTTCCATATATGCTCAGTTTCTCTGGTACCTTCTTAATTTTTTTGTTTCTGACAGCTAGCATCATTCCTTGTTTGTTTAAACTTTAGTTTTGATATTTCATGGTATGTTTGCAATGATGAAAATGGCAGCATTTGTTGACCTCACTAATTGTCCCTTACTGTGAGGCCATTCCGTATGACAGTACAGAGCCAAACACATGGTTGTCGGTCCGAATTCACGCTTAATCCAAACCAGGTAATAATGTTAGATTTCAAGGACATCAGTGAAATAGAAAAGCTTATAAACAAAATGCTGTTCGAGTCATGATTGCATTAGTAAAGTTCGCTTTTGTTTCCAATCTGTTTCAAGTGAATTTATGCTCTGGAATAATCTCTGGTCGGATTTAAAACAGTGTTTTTCGTGTAATAACTTTACGAAGTGTTTCAAATGGCTGTGAATTACATGTCCAGCGGTGTTACTACTCTGACACAATGTCCCCATCATGAAGTTATTTTCGACTCAAGAACAAGTGTGTGATCGAAGCATTTGTAACTGAAAGATGTTCAGAACAGGGCTGGAACCGTAATGTCTTAATTTTACCAAGGTATAGATCATGGATTATTTCGCAACAGCACTGGGACAGAGATGAAAACTGGGGATATTATGGATGCGATAGTGGATAGGTTTATTAATGGAGTGAATACCGAGATATAAAACAATTCAGGGCAAACATTGATCTCGAGATTGTGAACAATCTTGTTTTCAGGTGTTTCCGAGTTGAGGGGGTAGATCTTAAGTATTTGGGAAATGAATGGAGGTCGTAATTAAAGCTGAGCACAACAGTTTCTGTCTTTGTCAAGTTTTGATCATGTAAATAACAATGAAGTTCACCATAGTTTATCGGGATTAATAAATGGAAAGAAATGGAGAGACTTACCTGGTACACCGAGGATGAGATAGTAACCCGCCTGAATAACCAGCAGCACACCGTATATTCGCCATGGTAATGTTAACCTTGACAAGGATAAATAGTAAAGGCCCTCGGATAGACTCCTATTCATTGTTTTAACATTTATTGTTTCCAGAATCAGATATGTTATTGTAGCTTTCCAGTCTAAAGTTATTAGATATTGAATCTTCCTCTCCCTATCTCTGCAACGCTGAACGCTGTTAGTGTCTGAGGTGATGCATCGGCTGCTACAATGAGATAACACTTCGAAAGAAGTCCCTTACTAATAGAAGAGGTAAACCCTCCAGTGACACAATTAGTATCCATGGAGACAGATACCAAAGGCAGTCACTGTACAAACAGTTCCCGTTAACTTCTGTCAGTATGTTACTTTCAGCTCACAACAAAAGCTGGAGTGGAATGGATATTGACAATTTTAGTAATTGGTCTAATCCCCCATCATGAACTGCTTTGGTGAAGTTCGTTCTGAGGAAGAATGATGGATGATTCCTTTTAGCAGGCTGGATGAGTCTGCTCTGTTGTCCATGTACAATGCTGTAAAAACTGAACAGAGAAGAAGGGCTTATGCCCGAAACGTCAATTCTCCTGTTCCTTGGATGCTGCCTGACCTGCTGCGCTTTTCCAGCAACACTTTTTCAGCTGTAACAACTGAACCCCCACAAGCGCCATAAAAAAGAAACACAATCAAGAGATTGTTACTGTGCTAATCTCCCCTCCTCCGAAACATTGCCAAACAATAGATTATCATGGGGCATATTTGCCCTGACCATACACAGGAACTGTGGATATGTCTGGACATTGATCTTATTGCACTTATAACGTAATTTTGTATCTTCAACACCCAAAGTCCTTCAGGAATTTTAATGTAAAGTGACAAGCATCTGAAAACAGCTCGTTGGATTACTGCAATAAGACTTAAACTTTGTAACTTCTGTGCAAAGACAAATGTGATATGTACAATAACCTTGTTCTTTAAAACCCATGTTTAATGAATTAGGGAGATTGCTTATATCTGTACAGGATATTCAAATTTAAAAGCACACCCAGGTAACAAATCAGTGGGATTACAGGGAGTTGCAGCACAGTAACAGGAAGTGCACAGTTCATTCCATCTGGTGTCGAGGTGATAAGCTGCGTGACCACCATCTTCACTTTAATTATCCTGATAAATAGTTTAAAAACTCTCAGAGACTGAGAAGACAGGCTTATTCAAAATGGACAGACAAGGTCATCATCAACAGTCTATTCCTGTTGTCTCGTTCAGTGTAGCCGCCTCTTTAGTGTCTTTTAAATCAAAATCAATTTGGTGAGGTTCGCGCATTTAAGACGATATTGACAATGAGTTTTTTTTGAATAGAAGGAAGATACAGGTTCCAATGCAATACCAGAGACGCCGGAACAAGTAATGGCTACAGGAACGGAACATATGGTCCGAATATAACCAGGTTCAACATCTAGAACAATCAAAAACAGCAAAATACTAGAGATAATGTAAATCTGACAAACAAGCACAAAATGGTGCAGAAATGCAACAGATAAGCAGGATCTCCAGAGAAACACAGAGCTAACATACCGACTCTGATACGAACCTGTTCTGAACAATCGTTTTGAATTTTAAAAGTTAATTCTCCTTCGACGTGGCCAGAACTGCTGGGTTTATTTCCAGCACTTTCAAATAGCTTAATGGCAGGAGACAGAGAGTAATGGTGTAGGTTGCTTTACGGTATGCAGGCTTGTGACCCGCAGAGTTCCACAGATGGTAGCTCTGGGTTCTCATTGTACGTCATCTACATAAATGATTTGATGATAAATTAAAAACATGTTAAGTGCATTTGCGGATGACACCAACATTGGTGGTGCAGTGGACAGTGCAGAAAGTTTTCTAAGATTACAAAAGAATCTTGATAAAATGGATCAATGGGTTTCCAAATGGCAGAGAGAATTCAATCTGGATAAATGCGAGGTGCACGCAATTGTTTGTGTTTGCCTGCTGTCTGAAGCATCAGTGACAAGATGGTCATGATCTCCATCTCTTGGGTTTAACACAAAGAAGTCCTCTATGAAATTTCAGAGGCCCTACCGTCTCCCTAGTTCCCCTCTTGCTGTTAATGTCGTTGTGGAAACTCTCTGGATTATTGTCATTCTTATTTGCTAATGCTATCTGATATCCCATTTTGGCATTCCCGATTTCACTCTGAAGAGTCATCCACACTCTTTACAATGGTTAACAGATTCAAATTGAACCAAGTTGTCTATGTCTAAATTAAGATTCTCCTTTATTCTTGATTAGTACCTCAATAATTTTATTTATCCAGCGTTCCTTAATCTTGCCAGGCAAAAGAGACGACTGCAGATGCTGGAAACCAGAGTTTAGATTACATGGTGCTGGAAAAGCGCAGCAGGTCAGGCAGCATGCGAGCAGCAGCAAAACCGATGTTCCGGCAAACGTCCTTCATCATGAATGGAGGCAGGGAACCTTCAGGGGGGAGAGAGTAACGAGGGGCATGGTGGGGCCAAGAGGAAGGTAGCAAAGAGTATAATAGGTGAATGGGTATGGGGATTGAGGTGATAGGTCAGAGGAGAGGGTGGGGGAAGTTAGCAAAGAGTACAACGGGAGGAAAGAGGTGGGGATAAAGGTTATAGGTCAGAAGGATGGGTGGAGCGGACAGATGGAAGTGAAACCAGCACGGAGGGCAGGCTATGAGGATAGTGCTGAGCTGAAATTTTGGAACTGGGGAGAAGAAATGAGGAAACCGGTGATTCCACATTGATGCCTTGGTGTTGAAGTGTTCCAAAGTGGAAGATGAGGCATTCTTCCTCCAGGCTTCGGGTGGAGAGGGAGCGGCGATGGAGAAGGCCCAGGACTTGCATGTTCTCGATAGACTGGCAGGCGGAGTTGAAATGTAGGTCCACAGGTCAGCGGGGTTGATTTGTGCGGGTGTCCCGTAGATGTTCCCTAAAACTTTCTGCGGTGAAGCGCCCAGTTTCCTCAATGTAGAGGAGATTGCATCTGGAGCAACAGATACAATAAATGACATTGGTGGATGCGCAGGTATTGAGGAAGCAAATGTGGCTTGTGTTAGCGAGTCTGTTTCAGTCCATGGTTGAAGAGTTTCAGGGCAGAGGAGGTGACCTGGGGGTTATTGTGAGAGAGAGACTCACTGGCATTCTTGTGGAGAGAGGAAGAGATAAATAGAGTGTGTCGCAGGGACTCCATCCGCACATCCATTCACCTATTGGACGTTTTGCTCCCTTCTCCCCATCCACAGCCCACCCCCATTTTCTCTTCGCCCTGGAGGCTCCCTGCCGCCATTCCTGCTGAATGTTGTTTCGCCACAATCGGCTATTTTTCTGCACCTCGGATGCTGCCTTACCTGCTGTGATTTTTCCAGCACCACTCTAACATAAACTCTTGTTTCCAGCATCTGCAGACCTCACTTTCGCCTACTTGATTTTAACCTTACTGCGAATCTTCTTGCAAGGATGCCTACATTGATGAAGTACTCCTCTCTCCACAAAAACCTCAGTGAGTCTGTCTCTCACTGCAAACCCCAGGTCATCTCCTCGGCCCTGAAGCTCTTCAACCATGTACTGAAACAGACTCGCTACAACAGTCACATTTGCTTCCTCAGAGCCTGCGCATCCGCCAATGTCATTTATTGTCTCCGTTGCTCCCGATGTGGTCTCCTCTACATTGGGGATATTGGACACGTCCACGCAGAGCGCTTCAGGGATCATATCCGGGACACCCGCACCAATCAACCCCACCACCCCGTGGCCCAACATTCCAACTCCCGGTCCCACTCTAACGAGGACACGCAGATCCTGAGCCTTATCCACCGGCGGTCCCTCACCACCCGATGCCTGCAGGAAGAACGCCTCATCTTCTGCCTCGGAACACTTCAGCACACAAGAATCAATATGGACTTCACCAGTTTCCTATTTCCCCTCCGCCAACCTTACGCCAGTTCTAAACTTCCAGCTTAGCAATCTCCTCCTAGCCTGCCCTATCTGCCGATCTCCCTTCCCTTCTATCCGCTCCTCCCCACTCTGATCTTTCACCTTCATACACACGTCCATCCACCAATTGTACTTTCTGCTAAATTCCCCCACCCTCCTCTCTGTCCTATCAACTCAATCCCCATCCCTATTCACCTCATATACTCTTTGCTACCTTCTCCACAGTCGCACCCGCCCCCTCCCCCCCCCCCCCCGATTTATCTCTCAACCCTGAAGGCTCCCTGCCTCCATTCCTGATGAATGAATTTTGCCCAAAACATTGGTTTTCCTTCTCCTCAGGTGCTGCCTACCTGCTGTGATTTTCCAGCATCACTCTAAACTAAACCCTTAATCTTACCAGCCTTCACTCTACGAGTAATATAAAGTCCCTGTACTCTCGTCGTCACACTGCTGAATGCCCTTAACTTTTCAGAGATCCTTTTCCCCCCGAACAGTCTACTGCAATCAACATTTCACTGTCCCTGTCTCATGCCATTCAACTTTGTTGTACTCCAATTATAAAAATGATTTGTTTAATGAAAGGCTTATTAGTTGAATAGCCATCTTCAAATTAATGGAATCACGATCGCAAGATCCACAGTGTTGCCCTACTTTTACTCAGTTCACCCGCCCTGCCTTACTGTGAAATGAAGATCGAAATTTGTTACTTTTCTTGGAGGAACATTTACATAATGATAAAGAAATAAGTTCTTGAACACATTTATCAAATGCTTCATCATCCATACCATGTTGTTAGTCCCAGTCAACACTGAGGAAATTAAATTTCTCCATTAGTACAACCTCATGATGCTTGCATATATGTCAGATCTCCCTCCATATTTCTTTTTCAATTTCTTTCTTATTGTTGCGAGCATACAGTACAATCCCATCAAAGTGATCCTTAGTTTCTCATTTTTAATTTCTGCCGGTATATTTCTCAGAAATGAGAGCATAGTACAAACCAGGCAAAGTGATCTTTACTTCTGTACTTTTAATTTCTACCCTGATATTTTACTGGACAAGTTTTCAACAATAGCTTGCCTAGTTTTAGCAAAAACTTATTCCTTAATCAAAAACTCCAGCCCCCAACCCATGAATCCTTTTCTATCCTTCTCATAACAACTAGCACCTGGAACGTTGGATTGCCACTCTTGAACATCTCTCAGGCAAATCTCTGTGATTGCTACGGTGTCCCAATGTCATGTTCTTAATCAAGCCCTGAGTTCATCAGACTTCCCTGTGATGCGTGAAATAAATGCAGTTTAGGTCTCCAGAATTACTCTATACTCTGATTATCTCATCTTTCCTTTCTAACTGACGTACTCTCCTTACATTCAGAATCTTCTCCACCCATCCTGTCATTTCTACTGCCATTTAGAATACCTGCACTTGCCTTTGCTATCAATATAAAGTCTCCCTACATAGAGTGAGCAAATCTTCCTGCTCATATATTGGTCGCTTACCAGTTTAGATTCGAGCAATCGTTTTTGAACAGGCCTTTTCTATTCCAAATGAGATCCCAATTTCACAAAACCCTAAATCCTTGAACAACACATCAGCTTTTCAGATGTTGATTTTTCTCGATAACCTTTTGTTCCATCCCCTGGTTGAGTTTTGCATTGGAAGAAAATCAGAAATAAAAGACTTCACTAAGATTTATTTTTAGTCGTATACCTCACCTCTTAGATTCGCTGCTCTAATCTTTTCCCTCTGATCTATCACCTTCACTTTTCTCTGAACATGTCATTCCTACCAATATGTACAAAAGATCTGGCTTTACGATCTCACCTTAGCAATATGCTTGAAACGTTCAGACACGTTCTTAAACCTCGCACCGGGAAACCAACAATCTATTCTAAATTTATGTTCACTGCCACAGAATGTCCTATTGATACAACTGACAGAAGACTCCCCTGTAGCAACGTTGCTACTAAATCTTGCCAAAAGCTGCTGAACATAAGAATCGTTCCAAGTGTCAAACAAATGATACCGCTTCTATTTTCCTCAGAGGGACTACCACCTTCAACAGTTGCAAAGACTGAATATCTGTTTGACAGAGGAGTAGCCACCGAAGACCTTTCAACGACCTTCTTAACTTTTCTGAGAATCTCCCAACTGTCTGATTGTTTTTGCTGCGGAACAACTTTCTGAATCCTTCAGCCATCTTTTCTGTACCTTATATGTGGCTTTAATATGTTACTATTGCTAATATTACATGTCATGTTGAAATGGGATGCATTTACAAGTATATATGATTGTATGTATAATCATTAAATTAAACCAACCATTTAGCTAATTAACTAAATAAAAACATTCCTCTTCATTACATTCCTTAAAGAAAAATGTCTCCTACAGAGCTGAGTACGTGTATCCGTAATGAAAGCACAACTTCTTATTTGACAAAAGAAACTTCCGTTTTTCGAAACAAAAAAAGTTTTGCAGTTTAATTTAAAAAAATGAACCTTTTAAAACACATACAGACTTTTCTAATTTCATTTTAGACCAACCTTAGAAAGTTTGTTAAAAAAAGTCATTTGGAAAAAAAATCTCGATTTTGTTTGCTTCTTTTAATTTTTTCTTGTGGTTGATGTTGAATGTTAATAAAACAAAACGTGTACAATTATCTTTTATTAATAAGCTATAATGACTATATTATGTTTAGAAAACCTTATAACAAATCTTTAACTATGCCTGCAATCCCTGGAGCCGTATGTTCGAATAATTTGTTTCCAATTCAAGGTAAACTTGATGATATGAATTGATCTCCGAGACTATGTCAATCATGTAGACTTCAATTGAGCATTTATTCGTGTTCCTCTCGCTCTTTCCAATAACCTAATGGGTCTGTTTCCATCCTGCTCACGAAATATTCCTTCAACTCTGACTATCGCCGGGAATGTTATAAAGATCATCATCCAGATCCACATAAAACAAAAAACATTGCAGTGCAAGTAACCTGTACCTAGTCCAGTGTTAATTACATGCAAGCATTACGAACAAAACGTATAGTGGGGTATAATATAAAAGGATAATTTAGCTTCATGTCCAAAGTAAAATTGTGACTCCCTCATAAAAAGGCCTCAACTGCATCACGCTGTCAGTTCATCAGAATAGGAAAAACAAGAAACTACAATTCTCAATTCTTCTTCCATGAACATCTGAAGAACAGGTAGAACACCAATTTGTGAGCTTCATAAATGATTATGAAACGAACGTGAGGGATGGAGTTTGCGGGAATGGCGAGCAATGCTGTGGATGACAGAAAGAATAGTGAGAAAGCTCACAGTGAGGAGGAAAGTGTCAGGCGACTTGAGAAAATAAACAGATTTTTTCGGTGGCCACGTTAATGTCTGATGAAACTCAAGACTGATTACATATCAGGTAATGGTTTTCTTAATTAACACGACAAGAGAGTACTCAAACTATAAAAAAAATGTTTTTTTTAAGCAGAGGAGGTTGGGAGGAGCTCCTGATCAAGGTGTTTGAGAGCACGAGGGGTGTGGATAGGATGAACAGAGTGCAGCTCTTCCCCTTGTCAAGCTTCTATTCAACTACAGCAAGACATTTTGCATTTGAATCCTCTCACAATAAAAGTTATCATTCCCCTGGCTTTCCAAATAGCTTGTTGCACCTGTAAGTTTTATGT
Organism: Chiloscyllium punctatum; assembly: GCF_047496795.1. Lineage (NCBI taxonomy): Eukaryota > Metazoa > Chordata > Chondrichthyes > Orectolobiformes > Hemiscylliidae > Chiloscyllium > Chiloscyllium punctatum. The sequence goes on from NC_092789.1 coordinate 42,113,967, forward strand.
CAGCTCCTGATAGATCAGGACACCTTGGGTTTAATGAACATCGGTAGTTTCCAACATTTGACGATTTAAGAAATATACTGCACAGCAATCTGTCCAATAAATTGGATAACTTCATGTTTTCGCATCATATGTCATTTATACTGATCTTGGCCAAGCGGAGGCCTGTTCAATCTTCATTAATCTTTACATCTTCCATATTGCACACATTCCCACACAAGAATGACCTATTAAATCCTTCAGTCTGTTAACTGTCTTTTAGTGAATAATAAATCCATCTAAATATATTCATCTTGAGAGAATCGGACAATTAAATACTTTCTGATGCAATCTGCTCCTATCGCTCTCCATGCTTGTACTTTAGGTCAGGGAGTTGTGATCACAATTACTGAAGAGTTTCCCCCACCAAGAGATTTGACATCTCACCTGGTTCATTGTCAAGCACCAAATCCGGTGTGGTCTGCCTCTCGTCGGCCAATCTACATATCGAATCAGGAATCGTTCCTGGACACATCTGAAAAGAAACTGCTCTATTCAAAGTACTTGAACTAAGGAGATTCCACCCGATATTAGGGATGTTGAAGTCATCCATGACAACGACCCTGCTGCTTCAGCATTTTTCCAATATCAGCCTCCAGTTTGCACCTCTGTGTCTTTTTTGCAAAGGGGAATTGGGGCGGGGTGGAGGGGAATTGGTCTTTTGAAAACTCCCAATAACGTTACTGCTCCTTTCCTATTTCTGACCTCAACCCACACTGACTCTGTGGAAAATCCCTTCCAGACGATCTCTGTTTCTACAGCTGTGATACTATCCCAGATCAGAAATGCTACTCCCACAACGCTTTTATTTAACTTCCTATTTCTCTTGAATCATCTGAACCCCGGAACATCCAACAAACATTCCTACACCGGTGATATCCAAGTCTCCGTAATAGCCAAAACATCATAGCTCCAAGTACTAATCCATGCTCTGAGTTCGTCATCCTTATTCTCGATACTTCTTGGCATTAAAATAAACACGCTTTGATCCATCACACTGACTTCAACTTTGCCCTATTAACCATCTATCCTTTCGCACAGAATCTACACGCTCAATGTGCCTGTTCTCAAGCAACCACTACATCCTGTTTGCATCCTCCTGCCAAACAAGTTTAAAACCTCTTGAAGAGCATGATGAAAATTCCCCCCCAGGATCTTGGTACCTCTCGAGTTCAGGTGCAACCAATCCACATTGTACAGTTCCTGCATTCCACAGAATATATCTCAGTGATTCACATATCTGAAGCCCTCCGCCTAACACCAAGCCTGCAGTCACGTGCTTAGCACTCGCTCTCTTTTCCCAGCCTCTCTCGCCCGTGACACCATTGGCAGTGATGAGATTGCTACTCTTCTCATTCTGCCTTTTAGCTTCGAACATAATTCCCTATATTGATTTTCAGGTCCTCATTCCTTTTCCTAGCTATTTCATTGGTGACAATCTGGGCCACGACTTCTGCCTGCTGTCCCTCCCACTTAAGAATCTTGATTACTCCATTCATAACATACCAGACCCTGGCAACCAGGAGGCAACATACTGTCGGATGTCCTTTTCCCGACCAGCAAATTTCCTGTTTCTACCTCTTACCATTGAATCTCCTGTCACCATCGCTCTCCTATTTTACCCTTTCCCTTCTGATCCACAGAGACCTGGTCACTGTGTTTTTCCCCTGCTGACTACACCCCCTCACCACCACCTCCGAATATATTAGTTCACTTTCCCTTCCAATCCTGTATCCACTTCCACTCCTATTCAGCCTTTGCTCCACTGATTCACGAGTTAAGTATTTTATATTCTAATCTTACTTCCCCCTGCCCTGGCTCACGCTGTCCCCACTCCCACAGGTGAAATACGTCTGTTGACTCAACAGGTCAGTATTTTATATTCTAATATACCTTCCCTGTTTCCCCTTGGTTCACGCTCTCCCCACTCCACTGGTGAAGGGTGGGCTGTTGATTCACCGGATCAGTGTTTTATATTCTAATTTACTTTCCTGGTTGCTCCAGAAAAACTCTCTCTGCGCTGCCACTTGTGAAATGGGGGCTGCTGATTCACCAGGTCAGTATTTTTGAGACCTTAAGACACAGGCTGGAGGACGTTTCAGCAATAGAGAAGAGTGTAGGTGCCAGTAGAGAATGCAAAGATAGTGAGTAATGCAGATGCTCGAGGAGACTACTTGAATTGGAGTGATACAGATCCTGGAGGAGGTTACATAGATTGGGATGGAAATACTGTGGAAGTGATGATTGTGGTACTGAGGAGTGTCTGTGCTGGAGAAGGGTACAGAGATAGGAAGGTGTATAGTTGTTGTGGTCTGTTTGCCGAGCCGGGAATTTGTGTTGCAGACGTTTCGTTCCCTGTCTAGGTGACATCCTCAGTGCTTGGGATCCTCCTGTGAAGCGCTTCTGTGATTTTTCCTCTGGCATTTATAGTTGTTTGTCTCTGCCGCTTACAGTTGTCAGTTCCAGCTGTCCTCTGCAGTGGCCTGTCTCTTGGGTCCAGGTCGATGTGCTTATTGATTGAATCTGTGAATGAGTGCCATGCCTCTAGAAATTCCCTGGCTGTTATCTGTTTGGCTTGTCCTATAATAGTAGTGTTGTCCCTGTCAAACCCATGTTGCTTGTCATCTGAGTATGTGGCTACGAAGTATAGCTGGTCATGTACTTTCCTGGCTAGTTGATGTTCATGGATGCAGATGGTTAGCTGTCTTCCTGTTTGTCCTATGTCGTGTTTTGTGCAGTCCTTGCATGGGATTTTGTACACTACATTGGTTTTGCTCATGTTAGGTATCGGGTACTTGGTCCTGGTGAATTGTTGTCTGAGAGCAGCTGTTGGTTTATATGCTGTTATGAGTCCTAGTGGTCGCAGTAGTCTGGCTGTCAGTTCAGAAATGTTTTTAATGTATGGTAGTGTGGCTAGTCCTTTGGGTTGTCGCATGACCTCATTCCGTTGTCTTTCCCTTAGTCATCTGTTGATAAAACTGCGGGGGTATCCGTTTTTGGCAAATACATTGTGGAGGTGTTCTTCTACCTCTTTTTGCAGTTCTGGTGTACTGCAGCGTGTTGTGGCCCTTTGATGTCTTGATGCAACTTCTTTTGTGTGTGTTGGGGTGGTTGCTTCCTTCGTTTAGAACTTGGTCTGTGTTTGGCTTTCCTGTATACCTTTCTGGTGAATTCTCCGTTCGGTGTTGTCTGTACCATCACGTCTCGGAATGGGAGTTGGTTGTCCTTTTCGCCCTCTCCAGCGACTCGGATTTCTGTGAGTGTGGCGTTGATGTTCCGATGTGTATTCTCTACTTCTGTGTTTTTAATAATTAGAAAGGTATCATCTACATATCTGACCCAGAATTTGGGTTGAATTTGCAGTAAGACTGTTCGAACCTTTGCAATACTGCTTCTGCTATGAGTCCAGAGATGGGTGAGCCCATGGATGTGCCGTTGATTTGTTCATATATTTGGAGGTTGAATGCGAAGTTTGTTGTGAGGCACAGGTCCACTAGTTTGAGTATGCCGTCTTTGTTGATATGTTCCCGGTCGTGTTGTCTGTTCTGTATGTCCAGCAGGTTGGTATTGTTTCTGTGGCTAGGGTTTTGTCGATAGAGGTGAATAGTGCCGCTACAGCAAATGAGACCATATTTTATTCCTTATCAATGTGAATGTTTCTGATGATGTCCAACAATTCCTGTGTTGACTGTATAGAGTGTCTGGATAGGCTGATCAACTCACAGACACGGAAAGAACAATACTGGCTAAGGGACTCAACTACAACCACAGGGACGCCAGGACAGCAGACTTCCTAGCAGCACTAGAATGCACACTAAGCAATAATGAACTGACAGAAGAGACATAACAAATAGTGAGACAATGTATCGTACCCCTGATAACAAGGAAAAGACAAACACATAACCTGAACACCAAGGAGAGGGAAGCACTAAAATCACTAAGAAATGATAAGAACATAATCATACTACGAGCAGACAAAGGCAGAATGATGGTCATCCTGGACAAAACAGACTACATCCAAAAAGCGCAACAACAAATTGCAGATACGAATACCTACCAAAGGAGGGAGTTTGACCCCACCCCACAGCTCACCAATCGGATAAAAAACACACTAAGGAAACTACAAAAAACGAACGGATAACCAGGTTTGACCTGCAGAGAATGAAACCTGAAAGCAACAACATCCTCAGATTCTATGGATTACCTAAAGTGCACAAACCAGACATCCCACTCAGACCCATAGTGTCACTACCAGGGACACCATCACAGAAACAGGCTGAAGAACTACATCAGAAACTGAAACACCTGATCAGTGGATTCAGTCACTCGACACAGTCAACACAGGAATTCTTGGACATCATCAGAAATACACACATAGACAAGGAAGAAACTATGGTCTCATAGTAACTATATGCCCTAGTAACTATCGGCAGGTGAGTCTCACTTCTGTTGTGGGCAAAGTCTTAGAGAGAATTGTAAGGGATAGGATGTATGAACATATGGATAGGAATCATGTGATCAAGGATAGTCAGCATGGTTTTGTGTAGGGCAGGTCGTGCCTCACAAACCTTATTGAAATCTTTGAGAAGGTGACTAAGGAGGTGGACGAGGGTAAAGCGGTAGATGTGGTGTATATGGATTTTAGTAATGCGTTTGATAAGGTTCCCCATGGTAGGCTACTGAAAGAATTACGGAGATATGGCATTGAGGATGAGTTGGAGGTTTGGATTAGGAATTGGCAGGCTGGAAGATGATAGAGGGTAGCAGTTGATTGTAAAGGTTCATCTTGGAGTGTCGTTACTAGCGGTGTTCTGCAAGGATCTGTTTTGGGGCCATTGCTGTTTGTCATTTTTATAAATGACCTAGAGGAGGGGTTAGCAGATTTGGTGAGCAAGTTTGCGAATGATACAAAAGTCAGAGGAGTTGTTGACAGTGAGGAAGGATGTGGCAGGTTACAGCGGGATATATATAAGCTGCAGAGCTGGGCAGAAAGGTGGCAAATGGAGTTCAATGTAAGAAAGTGTGAGGTGATTCACTTTGGTATGAGTAACAAAAAGATTGGGTACTGGGCTAATGGTCGGATACTTGGTAGTGTGGATGAGCAGAGGGATCTTGGTGTCCATGTACACAGATCTTTGAAAGTTGACACCTAGTTAAATAGTGTAGTAAAGAAGACATATGGCGTACGGGAATTATGATAGAGGAATTGAGTTCCGAATTCCTGAGGTCATGTTGAAGTATAAGACTCTGGTGGAGCCGCATCTGGAGTATTGTGTGCAGTTTTGGTCGCCATGCTATAGGAAGGATGTGGAGGAACTGGAACCGGTGCAGAGGAGGTTTACCAGGATGTTGTGTGGTATGGTTGGAAGATCGTATGAGGAAAGGCTGAGGCACTTGGGGTTGTTTTCATTGGAGAAAAGAAGGTTTGGGGTGACTTGATAGAGGTGTACAAGATGATTAGGGGTTTAGATAGGGTTGACCATGACAACCTTTTTCCACGTATGGAGTCAGCTATTACGAGGGGGCATAGCTTTAAATTAAGGGGTGGTAGGTATAGGACAGATGTTAGGGGTAGGTTCTTTACTCAGCGAGTCGTGAGTTCATGGAATGCCCTGCCAGTAGCAGTGGTGGACTCTCCATCTTTATGGGCATTTAAACGGGCATTGGATAGGCATATGGAGGATAGTGAGCAAGTGTAGGTTTGGTGGGCTTGGATTGGCGCAACATCGAGTGCCAAAGGGCCTGTACTGAGCTGTATTCTTCTATATTCTATTTGATGTAGCGGCACTGTTCATCTCTATCGACAAAACCCTAGCCAGAGAAACAGTAGCTAACCTGCTGGACATACAGAACAAACAACAAGACCGGGAACCTATCAACAAAGACTGCATACTGAAACTACATGGACGGCTCTCATTACTGCCGAGGGCTGAGGAGATGAAGAGGTGTGAAGAGGTTCGAGGATGCTTCACAAATTGGAAGGAAGTTAGACAGCATAGGAGAGTAAACTCTTCCTTATACAGATAAAGAGAAACGTAGTGGCTAGAGGAGATATAGAGATATAGAGTGATACATACTGCAGGAGGTAACAGCGACAGAGAAGAATGGACTAGTTGGTGGAGTTTCCTTTGAGAAGGAAAGTTGTCAGAGCAGCAGAAACTGCAGAGATATGGAGGGGTCTCAGGGCTGGAGGAGATTACAGAAACAGGAAAGAGTGTAAGAATGGGGATGTGTGTGGAGATTTAAGGAACCTACAAAAATATGGAGGGATGTACCTGTTTGAGGAGATTACAGAGAAGGGAGGGATGTAAGGAGCTGAAGGAGGGTACAGAGATCAGGGGAAATGTAGGGATTCTAGATATGGAGACAGGGAATAGTGTAGGGGTTAAATGTAACAGAAATAGTGTGGGACGTATATATTTGTGGTGGCTACAGTGAAAGGAAGTGGTGTATTAGGTGATTGAGGCTACAGGGTTAAGGAGGGATCCAGAGCATGGAGGTGATACAGAAATAGACAAGTGTGTCTCGGCCAGAGAATGCTACAAACTAGGGGAAGTCTAGAACCTGGAAAAGGTTTCAGGAATAGGGATAAATGCAGATGCTGGAGGAGATTACAGAGATGAGGAAGGGAGTAGTGCCTGGAGATGGTTACTGTGATAATAAAGTGTGTAGATGAAGGACGGGTAGACAATAATGAAGGTGAGTATTATCTCGAGGAGTTCAGGGATTGGGAGAAGTGTGGGATTTGGAGAAGATCACAGTGGTATATAAGGCAGGAATAGCTTGTGCAGGTTACAGAGATAGGGAGGAGGAGAGTAGCTGGTGGAGTTTACAGAGATGAGGAAGAGTGTAGTAAATGGATGAGGTTACAGAGATAGAGAGGGGTGTAATGATGGAGAGGTTAGAGTCAACATTACTGTGGTGCTAGAAAAGCACAGCAGGTCAGGCAGCATCCGACGAACATGAAATTCGACGTTTCGGGCAAAATATCCCTTCATCAATCATGAAGCCAGAGATGAAGGCCTTCTGCCGAAAATATCGACTTGCCTGCTCAGCTGATGCTGCCTGACCTGTTCTGCTTTTCCACTACCACTGTAATCTTGACTATAATCTCCAGCATCTGTCGTACCTGCTGGAGGAGATTGCTGAGTATGGGAGGGGTATAGTGCTAGAGTCTATTACAGAGATAAGGAGGGGCGTAGGTGCTGGTGGAGTCTCCAGGATAGGGAGGGGTGTAAGGGTTGGGGTAGGTGACAGAGATAGTGACGAGTGCATTCGCCGCAGGAGGCAAAAGATATGGACGGGGTATAGCTCTGAAGGAGGCTAAAGAGATAGTGGGAGTTGTAGCATCTGGAGGAGAACACACAGATGGAATAGATTAAATTAGCTGAGCTTGTTTACAGGATGGAAACAGCGTCTTTGGCCCAACAAGTCCACAGCAACCTTCCAAAATATAACTCACCCAGACTCATTGCCCTAACCTGTCTAATGCACCGAATAATATGAGTAAATTGGAATGGTCAATCCACCTAACCTGCAATTCTTTAGATTGTGGGAGGAAATCGGTGCACCCCGAGAAAACGTACGCAGACACGGTGAGAATTCACAATCTCCACAGAAAACTTCACCAAAAGCAGAAATCAAAGCAGGGTCCTGGTACTTTGTGGCAAAAGTGCCGCATTTAGAGTGCAGTGTATAGGGGCTGGAGGAGGTCTCAGAGATAGAGAGGGTCGTACCGCTGGCTGTGATTCCTGAAATAGTGAGGACTGGAAGTGCAAGTGGAGGTTATGCAAATATGAATGTTTGTTGTAGGATATGAGAGATATTGGGAGGTATGTAGAGGCTGCAGGACGTTACAGAGATCAAAAGGAACATCGAGGATGGATGGGATTTGCAGAGGTCATGTGAGGTGGAGCAGCTGGGGAGGTTATGCAGATTGAGAGGAGTGGTTTGGTGAGAGGAGGTTATGGACATGGAGCGGGTGATCGTGGCTGGATGTGGTTATTGCGATGAGGAAAGATATAAGTGTTGTTTGTGCTTATACAAATCCTGATGACGTACACAGGCAGTGAAGATTGTGGGGATTGACGCTGCTCACCATGGTAGGGAGGGGCACAGCTACTGGAGATGTTATAGAATTGGGGAGGTTTCAAAACTCTGCAGGCAGTTACATAGTTCGCGAAAGTTGTAAGGTCTGCTGGACGTTCCATAGATCGGGAGAGTTGTAGAGACTTGATGATGTTGTACATGCAAGTTGGGTTGTTGGGAAGGAAGGTGGGAGCAGAGATGGAGAGAACCGAAAGGGATCACAGAGACGTAGAGTGTTGTCGACACGAGTCGAAATTCCAGTGAGTGCGTTTTTTTTGGAACTATAGGATCTGCCAGAGGTCGGAGGCTTGAAGGGACAGAGTAGACAGGGAGAAATGTAACGACAAGAGAATGAAGAGGTGGTGTGGGTTGTAGGATATGCAATGAATTGGGACGACTGTAAAAGCTGAAGCGGTCCCCACAGACAAGGATGGTTATCGGAATATGAGGAATTTTCAGGGGTCAGGATGTTTTGGGCATTCCCAGTAATTAGCGGTTTAGAGTGCTGCTTACTTGGGGGAAGGTTTCAGAATTAGAGAAGGATGGAGCAAAAAGAAGTTTTTTCAGAAAATAGAGTAATATCAACATGTCACTTCGGTGTTATTCTGCTGATGGTCATTAGGTAGACCGTTGTTCTCTGAAAAATGTACAGATTCTCAGGAGAATGGACAGGGTGGATGCGAAACGATGCTTCGCATCCATGGATGAGAGATGAATAACGAGACTTTGTTAGACTAACATGGAGAATGAGGGAGGTACCATGTTTTCACTGGCCCAAACATACTTTAGGTTTGCTTCCATACATCTCAAAGCAATGCATTGTGATAACATAGAACATGGTCGGTAGGGATTGCAGTCGAAACGAGAGGAAAGCCAGGCTGTAAGGGCTGGAGGTAGTTAGAGTGAAGGGAGATTTTCAACAGGTGGATGGGTTTGCAGTGAGTGTGGAATGTCAGGACTGGAGAACATGATACGCTCACCCTTAAGAGGGAGATAAATATATGACACAAGGCGAAACACCGCAGGAAGGTCTCAAGCTCCGTACCTGTTATTTACTCAGTGAGCTGCTCTCACTCAGTCTGGTGCCAAGTCCCACCTGCAAAGAACATTTGGATTCCCAGCTCCTGGTGCTCAGGGCCCCCTCTACCAAGCAAAGAACATCTGCACTTAGACTCCCTGGTTATACAATCCTCGGCGCGATAATCTGCAGAAAACAACAGAATTCACGAAATGACACAGTATGGGTCAGTGTCAATAATAAACGTTTCGTTCTCTCAAAATGGAACTCCTGAATTCCTGAATCACACGAAATTGACAGTTTAAAATATTAAAACTTAAGAACATTCCAAACCAAGGCTTGGACGAGGTGAGCTCTGGTCAGTCTTAAAGATATGGAAGTCACCAGATGCGCGGAGAATGCTTTCTATTGCAGCAACGCCAGGTGTCAGATACACAGACAGAATGGTTAAATAGGTTCACATCTGAAATTATATTTCCCAGTCTGGGAATCAGAAGCTGTGCTCGCCCATTCTGGTAAACACGTCCAGAATTAGGTCATTATGATCGGTCCTATGATCCGATCAAACAAGATCTTTGGGTCAAATTATAATATACTTCAGTATCCACAAACGATTATCGGTCCTATCCGGCAGGTTCTGTGAAACCTGCTACCTCTAACTGCCTGCAAGATCCACGACCTTTCCTACATTTGTACTACCCTCCAGATTCTGAAGCTGTTCATACCTCTGGATTTGGCCCAGACTTGAGAGTTTTTCATTCCACCGCAATGCTCCCCAAATTTGCGTGGGTTTCCTCCAACAATTCAAAGATGTGCAGGTCAGCTGAATCAGCCATGCTAAATTGCCCACAGTGTTAGGTGCGTTAGTCAGGGTAGATATAGGATAGGGGAATGGGTTTTTTTGGGTTTCTCTTCGGATGAGTGGTGTGGACGTGTTGGGAAAAAGGGCCTGTTTTCACACTGTAGAGAAGCTAATCTACAGCCCAGGAACAGGCCCTTCGGCCCTCCAAGCCTGTGCCGATTAAAATGTAATGTCAAAACTTGTTGGTTAATTCCTAAGTGTCTGTATCCTTCTACTCCCCTCCTACTCATGCATTTCTCCAGACGCATCTTCAATGAATCGACCGTGCCTGCATCTACCATCTCGGCTGGCAACGCGATCCAAACGCCCACCAGCCTCTGTATGAAGTACTTGCCGCGTGCATCTCCCTTAAATTTTCCACCTCTCACTTTGAAAGCGTGACCTCTCGTTATTGAATCCTTCATCCTGTGAAAAATCTTGTCTCTATCCACCCTGTCTCTACCCTTCATGATTTTGTAAACCTCAAATAGGTCCCGCCTCAATGTCCTTTTTTCTAATGAAAATGAACCGAATCTCGTAAACCTTCTCTGCGCCCTCGACGAAGCGTCCATATCCTTTTGGTAATGTGCCCACCAGAGCTGTACACAGCATTCTAAATGCGGCCGAACCAATGCCTCGGACAATTTTAACATGGCTTGTCAGCTCTTATACTCAATACCCCGTCCAATGAAGGCAAGCATACGATACGCCTTCTTGACCACTATCCACCTGTGCAGAAACCTTCAGGGTACAATGGACCTGAACTCCAAGATCTCACAGCCCATCAACTATTCCCAAGACTCTTCAGTTCATTGTATAATTCGCTCTCGAATTCGGCTTGCCTCAATGCATCACCTCACATTTGTCTGGATTGAAAACCATCTGTCACCTTTCCGCCCCGCTTTCAATCTATCTATATCATCCAGTATTCTCTGACAGTGCCTTCTGTTTTCTGCTACTCCACCAATCTTCGTGTCATCTTCGATCATACCAACAGTGCCCTCTTCCAGATCATTTAGGTAAATTACAAACAACGGTGGCCCCAATGCTGACCCCTGTGGCACACAACTGGTCACTTTTCTCCATTTCGATAAACTCTCTTCAACTACTACTCACTGGCTCCTGTTGCTCAACCAGTAATTTATCCACCTGGCTGGAACAACCTACACACCATATGACTTCACTTTCTCCATTAGTCTACCATGGGGAACCTTATCAATCGCCTTCCTTAAGTCCATGTATATGCCATCAACAGCCCTTCCTTCCTCTATCAACTTCGTCACTTCCTCGAAGAACTCTATTAAGTTGGTAAGGCATGATCTCTCCCGCACACCATGTCGCCTATCACTGATAAGCCCATTTTGTTTCTAAATATAAATAGATCCTATCCCTCAATACCTTCTCCAGCAACTTTCCTACCTCTGACGTCAGGTTTTGCAGGTTTGCAGTTACTCGGAATATCCCTACTACCCTTCTTGTGCAAGGGGACAAATTGAGCAACCCTTCAGTCCTCCAACACCTCACCTGTATTTCAAGATGCCACAAAGATTATGTGTCGGGGTCAGGGCTATTTCCTCACTTGGCTCCCAAAGAAACCTGGGATAGATCCCATCCGGTCCTGCGGATTTGTCCACCTTAACAACTTCTAGCCTACCCACCACATCTTCCCTACTTACGTCAACGTGGTCCAGACTAATCAAACTTATATCTCTAATCTCAACATTCATTATGTTCCTCTCCTCAATGAACACTGATGTAAAGTAATCATTCAGAATCTTCCCATTCTCTTAGGTTCATCCTTTCTCAAGTCACCCGCTTGCTTCTTATTTAAGAATACAATGCTTTGGGATTCCCCTTAACTCTGCTCGCAAAAGCTATTTCAAGACGCATTTTACACACTTCCTTCCTCGTTTAAGACTTGTCCTAATCCTCCGATATTCTTCCAGGGGCCGTTCTGTTCTTAGCTCCCTAGACCATATGCATGCTTCCATTTTCCTTTTGGCTAATCGTACAATTTCTCCTGTCAGCCACGGTTCACGAAACTTGCCCTTCCTATGCTTTGCCTTCAACAGGACATGCTCATCCTGCACTTTAACCTATCTTTGATAGGCTCCCACATCTCAAATGTGGACTTCCCTTCAAATAGCTGTGTCCAATCCACATTTCCGAGCACCTCCCTAATTTTGATCTAATAGACCTTGGCCCCGTTTTGCACTCTTCCCTAAGGACCCTTCGGGCCACTCTCTTCTTTACCTTTTATTCGAAAACATGCAGAATTGTGGTCAGTGTTCCCAAAGAAATCCCCCCACCGCAACTTCTACAACCTGTACTGGCTCGTTCCCCAGTACCAGGTCCAACATGGTCCCTTCCCTCGTCGGACTATTGACATACTGTTCTAGAAACTCTCTTGAACGCATCTTACAAAGTCGATCCCATCCAGACATCTGACGTTAATTGTTTCCCTGTCAATGTTGGCAAAATTAAAATCTCCCATCACCACTACAGCATTGCCTCGGTATCTTTCCATAATCTCTTTAACTGTTTGTTCTTCCACCTCACGCTCACTGATCAGAGGCCTGTAATGCAGACCCAGTTTGACTGCACCCTTTGTATTTCTCCGGTCCACCCATAATGCCTTAATACCGAAGACCTCCATAGTGTACTCACTTAGCACAGCTATGATATCGTCCTTGACCAGCAATACAACTCCACTCCCCCCCTTTTACTTCCCTCCCTGTCCTGTCTGAACCGTCTGTATCCTGGAACATTTAATGACCAATCATCATGCTGCTTCTTCAACCAAGACTCTGTGATTGCAATATCATGCGACCAGGCATCAATCCAAGCCCTAATTTCATTTGCCTTACACACTATACTCCTTGCATTAAGTAGCTGCATTTCATGGCAGCAGTTTCTTTTGCACTCATCTGCTCTCTGCGTATTCTTCCTTTATTAATGCTATCTTCATAAATCGTACAGTCTCCAGTCTTCACCTCGGTGCCTACATGTTTTCCCTTCTGGTTCCCAGCCCCCGCCACATGAGTTTAAAACCTCCCCAAGCGGAGTAGCAAAACCTCCCCCAAGGACATTGGTTCCAGACTGGTTCAGATGTAGACCGTCCATTTTGTAATAGCCACATCTTCCCCAGAACAGGTGCCAATGTCCAACAAATCTGAACCCTTCCCTCCTACACTATCTCTCAAGCCACGTGTTCATCCTGCGTATTTTATTATTTCTGTGCCAGCTAGCACGTGACACTGGTAGTATTCACGAGATCACTACCTTTGAGGTCCTCCTCTTTAACCACTCTCCGTGCTTCCTGACTTCTTCTTTCAGGGCCTCATCTCGTTTCCTACTCGTATCGTTGGTGCCTATATGCACCAAGACAACTAGCTGTTCGTCCTCCCCTTTTAGAAAGCTCTGCAGCCGATCGGTGACATCACTGACCCGAGCACCTGGGAGGCATCATACCATCCAGGAGTCCGGTTTTCAGCCACAGAACTGCTTATCTGCTCCCCGCACAATAGAATCCACTGTGACCACGGTCCTACGAGACGTTTTCCCACCCTTCTGAATAGCAGTGCCCACCACCCTGCCATGATCCAGGCAACTGCTGCCCCCTCCTGATGTGCCATCTCCCCCAACAGTATAAAAAAGAGTATACCTCTTTTGGAGGGAGATGACCGCAGGGGACACCTGCACTGAACTGCATTCCTACTCATTTTCTGTCTGTTGGTCACCCATTCTCTGTCTCCCTCAGAAACTCTAACCTGCAGTGTGACCAGTTCACTAAACCTGCTATCCACGACCTCCTCAGCATCAGGGATGATCCACAGTGAGGCCATCCGCAGCTCCAGAGCAGTTATGCAGTCAGAAAAGAGCTGCAGTTGGACACAGTTTCAGCAATTAAAAGAGTCAGGAAAGTCAGACACGTTCCTAAGCTCCCACGTCAAGCGAAAGGTACATGCCACTGGTCTGAGGTCCCCTACCACTGTAAGCTTAGCTTTACAAGAAGTAAAACCAAACAATGCACTTAAATATATGAAAAGAAAAATAAAGAAAAAAAATAAAAGCCTTACCTTACAGAGTCTTTTACTTTCAGCTGGAGGACTGGGACGGGAGAGAGACACTACACGTGTAGTACCTCATGTTTTGCCACTGCCCAAATATAAATTAAGCCCATTGCTTCCTGGCAGCCCTCGCTTCAGTCAACCTTCTCTCCTCGCCACTCTGTCAAAATGGAGACCCGACTCCCGGGATAAGTCCCTTTTTAAGTGGGAAACTTACCTTCCCAGCAGCGCTTGCTTCACTCCACCTTCTCTCCTCGCTGATCTGTCAAAATCTAACCTAATCTAATCTAAAATCACCAACGAATACTACTCTCATATTCTTACAAGTATCTGCAATTTCGCGACACATCTGCTCGTCTAGTACTTGTTTGCTATTTGGTGGTCTATAATACAGTCCTCACAGGGTGACTATCTTCGTTTTGTTTCTAAATTCTAAACACACGGCCTCTTTAAATTATCCCTTAATTGTATCATCTCTTAGCACTGATGATATTTACTCCCTTATCAAAAAGACAACGTCCCCTCCTCACTTGATGGTATTTCTGTCAAGCCTACAGCTTCTGCATCTTGGAAAACGGATCTACCAGTCCTACCCTTCTCTCAGACATCTTTCGGTTGTGGCTATAGTATCCCCATCCCAGAGCCAATCCATGCTATGAGTTTGAATGGCTTATCAATCAGGCCGCGTGTGGTGAAATAAATGCACCAGATTTCTTTTTCCTCCCTTTGCAGTCCCGCTGGATCTCCTGAGCAGTAAACCTAATTTCGATGGCTGATGTATTTTCCCCTCACAGTTCGATCGACCCTCTCTTCTTCAGAGTCCCAACCCTCTGCCAAAGTAGTTTCATGCTCGCTAGTTAAAAATAGCAAATGTTGCTCCAGGGAAACTCGTGCCTCTCTGGTTCAAATACAACCCAACACCAACTTGATGATCATCCTGGGCATCGCCCAATAAAACCATTTAGTGGAACTGAGAAATGAGAATGGATGATCTCTTTCACATGACTGTATGACAGGCCCCCAACAGTCAGCGGGAATTTGAGCAGCAAACATGTCAGGAGATCTCAGATATCTGTAAGAATGAGAGCGTTGTAACTTTCCACATCGAGACTGGGAATGCGATAGTATTCAGAGCTTGGATGGGAGGAATTTGTTAACTATGGTCAAGAAAGCTGCCTCAGTCAATAATTAAATAGGCGGACTGGAGAAAGGGCCAAAACGTGGCCTCCCTTCCGGAAACAATGAGGGAAAGGGACTGAGGTGTTAGTGCGCAAGCATTTTGTCAAAGAGACCACAATTCTATTAGATTGAAAATATTTATGGAAATGAACAGGCCTGGTCACAAGTTAAACAGTAAAATTGGCCTTGCCACAATCCAGATGTTATTAGTTAAGACCTTTCAAGCGTTAATTATTGGAGGCTATTTGCAGTTAGAAGGACGTGTGGCAAGTGGGAAGCTTTCAAAAGATAGAAACAACGAGAGTTCAGGGCAAGCATATTCCTGTTAATATGAAGGATAATGCTGACACAGGGAGGAAATACTGGATGACTGTGCATATTGAGGCTCTCGTCAAGAAAAAGTGACAGATAACATATACAGTCAGCCGGATTAAGTGAATCACTTGAATAACATTGCAGGTGTTGTAGTGCACTTAACACGGAACTCAGGAGGGCAAACAGGGGGCCTGAGAAAGCGTTGGCGGATCGGGTTCATGAAAATCCAAAGACAAACTACATGTATATTAATAACTAAACATGAACTTTTGACAGCATGTGGTCCCTTAAAGATCAATGAGGCCATCAATGCGTGGAACCACATGAAATGGGTGAGAACCTAATCGACAATTTCACGTCATTGTGGAGAAAACCTGGAGAAATCAGGGAAATAAAGAAGGATGTCTTCAAAAGAGTCTACATTACAGAACAGGACGGACTTGAGTTTTTTGAAACGTATAAAGAGGCCTAATCCCTGTGATTTAATCAAGTACATCCCGGATCATTATGGAAAGCTCAGGAAGAAATATCGGAGCCCCTTAGAGATATTTCTACTAACCGCCACAAGTAAGCCGAGAGGTTGGCTAATGTTGTGCCAGCAAGTTATTTGAAAACAAGCCTCGAAGTGCAAGCCAGAGATAGAGAAACCAATTATCTTGATGTCAGTTGTGCGTGTTCAGTTGGAAGCGATTCTGTGGGACAGGAATCACGTACATTTGGAGAGGCAAGCATTGATAAGAGATAGTCGGCACAACTTTGTGCATGGATTGAGAGTGTTTTGTGGAAAAGCACAGCAGGTCAGTCAGCATCCTAGGAGCAGGGAAATCGACATTTCAGCCCAGAGCCCTTCATCAGGAATGAGGCTGGGATCCTCGGGGGTGGAGAGATAGAAGGAAGGCGGCGGAGCGGGGGAGAAAGTCGTTGAGAGTTCAAGTGGTCGATGGATTCGGGTGTAAAGTAATAGATCGGAGAGGAGGGTGGAGTATATAGGTGGGTAGGAAAGTTGACAAGTGGGACAGGTCATGAGGGCGATTTGGAGCTGCATGGTTGGAACTGTGGTAAAGGGCATGAGGAAAATATTTAAGTCCACATTGATGCCCTCGAGCTGGACAGTTCCGAGCCAGATGATAAGGCATTCTTCCTCCAATCGTCGGATGGTGATGGACTGACGATGGAGGATGCCCAGGACCTGCATTCCCTCGGAAGAATAGGAGGGGGATTTGAAATGGTCAGACGGGGGCGGTGGGGTTCTTTGGGGCAAGTGCATTGGAGATGTTCTGTAAAGCACTCTGCGAGAAGGCGTCCAGTCTGCACAATGTAAAGGAGACTGCAACGGATACAATCAATGACATATCTGGAAGTGCAGGTGAAACTTTTATGGATGTGGAAGTTTCTTTTCTGGCCTTGGGCGGATGCTGAGGGGAGGTGTGGGGGCAGGTTTTACAATTCCTGCGGTGGCAGGGGAGAGTACCAGGAATTGAGGGTTGCTTGTTAGGGGGCAAGGAGAGAGCCGTCTTTGCGGAAAGTGGATAGGGTTGGAGAGGGGAACGTATCACTGGTGGTGGGGTCCATTTGTAGGTGTCGGTGGATACAAAGTACTAGCTCATAAACATGATTGAGTTTGTTGATGAGCTCATCAAGAAGATAGATGATGGCAGAGAAGAAGACTCTCTCAATAGTTAATTCAACAAGGGTTTGGACAGGGTTTTCCAGGCGACACTGGTTAGTAAGGTTAGATCACATGGGAACAGCCAAATGGATACAAAGTTGGCTTGAAATTTGGAGGCCGGTGGTGGTGTTAGATGGTTGTTCATCAGACTAGAGGCCGACGACCAGCGGTGGATCCACTTCTGTTAATCAGTTACATGAAAGATTTTGTTCAGAATATCGGAGTCATTGTTAGTTTACGGATGCCGAAATTAGTGTTCCAGTGGGTAGTGAATACAGGGGATTTTGATCATCTGTCCACAGGTCAAGGAATGAAAGATGGAGTTTAATTCTCGTGTAGGCTTTTGTAAAGATAGAACAGGGAGGACTAAGGCAGAGAATGGTAGACGCTGGGCAGTTCTTTCGAATAGAGAGAGCACAAGGGGTGCAGTTGCATTGCTCCTTGGATGTGGCATCACATGTGGAAAGGTGGTGAAAGCTGCATTTGGCACATTTGCCCTCATTGGTCAGAGGAAGTTGTGCATGTGGTTGATACATCATGCTACAGTTGTACCAGATATTGCTGGACCTCTCTTTGGAGTACTGTGTAGAATTCTGATCATCCTGCTGTACGAAACGTTCTCGGAAAATGCAAATGGAGCAAAGATTGACAAAAGTGTTTTTGACACTGGAGGATTTGACGTACAAGGAGAGGCTCCATAAGCTGAAAGCAAAACGGAGAATGAGATAGCTGTGGCAGATAAGGTTAAGGAGAATGCAAACAGATTCTCTACGGACACAAGGATTAAAAAGCAACTCGAGACACAATTGGGCCCTCAATCTTCAGTGAGGCCATTCATATGTGGAATCACAAGAGTTGGGCGAGACCAGACATGAATAATTCATGCCAGACTGTGCTGTGGACAAAGACATTTAAACAAATGGAAAGAAGCAGTGATGGTTTTTAAAGAGATTCCCATGCCTGAAGAGCTGTTGCTGGAGGTCTTAAAACATGAAGGTATAGAAAGCTAGAGGTCCTGAACAAGTGTCTCCAGAACATTGTGGCAAACTCGTGGCGGGAAATGGAGCAGAGACATTTGTATCATTGTCCTTTGTATTCTATTGAGCGTACGTGACTGAGGGATGACATTATAAATGTTAATAAAACCATGAGGGATATAAATAAGGGGAATAACTATGGTATCTACTCCAGGGTAGAGGAATCCATAACTAGAGGACGTAAGTATGGAGTGAGAGAGGAATACTTAAAAGGGATCGAATGAGAACATTATCCACAGAGAGGATTGTGCAAGTATTAAATGAGCGGCATAGAAGTCGATAAGTTTCTGATAGGTTTGTAAACCGACAGAGAAAATGCAGAGACAGGGTTCACGTGAAAGGAGTTTTCCAAATTCAAAGAGAAAATGTGAAACATCGGGAAAACATGGGGATGTGGCTGAATATGAGCACACCGGAACAGGATGGAGCGGAAGTTAATTAAAATTGCGTATCAGCGCATAGGTTTGTGACAGGAAATTGTGGGAAAGAGTAAATTATGTGATTTCTCTGGAATGGACAAAGTCTCCACAATAAGGTAGACTGATTTGTGCCACCTGAGATACACGGTTACAGGGTGAATAAAAGGTGGAGCATAAATATTCAATGGCACACAACGTTTTGGGGTCTTTGCCAGAATGGGAAAAGTAATATGGATAACACTGACAGTAATGTATAACAAAGATAAGAGCGAGAAAGCATTTGGTCTCAGTTCATGAATTAATGTCAGTATGGATGGAAATTCTAGCTCCTAACCGCCAAGGACTCACGCAGGAGAAAGGTTTTAGGGCATCTAACAGCATCACATTGCTGATCACTGCATTTAACTGGAGTTCATTGGAATGTTTAACCGTTGAATTGCAATAAGTTTCGGAATCATCAATATTCGTATAATCTTGGATAATCACATTAGCAGGAGTAATATAGCAGAATGAGTTTTGGGAATGTTTCTGTCAGTGTTTCTTTGAATAACACATTGTGAAACTGTCTAGGGACATAACGATCTCAGATCAACCAATGTGTCATGAAACTGAGTGAATGAGTAATGTCACATGGTGAGATCCCCTGGGAAATGTTGATTACATGCAGTTTAAAGAAAAGTAAAATTTTAAAGAGAATCACAGAAAGCTATAACTAGAAACAAAATTGCCTTTTCCATGAGTTTGAGGGGGAAACTGATAAAGGGAAACAGGCTAAACAGAGAAAAATGTATGTCTGCAAACGAGCAGTGGTAAAATATTGAAGGAACAATGTAAACCACTCAACAAAATGATATTCCATTGAAACAGACAAAACCTCAGCACGAAATTCCCACTCGTCTCTCACTGACACCAAAACGGATTATAGTATATTATGAGGCTTGGAAGATCACCAAACATTACATTAAAATCTGAAGTGAAGGAGAGTTTTAGGAACAAATGTTAAAGGTATTGCATACCAGCAGGAGGAGGGTCGGGGGAAGAGTAATCATAGTCGGAGTATAATGACATACAGAGGAAAAGCGAGAAGTGAAGGTACTTGAGATGGTTTGAGTGTTACAGAGAGTAGCCAGGTTTGACGGTATTACAAAGCCAAAAGGGAAATGCTGCAACTGGAGGTGCTTGCAGTGGTAGGGAGGAAAATATGTATTTTTGTTTAAGCGTGTCACTGATTTTACCTGCCTTTTTTGTCCGACAGCTAATCGCCCAGAGCGCAGCTCAGTCTTGCCATATTGCTTTGGTCTGAGGTCACTGTGAGCCAGACCAGGTTAGAATCTCAGTTGTCCATTTCTAAAGGACGCAACTGAACCAGATGAGTTCTTCCTACTGATCATCAATACTTTTATGTTGGCCCCAACAGAGTATTGTTTAACCACAACATAATATCCCAACTCCTACTCTCACTGCTCTGATCAATGAAGAAACGGAACCCAAATGCCTGCTTCACTACTCTGTCCACCTGCAACGCCACTTCTAAAGAACTGTGCACCAGTATCCCGACGTAACGTATTAACAACACGACCCTAATGCCAAAACAAAACTGCTCGAGTTCCGTCCTGGTTTGCTTCACTGAAATTGATCATTTCAAATTTATCGAATTGAACTCGATGATATTCTTCGTCCCACTATTCCAAAAATGCTGTTAATTCTTATGGATCACAGATAACCTTTTTTCACTACCTACTGCATTACCAATTTTAGTGTAACTCACAAACTTACTTCCCAGGAAACCAAAATTCTCATCCAAATCATTTATCCAAAAAAAAAATACCAATAACCCACTACACCGCTGGGCACATGCCTCCAGTCAGCAAATCAAAACGTCTTGCACCACCTTCTGTCTCCACCTATCAAGCTAATTTTATATCCGTTTGACTAGCTCCTCCTAGATGCCATCTCCTTTAACGTTGATCTGAACTGATTGCCCAGTCCACCATACGGAAAGTGAAACACGGAACACAGTACAATACAATCTTTGATCCTACTCTAAGGTTAAACAAACCTGCAAAGCTTTCATTTTACTACAATCTATGTGCCTATCCAAGTGTCTATTAAATGTCCCCAATGTATCTGACTCTCCTCCCACCATTGACAGTGCAATTCAAATACACACCACTCTGTGTAAAGAACAGAAACCTGAAATCTCTCCGAAGCCCTCCAATAGTTACCCTGTTGTGATAGTTATTTCTGCCATGGTAAAACATCGCTGATAATTCCCTCTATCTATACCTCTTATCATCTTGTTCACCTCTATCAAGTGGCTCCACAACCTTCCTCGCTCCAATCAGAAAGGCCTTGGCTCCCTTAACTTTTCTTCATAACAAATACCCCGGGGTCCAGGCAGCGTCATTGTAAAGCACGTCTGTACCCACTAAAATGCTTCCACATCCTTCCTGTAATGAAGGGACTAGAACAGAAAGTAATGTTGCAAGTCTGCTCTTACCAGGGCTCGAGAGATATACATCAAAACCACACCATTCTTAAACTCAATCCCCCAGCTAACGAAAGCCAACACACCATAAGCCTTCTCAACAACCCAGTCCACCTGTGTGCCAATTTTGAGGGATCAATGCACATTAACCCCAAGGTTCCTCTGTTACTACACACTACCAAGAATTCTGCCTTGAACTCTGTAATCTGCTTTCAAATTTCACCTTCCAAAATTAATCACTTCAAACTTTCCAACTGTAACTGCCTTTGCCACATCTCAGCCCAGTTCTGCATCCTATCAATGCCCCGTTGCAACCTACAATAGCCCTACAAAGTATCCACCACTTGATCCACCTTTATGTCATCAGCAAAATGACTAACCCACTCTTCCACATCTACATCCAAGACATTTATGAAACTCACACAGCGCAGAGGTCCCAGCGCCGGTCCCTGCACAACACCACAGGTCATCGTGCTCCAGGCTGAATGCTTTCTGTCTATTGCCACTCTGTCTCCTATAGGCCAGCTCATTATGTATTCAGACAGCCAAATTTCCCTGTACCCCATGCCTCCGTAATTTCTGAACAGGCAATCAGAGTGTTTTGTAAAATCCTGAAAGAATTAAATATGCAGACCCTGGAGAGATGTCTTGCGAGGAGGAGCTTACAGGGATAGACATGACCGTCGGAATTTACAGAAATAAAGGAAGGTAGTATCTACTGGAGACGTTTAGGGCTTAGAGTGTTAGGGATTTCTGAAGCTGACAGGGATAGGGAGTGTTCTAGCGGTTGTTAGAAACAGAAGAATGTTCGAAAGGAGATCACAAGGATCACTCTTTCAGCACGGGGCAGGATTGATGTCTTGACTGGTCTTTACTGAGACTGCACAGGGTGAACATAAAGGTGGGGTAGTAATATGCATGGATACACAACATTGTGGAAAGTCAGGCAGAGTGGGAGGCAGGGTGGGGAGCTCTCATACTTAGGGATAACAATGGGATGGCCAAAAAATACGTGGCCTCAGATTATTAATGAATATGAACGCAAATTGTGGCTCAAAAGTGTCAGAACACAGAAGAAGAAGGACACTGTTAACGCCACTTTACAGCATTGTATTGAGGTACTGCATAAAAGGAAATTATTGGAATTTGTGACAGAGGCACTGTGATAATTGTGACAGGATCCACTCTACCTACCTCATCATCTCATTGACGCTGAGTCACAGACGATGCTGTCTGTTCCCACTCGCAGTCAGATTCTGGAGTTGGCTGATAGACGGATGAGGAGAGCGTCTTCTCCTGCTCCTTTGATGCTGCCTAACGTGCTGCGCTTTTCCAGCAACACATATTTAAGCTCTGATAGACGAAAGAGGTCCTCCACAAACTCTGTTACATTTGGGGCAAAAGGTAGCCATGGGAAGGGATGGGCGTGGCGATGGTGTGCTAGCACACCCCTTGTGCTGTTTGCTCCTGGATTTCCTTTTTTCCCCAACAGCAAGTATCAAGGTGATCGACACGTTCCCAATGATCCAATGGTCCAGTGATTCACAGATGTCGATTGGAATGCTTCACTTGCCCACTGAAACCTTGATGGTATTGCTGGAGCACTTCCTCTGTCCACCAGGGGCTCTCCGGCCGTTTCAGAGCTGGGAGTACAGCACCTGCTTGGGAGTGTCTCGTGTCAGTAATGGAGACGATGTACCCAGCCCATTTCAGCTGATCAGAGGTGGTGTGTTAGTGCCTCGATGCTGGGGATGATGGCCTGGTCGAGGACGCTGGTGTTGGTGAATCTGTCTTCCCAACTGATTCCCAAGTTCTTGCACAGACAGTATTGGTGGGACTTCTTCAGCACCTTGAGGTCCTTGATTCAGACAGTCCACCTCTCAGAAACACACAGAAGGTTGAATATCTCCACAGCTCAGAATAATATGAGTTTGTGGTTGGATCTGCTATTGTTGTCCTCGAACACCCTTTCCCTCAGACGGCAGAGGGCGGTACTAGCACACTGGAGGCAGTGTTGGATATCTTTGCAACACCTGCTGTGGTCGACACGTTATTCCGGAATGGTTGGAAGGTTCAAAGCCTCCCCTTGGACATTGATGATCGGGGTTTTAGTCAGCGATGCCGAGCCAGGTTAATTGTGAGCCTGTTTTGTGGATGTTCAGGAAGAGACCCATGTTATCATATGACCCTGTAACGGTGCTGACAATCGTCTTGAGTACACTCTCAGATAGCATCCACACGTAAAAACACCATCTACGTACTGCAGCTCGATGACACTGAGTTGGGGCGAATTTGGTTTTGGTTTTAAAGGCGCTGGGATTATGACGAATTCCTGTTAGGACTGGAGTTTAGTATGACTCCAGTGGGAAGCTTGGGATCGGTGACGTGAAGCATTGCAAAAAGGTAGATTGGGAATTTTGATGGGACAATGCTTGACACTGGTCCAAACAGGGAATGCATTGATGATGGAGCCATTGATCACTATTATTTATTCTCATTCATCATTAACACAAGACTGGGAACGTTGGGTGATAAGATGGAATTCAAATCGACAATGAAGATTCACCGAAATTAAAAGAAAGCAAGCTACATAGGGATGAGGGGAGAATTGCCCAACGATAACAGGATAACCGGACTGAAATGCATGGGTCTAAATTAACAGCAAGAAAATCTTCAATGGAAGGACATACCGTTGACACGGACAAAATTCAGCAAGAAAGACCAATCATTGGACTGCAGCAATAATCGGATAGATTATCACCTCTCAGCAAAGAGTTGCCATTGTCTCCACACTAAAGTTTTGACTTGAACTGTGAACTTCGTTTCCGTTTCACATAACGGTGCACCTCCTGTTAATGTATCGCTCCCGAGACCCTTACAATAAGCTTGTAATACTGCTGACTTATTCCTTAACTTTGTTAAAAATAATGTTTTCAGAAAGCATTCGAAACACATTAAGATGTTTAATGAGAGTACAAAAAGAGATGTTGGAGATAGGTACCTTTGAACGGATCAACGATATGGCTACATAATAAAAAGAGTCGGGACAAGGGGATAATTTCAGGGTGGCACACTGTAACTCGGGGACTGCCACAGGAATCAGTGCTTGGGCTATAATTACCTCAAGTCTACATTAATTACTTGAACGAGGGAGGCGAATGCACCTAAACCAAGTTTGCAATGACATTATGATAGTCTGGAAGACAAATCGTTTGGATCATGTAAAGATACTACAGAGGAACATAGAGAACCTATGTGAATGTGGGAAAAAAAAGGAAGTTGCGACATAATGTAGGGAAATTTGATGTTGCGCATTTTGACAGGTAAAATAGAGTAGCTCAATGTTATAAAATGGAGAAAGAATGCAGAACATTCAAGAACCGGGTGATTAGCGATGCTCCATCCATGAATTTCGAAAATACACCATCCATGTGCAGTGTTTACGAGGGATAGCAACTGGAATGTGAGCTTTATTTCAAAAGGAATGGCGTGTATAATTCGTGTGGTTTTGCTGAAATCGTGCAATGGACTGGTCAAACTACGGCTGGACATGGCAAAAATATTTAACTCTGTTTAACCACACAAATACAGATTGGCATTGGAAGCACTACACAGAGGATCGACTGCTTGGCCTGAGCATGGAGGAATTGTCGTCAAAGCCGTGGTTAAATTAATTGAGCATGCACTATTTGGAGTTAGATGAATGAAAGGAGATCTTATCCTAATATACAATATTCTGGCAATCGAGCACAAATCCAGTTTGGAATTCCCTCAGTCGAAAAGATTTGGAGCACTGTACAGTGTTCTGATCTGCATACCACATATTGCGAACACTTTGGGAAATCAGCATGCAGTTCTGCTCACCATATCCCTCACTTACATAAAAAATAAGCACGATGAACATTTCTGGTCTCCATATCGCTCGGCGAGATCACACGTGGATCTCTGTGCACAGTCCTGGATCTCCATGATCCTCTGTCAGAGGTTACTGCCGAGTTCTCTTCTCTCCGTCCTTCTGTTGGTGCACACGTGGAGCACGATGGATAATTCCGCTTTCAATATTCCTCTATTTGACCACACTGCACTGTTCTCTTCGATGTATCCTTGCTTCGGCCTATTTTGAGCACAGACTGTTTATAATAATGAATCATAATAATAATGCTTTGTATTTTCCAGGTTTCTACAACGGATATAAACATTCAGAGCAACGTGTAACCAGACCTACTGTCGCGGAAGTGATTTTACACTGAAAGGGTCATGCGTCTCCGGCATGTTCTACTGTTTGAAAAACTGAGTAAGAGAAAACAGAGTGTGTCGCAGAGCGAGGCATGACTGAGATCCGAGTGATGCTCACTGCCGGATCTATGATTCGGGTTCTGCTCCATTCCATCGAATCGATAGCATTATCATCCACTGCGTCTGAAAAGATTAAAATAAAGCTCGATGCATTGATCACTGCATCTTGTCTGACTAGTATTTCTCACTGGAATCAGGGTGTTCTCACCATTACGGGGAGCGTTTGGGTTGGGGCTGGGTGGTGGTGGTGTGGAGGGGGAATCAGTAAGTAGAAATGCGCTCGTTGATATCTTGTTTCTCGTTTTCCATTTCAATGACCGTGTTATTGCTCAGTCCCAAACTTCCAGAATCAAGCAACAGCATTGCTTTGTCTAACCAGCCAAAACTCGAAGGTCACACTCATCACGATGTCGAGAGATGTCCTGTCCCATCAGGGGGACGGTGTGTCTGCACCCTTCGCACCATCGAACATTCAGTAATAAGGAAGATTGCACTGTCAGAGTGCCAGGGCGAAAAGACTGTCACATGGTTGGTGTTAACGAAGTGGACTCTGTCAGAGGGTCAGACCTGACCTGTCAGAGACTTAGTGTTGACGAAGGAAGCACTATTGCAAGGTCAGCGCTGAGAATGTGGGTATTGTTAGAAGGTCGTTGTTGAGGAAGTGGGCTCTGCCAGAAGGTTTGTGTTAAGGGAGCGTTGCATTGCTAGAGTGTCAGCGCTGAGGGAGCTCCATTGTCGGAAAGGCCGTGTTACAACAGTGCCACACTGGAAAAAAGGTCAGTTCCGCGAGTGTAACACACTGTCAGACGGTCCACGCTGAGGGAGCTCTGCACTGTGGAGGGTCAGTGCTGACGGATCTTCACACTATCGGACGTTCAGTGCTGAAGAAGTGCAGTCATGTAAGATGTTTAACGCTGAGGGAGATCCACAGTCGGAGGGTCATTGCTGAAACAGTAGACCCTGGCACAGGATCAGGGCTGAATGAGTGGCACACTGTCGGAAAGTAAGTACTGAGGGAATGCCGGAGTTTCGGAGGTTCAGTATTGACGGAGTGAGCACTATCTTGGGAGGTGGTGGTCAGTGTGAATGGAGTACAAGACTGTTGGAGGGGCTGTGTTCCCAGGGGCGTGAATCTGTGGAATTGTTTACCACAAGGAGGAGTCAAGTCTGGGTCAGTCAGTATATTAAAGGCTGAGATGCAGAGACAGATGTTTAATCAGGAAGTGAATCTTGGGTTCACGGGTAGAAGCAGAAACTGGAAGCAAGAATGATCAGTTGAACCACGACACATTGAATGGCTGAGCAATCTTGATCGGCTGAATGGCCTACTTCTGATTCTCTGTTCATTCTCCGCAAGGATCACATGCATTTCCCAAATCTTGGTATAAAAATCTGCCTGGGGCCCTGTGTAGGAACGGGGATCATGATAAGCAATTTGAACCACTGAAATTCAGATGCAGATTTTGAAGAGCCAAGGCAGTAAGATGGAGCATACCCAGATTGTATCAAATGTAAATGAAATAAGGAGGGACTCAAATTCGTGGGACATACTCAGACCAATGATGCCCTTCCTTCTCTATCTTTATACGGCATCAACCAAAGTCCAGAGAGGTTACACAATCAGCCCTTTGTCAACGTGGGACAGCGGTGAGTTAACACTATGCAGGTATCGTGAGGAGAGTCATTGCATGTTAGCACCACATATCACTTAGTATCGTACTGTAATGAGACCCGATCGCAGAGTCAGTATTTCCAATTCCTTAATCCGAGAAAGGAGAGCTCGCTCATCTTGTGGCAAACGTATTCAGTTCGGGACAACTCAGTTCCAGCGTCTTCGGAATGATCTTGTGCAGAAGCGCTTATTGCAGGAGCCCAATGCTGAATAGCACTGTGCAAGAGATTGCAGACAGGATCTGTTCGTCTTCATGCAAACAAGGTTAAGAAGGGTATTTCATTCAAGTGTCTGAGTTTAGAAGGTTTACAAGCGGGATTGAAAAACTATTGGAGAAACGACCAGCGATGGAGAATCTGGAATCAAATTTCAAAATCAGTATGATTAGAGCCTGAAATAAAATTGGATGGATTCCGATCCAAGACAGGCAGAAACAGAATGAGAGAAACCGAGCAGAAGACCAAGTGAAAGTGGTAGACTGGCAAATAGAGTAAGAGATACAGAGTTTCAGACAGAGAGGCAGATGTTGTGTTCAAGACACACTGTGTGAGTCCCAGAGAAAGAGACATGGAGAGAGAATGTGGGAAAGAAGAAGAGAATCAGGGAATGAAACAAAAAGTATGAAATTTCCACACAGGTAAGGGACATAACACACGCCTTCAACCTCCTCCAAGCCTTCGATTTACCCGCCCCCAACGCCTCATCTTCACCATGGACTGATGGCCCACGAAACCTCTAACCGCCATGACTAGGGCCTCCAAGCCTTCCGTTTCTTCCTCTCCAGATGCCACGGCCAGAAAACGTTCACTGACAAACTCATTCGTTTGGCTAAATTGGTCCTCACACTCAACCATTTCTCCTTCCGATCCTGCAATTTTGTCCAGACGAAAGGGATAGCCCTCTGCATCAACATGGGCCCCAGCTATGCCTGTCTCTTCGTCAGCTTCGGAGAACAGCCCATCTTCCGGAGTTACACCGGCAACATTCCCCACCTCTTCCACTGCGACATTGATGACTGCATTGGCGCCATCTCGTGCTGCCGTGAGGAGGTCGAAGAGTTCATCCACTTCACCAACACATTCTACCCCGACATTAAATTCACCTGGACTATCTCTGACACCTGCTTCCCCTTCACAGACCCCTCTGTCTCCATCCGCGAGGGCGCACTCAACACTGACAGCTTTTACAAACACACCGACACCCACAGGACCCTGGATAACACCTCATCCCACTCGACCTCTTTCAAAAATGCTATGTGGTATTTCCAATTCCTCCACCTCTGCCGTATCTGCTCCCAGCAGGAACAGGTCCACCACAGAAAACAAAAGATGACCTCATCCCTTGAAGGCTCATATTTCACCTACCATGCGTTTGAAGATGCCTTCCACAAAATCTCATCCACCAACCGTACCTATGATCTCAACGCCCACCCCTTCAACCGCAACAAGGACAGAACACCCCCGGTCTTCACTTGCACTCAACCAAAATCCGCATAATTCGCATCATCCACCGAAACTTGCGCCACATACAAATAGACCTCACCACCAAGGATATATTTCCCTCCCTACCGCTATCTGCATTCTGCAAAGACCGTTTCCTCCGGGACTACCTTGTCAGGTCCATGCTCCCTAATAAGCTAAACTCCACTCCTGGCACATTCCCCTGCTACCTCGGGAATTGCAATCCCTCCTCCCACACCACCCTCCTTAGCTCCATTCAAGGTCCCAGAGGAGCCTTCCACCTCCATCAAAGTTTTACCTGCCGTTCCACATGTCATTTTATGTATGCGTTGCTCCTGTTGCAGTCTCCTCTACATTGGCAAGACCTGGTGCCTTCTCGCAGAGTGCTTTAGAGAATATCTCTGGGACACCTGCACCAATTAACCCCACCACCCTGTGGCCGAACGTCTCAACGCCCTGTCCCACTCCGCCGAGGATATGCAGGTCCTGGTCCTCTGCCATCGCCACTCCCTCACCACCCGACGCCCGGAAGAAACACACCTTATATTCTGCCTTTGGACCATTCAAACCGAGAGCATCAATGTGGACTTCATCTGTTTCCTCATTTTCCCTGCCCACCACCTTATCCCAGTTCCAAACGTCAAGCTCAGCAAAGCCTTCGTGACCTGTCCCACATGTCAATCTTCCTTCACACCCATCCGCACCACCTTCGTCTCCGATCTGTCAACTTTACCCCCACCACCATCCAACTATTGCACTCTCAGCCACCTTCGCCTCAGCTCCAACTCGCTCTCATTTATCTCTGCACCCCCGAGGCTCCCATTCCCATTCCTGATGGTTCCAAGCCGAAAGGTCGATTCCACTGTTCCCCGGATACCGCCTGACCTGCTGTGCTTTTCCAACAATGCACACTGAATTCTGATGTCCAGCATCTGCAGAACTCACTCTCTCCAACAGACAAATAGTGATGGACAGAGAGAAAGGCAGAGTGAATGACAAATTAAAGAGGGAGACAGAAGACCAGAGAAAGATACAAGGTAAGAGAAAGGTAAGTGATAGACGAGAGAGTAGGAGATACATAAAGTGATAGAATGGGAAGATGGTACAAGACAGAATGGCAGAAACTCGGTGAGAGCTGTCGGATTCTTCGCTCATACGATCAGTCCATCGATTACTGCTCTCTTCCTGGTACCAGGATGGAGGGCTCCACTTCTCACTTGACCCTTGCTGTGGGCCTTTTGGAGATCATTACCGTGGACCTGGGATTGCAATTGCTGTCTGATTCATCTTACCCTTTGTGCTGTCCAGTCTCGGAGGACCTGACAACAACATGACGCTTATATTCTTCTTCGTCCTTGGACTCCAGGAACTGTTTCAGTTCATTGCTATTTATTTGAAATGGCAATTCTCAGTTGGATGAGGCCAATCGACCCATCGAACCTGAACAATCGCTTAGCCTGAAGCTGGTAAGATTAAAAAAGAGACAGAGAGAGGGGAAAACAAACACACAGACACACACACACACACACACACACACACACACACACACACACACACACACACACACGTACGATTGCACGTGCTCTCACACAGTCACAGGGAAACACATGCTCGGGTTTACACATACATACCCTGCACACACATGCATCCGCAAACACAAAAACATACACACTTACGCACACACGGAAATACCCAGGCAGACCTCCGACATACACACATACACACACAACCACACACACCCGCACTTGTCAACAGAATCACCACAAGCGCTCACACACCCACACCCAGACACAAGCAGATACATACACATACACGCACACACACATCCTTACACGAACATTTGCAAACGTCAACAGCAGAAATAGCTAATTGGTCAATTGCACCTTCATGAAAGCTTCGACATGATCAGTACTGATCCTGCCATTTATGGAATGACGGGCAGAGACACACAAAAGACAGATGAAAATAATTGAATTCGATGTCTGGATGGAGACTGGAGAACAGAACACGTGAGAGACAGAGGTTTGTTGGAACACCTCTGCAGCAGTTTCGAGTTTGTTCGCTTAACTCCTTTCATTCTCAATCTGTCTTGTTCAAGAAATCATGATCAGAACCAAATCCTTTGAACACTTTAATGGGTGCTTGTTTGTGAAGATGAGCTATCGAATCGTGTAACTGCCACAGCTGAACCAAACAAGAACTAACTTGACAGGAAAAAAATGACCCTTCCACTACCAATGTTAAACTAGGCTTTTCCTAATCTCAGCAGCACCTCTGCCTTCACGAGCTGTCTTTTAAACAAAGGACAAAATGACTATCATGGAGTAGATCAGTGCGCCACGGATGCAATCGTCCTTGCGGAAGGGTAACAAGGGACGGGAGGGGAACATGCAATTCGTGGTGACAACCCGCTCACGTGGCGCAAACGGCGGTGAGTGCTCCTCTTGAAGCTAATGCTGGTGAGTGAGGACAAGGCGGACCCGATCGATCCTGTCGGGCAAGTAGAAAGGTGATAAGGTTGAAGTGAGAGAAAGTCAGATCTGGACCCCAGTTTCAGTGCTGAGGAGTTCTAGGTTGAGGATAAATATGCACACTCCGTAAGGCCTTCTTGTCGAAGGTGGCATCTTCAGAAATGATGCAACAGAGATGGAGGAAATTGAGAATGGAATAGCGCGTTTATAGAAAGCAGTGAGTGAGGATACACAGTTAAAGTAACTGTGCATGTCAGTGGGCTTATACTGGCTGTTAGTGAACAATCTGTCGTCAAAAATTTAAATAGAGATTTCAACGAAGGGAACCGACCAGGTCAGTGGTGGAGCACCTGAAGGTAAGAGAGGGTAGAAATTGGAAGCAAAATAGGCAAACTTTTACAATTCCCAATGAGAGAGAGAAGCAGTACTGATAATGTCGTTGATACATCACAAATAGATTCGTGGGTGGGGTCCATTGTCGGACCGCAATAAGGAATGTCCCATGTACATCACAAAGAGGAAGGCTGCACTTGGAACCATGCCTGAACAATGGCTTCCAGACCTCGCCGATCTGAATAAGGTAAGGGGACCTAAAGAACAGCTCTTCAGGGTGAGCCCAAGGTGGGCCAGGCAGAGGGGTGCCGTGGTAGATGGGACATTTTGTTCAATAAAGTGTGGTACGCCTTCAGAACACCCTCATGTAGTGGTGATGATTAGGCATTGCATGTCCCATTGTGAAGAGAAGCTGGGAGGAGCCCGACAACTGGAAGTTGTTAAAGTGGAGTAAAGAGACAGAGGACTGGCGGATGTACGTCAGAATGAACCGGTGAAGAGGAGAAAAAACATTCAATCGATTTCGGAACAGACGTGCTCTGCGGAGCAAGAGTGGACAGAAAACACAGATGGGCAGAAGAGATTGTGAATGTTAGGAAGGAGGCAAATGCGGGCTTTAGCGGGGTTTTAGACTCAGGCGTGGAAACCGTGGACAGGGGATCACAGGATAAAATATGTTTAGTGACCGTTGTAGACAGTATGGTCTGATGTTCCATGGTGGAATCATTGTCCAGTTGGAGAAGGCAGACACTATCCAAAAACTAACGTCGAGTGTCTGTAATGTTTGTTCAATAGGCCAGACAGTAACCGCACCACGCCTTGTGACAATTTTAAGAAAAGAGTAAGGTTGGATCTGAGAGCACGGAATGCAGTCAGTTAAGAGGGAGATAGTCTAGAATGGAGAACGGGGAACAGGCAACCTGAGGCGATGAATGTGAAGTTAAAAGATTGCAATGAAGAGGTCGACGACAGATGAAAGGTCAGAGGGCGCAATCCAAGTACAGGTAGAGTGTTGGAAGTCGGGAAAATACTTTGTGGAACAGGGAGAGGATTCTTGGCTAAAATAATTGGCAAGTAGGAATCCCGGAATATCAGAATTCAGTGATCTAAGACATGCATGATGGTGCCATTCTTTCACAAGGTTATGTTTTCCTTGTCTTTTCTCAGACAGTTGGTAAATACACGTTTTCCCGGGTGTCTAGGTTTAAAGTATTTAAGTGCCAATTTGTTTATAGCTAACCGAAACTGCCTCAGACAAATGGCATTCAAGTTGAAGAAGTACACTTGCCCAATGAAAGAGGAGTGGCCAGTTCTCCCAACTGGCAGGGGGGATCTTGCACAAACAAGAGTGAATTCTGGATGAGCGTTCGCCTTTTGTTGCCCAAAGACACTAGGGATTATGGGCAAAAAGCAGGAATTTGCAGTTCGGCAAGAGAGGCAACCCCTAGGTCGGTGAATGGTGAAATGTGCATGAAGTATTCAATGGACTCCTCCTTTCTTGTGTTCATATGAAACTGTACTTTATTACATGGAACTAGGAGGTTACTTTTTGTCTCAACAATAACTGTTCTTTGACTTTCAGAGACCGGAGATAATATAACACACTATGATCTTGACTTTAATTGAACTGTGCCCAATCTCTCTGCTGCAGAAGTTTTCCATCACTGGGATGTCTTTTTGTAAAGAAGCCATTGCAACTGAACCAAACGATACGTTCACTGACGTATGAAGAGTAATTAGAATCTTAGCTTTCTACAGCAGCCAACATGGAAAACATAATGTGGAGGTGGACCACGTAATAAATAAAGTAAAATACCAGCTTATAGTGCAAAAGGTTTCTTTCAAAGAAACCTGTTGAACAATAACTAGGAGTTTGAAGGTTAATTTTGTCAACATGGGAGAGATTGTAATGCTGATATCAATGCTGCCTTCAAGTTGCGGTTTGCATAATGCTCAATGCAGAGTTTCTGCAATTTCCACAGTTTGTGATAATTGGCTAGACTTCCATGGATCCTGATGATTTTTTTGAATATATGGGAGGGATTTCGTCATGGCACTCCGCTTCCGGGTCTATCCAGTAGTTGGAGGAATGATGGTGGGCAATGGATTTGAAATAGTCTTTTTCGCTGGCTTGGCATCGGGCTGATGTAGGTTAACTCCTGATCTTCTCCCAAAGGGATTGTTATGGTCCGGATCATACCAGACCATCGCCAAATGGTTTAAGATTGTTGTCTAAACAGGATGGTTTCCTTATTTTAAGGCAAATGTAAGGTACCGTGCTCCAAATGCGACTTTAATGGTCAAATAATTCAACATTAAGCAAAGCACAATTTATTCAAACACTATCGTTAAAAGGCAAAGGCCAATGAAGAGCTGAGAATCACTTTAATCCATTGGAAAATTTAACAGTGTATTGGATACATTCAATCTTGCTGATGAACTGTTCTGATATAGTAACATGCCATAAACACACCTCTTTGCAAAAACGCAAAGTTAGAAGTCTGATTTCGTCACATGCAATGTATACAACAGAAAGAGAAACGCCACCTTCTAGCTGTGCACGCGAGCGGGTGAAATATCTCTTCACCTTCTGCTGAATTAAAGACCGAAAAACAATCTAGAAATCCTAACCTGTGAGATCAGGACAAACCCATCCAGGCTACTTCTTTGGTTCCAGCTCTTTATAAAACCAAGGCCTTACAAGCCATTTACAATGCCACGGACAGTTCTGCCCATCTTGTTCAATCTATTTCTAAACAGGAACCATGATTCAGTAAACATTTTCTAGGCATGCCATTATCACAAGATGATATCAGTTTTCCTTGGATCGTCTCACTCACAACCGTACCTCTCCATACACATCACTGCCACAAATCAAATGCTCATATCCCTTTTTTATTGGGGGTGGGGTGGGGTGGTGTGGGGCAGTCATTTATGCTTTCTCAATCACCTTTCTCAAACCTCTACTCTGATGCCCAGAGAAAACTACCCTTTCGAACATATGAGCTTGATCATAAGAAGACTGCTCTGCCATTCATTTAGTTAATGGATCATTTGATTTCAAAATCATCTCTGCGCTCAATAGCAGCAGTCTGTACAAATTCGGCTTGCAATATAAGAGGAGTGACTACAAGAGCAGGTTGAAAATACAGAATCCTACAGCTACTCAGTCACTGCCTGTCAACAACGCCCAAGTAATAAGGACTGTGATGGAATATTCCCCACTTCCCCCTGGATGAGTGCAGCTCCAATAACACAAAAGAAGCGTGTTAGTATTCGGGACAAAGCAACCCAATTGTTTGGGAAACATATTTACAAGCATCCATTCCCAACACCACCAACGCTCAGTCTCAGCACGAAATTCGCCAAAAATCTTCAGATAGCATCCTTCGAAGCCACGACCACTTCAGGTGACTATCTCGAATGATTGGAATGCCAGATACATATGAATATCTCCACCTGTAATTAGCCCTATAAGTCATTCACCATTCCAACCTGGAAATATATCCCTGATCCTTCAGTTCCAGAAGAAAATACCCTGCAACTAAATTCATTTTTACACAGTCCCTACACCACATGGACTGCAACTGCTCAAAAAGGCAGCTCAGCACCACCTCTGAAGGAGCAGTAACATTCGGAAAATTCATATTGTTTCCAACCAGTGGCATCCCCATCTGTGAATGAATAAGATCAAGTCTTGCTGCTCTGTTTATGTTGATCTATGTCGAGGACTGTCAGCACTTTACTTGTTTGGACAACGACATACTTACACATCTTCAGCCAGGATAGGTGAGCACCATGACTGTCCGACAAGACATCTGCAACATGGATCATTTTTCCACTTGGGAATAATAAAACACCAAAAAGATTGAAATGTCAGTTTTTAAAAAATGTCAGTTCTTCATCCACCCTTGTAGTGAAATATGCAGCGTCGGATTGTTAAAGGTACATATCAGGAAGGGAGGCCAGTGTAGAGGAGACTGCATTTGGATCAATAGATACAGTAATTGGCATGTGCAGAAGAGCAGGTGAAACGTTGATGTATGCCAAAGGCTCCTTTGGAACATGGACGGAGATGAGGGAGAGGTTGGGCGCATCTTTTGCAAAAGCTGCGGTAGCAGGAGAAGGTGCCAGGAGGGGAGGATTGCTCGGCGCGTGGAAATAAAGAATGGAGCCAACGGTCTTTATGGAAAGCGGCAAAGGGTTGGGCGGGAGAAATATAAATGTTGGTGGCATCCGTTTGTAGGTGGCAGAAATGATGGACGATGTTGCGATGGATACAGAGGTTGGTGAGTTGGAAGGGAAGGACCAGGGGGTTGTTTCCTTCATGCAATTGGATGGTTAGTGTTTGAGGACGGAGCTGGAGGAAGTGGATGAGATGCGCAGGAGGGATCATCAACCAAGTCAGAGGGAAATTGCGGTCTTTAAAGAAGGAGTGATATAGCTCGTCAAATCACACATTTCGAAACAAAACAGATTTTTCTTATAAAATATCGAATGAAGCACGAAAGAAAAAAATAACAGTATATAGAATATTTTATCCTATCTGAAAACTCAACCGAATCTATCGCAGCTTAATGATAAAGTTCCAAATCCCAGCAACATCCCAATTACATACCCCATTGGCAAGAATTCAAATTCAAACACAGGTCCTGACAGCAGAGCTGTCGGAGACAGAATCAGCATTTAAATTCTTTTCACTGCAACTTTTCTTTGGATTCCCAGCTAAAACATAAACCAAAGCAGAAGGCCCATGATCTTGAAGAACTAGCAACTAACCTTCCATTGGACAAATGTTTGTAAACTCCTAAAACCGGTTTCCCTGATGGTTGGTTTGAGTAGTATCTGATAGCCATTCGCAAAGACTCAAACCAGACAAATTGGACCCCCTGCCTTTTAAAACCCTGTTGAAAAGTGATAACAAGAAAAATGTAACCTTGCCCAAGAAACAGCATCAACAGATATTCGACAGGCACATCAAACTCCTTGGTGGAAATCAAGTGCTGATGGGTGATTTAAAAAGAATGCTTAGGTAATTTCTGCTCCGCAGTTGGTAACTTGCATGAGCCTTGGGTTTTAAATGTTACTGAACAAAGATTGTTCGTCAGGTTACGGCACACATTTAACCTCAATTTACTTGAATATCACCATAAGATATGCGGGTGATGTATGATCTCAACTTCTTCATCCCTGAAAGAAGTCCCTGAAGGTAAAGAGATACACTCAGGTTCAATAAAGTTTCTTGCACTCATTCCTCCTCCAGCAGTAATGGATTGCATCGACAACAAGGTTCAAAGGAGTAAAAGCAAGACTTTTGTCGCTTTCTGTTGAGCTCTTCGTCACTAGTTGTGTTCACTGGAAGGCAGAAGCTCTTTATTATCTATCATTCATTATCGTTCTCTCCCTTACGGGCACATAGACACACAAACACAATCGTGCTCATGCACAAACCCATACACACACAAACACACACACACACACAAACACACACACACACAAGCACACACACACAAACACACTCACACAAACACACACACACACACAAATACACACACACATACACACACACAAACACGCAGAGGGCTAGCTCCAACGGGAAACTGTTAAAGGGACAGTTCTATCACGGAGATCCGCAATCAAGTAACTCAAAGGAAACGTGGATCTTCCTCAGTTGAGGAAGTGGGTGGAACGGCATTCTGTGGGATGTCTGCTCTGAAACAGAACATCCCCAGGATGGTGACGAACGAGGACAATGTATTGGGTGTAAACTCTGATTCCGCTACGAGGAATAGTGGAGCCACCACATTTTAAACGGTTCCCCCAGAATCTCTGTGCTGCCACTCTCCTGTTCACACAAAATACGTCGATCTGATTCAGAAAGTAAAGAGAATTAAGAGGCACTATTTAATGCAGTAAGCATTATTAAACATATCCTGAAATCACTGGAGCAAGGGGTTGCGGTTCCATCTGATCTATAAGTGTCTGAATGACAGACATCGCTATCACCATAACTCAGACGATAAGAGGGTTTACGCTGTGTGTGGAGGGGGCGGGAGGTTTGCCACCTTCTGTGTTGCGCCACTGATTACTTGGTGCAGCAACAATCCTAACATGCCACGATCCTAATATGCAAATACTTTGGCTTCTCATCTGCCATTGGATGCGACGGAACAACATCTTCTTGAGGGATACGGCTGCTGAATGTATTTTAGGAGGTGAGTAGCGTACAGTGCTCCCAATATTTTCTGCCCGATGTTGATTAGGGCCTGAGGTATCGACACTGCTTACGGTCTGGTCTGCATAATATATTTGGGACCTAAAGTGTGCAGAGTGTTCCCAGTGTGTACTGTCCAACGTATATTGGGACCTAAGAAATTCACAGTACTCCCAGTGTGGTGTGCACAATGTCGATTGGGACCTGAAGAATGAAAAGTGCTCCCATTGTTGTCTGTCCAATGTAGATTGGGACGTGGGGAATATACACTGCTCCCAGTGTGGTCTGCTCAAAGTTGATTTGGACCTCAGGATTGGATATTGTTCACAGCGTTGTTTTCTCCATCTACATTTGTGCATGACGATCACAGAGTGTGCCTTTTCAATGTAGATTGGGAATTGAGGATTATGCAGTGGTCCCAGTGTAATCTCTCCAAGGTAGATAGGGATCTAAGAATCGTACACTGCTCCCAATGTGCTCTACTAAATGTAGTTTGGAACTGAGGCTTACTCAGTGCTCCCAATGTGGTCATTCCGATGTAGACTGGGACGTAAGGTTTACAAACTTCTCCCAGTGTAGCCTGCTCAAAGTAGGTAGGGACCCCAGTATTACATAGTGCCCACAGTGTGGTTTTCTCAATATCGATTGGTGCATGACGATTACATAGTGCTCCAAATTTGGTCTTTCCAATGTAGATTGGGACCTGAGGAGTACACACTGCTTCCAGTGTGGTCTGCCCAAGGTCGGATGAAACCACAGAAGTGCACAATGTTCCCCTTGAGACTATCAAAGGTGGGGAAAGCGAAGAAGGGTAGACAAGTATCCCAATGTGCTCGGCCCAAGTCACATGAGACTTGAGTGGATAAAAAGGGATCAGCACAAATCGAATCGTTGATGATTAAGTTAAAATGTCTCAAATGATTTGTTGTGGTTATATGTGA
Organism: Chiloscyllium punctatum; assembly: GCF_047496795.1. Lineage (NCBI taxonomy): Eukaryota > Metazoa > Chordata > Chondrichthyes > Orectolobiformes > Hemiscylliidae > Chiloscyllium > Chiloscyllium punctatum. The sequence continues at coordinate 42,152,514 of NC_092789.1, forward strand.
AAGATTATTTTCATAGCGAATCAATGGAATAGATATTATGAGCAAGAGACCAAATGCTCTCCTGAAGTGGCACGAATCGTGGCAGCTTCCAAAGAGGAGAGGGCGATGGATAACATGATGTTGGATATTTACAGATGACGTATCTGGATGGTGAAGGCATGCCACTACTGGAGAACTGGGTCAAATCTGGGAAAGGGCAGGAGTGGAAATTGTTGAAGCATGGGATATCAGGGCGGATATTTGAGCTGACGGTAATGGAGACAAGGAGAAACTCCCTTAGCCAGAGAGTACTGAGTCAATGGAATTCATTGCCACCGAAGACTGTGGAGGCCAGGTTACTGAGTATCGATATGATGTTGAAGGTGGGTACTGTGGCTTTGAGAAAGTGAACGGTATTTTGGATTGACAGCTTACAAACACTTGTCATGCGATTGACTTCCAGTTCCAGATTGTACCGGAAAATTGAAAATATGTAACATTTGGCTGTGAAATAAACACCTGATTTGGTTGCTATTTTGACAACAGTACACATTTAACCAATCAGGTTAAATTATGCACCCGGATAGTAAAACTCAATCGATTTTGCGTTTATTGTTTTGCCAGCATTGAAGCAATAAGACGATCCAGATTTGCAGGAACAATAAAAATCAAGCAGTTTGAAAGTCAGATAGAGCAACTGCCACATGAAATACTCGTTATCAAAGGTACCTTTCCATATGAAATATATTCACAGTAAAAGACAGAAGACGACCCAGGGAGGACTTCTTGCCAAAGGAAGAAAGACAGCAAAGACCACACTCTGTCTGGCTCTGCAATAAATTGCTGTTAGTTTTATGTCAGTGTTTTATTGGAACAGTATGTTATAGGTCAAGGAAGCAGATAACAAGCAGGTGAGGGGTGATGGGCGTGATTAGAGATGTGCATAGTTGGTGTGTCCCTGTTCACATTTAGAGTAAAAGTATACATTCTATTTTTTAATGGGGGAATTTGGGAGTTCTTTGTCACTCAAAGTTTAACAGATTACGAGGGGAAGTGAGCATTTCTGGACGATTGGTTTATTTACCAAAATTGTTCACCACCATGTCATAACAGTTTGGGGGCATGGGTCCGTGGCTTGGGCAGGTGTTGACAGATATAGCCTGAGGTTTGGACAGATTTGAACATATTGGGAAACGAGTGATCCCAGCAGATTTAAACAATTGACGATTAGTGTCTTAGATCTTTCAATAAATTAGGTGAATTATTTATTTAATGTCGGTTACTTGTGATTGGTTAAGTGAAAAGTAAGCGAAATGGGTCCTCAGATCAGTGAGTTTTGAGATGATTTGTACCTCAGGTTGAAGTTCCGGATATAGTTTAGCTCGCTGAGTTGGACAGGTTCATGTTTAGACATTTTGTCAACCTCAACGTGAGCGACAAATTTTCTCAGAATTCGCTGACATCTGTGGGCACAATATGCTAAAACTGGACCGAAAATGGGAAACGAATACCATCTGACAGAGTGCCACCCGTGAGCAGCTGTTATTGCTGCACAAATGCCTAAGATAACATGCACTACCTAAATGTCTTAAATACAAGCATCCCCTTAACATTCCTCGACCTGAAAGAATAGCAGAGCAAAACTATCGCAGAATGCTTAGAGAAAGGATCATTGATGCCCACAACAGATTTCATAAATACAACGGCGAAACTTTGCACCAAAAACTTTACTCACTCGTGCAAAAGATCATGAATAGACAGACACAGCGCAAAAAGCCATTGATATTAGATAGGGACACACGCAGACAATGAAAAAGAAAATAGACCTACAAAAAAAGGACAACTTTCACAAAAGTAACAACACTGACAACATAGAAGAATGGATAAACAAATTCTCTGACCGACCCTTAACAAGCACTGAAAAGGCCGTCTTATTAAGAGAATTAAATTACAACTTCCAGGATTTGACAAGAAAGATTTATTTGCAGCATTAGAAACAACACTGAAAGGCAACCAATTCACAGGAGAAACCCAGCAAATTATCAGACAGGTAGTCAGACCAACATTAAGTGGACAAAAAAGCAAGGTAACACCCACGATACGTAAAAAACAAAAAAAACTAGAGAGACTATAAAAAGGTAAAAATATTTTTATTCAATGTGCGATATTATCCGATGCACACACTACTTGCAGATACCAACACTAACCAACAAGTGTCAATAGAACCGACCAAACAATTAGCGAAGTGAATCACAACCCTACTCAAAAGATCTTTAAAAATCTGGAGAAATAAGTATGACCTACGTCAAAAAAAATGAAACCAAAGGATCCAGCATAGCATGCTTCTATGGATTACTCAAAATTCACAAACCAGGAGTCACAATCAGACCTGGAACACCAATTTACAGATTGGCCAAGGAGATACACCCCGAAAGATTAAAACACTTAGTAGAAATCTCACACCACTCCATCCACTCTACCCAAGAATTCCTGAAGACAGTCAAAGACACAAAAATGGAAGAGGTTGAAATAATGGTCTGTTTTGATGTAATTGCCCTGTTCAGATCAATCAACAGCAACTTGGCCAAGGAAACACTGCCTACACTATTAGAAGACCCGAAGACACACACGCCAAACTCCACCAACATCATCAGCAAAGACAGTATTGGCAAAAGCTAGTGGACCTATGCCTTACCACCGACTTTACCTTCAACAACAAAGCCTCCCGACAAACCAATGGAAACCTATGGGATATTCGACTTCAGTGTTCTTAGCAGGGACAGTGATGCAGAGAGTCGAACAAATTGCTCTGCCTACCATCCAACGCTAACTTTGCGTTCGCCAATGGATGACACCTTTGCCATCACTAAACGAAACAAATTAGAGGAAACCTTCAAGACCATCAATAATATCCTTACTGGCATAAAATGCACTGAAGAGTAGGAAAACAGACCCAAACTGCCTTTTCTAGATATGTCAATAGAGCTAAAAGCCAATGGGGAACTTCAAATCACATCTACAGGAAATCAACACATACAGAATAAATATTGAACTGCAGAAGCAACCACCTCAACACCCACAAATGAAGCTGCATAAGAACATTTTTCCAAAGAGCCAATACACCTTACCGCACAGAGAAATTACGCAGAGCAGAGGAAAATCGCCTATACATTATATTCAAAAAGAAGAGGGACCCAATGAACACGGTACACAGACTTCTCAGCAACAAACCCAAACAAGCAGGCAAAATACGACTCGAAACTGTAGGTACGCTCCCCTTCAAGCAAGACGTGTCGGAAATGACTTCCAGACCACTCAGACACCTTGGCGTCATGGTAGCCCAAAAACCCACCAACACTTGAACAGCAGCGAATGAACTTGAAAGACCCTGTACAGACAACAAGCAAAAAGTAGCATCCTTTGCAAAATTCAGGGCAATGACTGTCACAAAAACCACATTGTACAAACAGGGAGAAAACTGGCCGCCGCGATACATGAGCATCAACTAGCCAGAAAATGAAATGACACTCTTCACTAATGTCCTCACAAACAGATGAGGAAGTATACCACTTTGTCTGGAACAACTTATTCATCCTAAGACAAGCTAAACAGACACACGCACGAAAATTACGAGAGGTATGACATTTCAACCGAAACTCTATCAACAAACACATTGCCATGGATCCCATTTACCACCCTCTGAGAAAAGGAACAGGGATAGACATCAATGTAGGAAATGACAGCACCACAGGAAATGACATCACCAACACAAAGAAACCCATCATTTAAATAAAATGCGGGAATTCTCAGCAATGTTTTGTCCGGAGACACACTGAAGATGTTACCTCGTGTGGTGACAAAGCATCGGAACATGGCATAGCGAGCATGCCTACATCCGGGTTTGAGCACTGCCGAAGGGATCCTCAGGTTTGAAGATGATTCCTGAGTTTGCCAAGAACACTTACTAAGGCAGAAAGCTGCCATATTTATGGATTTCGAAAATAGGTTAGAATTGAGTCGAACTAGGATCAAAATGAAAGCTGAATATGTAATCGAATTAGTCAAGCACTTACGTGTATCAGGGAAACAGGCAGGTGCAGTTGTTTTAGAAATGTTTAAGATGCAACTGAGGCAAATGGACTGAGAAGATAAAGAAACAAAGAGAGAAGAGAGGTGGGGAAGGAAACGAGGGAGAGAAAGAAAGAGAAGAGCAAGAGAGCAAAGAGAGAAGGTTCTTAGCTGAGCAAACAGAGCGAGAGAAGGAGGAGAGAGAATGACAGAGAGAATTTGCACTTCAGAAGTTGGAAATTGTCAGGAAACAGAAGTTACCAGTATGGAGTTGATCAGAGAATGTAGCGATCTCCACAGATATCTCTAAATTGCCACATTGTGATGAGAATGATGTCAAAACCTTCTTTCTTTCATTGAAAACGTGACTAGGCAGATGAAGTGGTCAGAGGACATGTGGGTAATGATTATTCAGGCTAAGCTGGTCGGCAAAGCTAGTGAAGTATTTGCAGCGCTTTCAGATGAGGGGTCAAGTGTTTATGCAGATGTCAAACAGGTTACTTTGATTTATTATGTGTTGATATCAGAAACCAATAGAAAGTGACTTAGAAACATAAAGGAGGAACCAGGCCAGACTTACATTGAGTTCGCATGAATTTTTAAAAATTAGTTTTCATAGATAGATGCAGATCTTAAAACTAGATAAGAGTTTTGAGGATCTAAGAGAGATTATTCTTCTCGAGTTTTTTAAAATCTCACTTTCTGAGGGGATAAGAATTCACGTCGATAAAAAGAAACTTTTACAAATGAGCAGAACAGCAGTGATGATAGGTGAATATGCGTTGATGCACAACGCAAATTTTAGATTTCGGGTAGAATTTCATCATGTGAGGGATACAAATTAGGAGAACTGAAGATCCTCCACTGCAAAATAAAAGTTAGAACACACTGGCAAAGACTTTACCACAGAAGAAAAAAAGAGGCCCATATCGTTGAAAAGGAGTTGAAAGGTCGAGGTGTTTCCACTGTAATAATATGTGATGTATAAGGTCACAGTTCTTCTCGTAAAATACATTCTCTTTGTGAAACGATGTGGTGAAGAGGCTTCTTCAATGGCAGTAGTGAAAGTAGTAAAGGAAATCCCAAGAGACATCGATTAGCTGAAGGAGAGTGCACGGAATCGGCAGATGCAGTATTCGAGGTAGTGCCTAACCACCATAATGACTTCAATTTCGGGATAACATTTGTTTAGAAAGAACAAGGATGAAGATAAATACGATATAATTTTGAGAAATACAGGATATAGTCAGGTTCAAATAGTAAGAGATGAACACGTACAATCTTTCTGACCTGAAACCTGAGAGAGTGGTAATTTGTGGGATAAGTGTACAGTAATTTGACATTTCCCTATGTAAGATCAGGTTGGAATGCCAATTCAAGACGGGCGAATTAACAGTGGGAATGAGTGACAGAGTGTCATTTTCGGGAATGTAATTTGTCCTTGTGAACGATGTATGAGGATCAATTATGGGAGTGGCAGTCCTTACTGTGGTGAAGCCAAAGGTAGACCAGAGAACTTAGGAGTTACAAGAAAAAAAAACTAGACATCTGCCAGACAGTGTATGAACAAAATCCAACAATGATAATTCACCGGAGGCAGCAAAACCTAAACGGAAAGACGACAGGAGTTGAGTGTCAGTTAGCGGACAAACTGCTTGAGGTAATGCTGAAGGAAAAACCTGAAGAGGCAGAGGATGAGGCAGAAGTGTTGAGGCCTTAAAGCCTATTGGACCTACATCAGAAAGAGGGGGAAATGAAAGGTGTGTGTGTGTGTGTGTGTTTGTTTGTCTGTGTATGTGTGCGTGTGTGTGTGTGTGTAAGCATCACAGGAAATGATTCACATTGTATTCCTTTGGGGTTTTAACTGACAGAGAATCTTAAGAAGAAATTGGAAACCACGGAATGTTAGCGCAGATGGGGAATGTACAAAGTGCACCAGGCTATGTTGCCAAAAGCATACATTCAGGAAGTGTTATTGTGGCACATGATTATTGAGAAGCAAGACATCAAAGAGTGAGGATGACTGAGTTAAGGTACAAAAGCATGTTTACTGATAATGATTGCACAAGGATGTGGAGAAAAATTTGACGTGCATGTCATACATGCCAAAGGCTGTATTAACAACAATTCGAAATTAACCAGTTATCATAATGTGTGGTCTAGAGTACTAAAACCCAATCAAGTTTGAATTAATTGTTTTGTCAATATAAAGTTTGAATTAATTGTTTTGTCAATATCGAACCAAGATGACCATCTTGTGTTGAGCACGTTAAAAAGCAGACAGTTTGAAAGTCAGATTGAGTAACTGCCATTTGAAACACACCCGATCAAAGGTACCTTTCAATTAAGACGACCCAGGGAGATATCAGCTGAAGGAAGAAAGACACCAAAGACGACAGCTGCTGTATGGATTCCAGTTAAGTTCACATAATTTTTATCAGTGTTTTATTGGATCAGTATAATGTTACAGAGTTAGAGGCAAATAATAAGCAGTTATGTGAGGGGGCAAGCGATGTGCGTAGTTGTTGTTTAATATTCACTTTTAGAGATAAACAATGAATTAATGTTATTCTCATTAAATGGTGCAATTTGGAAGTTCTCTGTCACTCATATTTAAAAAAAATAAAGCTGAATTTTCTGAGTTTATGTTTGAAGTAACAGAAGTGTTCAAGGTGTGCCATAATTGTATATGAAACACTGAGATATAAAGTTACTTGAATATTAAAGGGATTTAAAGACAGCAAGTGCAAGGAAGTGCAAACTTATCAGCCATGATTGAATGCAGGAGCGACTCGATGTGCTTAATGGCATGAATTCTGCTCCCACGTCTTATGATCTTATGGTCTGGAAGGGAGAGCGAACATCTGAGGATATGAAAGCATATTAACCACGATGGTGCTCCATTTGCACAGGTGTCAGGACCTGAATGGCGTCTTCTCTTTCCCAGGAAATTGACACCAGTCGTGCACGGTGAGGTAAACTCATGCCCCACAAGATCAACCAAGGGCACAACACCAGCAGCAATTACAGTTTGTACCAACACTAGTGCCAGGCACCCAAAAAAAAAGGCAACACCTTCCTCATTCAAAATGTCACTGTTAGTTCTTTGTGGTGGAGCTAAAAGAGCCAACACTGGAATGATCAGCGAAATATTTCCCTATACTAAAATAAACAATATGTACATATCCAATGTGAAAGTTTGCTGTGAACCTTCACCACGTCAATTAGTAAACAGTTAGGTTCCTCTGTTCACTGAGAAGTGACTGATTGACAGAAACGCTTAATCCTTGATTCCAGCTACATTTGGTATTCGTGAAATGTCTTTATAATGAGCACAGCGTGGATCCAATCTTCAATTTTGAACTGTGATTATTAACTACAGTGTAGTCACTCATCTGTTATAAAGAGCCTCGGTGTTCCAATCACCTCACCAAGACTCTGAAAGATTCTGTAGAGAAAGATGAAATCACTGCTTTTGCTCCTCATCGTCCTCGTGCTTGTCGAACCCATCACTGTGGATGGAGAATCGAGACCAAGGTTCTTCCTTCTCGGTTAGTACATTTCTCCGAAAAATAATTGTAGTATCATCAGTTCCTCAGGTGTTTGCTGGTTTGTATTGTAATTTGAGGGCTTTTTTCTGTCTTCTTTCAATCAGCCCAGATTCTCATTCCTTCCTGCTCTGAAATGATGTTACCATCTCAGTTTAGATAATATTCGAAGAACTGTTCGATTTAATGTGCGACTTATTTACCCACAAAAACTATCCAACAAAGAGATGTCCTTTGCGGCGTTGTTTATACGTTGAATATAGAAACGTTTTCAAATGTCTGTTTGACCCACCCACTGATCTCTGCAAAATCCTTCAGGATCGACAACATTTCTTGATACTCATGCCGCTCTAATTGTGAAACCCAAACTCATCTAATTCTGATGAATCCAAGAGATCAGACAGTATGTCAATTTTTTTCCCGATTTTATTCAGTTGCCTGAGCAGAGAGCTTCGGAAAGAGTGCCCTATAAATGCAATCAATTCTCTCAGAGATTCCTTGAAATCAATCATGTTAGAATATTTCCATTTCCGATAACGTACTCGGAAATCTCCTTTTTTTTTACTTTCCGTATGAAAGAAAAGACTGTGCACAAAACTAGTCGACATTTGCATTGGTTAACTCATATTGGGATCATCGTAGACAATACTAATCCTATATCATTCAGTGTGACACGACTTTGAGCACTGTGCGTAGTGATAGCAGTGATTTCCCTTGGTTCCACAACTTTATAACACTTTAAACCGTCATAGGCTCGTTATCCCTCAGTTACACAACACTGAAAGCACTGTGCACAAAGATGGATGAGATGTCCCTTCGGTTAGTCACAGTAGAAGCAATGCGTACTTGTCTGGTCTCTACATCCTTTACTTTGTCCAAACTGTAAGCACTGTTCTCTGTCCTTGACGACATATCCCTTAGTTTGACTATACTTTGTTCACTGAACACAGTTATGGTCTCAATCTACCTTGGTAAGACCACACTGTACATAGTTCGCAAAGTGACATCCCTCAGTTCGACGACAGTACGAGCACAGTGCACAGTCCCTGTCTCAATATGTCTCAGTGACAAAATTGTTTTAATAGAACCACGACTGTGTGGAAATAGGCCGTTCGATCCAAGACGTATACACCAATCGGAAGAATGCTTACTCACCGAGACCCATTGGGAAGGTGCAGACAGTTCTCGGCTCTATCTCCCCTGAAAAGACATCACTGAGAACACTGGGTACCGTTCTCATCTTTACATCCTTTGGTAAGCCCACATTGGGTGTACTGTGCACATTTCTGGCGTCCATCTCCTTGACTGGATCACACTGACAGTGATAGATACATTTATGCTCTTCATGTTTCCGGATTTAATGACACACAGAGGGCAAATTGTCCCAGCTGGAGACGTCAATTAAGTATATCTTTATGTTTTACAGCTTCCATGAAATATTGTTTAGTCCAGGGAGGAATTTGCAGGCGTTCCCTTTGTCTTCCACAGGAAATTCGTTCAAGTGGGTTTTGTGAACATGGGGGGTTCTGCTGCCAGACAAAATGAACGAACAGCATATAAACCTGAAGTGAGAGCCGTCTGAGGCGCCAACTGTTGCAAACTATTCCTTCTATTGACTGACTCTGTTCCATTATGTGGATCGAATGGCCCTGATTTACTGATTTGTAAATCGTATCAATAAAATACTTTGCAATGTGTGTTGTCAAAGCTCGAGTCTTTCATTCATTTAATCGGAGAGAGGGGAGGTCACAAAAACACAGGCAGAATCTTTCATATTTTGCAGTCCAAACTGTGTCATCCTCATCTGTTGGTCTTGTCCTCCACAACATAAAATAATAGGAATAAACTGTTGGTGAAGATTCAGCACTCGATTCCATTCTGTCTTTCGGATTTGAACCGCTTTCACCGTGGATGTCTCGGGTTCTCCAGTGACTAGTCGAATTAATCGAGGTTTGAAAGCCAAATTTTGACTGTAGGTCGTGGTGAAAGAACAAGAAGGAAGGAAAATAATGTTCTTGCCTTCGGTCCAACAAATCTTCCTGCCTCACACACTTCTGTCGACATTGTCATTGTTAGAAATGAAGACCACAGAGTCCTGACAAAGATAAAACATTACCACCACACTGAGGATACAGTTCTTTTATTGGGTACAGTCATTGTCCCAAATGCAGAGTACAGATCTGAAATCTCCGATCTGGGCAGCCATGTGGCGCTCGTGGAATTCAATTTAATCACAATCTCTTAAAACACTGCCTAATATATGCACGATGCGTAATCCCCTGCGATCATCACCTGACAAACCTGCGCAATTCATCTCACCTTGGCCTTGTGAAGACATCTCCAAGGAAATTCGGTGCATCTGAGCACTTAATCATGCACGTGGTACGCATTGTTGGTCTGAACGTCCGTGGGGTGGGAGCAGATCTTTTTTGAACGTGTCTCTGAAGCATTTACTCTATTTTCATGGAAAGCTTCCAGAGTGGAAACAATCAATTAGACCCACCGAGCCCACACCAACACACTGATCGGTATCCCTTCTCTACACAATCCATTAGCCGACGAAATACATTTTCCATGACTGATTCCGTAATCTGCATGACCTGAGAATGGATAGGCAATTCAGCATGGCCAGTTCACCGAACTTGCTCATCTTTGACTGTGGAAGGAAACCAGAGCACAGGAATGAAACCACTCATATGTGGGATTTTTACGTATACAGGTGCTGTCAGAACTGCTGAAGTTCTCCAGCAATTTCTATTTTGTTGATTTCTGAGCCAAGATCCCGTTTTCAAATTCTACTCAGTTTGAGGTATATCCCAGCGAATCGAGCTGATAGAGGAACGCTGTGCAACAGATAGAGCAAAGGCAGTCTTTTCTCCCACAATTCCACGCCATTGTGAAAGGTGTCTATCTCTGGGCTTGTGTTTCCAGTCCACAGGGTGATTGCGAACGTCACCCAGCAGCAGGAAGGGAAGCAGTCTCAAGTCCAAAGGCTGAGCTTAACGACTCTGCATTTCCCTTTCACCTTCCCTCCCAGCCAGAGGGGAGAAGGTTCTCTGAGGCCGCAGGAGCGAAAGGCAAATGTTGTTAACCTATGAAACTGTGACCACAAAGACACACATAGCTCCAGTTGTTTCACTTTGTGCTTTTCTGTGCCCATTCACGATGCCTAGTCAATAATGTGGGACACCACCAAAAGCCATCAGTCACTCACTGACCAACGCCTATACTCCGACATCAAACACTCCAGTGAGTTAGCCATACAGAACAGAAAGATAATTTCCTTCCACATACTTTGATTTAATTTGGCGGAAACTAACCTTTGTGTATTCAGGCAGATTTCGCTTTATTTATACATTTCAAAATTAGCTTAAAACGCTCACTTTGGGTTGTGCAATCGGATGGAGCAAGGAATTACAGGAAGGTTTTGCTCCATTAGATACAGCATATAGAGTCTGGCTGTTAGACCATGACAAAGGTTCCCACAACAAACCAAACGAGGCAACCTGCACCATGGATTTTCAATTTGCATCAACCCGAGTACATCCTGCTCGTTTTCTGATTTTATAAAATTATTTCAGCCGACATTTAACATTTCCACACAGAATTGCATCAGTGCAACGGATTTTACACATCACTACCGGATGTTGATTGTTTGATCTTGCTGTGTATTCTTTTCTTGCACCGCTTCAACAGTCACACATCGACAATTTATTGCTGCTCCAAGTCACAGTAAGAAAGCTCCACCCTTCATTTCCTTGTTCTCTATATTCTCATTCCTATACTGATCTTTCTGTTCACTCATTCTCCATCTGTTTGTATATCTCTTCCGCTCTCTAACGATCGCTATCTCTTTCCATACCTATCTGTACATCTGCTCACAGAGCTGTCCCTGAATCTCTCTCCCTCTCTCTATTTCCTCCCACATCCACATCCTTTTTTCTATATTTTTTTTTGTCATTATATCTCTCTTTCTCTATCATGCAGATTCGTGAGTTGGTTTTCTCTCTGTATTTATTTCTTGCTGTCTCTGAAAATCTCTCTCTCTGTGTTACCCTGATGTATCGAAATGCTTCAGATGTTTAAATAGATTCATAGTCATAGTGATATAAAGCATGGAAACAGGCACTTCGGTCCACCTCTTCCAAGCTGATTAGATATCCCAACCTAATCTAGGCCCACTGCCATCACCTGGCCCATATGAATTGAAACCCTTCCGACACATAAACCCATCCAGATGCCTTTTAAATGTTGCAAATGTACGAGCCACGACCACTTCCTCTGGCAACTCATTCCATTCATATACGCCCTCTCCGTGAAAATGTTCTGCCTGAGGATTCTTTTACACCTTTCCTTTTTCAAACTCAACCTATGTCCTCCAGTTCTGGACTCTGCCACCCCAGGGAAAATACTTTGTCTATTTACAGTATCCATGATCCCTCATGATTTAAAAAATTCTATACGACTCCAACACTCCAGGGAATACTGTCTCAGCCCATTGAAACTCTCCTCATAGCTCAAGATTCTTCAACTCTGGCAACATTTTCGGACGTCTTTTCTGAATCCTTCAAGTTTCACAAATTCCTCGCCATTGGAAGGAGACCAGAATTGACCGCAATAGTCCAGAAGAGTCCTAATCAATGTCCTTTAATGCCGCAACATCACCTCCAAACTCCTGTATTAAATACTCTGACCAATCAAGAAAATCATACCAAACACCGACTTCATCACCCTATCGACCTGAGACTCTACGTCAATGGGCTTTGAACCTCCTCTCCAAGGTATATTTACTCAGCAACAAAGGTATCTTTACTCAGCAACAATCTCCAGGATATTATCATTAAGTGTTTAAATCCTGCTCAGATGTTCTTTCCCAAAATGGAGCTCCTCGCATTTATCTCACTTAAACGTATCTGTCACTTCTTAGCCCCTTGGCCCATTTTAATTAGATCCCGTTTTAATCTGAGGTAACCTTCTTCACTGTCCACTACATCACCAATTTTGGTTTCAACTGCAAATTTACTAAATCTGCCTCTTATGCTTACATCCAAATCATTAATGTAAATGACGAAGAGTCGTGGATCGTGCACCGATTCCTGTGGCATGCCAATAGCGGCAAGCCTCCAGTTTGGAAAACACAATCCACGAATACCCTCTGTCTTCTACCTTTGAGCCAGTTCTTTATCCCTTTATTCCATGAGAGTAATTTTGCTAACCAATCTCCCATGTGGAACCTTGTCGAACGCCTGACTGAAGTTCTTAAAGATCACATCCAATGCTCTGGCCTTATCAATCCTCCTTGCTACGTTTTCAGAAGACTCGACTATGTTTGTAAATCATGGCTTCCCGTGCTTACAGTCATGTCGACCACGAGTCCTTGCCTTTCCAAATGCTTGTGCATCCTCTCCCTTTTGATTCCCTCAAACAACTTGCCCACCTTCGACGTCAGGCTCATTGATCTACAGTTTCCTGGCTTGTCCTTCTCACGTCTCGTAAATAGTGGCACTGTGTTCGCCAAACTTCAGTCTTCTGGCACTTCACCTGTGACGAACAATGCCATGAATATCTCACCAAGGGGCCCAACAATCACTTCCCATCTCCCCGCAGAGTTCCAGCTTACACCTGACATGGCGTTGAGGATTTATCGACTTTTATGCGTTTCAAAACACCCAGCAATTCCTCGTCTGGAAAAAGACATTTTTCAAAATGTCATCTTCCACTTACTTATGTTCTATATCTCCCATATCCTTTTCCAGAGCAAAAATCGATGCCAAATACTCGTTTAGAGTCTCCCTTATCCTCTTCGGCTCCACACAAATGCCACACTGCAGATCTTTGAGGGGCTGTATTCTCGACAGTTACCCTTCAGTAAATGGATCTTTTATTTTACTCACTTGTGGATTCACCATTTATAGCCAATCCTAACTTAGCCTTAAGATGGTAGCCTTAGTTCCATCGTGAAATGCTATGTTCCATGTATTGTAGGTAGAGTCCACTGTGCCATTCCAGATGGAATTCCAAACTTTTGAATAAGCAGTTCAGAAGGAGCAGCTATATATTTCCACGTCAGTACAGCGTGTGGTTTGGAGGGGAACGTGCAGGGCGTCGTGTTCCCATACATTGGTTGCTTTGTTCTTCGAGAGGGAAGTCGTCATTTGTTTGGTAAGTGCTGTCTGAGGATCTTTAGAGATTTTATGCATTTTTGTAGTCGATACACGTTACTGCTACTGTGCCTTTAAGGTGGAGGAAGGGGAGACCTCTGGATGGGTTCCCGAAACATTCGTTCTGTTTTCACCTTGAACCTGGTGCCAGACCTGCAGAGGAATATAGCAATTTCACTTTTTGGTTTGAAGAATGCTTTTTGAGTGTGGTGTCAGCCAGGCGGGCTGATTTACCTGCGATAATGTTGACTCTCTGGATTATTGTTGGAGTTGCAATCATGCAGACATTTAGAAAGCATTTTTTCATTACGTTCCTCACTTATGCCTCATCGATGGTAGAACGGCTTTAGGGAGTGATTCAGGAGGTGAGTTAACCGTTGCAAGTTTCCCTTACAGTGACTCTACTGATTTGGTGACTCCAATTCAATTTCTGGTCAATGGTAATCCAGCAGGTGCTAATCTGGAGGGAATTCAATGTTGGTAATACCATTGAATATGAAGGGGCTTTAGTTAGATTCCCTCTCAATGGAAACCCCTAAGATGTTGTGGGGTGGGCAGCATTCAGTGACAGTGACACCATTGAACTTCAAAGGACAATGATTAGCTTTTATTTCAATGGTAATCACCAGCATGTTAATCGTCAGGGAATTCGATAATTCGATGATGGTAATGCCATGGAATGATATGAGTCAATAAGTCGATTTGCTCTCAATGGTAAACCCAGTTGTTAATTGATGGATTGAGGGGGGCGGACGGAATCAGTGATGGTAACGCCATTCATGATCAATAGGTAGTGATTCTAAGAGGGCCATTGCCTGTCAATTCTGTGACGCAAAGATTCACTGCCAGATTTCAGCACAGAGTACTCATGTAACAGTCATTGCCAGTTTGTTATACATTTACCCTCTAAGTGAAATTGTCCTGTTATAAGTCTCCATTCTGTATGACACCCTTCAATGAAGTTCAAAAGGGTGAGCTGGTGCCAAGTATGCACCGATTGCTCATTGTCTGTTTATGGGAACAGAGCATTAGCGGTGAATATTGACTGTTCGGTCGCTCTTCGTAGGAAAGTGTGTTCACTATCATGGGTTCATATAATCACAGTGTCATAGAGATGTACAGCATGGAAACAAACCCTTCAATACATATCTTCCTCTGGCAGCGCATTCCAAACATGCATGAACCCAAGTGAAAAAGGTCCCTTTCCACTGTTATTACTCTTACGTTAAACATACATCCACTTATTTGGACTCCTCAATCTGGAGATAAGGCGTTGCCAATTTACCCTATCCGTGCCTCTCATGATTTTACAAAAGTTGTTACGTTCATCCCTCAGCTCCTGACTCTCCAGGAAAAACAGCCCTCGCCGTTTCAACCTCACCCTCTACCTCAAACACTCCAATCCTATTAACATCCTTGTAAATCTTTTCTGAACCCTTTAAGATTCACAACATTCCCTCGATAAGAAGGAGAACGGAATTGCACAGCAACTTCCAAAGTGGCTGACACAATGGCCTGCTCAACCATTACATGACCTCCCCACTGCTGTACTCCATGTAGCGATGCGGGAATTCCAAACGCAGCCCTCACTATCCTACCTATCGGAAATTGCACTGGCAAAGTTCAATCTAGTACTTGTTGTGAAACGTTTTGTGTCCACATGGCAAGAAAAAGCAGACACGCACGTGCATATTCTCACGCAGACATACGTAAACGCTGACATAAAAAAAAACATGGGAGAAAATTGGAGATGGAGGCAAGGAAGGAGGAGACAAAACTCGATAAATCAATGAAGACAGTGATTACAGAAGGAGAGATATTATATATTTGGTGAGAGGAGGGGACAGAGGGATTTGAGAAATGTGATGGAGAAAAGGAACGATTATAAATGGAGAGAACAGTATCGGAAGTGGGGGGGGGGGATGAAGAGAACGTGAATGCGAGAGAACTAGTTAGAGAGAGAATGAGGGACAACCGTGCAAAGGTAAGGAGAATAGAAGGTTGAATTTGACTTGTTATCTAAGACAGGCCAAAGACATCCCAAAATTCTGTTAACCAAAACTATTTACCAAGCACTTCCACTGCTCATGGCACACAATGTGTACCTGGAAAGCTCACACAAACTTCTAAATTGTAATAAGTGGAAGAGCTGTGCTCATTTTGCTACTGATTGCGTAACTACTGGAGCCAAAGTAACAGCGAGAGATCTATGACTGCATCACTAGGCATAGGACATCTCTAAAAAAACTGAGATTGTGTGGGTATCTGTAAGTGTTTCTCACATGGTGAGCTGAAAGTTTCGCAGCAATGCAGAATGATTCTGATTTCGGTCAGTGAAAGCAACAATGTGGACTGTTCCATTCATATGACACGGTTACAGCCCAATCCGCAGGGGCCCTGTGGGACAATACATTATAGAATCATCGATAATGTGCTCGTCCGTGGAACACTGTGTAAGGTGGGGTAAACAATGCTCTTCAATCTTGCAAACTTGATGCCGCTGGAAACTTTTGCTTCCAACAAATGATCTCATCATTTTCTTTTAACGGGTACATCTTTGAGTGAAGAGTCTGCTAAACCAATGATTGGTCGGGGGATGTCCGTTCAGCCTGTCTAACGTGTATTGACATGTGAGTGGAACATGGTTGAACTGTGTCGTCTTACGTCAGCAAGTCATAGTGGATTTGTAAGAAAAGATACCTTTTCAGACGGAAAACTATAAATTAAAGTTTCAAGTGTTTGGAAAACATAATTTACACGATCAATGTCAAGAGAGTAGCAAAAACGATTGTCACCACTGATCTATTCTTAGACCCCTTGTATCTCCCTCGAACATGTAGAATTTGGGGGGTGATCTCCATCAATTCTACGCCACGATTACAACAGTGTGGGTGTGTGGGTGTGTGTAGTTGTGGTGCATGTGTGAGAGAACGGCTGAGGGCGTATGTGGGTGTGAGTGAATGGATGTGTGTCGATTTGTGTTGGTGCGTGTGGGTGTGTGTGAGTGCATTTGTGGGGTTGTATGCGTGAGTGTGGGTAGGTCTAGGTTTATTAGGTGTGTGAGAATGGCTGTGTGTTGTATGCGTGGGGTGTGCACGTGGTCTGTGAATGTGGGTGTGTGTGTGGATGCATGTCAGTTTGAGTGTGTGTGTGGGTATGTGTGTGGGTGTGAATATGGATGTTTGGATTTGAATGTGTTTGGAGTGTGTTGGGCAGTGGTACGTGTGGGTGTGTGTGCATGAATGGCTGTGGATGAGTGGATATGAATGTGTGTGTGGTTGCGTGGTTGTGTGAGTAAGTGAGTGGATGTTAGTGGGTATGCGTCATCGGGTTTGGAGGTGTGTGAGAGAGTGGGTTTGTGTTTTTGTGTGTGGGATGTCTGTGTGAGATTGCAGTTGTGTGTCTGCGGTGAGTGTTTGTGTATGTGTGCAAACGCTTGTGGGCGTTGGTGTGTGTGTGGGTATGCATGCACTTGTCGGTGTTTGTGTAGCTCTGGGTGCGTGTGGATGTGTCTATCTATACGTTTGAGTGCGTTTGTGTGGGTCGGTGTGGGCGTGTGTGAGAATGTGGGTGAGTCTCTGTGGTGTGTGTTCTTCTATGCATGTGCATGTCGTTGGGTGTGCGCATTTGTGTCTGTGTGCGTGTGGGTGTGTTTGGAAGTGTGTGAGAATGAGTGTTGGTGTATGGGCGTGTGTCTATGTGTGAGTGTGGATGTGTGAGTATGTGTGTGTGTACGTGAGTGTGTGTTCGTAAGTGTTAGTGTGTGGGTGTGTGTGGGTGTGTGTAGGTGTGTGTGTAGGTGTGTGCGTGTGTGAGTGAATATGCGTGCGTTTGTGAGTATGGGTGTGTGTTTGTAGGAGTGTGCGCGTTGAAATATGAGTGTGTGTATGTATGTGTGGGTGGGTGTGAATGTGAGTGGGTGTGTGAGGGTGTGTGGTTGTGTGTGTGGATGTATGTCTATGTGTATCTGTGTATGCTTGTGTGTGTGTAGTGTTTGTGGGTGTGCGCCTATGCGTGTGTGTGTGCGTGAGTGTCTGTGTACCTGGGTGTGTCTGCCTGTGTGCTCATATCCAAACCTTCCTCACGTCTGATCATTCACACACGAACTTATGCATACTTTCACTCTCCCTGTCTCTACACATGTACACTCAACTACAAAGACCCCATTCCCACACACTCTCACAATCGCATTTTTCACACATACACTCACACTTGCACATGCCCTCCATTCACACACGCATATAAATGCTCTCTCCCACATGCACACTCACAGAAACCTAGACAGCCTCTCTTCACTCGTTTGAACATACACTCACAAACTCACGAAAACTTACAAACTCTCCTCCCATTCATTCATACTCACACACACTCTCAATCACATACTCATGCTCAGTAACCCCCGCCCACACACACTCACGCGTACACATATTCTTCACCTTTTCTAACATACACAATCTCACACGTCTATTCATGCTCTCTGTCATTCACACACTCACACACGTACAAAGATGTTTCCTCCCACACACACACTCATACAGACTATTTACCTACAGACTGACACTCGCACACAGTCACATAATCTTGCACAAAATCTCTTCCACACACACTCTCATACACTCAGGCACACATAAACACACAATCCCATGCCCTCAATCTTACACAGATTCTCCAAACACACCTCTACGGCCCTCTCGACACACTCACAGATATTCCCATTCACCTAGACTCTCCTCCTCCACTCACGAACACACTCACACGCACACACACATATACAAACATTGCCCATCACACAATCTCGCACTCACTCCCGCACATTTAGAGAGTCTCTCCTTCAACGCATTCGCATATACTTTCTCCCACATACTCATTCTCACACAAACTCATGCAGAACCTATGCTACACAGTGACACTCACACGCGCACATACACACACAGACTTTCACAGCCCCTCATCGTACACACTAACATACACTTGTACCGAACCTCAACTCATACACACACACCCTTATATTGTCCTTCCACCCCACACACACTCAAACACCGACACAGCCTCTCCTCCCCTGCACACATATCCACAAGTACGCAGGCACAATTATGCATACCTTGTCCCCATACACCCACTCAAATGCACTCACATCGATCAAACATTCACTTACATTGATCCTTAATGCACACGCTTACACACAGTCACACATACTCGCACACACTAACACACGCTCAGGCCCAATCACACATTTACACGGATCCTCTATCTCACTCATATACGCACACACTCTTAAACACACTCGCAAGCATTGACACAAATACTCAGATTCGCACAATTACTTAGACCTTCCACATGCACTCACTAACCCACACATTGCACAGAAACCCTCCCACATTTCCACACTCTTACACAGATGCACAGAATCATACAAATTCTTACACAGAACCTACACACACAAACCTTCACACTCGTATACATGTCCTCTCCCAAACACAATGTCACAAAATTAGACAGACCTGGCTTCCTCCCTTGCATGCACACTCACCCCCACTTACATATACCCTCTCCCTCTCACACACACATGCACACACATACACATAAACTCAGACACACTTTCATCGACCCATGCCATGCAGACACACACTTAGGCAGATTCATTGCCACATTTACACACATTTAAACACTCAGACACTCACTCACACTCACACGCGAACGCATATTTGTACAAACCATCCACTACACATAGACATTCAGCCACAGTCACATACACTTGAACAGAATCCCTTCCCAGACACGCACTCTAACACACTCATGCATACAAACACACACTGCCACACACTCACTCTTACACAGCCTCTTCAACCACACTCTGACTTTCAGACCACACATCTATATCTGCCTGGTCCCACACACACTCACAGAGATTCACACAAACATAGGTAGACCCTCCTCATCAACTCATACACGATCACACTCATACAAAATTACCTAGATCCTTCCCCACACAAATTCACACACACTTACACAGATGGTCTTCCACATACATGCACACTCCTCCTCAATACACACGTACATAGACCTTCTTCCCCACACAAAGTCACACACACTCAGTCAGCTGTTCCTGTGATGGACTCACATGTAATTCCATGGACCTTTCTCCCAAATACTCACACTCGCGCACACTGAAACAGAACCTTCCCCATACACTGGCACACACGCACCTTCACGTAGATTTACAGGGACACTCATCCCACACACTCACATACACGCACATACACTTACAAAGTTGGCGTCCCACACATGCACTCTCATATATACACAAACACATCACACAGACATTCCTCCCACACACTTACACACAATAACACCTACACAGACCACCCTCACCCCCCCCCCCCCCCCACACCAACACACATGCACGAACACACACTCAACTGTACTCAGGCATATTGATGAGATTTTATCTCGAATACACTCAACTACACTGACATTTACCACACACTCACTTCCATCGACGCTTGACACACACACTTACACTCTCTCACACATACTCACACACACTTATGTAGAAACTCTCGCATCGACTGACGCAAACACTCACCTTCACATACTCTTACTCAGTCCTTCCACAAACACACACTCAATAAAATCACACACTTGCGAAGAACCCCCTCCCACATTCAGAAAATTTCACACGCTCACATATCCATATGCACACACTCATATTCGCAGACTTCTGCTTACTCTTACACAGACTTCCACACACACTCACACGCACCGAGGCAAACCTGCCTTCATCCCTTGCATACGCAGTCACACCCACTTACACAGGACCTCTCTTTCTCACACACACGCACACAGACACACTCACAAACATATGTACACACACGTACACAGACACTATCTCACACACAAACGCACACACTCACATACACTCTCACCCGCACAGACTAAAACAGTCCCTCTACGCACATTGATACCATAACACACACTGACACAAACCCTCTCCCCCACACATACACACACCAATATTATCCATTCTCCCACAATTGCACTCAACACTCTTTCACAAACCCTCGCATCCAGACACACTCAAATACTCACCCGCACACTCACAAATACCCTCTCCCAACCACACTTATACAGACTCTACTCCCACACACACGGTCACCCATACTTTCACAGCTCCTTTCCCACACATTCTCACTTGAAAGTGCACACATAATTCGAACCCACACACTTACACACTCTCACCTATCACACACTCACGCACATTCAAATTTGCGCACACACTGTAACATGCAATTCCACAGTTTAACCACCCACACACTCACACTCACACACACTCAGATATATGCATAAACTCGCAAACACAGATAATCTTCACACACTCACACACTTACACAGATCTTTGCCCACACACTCACATTCACACATGCTCAAATGTACACATGTATTTGTGCTGACCGGCCTCCTACAAACACGTTCCCACACACTTGCATGGACTATCTTCCACACACCTACAGTCATATACACTTACATAAACGCTCATCAAGACACTCACATGAAGACAGAAAATCCTCCTTGCTCACACCTACACAAGCACTATGACACAGACCGTTCCCCCACACATACCGTCGTGCACAATTACACAGAGACGCTCACCCACGCACACGCACACCCACTTACACAGATCCTTTTCCACACACACGCACGTAGACACATATATATTCATGCATTCACATTCAACGTTCCACACTGATACTACTCCGACACATGCACTTACACAGAACCACCCCCACGTAGTCACATGCATTTTGACAGACCCTCCTCCCACATACAGTCACAACCACAGTCACACGCACTGTCCAACATACCTACACACGCAAATGAACAAACACATATGGGCACCTATAAGCACATGCATACATAGAGACATATGATACTCTTTGACACACACTCTTACACACATGAACACATACATACAGACACCAAGAGACACATGAATACACAGTCTGACACACAATTGCAACCACATGCACAAATACACACACGCCCTCATGCACACGTCCATATAATCATATACACACACCCACATACATACGCACACAGGCACACACACAGTCGCACATGCATACAGAGAAACTTTCCCCAGACACCAACAACAATTTATACAGAACCATACCCCCACACACAACCTCACAAAAACTCATGCAAACAGACAAAGTTCCTCTTCCTACACATGCATACTCACATACTCACATTTCCACACACATTCACACACACTAACACAGACCCTCCTCCTACGTGAAGACCGTGACACACACGTACATAGATGCTCTCCCACACAGGCCCACTGACACTCACATGTGCACACACATATTCAATCGCACTTACACAGTCCGTCTTCCAACACACATGCTTATATGCACTTACACTTCTCCCACACACTCACACTCGTATTCACTCACATATACGCTCACTCATGCATATTGACACAGACCCTCCTCATTCGCACTTACACTCACACACACTTGCACAGTCCTCTTCCAACACACATTTGCACACCAGGCCTTCCTCCCACGCACTCACACTCATGCACACTCCCATACACACACACGATCACACATACTTTTGTCAACCTCCAGCGATGCACTCATAACCGCGCACACACTGTGACACACGTATACAACACAGACGTATACATACATCCACACCCACACACACAGATACACACATGCACGCACACACAGTCAAACATGCCTCCACAGTACCTCATCCACACACTGACAAGCTCTTATACAGACCCTCCTCCCACACACTCACAATCACGCATACTCATGTATGCGCACACTTACACAGACCCTCATACACCATCACATTCACACCCACTCACATATACACAAAATATTCACATACACGTAGCAGAGCCTCCGTCCACACAAACATATCCATACACACACTCATACACACTGACGCAGACACTCCTCCAATGCACACACACTCACACACACTTACACACAACCTGTAAACCAACACACAATGCTACACGCTGACACAAACCCTCACACTGACATACACTCATTCTTTCACACACACTGACACATACCCTGTCCCCAACACACACATATTCACACACTGAGACTGAGCCTGTTCCCACAGGCTCACACTCACATATACACACACGCTCAACACACAGACACAGATCCTCCTCCCACACACACGCTGACACTCACTGACACCTTCCTTGTCCCTCACATACAGTCAAGTACACGACACATTCCTATCTCACTCACGCACTGACACTCATCCAAAATGACACAGACCCTTTTCCTAAGCGCTCACATACACTTACTCAGACCTTCTTCGCACGCACTCGCACAGACACACACATGCACGGTCACATAGAGTAATACACGCTCACTGACAAACGCTTATTGAGACTGTTGCCCACACACACACATAGTGCACACGCGCGTGTGCGCACACACTCTCTCACACACTTGTAAAGACCCTCCTCCCACACACACGTGCACACATACACACGCATATAGATACACTCTCACTCACTCTGTCACATGCACGCACATTCTTATGCAAAAGCATACACATACACACACACTAACAGATACATGCATGCTCTCTGTCTGTCACACACTAACAAACACACACGTGTTTACACACATGCATTCTCACACACACTGATGCATGTTGATGTGCATACACACGTTGTCTCTCTAACCCACACATGCACACAAACATGTACACATGCACGCGCACATGTGTCCACACACACATTTACATGCACATGAACACACATACAGACACATTCCCTCTGAAAGTCTATCTATCTCACACACTGGCACTCTGTCTCTCACGCACAGTTTCTCTGTCCCTCTCATGCAATCTCTCTCGGTCTCGCACACACGGGCTCTGTCACTCCCGAACACTGACTCTCACACACAATTTCTCTAACTCTCTGACACTGTCTCTCTGTGTTTCTCACACACTGACTCTGACATATATTTTCTCTGCCTGTCACACAGTCTCGCTCTCATACACACTATGTTTCATACACAGTCTCTCTCTCTCTGTCTTCACACACAGAGTCTGTCTCATGCACGCAATCTCTGTACTCCATCACAGTTTCCCTCTCTTACACACACTGACCTTCAATCACTATCTCTTTGCCTCACACGCATGGCCTTTATGTCTTACACTTTGACTCTTGCACAGTCCCTCCCACACACACACTGACTCTTACACATGCACTGTTTCTCTATCACTCACATGAATTCTCTCTGTCCGACACCCACATTCCCTCTCTCTAACACAGTCTATCTCTTTCTCTTTCTCTCTATCTCACGCACACACGCAAACACACACAGGTTTCTCCCACACTGTCTCTCATGCACAGTATGCTTTTCTCTCTCTCTCTCACTCACACAGTCTCTCCATCTCGCACGCACCGTTGTTCACATGAGGTCTTTCTGTCTCTCGAATAAAGTTTCTCTGTCTGACACCCAGTGCCTCACAAACATTTCTCTGTCAGTCATATACAGTCTCTCTATCGTGCACACATTATCTCTCTGTTTCACACACACACTCTCACACGCAGTCTCTCTCTCTGTCTTGCACACACATAGTCATTCTGCCTCTCACTAAAACAGTCCCTCTGTCGCACACACAGTCTCTGTCTCTTATCCACAGTATGCCTCACATACACAACTTCTCTGTCTCACACACGCAGTCAATCTGTCACATCCACACTGTCTCTCACGTACACAGTCTCATTCTCTCACACTCGCTCTATCTTTCACAGTCCCTCTGTATCTCTAACATGGTCTCTCTCTCTCTCACGTACACTATCTTTCAAAAACAATATCTCTATTTTTCTCTCTCTGTCTCTCGAACACAGTCTCTCTCTGTCACACACACAAACACACAGTCTCTCTGTCCCGCGCACACAGCCTTTCTGTCTCACTGACACAGAATCTCACACACAGTCTCTCTGTCTGTCTCATACCTTATCTGTGTCCGACAGGCAATGACTCACACAGAGTCTCTCTGTCTCTCTAACACAGTCTCTGTGTCTCACTCACACCATCTCCCACGTATATTCTTTCTATCTCAAACACACAGCCTCTCTCTCACAACGCACGCACAAACATACACACAGAGAGTTTCTCTGTGTCTCTCACACACACTCTCTCTCACATACACAGTTTCTCTGTCTCACATGCGGAATCTCTCTCTCGCAAACACACACCTTCTCCATCTCTCCAACACAATCTATCTGCCTCACACACAATGTCTGTCTCTCTGTCTCTCACCCAATCTCTCTGTCCCCCTAACACAATCTCTGTCTCACACACACACTCTCTCTCACTCATTCACACACACAGTCTCCCTGTCTTTGTAACACAGTTTCTTTGTCTCGCACGCACTGCATCTCACACGCAGTCGCTTTGAAACTCGAACTTAATCTCTCTGTCACTTTGCAGCAGTGTCTCTCAGTGCTTAGCATATTCTCCTCGTATCTGCATGGATGTCCTTTGGTTGATCCGGTTTCCTCCCACAATCTAAAGATATGCAGGTTAGTTAAATTGGCCATGCTAAATTGCCCAAAGTGTAAGGCTCACTAATTACACCGGAATGGGTCTGTGTGAGTTACTCTGTGTGTGTGTCCCGAACACATTATCGCTATCAGTCTAAACCTCTCTCGGTCTAACACATACTGACTCTGAGTCACAGCCTCACTTTCTCACGCGCAGTCTGTCAGTCTCTGTAACTCTCTCACACAAAGAGTCTCTCTGTCTCTCTAACAAAGTCTCTCCTCAACATACACAGATTCTCTCTCACGCACACAGACACACAGAAATCTTTCACATCCAATGGAATACCCATTGCTGATTCTTGCACTAGCAAACACCTGGGGGTAACCGTCGATCAGAAAGGAACTGGAGCAGCTGCACCAATCCCGTGGCGACAAGAGCAGATCAGAGGTAACTCCTGTCTATTGACTTCATCGACATTTTAACACTGTCGGGCTCCGATTGGAGTGGTGTAGGAGAATTCTCCCTGGTAAAATGAAGTCTAGATTTTTTTTTCAGAATATGCAGTTTTAAACTTTTCAATTGTCTGAACAAATCTCTAGGCCATCTTATGGTTGTGACAGACGCAACACACTTTTCAATTCGCATTAGACCCGTCATCTTGTCTGCATTCACACATCATCATTTTTTCTTTTGCCTCTCTTTTCTTCTTTCTTTCTCTCTCTCTATCCCTGTTGTCCTTTTTCAAGTATCTCTGACACTTGCATTCCTTTAGCCTCTCTCACCCTTCCTTGCTGTTTGTCCTTCCA
Source organism: Chiloscyllium punctatum (assembly GCF_047496795.1). Lineage (NCBI taxonomy): Eukaryota > Metazoa > Chordata > Chondrichthyes > Orectolobiformes > Hemiscylliidae > Chiloscyllium > Chiloscyllium punctatum. Next base: position 42,178,619 of record NC_092789.1, read on the forward strand.
ATCTCTTAAGAGCAATGGTGAAACGAGATGGAACGTAGAACAGAGAACATTACAGCGCAGTACTGGCCCTTAGGCCCTCGAGGCTAGTGGACCAATGAACCTCGTCTGAAGCCCAGCTAACCTACACTGTTACATTCTCTTCATATGCCTATCCAAAGTTCATGTAAATGCCCTTAAAGTTAGCAAGACTACTACTGGCTGAACGCAGGACGTTTCACGCCCCTGCTCCTCTCTGAGTAAATTTTAGATTCTATTCTATGGAGTTCAGTCAACTGAGAGGGGATCTCATCGAAACACAAGGTATTCTTAATGGGCTCGATGGGGTAAAAGTTTTGAAAGTGTCTTCCTAAGTGGGTGAGTGCTGGACCAGAGGGCAAAGTCTCAGTAAAGAAAAATACAAATGTCTGACGAAAGTAAAATAAGAATATCTTCTCTCAGAGGATTGTCAGCCTTTTGAACACCACACAGTGCTGTTGGGGGATACGGTGCAGAGTCCTTATGTGTATTAAAAACTGAGAGGGTTCGTTCTTGATCAGTCGGGGGAAGCAAGAGATAGGTCGAGGCAAGGAAAGTGGATGCACAGAATTATTGGACCAGTGATATTCCTACTTCACGGAGGAACAGGATGGAGGGAGCTGCAAGGTCGAATGCTGTGGCTAACTATTATAGATTTAAGGTCTCCTCATCTTCTCCACTGTTTCTCAGACACTCTCCCTCCCTTTCTTTCTCCCTCCGTCTCCCTGCCTTAATCACCCGCATGGATGGTTAAATATTTCTATTTTCAAGCCGTGGTTGAGTTGTTAAACATTCCCTTCTGAAGCGCAACTGCCTCATCCTCAGACTCCAGCCAGTGTGAACCTCATCAGCGCCGTTGTCAGTAACGAGGCGTTCTTGGATATAACCCAGCAGCTCGCTGTCTCTTTAACCAGCCGCCAAAATACATCATGAGCTATTACCAACCAGGTTTCAATCACTAATCGCCTCGAGTGAAGTGTAGAGACTGATTTCAGTGATCGATTGTGTGTCATCAGCACAAAGCAGTGACACATTTTTTGACCGAAGATATTCATCATCTTGCAATTGCGTGATGCAGATGTTACTTGGCCGTTTTCATGGCAAGTGTACAGTGTGGAAAAGCACACAGCTTCCGAGGAGCAGGAGATTCGACGTTTCGGTCATGAGGAATTTGGGTGTGGGGGTAAAGAGGCTGGAAGTAAATAGGAGGGTGTATCTGGTGAAGTTAGGTGGGAAGGCGATAGGTAGATGGAAGTGGAGCAATGGTGATAAGTCGGAGAGGAGGGTGGTGCAGATGGATGTGACAGACACTACACAGGTCAAGAGGGCGGTGATGAGTTCGAAGGTTAGATCTGGTAGAGGGTGGGTGAAGAGGAACTGGAGACACTAGTGAAATCCATATTTATCCCGTAGGGTTGGAGGGTCCTGCGGTAACGATGATTTGTTCTTGCTCCAGGCGTTGTGTGGTTATGGACTGGAAGAGTGTGTCCTTTGCAGAGTGGGAGGTGGAGTTGAAGTGTTAGACTACTGGGCGGTGGGATTGGTCTGGTGCGCGCATCCATGGGGTGTTCCCTGATGCGCTCCTCAAGTTGGCGTCCTGTCTCAAAGGAAGCTTCCATATCTGACTGAATTTTTTCTGTAAGCTGGACACTTCAACTCCCCTTCCCTCTCCACTGAGGATATACATCCTGGGCCTCCTCTATCACTAAACCCTAACCATCAGAAGCCTGGAGGAAGAACGCCTCACGTTCTGCCTTGGGAACACCAACCCCACTGGATTAATGGGGATTTCACAGGATTCCTCATTTCATCTCCCTGCCACATTCACTGTGTCCAAATCCAAGGCCTGTCCTGTCTAATCATTGTCTCTATTATTTATGTGCTCCACTCACCTCTCCAAAACTTCACCTTCCACCACCTTCATCTTCCTATATCCTTCCAAGCTGACATTCCCCAACGTCACACAACTGCGATTTCACTCTCAGCCCCCTATCCCTGATGAACTGCTTTTTGCCCGAAATGTCGATTCTCCTGCTCCTCGGATACTGCCTGACCTCCTCTGCTTTTATAGGAATACGCCCTCAACTCTGATTTCCAGCATCTGCAGTCGCACATTCTCTTGCAGTTTTCAGACCGAGCCTTTGTATTGTCCAGGTTTGCAACTTCAGCACAAGGACTTCTGCACATTCTGAGGAGTGGCGAATAGTGTTAAAGATTCATCGGTGAACATTTCCCTCTCCTGAACCTCTGATGGAAAGCAGTTTATCTCTGAAGCAGCTGAAGATGTTTGGGCCTCAGTCATCACTCTGAGAGACTCCTGCCCATGATGCTCCTGCAAACGGTACACTTGGCCATCAGATCGAGAGGACTCGATTCCAGGAACTGGCAACATCTGATGTAATTGGAGAGGTCGGAATTCATCTGCAGGACTGAGTGCAGTTTTGGTCTCCTTCCCTGGCAGAGGGACGCCATGGCTGCGGAGTTAACCAAACTGGTTGCAGGGTTTTCCGGACTAGTGTCGGTAGGCCGAATGCATAGCGTTGCGCCGTTGCCCCTCGACTCTATATGAATGATGGTTCGGGAGAAATTGACAGATCTCTACGACTTCCCACTTGTCCCGGGTAGATGCTGTTCCAACACATGAAGGGAAGTCGAAACGATCCAGGGAAAGATCAGCACACTCCTGTCTGGATTGGCTCCACAACCCCCCAGCGTTCCCTCTCTAACCCACCCTCAGTAAAAGCAGTGTGTAACGACGACAAGACGCTCTGCAGAAACTCGCCCAGTTACAGCACCTCCTTAACTTATGGCCACTTCGATTTCGAAACACGCGCTGTGTGGAAACACGACACCCTCCCTTTAAGGTCCCCTTATGCATCCCTCAGCAAAACGAGGTGAAAATATTTCGGACGTTCCTTCAGTGTGGCTCGGTCAGAATCCAGGATACTTTCTGTGAGGAACATTGTTGGTCGACCCTCCAGCACATGGACTGCAGAAGTTCACGGCGGGGGTGGGGGGGGAGGAATGGACAGTAATTGCTGACCCAGCCAGCAGAGCCACACCCTCACGTGAGAGAATAGAAACGAAGGATTCGGAAGGCGCTGGGCCATTGTTTCAGAGGGAGCCTTCTCTCCCAGCATCCCCACCCAGCATCTCACTGATGGTTAGTGTTTACTTCTGCTCCACCGCGCTCTCCAGGCCGGATCGGGATACAGCTTCGTTGTTACAAGGGCACAGACAGCAGTGTACAAAACAGGGATCCTGCTGCTGTTAGTATAGAAGTTACTGTCGCAGTTATGTAATTGACTTAGTGTTGTAATATGGCATCATACTGCATGGTTCCCATAACAGATAATGGTAGTGTGCTGTGAAAGGTTAAGTGTAATGCCGGGAACCAATGTGGCAGACGATGTGGAGCTTTGAAAGGCAAACCAGGCCAGCATGATTTGTTCTGCCAATGTTATCTGATAAGCGCGGGAACAACTGTATCAGCTGTTGAGGAACAAATGGGTCGTGAACAAAGAGCTAATGGGTCGTGTATCACCCCAGATGGGACAGGGAAGGGAACCTTCCCTCTGAGAAGAGGGTTCAGTTGCAGGGCACTCCCCAGTTAAACCGAGAGCTCTCCTGAGACAGACAGAATAAAAGTTTTGGTCATCCACAAAATAAAAGGTATTGTGTTTACTGCTAATTTGGTCTATATTCAGTCAAGTAAGGGACATTCTCGGAAACGCAGCTGTCCAAAGTTAGCTGCTGATGGATCACTCTGATGCAAAGAATTATAAGATGGATGGTGAATTCAAGCTTGAGGAGACACAGAGGCTGTTCAGGAAAACTGTGCAGGGAAATGCGTAAGTACAGAATAAAGAGATTGAGACAAAATTCAAGCTGACGTTTTTAAGAGTGTGTGGATACAACCCTATCTTTGAGAAAATAAAACAAAGCAAAACAAAAAAGGTGCCGAAATATAGGGGAGTGCACGGACGGGGTGCGGGAAGGATTGTTTTATTGTTAGTATTAGTGATTGTGGATGAAATTGAAAGTCAGTAGGTTGGTAATTGATGGTTAAATGTAAAATAGTAGAGAATAGTCATCGTGTTAAACTGTTACCCGACTGTTGAATATTTAAGACAAGGCCCATAATGTACTTTTAGAAATGAAGAAAAGGGTCTGTTTCGGCAAGGGTGTGTGTGTACGTGAGAGAGAATCATTAGCTTGCAGAAAAGCCTTGTCTGTCTGTGAGAGCGAGAGTTTAAGCATTGTCACCTGGTTTGTATGACCAATTGCTTCTTGGTTGTCAACTCTATGTGTCTTTTCCCGGAACTCGAAATCCGGAAGTGTTTTGATTTAATTTTGCATTGCAGCGATTTAGGAGTGTCTTTTTTTAAAGAGACTTTTCAAGAAAGCGTTATTGGTTTCATGCATCTTGCTGATGCAGTCTTAGATTAGTTGAGGCAGCACGAACGAGAACAGTTTTTAAAAAATTAATTCGTGGAAACTATGAAGGTTTAGGAACTTATAGATTGGTAAGTGACGATTGCAAGTTGTAGAGTGAGGGAACACGTATAATAGATGATGAAACGCTATCCAATTTCTAAGGAAAGAAAGTGCATTGGGAGAACAGAGATAATACGTACGCTGGACGGGTAGATATGTCAGGATGAATCAACGGACTGCAATTGAAACACTGAGTAAGTCAATTCCAGGAGCAAGAAAAATGTCATTAAAATTTCTGAAAAATGTGAAAGAGGAACTCTGGATTCATTAACTAAATTGCTGAAAGACGGTTTCTTTGACATAAATATGTGCAATGAAATCGAAAGGCAGATTAAGAATTACAGACAGAAGGGTAATTCAAACAACAGAATATTGAAGTGGGAATAAGAGGGTGACAGTTTCAGACTCTTTCGATTTGAAGGAGAGGAAGTTTTTCAGGCATGAGTTACAACTGACGGGAGTGCCAGAGAGCAGAATAAGCAGTTTCTGTGAACATAATTATGGGATCAGAACATCTCCGCATGCTCATGTCAGAATACAGGACAACATTTACATATACCAAGTTGGAAGACTTGGAAACCAACCGCACCCCCCAACACACACATACCTTTTAGGTGGAGAGAATGTTACCATTGCCTTGTAATGAGGGGGACAGGAGAAATCGAGGGGGAATTCAATTGGCAAGAGGCTGACCCAGAACAGAATGTGTTGAGAATAAAACGAGAGACAGAACTGGCGAGGAGGCAAGCCGAATCAAACGTTAATAACCTGTAAAAAGAATGATTCCAAGGTGAAATTTAGAAGCTTTGCACGTTAACAGAAGGAAGGGAGTAGAAACATATTTAAATCATTGCAGGGATGTTCGGCAGAAACAGCCGGAGAGTGCTATTGTCAGTGTAGGGGAAGTAATGCGGGGAAGTCAATAATGTGGTCAGGAAAATGGGCCCGAACAGAACAAGCAGAAAAAGCATGACAAGAGATAGGAGTATGGTCTGAAGTGGAGACTGATGAGGAATTACCTTGTAGCAGCTCTAATAAGGGAAAGAAGCCTCCACCGAGTAAGACATTGCCATTCCTTGTGAAAAGGTGGAGACAGCTTGGGGAACCCAGGATCTGGAAGGATTGATAAATGTGTTCCCAGTTTACATGATGGAGTAGGAAAATTGATTAGAGTTTTGAAGATGAAACCTCAGAAGGGTTCTTAGCTATGGGTGATTTTGGGCACTGCTAGTAAAGGTGGTGGGACTCTAGCAACTAAGAGAGATAATGGTTCGAGCTCGCTGAAAAATGAGGTGGGCAATCCGATGTCTGAATGTGCTGGGTTTGAGCGATTCAGACAGAATATATGGCGGGCCCTGAGAGATTGTTATCAGCCGAAGGTTGATCCAAAAATTTTGACCTGGGATCCACTGGGAGAGACTGAATATGCGGAGGTCGGGTGGGGGGGGGCGGGGTGGTTGTCGGCACAAAGGGTATGGTGAGAAGTCAGAGTCAGAGAGGGTCAGGAATAGTGTGTTGGTGGTGTTATCAACCAGGCCATTCATGGAGAGGTTGCGCCTATTGAACTTAGTCTTCCCAACCCCAGGGTGAACCTACGAGACTGAAAAGTCCGGCCTGTCCTGCCACAAATCCATACAGGCCCGATGTGAACTGAAAATCCGTATAGGATGTATTAGGGTTGCATAGAGAACCAAGTGGGAAAGGGAAATATCCTATAATAACGCGGGAAACTGAAAAGGAACCCTTTGCCTAGGTTATTGTCGAAGGATTGTTGATATCTATGATGATAAATACTGGAGCTACGTACATTTTCGTCCAACCACAGTCTCCTCCCACCTTCCCATGTCAAGTAAATTTATTATAACGGTAGGATATTCGAATATACTGCAGTTGACAAGGTTTGCAGCTCCAGTAAGTGAACAAGTGGTTAGTAAAAGGGTCGTCTTATCTTTATTAGTCTCTAAGGGGACAACGATTAATTTGCTGGTTTTGGATGCTTTCTTTAAGTTAAAAATAAAATTGTATTGTGCTCAAAATGGATTTCGTAACAACGGAGTGGCCATATGGCCATATATATTGGATAGGTGACATCGATGGTTATATTTGGGAAATATCGGAAAACTGGAGGAAAGATGTTTTAGCTTCACTGATTTTGGTTGAGCCACCCAAGTCGGAGCTGAAGTGCACAGTGATATTTGGCGGGATTCAGAGTAAAATAATAAAGGAGCAGCGGCAACGTGACCTTGGTTACCCCGCAGCATTTCCAGTGTAAATCTATAGTGATAGGAAAGCAAGGATCAGCTTTGCAGATAAAACAAATTATTCTTCTGAAGAAGTGGCACAGTTTGTGTCATTTTGCTCTGTGTGACACTGTTAGTAAATGAGGGACATCAGTACAAGGATTTGGGACCCATCATGAAACATGTAGAAATGATTAGTGATTGGCAGATGATGACATCAGGAATCTGGATGATTGGTGATAGTAACTATGTTCGAGTTGCGGTTTGTATTGTTTTTGTTTCTGGGGAACCGCGAGGAGGTTGTGATGGATTCCCAACGGAGTATGCCAATGATAGCTGGAGGAAGTCGCCATCAATTTGCATAGTCATTGGATGCATTGCCACTTCGCTTCTTGTCAAAACATAGTAGGGATATAAAGATAATGAAATCACCGAATAGAGTGGAAATAAACTTAAAACTGGGGCCACATTTACCGAGAAGATCACAGTCTCCTTTGAAACAAGAGGCAGAGGAGGGAATAGTAGCAACAATACTGGGACTGCTGGAAGCAGGAATACTTAGGGAAAGATGCCGCCCCTGTAATACTCTATTGCTGCCTGTTTCAAAAACAGATCCAACCAAATAGAGACTGGTAGATGATTAGAAACCGGTTAGTGAAATGGCGTAAGATTGGCCAGCAGTGGTTAAAGATCCGCATACTTCCTTGACTAGTATACCACCGGAAGCAGATTGGTTTTCAGTTATTGACTTGTGCTCAGCCGTCTCCAGATTTCGACTGACAGAGAACTGTCAATATTTGTTCGCTTTTAAGCATGGGGGAAGCCAGTATACTTATAATCGAATGCTGCAGGGTTTTATGCATTCGCGACATATATTTATTCAGGTGTTGAAGATGGCTCTGGAGGGTGTGTTATTGGAGAGAACAATAATTTAGAATGTTGATGATTTGTTAGTCTGCTCTCAGAGTCAAGGGCAATGTGAGCGTGACACCATATCTCTTCTGGAAAGCTTGACATGTGATGGTCATAAGCTGTCCATCAGAAGCTGCATTGCTCTAATCAGCAGTTTGAGTATTTGGGTAGGCTGATATCGATGGGAAGTAACTGGATAACAACTGATCAGATTGTGGCAACAACTCGAGCTGTGAAGTGATATATGTTGGTGATCATTGACAGATTTAGTGAATGGGTAGAAGTGTTCGGCCGAAGGATTCAGGGGCAGGCACTGTGGTAAAGATTTTCACAACTGAAGTTATTCCGTGATTTAGCATCCATCTGAGATGAGTTCCAATCATAGGTCTTCTTTTATGAAGCAGGTGGCTACGTTGGTGCTGCAACCTTTGCAGATTTAGCGATATTTACCATCCCCATTCGCAGGTTATGGTTTAACGGATTAACGGTACTTCGAAGGGTAAGTTGAACCAAAATTGTGTGCGCACCAATCTTAACTGGGTCGATTCACTGCTGCTGGCTGAATTGAGCGACCAAATGCAGACTAATTGCCTGACACCGCATGAAATGCGTCCCGTTAGAGCCATGCTAGTTCCCAAGTGGAGAGGTCCATATGACAGGCCTAGTTTGAAACAATTGGAATTTCTCCTTCAGCAGTACATGTAACAGTTAACTGTGCTTCATGAGTCCACTCAAACACCGGAAAAACTAAGGGACCTAGTGTCTGGTGACAACGAGGTGACCATTAAACCTGGAGATCGGCTGTGTGTGCTGCTTCTCCGGAGAGAATGGAATGAGCCACGAACACAGGTTCCATTTGCAATAACCAGGGCGTCGCCTACTGCCATTGAAGTGGAGGGTCGGTCTACGTTCTATCATTTTATTCTCTGCAGTCAAGTGCTTGCAGAGGCACTGGTGGACTCTGTGGTTGAGGTACATCAGGATGGAGAACGGGCTGTGATGATTGGACGGGGCGGGCTGGGACCGTTATTCCTTTGCGTGACCTGGGGAAGTTGGAGAGTGAGGCTTGTGCCTCCGAAGCCGTCGGTGATGCGGTTGTGAAAGGAGACTTTTCTTCCTGCTTTGTGTGGCTGTGAACGGATTGGAGGTGGTTGTTGATGTCCCCCTCCCCACACCAGAACCCTTCAATTCCTGTGCTGACTTGGGACCATTAATTGGGCGGACCGGGCGGATCTCTCTTGGTAGTTCTAATCCTTTGCACGGAGTGCCCAATAGGCACAGGGGTTGAAAACCGCATCCATCGTGTTTGTCTGCCCGAAGTAATCATCGGTATAAGTGGGCAAATTTTATGGTGGCCATGCTGGATGGGCAGGACTGTTTCTTGTGTACTAAGTCAAGCCATTGGAATTTGTTTTTGCTGAACACTGTTATTCTTCCACATGTTCTCCATGGCGCCGCCAGCGTCTGTTTTATCAGCCGATTGACCTGAATCACTCGCAACTGTATCTGTATCTATTGTGTTTTCTGGTGCTTCTTCCTACAGCCTTCCACGGTTTGTCGTTACATTGTGTCTGGTTGGCGGCACCTTCAAGAGTGTTGTGGTTATTTTACTCCTTGGACTACCAGTAAGAGTAACCTGTCGCTTTTGTGGCTGAGTTTGAGCTGTGGGACAGATGGAGATTTGAGTGTTTTAGACGTGCGATTCACCCGTGTGATGGCCTCCATGAGGTCGTTGTCTCGCCACCCGCTCAGTTTGATGCTTTGTCCGCGCCGCATTTGGTGTTGCAATGTGACTGGTTAAGTGTAATGAAGGAAATCAGTGTGGCAACGATGATTAGTTTGTAAAGGCAAAGCAAGCATGATTGGTTATGCTCATGTTATCTGATACGCACGGGATCAAGAACTGTATAAATCTCAGAAGACAAAAAAGCTTGTGGGCAGTCAGGGAAGACATTTTCCTGACTGCTACGACTTTGGTTTTGCAAGACTGAAGTTTAATTTCAGTGAAGGATTTAAAGGATTTGTAGCTCGAGTTGTGGATGATGACGTGTATTCTTTCAGCAAGCGGATGTTTTCCTGCAAATGTTTCATCGCCTCACGCGGTGACACCATCAGTGCGTCTTGTGTAAACTGTCAGTTGTCTGTTTTACCTGATATTTATGTGTGTTAGTACTTCCGGTTCGGCATCTGAGTGGTCTCAATGCAGGGTCCAGCTTAATCTGTCAATTGAATGAGTTCAGGTTGGAATGCCAGATTTCAAGGAAATTTCTGACACGTCTCCGTCTTTCCTGAGCTCGGATGGTTGCATCGCCCGCATCTGAATTCGTGTCCTTCGTTGTCTCTGTCTTTGGAAATGAGGGAGTGCTGCTTGTATCGGGCAGGCCTGAACTAATATTTATGCCCTAGTATGATCATTTTTTATTCCTGGTTGTACAATGTAATATTTAACATCGTCTTTGCAGGGCATCCTGTCGATAGCTTTCGTCATGTTGGATATGAATGTCAGGTCTTTAACCTTTGTGATGAGTTTGTCGAAGATGTTCACTCAGGCAACTCAGATTGCCAGGTATTTCTATCGTCGGATAGTTATCTCTGATAGGCGTTTGATGTGCGGTAAGGTCGCTATCCTATGTGGTCGCAGAGTGATTTCTGCTTTGGGCTTGTCCCTTTAAGGCCAAGGATCGTGCTTTGATGGTCCCCGTTTCGATTAAATTCATTGAACAGGTGTTCTTGCTCTGCCTTCTGGATTTGTGCGTTGCTGAAGTGTGTCATTGCCATTTAAATAATGTCCTCATGCAAGTCCGACTGGATGTGCCTGGGTAGTAAATGTTATAATTAATTATCTGCATAGTATGATAGTTCTGCCTGATCTCACTGATCTGGAATTCTTCGGTAAGTGAGCATTCCTCCAATACATCCAGGAAGAGAAGTGTGCTGGAGGTTTCCTCTTCTTTAATGGTAAGGATGTTATGTTATTCTTGTGGTGGCAGGTTGCCACCAGTTTTGTACCTATAATGACAAACATGGTATCAGCTGCATAGCGGTTCCAGAATTTGGATTGTATGATGGGGAAGGCCGTCCATTGAGAAAATGGTTATAAGGATATTGCCAGGGTTGGAGTGCTGGAGCTATTGGCAGAATATAATTGGCTGATATAATTTTCCCTGTAATGTCGGAGGATGAGTGGTGATCTTTTACAGGTTTATAAAATTATGATGGGCGCGGTTAGAGTGAATATCCATTGCCTGTCTAGGGTAGTCCAAAACTAGAGGACATAGTTTTAAAGGGTTCTTTTTAAAATGGATCCTCGGGCAACAGAGGATGATGTGCCTATGGAATGTGCTGACAGAGGAGGTGATGGAGGCTGGTTCAATTATAACTTGTAAGAGGTATCCAGATGGATACATAGATACGAATTGTTTGGAGAGAATTGGAAAAATGTTCGCAAATGGGACTGGATTAATTTAGGATCGCTACTCGGCGTGAATGGGTTGGACCGAGAGTCGGTTTCCATGCTGTCCATCTCGATAACTGCAGAATACAGCATCAATATTGCAGCCACTGAGAAATGACAGAAAGAAATAACGTCTTCAATAATTCTAAGCTGACAATTTTTCCAAGGCCTCACGCAAAAAAAAAAAAATCCCCAGCTCACATTGTTCAGTACACGACATTTTCTGAACCCTTTGACGTCAGAATTCTCATTTTTGGTTACCTTTCATTATCCAGCTTTATTCAGTCTCCAAGTCCAGAATCGCTCATTCTTACTTTAAGTCAATCTGCACAAACTTCCACAAACATCGAGGGAGATTCACAACCAGAATCTGTGCAACATTGAAATCAACTTCAAATCATTACTGTGAAAGTAAGCGCATATTGGAGTCTGGAGGATGGGGAGGAATCTTCAGCACAGCCAGTGATGCTGATTCTCTCAGAACGTGAGAACACGAAGTTTCAATATCGTAAAATTTCATTTTAAAACCAGAAAGTGAATCTACATGTAAAACAAGGAGCATACTGCAGAAAATGACTGGAAGTGGAATATTGGTTAACATAATAGCAATCGGATTTGTTGGATGAGACGGCAGATGTCTGGTCTCGTGAGACTATTACAAATCAGACTTACTAATTTAAAATGATACAGTGCTGGCCTCCCCAATTTCCTGCACTGGCAACAGACTTATATTTGTTTGCTTTTCAGTTGGTATCAATTAGTCTGAAATTCTCAAGTTCGTCACGTCGATCAGCCAGTTCTGCAGTGAGGAGGGATTCATTACCAGTCATATGGTTGTACTCCCATTCAGAAGGACTCGGCAGTCTTCCAGGGTGACAGGTCGATTTCCAATCAATCGATGAGTAGCTTGGAAGCTTAATAAACGTCGATGATGGAAAGACGGGATAAACTTATTAATTTTACATTTTTGGCGGAGAAGTGCAGCGGTCGAAAATTCTGGTGTGGCTTAGTACATTCTGCAGAATTGTTCCACAATTAAGTGACATGTTCTGAATCTAGGGCTGATATCAAGACTTTCATGTTCAATAATATTTGAGAGACGATTTGAAGACAGAACGCAGCCGGGAAATTTCTATGTATTTATTTATTTATTTATTTATTTATTATTACCAATCCGTAGTGGACGGATTGAAAAACATTACGACAACAAAAGCAGGAATTCATAGGCAGCCGATTCTGAATACAAGATTTTTTATATTTAATTCAATTTCTACCATCTGCCCGCCAACATTTTGCTTATTTTCTGTATCAGTAAGAGTCTAAACGTACTATCAATAATTCAAGAAAAAGAATGAATGATCTTTGGTTATAACAAGAGATTGAAACTCTCCGTTTCACTATCACTGAACAGTTAATTCTTGCTTTTAACAATTTACCCGTAGGATGTGGACATCAGTCATGTATCAGAGACCATTGAGATAGAGAGAGAGAGAGATAGGGCGAGAGAGAGAGAGAGAGAGCGCGAGAGGAACTGAAATGTGCAAAGAGGAACAGAGGATTCTAGTACGTGAAGAGAACTACAGAGAGACTCAGTGTGTTCTGTTTTGTTGCTGATATATTCGGACGAGGTTCATATGAACATTAACTTGCAGATTGTTCTGTCCTGTTCCATTGTAAGTTTCCTTGATCGTCTCATTTGTGTCCAAAAAATGATAACAACGGAATAGTTGCTCAGTTGGCTTTCGAGAGTGGCCCAGAGTAGAGGGATGGAATGCTTTACAGTGGAATGTTCAAGACGTCGCAAGGGGATCAGAGTGTGTGACATAGGGCAAGTACATCCCGCAAATTATTTCCGAGTGAAAGCTCAGCACTAATGTCTTCATTAAAATTTTATATTTGTTCATTCAAAAGGCATGAGAGTCGCTGTCCGAATTTATCTCCCGTCGCCCCTCTGAGAATGTGGAGGCTGAGAATGTTTGCAGCTGAAGTCCTTCCTGAACCGTTCTAACCCGTCTTCTGCAAACCGACTCAGAATAAACCCTCAGGGAGGGAATTCGATTTTGACTGTATGACTCTGAAGGAATGAACAATGTACTTCAAAGTCAGGAGTGAGTAGCGTCGAATGTAATTTTCATTGAAGTAGAGTTTCCATCGATCCCTCCCAGTTCTCCTTCCAGGTTCAAGTGAACATACGTTTGAATATGTTATCAATCATTCCTCTGGTCATGCTTTAGAGACGTATTAGTTGTGCATTTAGTATTGGCACGAAGCTGTGATTCTGTGAAGCAATCTAGTTTGAAGCTGAGAGGTGTGTCGGTCTTTCTGCCATTTCTGATCATTAACATCCACTGACATCCCGCCTCACCCCCAACCACCGTGACAATACGATGTTTACAAGGCAACTCTAAAATTTGGAACATGTCACAGGTTTTGAATACTGGAGTTCAAAGCTTCATTCACGATTGGAAAGCTGTGAGTTAGGGCTCAAATGGATGAGCAGAAAGAAGAACAGCTCAAATTACAACGATTGCAGTTAGATTTAGGCACAGACTAAGCTGAAATATGTCATATCCTATCTTTGATTTTCAGTGATTCTCTGAATTTCATGGCGGCATCAATAGAGAAACAGTAGGCATCTACCGAGCAACACGGTTTCATCATTTTTATAATCTCCAATTCTGTAAAGCCTCAAGTTCAGTTGAAACTTGTGATTACACTTGCAAAACATCGATGAGACGGGTCTGAACTTCAATCAAACCTCCTGTTATTGAGTCATGATCAGTGTTGCGAAGTTATTGTGCGTACAATTGGAAAATTGTGAATTGCTGAAAGCATTGCGTGATCCCTTTGAAAGATGATTTTTTTTGTGTCGGTGCTTAGAGTTAAAATGGATGTTTATGTGTCGCTTTAAAATTTGCAGGAACACAGAGATATCTAATTGAAATATTCTGTATCAAAAGTTCAATCAGCATCAGTTATCAAGACAAATAACTTCCATTTGATTAAAAAAGTCAATAATTTAAATTGGCCCTTATGTTACAAAAAAGTATTAAATTTAAATCTGTTGGACTGACAATCCATGACACATCCGAATGTGAAAATATCCATAGGTCATCAAGGTTAGAAAAGAAAAGCATATTTGAAAAATAGAGAGAGAATGAACAGGCAGATGGCAAACGATAACAGCTCTCAGTTCTTTCTGAAAGCATCACTGTTTTACCATGGTAACAGGGCACACCATTGTCAGTTCTGACAATACAACTTACAGGGAAACATTCCTGACAGAATAATGAGCAAAAAGATACAGCAAGTTCCAGGATACACGTAACACAGCTGAAGTTTAGTGAGACGACATTCTATTATTTTAATACATAACTGTATTTTGCATAAGTGGGAACAGAGTAATATTTGTGTTTTGCGTTATTCGGCAGTAGCTAAAGGTTAGAGGACAATTGTTCGGTCTTTCATTAATTCAGTTAAGTTGTTCATTGTCAGAGTTATATAAATAAATTGTCATTTTCAGACTTTGAAGACAGAGTCAGGGATGTGTACCACTTAAATAACAGAAGTTTCTGCAATGATAACTCTCCTTCCACTTCTTTTTCACGGTTATAAGGTGAGGTGCTTCCTTTTGGATGATTGGTTTGTAGTTCACAGAGAGAGATCAAACCCCGCGTTATGGCAAATCTAAAGGCTGTGTTGCCCCTTCTATTGACGACTAAAATTTAAGTAATTCCACTGCACCACACGAGTGGTGGAGTCGGCGTGTTGGGGGAGGTGAGGGGATGGGGTAGGTGATAGGAGCCAGTCTGTCACCCTACAATTATCATGTTGTCATGAGTATTTCAATGGTGGACATGGATTGGCAGGGAATGCTTTTAAAAGAGACAATTGGCTGTTTTATTTTCCAGTGGAAAGGAAGTCGCTGGAAATCATTTCAGGAGTTTAGTTGATTGCTCGCTCATGGGAAATGCCTGCAATGTCTCATCAAATGCACAGTGACTGAATGCTCGCCTCGTGGAATAGTCACTACATTCGAAATCTAAGACCACCAAGTTCATGCTGTGTAGACTCGCGTTTAAACCTTATTCCAAAAGTCTGAAATCATATGTTTAAATAATGGTAAATATCAGCGCACTCAGTAATGTGAAAGGAGGGAATATTGATGTGTTCCTCTGGAATATTATTCCTCTATAATATTTATCTCTATCACAAACAACTTTGTTTTCAGCACAGATACCGGTCAATTAGCACATCTTACACTTCTCCATTTTGAGAAACTAACTTCCATTGCAAAAAGTTGTAGGCGGGCACTATACCTATAGGAGAGAGTGAATAATGTGTTGCAATGAGAGAGAATATGCTATCATGTGTTGAGTTAGAGAGAGAGAGCTGGAAAACAGGTCTTACATAATAGCCGGAAGAGCGAGGAATCAAACCCAGATTTTGTGGAGTTTGATGTGCCTCTAAGTACGTTGAACAAAAAGTATTTTCTTGAGCAGTGGGATAGGTTAGTGAATGATCATTTCCAGGAGCAAAGACCATAGTTGAAAGGTATGTTGCAGGAATATGATGACATGTGCAGGATTAAGATGTGGTGAACTTTTACTATTCTGCATGATGAAGAAAGCGGGAATGCTGTACCGTGAAAACAAACCACCTACAAGATTAATACTTTCAAGCTGCACCGGTCCAGATGGAACTGGATACGATGTTCAACGAAGATAACAATGAACAAAGAACAAAGAACCTTACACGAGGCGAACAGTCCCATTGGCCCTCCATGCCATTGTCGATCCAGACCCTCTCATCTAAACCTGTCGCTTATGTTCGAGGAATTGTTATCCCTTTGCTCCATGCCCATTCATGTATTTGTCTATCTACCTCAAACGTCTCACATTGAACGTGTGACCCCGAGGGAAAAAGCAACGTGTTATCCAATCTGCCGATATATCTCATGATTTTGTAAACGTCAATCAAGTTGGCTCTCAAAACCAGAATTTCCAATGAAAATAATGTTAATCAACTCAAACTATCTTTATAGCTTGCACTTTGAATACCAGACATCATTCTGGTAAACGTTTGCAACATCAACCCAAATTATAGACATCCATCTGGTAATGTGGCGACCAGAACTGTACACTATATTCCACATGTATCCGAACCAAAGATTTGTACAACTATATTATCCCGTGCCAACTGTTTTACCCTACACCTGACTATTGAAGGAAAGGATGCCACCTGCCTCCTTCACTACTCTATCGATCTACGTTGCCAGGTTCAAGATAAAGTCCATCTGAATATCCAGAAATCTCTTTTACATTAATTTCGATCGGGCATTTCTATTTTCGGTACATTTCCCTAGAGTATTGAATCTTCCAAACTTCAACACCTCGCCTTTGCCGGATTGAACTCCATCTGACATTTCTAAGCCCAACATTTTATCTTATCTCTATTTTGTTGCATTCTCCTACTGTCTGATTCACTGTCTGCTACTCCTCCAACCGTCATGTCGTCAAAAAATTTACTAATCAGATCACAAATATGCTCCTGTCAAATGTTTGTCTCCACCAGAAAAAAAACATTTTTTCCAGCATGGACACCGGTGTAACACCACTTATTGCACTTCTCCAATTTGAGAAACTCCCTTCCATTACTAGTCTCTGTTTCCCGTTATCAAACAATTTATGTATCCATTTAGCTATTACATCTTGAACCCAATGCGACATAACTTTTTCCATCAGCTACTATGCTGAACCATATCAAATGCTTTATTGAAGTCCAGGAATATGACATCTACAGCCTTTCCCTTATCAATCAACTTTCTCACTTCCTCAAAGAATTCTATGAAGATGATCAACTTCCCTGCACAGTACCATATTATTCATCACTTATAAGCCTCTTTACTTCCAAATGGGAACAGGTGCTACCATGAACATATTCTCCAGATGATGTCCTCCCATTGAGTCAATGTCTGTGACTTACAGTTCCTGGATTATCTCTGCTATTTTCTGTAACAAGGGGAACAACATGACGAATTCGCCAGCCCTCTGGAACATCACCAGTGTTCAATGATGTTGCAAAGGTATCTGATAAATCACCAGCTATTTCGTCTCCCGCTTCCATTAGTAATCTGGGTTGCATCCCATCGGGACCTGGGGACTCGTTCACCTTCATTGTTTTGCCCTCCTCATGTCGGCTTCACCAGAGTCTTTCCCGAAACGTATCATCCGTAATGTCCCTGTTCTTGGTGAATACCAATTTAGGATCCCATCCTTTTTCTCTGACTCTGCGCATGACTTTCATCCTTTTTCAGCAAACCAGGATAGTGAGAGTGTTATACACCAGTTGCGTTACTTCACAAACCTGATGGGACTTAGTTAACTTTTGTGGACTCTGAGAACGTCTATGCCATAACAAAATCGGATTCATATCCAATTTAATGTTGGGAGGACAGGGTCGACAAATTTTGACAAGCCACTTACATCACCAAATTAGATTTACTGCGTGATTAATGGCAGGTAACTATAATATAAAGCGAAAGATCTTTCACTGTTTGAAACCCCAAACAGGCGGTATAAATTCAAATTGATGTCCATTAGAACGAAGAACGCACTGGCCACATTGGAAAGGTTCATGAATAGTGTTGAAGCTCAATCAAAAAGCTATGCAGTCAATTTGGATGATACAGTGATCTTTCGTGAATCATGCATACATCACATGATACAGTTGGCAGAGCTCTTTGACCCAGTAAGATGACCAAAAGTGTCATAAAACCTAAACAAAACTAATTTCCAAAGCCAGTGGTGACGTTCTTGGGACATAGCATTGGTGTTGGAAGGTCGACACCACGGAATGGAAAAACGAAGACCATTGAGAAATTTCCACGATCAGCCGAGGAGAAAGAGGTGCTTCACTTTTTTGGAATAAGCAGATTTGACCATTCCCATTGAATAGGAATTATTGTGTTTGTGACTGGCCTGACACCATTTTAATATCTGTGTGACAAACAATGTGTCAGGGTCAGTTGCGCATAAGTATGATAATCGTCTTCCATTCTTGGAATTATTTAAAGGCAAGAATATGAGAATGTTTTGTTGGAGTGTTATGTAACCAGCTTTGAATTTACAAACTGTACATGTTGTGGGTCATACAAAATGTGAACTTGGATGACTATCATGTGTAAACAATTATGAGGAGATAGAGAATTAGGAAAGAAAAATAAGCCATTTTTCCATTATGACTGGTCGTTTAGGGGGCGTGGGTGTGTTTGTGTGTGTGTGTGGGGGTGGGGTGGGGTGAGTGGGAGGGGAATGCCAGAAAACGGGGATGTACTTTGATATCTTGTAACTCCAACAATCACAGTGCCATCGCAACGTGGCAAAATCCCACTTCACCCATTGTCGGTCTGTTCAGCTCTAACCGGAATAATAGGCTGTAGACAATCTCCATGATGTCTGGGGATGTTGATGTCTCTCAGAGGTCAGTGTTTCGGCTGCGGCACACTGTTGGGCAGTCAATCGATGGGGAGTCAGGACTGTCAGACTCACAGTGTTGGGGGAGCGGCCTCTGACGGAGTGTCAGTGCTGAGGGACCACAGCACTGTCAGAAGGTCAGTGCTGATGGAGCAACGCACTGTTGGATGGTCATTGCTGAGGAACGGGGCTTTGTCAGAGGGTCAGTGCTGACAGAGTCGGTTCTGTCAGACACACTGTATTGAGGAAGTAGTCTGCCTTAGACGCTCATTGCTGAGGAAGGGGGCTTTGTCAGAGGGTCAGTGCTGTGTGTTACAGCACTATCAGAGGATCAGTGCTGAGGATGTAGGCTCAGTCAGAAGTTCGATTGTGAGGCAGATGGTGTTGTTGGTGGGTCAGTGCTTAGATACAGTATATTGTTGGAGGGTTAATGCTGTGGGATCACTGCACTGTGGGAGGGTCAGCATTGAGAGAGTGCCGTACTATTCGAAACTCAGTGCTGAGGAAGTGGGCATTGATGGAGGGACCTGCTGAAGTAGCAACACTATCGGAGGGTCAGTGCTGCAGGAGTGTCGCGCTGTTGGAGGGCCAGCGATTAGGCAGTGTGTACTGTTGGATGGCCAGAGCTGGTGGAGCGGGCACAGTCGGAGTGTCAGGGCTGAGGGAGCTCCCCACTGTGGAAAGTCAGTTTTTACTGGGTGCTGCACTGTCGGAGATTCAGTGCCAAAAGAAAGGGCATTGTCAGAGGTTCCGTGCTGACCGACTGCCGCACTGTCGGGAAGTCAGCACTGAGGATGTGCCGCACCGTTGTAAGGTCACTATGTAAGGGTGTGTTGCACTGTCAGAAGGTCAGTGCAGAGGGAGTGATGCACTGTCGAAGGCCAGTTCAAAAGGAGCGCTGCATTGTTGGAGTATCAGCACTAAGGGACCATGCACTATCGGAGCGAGAGCACTGAGTGCACATGCACTGTTGGAACGTCGGTGCTGCGGGAGCGGACACTTTTGGAGGGTCATTCTTGAGGGAACATCGCACTGTTGCAGTGTTGGTGCTGAGGGAGTGGGCATTTTCTGAGGGTCAGTGCTGAAGTAGTTGCGCACTGTCAGATGGTCAGTGTTGAGGGGACTCTATGCTGTTGGAGGTAAGGTGCTGATGGAGTGCTGCACTGTTGGAGGGTCAGTGCTATGGGAGTGGGCATTTGCGAATTTTCATCATTGAAGGAGTGCCACACTGTTGGGGGTTCAGTGCTGAGGGCATGTTGCACTATGGGAGGGTCAGTGCTGAGGGAGTGATGCTCTGTCAGAGGATCAGTTTGAAGCGAGAGCTGCATTGTTGGAGGGTCACTACTAACGGACTGGGCACTGGCGGAGCATCAGCACCGAGGAACATGGCACTGTTGGAGGGTCGCGGCTGTGAAAGCGGGTACTGCTGGAGGGTCTGTGCTGAGATAACATTGCACTATCAGAGGGTCGGTGCTGAGGGAGTGTACATTTTCGGAGGGTCAGTATTGTGGGGCGCTGCTCTGTTGGAGAGTCACTGCAGAGGGGAATCCATACTGTCGGACGGTAAATGCTTAAAGAGCAGGACCAGTCAGAGGGTCAGTGTGGAGGGAGTTCGCACTGTCAGAGTGTCAGTGATGATACAACTGATAATGTTAGAGTGTCGTACTGTTGGAGGGTCAGAGCAGTGGGAGTCCCACACTGTCGAAACGTCATTGCGGCCTCATTGTCGGACGGTCAGTGCTGAAGCGAATTACCCACAGTCGTAGGCGCAGTTCTAAATTCGTGCCGCTCTATTTATATGTTCAGTGTTGTGGGAGCATGGAATTTCAGAGAGTCAGTGACATGTGAGTGCCACACTGATTGATAATCAGTGCGGAGGGTTCTCCACACTGTCAGAGAGTCAGTATTCAGGGAGTAGGGACTTTCACAGGGTTCATGCTGAGGGAATGTGGCACTCTCAGGGGGACAGCCCAAAGGTGATGTTACCCTGTTGGAGGGTCTGTGGTGAGGGCAAGCCGACAATTTCAAAAGGTCAGTGCTGCGGGAGCTCGTTAATGTTGAAGGGTCAGTGCTGAGGGAGTGTGGCCCTGTTAGATGGTCAGCCTGAAGGAATGAGACTCTTTTGGAGGGTGAGTATTGAGGGAGTGTCACACTGTTGGATGCTCAGCGCGGAGGGACATCCAAACTATCGCAGGGTCAGCTTGATGAAGCCACCATTGCAGGAGTGTGAGTATGAAGGAGTGCAATGTTGCAATGCACATCGAACATTGCTGCAATGTTCGATGGTCAATGCTGAGAGAGTGCCACATCGTTGAACAATCGGTGGTGAGCCACACACTGTCGGAGTTTCAGCGTCGAGGGATCTCTGCACTATTGGAGGGTCATTGCTGACCGAGCTCCACACTGTGGGAGTGTCCGGTCTGAGTGAGCGTGACACTGTTGCAAGGTCAGAGAAGATGGAATGCCGCAGTGTTGGAGGCTTAGTGCTGTGGTAGTGCCACACTGGTGAAATCTCAGTGACGAGCGAGCTCTTGATGTTCAGAATGCCAGTGTTTAAGGATAACAGCACCTGTCATAGGGTCAGTGCTGAGGAAGCCACAAACTGTTTGTGGGTCAGTGTTGAGTGAGCTCCACACTGACGGACTGTCAGTGCTGAGGGAGTGCAGCACTGTTGTATGGGCAGTGTCGTGGGAGTGGGCACGCTTGTGCATTCAGAGTTGTGTGTGTGGGCTCTTTAGGAGGTTTAGCGCTGACGAAGTGGGCATATTCAGACGGTCAGTGCTGAGGGAATCCCAAAATCTCGGAAGTCAGTGTTGATGGAGTGCCCCACTTTTGGATAGTCAGTGTTGAGGAAATGTCTTTCTGTCAACACTTTCAGTGATGTGGGAGTTCCACATTGTCGAAGAGAAATTGGGCGTTTCGTGCCAAAGGAGCTCTGCATCCTCAGGGATTCAGTGCTAAGGGGAACAGCAATATTGGAGGGTCGATGCTTGGGAAGGACAAGTCAGAATTGAGAGTGCTGCAATGTCAGATGGTCAATGCTGAAGGGTTGGGCACTCTCAGAGCGTCATTGCTGATGGGGTGCCGCACTGCAAGAGGGGTAGTGCTGTTGGAGCTCTGGATTGTCAGATGGTCAGTGCACAGTGTGCACCACACTTTCGCTGGATCAGTGATGTGGGAGTGGGCATTGTTGGGAGGTCAGTGATGAGAGAGCGCTGCTCTGTTGGTGGTTCAGAGCTGAGAGAGCGTCTCGCTGTCAGAGGATCAGTGCTGAGGAAGCACAGCTCCATTGGTCGGTAAGTGCTGAGGGAATGCCGCGCTGTTGGAGGTTCAGTGCTGAGGGAGCGCAACACATTTGATGGGTCAGTGCTGAGGGAGCTCCACGCTGTCAGAGGATCACTGCTGAGGACTTGTGGAACTCTTAGAGGGTCAGTGCTGAGGAATACCACAGTGTCGAGGGTCAGTGCATTGGGAGCATGCAGTTCGGAAGGTGAGTGTTGATAGAGCGCTGCACTGTTGTTGAGTCAGTAATAAGGAAACGTAAGTCAGTCCGAGTCTCAGCACTGACGGAGTGCTGTACTGACGTAGGTTCAGGCTGAGGGAGCTCGGTTGTATCAGAGGGCCAGCGCTGAGAGAGTATCGCACTGTTGGATGATCAGTCCTGAGGATGTGCACCGTTGTCATTGCGTCAGTGAAGGGCGAGAGCGGATCTGACATTGAATCAGTGCTCAGGCTACTCTGCTCTGTTGGAGGGACTGTCCCACTGTTGTAGGGTCAGTGCTGTGGGAGTGCCACACTGTCGAACACCTCCACACAGTTGCAGTGTCAGTGCTGCGGAAACATGGGACTTCTGGAGCGTTGTGGGAGTGGGCACTGTTAGGGCTTATGTGCTGAGGGTGTCAGCACTTTCAGAGTGCCAGCACTGTGGAAGGCCAAACTGTTGCAGAGGCAGTACTGATGAATTGCCACACGGTCAGAGGGTCAGAACTGCATCAGTAGGCACTCTTGTAGGGTCAGCGGTGAGGGAGCACCATACTTTCGGGGGTCACTGCTGAGGGAGTGCGTCACTGTCGCAAGATGAATGCTGAAGAAATGTCACACGGTCGGAGGGTCTGTGCTGACGTAGTGGGCACAGTTGGACGGTCAGCGCTGAGGGAGCATTGCACAGGATGAGGGATCACGCTGAGGTAGGATGTCACTGCCAGAAGGTCCGTGCTGAGAAAGTGACCTACGTTGGTAGGACAATGCTGAGGGAACTCCACATTGTCCGAGCCCCAGTGCTGACGGGGCTCACACGGTCAGATGATCAGTGTGGAGGGCGTGTTGCACTATTGGAGGGTCAGTGGGAGGGTGTTTCCACTATCGGGGGGGGGGGGTCAGTGCTTGGGGAGCTCCACGCTATCAGAGGGTCAGTGCTGATGGAGCTGTGCAGGGTCGAGGGGTCCATGTAGAGTGAGCGCCACACTGTTCGAGGGTCAGTATTAACGGAGTGGGTACTGCCAGAGCTTTAGCGATGGGGGCGTCCGCAGTGTTGGAGAGTCATTGCTGAGCCAGTGCCATGCATTCGGAGTTTGAGTGCTGAGTCAACGCAGCATTGTTGGTTGGTCAGCGCTTAGAGAGCATGCATTGTCGAGGGTCAGTGCTGTGGGAAAGCACACTTTGGAGAGTCACTGCTGATAGAGCGCTGCACTGTCCGAGGGTCAGTTCTGAGGAAACACTCGTCTGTCGGTGGTTCAGTGCTGAGGGGGCGCTGCACTGATGCAAGGTAAGGCTCAGGGCGCTCGGCTGTGTTGGAGTGTCAGTGCTGATGGAGCTCCACATTGTCGTCAGGAGTGCCGCACTGTTGGAGCGCTGTGTTGAGGTCATGACACACTGTTAGAGGGTCACCGCTGTGGGCGTGCCACACTGACAGATTGTCAGCGCTGAGGAAGTATCACACTGTCAGAGTATCAGAGCTGAGGATTTGCTGCACTGCCAGATTTTCAGATATGAGGGAACTCTGCACTGTCAGAGGCTCAGTGCTGAAAGGGCTCCGTACTGTTGGAGGCGCAGTACTGTGGGTGTGCGTTTTTGTCAGACAGTCAGTGCTGAGTGCTTCCGCATTGCAGGTGGGAGTATTAAGGAAGTGTCATACTGTTAGACATTGAGTGCTGAGGGAGTGGGCAATGTCAGAGTGGGCTGACAGAATACCGCGCTGTTGGACGTTCAGTGCTGAGGGAGCACCGCTCGCTTGGAGGTTCAGATCTGAGGGAGTGACGCACTGTTGGAAGTTCAGTGCTGAGGCAATGGGCACTGTTGGGGTTCAGCGCTGATGGAATAGGCATTGTCAGATGGTGAGCGCTGAGGGTGTAGGTACTCTCAGAGTGTCAGTGCTGTGAGGGACGTGAATCTATTTAGTTCTTTGCCGCAGAGGGCTGAAAATATTGGGTTATTCAATATATCCCAGTTTAAGAAAGAGAGAGTTTTACTGAGTGTTGAATTATGGTTTAAGGGTGAAAGACAGGGAAGCTGCAGGAGAGACTGGTCCGATCAGCTGTAGTCCCATTAAATGGCACGACAGACATGATGTGCTGAATGGACACTTCTACTCCTGTGGTGGGAGATGTGCTCTGGATCGCTGTCTACCAGGAGCGCAAGTAGTAATTTCGCTCAGTGGTTAGCACTGCTGCCTTCCAGCGCTTGGCACACAGGTTCATTTCCAGTCTCTGGGGACTGTCGGTGTGGAGTTTGCACATTCTCCCTGTATGAGCATGGGTTTCTTCGAGGTGCTCCAGTTTCCTCCCACAGTCCAAAGCTGTGCAGGGGCGGGTGGATTGGCCATGGGAAGTTTTCCCACAATGTTACAGGGTTGTGCAGGCTGCATGAATTATCTCTGCAAAAATGTAGACCGGAATGCTGCTTGGAGCGTTGGTGTGAACTCGACAGACCGAATGGTTAAAGACTTTGGAGGAAGAAGATAGGTTATTCATCCCACCGAGCTCGCCCGACCATTCACTCTTGGCTGATTGGTTTCTCGACCTCATTTCCTGTTTTGTCCCCACAACCCTTGACACCCTCGATGCTCAAAACCTATCGATCTCTCTGTAAAATATATGAAATGACCTGACATCTACAGCCGTGTATGGCAACAAATTTCATCGATACACAACGATCTGGCTGAAAAGAAGATCTCCTTATCTCTGTTCTGAAAGGTCAATCCTTTTGTTCAAGGCTGTGCCTCGGATTCTCGTCTCTGCCATCAATGAAAACATCTTCCCAACATCCACGCTGTACAGGCCATTCAGTATTCTGCTACTCTAAACAGATTTTAAACAGATACCGTCGAACAGCCGTCTCTCTGACGCCCTGTGAGATTGGGGAAAACGACCAGCAGATTGACCTAGTGATGGGGGTGGTGAAATTTTGAACGGGTCTCTGAAATGACGACGCAGTGAGCTAGAGCAAGCACAGGTTGTATCAAAGGGTGAGAACAGATATGAATGATTTAAAGCAATCATGGAATCAGCCTGTCGAGTTCCTTACTCCAAGGAACGGTGACAGTCTAATCGTCTTGTTTTGGGAATGTTTGGTTCAGAACAAGATAAAAACAATGACTGCAGATGCTGGAAACCAGAGTTTTGATTAGGGTGGTGCTGGAAAATCATAGCAGTTCAGGCAGCATCCGAGGAGCAGTAAAACGACGTTTCGGGCAAAAGCCCTTAATCAGGAAACACAGCTCCAAGGAGTTCGGACGGATCTTGTACATAATCGCTCCTCACAGTATCCCGGCGTTGAACAGCAACACCCGAGACGAACCCTCAGACAAGGGAAGGGCACTTTGGAGGAAAGAAGGTGAAGCAGGGGATATAGTCCTGACGTGTAAGTCAGGAAAGCGTATCACAGGAAAATCTACTGGTGAAAGTTCAGTGGGAGCAGAATCCAGAATCAAAATCTGCAAATCAGTGTGAATAGTGAATAGTGTCGACAAAGAAATCAGACAGCTGCATCGAGAAAGTGAGAGACAGACAGAGACAAAGAGAGAGAGATTGAGAGCAAGAGACAGCGTGTGAGAACGTTAGAGAGACGAATGGAGAGTGAGAGAGGCAGAGAGAGGAGACAGAGAAGCAGAGAGCACGACAGATAGAGACAGAAAGGCAGAACGTTTGAGAGAGTAAGAAAAGACAGGGAAAAATTCACAGCTATAAGGAAGGCAGAGAGAGTGGAAGGTGGGAAGCGAAATGGAGTTACTCCGATTGTTACATAGTGATTGAGACTGAGACGAGAGACAGTGAATGAGTCAGTGTGAGTAAGGGTGACAGGCGATCGGGAAAGAGATGAAAGAATGATTTATACTTACATAAATAAATATAGATGGAGATGGCATGAGAGTGTCAACAAGAGTGACAGAGAGACAGTGAAAGAAAAAGGCAGATTCGGCAATATATGGGAAAGAGGAGACAGTATGAGAGAAATGAGTCAGTGAAAGGCCGAGAGACAGGAACAAAATAAACAGAGTAAGAGAGACATGGGCGATGCAGTGAGGGAGTAAATGGGACAATCGAATGATAGAGAGAGTGAGAAAGATGAGAAGGTGTGAGACAGTGAAACAGGGGTCCAGGCACAGCCAGAGAGTTAAAGAGAGCGACTGACAGGGAGAGTGAGCAAGAAAAAAGCGAGACAGAAGGTGAGAGAAAGACAGAGAGTGGGAAACAGAAGATTGATGAAGTGAAAGCAAAATAGAAAGAAGATTTTGAGTATGAGGACAAGACAAAAACAAAGTGAGAGACAAAGATAGGCGTTGGGAGTCTTTGCGATATTTACAGTCCGATGTTTTTCTGCTGTCTTCCAGATAACAGGTTGGAGGGTTAGTTCCCACTTGCCCTTGACGTGGGGCTGTTGGTTTCAATTCCAGTTGGAACTGGGAATGTAAACAGTTTCAAATTCTCTCTGCTTTCTCCAGGTTCAGAGGAACACGCCTGAAGATGAAACGAGTATTCTTTCTCCTCCTTGAAATCCTGGCCCTGTCTCTGTCCGGGGCCGACCTTTTGCCAGGGAGGCATTTCGTCTACCAAGGTGAATAGCCACCACATAAGGCATGCGGGGGCTTGTTGAGACGCTGGTTCTCAGATTGAAAGGACACGCTGGCCCAAGCTGATTTCACACAACCCTACTGGCCCCAGGCACCCTCCATTCCCTGTCAGTCCGCCCCCTGTGCAGAGCCTCCTGTTTGCTTGGCACTGAGCCTTTGAGGACCAATGAAGCAAACAGATGGACAGCCAGCCAGAGGGAAGCACAAACACACACACAAGGTGAGATCCAGAAATGTATAACCTAAGAGCAGGATTCAGCCAATCAGTCCCTCAGTATTCTGACAGCTGATCCTCTCAATTTCCTGCTTGCACCCCACACCCCTTGATTCCTTTCAAATAATAAAAAAGAAACTCTTTCTCATGTTCAAGTCTCTGTGACAATCCAGTAGCCACCCACATATGCTGCCAGATCCTTCAATTCAGGCACAGCCCGTGTGAATAGACAGCAATCATTAATTCGATATCTACGTTGAAGCTGGAGAACAGAGCAGTTGCGACACATAGGTTTGTCAGAAGCTCTGTGGGGCAGGATTAGAGGTTTATTTTTCTGGGCGTGGTGGTACATTCCCAATGCCTCATATCCACAGTCTGTCAGAAAATGGAAAATCAGTAACAGAGTCAAAAGTTTTTCATGGGTGTTTGTTTGCGGAGACTGATGTTGCAAGTGCGTGATCCCTCTGATCCTATTCACGTCCACTCCCGGCTGTTCAGGTGAGACATGCCCATCGATCAACGTCGGTAATCCCGACATGGTGCGCGAGTGAGCTGAGTGCGCTGGTTATGTTCGCGGAGACTGGAGGCAAATGTGAGGTGGTGAGAGGCCTGTGCCGAGAGCAGCCCTGTCGAGGGGCTGAGCTGAAGATCAGAGCCAAGTGCTACCAGGGCACCCATTGTTGCTGGGGGAAGGAGTTGGTGATTTTGGATCTGCTGATGGCCCAGACCCTCTCCGTCTTCCATGTGTGAGCACGCAGTGGCATGTATATAATGGGGATGGGGAGATGGCAGTCACAGACTCACGATCCTTCCCTTCCACACAGCCTCACTTGACACTGAAGCCTCGTACAGCCTTATGATCCTGCCCTCTGCCATACTGGCAATAAATATTGAGGACGGTGTCTGCCAATGGTGTCTCTCTCTGTCTCCGTGTGTTTTTGATCCATCCTGAATGTTCAGATCTGAGGAGGGATTGGATATGAGCTCACAGGCAGACACAGAGAAGCATAGAGACACACTCCCACACGCACACAAACACACAGATGATCACAGACACACACACACACACTGGCACATGCAGACGACAGACGCATTCAGATGCACACACAAACCATACACACGGACACACACACAGACACACACCACCATCCACGGCATACGCACCCAGTCCCAGACAGACACAGACACCCACACACAGACTTGGACAAACACACCCACACGTAAATCCGCATCCACACACAACCAGCAATGCCCACACTCACCCACATCCACCCAAACAAATGCACACACATCTGCACCCATACCTACACACAAACTCACACTCACACTCGCAAATACTCTATACACACTCACACATAAATTCACATACGACCACCTCACACATAGAGACACGCGCACACACCCACATACACTCGCACAGAAACACACACAGACACAAACACACCCACCCACATACATGTACACACATAGACACACGCACAGGACAGAGACACCCGCACCCACACCCACACAAACTCCCCTATACGCACCCACCAACACCCATACCCACCCATGCCCACGCACATCCACACACATCGACACACGCACACACCCACACACACACAATTACACACGCATTCAAACTCACAAACACACTCCACACAGGTCTCTACACACCCTCACTGACACAGACACCCACGCACACTCACACTACCGCATAGACATGTGCACACCCAAGCCCACACACTCACATACACCCAAACACACCTACATATGCACAGGCACAAATACACACACCCACACACATACTCACGCCCACACACGTACAACAGAGACACACACACTCAAACACTAATCGACACATATTCACGCACACACCCACACACAGAGACACATTTATATACACAGACACACACATCCACCCTCCGGACACACACACCCACAATAGTGCACGCACTCCCACTCACTCAAACATACTATTGTACATGCACTTGCGCACACCCAAACACACACCCACTCATACATACAACCGCACACCCACACAGACAACCCCCACACACAGACACACACATTCACAACCACCCACCCACACATAGACACATAAAGACGCAAACCTACAACCCCTCATACCCACACACTCACTTACACGTACTGGCACACCCACGCACGCACACCCGACACATCCATACATGCAACACCATTCACACACACACCCACACGCAGCACACACAAACCCGCATACACTACACGCCCACACACACACCCACACACACACATTCACACCAGCAGACACACCCACCCACAAACTCATATCCACCCACACACACACACACACACACACACACACACACACACACACACACACACACAGTGGTATAGAATTAATGGAACTCATCTCCCAAATGCGACATGTTAGAGAGAGATACAAGGGTACAAATGATCGATCAGCGGTGGCAGTCGTTTTGGTTACAGTATTGAAAATGATCGTGCAATTTATTTTATCAAAATACTCGATAGTCTGCTTGATATCTTTCCATCTGGAAAGAGTTTTTTTTTTCAAATCCGAGAACTACAATTTGCTGATAGTACAAAGGCACAGATCAACCACGATCCTCTTTAGTGTAAGTGCACGTTTGACGGTCTGAATGGGCACTGCCTGAGTCAATCATTCCATTAACAAATTGAGCATTCATAGATGTAACCAGTAAAAGAAAAACACGATTTTGTCTGTTAGTAATAAAGCTTTCCACTGGCATCAAGATTGCAAGGATCAAGTTCAGTGCTTTTCTCACCTTACACTGACCTCCTCAGACGAGCAGTGAGATGAGTGGATCACGGTCACCCTTTATACAAGATTTCAGATTATTCTATAATGAAAAGTCCCCCAGGTACTCTGCGGATTGGGCTCCAACTGTGGTCATTTAAATTGAGCAGTTCAATGGGTTGCTCTTCACGTACTAAAATGAAAATCATTCTGCGTTGTTGCGAAACATTCAGCTCACCTTGGTACAAAGAATTACAGATTTCTACATAGTTAAAAATCACACAACACCAGGTTATAGTCCAACAGGTTTAATTGGAAGCACACTAGCTTTCGGAGCGATGCTCCTTCATCACCTGATGAAGGAGTGTCGCTCCAAACGCTAGTGTGCTTCCAATTAAACCTGTTGTACTATAACCTATTGTTGTGTGATTTTCAACTTTGAACACCCCAGTCCAACACCGGCATCTCCAAATCAGATTTCCACATCATCTCTTCCTTCTTATGGATTGGCCCACGCCTCGTGATGCAGTGACAGAGTTCTCCCCTGCTGGTTTGGCGCCATTAGTTACCCCGTCAATAGGAGAGTGAACACAGCTCTTCTACTTATTAAAAATCGGATGAATGTGAGAGCTTTTGGTGTACAAATCGATTGCGAATAGCAAAGAAAGCGCTTTGTAAATATCTGTTTTGCTCAGAACTCTGGGATGTAATTGGCCCGTCTTTTACTGTTGTCTCTCTCACTCTCACTCTCTCTCGTGCTCACTCTGTCTTCATTTTCATCACTCTCTCATTCTAGATATTGTTTCGCTGTATTTTCGATTGTTCCTGTTCTCCACTATGTTGCTCAATCCCCTCTCTCCCCTCCTCTTATTAAATATGTAGTACCTCTCCTTCGACATTCACTGTTTTCCTTGATATCTCCGGTTGTGTCCCCTCCTTCCCCCGCCTCCATCATCCATTTTCTCTCACGCTTCACTTTGTACTCTTGTGTGAGCGTATCCGTATATCTGTGTGAGAATGTGTGCATGCATGTCTGCATTCACTTGCCACGCCGGCACATAATGTCTCACAAGTAACAATGAACTGGACCTCGGAATAGAAATTGCAGATATTTTAGGACAGTGAGGGCTGTGTTTGGAATTCGTGTCTTCATTGGTCAATGTATTGACTAAAGCAGTTGAGAGGTCATGTTTCGGCTTTATTGTCCAGGCAACTTTTGGAAGATGGTGTGCAGTTCTGGTCTTCTTCCTATCTGAGGAATGTTGTGAATCTCAAAAATGTTCAGAAAGTATTTACAGGAATGATGCTAGGTGGAGAGGATTTGAGCTGAAAATCTGTTGCTGGAAAAGCGCAGCAGGACAGGCAGCATCCAAGGAACAGGAGAATCGACGTTTCGGGCATGAGCCCTTCTTCAGGAATGAGGAAAGTGTGTCCGGCAGGCTAAGATAAAAGGTAGGGAGGAGGGACTTGGGGCAGGGGCGTTGGAAATGCGAAAGGTGGAAGGAGGTCAAGGTGAGGGTGATAGGCCCGTGTTGGAGTAGGGGCAGAGAGGTCAGAATGAAGATTGCAGGTTAGGAAGGCGGTGCTGAGTTCGAGGGATTTACCTGAGATAAGATGGGGGTAGGGGAAATGAGGAAACTGGCGAAATCCGGGTTCATCCCTTATGGTTGGAGGGTTCGTAGGCGGAAGTTGAGGCGCTCTGCCTCCAACCATCGTGTTGCTATGGTCTGGCGATGGAGGAGTCCAAGGACCTGCACGTCCTTGGTGGAGTGGGAGGGGGAGTTGAAGTGTTGAGCCACGGGGTGGTTGGGTTGGTTGGTCCGGGTGTCCCAGAGGTGTTCTCTGAAACGTTCCGCAAGTCGGCGGCCTGTCTCCCCAATATAGAGGAGGCCACATCGGGTGCAGCGGATGCAGTAAATGATGTGTGTGGAGGTGCAGGTGAATTTGTGGAAGGATACCTTGGGGTCTTGGAGGGAAGTAAGGGGGGAGGTGTCGGCGCAAGTTTTGAATTTCTTGCGTTTACAGGGGAAGGTGCCGGAGTGGAGGTTGGGTGGTGGGGGATGTGGACCTGACGAGGAAGTCACGGAGGGAGTGGTCTTTTCGTAAAGCTGATAGTGGAAGGGAGGGAAATATATCCCTGGTGGTGGGGTCCGTTTGGAGGTGACAGAAATGACGACAGATGATACGCTGTATATGGAGGTTTGTCGGGTGGTAGGTGAGGACCAGTGGGGTTATGTCCTGGTTGCGATTGGAGGGGCGGGGCTCAAGGGCGGAGGAGCGGGAATAGGAGGAGATGTGGTGGAGAACATCGTCGATCACGTTTGGGGGGAAATTGCGGTCTTTGAAGAAAGAGTCCATCTGCGTTGTACGGTCTTGAAACTGGTACTCCTGGGTGCAGATGCGGCAGAAACGAAGGAATTGGGAATATGGGATGGCGTTTTTACAGGGGGCAGGGTGGGAGGAGGTGTAGTCTAGGTAGCTGTGGGATACAGTCGGTTTATAGTAAATGTCCACGCTGATTCGGTCATCCGACATAGAAATGGAAAGGTGTAGGAAGGTGAGGGATGAGTCTGAGACGGTCCAGGTGAATTTGAGTTCGGGGTGGAAGGTGTTGGTAAAGTGGGTGAATTGTTCAACCCCCTCGTGGGAGCACGAGACAGCCCTGATACAGTCATCGATGTAGCGGAGGAAAAGGTAGGGAGCGCTGCCAGTGTAGCTGCGGAAGATGGACTTTTCCACATATCCTACGAAGAGGCAGGCATAGCTGGGGCCCATGCAGGTGTGCATGACTACGCCTTTGGTTTGGAGGAAGTGGGAGGATTGGAAAGAGAAGTTGTTCAGGGTCCTGAGGGATATCATGTACATGAATTTGGAAATGCAAGGACTGATTAGGGATAGTCAGCATAGCTTTGTGTGTGGGAAATCATGTCACACCAATTTAATTGAATTTTTTGAAGAAGTTACGAAGAGGATTGATGAGGGAGAATGGTAGATGTGATTGATATGGATTTCAGTCAGGCGTTGGACATTTTCCCCATGGGAGATTGATTAGCAAGGTTAGATCTCTTGGAATAAAACAGAACTAGCCATTTGGTTACAGAACTTCTTCAAAGAGCGAAGGCAGAGCCTGATGGTGGAGGGTTGTTTTTCAGACTGCAGGCCTGTGACCAGTGGAGTGCCACAAGGATCGATGCTGTGTCCAATACGTTTAGACATTTATATAAACGATTGGGTGTGAGCATAAGAGTTATAGTTAGTAAGTTTGCAGATGACACCAAATTTGGAGGCTTAGTGGACAGTCAGATTACAACGATTTCTAAATCAGATGGGCCAGTGTGCTGTGAAGTGGCAGACGGAGTTTGTTACATAAATGCGAGGTGCTGCATTTTGGAAAAGCAAATATTAGCAGGATTAGTGCACTTAATGCTAAGGTCCTTCGGGAGTGTTGCTCCACAAAAAGACAATGGAGTGCACGTTCATAGCTCCATGAACTTTGAGTCGCAGGTAGACAGGATAGTGATGCGGCGTTCGTTATGCGTTCTTTATTGGTCAGAGTAATGAGTACAGGCTTTGGGAAGACATGTTGCGGCATTCAAGGACATTGGTTGAGCCACTTCTGGAATATTCGGTCAATTTCAATCTCCTTCCTAAGGCAAGGATTTTATGAACATGAAAGGGTTCGGAAAGGATTTACGAAGATGTTGCCAGGGTTGGAGGATTTCACCTATAGGGAGAAGCTGAATAGGCTGTGGCTGTTTTCCCTGGAGGGTCGGAGGCAGAGGAGTGAACTTGTAGTGTTTTATAAAATCATGAGAGGCATGCTTAGGATAAATCGACAAATTCTTTTCCCTGTGATAGCGGAGTCCAGAAGTAGAGGGCATAGGTTGACGTTGAAAAGGGAAAGGTATAGAAGAGACCAAAGGGACAACACTTACACGCAAAGGGTGGTACATGTATGGAATGAGATGCAAGAGGAAGTGGTGGAGGCTCGTACAATTGCAACAATTAACAGGCAACTGGATGGGTATAGAGAATAAGAAGGGTTTGGGATGATATGGGCCGGGTGATGGCAGGTTGGACGGGATATCTGATCAGCACGGACGAGTTGGACTGAAGGGTCTGTTTCTGTGTTGTACATCTCTATAACTCGATAACTCTATTTCATCAGCCAAAGTTTTTGGATATATCGGGGAACAAAGAGAAAGCATTTGAGAGACAACAAGAGGGAAAATGAGAAAGCAAACAGAAAATCAACTCAAGAAACTTCAGGATTGAGAAAGAGAGACTTTTTTTAAAAAATGGAAAATGATGTGGAAAGGCGAGGAAAAGGAGAGGGAAAGAGATTCAGAGAGAGGCCTGTGAGCAGATGCGCAGAAAGTTATAAAGGGAGGTAGCGAAACTTGGGGAGAGAAAGAGAGATGCAAATAGATGGCGAATGAGTGGACAGGGAGATCAGTAGAAAAAGAAAACGGAAAATAAGGAATTTAAGGGTGAGTTGTCTTACTGTGTCTTGGGGCAGCAATAAACTGTCAGTGAGGTTGACGCTGTTGGAGCATTGGAAGAAATGAATACACAGCAAGATGAAGCAATCAACATCAGGTCATGATGTCATAATCTATTCCACTAATGTCATTCCGCGTGTAAATTTAAAGATTGGCTGAAAGAAACACGGGAAATCAGCAAAGAAGTAGAATGTACTCCGGTTGATCCAACTTGAGTATACATGGTGAAGGCTGCCCGGTTTGGTTTGCTCTAAGAAACCTTTTCGAGCTCTGACTGCCAGACTCTAAATGGCATCTATTGGAGCAAACAGTTCTGTTATTCCATGCTCCATCCTACAACACACCACAAACTGAGGGTATGAAGCTAACTTTGAAATGAATAAATTCAGCGAAATCTGCGTAAACACACGATGGTTGAGATCTGCCAAATTGAAACAATAGATGTGAGGGGCATTATCTTTCTGGTCTGGATGGCCAACTCACTGGGGTCCTTGATCTCAGTGACCAGTCAAGGCATTGGTCAGTGGGTGACTGATGGCTCTTGTTGGGGTCCCATATTGTTGACTTGGCATTCTGAATGGGGACAGAAAGGCACAAAGTGACACGTGTGGAGATGTGTGTATCTTTGTGGTCATAGTTGAGAGTAAACAACATTTGCCATTCTCTCCAGGAGACGCTAAGAATCTTCTCCCCTCTCGCTGGGAGTGAAGATGAAAGGGGAATGCAAAGCTGCATTCCCATTAGGGTCAGCATTTGGACTGGAGACTGCTTCCTCTGCCGCCTCCGAAGGACGTTCACATTTCCCCTGTGGACACGCACAAAAGCTCCCAAGTAGATGCCTTTCACAGTTGCGTGAGATTGTGGGTGTGGAGACAGCCATTGCTCTATTTATTGCACAGAGTTTCTCCATCAGTACAAAAGTCAGTAGAATTTGAAATCGGGCTTCCTGGCTCAGAGATTAACAAACTGAGAAATTACCAGAGAAACTCAGCAGGTCTTGCAGCACCTGCGTACAGAAAACTCTCGCTGCTGTGTGCGGTTCCTTCGCATGTCCTGGTTTCCTCCCACAGCCAAATATGTACAACTTAGGTGAATAGGCCATGCCAAATTGTCCGTCGATTTCAGGGCGATGTAGGTTAATTGCATTTGTCATGGGACATGTACATAAAAGGGTAATGGATTGTGTCG
The DNA here is from genome assembly GCF_047496795.1 of Chiloscyllium punctatum. Taxonomy (NCBI): domain Eukaryota; kingdom Metazoa; phylum Chordata; class Chondrichthyes; order Orectolobiformes; family Hemiscylliidae; genus Chiloscyllium; species Chiloscyllium punctatum. Next base: position 42,213,927 of record NC_092789.1, read on the forward strand.
GGATAGGATACTCATCTGGGGTTTGGTGTGGGCTCGATGGGTCTAATCGTTTGCTTCCACACTGTCGTGTATCTATGAAAACAGAGTTAATGCTTCGGAATCACATACAAAATAAATACTCTGCTCCCATACCACAGACGCTGAGAACCAAATGTGTACCATGTGCACGAATAATTTCAGAGAATCACCAAATCTCCTTGGCGATACCTTTACAAGGCCAAAGTGCGATGATTTGCTGGAGGTCGCTCAGGGGATGATCTGAGGGTGTTATGCATTAGGAATATATTACACAGTGTTTTCCGTGATTGTGAATAAATTGTACTCTGCTGGCGCCACATGGCTGCCCAGATTGGAGATTCCAGATCTACCCAGAATCTGCTCCATTTGGCACAATGGCGGTACCCAATAACAGAACTGTATCCTCAGTGTGCCGGGATTATTTCGTCTTCGCCAGGACTGTGGAGTGTTCATTTCTGACAGTGGTGATGTGGACAGATGTGTGCGAGGCAGTAAGATTTGTTAGAAGGAAGGCAAGGACATTATTTCCCTTTCTACTGGTTCTCTCGCCAAGAACTGCAGGGGGTCTTTGGATTGCAAGCATCAATCAATTCGCTTCGTCATTGCATAACCATTGGATTTTCAGAGTGAAGGTTGTTCAAATTCGAAATCCAGAAGGGAATCGGAGTACTCAATCCTCCCCAACAGTTTATTACTGTTGCTTTACGATGTGGAGGACAAGGCCATCAGATGAGGATGGCACAGTCGGAACTGCAAGATGTGAATGGTTCTGCCTGTTTTTGTGACGTGCCCTCCCTAAGAATCAAATGAATGCAAAACTCGGGCATGGACAATAGGCAACTCAACGAATTTTATTGCTACGATTTAGAAAACAGTAATCAGGGTCATTGGATCCACACAATGGAGCGCAGTCGATCTACAGAAATAACAATTTGCATCAGTGTGTGCCTCAAGTGGGTCTCACTTCATTTATTTTGCTGTACATTCATTTTATCGTGCAGCAGTATAGCCCGATTTCACAAATCCCATAGCAATGGCCTTCATGGGGAAGACAAGGGGATTGAATGCAAGTTCCTCTTTGGAGTGCACAAGAGTTGCAGAAAACTGCAAAACAAAAAGGATTACTTAAATGATGTCTCCACCCGGGACAATCTACCTTCCGTGTATCATCAGAACAAGAAACATGGCGAACAGAAATGTATCCAATGCTGCAAGTGTGGTCCAATGAAGGAGATTGACGCCAGAACTTTGCACAGTACTCCAGGTATGTGCTTTCCAAGGGATGTTAAGATGAGAGGAATGCCCAGTGTTCTCGGTGGTATCTTATTAAGAGAGATAGAGGCGAGAACTGTCTGCACGTTCCCAATGGGTCTCAGTGAGTTCGTCTTCGGAGGGTTGGTGTGGACTTATTGGGTAGAAGCGCCTGGTTCAACACTGTAGGGGTTCTACAAAAAGACTGTCGTCGCTGAGATATAGTGAGACAAAGATTGTGCACTGTGGTCCCACTGTCGTCGAACACAGGGATGTGGAGTCGAGAAATATGTGCACCGTAGTCTTACCAAGGGAGATTGAGACTCTATCTATGGGTTCAGTGGACAAAATATAGACTCACTGAGGGATAGGGCAACAATGCCTATGCACAGGGATTCCAGTGTGGACCAAATACGGCATATACAGATAAGACATGTGCACATTGCTCCTGCTGTGACTGTACCAAAGGGCAACCAGTTCATCTCTGCGCACAGTGCTCTCGTGTACCTGAGGGATAAGGAGTCTAAAATGGTTCGCAGTGTTATCAAGTTGTCTTATCAAGGGAGCTCGTCGTTATCGCTGCAACAGTGTTCGAAGTACTGTCACACTGAAGTTTATAGGGATCAGAACCTTGCACAGTGATCCCAGTGTGACTTAACCAATGGATATGGAAACCAGCTCTGTGTGCAGTGTTTTCTTTCAAATTGAAAAAGAAGGAGATAGACGAGTACTTTACCTGAAAATTTTGTAACGTGTTTCATTTGGAGGACTGATTGAGATCATTGGTTGCATTTGTACGGAAGGAATTCCGCAGACCTCAGCTCAAGCAGCTGAATAAAATCTCAAAAAACGACACACTGTCTGGTCTCTTGGAATTCATCAGATTTATAAGGGTATGTGCTTCAGAATTAGAGGGTTATGGGTATCGGGAAATGATGTGGAGAATGGAAAATATTGCAGGGATCGTGAGGGGCGGGTCAATGAAATTTTAAAAAGTTTCCCTATTCAACGTGTGAACGAGGCAGCTAACAACATCTCCTTGGTAGATATTATTGTGGGTAGACAATTAGCAAAATTATCCAAAATGACACATAACATCATTTCAGAACAAGGAGGGATAAGAATCTGGGTTGATTAAAAGAAGGCAATAGAACATTCAACAGAAAGAGGGAGAGGAAAGGCAGCAAAGCGGAAATATGAGGAATAATTGAGTGAGAGTGAGAGGAGAGCTAATGGAGGTTTCAGAGGAAGTGATGAACGGAGACACCCTTCTCCGGCACCTTTTCGAGCCTTGGTGACATATTGGGGACTTGGATTTAAAGCTGAATCACAAGATGGAGTGATGGAGAGAAAAATGGATCTGGGCGAGTTACTGTTTGGTGGGTTGGTATGGACTGGATGGGCCGAAGGGCCTGATGCCACGCTGTAGGGAAACTACACTATATCTGTCTATCTGGTTCATCTCGGGTCCACAGAAACACAGCTAAGGGAGGGGCAGGACTGCGAGCTCATTGTACAAGGGGACATCTGCTACAGGAAGAATTGAACAGACGGAAGAGCGAAGTTTTGGTGGGTTTGAATGGGGGACCGTCACAGCAGTACGTGCAGAGGATATTCTTGTGGGATCGTCCATTGACGCTAAATTGCTGTGCCAGGGACATTTCAGGTATATTTAAAGTAGCACAGTTGCCAATTTCAACACTACCTTCCATGCTTTCCGAACTTCGTGGGTCATGACAGCAAAAGTTGTGAAAAATTGTCTGAGAAAAATCAGTAGTCAAGTTTAGAGCCCACTGACGGCGGTGGTGGGCAAGTTGTTGGAGGGAATCCTGAGGGACATGATGTAGAAGCAAGGAAAGATTAGGGATAGTCAACATGGATTTGTCCATGGGAAACCATGTTACACAAACTTGATTGAGTTTTTTGAGCAAGGAATAAACAAACTGAAAAGAAACTCGAAACTGAGCCCTATCACTTCCAACTGTGAGGATGTGACAAACAACCAAATTATTTATTGTGTACTGTGCTGTACTTTCCTATGCTTGACGTTTTATGTTCTTTGTTCCAGCGGGCATAGTAAGAAAGATAAGGGCATTACAGTGAGACAGAGTGAGATGACAGTTAATGTTTGAATCTAACAGCTGACTGTATCAGCTTTGCTCGACAAAAGCTGTCCAAGTTTGTTCACTCCACTGGTCACTGGCTTCCACCCTGAAAAACAACCCTCCACCACCATCCTCTGTCTTCCACCTTTGAGCCAGTTGAGAATGGTTGTCTCTAAGTACAGATATGCAAAATGGGGAACCTTATTCCGTATAAATTTTCGAAGATGGAGGTGAACATATTGGTTTAACAGAGAAATGGAAAGGTATTGGAGATGGATATGGCAGCGGGAAATTCCAAAGACAGCAGAAGCTCTCGTGATAATTTTGAAGATGCAGCAGGTTCGTGGGAGCTGATTGTCTTTTGGTCTGCTCCTGCCTGATATCTCCTGTAATTGTGACTGAATGAAATCTTCACTGAACACATTCCATTGACGCTATGTCCAGTTTTTACAGCCTTTGTAGGGGGTAGTGTAATTTTCAAACGGTTAGCTGCATTTTAGTCTTTTCTACCTTATCGTAAACACAAGCAGACACTCGAAACTGTTGCCCGACCTCCCCAACGTTTATATGAATGAAACAGTTGTAACAGCTTTCCTCGATAGTTGAGAGGCCGCCCTTAACCACAGTTGTACAACATCATCCATATAAGGAAAGAACGGGGAGCTCGAACACTGATTGGCCAAGTGAATAACAAAATAATCGCAGGCACCCGAACCCAAATAAGGAAAACAGTGGGGAACCCTAGCACTCATTGGTCAAGGCAGCAGTAGGAGACCCAGCCCACATATACATGAATATAATGCGTGGAGATTACTATACTTGTGTGTGTGTACCTTTGGGAACAACACCCGACTTTGCAAAGTTGAATGAAAAAGTTTTGTACAGACGCCTCCGTGTCTTTGTTCCTTGGAAGGGAAATAAAAGTGCCGGAGATAGGGCCGGACAGCCACTTATCTCGCACACCTTCTCACTTCGTTCATCTTGAACCTCTTTTGGGTATTCACAGCTTGCACTGTACTATCCCAAATTGAACATTATCATAAACTGTGTCTCAGTTCCCCACAATGACCTGTCCTAACACATGGTCACAATCTGTTCTCTTTTGGGGTCATCCGCTATTCTCTCTTCCCCGCAAACATACAGCGATTTCCTTAATCTATTTTCTTATGTGTCCTCAATATTTTCTAACCAGTAAAATGACACACACAGTAATGCCTCAACTGAAACCCCGACTTTGGAGTTCCCGCAGCATTATTTTTGTATTCTACTGTGGATAGGTGAAATGAAAATCTGCCACTGTATCTCACCAGCACTGTTTACCATTTCCATGGAATTCACGCGTAGGCACATTATGTTAACTTTCCATGTTATTGCCTCTCTTAAACCTAACTATGAATGATTAATACCTTTCATTTTCCTGAGGTGGGGTTTACAATTCCTGAAATCATTCGATGGGTCCTGTTATATCTCTTCCAATTTTCACTCTGGGTCTACTCTCCAGAGCAGTTGGCAAAAACTTGCCCACATCACATCAGCCGCACTGCAGCCTGTCAAGGTGTATCCACTGATAAGTGTTCCGGTCACATCAATCTTATCAGTGGTGATATTGTCCCTTCTGTCTAAAGCGCTCTATTTTGCTGTGCACTTCTCGCCAAATCGTTTGGTAACTTTATTATTCTTCCTTCAACTGTGAGATTCTTCAATCCTCTCTGCTACTGTCTGAACGATACGAAACAGGTTCATCAATATCAAACCATGTCAGATCTGTCTCAGACCAGTGGACATCAGTGAAAGATGAATGAGCAGAGTTCTCGCGGAGATCTGAGAAATTCCTTTCATCTGGAATGTGTAATGTGCTAGCGGAGACAGTGGTAGATGCAGTTACACTCACAAATGTTTAACACGGTGTCTAGATTTGACATATTTGGCTTAGCGAGCTGTGACTCCATGTTTCTTTTGGCAAATTGGAAGAATATGTTTGGATTATAGTAATAAGGTCCTGTGCATCTCTGCACACTCTTTCTGATATTGCGCTAAGTCCTGCACTAACAAGTTTTATGATTGCCATTATCTTATTAAGAAGTACACCTTTTCAAGAACCGCCTCTCAATCAAATCAAGCAAGAAAGCTCAGAATTATAAAAATGAAAGGTTTTGCTGTTTGTGTGATTATCTTTTTTGTGAAGTACTGTTTTCGCAATATCTCACTGGGAAAGTTAATGTTTTGTTATTTTCTGAGGCCAAGGTGTGTTGCTCTGAGAGACTTTAGTAGAAATTATTTGTTCATCGACGACAAATGATGTAGCCTCCAAGGAACCTCCTCGTATCAGTGGAGATTTCCTCATTTCAATGGAAAAGTTTTTTTTTGTGATATTCTGAGTACAAGGCATGTTGTAATGAGAGATGGCAGCAGCAATTATTTGCTCAGAGAAGAAAAATGATGTCATTCTCCAGGGATCCTCGTTGTATCATCGGAGATTTCCCCTTTTCGCTTCATAAGAGCAAAACTCTAAAGTGTCATCTCATGATATCACAGGGAGCCCTTAGCTGTGGCTTGGAGAGCAATCAGCCTCAGTAAAAATGAGGGAGAGGAGTGATCGATATCTGAGAAGGACACACTGGAATATTACAACAATGGAACCGAACCTGGAGACAACAGACTGGAATTCCACAAATATGGATAGAAGATTCCTTGCACAAATCGCTTATTACATTAGAAATCAGCATTCGATGACAGTCTACTATCGAATACGGTATATCCTTCTGCTGTTTCAGCACGCTTACTATCCATTCCTTGCTGCTGTTGGTGTCTTGGGTAAGTCTCTCGATACGGGGATGTGTGGGCTGTCAAATAAAGAGAGATTGAGTAGTTTGGCTGTTTCTTCTGTCTTTGTGATCTCCGCTGACTGTGGGGCTCTTGTGTGACTTAGATTGACATGAGCAATAGGCTTTCAGTTCAGACATCGCTTGATGATCCCACCTTTCCGACCTCTCTCCTTGTCATCTAAATCCTACAAAGACCAAGATGAGTTTCAATACAGCGATCAAATCTCCTCTCCTGGGAAGTGACTGTGTACGTCTGATCCATATCATTACCACCCTGACTTCAGGACCAAAGATCCTCCAGACCAGCTCAACATCCTGCCGAAGTAGTTTTGACCTGAAACTGCGCTCATCAAAAAAAAAGCTACAGCAAACATAAGCATTTAACTTTTGATGTTTAATATCCTGGTCTCTCGGACACAGACATTCACTCCCTCAGACATCGATGCCTCGACGCAGCAACGTGTAGCACTTATAAGATACACTCCACAAATGCAACATATGTCGTTCACCAGCCCTTTCCAATATCATGGCCACTTACATCTAAAAGGACAAGAGCAACATATACATGGGCGCAGCACCAGCTGCAAATTCCCCTCCAAGTCATTCAGCGTCCTGATTTTGGAAATATATTGGCAATCCCTTCACTGAGTCACAATCTTGGAACTCCATCATTAATGGCATTAATGTTTGTGCATCCCACAGATTACAGCAGTTTAAGAAGGCAACTCACCACAGCCTTCTCACTGAGTCAAATCGAGACCCACAATAAAATCCTGTCACAACCAAGATGCTCCCAGCCCACAAGTGAATAACAATAATGCATGGATCGAAGATTGGAATTTGACATTGTAATAATTCAATCAAAGTGTCCTTCTTCTTTCAATAATCTGTGCTTAAATGGTCGAAATCTCTCTCCTGATAAACAAGTTTGACATTGCATCACTTCTCCTTGATTTTTCCTGCAAATAGGAATTCTCGGTGTTTTTGTCATTTGCCATCCTTTTCACCCCCAACCACCCCAACCTCATTGGCTCTTCAGAAACTCGATTCCTCTCTGACTGACTCCTCACTCTTTTGCCAAAACGTGTGCCATCCGAAAACGAGCCTGTTTTACCAGGTAAACCCCTGTGAAAACAGCGATTGGGACTTGAGCCTGTCATTGAACCCCGAGCAACAGGATGTGTTTGTCTCCTAAGTTCAGAAGAAAGGTAACTGGTCCCATAAATTCCGATCTTCTTTCTCTCCACATAAGCTGGCGGACGTGCAAACCTTAGTTTCTCCAGCAATCTTTGCTCTCCTGACTGATTGCCTTCTCACAGACGAACGGGCAGCACCAAAAAAAAACCAGAAGAACGGCAGATTTTTGGAAATCAGATTCATAAGCAGCAAGTACTGTAAAAACACAACACGTCTGGCAACATCAGTGAACAGAAATCCGACTTAATGTTTCAGATACAGCGATACTTCTTCCAAGCCACTTCTCGCAATTTTGAGGAAAGTACCTTAAGGTGTTTTATTTTGTATGATATTTACCGGGGAACGAGTCATCATTATGATGCCACTAAAGAAGAAATTGGTGAGCTGCCGTCTTGAAAACCTTTAAGTCAGCATGTTGTAGATAGATGCACAATTCCCTGAGGGATGCGATTCCAGGACTTTGATCCAGCCACAAGGAAGGAACAGCCAACATATTTCCAACTCCATAATGGTGAGTGTCATGGAATCGAATTTGCATCTGCTGTTTTTCCGATGTATCTGCTGACTTTTCCCTTCGAGAATAAAATGTTTATGAGCTTGGAAGGTGCTGTCTAAGATGCTTTTGTGAATTGCCGTAGTGCATCCTGCAGGTAGCACGCATTCTTGCTGATGAGCATTGTTCGTAGATGGAGTGGACTTTTGTGGATTTGGTGACAATCAAGTGGGCAATTTATCTTTGGTGGTGTTGAATTTCTAGAGTGTTGTTGAATGTGCATCCAACAGGGTTGTTGGGGTGCATTCCATTACAATCCTAACTTGTGCCTTGTCGATGGTGAGCATGGCTTTGGGGGGTTTCAGATGGGCAGCGAGTCATTGCGGGATTCCCAGCCACCATTTTCAGCAACAGTGGGAGCAGTGTGAGCCACGACCGGGGGCTGATGGGAAGGCATATTTCTCTCTAAAAGGACTGACCTGAGGAGTCAATGGCCTCCATTTGCAGCAGCAGGGGCGCTGTGAGTGAAGAACTGAGCGGGAGCCGTAGGATAACACTTTACAAAGTATGGTTCAGGGAGTAAATAGATATATCAGTTAGAGTAGAAACTAAAGAGTAGGCAGGATGAATTGAATGGCTGATCAAATGGTGCAGGAGGGAAGGGAATCAGATTTTTGGAACATTGGGACTTGTTCTGAAGGAGTATGGGCTATTACAACTTGGACAGACGACACCCGCCAGGACTCGAACCAATGACCTTGGGCGTGCTTTTACTTATGCTGTTTTGGATTGTATAAATTAATGTGGCAAGTGGATTGGAACCAAATAAGCAGATTAATGGACAGTAAGCACGTACTAACTAAAACATATAAGGAACGAGATAATGAAGTCAACCTGACCATTGGAGTGGGTGAAGGCTGGGGAGAAGTGAATCATATGACGAACGCAAAGGGACAGGTGGGCTGAAGTGGGCATTTGTTTTAATTCAAGAACTGCATTAAAATTAAAGGCAGATGAATTTCGGATTGGATTAGTACCTGGGAGTATGGTTTTATTGCTATTGCTAATACTTGGTTGAGGGATGGACAAGAATGACATGTAGATATCCCAGGATTTTGATGATTTATTCAGGAGAGAGAAGAAGTTGAAATGAGTGGTGAACTTTCATTACTAGTCAGAGAGGATATCACAGCCATGCTAAAGGAGGTCATATGTAGGACTGGAGCAGTGTGGCTATATGGGCAGAGCTTAAAATTACGAAGTGTGAGGTAACAATGTTGAGGCTGTATGGAAGGCGTCCCAACAGTAGTGTGAGATTGAGGTAGACGTATGCAAACAAATTATGGAAAGATGTAGGAGCAACAGAGTGGTGGTATTGAGAGAGTGTAATTTTCTCAACATTGACTGAGAGTCACTTCGTGTTAGAGATTTAGACGAAGCAAAATTGTAAGGAGAATCGAAGAGAGTTTTGTATTGCAGGATGCAATTAGTCCAACTCGGGATGGGGCCATACTGGAATTGGAGTTGGGTAATGAGCCCGTCCAGGTGATTGATTTTTCTGTAGGAGATTATTCTGAGAATAATAATCACAATTCCGGAGGTGTCAGATGAGCCATGAACAAAGAAGAGAGTGGCCCTATTGGAAGACAGATTCTTTGGGGGAAGGCCAACTGCAGCAAAATTCTGCAAGAGCTGGCTAATGTGGATTGGGAGCCGCTGCTTCAGGGTGAATCCACATTTGATGTTTAAAGAGAGATTGAGTTGAGTGCAGAACGTACATGTGCCTGTGAAATTGAAGACTAGAAATGGAAAACAAATGAAGTAGCCGTGGATGGCGACCAAGACCGTGGTAGGGAACTGGAGCTGGAGTTGGATGAACTGCGGATCATTCGGGAGGCAGAGGTGGTCATAGATCAGAGCTTTAGGGAAGTAGTAACTCCGAAAGTGAAAGAGAGATGGGTGACAGTGAGGGGGAGTGGGAGGAAGCAGCTAGTGCAGAGACCCCCTGCGGTCATTCCCCTCAAGAACAAGTATACCGTTTTGGATACTTGTGGGGGGGATGACTTACCAGGGGTAAGCAACGAGGTTCAGGCCTCTGGCACGGAGCCTGTCCCCGTTGCTCAGAAAGGAAGGGTGGAGAAAGCTAGAGCGATACTTATTGGGGACTCAATAGTGAGGTGCACAGATAGGCGGTTTTGCGGGGGCGACAGAGACTCACGATTGGTATGTTGCCTCCCAGGTGCAAGGGTGCGTGATGTCTCTGATCGTGTTTTCCGAGTCCTCAAGGGGGAGGAGGAGCAGCCCCAGATCGTGGTCCACTTTGGCACCAACGACATAGGTAGGAAGAGGGGTGAGGATGTCAGGCAAGCTTTCAGGGAGCTAGGTTGGAAGCTCAGAGCTAGAACGAAAAGAGTCGTTGTCTGTGGTTTGTTACCCGTGCCACGTGATAGAGAATCGAGGAATAGGGAGAGAGAAGATTTAAATGCCTGGCTATAGGGATGGTGCAGGAGGGAGGGATTCCGGTTTGTGGACAACTGGGGTTCTTTCTGGGGAAGGTGGGACCTCTATAAACAGGATGGTCTACACCTGAGCCTGAGGGGCACCAGCATCCTTGGGGGGAGGTTTGCTAGTGCTCTTTGGGAGTGTTTAAACTAACTCTGCAGGGGCATGGGAACCTGGACTGTAGCTTTAGTGTACAGGTCCTTGAGTGTAGGGAGGTTAGGAACATGGCATCGATCTCGAAGGTGGGTGCCTGTAAACAGGTAGGTGGCTTGAAGTGTGTATACTTCAATGCCAGAAGTATAAGAAAAAAGTTTGGTGAGCTTGTAGCATGGGTTGGTACCTGGGACTTCGAGGTTGTGGCCATTACTTAGACGTGGGTAGAACAGGGACAGGAATGGCTGTTTCAGGTTCCAGGGTTTAAATATTTTAGTAGGGTCAGAGATGGGGGTAAAAGAGGGGGAGGTGTAGCATTGCTTGTCAAGGATAGTATTACAGCAGTAGAAAGGGTGATGGAGGAAGACTTGCCATTTGAGGTAATGTGGGCAGAGGTTAGAAATAGGAAAGGTGAGGTCACCTTTTTAGGAGTTTTCTACAGGCCTCCTAATATTCCGAGAGAAGTAGAGGAAAGTATTACGAGGATGATTCAGGAGAAGAGTGAAAGTAGCAGGGTGGTTATTATGGGGGACTTTAACTTCCCAGATATTGACTGGGAAAGCTAGAGCTCGAGTTCGTTTTCTGGGTCGGTGTTTGTCCAATGTGTGCAGGAGAGTTTCCTGACACAATATGTAGACAGGCCAACAAGAGGTGAGGCTATACTGGATTTGGTTCTAGGAAATGAACCAGGCCAGGTGTTAGACTTGGAGGTAGGTGAGCACTTCGGGGGCAGTGACCACAACTCGGTGATTTTTACTCTAGTGATCGAGAGGGATAAGTGTGCGCTGCAGGGCAACAGTTATAGCTGGGGGCAGGGAAATTATGATGCGGTGAGGCATGACTTAGAATGCATGGATTGGAAAAATAGGCTTCAAGGGAAGAACACAAATGATATGTGGAGATTGCTCAAGGAACAGCTACTGGGTGTCCTTGATAAGTATGTACCAGTCAGGCAGGGAGTAAAGGGTCTTGTGAGGGAGCCGTGGTTTAATTAGGAATTGGAATCCCTTGTGAACGGGAAGAGGGCGGCCTATATAAAGATGAGGCGTGAAGGTTCAGTTGGGGCGATTGAGAGTTATAAGGTAGCCAGGAAGGATCTAAAGAGAGAGCAAAGAGCAGCCAGAAGGGGACATGAAAAGTCCTTAGTTGGTAGGATTAAGGAAAACCCAAAGGCTTTCTATAGGTATGTCAGGAATAAAAGGATGACTAGGATGGGTATCGGTCCAGTCAAGGATAGTAGTGGGAAGTTGTGTGTGGAGGCGGAGGAGATTGGTGAGACACTAAATCAATACTTTTCATCAGTATTCACTCAGGAACAGGACATTGTTGCTGATGTGAATATTGAGTCACAAGTGATTAGAATGGATGGCCTTGAGGTACGTAGGGAAGAGGTCTGGGGAATACTGGAAAGGATGAAAATAAGTCCCCTGCGCCTAATGGCATTTATCCTAGGATTCGCTGGGAAGCTAGGGAGGAGATAGCGGAGCCATTGGCCTTGATTTTTATGTCGTCGCTGTCGACGGGAATAGTGCCAGAAGACTGGAGGATAGCGAATGTGGTCCCCTGGTTCAAGAAGGGGAGCAGGGATAGCCCGAGTAACTATAGGCCTTTGAGTCTCACTTCTGTTGTGGGCAAAGCCTTAGAGAGAATTGTAAGGGATAGGATTTATGAACATCTGGATAGGAATAATGTGATCAAGGATAGTCAGCATAGTTTTGTGAAGGGCAGGTCGTGCCTCACAAACCTTATTGAATTCTTTGAGAAGGTGACCAAGGAAGTGGACGAGGGTAAAGCAGCAGATGTGGTGTATATGGATTTTAGCAAGGCGTTCGATAAGTTACCCCATGGCAGGCTAATGCAAAAACTACGGAGGTATGGCATTGAGGTTGAATTAGAGGTTTGGATTAGGAATTGGCTGGCTGGAAGGAGACAGAGGGTAGTAGTTGATGGTATAGGTTCATCGTGGAGCGCAGTTATTCGCGGTGTTCCACAAGGATCTGTTTTGGGACCATTGCTGTTTGTCATTTTTATAAATGTCCTGGAGGAGGGGCTTGAAGGCTGGGTGAGCAAGTTTGCGGATGACACGAAAGTCGGTGGAGTTGTGGACAGCGAAGAAGGATGTGGCAGGTTACAGCGCGATATAGATAAGTTGCAGAGCTGGGCAGAAAGGTGGCAAATGGAATTCAATGTAGCTAAGTGTGAAGTCATTCACTTTGGTAGGAGTAACAAGAAGATGGGTAACTGGGCTAATGGTAGACTACTTGGTAGTGTGGATGAGCAGAGGGATCTTGGTGTCCATGTTCACAGATCTTTGAAAGTTGCCACCCAGGTAAATAGTGCTGTGAAGAAGGCATATGGTGTACTGGGCTTTATTGGAAGAGGAATTGAGTTCCGGAGTCCTGAGGTCATGTTGCAGTTGTATAATACTCTGGTGCGGCTTCATCTGGAGTATTGTGTGCAGTTTTGGTCGCCATACTTTAGGAAGGATGTGGAGGCGTTGGAACGAGTGCAGAGGGGGTTTACCAGGATGGTGCCTGGCATGGTAGGAAGATCGTATGAGGAAAGGCTGAGGCACTTGGGACTTTTCTCATTGGAGAAAAGAAGGTTTAGGGGAGATTTGATAGAGGTGTACAGGATGATTAGGGGTTTAGATAGGGTTGACAGTGAGAACCTTTTTCGGCATATGGAGTCAGCTGTTACTAGGGGACACAGCTTTAAATTAAGGGGAGGTTGGTATCGGAATGATGTTCGGGGTAGATTTTTTACTCAACGGGTTGTGAGTTCATGGAATGCCCTGCCAGTAGAAGTGGTGGACTATCCCTCTTTATGGCCATTTAATCGGGCATTGGACAAGCATATGGAGGTTATTGGGCTAGTGTAGGTTAAGTGGGCTTCGGTTGGCGCAACATCGAGGGCCGAAGGGCCTGTACTGCGCTGCATTTTTCTATGTTCTATGTTCTATGTTCTAAATTTTGAGACGAGCTAAGAAGATAAAGGAATCAAACGTAAGGTCTACGTGACTTAAAACAGGCGATGATTTGGAATAATATCGGGAAAGCAGGTCAAAACTTACATGAGGAATTAAAAGTTCGAAAGGCGAGCTTAAGCAAATAGCATCAAGGAAAATCCCAAAGCTTTATATTTGTATTAAATGAACAAAAGGGTAATACAACACAGTTTTCGCGCACTCAGTTATGCGAAGATTCGGAGTCTTAATTAATATTTTGCACCGTTATTCACTGAGGAGAGGGATATTGCGAATTTGGAGATTAAAGGCAGATGTTTGTTTACTCTAGATCAATCGGCATTAGTAGGAATGAAGTATTGGCTTTTGCAAAAGATATTAGTTTTTTTGTCCTCAGACCGTGATGGGTTCGAACCAGGTTTCAGAGAGAATCGAGAGAGGAAATAGCTGGGGTCTTAAAAGATATCTTTCCAGCATCCTTAAACATGTATGAGGTCCGGGAGTTTCGGAGGAATAAGATGGCGTCCCTCTGTTTGTGAATGGTAGCATGGATAATCCAGGCCATTACAGACTGTTCAAGGTAAAGTCAGGGATGGCGAAAATGCTGGAATAGGTACTGAATAGGATGCATTTAGGATTGCAAGAAAATGGGCTTAACAGGAAATGGAAGAGCTTTTTGTGGAAGAAAATTCACGTCATATCAACTTAATAGAATTCTTTGAGGAAGTGACAAAGTTGATTGATGAGGCAAGGTATGTAGAGTGCACTTCAGTGAGTTGTTTGATCGGTTCCCTATGGTAGGGTGGCGGAGAAAGTGAAGTCGCATGGCTCCTGAGTGTACTAGCTGTATCGATAAAGAACTGGCTCGAGAGCAGGTCACATAAAGTAGTAGTGGAAGGGAGTTACGCAAAATGGCGAACTGTGATCAGTGGTCGTCCACAGGAATCCGTGTAGTGGCCATTGCTGTTTGTGATATACATAAATGCAGAAGTGGTCTGATCATCAAGTTTGCAGATGACACAGAGATTGCTGGAGGAGCAGGTAGTGAAGTTAACAGTCAGAGAATGCAGCAGAATATAGATAGTTTGGTGTGTTGGGCAGAGAAATGGCAGTTAGAGTTCAATCCAGGAAATGTAGTGTGCCACAGTTTGGAAGAGCCAATTCAAAGTGAACCATACAGTAAATGGACAGGCTTTGGGGAAAACTGATCTCCAGAGAGATCTCGTTTTGAAGTTCCATTGTACCCTGAAAGTGGCAAAGCAAGTCGATAGAGTGGTCAAGAAGGGTAATAACATGCTGTCACAATCAAAGATGATCACATTCCAGATGTAAATAAGAATAATGCATGGATCGAAGTTTGGAATTTGACATTGTAATGACTCACACAAACTTTACACCTTCCTTTTATGACGTGTGCTTAAATAGTCGAAATCTCTCTCCTGAAAAACAACTTTGATGTTGCATCATTTCTTGACTTTTGCTGCAAAATAGAATTCTTGGCTTTATTCGTCATTTGTCATTCTTTCCATCTCTCCCACCCCAACGCATTTGGCATCTTCAGAAACTGAAATCCTAAATGAATTTCTCCTATTCCTTTGCCAAATGTATGTCATCTCCGACCTGCAAAGTTGAATTTCTCCAGCAATCTTGGTTGTCATTACTGATGAACTTCTCACAGCCCAACCGACAGAACCAAACAAACCAGAAGAATTGCTTATTTTGGGACATTACGTTCAAAAACATAAAGTAGATTAGATTTAAGTGTGGAAACAGTCCTTACCGTCCAACAAGTCCACACCGACCCGCCAAAGTGCAATCCACCCATACCCTTAACCTCACACTACGTGCAATTTAACATGGCCAATTCACCTGACCTGCACATCTTTGGACTATGGGAGGAAACCGGAGCACCCAGCGTAAACCCACGCATACACAGGGAGAAAGTGCAAACTCCACGCAGTCAGTAGCCTGAGGGGGGAGTTGAACCCGAGGTTTTGGTTCTGTGAGGCAGCACTGCAAACCACTGTGCCACCGTACCGCCCACAAAGCACTGGGAAACACAGCAAGTCTGGCAGCATCAGTTAACAAAACTCAGTTTCCATTCTTCTGTGCCACTGTTTCCACTGTTGAAGAAAGAACTCTTATCTCTACTATATTTACCAGGAATCCAAGTCCTCATTTTGTTGTTGGATTCATACCCGTTTGAATTCACTCCTTCAAAATTATTGAATACAACTTAAACTTCCTTTTGGAGACTATTTTCCAAGTCATCTCGCTATTGATTTTTTTTTGTCCGCTCTGGTGGAATGCTGATGTCAATGGTTGAGAGCAAAATTTATTGCTCATCTGCAGCTGCCCATTAAGAGGATGTTGGTGAGCTGCCTTGTTGAAACGTTGCAAGTCCACATGCTTTAGTTAAATACACAATTCGCTGAGGGAGGTGATCCGAGCATTAATCCAGCCACACAGAAGGAAAGGCCAAAAGATTGTCAAGTCACGATGGTGAGTGGCATGGAAGTCAACTTGCAGATGTCCTTCTAGAAGAAAATGCTTGAACGTTTGGAAGGTGTTGCCTCAGTATCTTTCGAAAATTTCTGTTGTGCATGCTGCGGGGACCACACATTGTTACTCCTTAGCGTTATTCGTTGGTTACGTGGACATTTGTGAATGTGGTGCCAAAGACACTGGCTGTTTGTCTTCAAAAATGATGGATTCCCAGACGGTTGTAGAATTTTCATCCAACAGTGCAGTTGGGAATTATTCCCTTGTCATCCTGACTTGTGTCGATTGTGAAGAGGGCTTTGCGCAGTTTCAGGAAGTGAGTGATACATTTCACAATTCCCAGCCTCCATTTGCAGTATTATAGGGAGCAGTGACAGCGAGGAGCAGGGGTCTGCTGGGAAGATAAGTTTCCCGCAAAAAGGACTTTCCTCGGCAGCCAGTGGGCTCTGGGTAGGTCAGTGCACTGGTGTAGGTGGCCACTGTAGAAATGAAAAGACAGACAAGATGAATGAAGGGCTGAGAGATGGTGCAAGAGTGATGGGTTTAGATTTTTGGAATATTGGCACCGGTTGTGGGGCAGCTGGGACTATTTCAAAATGGACGATCTACACCTGGGCTGGACTGGAGCTAATGTCCATGAGTGACCCCTCGCTAACACTGTTGCGCAGGCTTTAAATGAATGTGACACCAGCGGTGGGAACCATATGAGGAAATTAGCAGATAGTGAAGTAGTAGTAACTAAAGCATGTGAAGAATGAGATATTGAAGTTAGCGTGATTAAGTGAGGGAGTGGGAGGGAGCACATGATTAACACAAATGGACAGATGGTCTGAGATGCATTTGTATTAATTCGAGAAGTGTAAAAGTTAAGGCAGATGAATTTAGAGCTTGAATTAGAACCTTAGAGTATAATATTACTGATATTAATGGCACTTGGTTGAAGGATCGTGCAAGAATGGCAATAAATATACAATGGTATAGAGGCATCCGGTGGGATAAGCATAGAGATAAAAGGAGTGGAGGAGCTGCACCACTGGAGAGAGAGGATATCAGAGAACCTATTACCAAATGGATGGTCAACATCTGAACCAGACCAGAATCAATGTCCTTGAGAAGATTTTGCTAATGCTGTTTGGGAGGTTTTAAACTAATGTAGCAAAGGACTTGGAAACAGAAGAGAAAACATTAGGCAGCGAGGTGGAGATTGGAGACTGTAAGAATTATGAAGATAGCATGAATAAAGGGAAAAATAGGCAAAGAGCAGATGAGCACAAAAAAAGCTGGTGGCCTAAAATTCATTCAATTTAATGCAAGGAGTAGAGTGTGTAAGGCAGATGAACTGAGGACTTGGATAGGTGCCTTGGATATGAAGTTATTGCAATCACAAAGACTTGATTGAAGGAAGGGCATGATGACTGGCAATTAAATGTTGCAGAATATGGACGCTTTCGACATAACAGGGAGAGAAGTAAGAGATGGGGGGGAGTTGCATTGCTGTTCAAGGACGATATCACAGCTATGCCAAATGAGCACACTTGGGTAGTGAGGCATTATGGGTGGAGCTGAGAAATAAGAATGGTGCAGGTGTACCGTTGGGGCTGTATTACAGGCCTCCCATCAGTGTGTGTGAGGTAGAATAACAAATAGGTAAACAGGTTATGGAAAGATGTAGAGGCAATAGGGTAGTGGTGATGGGAGATTTTAATTTTCCCAACGTTGACTGGGATACACTTAACGTCAGAAGTCTGGATGGGGGAGAATTTGTTAGAAGCGTCCAGGAGAGTTTTCCAGAGCAGTATGTCAATAGGGAAGGGGTCATATTGGACCTGGTACTGGGGAACGTGCCAGGACAGGTGGTAGAAGGTGTGGTGGGGGATTTCTTTGGGAACAGCGAACACAAATCTGTATGTTTTAGAATACTCTTCGATAAAGAAGAGAGTGGTCCTAAGGGAAGAGTACTGAACTGGGCCAAGGCCAAGTATATCAAAATTAGGCAGGAGCTCGGAAATGTGGAATAGACACAGCTATTTGAAGGGAAGTCCGCATTTGAGATGTGGGAGGCTTTCAAAGATAGGTTAAAGATAGTGCAGGATAGGCATGTCCGTTGAAGGCAAAGGATAGGAAGGGTAAGATTCGTGATCCGTGGATGACAAGAGAAATTGTACCACGAGCCAAGAGGAAAAGGAAATGGTCTAGGCAGCTAAGAACAGCATGGGCCCTGCAAGAATATCGGAAGAGTAGGACAAATCTTAAATGAGGAATCAAGCGTTCTAAAAGGGATCATGAAATTGCTTTCGCGAGCAGAATTAAAGAGAATCCCAAAGCATTTTATTCTTCTATAAGAAGAAACCGGCTAACTAGAGAAAAGATTGGTACACTAAAGGATAACGAAGGAAGGGTGTGTGTCGAACCTGAGAGAATACGTGAGATTCTGAATGATTACTTTGCATCCGTGTTCACTGAGGAGAGGAACATGATGAATGTTGAGATTAGAGATAGAAGTTTGATTAGTTTGGATCACGTTGTCATAAGTAGGGAAGACGTTTTGGGTAGGCCAGAGGTTATTAAGGTGGGAAAATCCCCACCACCAGATGGGATCTATCCCAGGTTGCTGAGGGAGGCGAGAGAGGAAATGGCTGGGCCCTGACAGATATTTTTCGGGCATCCTTAAAACCAGGTAAGGTGCCATACGACTGGAATGTTGCTCATGTTGTCCCCCTGTACAAGAAGGGTAGTAGAGATATTCCAGCAAACGACGGATGAGTGAGCCTGATGTCAGTGGTGAGAAAGTTGCTGAAGAAGGTACTCAGGGATCGGCTCCGTTTATATATCGAAAACAATGGGCTTATCAGTGATAGGAAACATGCTGGGGATTATTTTGGGAATAGTGATCAAACTTCCGAAACAGTTAGAATCCTCGTGGTCAAAGACGAGAGTATTCCAAAAGGAAAAGTGCAAAACCGGGGGAAGGCCAACTCCAGCCAAATTCAGCAAGATCTGGGGGTGTGGACTGGTAGGAGGTTTTAGAGTGTAAATCCACATTTGATATGTTGGAGGCTTTTCAAGAGAGTTTGATGAGAGTGCAGGACACACAGGTGCCTGCGAAAATGACGGATACACATGGAAAGATTAAGGAATTATGGATGACAAGTGAAATTTTAAGATTAGCTGAGAGGAAAAAGTATGTGCAGCCAAGGTCTAGGTGACTGAGAGCAGATGAAGCTTTGGGTGAATGTCGGGAAAGTCGGACCAATCTGAAACGAAGAATTGAGAAGTCTGGCTGGGGGAGAATTTGTAAGAAGCGTCCAGGAGAGTTTTCTAGAGCAGTATGTCAATAGTCCGACGAGGGAAGGGGTCATTTGGACCTGGTACTGGGGAACAGGTGAATTAGCAATGCTAAATTGCCCATAGTGTTAGGTAAGGGTTAGATGTAGGGGTATGGGTGGGTTGTGGTTCGGTGGGGCGGTGTGGATTTGTTGGGCCGAAGGGCCTGTTTCCACACTGTAAGTAATCTAATCAGAGGGATACAGATGCTTAGGAATTGCCATACAGGTTTTCACAGTACATTTGGATCGGCTCAGGCTTGGAGGGCCTGAATGACCTGTTCCCGGTCTGTAAATTTTCTTTGTTCTTTTCTTTGAAGTAGGGCACATGGAGGACTTGGGCAGTGAGGCAATATGGGCAGTGGTTAACAAATGCTGGGGCCGTACTACGGGCCTCCAAACGCGAGCGTGAGACAGAAGTATAAATATATAAATCGATTATGAAAATATATAGGAGCAACATAGTGGTGGAAATGGGAGATTTTAATTATCCCGACATTGACTTGGAATGACTTGTGTTAGAGTTCTTGATGGAAAAAAATTTGGAAGGAACATCCAAGAGAGTTTTGTAAAGCAGTATGTAAATAGTCCCACTTGGAAAGGGGTCAGACTGGAAATTAGGTTTAGGAGCAAGCCTGGCCAGGTGGTTCAAGATTCAGCTGGGGATTATTTTGGGAATAGTGATCAAACGTCCGTAACATTTAGAATCCTCGTGGTCGAAGACGAGAATAGACCAAAAGGAAAAGTGCAAAACCGGGGGAAGGCCAACTCCAGCCAAATTCAGCAGGATCTGGGGGTGTGGACTGGCAGGAGCTCTTAGAGTGTAAATCCACATTTGATATGTTGGAGGCTTTTCAAGAGAGTTTGATGCGAGTGCAGGACACACAGGTGCCTGCGAAAATGACGGATACACATGGAAAGATTAAGGAACTATGGATGACAAGTGAAATTGTAAGATTAGCTGAGAGGAAAAAGTATGTACAGCCAAAATCTAGGTGACTGAGAGCAGATGAAGCTTTGGGTGAATGTCGGGAAAGTCGGACCAATCTGAAACGAAGAATTAAGAAGTTTAAAAGACACTATGAAATGTCTTGTGCAAACAGGAATAAGGACAATCTCAAAGTCTTTTTCTTGCATAAAAGTGGAAAGAGGCAAACTCGAGAAAGGGTTGTGCATCTGAAGGAGTTAGGAGGGAAGTTATGCATGGAGCCAGAGAAAATGTGTGAGATTTTTATAGAACATAGAACATAGAACAATACAGCACAGAAAAAGCTATTCGGCCCACGATGTTGTGCTGAACATTTGTCCTAGCTTAAGCACCTATCCATGTACCTATCCCATTGCCGCTTAAGGTCACCTATGTTTCTGACTCTGCCACTCTCACAGGCAGCGCATTCCATGCCGCCACCACTCTCTGGGTAAAGAAACTACCCCTGACATCCCCTTCAACTTAAATTTATGTCCTCTTGTAACACTCTGTTGGACCCGAGGGAAAAGTCTCTGACTGTCTACTCTATCTATTCCCCTGATAATCTTATAAACCTCTATCAAGTCACCCCTTATCCTTCGCCGTTCCAATGAGAAAAGGCCTAGCACGCTCAACCTATCCTCGTACGACCTATTCTCCATTCCAGGCAACATCCTGGTAAATCTCCTCTGCACCGTCTCCAAAGCTTTCACATCTTTCCTAAAATGGAGCGACTAGAACTCCACACAGTACTCAAAATGTGGCCTTACCAAGGTCCTGTACAGCTGCAAACATCACCTCACGACTCTTGAATTCAAGCCCTCTGCTGATGAACGCTAATACACCATTGGCCTTCTTACAAGCTCTATCCACCTGAGTGGCAAATTTCATAGAGCTATGAACATAGACCGCAAGATCCCTCTGCTCCTCCACCTTACTAAGGGCCCTACCGTTAATCCTGTATTCCACATTCTTATTTGTCCTTCCAAAATGGACAACCTCACACTTGACAGTGTTGAACTCCACAGTACTTTGCCTCAGTATTCACCAAAGATAGGGAAATGACGGATGTTGAGGTTAGGGTCGGATGTTTGATTACACTCGGTAAAGTCCGCATAAATAGAGAGGAAATGGTTGGTAGTCTGAAACGCATAAAAGCAAACAAGTCCGAGGACCTGATGGGATCTTGCCCCAGACAATGAGGGAAGGGAGAGAGGCAAGAACTGGGATCTTCAGAGATTTCTCTGCAGCATCCTTTAACGCGGCTGAGGTCCAAAAGGACTGGTGTCATTTTGTTTAAGAAAGTTAGTAGAGATATTCCAGATAATTATAGACCAACGAGCCTGACGTCAGCGGCGGTGAAGCTGCTGGAGAACATGCTGAGGCAAAGGAACTATTTCGATTTGCAAAAAAAAGGGCTTATTAGTAACCGGCAGCATGGTTTTGTGGAGGGAAAGTAATGTCTAACAAACCTAATAGAATTACGTGTGGAATTGATAAAGTTGATTGATGAGCGAAGGGCTGTCGTGGTGAAAAACATAAACTTTTGGAAGGCGTTTTATCAGTTTCCCCTTTACAGTCTGATGGAGCAAGTGAAGTCGCATGGGGTACAGGGTGTAATAGCTATATGGATAGAGAACTGACTGTGAAGCAGAAGACATCGAGTAGTCGGGAAAGGAGTTGCTGTGAAGAGTGGATTTCCACGGGGATGCGTGTTGTGACCACTGTTGTTTGTGATGCACATAAATGACCTGCAGGAAGGGAGAGGTGTATAGATGACCAACTTTGAAAATGACTCTCAGATTGATGGAGGAGCAGATAGTGAAGGGGACTGTCAGAGTATTCAGCAGAACTTGGACACACTGGAGAGTTTGGAGGAGAAATGACAGGTGGAATTCAATCCGGGTGAAGCATCATGAAATATTTTGGAAGTTCCAATTCAGGAACGAATAATACGGTCAATGGAAATGCCCTGAAGAAAATTGATGACCCGAGAGATTTGCGTGATCCATTCCATTGTAGCCTGAATATGGCAAAGCAGGTCGACAGAGAGGTTAAGAAGACAGAGGACATGCTTTCCTTCATCGGACAGGGTATCGGGTACAAGAGTTGACAGGTCATGTTGCAATTGTACAGGACTTCGGTTCGGCCACATTTGGTTCAGTTCTGGTACGGTTCTGTTCGCCACATTATGTGGATGCTTTGGCGAGTGTGCAGAGGAAGTTCACCAGGATATTGCCTGATATGAAGGGCGCAAGCTGTGAAGAGAGATTGGAAATACTTTCCTTTGAAAGACAAAAGTTAAGGGGGAATTGATTGAGGTAAACAAAATATTGAGAGATACACACGTGGTAAATAGCAGGAAGGCTTTTTTTTCACAGACTGGGAAACCCAGTACGAAGGATCACAAGGTCAACGTGAGATGGGAAAGTTTGAAGGGAGATATTATGGAAAATGTTTTACACAGAATGTGGTGGGTGCCTCGAACACTTTGCCAGTGGATATGGGAGAAGCAGGCATGATAGCATCATTTAATATGTATCTTTACAGATATATGAATGGGCATGGAGCAAAGGAATACAGATAATTAGAAAATAGGTTAGATAGGGACTCTGGATCAGCGCGGGCTTGGACGGCCAAAACGGCTGTTCTTGTGCAGTTTATCTTTTCGTATTTTGTTCATTGTTCTTTGTTATTCTTTTGCATCCATTACATTTGCAGAGCTAAATAAGAACAGTGTGAAAATCCCTTGGTCTAAACTCTGTAGACAGTCAAATGGGGATACAATAATGAATGACGAAATCGGTGAATGCAGGCAGTGTGTCCAAAATGTCAATCTGACCTCCCACCGCAGCCCTCAAACATGTATCATTTTTCGAACCTGCTGTGCAGTTTTCCTGATGTCTTCTCTTCTTCACAGTCCACTTAGAGGCAGAATCATTCCCAACCGAGGCATTACTCTCCCAGGAACGCCACAGGATCTTTGTAAAAACAGCAGAGATGAAACGGTGACAGCTGAATCCTCTAACCGTCACGGGAGTGGGTATAACAGTGCTAATTTCTGAAGAAGGGATACAGGACTTGAAGCATGAAGAATACAGTCCCTACAGTGTAGAAACAGGTCGTTTGACCCACTAGAGCAAACCGACACTCTGAAGAGTAACTCACCCAGACCTATTCCCCTACTATTCTGCATTTACCCCTGACTCATGCACCTAACCGACACACCCCTGAAAACAGTGGTTAATTTAGAATAGCCAGTTCACCTATTCTGCACATTTTTCGACTGTGCGATTAAACCGGAGCACTCAGGTGAAACCCAGGCAGACACGGGGAGAATGTGCAAACTCCACACAGACGGTTGCATAAGGGAGGAATCAAACCCGAGTCCCTGGTGGTCTGAGCAGACAGTGCTAACCACAGAGCCACTGTGCCATTAACTCAGCTCCCCTCTTCCCAGATTCCGTCAGACCTGACGAGTTTCTCCAGCTATTTCTGCTTTCGGTTCAGACGCATAGCAGTTAATCACTGATATTTTAATTGTCGTAGTTATTCATCTGGACAAATGGAGGTAGGAAGGTGGGAAACACAAAAAGAGAAGGGACGGGAAGATATTCATTGGAAATAAAAGTGTTCAATTTCAAAGTTGCACATGTATCCTTTAGAGATTCTAATAATCGGAGGTGAAACAGAGTAGGTGATCTTGCAGCAAGGATAGGAACGTGGGACTTCAATGTTGTGGCTATTTCGGAGACATGGATAGAGCAGGGTGAGGAATGGATGCTGCAGGTTCCAGGGTTTAAATCTTTCATTAACAACAGGCAAGGCGGTAAAAGAGGAGGAGGCGTGGCCTTGTTAGTCAAACGGTGGCTGAGAGATCTTTTGATGAGGACTCGTCGAATGAGGTAATGTTGGCTGAGGTTAGAAATAGGAGAGGAGAAGTCACAATGCTTGGAGCTTTTTATATGCCTCCGTAGAATTTCAGAGAGGTGGAAGAGAGGATTAGCAAAATTACTCTGGACAGGAGTGGGATAAACAAGGTGGTCATTATGGTTACTGTAACTTCCCCAGCATTGACTGGAAATGCTATAACTCTAGTAAGTCGGATGGATCAGTTTTTGTTTAATGTGTGCAGGAGGGTTTCCTGACATAGTATGTCGAAGGGCCGTCAAGAGGGGAGGCCACAATGGATGTTGTTCTTGGTTATGAACCAGGCCAGGTGTTTGATTTAGTTGTTGGTGAGCACTTTGTAGTGACCATAATTCATTACGTTTAGTTTAGCAATGGATAGGTACATTCCACAGATCAAGAGTTATCGATGTGGCAAGGGCAAATATAATGCGATTATGCAAGACTTAGGTTGCATAGAATGGGGGAGCAAAATGCAGGGGATGCAGACAATGAAAATGTAGAGCTGTAGAGAGTTTAGGAACAAATATTGTGTGATGGGTATGAACTTGTCAGGCAGGAAGGAAGAGATAAGGTCAAGGAACCGTGGTTTACTACAGAAATTGCATCTCTTGTTAAGAAGGAGAAGGAGGCTTATGTGTTGATGAGGCAAGATGGTTCAGATGAGGCGATGGAGAGTTACAGAGCAGCTAGGAAGGATTTAAAGAGAGTGTTAAGAAGAGCAAAAAGAGGATACAAGCAGTCTTTACCAAATAGAACAAAGGAGAACCCTAAAGCTTTCTATAGGTATGTGAGGAATAAATGGATGACTAGGGTAGAAACAATGCCAGTCAAAGGGAGAAGTGCAAAGTTTAGTGGGGACACTGTGGAGATCGGAGAGATGCTAAATCAACATTCCTAATCGGTTTTCACTCAGGAAAAGGACAGCATTGCAGAGAATATTGAGGTATGAGACATCAGATTAGAAAGCATCGAGGTTAGTTACAAACAGGTGTCATCATTTCTAGAATGAATGAAAGTAGACAAGTCCCTTGGGTCAGATGGCAAATATCCGAGGGTCCTCTGGGATGCTCGAGAGGTGGTAGCAGAGCCTTTGGCTTTGATATCTGAGTCGTCAATTTCTGCAGGTTTAGTACCAGACGGACCTTATAGAGGTTTACAAAATTTTGAGGGGCATGGATAGGATAAATAGAGAAAGTCTTTTCTCTGGAATCGGGGAATCCAGAACTCGAAGGCATAGGTTTAGGGTGGGAGGGGAAAGATATAAAAGAGACCTAAGGGGCAACTGTTTCACGCAGAGGGTGATACGTGTACGGAATGAGCAGCCAGAGGATGTGGTGGTACAATTGCAACATTTGTGAGGTATTTGGATGGGTATATGAATAGAAAGGGTTTGGAGGGATATGGGCCGGTGCTGGCAGGTGGGACTAGATTGGGTTGGGATATCTGGTCTGCGTGGACAGGTTGGACCAATGGGTCTGTTTCAATGCTGTAGATCTCTATGACTCTATGACTCTATGACTGGAGGATTACAAATTTTGTGCCCTTGCTCAAGAGGGGCAGAAGAGATGATCCAGGTTTTATAGACCAGTGAGCCTCAATTCATTTGGAGGAAAGGTTTTGAAAAGGATTGTAAGAGATAAGATTTATAATCATCTCGCAAGAAACAATTTAATTTCAGATAGTCAACATGGTTTCCTCAAGGGCAGATCGTGTCTCACAAACCTCATTGAGTTTTTTGAGAAGGTGACCAAGCATGTAGATGAGGGTAAGGCAGTTCACGTGGTATATATGGGCTTCAGTAACGCCTATGATAAGGTTCCATATGGCAGGCTGTTAGAGAAATTACAGAGGCATGGAATTGAGGGTGATTAAGCAGTTTGATTTAGAAACTGTCTTTCTCAAAGAAGGCAGCGAGTGATGTTTGATGGAAAATATTCAGCCTGGAGTCCGGTTACTAGTGGTGTGCCACAAGGATCTGTTTTGGGACCAATGCTGTTTGTCATTTTTATAAATGACTTAGATGCAGACATAGGTGGATGGATTAGTAAATTTGCAGACGACACTAAATTCGGTGGAATAGTGCACAGTTTGAAAGGGGGACTTAGATAAACTGCAGGATTGGGCTGAGAGGTGGCAAATGGAGTTCAATGCAGCTAAATGTGAGGTGATGCACTTTGGGAAGAAAAAAAGGAAGGCAGAGTACTGGGCAAATGGATAGATTCTTGGTCGTGTGGATGTTCAGAGGGATCTTGTCGCCCATATACATGGATTCCTGAAAGTTGCCATCCAGATGGATAGTGCTGTTAAGAAGGCATACGGTGTGCTACGTTTCATTTGATGAGGGACTGAATTCTGGAGCCGCAATGACATGTTGCAAGTTTACAAAACGCTGGTGCGGCCACACTTTGAATATTGTGCGCAGTGCTGATACCCATATTTCAGGAAAGATGTGGAAGCATTGGAAAAGGTTCAGAGGAGATTCACAAGGATATTGCCTGGTCTGGAGGGAAGGTCTTATGAGGAAAGACTGAAAGACTTGCGTCTGTTCTCATTGGAAATAACAAGCTAAGAGGGGATTTGAAGGAGACATACAAGATGATCAGAGGATTCGATAGCGTATACAGAGAAAGTTTTTTTTTCGAGGATGATGACGGCAGCTGTACGAGCGGACATAATTATAAATTGAGGGGTGATAGATTTAAGACAGATTTCAGAGGCTGGTTCTTTACTCAGAAAGTGGTACTGGCGTTGAACTCCCTACCTGCTAATGTATTCAACTTAGTCACAATATGGAGATTTAAACAATCCTTCTACAAGCAAGTGGATGATTTTGGAATAGTGGAGGGGGATAAGCTGAGAATAGTTCACAGGTCGGCACAACATCGAGGGATGAAGGGCCTGTTCTGCGCTGTATTGTTCTATGTTCTATGTTCTAAATATAAAAGCTCCAAATGGGACATGGCAGCGTGAATATTGATGTGATCGTCGCTCATTCTAACATCGAGCTTAAAGCAGGTGACTAAATCATTATTAAATGAGACGTTCAAGAACAGGATCCAGCAAATTCGAAAGATGGGATGCAAGCTCGATGAAGAGGTACAATCCAGGGCTTCTTTCACAAATAGCACGAGTATCAAACGAGCGACAGAACTGAGTCATTCCCACAGTAACAGGTAAGATAGAGCATCGGCCATTCTTCGAACGTTCAGTTGTAGCTCATAGAACAGAGTCCAATTTTGGCGAAAACCCTCATCTTATACAGACGTTAACAGGGTCGAAGAATCAATATGTAGAATTCATAACCTTTATTCTTCAGCCACACATGGCTCATGCCTTTTCAGCTTTCACCTCTATTGAGACCACATTTGTACGTCTGAAACCTATTCCAACTTTAGGAATAATGTTATGGGCTGAAGGAATTAGCTACACCATTTGTGATACTGACCCAGACCAACAACATTTATGTTCCAGTCTTATTTCATCCTGTCAGTCTTCTTTCGATTATCAGCAAAGTGTCGGCACATTGCCTTCATTGAAATGTTCACTGATGCTCTGTGAGTGTTCCTCTCAGCCATTGACGCAGAGGATATCAGAACAAACCCTGGAGAAGCTCAGCAGGTCTGGCAGCATCTGTGGAAAGATAGAGAGAGAGAAATAGAGTTCACATTTCATCTCATTCTTGTGCTGAAACTTGTACTGTGACCACACCTAGCACCCCATTCCCAGTTCTGGACCCCTTTGGTCATCTGGAACATTCTTACCTGAAACCTGTTTTAAGTCTATTATGGCTGTTCTTCAGGAGAGTAGGAGGGTGAAAATGTTGAGCCCAGTACCACTTAAATGTGGAAAAGCACACCGACTTTAAAGGTAATCTGTGCAAGGAAATCTGTGCAAGGAAATCAAAGGTACATAACACTGAGTGATGCCACACATGTCATCTCAATTAAATGCCTCTTTATTCTGTGCCTCTGCTCATCTGTCTGCTTTCAAACGTAATGTGTACTTCTCAACTGCTGGTTAATTTGTAGATTTTCTTTTCTTTTCTTGCAGTTAATGTACTGGCGACTGCAATCCTTTCTCGGGCTAAGTGTGGTCTATCAAAATGCATCGGTCGATATCTGGTCTACATGTCAATAGCG
The DNA here is from genome assembly GCF_047496795.1 of Chiloscyllium punctatum. Lineage (NCBI taxonomy): Eukaryota > Metazoa > Chordata > Chondrichthyes > Orectolobiformes > Hemiscylliidae > Chiloscyllium > Chiloscyllium punctatum. The sequence goes on from NC_092789.1 coordinate 42,242,279, forward strand.
GATCTACTGGTCAACATCCTTGACCTGACACTGAAGCATATTCCAATTGTATATAAATCAAAATTTCTGTTTGTAAAGTCCATACCTGTGTGCAACATTCATGCTGTTCTTGTCCATGCAGCCACGGACTGTTCTGTCTGGTTCACTGTTGCTTTCACATTTGATCGATTTGTGGCCATCTGTTGCCAGAAACTGAAACGTAACTATTGCACTGTGAAAACTGCATCTGTTATTTTGGGAATAGTGACAGTACTGAGCTGTTTAAAGAATATTTTTTGGTATTTTATGTTAACTGGTCAGTATCAGCTCAAGAACCTCCCTTGGTTTTGTAAGGAAAGATCAGGTGTTGAACAGTCCCATTTCTGGGGAACATTTGAAATCATGCATCATCTTCTAACCCCATGTTTGGCAATTCTTTTGACTGTACTGTTCAATGCTGTTTGTGTCAGGCATATCCTAATGGCCAACAGAGCCCGCAACAGACTCAAAACTCTCAGCAGAGCGGAAAGTCCCACAGAACCAAAAATGGAGAGTCGAAGTAAATCCATAATCTTGTTGTTTCTCATTTCAGCCAATTTTGTACTGTCATGGGCAGCCTTTATGCTACATTCAATATGGAAACGGGTGTGGCGATTGGGACTGAAGGCAATCTATCTCCATTATTTTGTGGCAGAAATTGGATACATCTGCCAGCTCACCAGTTACTGCACAAATATTTGTATTTATACCGTGACATTGAGCAAATTCAGGGATCAGATGAAAACTGTGGTCAAGTATCCAATTTCACTCTCAATAAAATTGCTTAAAAAATAAAGTAGAGTTTAAAAAAAAGTGAAGCAAAACCAATTCAGGATCAGTGCGTTTCACTTTCGCTTAGATTCTGAAGAGAGGCCGCAGATGATCAGGACAGGCACTTCGGCTTGTGAGAAGCATGCACAGTGGTGTTATGAAGTTGAAGGCCTGTCCTGTACCTTGAAGAGAGAGTGAAAGTTGAAATGCTGGATAACATCTGTCAGTTGCCTGACGGTATGAACAAAGTGTCCTGGACAATTTTAAGATGTAAAATTCAAGCTTTAACTCAGATCCTGAGTTGTTTTTACCATAATTCGAATTCATCAAATTGGTTTTAGTTATGCCCCAAAAACTAAGAAATGTCAAATTGAAATGTTATTGTTTTGACAGCATCTTAACAATGAGATGATCCTGGTTTTGGGGTACACAGTTTGGACAGTTAGCCAAAGAGCGAACCCTTCTCTGTAAATAGTATCTTTCTCATATGAAACTTCTCTGCAGCAGAAGACCGAAAAGACCCATGTGAAATCTACAAACACAAGAAGGTTGACACCCAAAGGCGACAAATGAGTTTCAAAATTGGTTTGCTTTAAGGTTAATGGGACTTTAACAGTTTAGCATATTCTTATAAAGTGGGAGAAAGACGACAAAAATTTAGGAGAAAGGAAACTTAGTGTTGTGATTAGTTGCTGTTAAATGCTTTCTATTGGAGTGAGAGAATAAAACTGTTAGCTTTTTCTATAAATACAGAAATTTTGCTTGTACTCTGTCACTCATTCTTCAGCAGATTATGAGGCGAGGTGAGATTTTCAGTATGTTTGGTTTAATTAGTTGAAGTATTGCTTTTAATTTCGGTTATTTGTAGCTGATTAAATTAAATGCGGGAGAAATTGCTCTTAAAATTGCTGCAGAATTTCTCGTGCTTGAAGATGATTCCCAAATTTGCCAAGAATGTTTATAAACAAAGGAAAAGACCGTAATTTTAGAATTAGGAATGAGGTTAGAAACGTGTTTAACCAAGGAAACAAATTAAAGTTGAAATTGAAAGGGCATTACTCAAATACTTCACAATGTCAGAGCAACAAACAAATGGATTTAGAAGATAAGTAAATGGAGAGAGAAAGAAAAATGGAGAGAGAAGAAAGAGAAAGAGAGGCAAATGAAATAGCGAGAGATGAAAAAAGAAAGAGAGCGAATGTTATTAGCTGAGCAAAAAGAGGGAGAAGAAATAGAGAGGGAAAAAGAGAAAATAAGGAGAAATATAGAGAAGCATTCGACCTCAGAAGTGCGATGTAGGAAAGTCAAGTTAACAGGATGGAAATTCGGACAGAGAGTGGTGATATATACAGTATGTTAACACACTGCCACATTTCAATGAGAAAGATGATGAAGACTACTTTATTTGATTTGAAACGTTAGCAAGCCAGATGGAGCAGTCAGAAGACTTGTGGGTAATTCGAGTTCAGATTAAACAGATTGGTCAGGTGTTTGTAGCGCTGTCAGATACGGACTTTAGAGAATATGAAGTCAAACAGGCTATTTTGAGTGCTTATGAATTAGTAGCAGAAGCGTACAGCGTTTGAGAAACATACAGAAGGAACCAGGTCAGAATTAAGTTGAGTTTGAAAGAATTAAACATCGTCATTTTGATAAGTGGGTGCGACCCTTTAAAATAGATTAGACATGTAAGGCTCTAAAAGAGATTATTGTGCTGGAGGAGTTTAAAAACTCACTTCCAGAGTTGATACTAATTTACCTGGATATATAGGAAGCGCAGGAAGTGAAAACAGCAGCAGTGATTGCAGGCATACATTGCTGCATAAGGGAAAGATTAGTTTGTGGCAGGAATTTCATCCTGTGAGGGATAACAATCGAGAGAACTGGAGATCCTACACTACCAAATAAAGAGCAGAGAACACTGGTAATTGTTTACCACAGGTGATGAAAGAAACCCAAGAGGGTGGGAAGGAGGTGAAAGGACTCAGGCATTTCCACTGTTTTAAATTGGGGCACGTAAGGTCACAGTGCGGGTCGTTAAATAAAGGAACTTTGTGAAAAGATGTAGGCAAGGAGGCTAAGCCAGTGCATCAAAGAAGGTAGCAAAAGAAACCACAAGAAAAGTCGAAGACTGCAGGTGAGTGCAAAAAATGGACAGTGACTAGTTGCGAAGTTAATACGAAGTAGGAAGAGTTTACTTAATCTCTGTCAAGAATTCACCTTTGGGGAAAGATTACTTACTCAAAACTGCGGGAGAAGAGATGAAAGGTATAGGTTTGAGACATAAAAGATCTAACCGGTCTCGAATAAGAACAGCACAACCTTTTTGCACTCTTTTTGATCTGTTTGCCGAGACTGTGGTAATTTGTGGACAGAAATTCAGCGTTGCACCTCCGTAATATCAGGTTGAGGTGCCAATTAAAGACTGGGAAAGTAACAGTGGGAGTGATTGACAGAGATTATTTTGTTCTTCAGAACGATATATAGAATCAAGGTGGGATTGATGTGGAGAACTGAGGAGGGAAAACAAAAAATAGCCTGTCATTGTCCAGGACATGGTTCGTAACAAGATCCCTCTGTAATAAGTCACAACACGAAGCAAAAAGTAATGCAAAAGATGAAGGGGTTGAGGGTCATTTAGCGGACACAATGTATGACATGATGGTGCAAAGAAAGCCTCCATTGGCAGATGGTCAGACAGAAGTGTTTAGTCCTGAAAGCATAATGGAATTACAACAGAAGCACAAGGCAACATCAAATCCCTTTGTTGACGCAAATTCAGAACAGGAGGCAGAGAATATCCCTGAGTCTTATTAACTGAAAGATTGAATCCAAAGACGAAAATAGAGACCACGGCAGATTAATGCAGAGGAAAAACGGGCAGAAGTGCACCAGACTGAATGCAAGTAGCGTACAGAGTGTAAGTGCTAATTGTCGCACATGAACTTCTATCAGGAGGCCACCTAGGTGTACGAAGGAGTCAGGCTAATGACCAACAGCATTGCAGTTGGTCTGAAAAGAACAAGGATGTGAGTAACATTTTTTGTCCGTGTTGTAAATGTCAAATGATAGGTAAGACACAGTAGTAATAAAACCAGCACCTTTGATTGATTGCGTAGGTCCCCTTCCCGTAATCAAACGTGGGAACCGTTACTTGCTAATCATAATGGTTGCATCTACCAGATTTCCGAAGGCAATGCCATTATGGAATACTGAGGCAAAAAGTGTGGTGGAGGTGTTCGTAGCTTTCTTCACGCTGTGCGGGCGACCCAGATTGTTCAATCAGACCAAGGCTGATTACTGCTCGGCTCTTGAAGCAAATCATGAATTTCTTAGGTATACAGTACTTTAATCCAACTGCGTATTGCCCTGAGTCCCAGGGAACTTTCGAAACGTGGCATCAGGCCCTGAAGACCATGTTAAGAGTGTACTGTCAGGGTTACCTGAAGGCTTGCGATAAACTTATCCCATTTGTGTTGCTTCCCGTTGGAAATGCCCCAGAATAAATCTACTCAATTCACTCCATTTGAGGTGATATTCGAACATGAAGTTAGAAGCCCTTTGAAATGAATTAAATTGAAGTTCATAGGACTAAATTGGGAGATCTCATGGTTGGATTATGTATCAGAGATGAGGGAGAGATTAAATCGAATAAGTGAGATAGCTGAACAGTATCTAAAGAGAGAACAACACAGAATGATGCAGCTGGCAGATAAAAACGCTGACATTCGGACACTTTGCCGAAGGCATAACATATCAGTATTGTTACCAGATGTAAGAGATCCCTTCAAAGTCAGGTTCAGAAGTTCCTATGAAATTGAGAAAAAGTGGAGTCAGGTTAGCTATCTGGCAAAGACACCAGATAGAAAATAAAAATTATAAGGACATGCCATGTGAATATTTTGAATCATTATTATAAAAGAGAAAAGGAGATGGAGAAACAGGTATGAGTTACTGCACCTCAGAGTTCATGACTGAAAGCGAGATGTTGATATGCCTCAAAATACGTAAAACAATGATGATTTCCTTGGAGAGTAGCGTGGTTTCAGAGACCATCTGCCTCTGGAGCAAAGAACGCAGCTGAAAGGGTGGTTACATCACAATGTGTACATATGCAGGAAAAAGACGCTATTGTGCATGAGGTACACGTAGGGAATGCTGTTCCAATATAACAACACGACTACAGTCTTAATCATTTCAAAGACATAGAGGAAGTGGGTGTGATGCCCAACTAATATATGATCGAACCGAGTAAGAGCATGTGGAGTTCATCGATCATGTCAGTTCCCAAAATTGATGCGACTCAATGATTTTGTGATGATTATCGGAAGATCAATACCAGTTAAAAATCGAACTCATAACCAATATCCAGGTTGGAAGAGTGTGTTGAGAATATTGGACAAAGCAGTTTCATCACAATGTTGGAGTTAATATGTAGTTATTGGCAGAAACCTTCATTGGGGAAAGCGAAAGACGTTTCTGTATTTATAGCCCCGAATTGGATTCATCAAGATTATATGGTACAGGTTGGTAGAGCTATTTGAACGATTACAAGAACAAAAAGCTGTAATAAACTTAAAGAAATCAGAATTTGTGAAAGCAAAGGTGACGTTCACGGGACATGTCAGGAATAAATGAATGCCGAGATTAAGATTCAAACCAGTCAAGATCAGCATTGGGATGGAAAGTGTCAATTCCGAGGAGAGAGGTAAATTGCGAAACGGATATATTTCGTTTGTATTCACAGTAACAATTACATTGTTGTTGAGGAGAATATTCAGATACAGGCGATCAGAAGAGACGGGATTGATATTCTTAAGGAGGAACAATTAGCAATTCTGGAACGTGTAGGAATAGATTTCTCCCCTGGACCTGGTGGGAATAATCCTAATATTCCCTGGAAAGCTGTTAGGGGAGATTGCAGAATCTTTGACTTGGATATTTATATCATCATTGCGACAGGAATAATGCCAGAAGACTTGAGGACAGCAAATGTTGTCCATCTGTTCACGAAGGAACATAGAGTCAATCCTGCTAATTAAAGGTCAGTGAAACTTATTTTGGTTGTGGGTAAAGTGTTGGAAAGGATAATAAGAGATAAGATTTATAATCAGGTAGAAATAAATAATTTGATTTGGAATAGTAAACACGGTTCTGTGAAGGGTAGGTCATGCGTCACCATATTGAGTTCTTTGAGAAGGTGACTTTGAGATGGGATCAGGTTAAAGCAGTGGATGTGGTGTACATTGAATCGAAGACTGTGGTGCTGGAAAGGCACAACAATTCTGGCAGCATGCGAATCGAAATTTCAGGGAGAGGCCCTTCATCATGAAAGACGATGGACCTGTGTACCAAGGGGCTGAGTGATAAAAGAATAGGGAGTGGCGCTGGGATGATGCAACTGGGAATGTGAGAGGTAGATGAAAGTGGAAGTGAAATGAATTGGTCGAAGAGGAGAGTGGAGCAGATATGTGGGATGGAAGGTGGCCAGGTAGGATGGTTCAACAGGGTTGTGCCGAGTTGGAAGATTAAGACTGAGATAAGGTGGGGGGAGGCCAAATGGAGAAACTGGTGAAATCCACATTGATTCCCGTGGGGCTTGGGGGTCCCAAGGCGGGAGGTGATCTTACTCCAGGCGTTGTATGGTGAGTGTTTGACGATGATTCAGCGCCTGGAACTGCATGTCCTTGGCGGAGTGGGAGGAGGAGTTAAATTGTGCAGCCATGGGGCTGCGGGGTCGCGTATTGCAGACGTCCCAGAGATGTTCTCTGAAACGATATGCAACAAGGCATCCTATCTCCCAAATGTAAAGGAGACTCGATTGAGTGAATCTGGACCATCTCAGGCACATCCTTACCCTTCATGGATCTCTGCAACTCCATTTTCTGTGAGCGATTCAACACAGACATCTACTGAAGACACACTGACCTCCGCAGCAACAAGCACTACACCTCCCCACACCCTGCCTCCTGTATAAATCGCTATTCTTATTCTCAATCTTTTGCTTCCAGCGCATCTGCTCGCATTGAACTAGTTGCACCATCGAACATCGCTGATGACGTCTTTCTTCGAACTCAGGATCTTCCACGACAATGTATTCGATAATGCGCCCCCCCCCCCCACCCCCCATGCATATGCTACACTTACCAGACCCCTGCCCATGAAACTCAACCCTCATTTCGCAACGAGGGCAAACTCCTGCAAGTCCTCACTTTTCACTCAACCAACCTCCAGATGCACCACATCATCATCCACCATTTCTGCCACCTCCAAACTGCCTCCCCCTGCTCTGTATTTCAGAGAGACCAGTCTACATCCCTGACCAACACAACCACCCCTCCTGGCACCTCCCCTGCCACCACAAGTGCTGACAAAGCTGCGTTGATACATCCCATCTCACGTCTAAGATCCTAAAGGATCCTTCCACATTCGACAGTTATTTACCTGTATTTCCACCAATGTCATCTACTGTATCGGTAGATGTGTCCTTCAGCTGTTTAATTTTCCATCTCCCATCATAAGTGGAACGGCAGCAAAGAGCTTCAGTCAGACACATTAGTGCGCATGTACTGTAGGTCTAAATGCAACATGACATAGAGATCACTCAAACTTGTCCTCACAAATAGCAAAGGATTTTAGTGTCACACAGTCTTCAATAAAGTTGAAATTGCAACAAAATAAAATCTAACCAATATCCACCATCCTCCCGTTGATGTTCAATGACGTTTCCCTCGCTGAATTCTGCACAAGTACCATTTTGTGTTGGGCCATTTATTATTCGCTGAACATTGAATGACATATACACTAATGTTACAACAGCAGGTCAGAGGCTGGGCGTTCTAGAGCATCAACACTTGATTCTACCGAGGCGACAGTCGGCTGTTTGATGAATCTTGTGTTAACCACTTGAGCAAGAACTGATTGCACCATCCCCGTATGGACAGAATGTACAATATGCACTGCCTCTGCTCACAAAGATCCCTTTCACAGCACACACTCTAGCCATGAAAATAAAAGGCACAGCTGATGCAGTGAGATGGTCACGTGCAAACTACAATTTTATGCAGATAACTACATAATCATTCATTCACAATATTAGGGATCAAACTTTGTCCATTGCTTCCTGACAACACTGCTCCATGTGCTTCACCCAGCACCGCCTGAGGTGCCTCAGTCAGTGAGCTCATCACCACCTTCAAAAGGGCAATCGCGTTATTACATGTTACTTTGGACAAGACAGCACACTTAGTAACAATCAAACTCTGGCAGAGACAAGCACAATGAGTAGGAAATTCTGCTACACATGGTGACACATTGCAGTGATTTCGTCCAAGTGAACTTTTGATGTAGAATCAGTTGCAGAGCGATGGAATCCGCACTGTTGGTTTCGAAGTGAGCTGCTTCATTCGTTGACAAAATGACGTGAAAAAAAGTGAGTCTCCACAGATTTCAGAAGCAGTAAATACTTTGGTTGTTCTCGCTGTTTAATGCATTTCACAGTTTGATTGCAGGACACGTACACAGTCTTTTTCGATATATAATTTCAGTTACATCACACTGTATTCTTTGCTATAAATTCCGTCTCTTTCGCTCTTATACTCCCCAACAATCTAAAGCTGTACTTGTCCATATCGATAAACTGGATAAAATGAGATTCTCAACAGGAGGAAACATTAAGGAAGTTATCAGCTCTCTGTAAACTGGCAGTTGTCAGTATGTAAGCATTCTTTAAAGGGGCATTTTTGAAACGCATAGTTTGACCACAGTCACAATTTTGCGATTGATGTAAAGTTTAAGTACAATTGTGATAGTACAGCGTTCTGAACTATTTATGTAATTGAAGAATGAGAAAGAGAAACAACAAATTAGCGTGAAAACGTTAGCTGCATTTTCAAAGGAAATGTCCATCGGCAATAAAGAGGTCCAATATATTGTCAGGGATGAAAAGTAATGAGTCGTATAAGTGTGAATTCCAGGAAAAAAAGAAGGGGCGCTCGAGTGGGGAGAAGACATTACGACGAGGGAAAGATTAACAATTGAAACCTAAGTGTAAACGTTCCCTAATTGATTGTGGAATCGAAGCAAGTTTAGTCTGATTGCTTCGCAAAGTTCTTTAGTGGTTGAATTTCAATCTTGTCTGTTGACTTCGAGTGAATCTTTTTGTTAAGTAAAGGTAATTCGTTTTGCAAAGTTTATAGAGAGGAAACAATAATGATACATTTAAAAATGAAACGAGTTTAAAATCCACATACAGCATGAAAGCAGCACGTTTCATAAACTGCAGTTGCAAGTCAGTGGAATTCAGGTTGAGATGAGGGAGTTGGTGTTCTCAGTTTGTCAGCTGTTGATTTTGTACAGTTGATTTTAAAGACTGCATAATTGCTAGAAATTAGTATCTTTCCTCATCTGCCATTTTCAAGTTAGTAAAGACTTTGAAGAATTGGAAGAGGATAGTAAGGGATAACTACATGCCATAGGGCAAGAGTTTCAGATTGGTGAAGGGCAAATATAATGCGATTAGTCAAGAGTTCGGAAGCATAGCCTGGGTTAGCAAAATGCAGGGTATGTGGACATTCGAATTGTGGAGCTGGAGGAAGGAACAGATATTGCCTGCCCTTGTTAGGTATGTCCCTGTCAGGCGGGGAGGAGTGATCAAAGAAGGGAACCGTGGTTTGCAGAACAAATTGTACAGCTTTTTCAGTGGAAGAGGGAGGCTTCCGTGGACTTGAAACGAGATGGTTCAGATGAGGCGATGGTGAGGCAGAGATTCGACAGGAAGAATTTAAAGACAGAGCTCAGAAAACAAGGAGGGGACATGAACAGTCTTTATCAGGAAGAATGGGTTAGCAAAATGCGGGGTTGCAGACATTGGAATTGTGGAGCGGGTTTGAGGAACAGATATTGTGTGTCCTTGATAGGTATGTCCCTCTCAGGCAGGGAGGAAGTGATAAGGCAAGGGAACTGTGTTCACTTCAGAAATTATATCTCTTGTTAAGAACAAGAAGGAGGCTTATGTGTTGATGAGGCAAGATGGTTCAGATGAGGCGATGGAGAGTCACAGATCAACGACGAAGGATTTAAAGAGAGAGTTAAGAAGTGCAAAGAGATTACACGAGCAGTCGTTAGCCAATAGAATAAAGGAGAACCGAAAGCTTTCTATAGATATGTGAGGAATAAAAGAATGACTGGGGTAGAAATAGGGCCAGTCAAAGACAGAAGTGGGAAGTTGAAGGTGGATCCTGTGGAGATGTGCGAGGTGCTAAGCAAACATTTCTCATCAGTTATCACTCAGGAAAAAGAGAATATTGTAAAGCAGAATAATGAAGAATGAGATATTAGACTGGAAAAGATCGAGGTCAATTATGACAGGCGCATCAATTCTAGAAGGAGTGAAGGTAGACAAGTCCCCTAGGCCGGATGGAATCTATCTGAGGATATTCTGGGAGACTAGAGACGAGATAGCAGAGCCTTTGGCTTTGATATGTCAGTCATCATCGTCCACAGGTTTAGTACCAAATGTTGTGCCCTTGTTCAAGAAGGGCAGTCGAGATGACCGAGGTAATTATAGATCAGTGAGCCTTACTTCTGTTGTCGGAAAGATGTTGCAAAGGATTTAAAAAGATGAGATTCATTATCATCGAGCAAGCAACACTTTGATTTCAGATAGTCAAATAGTTTTGTCAAGGGCAGGTCGTGTCTCACAAACCTCAGTGAGTTTTTTGAGAAGGTCAATAAGCATGTAGATGAGGGTAGGGCAATTCACGTGGTATACATGGGCTTCAGTGAAGCCTTTGATAAAGTTCCACATGGTAGGAGGAAATGCAGAGGCATGTGAATGACGATAATTTAGCAGTTTGGATTAAAAACTAGCTTTCTGAAAGAAAACAGCGATGGATAGTTGATGGAAAATATTTACCCCTAGTTACTCGTGGTGTGGCACAATGACCTTTTTAAAACAAGATTAGATTACATTACAGAAACAGGCCCTTCGGCCCAACAAGTCCACACCGACCCACCGAAGCGCAACCCACCCATACCCCTTACCTAACACGAAGGACAATTTAGGATGGCCAATTCACCTGACCTGTGGAAGGAAACCGGAGCAAACCCACGCACACACGGGGAGAACGTGCAAACTCCACACAGTCAGTCGCCTGAGCGTGGGAATTGGACCCGGGTCTCTGGCACTGCCAGGCAGCAGTGCTAACCACTGTGCCACCGTGTTGTTTATATAAATGACTCAGACGTAGGCATAGGTGGATGGATCAGTAAATTTGCAGATGACACTAATATCGGTGGAATAGTGGACAGTTTGGAAGAATGTTACTGATTGCAGGTGGATTTAGATAAACTGCAGGATCGGCCAAGCAGGTGGCAAATGGAGTTTAATGCAGCTAAATGTGCAGTGATGCACTTTGACAAGAATAACAGGAAGACAGAGTACTGGGTCAATAGAATTGGTAGTGTGGATACGCAGAAGGATCTTGAAGTCTATGCACATAGATCCCTGAAAATTGCCACACAGGTTGATGGAGCTGTTAAGAAGCCATACGGTGTGTGAGGTTGCATTTGGTGAAGGGATTGAGTTCTGGGACCGCAATATTATGCTGCACATATACAAATCTCAAGTGCGGCCACACTTGGAATATTGTGTACAGTTCTGGCTGCCATACTTCAGGAAGGATGTGGAAACATTGAAAAAGGTGCAGAGAAGATTTACGAAGATGTTTCTTAGTCTGGAGGAAAGGCCTTACGAAGAAAGGCTGAGAGATGTGGGTCTGTTCTCATTGCAAAGAAGAAGGTCAAGAGGGGATTTGACAGAGACGTACAAGATGATCAGAGGACTAGATAAGGTAGACAGTGAAAGTCTTTTTCCTCGGATGATGAGGGGGCATAAGTACAAATTGAGGGGTGATCGATTTCAGACAGTGGTCAGACGCAAGTTCTTTATTCAGAGAGTGGTAATGGCGTTGAATGCCGTACATGCCAATGTAGTTAACTCAGCCATATTAGGGAGTTTTAAATAATCTTTGGATGAATACACAGATGATGGTTGGATAGTGTAGGGTGACGAGCTGAGAATAGTTCATGGGTCGGCGCAATATCGAGGACTGAAGGGCCTGCTCTGCGCTGTATTGTTCTATGATCTATGTTCCATGTTCTGTGTTCTAAAATAAAGGAGAACCCGAAAGCTTTCCACAGATATTTGAGGAATAAAAGGATGACTAGGGTAGGAATAGGGCCAGTCAAAGACAGCAGTTGGGAAGTAGTGTGTGGACCCTGTAGAGATCGGAGAGGTGCGAAACGAATATTTATCATCAGTTTTCACTCAGGAAAAGGAGAATATTGTAGAGGAGAAGACAGGCTATTTGACTAGAAAGGATTGAAGTCAGTAAGGAGGAGGCGTTATCAATTCTAGAAGGTGTGAAAATAGATAAGTTGACTGGGCGAGATGGGGTTCATCCGCGGATTCTCTGGGAAGCTAGGGCGGAGATGGCAGAGACTTTGACCTTGATCTTTGAGCCGACATTGTCTACAGATTTAGTACCAGAGGCTTGGATGATTTCAAATGCTGTGCGCTTGTTCAATAAGGTCAGTAGCGATGATCCAGGTTATTATAACTCTTTGAGCCTTCAGTGTATCGCAAGAAAAGATTTGGAAAGGATTCCAAGAGATAGGATTTATAATCATCTATCAAGCAAAAATTTGATTGGAGATAGTCAACATGGTTTTGTCAGGAGCAGATTGTGTCTCACAAATCGCATTGAGTATTTTGAGAAGATGACCAAGCATGTGGATGGCTTTGGGCAGTTGTCGTGGTGTACTTAAATTTCAGGGAAGCATTTGAAAGGTACCACATGGTACACCTTTGGATAAAATGTGGAGGCATGGAAGTGAAGGTGATTTAGCTGCTTGGATTAGAAACTGGCTTTCTATAAGAAGGCAGCAAGTGATAGTTGATAGAAAATATTCAGCTTCGAGTACGGTAACTAGAGGTGTGCGACAAGATCTGTTTTCGGAACACTGCTCTCTGTCATTTTTATAAATGACTTGAATGCAGGCATAGGTGGATGGGTTAGTAAGTTTGCAGGTGATACGAAAGTCGGTGGAGTGGTGGACAGTTTGGAAAAATTTTGCAGGTTGCAGGGGGACTTGGCTAAGCTGCAGAATTGGGTTGAGAGGTGGTAACTTTGTTAAAAATAACAGGAAGGCAGAATACTTATCCAATGAAAAGAAACTTGATAATGTGGATGTGCAGAGTGATCTTGGTGTCCATGTACATAGATCCCTGAAAGTTGCCAACCAGGCTGATAGTGCTGTTAAGAAGGCATTCTGTGCATTCGGTTTTATTGGAAGAGAGATTGAGTTCCAGAGCTGTGATGTCATGCTGCAACTGTACAAAACGCAACTCCGAACTCACTTGGGATATTGTGTACAGTTCTGGTCACACCTTTACAGGAAGGATGTGGAAGCATTGGAATAGGTGCAGAGGAGATTAATCAGGATGTTGCCTGGTCTGGAGGAAAGGTGTTAAGGGAAAAGGTTGAAGAATTGTTTCAGTTCTCATTGGAGAGAAGGAGGCCAAGAGAGGGTTTAATAGACACATACAAGATGATCAGAAGATTAGAAAGGGTCGACACTGAGAGATTTTTTGCCGAGAATGACGATGTCGGCTTGTACAAGGGGGCATAGCTGCAAATTGAGGCGTGATAGATTTAAGACAGATGTCAGATGCAGGTCCTTTACTCAGAGTGGTACGGGCGTGAAATGCCCTGTCTGTAAATGTAGTTATCTCAGTCACATTTGGGTCACTTATGCAGTCCTTGAATGATGATGGGATAGTGTCAGGGGATGAACAGTTAAGATAAGTTGACAGGTCGGCACAACATAGAGGACCGATGGGCTTGTTCTGCGCTGAAAAGTTCTATGTTCTATGTTTTTTGTTTCAACTGTCTGTGTGCACAGCGGGTTTTGAGAAGATTTGTGGCTCAGTTTGAGGTTCTGGATGGAGGTTTGCTTGCTGAGCAGGAAGGTTCATTTCCAGACGTTCCGTCACTCTACTAGATAACATCTGCAGTGAGCCACCGTGCGAAGCATTGCTGCTGATTTCTGCTTTCTATTTATATGTTTGTGTTTTTATATGTTGGTGATGCCATTTCCGGTGGTGATGTCATTTCCTATGTTGATGCTATTTCCTGTTCTTTTTCTCACCTGTGGTAGATGGGGTCTAACTCAATGTGTTTGTTGATAGAGTTCCAGTTAGAATGCCATGCTTCTAGGGATTCTCGCGCACGTGTCTGCTTGGTTTGTCTGAGGATGGATGTGTTGACCCAGTCGAAGTGGTGGCGTTCCTTACCGGTATGTAAGGATACTCGTGAGTCTCGTCATGTCGTTTTGTGGCCATTTAATATTCATCTGTCCTGGTGGTTAGTTTCTGTCTGTTTGTCCAAAGTAGTGTTTGTTCCGGTCCTTGCATGGTATTTTGTAAATGACATTAGTTTTGCTTGTTGTCTGTATCGGTGTTTTCAAGTTCATTAACTGGTGTTTTACTGTGTTGGTGGGTTTGTGGGCCACTATGACGCCAAGATGTCTGAGTAGTTGGCAGTTCTTCGCGAGATGTCTTTGATGAAGGGGAGAGTGGTTTGGATGTGGTTTGTCTGCTTGCTTGGGTTTGTTGCTGAGAAATTGCCGGACAGTATTCATTGGGTACACTTTCTTTTTGAATACACTGTATCGGTGAATTTCCTCTGTACTGCGTAGTTCCTCTATGTTGCAGTGAGTGGGGGCTCGTTGAAATAATGTTCTGATGAAGCTTCATTTGTGGATGTTGGAACGATTGCTTCTGCAATTCAATGATTGATCCGTATGTGTTGATTTCCAGTAAACGCAGGTTTGAATTTCCCCATCAACTGTTCGCACTGTTGTGGCATCTATGAATGGCAGTTTGTTGCTGTTTTCCACGTATTTAGTGACGTTTATGACAGCAAGTATATTAGTGATCGTCTTAAAGGCAATTTTTATTGTTTAGTGATGCCAAAAATGTCATCCATGTAGGTTTGGTTAGATGGTTGGCAGACCTGTTTGTTTGAATCTGTGCATTACAGCCCCTGCTACGAACCCTGATATCGGAGATCCCATTGGTGTTCCCCTGGTTTTTCTGTAGATTTTGTTTTTGAAGGTGAAGTGTGTGGTAATGCATAGGTCCACTGGCTTGACGATACTGTCCTTGCTGAAGAAGTTAGTGGTGGTTGGTGTATGTGGCTTTGAGTCTTCTAATAGTGTAATCAGTGTTTCCTTGGCCGGGTTAATATTGATTGATGTAAACAGGGCTGTTCCATCAAAGGATACCATTATTTAATCCTCTTTTATCTTAGCGTCTTTGATTGTCTTCAGGAACTCTTGGGTGTTGTGGATGGAGTGGTGTGAGACTTCTACTCAGTGCTTTAGCCTTTGGTGAAGCTCCTTGGCCAATCTGTAAGTTGGTGCTTCCAGGTAGGAGACTATGGGTCAGAGGGAGGTCGGTGTTTGTGAATTTTGTGTAATCCATAGATCCGTGGTGAGTTGGTTCCGTCTGGTTTCATTTTTTGGAAGTTTGTCTTATTTATTTCTCCAGACCTCTGAGGATTTTTGAGTAGGGCTGTGATTCGGTTTACTAGTTGTGGGGTTGGGTCTATCGTCACTTGTTGGTATTTGATGGTATCTGTAAGTCGTGAAATCGCTTTTTCAATGTAGTCTCTTCAATTTAGAATGACTGTCAAGCGTCCTTTTTCGGCAGGTAGGATGACAATTTTATTTTACATTCTTTCAGTCATTCTAGTGCTTTCCTTTCTTGTGTATGGAGTGTATTTCATTCCTTTTCTCTGCTCAATGTTTTCTGCTACAGTGTATTCAAAAAGTATTGGTACCCAATGAATGCAGTCAGCCGATTTCCCAGCAACAAACCCAAATAAGCAGACAAAACACATTCAGAGACCCTAACCACTCTCCCCTCCATGACAGACATCTTGGAAATGACTGCCAGACTACTCAGGCGTCTTGGCATCATGGTGGCCCACAAACCCACCAACACACTAAAACAGCAGCTAATGAACTTGAAAGAACCTATACAGATAACAAGCAAAACTAATATCATTTACAAAATACAGTGCAAGGACTGTAACAAACACTACACTGGACAAACAGGTAGAAAGCTAGCCAACAGGACTCATCAACATCAACTAGCCACAAAACGCCATGATCCTCTCTCACTAGTATCCTTACATACAGATAAGGAAGGCCACCACTTCGACTGGGTCAACACATTCATTCTAGGACAAGCCAAACAGAAACACGCACGAGAATCCCGAGAAGCATGGCATTCCAACCGGAACTGTAACAGCAAACACATTGCGTTGGACTCCATCTACCACTTCCTGAGAAAAACACCAAGAATTACCTTCACCACAGGAAATGACATCACTAACGCAAAGATACCCAAACATATACATCGGAAGCAGGAATCAGAAGCAGGGCTTCACGTGAGGCCCACTGAAGATGTTGCTTAGTAGGGTGATGAAACATTTGGAAATGAACCTTGCAGCTCAGCGAGCAAAGAAACATCCTGTTGCTGTGCAGTTTGCACATTCTCCCTTGCCTTCGTGGGTTTCCTATGGGTGCTCCGGTTTCCTGCCACAATCTAAATTGTGGGTGAGAGGGTCGGTTTGGATTCAATGGGCTTAATGGCTTACATCCACCTTATAAGGATTCTACAAATAATTTACTTTATACATTCTTCATTACCTGACAGTTAACTTATTCGCAGAACAACAAGTGAGAGTTATTCATCTATATGTCCTCTCCAATTAGTTATAAATATTTTCTCTAAACTCCAATACTTTCCCACACTTTCCAGACTATCCACTGAGTGTTCAGTTACTTGTCTCTGTTTTCGGAATATTTATTTAAGCTATGAAATATGATGGTGAAATAAGGCAAAGAAAACACCAAGTAATGAGAGTCTTATTCAAACAGTAGGTAGGATAATGCCCAGAAGACTGTGGATTTCTGTGGTGAGATCAGTACCGATTCATGATCATTCCCAGGCGACAGCGGTTAGTTTTCATACAATTTGTATTGATTCCCACTCATTATGTTTGTAATGTCAATAAAGTTTGTCAAATGTGTGTCTGTTCATATAGTATGCTGGTCTCTGCAATGAGATTTTGACCTTCGACGCCTTGTGGGTGTCTGAAATTAATTCACGATCATTGCTCAAATTTCACTTTGGAAAGTAAGGTTGAGGGTATGTGTCATCCATGGTTTGCTGTGATTCCCCTGAAATGTCAGGACTGAGTAGACGTGTCTCAGAGAAGTGTAGAGATCTGCAGTTGATGTTATACCAGTAACTCTTGGTAAAACACAAGATGAGCACCAGTCAACGAAAGAGGAGATTTCTTTCTGTTTGGGGAATGTAGGACTGACTTGGGAATTGGAAAGAGATCACATTTAGAGTCGTGGAGTTGAACATCACAGAAAAAGACCGATCAGTCCAATTCATTCATGCAAACTGGATATCCGAAATTAATCTCGCCCCATTTCCCAACATTTGGACAATATCCCTTTCAACCCTCCCGGTTCATGTACCTATGCAGATTAGATATTTAAATTGTAACAGCCTCTACCGCTCACCTGGAAGCATATTCCATACAGGCAGTACCACTGCGGCAAAAAAGTCCCCTTTTAAGTCTTTCCCCTCTCAATTTAAATTATGCTCTCTCGCTTTGAACTCTCTATCTCTGAGAAAAAGACATTGTGTATTCATCTTATGCGTGAGTCTCATGTCTCCATAAACATGTGTAAGTTCACTTTTCAGCCTCCGTTGTTCCATGGTAAAAAAAGCATCCAGTCTATCCCCATAGTTAAAACTTGCAGATCCCAGCAACTATTAAATATTTCGCAAATCCTTAACATTCTTAGGTTAACTGTCTCCTCTACCAGAGTTTAGATCAGAGTGGTGCTGGCAAAGCACAGCAGGTCAGGCAGCATCCAAGGAGCAGGAAAATCGACGAATCGGGCAGGAAGTCTCCAGGGTGGAGAGATAAATGTGGGTTTGGGGTGGGTGTCAGGGGGAGGTCTGGGGAGAAAGTAGCAAAGAGTACAATAGGTGAATGGGGATGGTGATGGAGGTGGTAGGTCAGAGAGGAGGGTAGAGCGGATAGGTGGGAAGGGAGATTGGCAGGTACGACAGGTCATAAGGACAATGCTGAGCTGGAAGGTTTGAACTGGGGTAAGGTGGGGGGAGGGGAAATGAGGAAACTGGTGAAGTCGACATTGATGCAAAGGGGTTGGAAGGCCCCGAGGCGGAAGATGAGACATTCTTCCTCAAGGCGTTGGGTGGTGAGGGAGCAGCGGTGGAGAGCAATCAAGTTCACATCAACACTCCCAAAAAGCATCCCACCCAGACTGAAGCCATCCCTGAAAGGCAAAAGTTCCCATGCCTAACCCACATGTTATGGACCATTTAGCATGACTAATTTATGTAACCTGCAGATCTCTGGGGTGTGGGAGTAAAACCGAGTCCCTAGATGAAACCCACGCAGACACAGTGGAGAATCTGCAAGTTCCATGCAGCCACCCAAGCCTGAAATCGAGCCCGTGTTACTGGCGCTGTGCTGCAGTAATACTAAGAACGGACCCACCATACAACATCAAAACCCTGCGGACCTTCAATTTCAAGTACTACCACCACCACCAACCCCCCACCACCACCCCCCCCCTCCCCCCCCACACCCGCCTGGTTTTGTTGACACTTCAACAGAGGGGAGCACCTGCTTTCTGTTTCCTCCGCTGATGCCCATTACAATTTTATAGATCTCAAACAGATCTCCCGGCACCTTCTCTGCTTCAGAGAAAACAGCCCAAGCATATCTTGCCACTATTTGAAAATACACTGCCCTTTGGCAATCCATTGTATCCATCATGTCAGTGTCTATCATGATGACATTCTGAACTGTTCCCAACAACCTGCACATGGCCTTCATTCCACTATTCTGTGCCTTATCATGTGTCTATCTAAACAGCTCTTCAGCCTTTCTATCTTATCCATGTCCACTATTTCCCAGTGGCAGTCTATTCTAGACACCAACCACCTGTCTGATAAACTTTCTCCACGCATTTCTTTTCCTTTTTTCTCCATCACCTGAAACTTAAGCCCACTGTATTTGATACTTTCGCTCTGAGGGTAAAAAAAAGATTTTGCTGACGTATCCACAACGCTCATCAACTCCAACGCTTCAGCAAAAGCAATCCGTCGGTCTCATCTCTCTTTGTTGTTGATATAATCCAATCTATCAACATTCTCGTTACCTCTTCTGCATTCGACTTAAATCGTCTCCATGCCTGCAGTCGAGTGGTGACCATAACTGCACACGATCCTCCAGTGTTAGCCTAACAAAAGGCCAGTACATGAGAAGGCTGTCAATGTATGTTACTCATTTCCTGGCTCCCCGCTTCCTCTCTGTCATAATGTTAAGACACGTATTTGAATGTGTCATAAGATATCAACAATGAAAGCTTGTTAGTGTCATCCATTTCTATCACATAGCTGAGAAAGTAGTGTTGAATTGAATTGATTTGAATTGAATAGATTGTCACGTGTACCGAGGCACAGTGAAAATCTTTGTCTTGCGAGCAATGCGTGCAGATCGCATAGTTAAGTAGCAAACAAAAGTAAATAATCGGTAAACAATGGCAAAAACAAAACACAATGGATACGAATGTGAAGGGTTTGTGAGTCCATTCAGGATTGACAACAGTAGGGTAGATCCAGTGATGAAACAAGCTGGTGCGTGTTTCATGACTCATTGGATTGAAAGCATCAAATGGAATCTGAATGATGAGATGACAAATTTCTACGTTCACAAACTCAAATGATTTCCAGCATTGCATACTTATTTTTCTTCTTTGAGCAGAGACAAAAAAACAAAGCTGCAGATGATAGAATCCAAGGTAGACAAGCAGGAGGCTGGAAGAAGACCGCAATCCAGGCAGTATCAGGCAGTGGAGGTCAACATTTCGAGTCTAACCTTTCTGCACACAACTGAAGCGTTGACTTCGCGACCTCCTGATGCTGCCTGTCTTGCTGTGTTCATCCAGGTTACTGCTCGTCCACTTTTTCTCTTTTGGTGTCTGCGTAAGCCCCCTCGACCATCACTGAAACACAGTTAACACATATCACTCCAGTAACTTCTTTCTAAAATACATGCAACAAGCGGAGCTAGGAAACAGAATAAAAGGAGAAACATGTTTATTGATGTGAACAATCGAACAGAGTTGGGTTTCCGCCAGTGGTCTCACTGAGGTACTGTAAGAAACAAACTCAATAAAATTTTCGACGAGACCAACAATTCTGGAAACAAGGCAATTCATTCGATGACCTTGCAAGAAAGGACCCCAATTGCAGAAAGCAATTGAAGTGATGATTATTCAAACTACTACACAGTTATACTTTTGAGCTGCGTGAGGTCACCTCTTCCGACTCCTGCATTACCCAATCTCTCTTAGTATTTTGCTCCTGCCCATCTATGCTCCACGCCCATTGCCCCCTTCCCCAGGTTGGCAACCTTCCTCTCTGTAATTGCTGACACACATTATTTTGTCGACAGTACATCAAGAACTGGTTTAACGTTTTGTATCAATTCTGCTGGTACATTCCATCCTCGGACATTTCATTAACTTGTACCATTTTGTATAGCCCAAGCATTTCGGTTATCTCAGCATTTTGCCGAAAACATAAGTTTTAAAAAGAACTTATTTGCTATAATAATTACACACCAAAGGTAGTATTTAATTAGCCACAATTTTACACTGAAAAGTAGTGAAACTCTTCCCTAAACACCTGCAGAGTTAATAGTTCTCTTGCTGTACCCCTTTTCTGTATGCTTTTTCTATATCTGCAAAAACAACATTTTTCCGCATTTCTAACAGTACAAAAAAACAGAAAAATGGAAATTACTACCGCCATTTAATCACCAGAATACACCGAGGTCACAGGTGCGCAGATTATGTGAACTGCATTCTAACAAGTGTTTGTGAAGACAGGAACCGTGTGCAGTGCTAATATTGTTACATTGGATTCAGAATGAAGCTGTATGTCGCCAAGTAGGTGCTATTTGGGAGGCAGGGCTGTGAAGTTCTCCTTCTGTGTTGGGACAATTGTGGTTTGCGATTTAGATAAATGATCTGGATGAAGTTGTAGATGGTCTGATTAACAAGTTTGTAAATGCCACCAAGATTTTTGGAGTCGTAGATAGTGAAGGGGACTGTCAGACACTGCATCAAAATATAGATAGATTGGAGAGTTGGACAGAAAAATGGCAGATGCAGTTCAATCTGGGCAAATACGAAGTGATGCATTTTGGAACAGTTAATTCAAGAGTGAATTATACAGAAAATGGAAAAGCCCTGGGGAAAGTTGATGCCAGAGAGATCTGCGTGTTCAGGTCCATTGTTCTGTGATGGTCACAACATGTATCAATAGAGTGATCAAGAAGACATATCTTCATCGGGATGGGGTATTCAGTACAAGGTTTGACAGGTCATGTTCTAGTTATCTTGGAGTTTGGTTCAGCCACAATTGGATCGTGCGTACAGTTCTGGTGGCCACATTATCAAAACAATGTGCACGCTTTAGAGAAAGTGCAGAAGAGGTTGGCCAGGACATTGCCTGGTTTGGAGAGTTCTAGCTATGAAGAGATTTTGGTATTTTCATTCGAAAGGAGGTTGAGGAGGGACCTGATTGATATCGACAAAATCAGGAGAGGTAGAGAGAGGGTTAATAGCAAGAGGCTCTTTCTGCGCATGGGGTCTCAACTATTATGGATCACGAATTCAAGATAACAGGGATGTTTACGGGGGATAAACGTGGAAATCTCTTTCTGCAGAAGGTGGTGGGTGCCTGGAATGCGTTGCCAGCAGACATAGTAGTGATGGGCACGATAGCGTCATTTAAGATGTATCTAGACAGATATATGTATGGACTGGCAGCAGAGCAATGCAGACCCTTTGAAACTAGGCAGCAGGTTAAGATAGAGGATCTGAATCAGCACAGGCTTGGAGGGATGAAGGGCTTGTTCCTGTGCTGTAATTCTCTTTGTTCTTTGATATCTGTTCAGTCTGGACGGCTTTGACCAAAGGGTCTGTTTCTGTGCTGCAGATCTCTATGATTATATGCCTCTAAAATTCCGAGGAGTAGAGTGATTTACGTCTTTAGGTGCATAAGTCCCAAGTAGTTCTTGTGCACAATACATAGTGAAGGAGGCTAATGTGGTGTCGCCCTTTATGACAATACAGAATGAACTTAAATGGGATTGTACAGGGTGCGGGAGTTTCCTCATCTGGAGTATGGTGTGCTGTTCTGGGCTCCTTATTAAAAGATGGATGTAAATTTGTTGGAACTGGTGGAGAAGGAGGTTTCATGAGTTGATTCCCTGAAAAGACGAGATAACGTTGGACTGACTGAGCTTGCTCCCACGGGAGTTTGGTGAAGTGAGGGGGAGTGGAGGGAAGGATGTGACCTGATTAATAAGTGTAAGATACTGAACCGCCTGGTCAAAGCAGACTTGGTTAGAGATGTTTCCTGGTATGGGTCATTCTGGAATGAGAGGGGAGCAGATTTACAGTGGGGGGGGGGGGGGGGGCAGGATGGAGTAGGGTGGGGGTTTGCTTTCCGGTCTGAGATGAGAATTCTCTCTTTGTCTCTCTGAGGAATCTTTTCTGTGACTGTGGTACACTGTGCACTCAGAAGGTGGTGGAAGTTGCATATGGTAGATTTCTGAAGGTGGAGATAAACAGATTCTTTTGACAGAGAAATGGAAAGTTATTGGAGGCGGATGGAGCAACGTGAAATTCCAAAGACAACAGAATCAGTCATGATCATTTTGAAAAATGGAGCAGACTCCAGGGAAACAATTGCCTTACGGTTTGCTCCTGTCTAGTATCTCCTGTGATTGTGACAGAACAAAATCTTCATTAAGAACATCCCATGGCTGTGTGTGTACTCAATCTCCTGGAAATTAGATCCAGTTTTTTTGGGTGAGATGCCTCCTCACTTTGTTCATCTTGAACCTCTCCTGGGTATTCACAGCTTGCACTGTACCATCTCAAAGTGAACCAGTTGCATAATGTGTCTCAGTTACCACAAAGATCTGCTAATACATGGTCACAATGTCTTCTCGGTGTGGGGCATCCTCTCTCTCTCCCTCTCATTCACACAAGCACTGCAACATTTACCTTCATCAATTTTCTTATCTCTCCTGCATACCTTCTATTGGGGGCAGGTGGGTTGAACATCTGCCACTGTATCTCGCCAATACTGTTTACCAAATAATGTGCCTGTACATGAATTCAAAGTATGTTTAATTTCCATGTTATTGCCTCTTTCAATTAAGTATGAGTGGTGAATAATTTTGATTTTCCTGAGGTGGGGCTACCTCCCCTGAAGTCATTTGGTTCATCTTGTTGTTTCTCTCCGAATGTTCACTCTGGGTCCACGCTCCAGACCAGTTGGCAAATACCTGCCCAGTGAAATGATCTCATCAGCCGCACTGGAAAGTGTCCAGGTCATATCAGTCTCATCATTGGAGATATTGTCCCTTCTCTCTAAAGCACTCTATTTTGCTGCGCTGTTCTGGCCACATTTTTTACGACTCTTCCTTCAACTATGAGCCTCATCAATCCTCTCTGCTACTTTCTGAATGATACGTGACAGGTTCATCATTGTCAAATCACGGCAGATCTGTCTCAAACCGGAGAGCATCAGTTTAAGGTGAAGGATCAAGTGGTTTCAGGGAGATACGATTTGTTCTTTTCACCCAGAGATGTGTAATGAGACGGTGGTGGATACAGTTACTCTCAAAATTTTAAAACAATGTCTGGACGAGCACTTGACATATTGTGGCTTATCAGGCTTTGCAGGAATTGGAAGAATATGTTTGAATTACAGTAATAACGTCCTCCTCTTTGAACACTATTTCGGAAATCGCGCTGAGAGGCCGGCACATGCACAGTTTATGACTGCAGACTGGAATTTCACAAATATGAATAGAAGATTCCCTTCGCGAATTGCCTATAACATTAGAAATCAGCATTGGATGACAGTCTCCTATCGAATACAATAGCTTCTTCTTCTGGATCAGCACGTTTACTATCCATTCCTTGCTGCTATTGGTGTCTTGGGTAAGGCTTTCGATATGGTAAACTTCGGCCATGAACCGGCAGTGAGGCGTCTGTCAAAAGAAGAAAGTTCGAGCAGTTTGGACGTTTCTTCTGCCTTTTGTGGTCTCGGCTGACTGCGGGGCTCCTGTGTGATGCAGAGTGACACGAGCAATGGGGATTGAGTTCCCAAATCTCATGATGACACCGCGTTCCCCTTGCAATTTAAATCCTACAAAAACCAAGATGAGCATCAATACCGGGATTTATTCGCCTGATCATGTACGGCTCATCCATATCGTTACCATCCTGACTTCTTGAACAAAGATCCTCCAGACCAGCTCCACATCCTGCTAAAGGAGCTTGGATCGGAAACTGGGCTCATCAAACGTGCAAGACCTCAAACCTATTCAACTTCATTTGCCATTTCTTGGCTCACTACCTCAGTTGATCAAGGTCCTGCTGCAATTTCTATTAAACTTCCTCATTGTCCACCTGTAAACTTCTTAATTACGCATGGTACATTCTCATCAAAATCACAGATACAGATAACACACAGTAATGTACCCAGTATTATCCTCTAAGGCACTCCACTAGTCACAGCCCTCTCATCTGAGAAGCATCCTTCCACTTTTACGGTTTGCTTCCTAAAATGAAGCCAATTGTTTATCCAATTTGCTAGTTCTTCCTGGATTCCGTGACCTGGTCTAGCCCTGCACTCGTCAACCTTTGTGGACGCTTCATCAAACAAACCCAACAAATTTGTGAGGCATGATCTCCCTTGCACAAATTTCACTCCATCTCAGTCCTTAATGCTCTGGCAATCCCAGACGATGTTGAGAAAATTAAAATCCCCTTATAGGACAATCCTACTGGCCTGCGTGTCTCCCCAATCTCCCTGCATTTTTGATCCTCTAATTCTCATTGACTCTTGGGGACCTATAGTACAACTCCCAACAAGGTCACCATCCCCTTCCTTCTGAGCTCAACCAACAATCCTCACTGGATAATCCTCCAGCTATTTCGCCTACTGCTGTGATGCTCGCCTTAAAGAAAAATGTAGCTCCCCTTCCCTTCTTCCATCAGGCCTATCCATCCTAAAGCACCTGTATCCTGGCACATTTAGCTGGCAGTGCCGTCCATTCCTTCACCATGTTTCTGCAACATCTATAATATCCCAGTTCCACGAGATGATCCACACCCAGAGTTCATTGGCCTCACCTGTCAGCCCTATTGCACTGATATAAAAGCAACTGAAGCCAAAAGGTATTTGTATGGTACTTGTCCTGTTCCAGCCAGGACCTGTCTTTTCAATCTGCTATTTCTGATTATTGTATCTCTTTCCAAGCTTGCACTTACACCCCTGCTGTTAAGGTTATCACCCCCTTGTTACTTTAGTTTCAGCCCTCCCTTGTCGCACGAGCCTACCAGGCCCACAAGATATTGGAACCCCACCAGTTCAGGTGCAACCCGTCCCTCTTGAGCAGGTCACTTCTGCCCCAGAAAAGTTCCCAATGATTGAAAGATCTGATTCGCTGCCCCCTGCAACACTTCTTTAGTTACACAGTCATCTACCATATGGTCCTATTCTTCCTCTTGCGAGCAAGTGACACAGGAAATAATCTGGAGGTTATTAGCAAAGAGGTCTTGCAAGGGCATCAGCATAGAAAGAGGGAGAGATGGAGAGAGATGGAGAGAGACAAATGGAGAAGCAGGCAGCGAGAGTTGGCGAGACAAGACAGCAGCGAGAGAGAGAGGGAGAGCTAAGAGGGCAGCGAGAGCAAGAGAGAGAATAGGGCAGCGAGGGACATGGGAGAGGGCAGCGAGAGAGAGCGGAAAGAACAGCGAGAAGGCGGTAAGGGAGAGGGTGACGAAAGAGAGCAGCAAGAGAGAGAGACAGGGGTCAGGGAGACAGAGGGCAGCAAGAGAGATAGAAAAAAGGGCAGTGAGAGAGGGTGATGAAATGGCAGCAACAGAGAGAGAGGGGCAGCGAGAGAGAGGGAAGCGAGACAGAGAGAGAGACAGAGAGAGAAGGACAGCGGGACAAAGGGCAGCAAGAGAGAGAGAATAAAGGGCAGTGAGAGAGAGGGAGATAAAAGAGGTCAGTGAAAGAGAGGGAGAGAAAATAGGGCAGTGAGAGAAAGAGAGACAGAAGAGTGCAGCAAGGTAGAGTGGTGAGGTCAGTAAGAGACAGAAAAAAAAGAGGGCAGCGACAGAGATGGAGAGAGAAAAGAGGGCAGCGTGAGAGAGAGAGTGAGAGGGAGAGAGGAAGAGGACAGTGAGTGAGAAGAGGGCGGCGAGAGAGAGGGAAAGAAAAGAGGACAGCGAGAGAGGGAACGGCAGCGAGAGAGAAGGAGAAGGGAGACGACAGAGAGAGAGAGAGAGAGACAGAGAGAGAGTGAGGGAGAGTCAGAGAGATCGACAGAGAGAGAGAGAAAGAGATGGTGAGTGAGAGAGACAGACAGAGAGAGCGTGAGCGAGAGGGCAGGCAGAGAGAGAAGACGGCAGCAGCAGCGAGAGAGGTAGGGCATCGAGACAGGAGAGTGCAGCGAGAGAGAAGGACAGGCAGCAAGAGAAGAGGGCAGCGAGAGAGATGGGAAGAGAGAGAGAGAGAGGAGGGAAGCAAGGAAGAGAGAATGAGCGAGAAATGGGGCAGCGAGACAGACAGAGACAAGAGGCCAGTGAAGGAGGGATAGAGGGAGAAGAGAGCAGCGAGAACAGGAGCGAGAGAGAGAGAACGCGAGGGGGCAAGCAGAGAGAGCGAAGAGGGCAGCGGGAGAGAAGGAAAGGCAGCAAGACAGAGACAAGAGGACAGCGAGAGAGGACGAGAGAGAGACAGAGAGACAGAGAAGAGGGCAGCAAGAAAGGGAGAGACAAGAGGGCAGCGACAGAGGGACAGGGCGAGGGAGAGGGCAGCGAGAGAGTAGAGGGCAATGAGAGAGAAGGAAAGGCAGCAAGACAGAGACAAGAGGGCAGCTAGAGACAGAGAGAAGAGGACAGCAAGACAGAGGGCAGCGGGAGAGAAACAGAGAGAGACAGACACAGAGAGAGAGACAAGAGGGCAGCGAGAGAGGGAGAGACAAGAGGGCAGCGAGATAGGGAGAGACAAGAGGGCAGCGAGGGAGAGGGATAGAGAGAGAAAAGAGGGCAACAAAGGAGAGGGAGAGACAAGAGGGCAGTGAGGGAGAGGAACTGAGAGAGAAGAGGGCAGCGAGGGAGAGAGAGCGAAGAGGGTAGCGAGGGAAAGAGAAAGAGAAAGAGAGCGAGCAAGTGCGAGAGGGCAGGGAAACAGAAGAGGGCAGCGAGAAGGTAGAGGGCAGCGAGAGAGAAGGAAAGGCAGCAAGAGATAGATAAGAGGGCAGCGAGGGACAGAGAGATCGGGCAGCAAGAGAGAGGGCAGGGGAGAGAGAGAAGAGGGCAGCGAGAGGGGGAGAGACAAGAGGGCAACGAGAGAGAGAAAGGGAGGGAGAAACACAGACTGACAGAGAGAAAGAAAGAGAGAGATACACAGAGAGAGAGAGAGAGAGAGAGAGAGAGAGCGAGAGAAAAGAGGACAGCGAGATTGAGAGTGCGAGAAAGCGCAATGGAAGGCAGCGAGCGAGACAGCGTAGAGGTCAGCGAGGGAGATGGGACAGGGCAGCGAGGGAGAGAGAAGTGGGAAGCATGGCGGAGAGAGAAAAGATGGATGCAAGGGAGAGAGAGAGAGAAGAAGGCAGCGTGATAGAGAGAGAGAAGGGTGCAGTGAGGGAGAGAGAGAAGAGGGCAGCGAAGGAGAGAGAAGTGGGAAGCATGGCGGAGAGAGAAAAGATGGATGCAAGGGAGAGAGAGAGAGAAGAAGGCAGCGTGATAGAGAGAGAGAAGGGTGCAGTGAGGGAGAGAGAGAAGAGGGCAGCGAAGGAGAGAGAAAGAGAGCTAAAGACAGAGAGAGATACAGAGAGAAAGAGAGAGAGAGACGGAGAGAGAGAGAGAGGGAGAGAGAGAGACAGAGAGAGAGACAGAGAGAGAAAATAGGACAGAGAGATTGAGACATCCGAGACAACGCAAGGGAAGGCAGCAAGGGAGACAACGTAGAGGGTATCGTGGGAGATGGGAGAGGGCAGCGAAGGAGAGAGAGAAGAGGTCAGCAAGGTAGAGTGAAAGAAGAAGGCAGTAAGGGAGAAGGAGAAGAGGACAGCTAGAGAGAGACAGAGAGAGAGAGAGAGACGGAAGGGAGCAGTGAGGGCGTGAGAGAGAAAAGAGGGCCGCAAGGGATAGAGAAAGGAGGGCAGTGACAGAGAGAGAGACAGAGAAGAGGGAAGCGAGGGGGAGAGAGAGAGGAGGGCGGCGAGGGAGATGGGAGGGCGGTGAGGGAGCGAATAGAGGACTGCTAGAGAGATAGAGACAGACAGACTAGCAGCGAGAGAGAGAGAGACAAGAGGGAGCTCGGAATAGAGAGAGGAAAGGACAGCGAGGGACAGAGAGAGAGAAGAGGGCAGCGAAAGGGAGGGGGAGAGACAGAGAGAGAGAGAAGAAGAGGGTAGCAAAGGAAAGAGAGAGAAGAGGGCAGCGAGAGAGAGAGGAGAGCGTTGCGAGAGTGGGAGAGACAAGAGGGCAGCGAGGGTGTGAGAAGAGGGCAGCGAAGGAATGAGAGAGAGAGAAGAGGGCAGCGAGGGAGAGATAGAGAAGAGGGCAGCTAGTGAGAGGGAGAGAGAGAAGAGGGCAGCAAGGGAGAGAGAGAGAGAGGAGAGGGCAGCGAGGGAGAGAGAGAGAAGAGGGCAGCGAGCGAGAGAGAGAGAGAGAAGAGGGCAGCAAGGGAGAGAGAGAGAGAGAGAGACAAAAGAGGGCAGCGAGAGAGAGAGAAGAGGGCAGAGACGGGGAGAGAGGGAGAGAGAGAGAGAGAAAAGAGGGCAGCGAGGAAGAGAGACAGCTAAGAGGGCAACAATGAGAGGAAGTGAGTGGTCAGCGAGGGAGACGGAGAGAGGAGGGCAGCGAGGGAGATGGGAGAGGGCAGCAAGAGAGATGGGAAGGCTGCGTGAGAGTTGGGATAGCATCGAAGGAGAGAATAGAGGACTGCTTGAGAGAGAGAGAGAGACAGACAAACGGACAGCGAGAGAGAGGGAGAGACATGAGGGCAGCGAGGGATAGAGAGAGAAGAGGGCAGCAAGGGATAGAGAGAGAGAATAGGGCAGTGAGGGAGACAGAGAGAAGAGGACAGTGAAAAGGGGGAAAGAGAGAAGAAGAAGAAGAAGAAGAAGAAGAAGAAGAAGAAGAAGAAGAAGAAGAAGAAGAAGAGGGCAGCAAGGGAAAGAGAGATAATGGGGCAGGGAGAGAGAGATAGAGAGAGAGAGACAGAGAAGGGCAGTGAGGGAGAGAGAGAAGAGGGCAGCGAGGGAGTGAGAGAGAGAGAAGAGGGCAGCGAGGGAGAGCGCGAAGCGGGCAGCGAGGGAGAGAGAGAAGACGGCAGCAAGGGAGAGGGTGTAGCGGGAAGCGAGGGAGAGAGAGAGAGAGAAGAGGGCAGCGATGGAGAGACAGAGAGAAGACGGCAGCAAGGGAGAGAGAAGAGGGCAGCAAGTGAGAGAGAAGACGGCAGCAAGGGAGGGAGAGAGGACGGCAGCAAGGGAGAGAGAGAGAAGAGTTACGAGGGAGATGGGAGAGGGCAGCAAGTGTGAGAGTAGATGGCAGCTACTGAGAGAGAGAGAAAAGATGGCAGCGAGGGAGAGAGAGAGAGAAGAGGGCGGCGAGGGAGCAGGAGAAGATGGCAGCGAGGGAGAGAGAGAGAGAGAAGAGGGCAGAAAGGAAGGGAGAGAGAGAGAATAGGGCAGCTACGAAGAAGGAAGGAGGAGGTCAGTGAGGGAGAGGGTTAGAGGACGGCAGCGAGGGAGATGGCAGAAGGCAGCGAGGGGAGATGGGAAGGTAGCAAGAGAGATGGCAGGGCAGCGTGAGAGATGGGATGGCAGCGAGGTTGAGAATAAAGGACTGCTAGAGAGAGAGAGAGAGAGAGAGAGAGAGACAGACAGACAGACAAACAGGCAGTGAGAGAGAGGGCGAGACACGAGGGCAGCGAGTGAAAGAAAGAGAAGAGGGCATAAAGCGAGAGAGAGAGAGAGAAGAGGCAACGAGGGATAGAGAGAGAGAGGAGAGAGAGTGAGTGCAGGGCTGCGAGGGACAAAGAGAGAGAAAAGGGCATTGAGGGACAGAGGGAGAGAGAAAAGGGCAGCGAGGGACAGAGAGAAAAGAGGGCAGCGAAAGGGGGGAAGAGAGAGAAAGAGACGAAGAGGGTAGCAAAGGAAAGAGAGAGAAGAGGGCAGCGACAGAGATAGAAGAGGGCAGCGAGGGAGAGTGAGATAGAAGAGGGCAGCGAGGGAGAGAGAGAGAGAAGAGGGCAGCAAGGGAGGGAGAGAGGAGGGCAGCAAGGGAGAGAGAAAAAGAGAAGAAGGCGGCGAGCGAGCAGGAAAAGATGGCAGCGAGGGAGAGAGAGATAGGAGAGGGCAGCGAGGGAGAGAGAGAAGCGGGCAGAAAGAAAGAGAGAGAGAGAGAAGTGGGCAGCTAGGAAGAAGGAAGGACGACGTCAGTGAAGGAAAGAGAGAGAAGAGGGCAGCGACAGAGATGGCAGAAGGCAGCGAGGGAGATGGGAATGTAGCAAGAGAGATGGCAGGGCAACATGAGAGTTGGGATGGCAGCGTGAAAGATGGGATGGCAGCGAGGTTGAGAAGAGAGGACTGCTAGAGAGAGAGAGAGAGAGAGAGAGAGAGAAGACAGACAGACAGTCAAACGGGCAGTGAGAGAGAGGGCGAGACACGAGGGCAGCGAGTGAAAGAAAGAGAAGAGGGCATAAAGCGAGAGAGAGATAGAAGAGCAACGAGGGATAGAGAGAGAGAGTGAGTGAAGGGCTGTGAGGGACAAAGAGAGAGAAAAGGGCATTGAGGGACAGAGGGAGAGAGAAAAGGGCAGCGAGGGACAGAGAGAGAAGGGGGCAGCGAAATGGGGGGAAGAGAGAGAAAGAGACGAAGAGGGTAGCAAAGGAAAGAGAGAGAAGAGGGCAGCGACAGAGATAGCAGAGGGCAGCGAGGGAGAGTGAGATAGAAGAGGGCAGCGAGGCAGAGAGAGAGAAAAGGGCAGCGAAGCAGAGAGAGAGAGAAGAGGGCAGAGAGGTGGATGGAGAGAAGAGGGCAGCGAGGGAGAAAGAAGACGGCAGCAAGGGAGAGACAGAAGCGGGCAGCGAGGGAGACAGAGAGAGAAGAAGACAGTGAGGGAGAAAGAGAAGACGGCAGCGAGGGAGAGAGAGAAGAGGGCAATGACGGAGAGAAGAGGGCAGCGAGGGAGATGGGAGAGGGCAGCGATGTTGAGAGTAGGGGGCAGCTTCAGAGAGAGAGAGTATGTGTGTGTGTGAGTGTGTGTCTGAGAGAGAGAAAAAGGCAGCAACAGAGAGAGAGAGAGAGAGAGAGATGAGGTCAGAGAAAGGGAGAGAGAGAGAGAAGAGGGCAGCTAGAGAGAGAGAGAGAAAGAAAGAAAGAAAGAGAGACAGACAGACAATCTGGCAGCAAGAGAGAGGGATAGAGAGCGAAGAGGGCAGCGAGGAAGAAAGAGAGACATATAGAGACAGACAAACGGGCAGCGAGAGACAAGAGGGTAGCGAGGGAGAGAGACAAGATGGCAGCAAGGGAGAGAGAGAGTTAAAAGAGGGTTGCGAGGGAGAGAGAGGGGGCGACGAGGAAGAGAGAGAGAGAGTAGAGGGCTGTGATGGAGATAGAGAGAAGAGGGCAGCGATGGACAGAGAGAGAGAGAAAAGGGCAGCGAGGGACAGAGAGAGAAGAGGGCACTGAAAGGGGAGAGAGAGAAGAGGGCAGCGATGGAGAGAGAAGAGGGCAGCGAGCGAGCGAGAGAGAAGACGGCAGCGAGGAAGAGGGAGAGAGGAGGTCAACAAGGGAGAGGGATAGGGGAGGGCAGCGAGGGAGATGGGAAGGCAGCAAGAGATATGGGAGGACAGCGTCATAAATGTGACGGCAGCGAGGGAGAGAATAGAGGATTGCTCGAGAGAGAGAGAGAGAGACAGACAGACAAAAATAGAACGGGCTGCAAGAGAGAGAGTGAGAGACAACAGGGCAGCGAGGGATAGAGATAGCAGAGGGCAGCGAGGGATAGAGAGAAAGAGAAAAATAGGGCAGAGAGGGGCAGAGAGAGAAGAGGGCAGCGAAAGGGAGAGAGAGAGAGAGAAGGGGGCAACGAGGGAGAGAGAGAGAGAAGAGGGCAGAGGGGAAGAGGAAAAGAAGAGGGCATCGGTGGGAGAGAGAGAAGACGGCAGCGAGGGAGAGACAGAAGAGGGCAGCAAGGGAGAGAGAGAAGACAGCAGCGAGGGACAGTGAGAAAGAAGAGGGCAGCGAGGGAGTGAGAGAGAAGAGGGCAATAAGGGAGAGAGGAGGGCAGCGATGGAGATAAGAGGGCAGCGAGAAAAATGGGAGAGGTCAGCGAGGGTGAGAGTGGAGAGCAGCTACAGAGAGAGAGTGTGTGTGAGAGACAGAAGAGGGTAGCGAGGGAGAAGAAGAAGAGGACAGCGAAGGAGACAGAAAAGAGGGCAGCGAGGGAGAAGGAGATATGGGATAGAGAGAGAGAAGATGATAGCGAGGGATAGAGAGAGAGAAGAGGGCAGCGAGGGAAAGAGAGAGAAGAAAGGGCAGCGAGTGACAGAGAGAGAGAGAAGGGGGCAGC
This sequence comes from Chiloscyllium punctatum, assembly GCF_047496795.1. Taxonomy (NCBI): domain Eukaryota; kingdom Metazoa; phylum Chordata; class Chondrichthyes; order Orectolobiformes; family Hemiscylliidae; genus Chiloscyllium; species Chiloscyllium punctatum. Next base: position 42,274,943 of record NC_092789.1, read on the forward strand.
GATGGAGAAGGAGAAGAGAGCAGCGAGGGACAGAGAGAGAGAAGAGGACAGCTAGAGAGAAGGAGTAGAGTGCAGCAAGGGAGAGAGAGAAAAGAGGGCAGCGAGGGAGAGTAAGGAGAAGAGAGCAGCGATGGAGTGAGAGATAGAAGAGGGCAATGATGGAGAGAGGGAGAAGAGGGCAGTGATGGAGAGAGGGAGACGAGGGCAGCGAGGGAGAAGGAGAAGAGGGAAGTGATGGACACACAGAGAGAGAAGAGGGCAATGAAAGAGAGAGAGCGAGAGAGAGAGAGAAAGAGGATAGCGAGGGAGAAGGAAAACGGGGCAGCCAAAAAGAGAGACAGAGAGAGAGAGAAGAGGAGAGGACAGTGAAAGCGTGAGAGAAAGAGAGAGAGAGATGGAGAGGGAGAGCGAGAGGAGAAGGGGTTCGCATAGTAAAGAGAGAGAAGAGGGAAGAGAGGGTGAGAAATAGAGACAGAGAGAAGAGGGCAATGAAGGAGGGAGAAAGAGAGGCGGACAGCGAGGGAGAAGGAGAAGATGGCAGCGAGGGAGAAGGAGAAGATGGCAGCGAGGGAGAAGGAGATGAGGGCAACGAGGGAAAGAGAAAGAAGAGGGCAGCAATGGAGAGAGAGAGAGAAGAGGGCAGCGATGAAGAGAGAAGAGGGCAGCAAGGGAGAGAGACAGAGAAGAAGGCAACGAAAGAGAGAGAGAGGAGGACAGACAGTGAAAAGAAGAGGGCAGCGAAAGCGCGCGAGAGAGCAAAGGGCAGATAGGGAGAGAGAGGGAGAGAGAGAGAAGAAGAGGGCATGGATGGAGAGAGAGAGAAAGCGCGAGAGCGAGTGTTAGAGCGAGAGAAGGGCACAGAGAGAAAGAGAGAGAGAGAGAGAAGAGGGCAGTGATGTAGAGAGAGAGAGAAGAGGGCAGCGAGGAAGACAGTGACGAGGGGAACGAAGGAGAAGGAGCAGAGAGCAGCGAGGGAGAGAGAGGAGGGCAGCGAGGGAGAGAGAGAGAAAGGGCAGCGAGGGAGAAGAGGGCAGCTAGGGAGAAGAGGGCAGCGAGGGAGACGTAGAACAGGGCAGCGTATGTATGTGAGAGAGAAGAGGGCAACGATGGACAGAGAGAAGAGGGAAGCGAGGGAGGGAGAGAGAGGAGAAACGGGCAGCGAGGGAGAGAGAGAAAAAGGCAGCGAGGGAGAAGGAGAAAAGAGCAGCGAGGGAGAAGGAGAAGAAGTTAGTGAGGGAGACGGAGAAGAGGGCAGCGAGGGAGAGAGAGAGAAGAGGGCAGCGAGGAGGAGAGAGAAGTGGGCAGCGAGGAGGAGAGAGAAGAGGGCAGCGAGGGAGACGTAGAAGAGGGCAGCGAGGAGGAGAGAGAAAAGGGCAGCGAGCTAGACGTAGAAGAGGGCGTCGAGGGAGAAGGAGAAGAGGCAGCGAGGGAGAGAGAGAAGAGGGCGGCGAGGGAGAGAGAGAGAAAAGGGCAGCGAGGGAGAAGAGGGCAGCGAGGGAGAAGGAGAAAAGAGCAGCGAGGGAGAAGGAGAAAAGGTCAGTGAGGGAGACGGAGAAGGGGGCAGCGAGGGAGAGAGAGATAGAAGAGGGCAGCGAGGGACCGAGAGAAGAGGGCAGCGAAGGAGAGAGAGAGAAGAGAACAGCGAGGAGGAGAGAGAAGAGGGCAGCGAGGGAGACGGAGAAGAGGGCAGCGTGGGAGAAAGAGGAGAGAGCAGCGAGGGAGGGAGAGAGAAGAGGGCAGCGAGGGAGAGAGATAGAGAATATGGCAGCGAGGGACGGATACAGAGAGAGAGAGACAGAGAGACAGAGTGAGAGAGAAAGAGAGAGAGAGAGAAGAGAGCAGAGAGGAGGAGAGAGAAGAGAGCAGTGAGGGAAACTGAGAAGAGGGCATCGAAGGAGAGAGAGAAGAGGTCAGCGAGCAAGAAGGAGAGAAGTGGGCAGCGAAAGAGACAGAGAGAGAAGAGGGTAGTGAGGGAGAAGGAGAAGAGGGCAGCGACGGAGAGAGACAGAGAAAAGTGCAGTGATGGAGAGAGAAGTGGGCAGCGATGGAGAGAGAGAGAGAAAAGAGGACAGTGAAAGAGTGAGAGACAGCGTGAGAGAGAGAGATGGAGAGGGAGAATGAGAGAAGAAGAGGGTAGCATGGGAAAGAGAGAGAAGTGGTCAGCGAGGGAGAAAGAGAATGTGAGAGAGAGAGAAGTGCAGCGACAGAAAGAGTGACAGAGAGAGAACAGGGCAGCGATGGAGAGACAAAAAGAAGAGGGCAGCGAGGGAAACAGACAAGAGGGCAGCGAAAGAGAAAGCGAGAGAGAAGAGGGCAGTGAGGGAGAAAGAGAAGACGGCAGAGATGGAGAGAGAGAAGAGGACAGCGAGTGGGTGATAGAGAGAAGAGGGCAGTGAGGGCGAAGGAGAAGAGGGCAGCGAGAGGGAGCGAGGGAGAGAGAAAGTGAGAGAAGAGGGCAGCGAGGGAGAGAGAGAGAGAGGTGGGCACTGAGGGAGAACGAGAAGGAAGCAGCGAGGGAGAAGGAGAAGAGGGCAGCGAGGGAGATGGATAAGAGGGCAGCGAGGGAAAGAGAGAGAAAAGAGGACAGCTACGGAGAAGGAGTAGAGGGCAGCAAGGGAGAGAGAGCAAAGAGGGCAGCGAGGCAGAGTAAGGAGAAGAGAGCAGCGAGGCAAAGAGAGAAGAGGGCAGCGCTGGAGTGAGAGAGAGAAGAGGGCAGTGATGGAGAGAGGAAGAAGAAGGCAGGGAGGGAATAAGCGACGAGGGCAGCGAGGGAGAAGGACAAGAGGACAGCGAGGAGGACAGAAGTGGACTGTGATGGACAGAGAGAGAGAAGAGGACAATGAAAGAGAGAGAGAGAAAAAAAATAGGATAGCGAGGGAGAAGGAGAACAGGGGAGCCAAAACGAGAGAGAAAGAGAGAGAGAGAGAGAGAAAGAGAGAGAGAGACAGAGAGAGAGAGAGAGAGAGAGAGAAGAGGTCAGCGAGGGAGAGAGACAGAGAAGAAGGCAGCGAAAGAGAGACAGAGAGAAGAGGGTAATGAAAGAGAGAGAGAGAGACGTGGATAGCGAGGGAGAAGGAGAAGAGGGCAGCGAGCGAGAAGGAGAAGAGGGCAGCGAGCGAGAAGGAGAAGAGGCAGCGAGGGAGAATGAGAAGAGGCAGCGAGGGAGAGAGAGAAGTGGGCAGCGAGGAAGAAGGAGAAGAGGGCAGCGAGGAAGAAGGAGAAGAGGGCAGCGAGGGAGAGAGAAGAGGGCGGCGAAGGAGAGAGAGAGAAAACGGCAGCGAGGGAGAAGAGGGCAGCGAGGGAGAAGGAGAAAAGTGCAGCGAGGGAGAAGGAGAAAAGGTCAGTGAGGGAGACGGAGAAGGGGGCAGCGAGGGAGAGAGAGAGTGAAGAGGACAGCGAGCGACAGAGAGAGGAGGGCAGCGAAGGAGTGAAACAGAGAAAAGTGCAGCGATGGAGAGAGAGAGAGAGAGAAAAGCGGACAGTGAAAGAGTGAGAGACAGAGTGAGAGAGAGAGATGGAGAGGGAGAATGAGAGAAGAAGAGGGTAACATGGGAAATAGAGAGAAGAGGTCAGCGAGGGAGAGATAGAATGTGAGAGAGAGAGAAGAGCAGCGACAGAAAGAGTGAGCGAGAGAGAACAGGGCAGCGATGGAGAGACAAAAAGAAGTTGGCACCGAGGGAAACAGACAAGAGGGCAGAGAAAGAGAAAGAGAGAGAGAAGAGGGCAGTGAGGGCGAAGGAGAAGAGGGCAGCGAAAGGGAGCGAGGGAGAGAGAAAGTGAGAAAGTGAGAGAAGAGGGCAGCGCGGGAGAGAGAGAGAGGTGGGCACTGAGGGAGAAGGAGAAGGAAGCAGCGAGGGAGAAGGAGAAGAGGGCAGCGAGGGAGAAGGCTAAGAGGGCAGCGAGGGACATAGAGAGAAAAGAGGACAGCTACGGAGAAGGTGTAGAGGGCAGCAAGGGAGAGAGAGAAAAGAGGGCAGCGAGGGAGAGTAAGGAGAAGAGAGCAGCGAGGCAGAGAGAGAAGAGGGCAGCGCTGGAGTGAGAGAGAGAAGAGGGCAGTGATGGAGAGAGGGAGAAGAAGGCAGCGACGGAGACAGCGACGAGGGCAGCGAGGGAGAAGGACAAGAGGGCAGCGAGGGAGACAGAAGTGGGCTGTGATGGACAGAGAGAGAGAGAAGAGGACAATGAAAGAGAGAGAGAGAAAAAAAAATAGGATAGCGAGGGAGAAGGAGAACAGGGGAGCCAAAACGAGAGAGAGAGAGAGAGAGAGAGAGAGAGACAGAGAGAGAGAAAGAGAGAGAGAGAGAGAGAGAGAAAGCGAGAGAGAGAGAGAGAGAGAGAGATAGAAGAGGTCAGTGAAAGAGTGAGAGACAGAGACGTGGATAGCGTGGGAGAAGGAGAAGAGGGCAGCGAGCGAAAAGGAGAAGAGGGCAGCAAGGGAGAAGGAGAAGAGGCAGCGAGGGAGAAGGAGAAGAGGCAGCGAGGGAGAGAGAAGAGGGCGGCGAGGGAGAGAGAGAGAAAACGGCAGCAAGGGAGAAGAGGGCAGCGAGAAGAAGGAGAAAAGAGCAGCGAGGGAGAAGGAGAAAAGGTCAGTGAGGCAGACGGAGAAGGGGGCAGCGAGGGAGAGAGAGTGAAGAGGGCAGCGAGCGACAGAGAGAAGAGGGCAGCGAAGGAGTGAGAGAGAGAAGAGGGCAGTGATGGAGAAAGGGAGAAGAGGACAGGGAGGGAGAAGCGACGAGGCCAGTGAGGGACAAGGAGAAGAGGGCAGCGACGGAGAGAGAACGAGAAAAATGCAGCGATGGAGAGAGTAGTGGGCAGCGATGGAGAGAGAGAGAGATAAAAGAGGACAGTGAAAGAGTGAGAGACAGAGTGAGAGAGAGAGATGGAGAGTGAGAATGTTAGAAGAAGAGGGTAGCATGGGAAAGAGAGAGAAGAGGTCAGCGAGGGAGAGATAGAATGTGAGAGAGAGAGAGAAGAGCAGCGACAGAAAGAGTGACAGAGAGAGAACAGGGCAGCGATGGAGAGACAAAAAGAAGAGGGCAGCGAGGGAAACAGACAAGAGGGCAGCGAAAGAGAAAGCGAGAGAGAAGAGGGCAGTGAGGGAGAAAGAGAAGACGGCAGAGATGGAGAGAGAGAAGAGGACAGCGAGTGGGTGAGAGAGAGAAGAGGGCAGTGAGGGCGAAGGAGAAGAGGGCCGCGACAGGGAGCGAGGGAGAGAGAAAGTAAGAGAACAGGGCAGCGAGGGAGAGAGAGAGTGGTGGGCACTGAGGGAGAAGCAGAAGGAAGCAGAGAGGGAGAAGGAGAACAGGGCAGCGAGGTACAGAGAGAGAAACGAGGACCGCTACGGAGAAGGAGTAGAGGGCAGCAAGGGAGAGAGAGAAAAGAGGACAGCGAGGCAGAGTAAGGAGAAGATAGCAGCGAGGCAGAGAGAGTAGAGGGCAGCGCTGGAGTGAGAGAGAGAAGAGGGTAGTGATGGAGAGAGGGAGAAGAGGGCAGTGATGGAAAGAGGGAGAAGAAGGCAGCGCGGGAGACAGCGACGAAGGCAGCGAGGGAGAAGGAGAAGAGGGCAACGAGGGAGAGAGAGAAAAGAGGCCAGCGAGGGAGAGTAAGGAGAAGAGAGCAGCGAGGAAAGAGAGAGAAGCGGGCAGCGAGGAAAGAGAGAGAAGAGGGCAGCGAGCGAGAGAGACAGAGATGAAGGCAGCGAAAGAGAGACAGAGAGAAGAGGGCAATGAAAGAGGGAGAGAAAAGAGGGCAGCAAGGGGGAGAGAGAGAGAGGGAGAGAGAGAAAGAAGAGGGCAGTGAGGGAACTGAGAGAGAAGAGGGCAGAGAGTGAGATTGGAGGGGAGAAAGGGAGAGAGGGAGGGCAGCCAAGGACAGAGAGAAAGAGAAAGTGCAGCGAGGGAGATGGGAGGGCAGCGAGGGAAGAGGCGAAGAGGGCAGCGAGGGAAAGAGAGAGAGAATAGGGCAGCGAGGGTGATGGGAGATGGCAGCGAGGGAGAAGGAGAAGACGGCAGCGAGGAAGAGAGAGAGAGAGAGGGAACTGGGCAGCGAGCGAGGAGGAGGAAAGGGCAGCAAGGGAGAAGAAGAGGGCAGCGAGGGAGAAGGAGAAGACGGCAGCGAGGAAGAGAGAGAGAGAGAGAACTGGGCAGCGAGCGAGGAGGAGGAAAGGGCAGCAAGGGAGAAGAAGAGGGCAGCGAGGGAGAAAGGCAAGATGGCAGAGAGGAAGACAGCGAAGAGGGCAGCGAGGGAGTAGGAAGTGGGCAGCGCGGGGGAGAGAGAGAAGACGTCAGCGAGGAGGAGGAGAGAGAGAAGAGGGCAGCGAAAGGGAGAGGCAGAGAAGAGGGCAGCGAGGGAGAGAGACAGAAGAGCAGCAGGGGAGAAGGAGAAGAGAGCAGCAAGGGAGAAGGAGAAGAGGCAGCGAGGGAGAGAGAGAGGGCAGCGAAAGAGAGAGGCGGAGAAGAGGGCAGCGAGGAAGAGAGACAGAGAAGAAGGCAGCGAAAGAGAGTCAGAGAGAAGAGGGCAGCGAAGGAGAGAGAGAGAAGAGCAGCAATGGAGAAGGAGAAGAGGGCAGCGAGGGAGAGACAGAAGAGGGAGACGAGGGAGTGAGAGAGAGAGATAAGAGGGCAGCGAGAGTGAGAGAGAGAAGAAGCCAGCGAGGGAAATGAGAGAGAAGAGGGAAGTGAGGGAGAGGGAGATGGGAGGGTACCGAGAGAGAGCAGCGAGGGAGAGAGACAGAGAGAGTGAGTGAGTAGAAGGCAGCGAGGGGGGAGATAGAGCGAGCGAGAGAGAAGAGGGCAGCGAGGGAGAGAGAGAGAAGAGAGCAGCAAGGGAGGAGAAGAAGAGGGCAGCGAGGGACAGAAAGAGAGAGAAAGAAAGAGAGCGAGAGAGAGAGACTGTGCAGCGAGGGAGACGGGAGAGGGCAGCGAGGGGGAGAGTGAGAGAAGTGGGCAGTGGGGGGGAGAGAGAAAGGGAGAGAAAAAGACAGAGAGAGAGAGAGAGAAGAGGGCAGCGAGAGAGTGAGGGAGAAGAGAGCGGCAAGGGAGAAGAAGAAGAGGGCAGCGAGGAACAGAAATAGAGAGAGAGTATGCAGCGAGGGAGACGGGAGAGGGCAGCGAGGGAGCGAGAGAGCGAGAGAAGAGGGCAGCGAGGGGGAGAGTGAGAGAAGTGGGCAGTGGGAGGGGGAGACAGGGGGGAGAGAAAAGGAGAGAGAGAAAGAAGAGGGCAGCGAGGGGGTTAGAGAGAAGAGAGTGGCAAGGGAGAAGAAGAGGGCAGCGAGGAACAGAAAGAGAGAGAGAGGGTGCAGCGAGGGAGACGGGAGAGGGCAGCGAGGGATCGAGAGAGAGAGAGAGAAGAGGGCAGCGAGGGGAAGAGAGAGAGAGAACCGGGCAGCGAGGGAGAAAGAGAGAAGAGAGCAGCAAGGGAGAATAAGAAGAGGGCAGCGAGGGACAGAAAGAGAGAGGGCAGCGAGGGAGACGGGAGAGACAGAAAAGAGGGCAGCGAGGGAGAAGGAGTAGAGGGCAGCAAGGGAGATGGGAGTGGACAGCAAGGGAGATGGAAGGGCAGCGAGAGAGATGGGAGGGCGGCGAGAGAGAGAGTGAGAAAATTGGGCAGCGAGGGAGAGAGAGATGAAGACAGCGAGGGAGAAGGTGTAGAGGACAGCGAGGGAGCAGGAGAAGAGGGCAGCGATGGATAAAGGGAAGAGGGCAGCGAGGGAGAAAGGAAAGAGAGCAGTGAGGAAGACAGCGAAGAGGGCAGCGAGGGAGAGAGAGATGAGGGCAGCCAGGCAGAAGGAGATGAGCGCAGCGAGGGAGAAGGAGATGAGGGCAGCGAGGGAGAGAGAGAAGAGGGCAGCGAGAGAGAGTGAGAGAGATGAGGGCGGCGATGAAGAGAGAGAGAAGAGGGCAGCGATGGAGTGAGAGAGAGAGAAGAGGGCAGGGATGGAGGGAAGGAGAAGAGGGCAGTGAGGGAGAAGGAGAAAAGGGCAGCGAGGGAGAAGGAGTAGAGGGCAGCATGTGAGATGGGAGAGGGCAGCGTGGGAGAGAGAGATATTGTCAGCGAGGGAGAGAGAGATGAGGGCAGCGATGAAGAGAGATAGAAGAGGGCAGCGATGGAGTGAGAGAGAGAGAAGAGGGCAGTGATGGAGAGAAGGAGAAGAGTGCAGCGAGGGAGATGGGAGAGGGCAGCGTGGGAGAGAGAGAGATTGTCAGCGAGGGAGAGAGAGAGATGAGGGCAGCGATGAAGAGAGAGAGAAGAGGGCAGCGATGGAGTGAGAGGGAGAGAAGAGGGCAGTGATGGAGAGAGGGAGAAGAGGCCAGCGAGGGAGAAGGAGAACAGGGCAGCGAGGGAGAAGCAGTAGCGGGCAGCAAGGGAGATGGGACAGGGCAGCGTGGGAGAGAGAGAGATTGTCAGCGAGGGAGAGAGAGATGAGGGCAGCGATGAAGAGAGACAGAAGAGGGCAGCGATGGAGTGAGAGAGAGAGAAGAGTGCTGTGATGGAGAGAAGGAGAAGATGGCAGCGAGGGAGAAGGAGAACAGGGCAGCGAGGGAGAAGCAGTAGAGGGCAGCAAGGGAGATGGGAGAGGGCAGCGTGGGAGAGAGAGAGAATGTCTGGGTGAGAGAGAATGCAGCAGAGAGAGACAGAAGAGGGCAGCGATGGAGAGAGAGAGAGAGAGAGAGAGAGAGAGTGAAGAGGGCAGCGATGGAGAGAGAGAGAGAATCGGGCAGCGAGGAAAGAGAGAGAGAAGAGGGCAGCGAAAGAGAGAGACAGAGGAGCGCAGCGAGGGAGAGAGACAGAGAAGAACGCAGCGAAAGAGAGACAGAGAGAAGAGGACAATGAAAGAGAGAGAGAGAAAAGAGGGCAGCAAAGGGGAGAGAGACAGAAGAGGGCAGTGAGGGAAATGAGAGAGAAGAGGGCAGAGTGGGAGATAGAGAGAGAGGAGAGGGCAGCGAGGGGTGTACAGAGAGAGAGAGCGAGAGAGAGAGAGAGGGAGAGAAGAGGGCATTGAGGAAAATGAGAGAGAAGAGGGCAGAGAGGGAGATTGGAGGGTAGCAAGGGAGAGAGAGAGGGCAGCGAGGGACAGAGAGAGAGAGGGTAGCGAGGGAAATGGGCGAGGGCAGCGAGGGAGACGGGAGGGCAGCGAGGGAGGAGAAGAGGGCAGCGAGGGAGAAGGAGAACAGGGCCTCGAGTGAAAGATAGAGAGAATAGGACAGCGAGGGAGAAGGAGAATAGGGCAGCGAGGGAGAGAGACAGAGAAAAGGGCAGCGATGTAGAGAGAGAAAAGTGGGCAGCGATGCAGAGAGAGAAAAGTGGGCAGCGATGGAGAGAGAGAGGGAGAGAGAGAGAAGAGGGCAGTGAAAGAGTAGAGACAGAGAGAGAGAGGGAGAGGGACATAAGAAGAGGGTAGCATGAGAAGGAGAGATAAGAGGGCAGCGAGGAAGAGAGAGTGTGTGTGATAGTGAGAGAAGAGGGCAGCGATGGAGAGACAGAGAGAAGAGGGCAGCGAAAGAGAGACAGAGAGAACAGGGCAATGAAAGAGAGAGAAAAAAAAACAGGACAGCGAGGGATAAGGAGAAGAGGGCAGCCAAAATGAGAGTGAGAGAGCGAGAGAGAGAAAGGGAGGGAGAGAAAGAGCGAGAAAGAGAGAGACAAAAAGAGAGAGAAAGAGACAGAGGGAGAGAGAAAGAGAGAGAGAGAGAGGGGAGGGCAGTGAAAGAGTGAGAGACAGAGAGATAGCGGGAGAGCGAGAGAGAGAGAGAAGAAGAGGGTAGCATGGGAAAGAGAATGAAGAGGGCAGCGAGGGGAAGAGAGAGAGAGTGATACAGAAGGGCACAGAGAGAAAAAGAGAGAGAAGAGGGCAGTGATGGAGGGAGAGAGAGAGAAGAGGGCACTGAGGGAAATGAGAGAGAAGAGGGCAGAGAGGGAAATAGAGAGAGAGAAGAGGGCATCTAGGGGGGTAGAGAGAGAGAGAGAGAGGGAGCGAGAGAGGGAGAGAGAGGGAGAGAAGTGGGCAGTGAGGAAAATGACAGAGAAGAGGGCAGAGAGGGAGATGGGAGCGTAGCAAGGGAGAGGGAGAGGGCAGCGAGGGACAGAGAGAGATAGGGTAGCGAGGGAAATGGGAGAGGGCAGCGAAGGAAACGGGAGGGCAGCGAGGGAGAAGGAGAACAGGGCAGCGAGGGAGAAGGAGTAGAGAGCAGCGAGGGAGATGAGAGCGGGCAGCGTAGGAGAGAGAGAGATTGTCTGTGAGAGAGAATGCAGCGAGAGAAAGAGAGAGAGAGAAGAGGACTGCGATGGAGAGAGAGAGAGAAGAGGGCAGCGAGGAAAGAGAGAGAAAAGGGCAGCGATGGGGTGAGAAAAAGAAGAGGGCAGCGAGGGAGACGCAGAAGAGGGCAGCGAGGGAGAGAGAGAAGAGGGCAGCGAGGGAGAAGGAGAAAAGGGCAGCGAGGGAGACGGGGAAGAGGGCAGCGAGAGCGATGGAGAAGAGGGCAGCGAGGGAGACGGAGAAGAGGGCAGGGTTGGAGGGAGAGAGAGAAGAGGACAGTGATGGGGAGAGAGAGGAGGGCAGCGTGGGAGACAGCGAAGAGGGGAATGAGAGAAAAGGAGAAAAGAGCAGCGTGGGAGAAAGAGGAGAGAGCAGCGAGGGAGTGAGAGAGAAGACGGCAGCGAGGGAGAGAGAGAGAGAGAAAAGAGGGCAGCGAGGGGGCTAGAGAGAAGAGGGCAGCTGAGGAGACAGCGAAGAATGGAACGAGGGAGAAGGATAAAAGACCATATAGGGAGGAGGAGAAGAGGGCAGCGAGGGAGAAGGAGAAGAGCACAGCGAGGGAGAGAGACAGAGAAAAGTGCAGCGATGGAGAGAGAGAGAAGTCAGCAATGAAAGAGAGAGAAAAAAGGAGAGGGAAAGCGAGAGAAGAAGAGGGGAGCATGAGAAAGAGAGAGAAGAGGGCAGCGAGGGAGTTCGAGAGTGTGTGAGAGAGAGAGAGAAGGGCAGCGAGAGAAAGAGAGAGAGAAGAGGGCAGCGATTGAGAGACAGAGAGAAGAGGGCAGCGATGGAGAGAGAGAGAAGCGGGTAGTGAGGGAGGGAGAGAGAGAAAGAGAGAGACGGAGAGGATAGCATGGGAAAGAGAGAGAAGAGGGCAGCGAGCGAGCGAGAGAGAGAGAGGCAAGGATACAGAGAGAAAGAGAGAGAGAGAGAGAGAGAGAGAGAAGAGGGCACCGATGGAGGGAGAGAGAGAGAAGAGGGCAGTGATGAAGAGAGAGAGTGGAAACAGCGAAGAGGGGAACGAGGGAGAAGGAGAAAAGAGCAGCGTGGGAGAAAGAGGAGAGAGCAGCGAGGGAGGGACAGAGAAGAGGGCACGGTGGCACAGTGGTTAGCACTGCTGCCTCACAGCGCCAGAGACCCAGGTTCAATTCCCGCCTCAGGCGACTGACTGTGTGGAGTTTGCACGTTCTCCCCGTGTCTGCGTGGGTTTCCTCCGGGTGCTCCGGTTTCCTCCCACACTCCAAAGATGTGCAGGTCAGGTGAATTGGCCACGCTAAATTGCCCGTAGTGTTAGGTAAGGGGTAGATGTAGATGTAGGGGTAAGGGTGGGTTACACGTCGGCGGGGCGGTGTCGACTTGTTGGGCCGAAGGGCTTGTTTCCACACTGTAAGTAATCTAATCTAATCTGAAGAGGGAGAGAGATAGAGAATATGGCAGTGAGGGAGGAGAGACAGACAGAGAGAAAGAGAGAGAGAAGAGAGCAGCGAGGGAGACTGAGAAGAGTGCAGCGAAGGAGAGAGAGAAGAGGTCAGCGAGAGAGAAGGAGAGAAGAGACAGAGAGAGAGAAGAGGGCAGAGATGGAGAAGGAGTAGAGGGCAGCGATGGAGACAGAAAAGAGGGCAGCGAGGGAGAATAAGGAGACGAGAGCCGCAAGGGAAAGAGAGAAGAGGGCAACGATGGAGTGAGAGAGAGAAGTGGGCAGTGATGGAGAAAGGAAGAAGAGGACAGCGAGGGAGAAGAAACGAGACCAGTGAAGGAGAAGGAGAAGAGGGCAGCGACGGAGAGAGAAGTGGGCAGCGATGGAGAGATAGAGGACAGAGAGAGAGAGATGGAGAGGGAGAATGAGACAAGAAGAGAGTAGCATGGGAAACAGAGAGAAGAGGTCAGCGAGGGAGAGAGAGAATGTGAGAGAGAGAAGGGCAGCGACAGGAAGAGTGAGAGAGAGAGATCAGTGCAGCGATGGAGAGACAAAAAGAAGAGGGCAGCGAGGGAAACACTCAAGAGGGCAGCGAAAGAGAAAGAGAGAGAGAAGAGGGCAGTGAGGGAGAGAGAAGACGGCAGAGATGGAGATAGAGAAGAGGACAGCGAGTGGGTGAGAGAGAGAAGAGGGCAGTGAGGGCGAAGGAGAAGAGGGCGGCGAGAGGGAGCGAGGGAGAGAGAAAGACAGAGAAGAGGGCAGCGAGGGAGAGAGAGACAGGTGGGCACTGAGGAAGAAGGAGAGGGAAGCAACGAGGGAGAAGGAGAAGAGGGCAGCGAGGGAAAGAGAGAGAAAAGAGGACAGCTACAGAGAAGGAGTAGAGAGCAGCAATGCAGAGAGAGAAAAGAGGGCAGCGAGGGAGAGTAAGGAGACGAGAGCAGAGCGGCAGAGAGAGAAGAGGGCAGCGCTGGAGTTAGAGAGAGAAGAGGGCAGTGATGGGGAGACAAAAAGAAGAGGGCATTGAGGGAAACAGACAAGAGGGCGGCGAAAGAGAAAGAGAGAGAGAAGAGGGCAGTGAGGGAGAGAGAGAAGACGGCAGAGTTGGAGAGAGAGAAGAGGTCAGCGAGTGGGTGTGAGAGAGAAGAGGGCAGTGAGGGCGAAGGAGAAGAGGGCAGCGAGAGGGAGCGAGGGAGAGAGAAAGGGAGAGAAGAGGGCGGCGAGGGAGAGAGAGAGAGAAGTGGGCACAGAGGGAGAAGGAGAAGGAAGCAGCGAGGGAGAAGGAGAAGAGTGCAGCGACGGACAGAGTGAAAAAAGAGGACAGCTAAAGAGGAGGAGTAGAGGGCAGCAAGGGAGAGAGAGAAATGAGGGTAGCGAGGGAGAGTAAGGAGAAGAGAGCAGCGAGGCAGAGTGAGAAGAGGGCAGCGCTGGAGTGAGACAGAGAAGAGTCCAGTGATGGAGAGAGAGAGAAGAGGGCAGCAAGGGAGAGAGACAGAGAAGAAGGAAGCGAAAGAGAGAGAGAGAGAGGAGGACAGCCAGGGAGAAGAAGAGGGCAGACAAAGCGAGAGAGAGAGAAGATGGCGGCGATTGAAAGAGAGAGGGAGGAGAGAGAGAGAAGAAGAGGGTAGCGAGGGAGAGAGAGATCGCGAGAGCGAGATTGAGAGGGAGAGAAGGGCACAGAGAGAAAGAGAGAGAGAAGAGTGCAGTGAGGGCGAAGGAGAAGAGGGCAGCGAGAGGGAGCGACGGAGAGAGAAAGAGAGAGAAGAGGGCAGACAGGGAGTGAGAGAGAGGTGGACTCTGAGGGAGAAGGAGAAGGAAGCAGCGAGGGAGAAGGAGAAGAGTGCAGCGAGGGACAGAGAGAGAAAAGAGGACAGCTACGGAGAAGGAGTAGACTGCAGCAATGCAGAGAGAGAAAAGAGGGCAGCGAGGGAGAGTAAGGAGAAGAGAGCAGCGAGGCAGAGAGAGAAGAGGGCCGCGCTGGAGTTAGAGAGAGAAGAGGGCAGTGATGGGGAGACAAAAAGAAGAGGGCATTGCGGGAAACAGACAAGAGGGCAGCGAAAGAGAAAGAGAGAGAGAAGAGGGCAGTGAGGGAGAGAGTGAAGATGGCAGAGATGGAGAGAGAGAAGAGGACAGCGAGTCGGTGAGAGAGAGAAGAGGGCAGTGAGGGCGAAGGAGAAGAGGGCAGCGAGAGGAAGCGAAAGAGAGAGAAGAGGGCAGCGAGGGAGAGAGAGAGAAGTGGGTACTGAGGGAGAAGGAGAAGGAAGCAGCGAGGGAGAGGGAGAAGAGGGCAGCGAGGGACAGAGAGAGAAAAGAGGACAGCTACAGAGGAGGAGTAGAGGACAGCAAGGGAGAGAGAAAAAAGAGGGCAGCGAGGGAGAGGAAGGAGAAGAGAGCAGCGAGGCGGAGAGAGGGAGAAGACGGCAGTGATGGAGAGAGGGAGATAAAGGCAGCGCGGGAGACAGCGATGAGGCCAGCGAGGGACATTAGAAGAGGGTAGCGAGTGAGATAAACAGAGAAAAGGGCAGCGATGGAGACAGAAGTGGGCAGTGATGGCCAGAGAGATAGAAGAGGACAATGAAAGACAGAGAGATAGAAAAAATAGGATAGCGAGGGAGAAGGAGGACAGGGGAGCCAAAACGAGAGAGAGAGAGAGAGAGAGAGAGAGAGAGAGAGAGAGAGAGAGAGAGAGAGGTTTGGGGGAAGGGAGAGAGAGAGAGAGAAGAGGTCAGCAAGGAAAGAGAGAGAAGAGGCAGCGAGGGAGAGAGACTGAGAAGAAGGCAGCGAAAGAGAGACAGAGAGAAGAGGGCAATGAAAGAGAGAGAAAAGAGGGCTGCAAGGGGGAGAGAGAGAGAAAGAAGAGTGCAGTGAGGAGGGGAAGAGAGAGAGAAGAGGGCAGCGAGCGAAATGAGATAGGAGGGCAGAGAGGGAGACTGGAGGGGAGCAAGGGAGAGATGGAGTGCCGCCAAGGACAGAGAGAAAGACAAAGGGCAGCGAGGGAGAAGAAGAAGACAGCAGCGAGGAAGAGAGAGAGAGAGAGAACTGGGCAGCGAGGGAGAAGGAGGAAAGGTCAGCAAGGGAGAAGAAGAGGGCAGCGAGGGAGAAAGGCAAGATGGCAGAGAGGAAGGCAGCGAAGAGGGCAGCGAGGGAGTAGGAAGTGGGCAGTGAGGGGGAGAGAGACAGAAGACGTCAGCGAGGAGGAGGAGAGAGAGAAGAGGGCAGCGAAGAGAGAGGCAGAGAAGAGGGCAGCGAGGGAGAGAGACAGAAGAGCAGCAGGGGAGAAGGAGAAGAGAGCAGCAAGGGAGAAGGAGAAGAGGCAGCGAGGGAGAGACAGAAGAGGGCGACGATGGAGAGAGAGAGATAAGAGCGCAGCATGAGTGAGAGAGAGAGAGCAGAAGGTAGCGAGGGAGAGAGACAGAGAGAAGAGGGCAGCGAGGGAGAGAGAGAAGAGGGCAGCGAGGGAAATGAGAGAGAAGAGGGAAGCGAGGGAGACCAGCGAGGGAGAGAGAGAGAGTAAGTTAGGAGAGGGCAGCGAGGGAGGAGGGAGAGCGAGCGAGAGAGAAGAGGGCAGCGAGGGAGAGAGAGAGAAGAGAGCAGCAAGGGAGAAGACAAGGGAAGCGAGGGACAGAAAGAGAGAGAAAGAAAGAGAGCGAGAGAGAGAGACTGTGCAGCGAGGGAGACGGGAGAGGGCAGCGAGGGGGAGAGTGAGAGAACTGGGCAGTGGGGGGGAAAGAGAGAGGGAGAGAAAAAGACAGAGAGAGAGAGAAGATGGCAGCGAGGGAGTGAGAGAGAAGAGAGCGGCAAGGGAGAAGAAGAAGAGGGCAGCGAGGAACAGAAAGAGAGAGAGAGTGTGCAGCGAGGGAGACGGGAAAGGGCATCGAGGGAGCGAGAGAGAGAGAGAAGAGGGCAGCGAGGGGAAGAGAGAGAGAGAGAAGAGGGCAGCGATGGAGAGAGAGAAGAGAGCAGCAAGGGAGAAGAAGAAGAGGGCAGCAAGGGACAGAAAGAGAGAGAAAGAAAGAGAGAGAGAGAGAGACAGAGAGAGACAGAGAGTGGGCAGCGAGGGAGTCGGGAGAGGGCAGCGTGGGGGAGGTAGAGAGAAGTGGGCAGTGGGGGAGAGAAGGAAGAGAGAGATAGAGAAAGAGAGAGAGAGAAGAGGGCAGCGAGGGAGAGAGAGAAGAGAGCAGTAAGAGACAATAAGAAGAGGGCAGCGAGGGACAGAAAGAGAGAGGGGGCAGTGAGGGAGAGGGGAGAGAGAGAGAAGAGGGCAGTGGGGGGGTAGAGAAGAGTGCAGCGAGGAGGAGAGAGAGAGTAGAGGGCAGCGAGGGAGAAGGAGTAGAGGGCAGCAAGGGAGATGGAAGGGCAGCGAGGGAGATGGGAGCGTGTCGAGGGAGAGAGTGAGAAAAGACGGCAGCGAGGGAGAGAGAGAAGAAGACAGCGAGGGAGAAGGAGTAGAGGGCAGCGAGGGAGAAGGAGAAGAGGGCAGCGTTGGATAAAGTGAAGAGGGCACAAGGGAGAAAGCGAAAAGGGCAGTGAGGAAGACAGCGAAGAGGGCAGCGATGGAGAGGGAGAAGAGGGCAGCAAGGGTCAGGGAGAAGAGGGCAACCAGGCAGAAGGAGATGAGGGCAGCGTGGGAGAAGGAGATGAGCGCAGCGACGGAGAGTGAGAAGAGGGCAGTGATGGAGAGAGGGAGAAGAGGACAGCGAGGGAGAAGGTGAACAGGGCAGCGAGGGAGAAGCAGTAGAGGGTAGCAAGGGAGATGGGTGAGGGCAGCGTGGGAGAGAGAGAGATTGTCTGTGAGAGAGAGAATGCAGCGAGAGAAAGAGAGAGAAAGAGAAGAGGGCAGCGATGGAGAGAGGGAAGAGGGCAGCGATGGAGAGAGAGAGAAAAGAGGGCAGCGAGGAAAGAGAGAGAAGAGGGCAGCGAAAGAGAGAGACAGAGGAGGGCATCAAGGGAGAGAGACAGAGAAGAAGGCAGCGAAAGAGAGACAGAGAGAAGAGGGCAATGAAAGAGAGAGAGAAAAGAGGGCAGCGAGGGGGAGGGAGAGAGAAGAAGGCAGTGAGGGAAATGAGAGAGAAGAGGGCAGAGTGGGAGATAGAGAGAGAGAAGAGGGCAGCGAGGGGGGGGGGAGAGAGAGTGAGAGCGAGAGAGGGAGAGAGAGGGAGAGAAGAGGGCATTGAAGAAAATGAGAGAGAATAGGGCAAAGAGGGAGATGGGAGGGTAGCAAGGGAGAGAGAGAGCAGCGAGGGACAGAGAGAGAGAGGGTAGCGAGGGAAATGGGCGAGGGCAGCGATGGAGACGGGAGGGCAGCGAGCGAGAAGGAGAAGAGGGCAGCGAGGGAGAAGGAGAATAGGGCCTCGAGGGAAAGAGAGAGAGAATATGACAGCGAGGGAGAAGGAGAAGAGGGCAGCGAGGGAGAGAGACAGAGAAAAGGGCAGAGATGGAGAGAGATAGAGAGAAGAGAGAGAAGTGGGCAGCGATGGAGAGAGAGAAAATTGGGCAGCGATGGAGAGAGAGAGAAGAGGGCAGTGAAAGAGTAGAGAGAGAGAGAGAGGGAGAGGGAGAGGGAGAGAAGAAGAGGGCAGCATGGGAAAGAGAGATAAGAGGGCAGCGAGGGAGAGAGAGAGTTTGTGTGTGTGTGAGAGAAGAGGGCAGCGATGGAGAGACAGAGAGTAGAGGGTAGCGATGGAGAGAGAGAGAGAAGAGGGCAGCGAGGGAGCGAGACATGGAAGAAGGCAACCAAAGAGAGACAGAGAGAATAGGGCAATGAAAGAGAGAGAGAGAAAAATAGGACAGCGAGGGAAAAGGAGAAGAGGGCAGCCAAAATGAGAGTGAGAGCGCGAGAGCGAGAAAGGGGAGACAGAAAGAGCGAGAAAGAGAGAGACAAAAAGAGAGAGAAAGACAGAGAAAGAGACAGCGAGACAGAAAGAGAGAGAAAGAGAGAGAGAGAGAGCAGGGCAGTGAACGAGTGAGAGACGCAGAGAGAGATGGAGTGTGAGTGAGAGAGAAGAAGAGGGTATCATGGGAAAGAGAGAGAAGAGGGCAGCTAGGGGAAGAGAGAGAGATACAGAAGGGGACAGAGAGAAAAAGAGAGAGAGAAGAGGGCAGAGATGGAGTGAGAGAGAAGAGGGCAGCGAGGGAGACAGCGAAGAGGGGAACGAGGGAGAACGAGAAAAGAGCAGTGTAGGAGAAGGAGAAGAGAGCAGCGAGGGAGAGAGAGAAGAGAGCAGCGCGAGAGAGAAAGAGAGAAGAGAGCAGCGAGGAGGAGAGAGAGAAGAGGGCAGCGAAGGAGAGATAGAGAGAACAGGGGTGCGAGAGAAAGAGAAAGAGAGAGAGAGAGAGAAGAGGGCAGCGATGGAGAGAGAGAGAGAGAAGAGGGCAATGAAAGAGAGAGAAAATATAGAGAGAGAGAAAAAAAAAGAAGACAGCGAGGAAGAAGGAGAACAGGGCAGCCAAAACGAGAGAGAGAGAGATTGAGAGAGAGAGAGAGAGAGAGAGAGAGAGAGAGAGAGAGAG
Source organism: Chiloscyllium punctatum (assembly GCF_047496795.1). Classification (NCBI taxonomy): domain Eukaryota; kingdom Metazoa; phylum Chordata; class Chondrichthyes; order Orectolobiformes; family Hemiscylliidae; genus Chiloscyllium; species Chiloscyllium punctatum. The sequence continues at coordinate 42,293,119 of NC_092789.1, forward strand.
AGAGAGAGAGAGAAAGAGAGGAGGGCAGTGAAAGATTGAGGGACAGAGAGAGAGAGAGGGAGAGTAAGAGAAGAAGAGGGTAGAATGGGAAAGAGAGGGATGAGGGCAGCGACGGAGCGAGAGAGAAGAGGGCAGTGATGGAGAGAGAAAGAGAAGAGGGCAGCGAGGGAGAGAGAGAGAGAGAGAAGAAGGCAGCAAAAAGAGACAGAGATGAGGACAGCAAGGGAGAAGAAAATGGTAGCCAAAGGAAAGACAGAGAGAAAAAGGCAGCGATGGGGGGAGAGAGAGAGAGAGAGAGAGATGAGGGCAGCGATGGAGGGAGAGAGAGAGAAGTGGGCAGCAATGGAGAGACAGAGAGCAGGGCAGCGAGGGAGACAGCGAAGAGGGGAACGAGGGAGAAGGCGAAAAGAGCAGCGTGGGAGAAGGAGAAGAGAGCAGCGAGGGAGAGAGAGGGAAGAGGGGAGCGAGGGAGAAGAAGACAACAAGGGAGAAGGAGAAGAGGGCAGCGAGGGAGAAAGGCAAGATGGCAGTGACGAAGACAGCAAAGAGGGCAGCGAGGGAGACGGAAGGGGGCAGCGAGGAAGACAGAGAGAAAGAAGAGGTCAGCGACGGAGATAGAGAAAGAAGAGATCAGCGAGGAGGAGAGAGAGAAGAGGGCAGTTAAAGAGAGAGACAGAGAAGAGGGCAGCGAGGGAGAGAGATATAGAAGAAGGCGAGGGAGAGAGACAGAGAAGAAGGCAACGAAAGAGAGTCAGAGAGAAGAGGGCAGCGAGGGAGAGAGAGAGAGAAGAGAGCAGCAAGGGGGAGAGAGAGAGAAGAGAGCAGCAAGGGAGAAGGAGAAGAGGGCGGCGAGGAAGAGAGAGAGAGGAGGGCAGCGAGAGTGAGAGACAGAGAAGAAGGCAGCGAGGGAGGGAGAGAGGGAGAGAGAGAAGCGGGAGAGAGAGAAGAGGACAGAGGGGGACAGTGAGAGAGAGAGAGAGAAGAGGGCAGCGATGGAGAGACAGAAAGAAGAGGGCAGCGATGGAGAGAGAGAGAGAAGAAGGCAGCGAAAGAGAGAGACAGAGAAGAAGGCAGCGAAAGAGAGACAGAGAAAAAAGGGCAATGAAAGAGAGAGAGAAGAGAGCAGCGAGGGTAATGAGAGAGAAGAGGGCAGAGAGGGAGATGGGAGGGTAGCGAGGGGGCGAGGGAGGGCAGCGAGGGACAGAGAGAGAGAGGGCAGCCAGGGAGATGGGAGAGAGCAGCGAGGGAGATGGGAGGGCAGTGAGGGAGAAGGAGAAGAGTCCAGCGAGGGAGAGAGACAGAGAGAGGGCAAGAGAACTGGGCAGCGAGGTAGAAGCAGAAGAGGGCAGCAAGGGAGAAGGAGGAGAGCAGCGAGGGAGAAAGGCAAGATGGAAGTGAGGAAGACAGCGAAGAGGGCAGCGAGGGAGACGGAAGGGGGCAGCGAGGAAGACAGAGAGAGAAGAGGGCAGCGACGGAGAGAGAGAGAGAAGAGATCAGCGAAAGAGGAAGACAGAGAAGAGGGCAGCGATGGAGAGAGACAGAGAAGAAGGCGAGGGAGCGAGATAGAGAAGAAGGCAGCGAAAGTGAGTCAGAGAGAAGAGGGCAATGAAAGAGAGAGAGAGAGAAGAGGGCAGCGAGGGGGAGAGAGAGAGAAGAGGGCAGTGAGGGAAATGAGAGATAAGAGGGCAGAGTGGGAGATAGAGAGAGAGAAGAGGGCAGCGAGGGAGAGAGAGAGAGAGAAGAGAGCAGCAAGGGAGAAGGAGAAGAGGGCGGCGAGGAAGAGAGAGAGAGAAGAGGGCAGCGAGAGTGAGAGCGAGAGAAGAGAGCAGCAAGGGAGAAGGAGAAGAGGGCAGAGAGGGAGAGGGAGTAGAGGGCAGCGATGAATAAAGGGAAGAGAGCAGCGAGGGAGAAAGCAGAGAGGGCAGCGAGGGAGAAAGTGAAGATTGCAGTGAGGGAGAGTAAGGAGAAGAGAGCAGCGAGGGAGAGACAGAGAAGAAGGCAGTGAAAGAGAGACAGAGACGAGGACAGCGAGGGAGAAGAAGTGGGTAGCCAAAGCGAGAGAAAGAGAGAGAGAGAGAGAGAGAGAGAGAGAGAGAGAGAGAGAGAGAGAGAGAGAGAGAGAGAGAGAGAGAGAGAGAGAGAAGAGGGCAGCCAAAGAGAGAGACAGAAGAGGGCAGCGATGGAGAGAGAGAGGCAGACAACAGGGCAGCAATGGAGGGACAGAGAGAAGAGGGCAGCGATGGCGAGAGAGAGAGAGAGAGATAGGGCAGCGATGGAGAGAGAGAGAAGAGGGCAGCGAGGGAGGGAACGAAGAGGGGAACGAGGGAGAAGGAGAAAAGAGCAGCGTGGGAGGAGAAGGAGAAGAGAGCCGCGAGGGAGAGAGAGAGACAGACAAGAGGGCAGCAATGGAGGGACAGAGAGAAGAGGGCAGCGACGGAGACAGAGAGATAGGGCAGCGATGGAGACAGAGAGAAGAGGGCAGCGAGGGAGACAACGAAGAGGGGAATAAGGGAGAAGGAGTAAAGAGCAGCGTGGGAGGAGAAGGAGAAGAGAGCAGCGAGGGAGAGAGAGAGAAGACGGTAGCGAGGTAGAGAGAGAAGAGGGCAGCGAGTAAGACGGAGAAGAGGGCAGCGAGGGAAAGAGAGAGAGATAGGGCAGCGAGGGAGAGAGAGACAAGGGGGCAATGAAACAGAGAGAGAGAAAATAAAAGGACAGCGAGTGAAAACGAGAAGAGGGCAGCCAAAATGAGAGTGAGAGAGAGAAAGTGAGAGAGAGAAAGAGAGAAGGAAAGAGAGAGAGAGGAGGGCAGTGAAAGAGTGGGAGACAGATAGAGAGAGGGAGAGTGAGAGAGAGAGAAGAAGAGGGTAGCATGGGAAAGAGAGAGAAGAGGGCAGCGACGGGAGAGAGAGAGAGAGAAGGGCACAGAGAGAAAGAGAGAGAGAGAGAAGAGGGCAGAGATGGAGGGAGAGAGAAGAGGGCAGCGATAGAGAGAGATAGAAGAGGGCAACCAGGGAGACAGCGAAGAGGGGAACGAGGGAGAACGAGAAAAGAGCAGCGTGAGAGAAGGAGAAGAGAGCAGCGATGGAGAGAGAGAGAAGAGGGCAGCGAGGGAGAGAAAGAGAGAAGAGAGCAGCGAGGGAGAGAGAGAAGAGGGCAGTGAGGCAGAGAGAGAGAAGAGGGCAGCGAAAGAAAGAGAAAGAGATAGAGAAGAGTGCAGCGATGGAGAGAGAGAAGAGGGCAATGAATTATATATATATATATATATATATATAGAGAGAGAGAGAGAGAGAGAGAGAGAGAGAGAGAGAGAGAGAGAGAGAAAGAGGACATCGAGGAACAAGGTAACAGGGCAGCCAAAATGAGAAAGAGTGAGTGAGAGAGTGAGAAGAGGGCACTGAAAGAGTGAGAGACAGCGAGAGAGAGGGTAATACCGTTGATGTTGTGTACATGGATATCACGAAGGCGTCTGATAAGGTTCTTCAGGGTAGGCTATTGCACAAACTACGGAGACATGGGATTAAGGGTGACTTAGCAGTTTGGAGCAGAAATTGGCTAGCTGATCGAAGGCAGGGAGTGGTGATTAATGGGAAATATTAATCCTGGAGTTCAGTAAATAATACGGTACCACAGGGATCTGCTTTGGGGGTCCCAATGTTTGTCATTTTAATAAGTGTCTTGGATGAGCTCAAAGGTGGATGGTTTAGTAAATTTGCAGATGACGCTAAGGCCAGGAGAGTTGTGGGTAGTGATGAAGGATATTGTAGGTTACAGAGAAACACACATCAACTGCAGAGCTGGCTAAGATGTGGCAAATAGAGTTTAATGCCGAAAATGTGAGGTGATTCACTTTGGAAGGAGTAACGGGAATGCAGAGTACTGAGTTAATCGTAAGATTCTTGGTAGTTCAGATGCGCAGAGAGATCTCGGTATCTAGTTATTTAACTCCTTGAAAATTGCCAACGAGGTTGTTAAGAAGGCATAGGCTGTTTCAGCTTTTATTGGTAGAGGGATTGGGTTTCGGAACGATGAGATCATGCCACAGCTGTGCAAAACTTTGCTGCGGCCACATTTGCTGTATTGGGTACAGTTCTGATCACCGAATTATACGAAGTGCAGCGCTGGAAAGTGTGGAGATGCGATGTTCTAGAATGTGGCCTGGTTTGGAAGGAAAACCTTACCAGTAAAGGCTGAGGGACTTGAGGCTGTTTTCGTTTGAGAGAAGAAGGTTGAGAGGCGACTTGCGACATTTAAGGTAATCAGAAGGTTTGGTAGGTTTGACAGTAACAGTCTTTTACTTTAGCTACCACGAGAGGATACTGCTAAAAATTGGGAAGTGGTCGATTTAGGACAAATTTCAGAGGAAGTTATTTTGCAGAGAGAAGTAAGGGCATGCAATGCGCTGTCTGCAACAGCTGTATGCCTGAACTGCTGTGCTCTTCCAGCACCACTAATCCAGTATTTGCTTTCTAGCATCTGCAGTCATTGTTTTTACCTCAACAGTTGTACCCTCGCCAACTTTGAGCACATTTAAATGATAAATTGGATAGGCATACGGAGGAGAATGGAACAGTGTAGGTTAGATGTGCTTAAGGTTAGTTCCAAAGGTCCGTGCAACATCGAGGGCCGAAGGGTCTGTACTGTGATGTAGTGTTCTGTGATCTATATGTTGCATATGAAAATGCACCTTTGATAGAGAGTGTTTCTTAACTTTTTGGAGATAAAGATGGGAGATCTCCTGGCGCTTGTGTTCGATGGAAGTTGTTCTCTCTCATCAATTTTCAAAAGTTCTGCATTATATAGCCCTCCCAGCCCTCCCTCCCCCAAAATCAGATTGTCTTATTGATTCAATATTGGTTAAACAATATCATAAAACTCAACTGGATTTTAGTATCCTGGATCACAGTTTTAAAGTATTGATTAAAATTGAATTATCGTAAAAACAGCAAGCAAAATTCAGGTTTCTATATCACAGCCAAATGTTATATATTTTCATGTTTCTGGTACACTCTGGGACGGACATCTCGTCATAATGCGGATGCTTGAAGTCTCTCAGCTCAGAACAGCAATCACTCTCTCTTAAATGGACAGTACATGCCTCCAACTTCATAACGCCTCACCAGATAAGAAAAACATAAACTATCGTAATGAAAAGATGGCTTCATTATTTTTTCTGAATTTTCTCCCATTACTATGATACGCATCTGGAATTAATTTAAATTATAGTTTTGATGTTAATTTTGGCACACATTTAATTGATTGATATCTGTCCAATCGTGTATACACTTTCATAACTTCTGCGATAAAGCATCTGATTAACACTTTTATGACCCGCAATACGTCAATTGATAACCTAAAATGATGTAATGTATGACGCCAATGAAATCGTCTCATATTTTTATCTTTTAATCTTTCCGCAAATGTAAGATCATGGTTGTCCATATACACAATTGTCTCTGTGACATTATTTGTCACATAAGCATTAAATTGTTAGAAGGCAAGTACCAATCGCAATAATTTTTCTTCAGTTGAAAGCTATTTTCTCGGATTGTCTTGAGTTTCTTTGAAAAGTAGCCAATTGGTTGTTCAATTGTTTGGTCTTTCTGTAGAAATGCAGCTCCAGCCCCAACAAAGCTAGCATTGATTGCAACTTTGAAGGGTTTCGACAACGATAGTGTAGCTAAATCTGGTACAGAGGGTAACACTGCTGTTAAGTTGGCAAATACTTCCTGGCACTACTCTGTTCACCAAAATTCTATATTCTTCTTTAGTATATGAATTAGCGGAGCGAACACCTTACTGATGGTTGCTACAAAACACCGGTAGAATCCGCTTCGTCCTTCAACAAGGGGGCAACATTAGCAATTCTCCAGACGTCCAGGACCTCACCCGTGTCCAACGATGCTTCAAAGATATCACTTAAAGCACCAGCTCTTTCTTCTTTCTCTTCCCTCAGTAACGTCGAGTAAATCGCATCGGGACCTGGAGACTTGCCTACCTGAATGCATTTGGAATACAAAAAAAGACTTCCTCCCTCCTTATGCCTATTTGCCTAAGAGTACTCAGAGATCTATCCCTCACATCAACATCCGTCGTGTCCCTCTCCTTGGTGTATACTGTTGCATAATGTTCGTGAAGAATTTCAATTATTTTTTCTGACTCCATGCATAACTTTGCTTCTTTGCCCTTGAATGGACCAACCCTTTCTCTCGTTACCCCCTCTCCCCTTATTTATGATACAGAAGGCTTTGTTCTTTTCCCTAACCTGGTTTACCAGTGATATCTTTTAACCCCTTTTAGCACTTTTGACTCATCGTTTCAGATTGGTCCTAAATTCCCGATATTCTTCCCATGCTTTGTCTGTCTTCAGTCGCCGTGCCCTTATGTAGGCATCCCTTTTCCTCTTAGCTCGTCTTACAATTTCACCTGTCACCCATGGTTCCCTAACTTTGCCATTCGATCCCTCATTTTCACAGGAACATGCTTCTCCTGAACTCTCATCAACCTCTCTTTAAATGCCTCCCAGATATCACTTTCAAACATTTCCTTTCCTTTCAAACAGCTAGTTCCAATCTACATTCTGCAGCTCCTGCAAAATTTTGGTATAGTTTGCCTTCCCCGAATTCAGCACTCTTCCTTTCAGACGACTCTTAACTTTGCCCATGACTATTCGACAACTTATAGAATTGTGATCACTATTCCCTAAGTAATCCTCGATTGAAATACCAACTAACTGGCCGGACTCATTTTCCAACTCCAAGCAAAGGATGGTCCCTTCCTGTGTTGGACTATTTACATACTGCTGTCGAAAAGTCTCCTGCACGCTCTTTACAAATTCTGCTCTTTCTACACCTCTAACACTAAGTAAATCCCAGTAAAAGTTTAAATTATTAAAGTCTCCTCTGTCCACCAATCTATTGCTCCTATATCTTTCCACGGTCTACTTACATATTTGTACTACTCTCTCATGTTCGCTGTTGGGAGGCCTATAGTACAGCCCCTATTTCTGAGCATGGCCATATTGGCTCACTGCTCGAGTCTTCAACAGTTCCCTCCTTGAACCTGATGGTCGATAACCTGGTATTGTGTGATTTTTAATCTCCTTCCGAACAGCTGCTATATTTTCTTTGACCAGTATTGCAACTCCTTCACCCCTTTACCTCCCAGTCTATCCCTCCTGAAGTATCAATATCTTGGGATGTTTCGCTGCCAGTCATGAACTTCCCTCAACCAATTCTCAGTAATAGCAATAGCATCATGCTCCCAGGTACTAATTGAAGCACGAAGTTCATCCTCCTTACATTCCATACTTCTTGCATTAAGAAATGTCCGTCAGGCCACCAGTCCCTTTGAATTCATCATCTGCTGCCTGCCTCCACGTGCCCTGAGTCACGCTGACTTCATCATAGAGTTCTTTACGGGCTTTGTATCCTACTTCCTCACTGTCCTCTAAACACATTTGGTTCACAACCGCTTGCCAGAATAGATAAACACTCCACAACTGTGTTAGCAAAAGTGCTTCCAAGCATATTGGTTCCAGGCTATCCCAGTTGGAGATTGTCCAATTTGTAATAGTTCCACCTCCCGAGAATCTGTCCTAAGGTCCCAAAATACTGAAACCCCCCTGCACCATTTCTCACGCCACTTATTCATGCTGCTTATTCTATCATTCCTAATCTGACTAGCGCGTGGCACTGACAGCAAACCTGAGATTACTATCGCAGAGTTTCTACTTTTAACTTGCCTCCAAACTCCCTAAATTCGGATGTTCGGACCTCATCCCGTTTTTCACATATATCGTTTGTGCTTATATGCACCACGACAACTGTTCACCCTTTCCCTGAAAAATGATCTGCAGCTGATTAGAGACACACTCCTCAGAGGCAACAAACCATTCGGGCTTTAGTTATCGACCACAGAACCGCGTATCTACTGCCCTTACAATTGAATCCTCCCTTAAAATAACCCTTCCACTCCTTTCCCCGCCTTTCTAAACAGCAGCATGAGCCATGGGCCATGAACCTGGCTACTGCTGCCTTCCACTGGTGAGCAATCTCCCCCAACCGTATACCTGTTGTGGAGGGAAATGATTGAGGATGACACCTACAATGCCTCCTTGCTCTTTCTATGCCATTTGGTCACCTATTCCCTTGCTGCCTTATCAATCATCATCTGCAGTGTGACTAAATCACGTGCTATCCACGACACCATCAGCATCCTGTATGCTCCAAAATGAATCCATACGAAGTTCCAGAGCAGTCATACGGTACAATAAGAGATGTAACTGGACACACGTTCTGATCGTGAAGGAGCCATGGACATCAGCTGTGTCCCTGACCTCCCTGAGGAGCAACACACGGATTTAAAATCGTCTGATATATTTAAATTTAAATTTAACTTTAGTTTTAGATTAGGCAACGATGAAAGTAACTTTGTTTTACTAAATCACTCGCTACAACAACAAAAAAAAAACACCTTTCCAATGAGTCTCTTTTTTTGGTTCGAGGAGGAGGGCGGCTGGGAGACAATGAAGTTGTATGTTTCAGGGTTAAGCCACAACCTAAATAAAACGGTTTCACTCACCTTCCCAGCAGCCCTGTGGTCCTCGCTCTCACCTCTCGCCAAATGGAGGCCCGACGCCCGATGGTACGCTTTTTAAAATGGTTTCACTCAACTACGCAGCAGTCCTCAGGTCCTCATTCTCTCGTCTCGACAAATGGAGGTTCCGACCCCAGATAGGTATTTTTAACCGGTTTCACTCACCTTCCCAGAAGCCCTCTGATCCTCACTCTCACCTCCCAACAAATGGATCTCACATGGCTCTTATTTCCCTTTCTTTATTGACTAACTGCATTTGCCTTGATTTGCAACTTAAGTTTTTCTAACTCAACTGAATTGTCTTTTTTTCTGTGCAAGTGCTTCACCAACTTCATTGCAATTCCAGCTTTCATTTTGGCCTTGGTTAAACCAATGCTAACCTATTTGCTAATTCTGAAAGCACATATTTCTTCTTGCATGTTAAACTTTCTTCGCAAAATTGGGAAGATCTTCAAACTTATTTAGCAATCTTAAGATCCATTTCCCTCACTTTTAATTTAACAAACCACAAATAACCGAAATTAAATTATAAGTTATTAGATGAACAGGACACTAATCCGCAAGTGTTTACATTTGCTGGGATCTTTTGTGCCCCAAATAAGTTTTGACGGGATCTGTCAAAACTCCACCAAATCTCGGACCCAAGTGCCCAGACTGTTACAACACTGCGCTGACCCACACTCTTACTTCAGCACAAATACCCAGAAAAGCTCGCTTGCCTTGCAATGTATTAAAATATAAGTGACAAAACCCCCAACGTATCCGATTTAAAGAAAGTAACATCAAGTTATTTTAAAGCTGAAATTGATTAATGAACAGCTTTTCACAAGTCAAAGAAAGCCCCAATTCTCTTAACTGTTTATTATCTTCCAGAAATCTATATCAATATGTTGTTCCAATGAGACAATTCTAAAAAATACATCAATTTAATTCAAACACACACACAGCCACTTTCATCTTCTGTAATGGTCTTTCACATGAGAAGATACCTTTGCTGGAGCGTTTCCTAATTGTTTGGAGAGCAATATGCTCGTTCTTCTGGCTTTTCTGTCTAGAGAGCAGGTCCTCTCTCTGACCAATTTTCAAAATGTTTGCAATTTATACCCAGCCCAAACTTGGATCGTCTCATTGGTTCGAGTTGACAAAACGGTAGTTAAAATCAAACAAAACCAGGTTAGTGTCCAGCTTGTTTATTTGGAAGCACTAGCTTTCGGAGGTAGTTGTGCAGTTTAAGGTCGTAAGAAACAGAATTCATCGCAAAAGTTTACAGTGTGATGTAACTGAAATTATATATATTGAAATAAATCTGGATTGTATGTTAAGTCTATCATCTTTTCGATTGAACACATTGGTTCCGATTCTTTAACATATAAATCGCAGAAAATGTAGACGTTACATTCTCAAGTGAACTTTAATAATTGGTGTCATGTCGGCCAAGATAATCCATTTAAGGTGTAAGTGTCCTATGTGAGACTGGTTGTGCCACAATCTAAAATATGGATTTACATAATCCAAATCATGACAAAACAATAAACTGAAACCCGATTAGATGTTAGTCACTTGGTGCATAATATAAGCTGACTGGTTAAATTTGAATTGTTGCCAAAACAGCAAACAAATATCAAAAATCCATTCAAACGCTAAATGTTGCATATTTTCAAATTTCCAGTACACTCTGGTGTTGCTATCTCGTCGTATGAGAGGTGCTTGTAATCTGTCAGTTCAGAACAGCATTTTCTCTCTCTCTTAACGGTACAGAAAACGCATTGTACTTCATAACAGTAAGAATACCGATGAGTAAATTATTTTTAAAGACACAACTGTCATTCCCCAGCTCTGTCATTGTAATTTCCTGAATGGCTTCACTGCTTTTCAGTGAGTTTATTTTCAACACTAAGCCTTTCTTTATCCTGAAAACAGTTGTAACCTTAGTGCTAATGCGCCAACACTGGAAAACAATTCCAATTGACGTTTGAAAATTGGCGTTCAGTAATCTTGGCTGTTTTATCAAACAAAAATAGTCGAAATGCTTCTAAAAGCTTCACTTATACAGCAACTTTTATTAACATCGTTGTGGAAGTAAATTACATATTAGACTCAATGGATGGTGCAACATTTCGTGTAACTGCTGTCTGAATTTCCTTTGAGTCACTGCATAAATAAATGTATTTGTGCAGCAGCTCAATAGCTGAAGCATATTTGTGCTTTCTTGAAAAATAAACTTGGGGTCAGTGAACCCTTGAGGTTTGTATTCATTTATGAATCGCTCAAAAAAGAACTGTACAACATATGCTGTCCATAAGAGAAGGAAACTTCCAGATATAGAGAAAAGTAAAACAATGGATTTTCTCCTGTTCTCCATCTCTGCATCACTCTGATTGTTTCCCTTTGTCTGACCCCGGAGCCTCTTGCGGGCGGCACTTGCGACGAGAATGTATCTGACAGTCAGGATATTGAGGAAAAGTATCAGAAAGAATGGGAGGCACGGAGTTAAAATACGATCTGTCCATTGAAATGTTGCCCATATTGGTGAAGTATAACGGATTTCCTTCAGTTTGCAATACCAAGGAACATTATCAATTATGAATATTGGCTCATGCATAAAATACCACGGTATATTCTTCAGGCAGCCGATCCCACAGACTATCCCTATCACTACAGCTGCCATTTTCTCAGTGCAGTACTTCGTTTTCAGATTCTGACAACAAATGGCTACAAATCGATCAAAGGTGAAAGAAACTGTTAACCAGACAGAGATGTCCCGAGCTGCATAAATCAATGCAATGCTGAAGCAGCATATTGGAGTAATGGACAGGAAACTCCCTGGAAAGTAAATCGCTGGAATGCGGTTCAGAAGTACGGCAGTCATAATGACCAGGAGATCCGTCACAGCCATGGAGACCAAGTATCGAGTAATACATCGGGAGAGGCCGCAAGTTCCACGCGTTAGTATCACAATCGCCATTAAGTTAACTGTAAGAAGAAGTTAGTGAGAAAGTGAAAAAGCGATCAGTCCATGCAGTTATCTCTGACGTAATGTATTAAGTTTCAGAAGGAAGGACCCGTGAACTGATAACGAATGCCTTGGGATTTGGTGCTTGAAGGACAGAGAACAGAAACATTAACTCATCTTCGCATTTTTAAGCAACAAATAAACTTGTGGCTACGTCCATGATTTAGTGTTCTGAAATATATTGTTTAAAGCATAAAAGAACCTGCTCAATGATCTTTCCATTTTTTAAGAATAAGAGTCGAATTATTCGACGTTCGATGCAGCAATGAGCTATCATTATTACTAAAATTAAGTTAATCTTTGGGCATATGTCTTAGTTGAGGATTGAAGTAATCTCGATCAATAACATTACTGTTTGAATTGAAATCGCACGTAGTATTTTAAAAACAATTAAGTACAGAAATCTTTCATGGAAATCTGTGGACGTGGCATTGTGAAGATACATTGAAGATCAGTATGATTCATAGTTACATCTTCACCGATCATCCTTTTCTTTCGTAATACGTTTATCTCAGCTGTCTTTGAACTTGTATCGTAAGTTGATCAATGTTATTATTTCATAAATCATTTTTCCCGTAATTAATTAACAAGTTATTTAATGAAACTTTCACTGAGTAATACTTTTGAGATAGTCAACAAAAGTAGAAACAGGATTTCCGGTATCAACTGAACAAAATGACCTGGTCGATTATGGATGTAATTGAAAGTGATGCACCAATTCCATAACTTTTTCACAGAAACATAGAAATATCGAGGTTCGGTGCAGAAGGAAGCCATTCCACCCATCGCACCTGTTTCGATATTCGTTACGATCGTCAAACTCAATAGCATAATCCAGCTTTCTCCTCATTGCCATTGATCCCATTTGCCCCAGGTTCTATACCTAACCACCTTTTGAATGCACTCAATTTTTATTATCCACTCCTTGCTCTGATAATGAATTCCACAGGCTTACCACCATCTGAGTGAATAAATATCACCTCCACCCTGAACCACTCGAGGATCTGGATGCACCCACCATCGGGAACATCCTTCCGACGTCTACCCTGTCTAGTCCTGTTAGAATCTTACATGTCTCCGTTGGATTCCATGTTCAGTCGTCTGCACCCAAGCGAAAATAACCCTAACTGATCGATCTTTCATTGTGTGAATGTCAAACAGATTCAAATCCTTTATTCTAATCACGTTATTTAGGAGTAGGTTTGCTTCTTTCCTGAAGTTTCCTTTGTGCTGATAATTTTGCATTTGATGCTTTAAATCTGTGTCCTCGTTTATTCCTAATATTACTTCTGATTTCTCTACACAGATGCTGCAGAAATTTTCCGGCAACTTCCGTTTATGTTCTTGTCTCTGATTTATAGAATCCAGTTTGTTTTTGGTTCATAACCTAAACATGTCTAATTCTTCAAACCTTGTTTATGCAGTTATTCTCGAAGCATCAAACGGTCAAGATTCAACCGACAATTTGTAAGGGACGCAACAGAAACAGAAATTGTTCAAAAAGAACTCAGCTGGTCTTGCTGCATCTGGAGAGAGAAATCAGATTCAACGTTTCGGGTCGACTGACCCTTCCTCAGGACACAATACGAACGGACTCTGTCTATACCTTCATTTAGAAAATCGAGATACTGTTCTCGAAGTCTTTAAACTATAGTTTCAGAAGTCTGCCCCTTCGTGAGAGAACGGACAGCAGATGACATATCGCAAAATGACAAAGTTTACCTGGAACAGCAATCGTCGCCAGTGCCGTGTAATAAATAGCATATGGTACCCCTCTTGGTGGGGTATGCATTTTCTGCGAGATGGAGTAGTGGCCGTTCGTTAAGCATTCAAAAAAGATCGTTTAAATAATTGAAACTCATAATCCCTTTGGACACAATTTGGAAGATTCTGCATCAGTCACGTGTTAGGCATCATCAGTGTTTACATTATCAACAGTAACTGAGGTAATAATTAGGTTTTCTTTAACATAAGTGTTAATTACAATGCTTAAAGCAAACGAATTAATGCAATTTGCAATGAATTCAGTGGGATTAAAATCAATGAACCAAATATCTCGCAAAGTTAAATTGAAACATTCTGATGAATTTTGTGGAAAAATGCCAAGTGAAAGATCAACATGTACAAAACTCATAGTCCGACATTCATCCATTGGTTGTGTCACGTCAATAAAGAACACAAATAAATATGTCAGACAAGGCATGACCATGAAAGAGTAAAGTTAAATATCTATTATGTATTAGTTTGTTTTTTTCCCTTTTATCCAATATCATGGCCTCGACCAGCTTTTCTTTTCCTGCAATGCTGTTAAACTGACATTTTTCTGATGTCAGTTTCCAAGATAACGGTGTCACATTACCAGTCCTCCAATTCCTTTGTCCTAATTTTGTGCGATTTCCTCTCTGCAAATCCTCTCTCTAGCCCCCTCTGATTCCCGAATGATCCGAGTTCATCGAGCCACAGCTCCAGATCCCAACCACGGTTTTCAACGAGCTGGAGTTGAGTGCATTTCCGGCAGATGAGTTCGGCAGGGACATAGTGGTGAACCTGTCCTTCCCTATTCTACACGAAAAACTTTCAGCTGCCCGAACCGCTATTTCAGCTACCCTAAATTCGCAACGAGACGATTGAAAAATGAAGAATAAAAAATTCAAACAGCAATATTGGTTTCAAACGCTGTGAAATGTCAGTTGACTTTTGCAGGCATTCAGCATTGCACGCAGTGACAGCTTTTGATAAATACTCTTCAAGCACCTTTGTGAGAGTTTAGTATCTGATAGTTCGAGGATTTTTAAAATTCAGCACAGATGAAGAGGAAAGTCTGATCGGACAAGAATCAAGTTTTTCTGAGATAATTGCCATGATATATTAAGTACATCTGTTTGAGTCTGTCAAAATAGTTTGTGTAATCGACCAAATCACATTATTTCAACTGAACTTCCTTTAATATAGTAGTTATCAGCAGTAGAGAGAAACTTTCATTCCATGAGCAGGAAAATTAGAACAATGAAAGTATATAATGAAGATTACCTCCCACAAGCATCAAGGGGCAAAAACGAAGTGGGGTGGGGATGGAGGGGAGAGAAACAATTATACAACAGGGTCATGAAATTTATGCAAAACCAAAGTGATTACAGCTTCACACCCAACGGACAGCTGCAAAAGAACAAGGGAAGAATGACAGATAAAACTTGTGATATTGACATCAGAAAAATATCTTGTCCCTGAAAGTCTCAAACAATCTAAATAGGCTTCGTCAAGCTGGACAAGTGGTCGAATTTCATTCCTACCAAAGAAATTAGAATAATTATTCCCTTATTTAGAAAAGAATAGTAACATTAATAAGCAATTTCAAATAATGACAATTAGCCCATTGCGGGAATCTAACTTATGTTTTTAACCATCCCACAGTATACAATTGGAAGAAGTCGTAAGTGGCAGATGGGAGATACAGAAACTGTCTGCTTTGGACCTTTCAGTGTTGAGTGAAAGGAAAGCTGCACCAGAAATTGTCAGCTTTCCCACAGAATTGTAATATTTGGAGTGAACGATGTATAACTATAAGTACCGTTAATTTGCAAACTGTAGGCTATTTTTAAAAATTGACATCCAGTCTGCATTTTCTGCACTTAGACAAGGGAGAATTATACATTGGATGACAGAACATAAAAGTCATTTGTAGTAATCAAATATACGATGGAGCTGTGAAATCCCCGGAAAGGGCCACAACAATCTGTATTGAAATGTGGTCGATAAGGTGTAGTGCATTGGGTCAAGGGCAGGGGATAGCAGGGCGAGCAAACATCACGATTGATGGGAGGATCTAGGTTTGGCCATTGCGTTATCTATCATTGATCGTGCGTTTACGGCGTTAGAATTGCAAATTAGAATGATGTGGCTGCAGCTGACATTAATATTATATGTAATCATTTTAACGCGGAATGTGTACACGTGCCATTCTGTTCCTGTCCAGGAGCGCCAGCATGTCCTCGAGATCTCTCACATGCGTTGGAATGGAGCTCAAAATAAAGATCGATTTGGGCTGCTGAAAAAGGTACTCAAGATTCTTTTTTCAAATCCCGCTCCAACAATATTCATCTCTTTTTTCAAAGTCGCCTAATTTCTGTCTAATTCAACAACATCCATTTGTAATCAATACTCTCCGGTGCAATATTTGCATTCTTTAACAATTATCCACTTTCCTGTCTCGGATCATAACCTTGGATTTATTTTGTAGTTTTCTAAATAAATATGAAGCATTAATATACTACGATTTTTCATTTCCAAACTGTTCCCTCAGTGTAACATTTTCACTTGATTTGCCTCATTTCCTGGGTTCATATTCAGCACATCGACTTCCCTGCAGGACTTTACACTTACTGTTCTCGAAAGTTCTGCAAATGTTGCCAGGTTTTCTTGCCTTCCATGCGACACACTGATTCTTTGTTCAGTCTACACTGGAGTAATTGAAATATGCAACAGCTAAACAACGATTGTCCTGCAGATGTATGCGTTTGTATTGAATGGGCTAAAATTGTTGATGATATACAACAGGTGCATGACCTTGCATGGGTCCTGTGAAAATTCATGTACATGCTGAAGACGGCAGAATGTAATTATTTCTCTGTACCTTGCTGATTGTTACACTATATCAGAGAGAGAGCTTTGTTCTGGGTTGTTGGACTTCACCTCAAACTGGGATTGTGATGACCCTTGGAGTGAACTTAGGCCTCCTGTCCAATTATCAATCGAGGGGTCTCCAAAGTTATGAAGGGTGTGAGGCTAATTGCTTTATTTTCCTTTTCTTACAAGATGTTAGTTAATGAACGTTTATGTTTTCGCAAATTGCTTTGGTGAGTTTTCTCTTAACTACATTAATCGAATCCAAAAGAACTGCTTCGATACACTCTGTGATCCACATCAATTTTGGCGATGAGACTGGAATTGGGAAAGTGTTTGAGCAACGAGAAAATCAACCTAATGTTCCGAAGACCTTTTCTATTTCAGGGTGGAATGTGGCAAACTCTGTATTGGGGTTTGTAACTGATACGTTCACGCAAAAGAATGGGGAACTGTTATGTTGTAAAAAAAGAGAGAACTTGAAATCAGGTTTCTGCTCTGTGCGGGGACACGGCACAGTGTGGAAGTGTTCACTCTTTGTGGTCTGGTTTGAATTCGCTAGTGTTTGCTGATAGCAGAATGTCCTCCAAACATATTCATCTCTTTTTTTCAAAGTCGTCGATTTTTTGTCTAATGTTTATTCAACAATATCCATTTCTACTCAATTCTCTCCAGTGCAACATTTGCATTCTTTAATAATTATCCACTTTCCTGTTTTGGATCATAACCTCGGATTTAATTTGTAGTTTTTCAAAGAAAGTTGTGTTGTTCTTTTCAATGGAATTCCAGATCTGGCAACACTTTGAAGTTAGTTTGAATTTTGAAAATTTATGTCCATAAGACATTGGAGCAGAGTTGGCTCTACCATTCAGTCCAGGCTGATTTGTTCTTCACCCATTTTCCTGCCTTCGGCACATAACCCTTCAGCCCATTACCAATTAAATCACCTGTCTGACTCCTACTTAAATGTACTCACTGTCCTATCATCCAGATAACTGTGTGTTAGTCAATTCCACAGATTTGCAGATTTGTGAGAAGTAGTTTCTCATCAACTTCGTTTTGAAGTTGGTTCCACATCCCCCAGGACTGTGATCTCTCATCCTAGAATGCCCCACAAGAGCAATGTTCATTCCACCTCAATTTCATCCATACCTTTTTCATCTTGAAAACTTCAATTTGATCTCCCTCATTCTTCAAGATTTCAGAGAGTGTCGGCCTACACTTTGCCTTGCCTCTTCGTATGACAAAACCCTAATCTCTGGTATCAATCCAGTGAACCTCCTCTAAAATGCCTCCAATGACATTCAATTTTCCTCAAATAAGGGTACCAAAACTGTGCACAATACTGTAGAAGTGGACTCACCAATGCCTTGTATATTTGCAACAAAATTTCCTTACATTTATTTTCTATTCGTTTAGCTGCAAAAATGCACATTCTGTTTGCCTTTTCTTTAATCTTTCTTGGACCTGCAGGTTACTTTTCTATGGCTCATGAACGTGGACACCCAGATCATTCTGTACCGCAGCACCCAGAAGTCTCTCCCCATTTAGATAATCGGTCGCCTTTGCAATTCTCTGACCAAAATACACGACCTCAAAGCTGTCCACATTAAACTCCATCTGCCACATTTTGGCCCACTGTCCTAACCTAGCTATATCCAATCTTAAGACTCTTATTTCCTAATTGTAGTTTACAGTCCCACCTATTTTTGTGTCATCTGCAAAGTTGGCAAGTTAGCCTTTTGTGCGTGAAACCAAGTCTTTAATATAGTTTGTAAATAGCTTGGACGAAAGGAATACACTCTTTGGCACGCCACTAGTTATGTCTGGTCATCCAGCAAAAATAAATTGTCCTGACTCTCTATCTATCGTCCATCAGACAGTCACCTAGCCAAGGTAATAAATTATACCTAATCCCATATGAGCCAAACATGTGAATTAACCTTTTCTATGGCAACCTATTAAATGCCTTCCAGAAGTCAAGCTAACTATGGCATCCCATGATCTTCTTTGTTTATTACATCTTCGAAGAGCTCGAGCATATTAGTCAAACACAATTTTCCCTCCAAAACATACATGCTGAATCTGATGGACAGTGTTTGGACTTTTCAAATGTCCGGGCACTGCTTCTTGACAATTGCTTCCAACACTTACCCTAATAGCTTATTTTGAACTTAGTTCGCACACTTTGCCTTCTTCCCCTTTTGATTAAGAACATTGTATTAATATTTGCCCAATCGTGCCTCACAAATCTTACTGAGTTTTTTCAGGAGTTGGCCAAAAGGTGAAAGAGGTTAAAGCAGTGAATGTGATGTATATGCATTTCAGTGAAGCTTGTGAAAAGGCTCCCGATGGTAGGCAAAATCAGACATCACTACGTTTTGAGATTAAGGGTAAATTAGTGATTTGGATTAGACATTCGCTAGCTGAAAGAAGATAGAGGATGATGTTTGATCGAAAACGATGATCTTCGAGTTCAGTTACCCGTGGTGTACCTCAAGGGTCTATTTTTGGGCCTCTGATTAATGGCTTTTATTATCAGTGGCCACGATGAGGAGGTAGAAGGATGGGTTAGTAAATTTGCAGATTACACTAACACAGTTGAAATTGCAGACATTGCAGAAGGATGCTGCAGTTTACAGAGGGGCAGAGATAAGCTACAGAGCTGGGCAGACGTTGCCAGCTGAATTTTATGAGGAACAGTGTAAGATGATTCACTTCCGAAGGAGTAACCGAAATAGAGAGTACTGGGTTAATTGTAACCTGTTTGATGGTGTGGATGACCAGAGAGATCTCGGTGTCCATGTACATAGACCCCTGAAAGTCTCCACCAAGGTTGATGGGGTTGCTCCGAACGCATAGGGTGTGTTAGCTTTTATGGATAGAGGGATTGAGTTTTGGAGAATGAGGTCATGTTGCAGCTGCATAGAATTCTGGTGCGGCTGCACTTGGAGTATTGCATAGTTTTGTTCACCGCATTACAAGAAGGAGGTGGTCACATTGGAAAGTGTGCAAAGGAAATTCACCAGGATGTTGCCTGCTTTGGATGGAAGGTGAACTGAGGAAAGACTGAGGGGCTGGAAGCTGTTTTCGTTGGGGAGAAGGACATTAGCAGATGACTTAGTAGAGGCATACAAAATGGGAAGAGGATGAGATCGTGTGGACAGTCAGAGACATTTTCGTCAGATTGTGATGGTTGGAAGTTCACCAGGGCAAGCTTGAGGACAATGAGAGAAGGGGAACAAAGGTCAGAAGGCACCAACATACATCAACAAAGCATACTAGATCGAATCTGATTGCAGCTTCAAATTTACGATGCTGTTGCTCTGTATGCGACTTGAGCCCATCGTGGATCAATAGATGCCCTTTACTATGTTCATTCATATTGCATCTGACACACCCAGATATCTAAACCCTGCATTTAATTAAAGTCTGATTGGAAACATTATGCGAGCCTTTCTGTTAAATTTGAAAACTTTTTATGTAATATTGTGGCTCCATAGTTTAGAATTTTAAGATGGAAATATTGCTTTATTTCCAAATAAAATCCAGTGCAACTTGGTCAATCATTGGTGTATTCCGATATACCTGTATAATGGAAACACCGACAGGTCCTGTACTGTCATAAATGGTACATATTTGCCTGCTGTCTATTACAATGTTTGGAAATACATGATCTCATTATAAATTGATCCTCTTTTAATAACCCATTTCTTACATTCTGGGAAATAATTATACTGAGGAAACCTATCGAAATACAGTTCCTTCTCAGAAAACACTTCTGACTGTGCCTAATTGTGTTATAATGCAATGTGCCTTGCTGCTACATCGTTCACCATGTATCGGTACGTTTCCCCAAGTTCAGAACGTCAGTCTCCTGCAATATCGCTTCTACTTTTTCAGGTTCTCCACTTCCTTTTTTTCACAAAAGCAAACATTTAATTTTTTTGCAGAAGTAGTTATTAATAGGTGAGAAAGAAATGTGCACAATCCAATAGAATACCATCTCTACAGTGTGGAAATAGGCCCTTCGGTCCAGCAAGACTTCATTGACACACCAATGATTAAGCCACCCATACCCATTCCTACACCCAATTACCCTATATTTCCCCCTGACTAATGCAGCTAACCTACACATCCCTGAACACTATGGGCAATTTAGCAGGTCCAATTCACCTAACTTTGGCTTGTGGAAGGAAAGCAGATCACCCGAAAGAAGCCCACGCAGACACGGGAGCCGCCCAAGGCCGGAATCACAAAATAATAGAATCATGAAATCCCGACAGTATGGAAATAGACCTCTCAGCCCAACAAGCCCACAGCGACCATTCCACTCTAACCCATTCCCCTACTCTGTTACTCTACATATACTCCTGCCTAATGCACCCAACCTCCACATCGCTGAACACTATGGGAAATTTAGCATGGCTAATTCACCTAACCTGCACATCTTTGGACAACGGGAGGAAAGTGGAGCACCCGGAGGAAACTTATGCAGCCACAGGGAGAATGTGCAAACTCCACACAGACAGTCACCCGAAGCTGGAATCGAACCCGGATCCCTGCTGCTGTGAGACAGCAGTGTTGAGGATATGAAATGCACTGCCGAGAAGTGCGCTGGGTGCACTTTCACTTGATGCATTTCATTTCATGGTTTATTGTACGTTTATTTGGATATAACATAATGTGTAAGGCTCTGTGAAAAAAAAAGTGATGTGCTGACGATGTTCCTTTGAAGAACAAATGAAATTTCCCTCACATGAAATGCTAGGACTAAGGAGAATCATTTCTGAACAAATCTCACAATATATCACTGAGCTGAAGACAATTTTTTTGTGCGTTAACTCAAGTAAGTCTTTGCAACCTCTTGCCACAGAAGGCTCTGGGGACAATTTTCTTTTTGTATATTTACTTCTGAGATGGATTGATTCTGGATTGTAGTTGACTACTAATCTCCTAACTCAGATAATGTTCTGGGGACCAGCGCTCAAATACCACTACAGCAGATGGTGGAATTTAAATTCTGTAACAATCTGGAACTGGAAATGCTGACCATGAAATCATCATCGATTGTTGATAAAAAGGCATCCAGATCACTATTGTCCTACAAGGAAGGAAGCCTCATCATTTGGTCAGGCCTACATGTGATTCTACAACGACAGCAAGGTCGCTGACTCTCACCAGCCCTCTGAAATTGACTGGCATGCCATTCATTCCAGAGGCAGCCAGTGATACACCATAAGTGCTCGCCAACCAGCGATACTCAAATCCCACGAGGGAATATAATAAACGTCAGGCAACGATTGGTGAGATCGAACAGGCAAGGAAATCAGTGCAGTGTGTGTCCGTTCAGTCATGATCTGACTGAATAGCAGAGCGGTCCTGAGGGGACGAAAGACCAATTGACATTTCCAAAAGACTTAAGTGATCGAATTTAATGGTCTGCTTCTTTTGAGTAGCATCCACATATCTATCTCAACGTTTGGCATGGGCACTTCTCTGAACCTCCTGTCCATGACAGCTCCATTCTCCCTGCATGACACTCTCTATGAAATCCGCATCTACACTGAACTAAGCGAACTGTTAAGAGCTGCAGATGTTTACACTTCCAGCAACTGAACTCTTGTGAGATAGCTGAACACTTCCAGAATTACCATTTGTCACCATTAGAGTACGTGATGTCCTGACAGACATTTTTTCATAGAAGGGTAATGGTCACAAAAGGGACAAATTTACAAAAATCAGCAACAACAACCGTGATACCACAACTTCCTCTGTTGTATAGCAGGGCGTGTCAAGTGTAGGCAAGCAGTGCTAGTAGACGGTACATACTCGGAGTCATAGACTGCCGTTTCTGTCATGCAAGCGAGAAGAGTTATGGTGTATTGCCTGTCTGCAACCAGCGTTAATGATGGATTTGAGCATGTTATGGACATATTCTGGGGAAGGTCTTGGCATACATTGATATCAACGATATAGGCATGACTAGTCACTCCAAAGAGAGTTCAGCAAGTGAGGCTGCAAAGTTAAAAGCAAGATCTCCAGGTTTGTCATCTCAGGACTGCACCGTCCCTGTGCCACATAGTGGTATTGCAAGTAATAGAATGACAACACAGTTTAACACGACGCTGACCAGCAACTGCAGCGAGGAGAATTTCAGATTTTAGTGTCATTGGGATATTTTCCAATGCAGGCGGGGCATGCACAAAAGTGATATGTTTCATCTGAACTGGAGGGGAAGCATCAGCGTCGGCAAGGAGGTTTACTAATGCATTTGGGTGATGTTAACCTAATAAGACAGGTGTTTGGGAAGGAACGCAACAGTTCAGAACCAGGGCAGAAGGCAGATGTTAACAAGATAAACAGGCAGGGCCAGTCTAACGACAGTGGTGATGGAAGACCTCATAAAATATCAAAGCATGATTGAACAGTTGGAGTGAATGATCGAAGCGATTCTCGGTTTCATTGGAAATCAATGAATAAGAATGATCAGTGTGGAAACCTTGATGCCAAAGAAATATTCAAAGACAAATCGAAACAATTGAACTTATTATTAAAAACAAATCTTAGAAGAGACTACAGGCAGTACTTGGAAAAAAATCATCAGCTGTCCGCACAAATCGAAACAAATTGCGAAGACCTGGTGGAGGATTCCTGAAACTTGGTATGAGTATGCTGTCATTTTGGCGGCGTTGTTTTGTCCTTGGGTCATTTTTGGGAGTCGTCGCAAAGGCAGACGTGCTGAAATTTGTGGCAAAGAGCCTGGTGGCGTGGTGAGGGAGAGAGGGAAGGGCGTTGACCAGTTATCCCAGTTCGGGATTTTTCGGGTTTGATTCATTTGCGCAAATAAGATGCTGGTTGGAGGCAGTCAGCAATTTCAAGCAGTGCAAAATGATTCCATGCTTCAGCAGATGATTTGTGGCTGGTGTTTCTTTTTGAAGTCTCGACTGCCTCTCAGAGTCTATGATTGATTTTAACTTTTGCAAAGATGTGTGATTATGGGATGTTACGGGAATTGAAACAGTGCCTTAGTTAATTGTGGCACCGAGTTGGTGTTTTAATTCAGTAAGTTATTCTAAACTATGTTATCTTTTGTTCCTGTTTCAACCGTTGTGTTTAATTAAATTTTGTTTTACTTAAAGCCGAGTGGTGTGACCCGTTGCCTCACATCTGGAATAGCTACTTCATATCTGTCTTTAAAACAAAAAAAATTTGGCAATGTCTAGATTACCTTCCTTCAATACTTTGAAGGGGTCTGGCCTGGTCCTTAACACTGGTTGCAGGATGATCAGGTTTCGATGTTCAATACCCAAGGATGCTCAGTATTCCGAAACGATTGCCAAGGCGTAGCATGACATGGATTTGCTCATTTGGTTAAGGATGATGTCAAGTCTGCATTGTGAAAAGAAATTGGCACTACAGACCAAAATGTTCAATCAGTCTCAGTGGAAATTAAAAATCGAAGTAAGTAATCCCTTCGGAGGTAAATTTAATGCATGGTCAAAGGGTACTTCCGAATTCAGAATGGCATAAACCCGAAATAACGATGGTTTTCTTGTGGGAAGGGCAGGAAGTTAATTATGCATGATTTAACATGCATTTTGATTCGATTAATCAATTTGTCAAGGATAGCCAGCACAAATGTTCACACAATTGATGAAGAAGTGTTGTTTCAGAGCAACATACCATGCAGCCAACTGGAAAATTGACTATTCAAGATTCCGTATCATCTTATGAGCAAAGATTGATAAGTTTGCTAGCAGTTAATGATTCTCTTCTCCTGCATAATCACAATATGCGATAGATTCAAATGCAGATTGAAGAAAATGAAGGCAGAATCGTATACAAGATTTTAAGCGTGAAGTAGAAGTAAATAAACAGGCCCAAGAAGGGGTTAGACCAAGTGGACTGAGACAATTCAAGACACGTGACAAGCTTTTAGGGAGATGGCAAACATTTCTCGACTAAAGTATATCGAGGAGAAAAAAATTATGAAATAATATTTGAATTACTGATTCATATGTACCTAGTTAGAGTAAAAACTATTGTTTTGCATTACATACCGGCGCATCGTACGATCAAAATGTACTAGGATAGCAGAACAGAGTGCAGAATACGGTTGAAGCCGCAGGGAATGTGCAGGCAGATGAGAATGAACATTTGAGAGGAACATAATCAGAAGTCTGATAACTTTGTAAAGAAGTGAAAAATCAACCATTTCTAAGTACCAAAATGGGAAAAACTGTAGCAAATCATGTTATAAAATTTCGTGGCACTCTATAAATGTGAGCAAAGTGTTACATTAAATGAAATGACAAAGTGAAGTGGGACTACGAGAGTAAATGGAAGAAAATATAAGCACGGATACCAAAATAGTCGACAAATATGTAAAAAGAAAAAGAAAATGCAATAAAATGCTCGCCATTTCGAGAAGGAAAATGGTGGGGAAAAAATGGTAAACTCAGAAATGGCACAAACACTGAAATCAATATTTTCTCCCTGTTTTCACAGTGGAAGACAATAATTCCTTGCTCGGTTGCTATAGAGATTCTTAGTGAAATTATTACGATTACAGAACTGGTACTAAGTAATCTGTTAGGACTTAAGGCAGATAAGGTCACTGAGGCCTGATATTCTGCACATTACACTATTAATGGAGGTGGCATTCGAAATATCGAACACATTACTTACAATCGTCCAAAATTATCTGGATTCTGTATAGGTACTCGTGGGTTAAAAACATTTGCACGCAGCACCCTTGTTCAAAACAGTAGATAGGTAAAAAGTGGTAAGCTATGGAGCAGCTTGTTTGACCTCAGTCGTGAGGACGTTGCTGCAATCAATCGTGAAGTAGTAGATAACTGGACATTTGGTTAAAAAAAAAGATTAATTCACCAATTTAGAAATGGTGTCATAGAGGCCATATCGCACTCGACATATTTACTGGATTTCCATGAGGATGGAACCAGCAAAATAGAAATGGCGATCTGGTCGATGAGGCATACCGAGAATTCCAAGAAAGCCTTTGACAAGTACCACACAAAGGATTGATAGAGAACATTATATGTCACGAGGTTAAGGGTAGAATAATCGCTTAACAGATGATTGGCTAACTCATAGAGAACAGAGTATCAACATAAACAGATCGTTCTCCAGATGGCGAACGGTAACCAGTGGAGTGTCGCAGGGATGGGTTTTTGTGGCCTCATCTATTTATTATTTGCATCAATGGTCTGCAAGCAGGGGCAGAAAAAAATGAGTAATGTTCAAAGATTATACTAAATCTGTTCAGAAAGCAGATAGTAATGTCGCGATAAAGTGTTCAGAGATGAATATTGATAGCTAGGAGAAAAGGCCAGAATCTGGCAGATAGTGCATTACATCGATAAACAAGAGGGTGGGCATTTCGGCCTGAAAAGCAAAAAGGCTAGTTCGTATTTAAATATAAAACAGTTTTAAACTGTGTGAGATTGCAGAGGGAATTGAACATTTGTATTCGTCAATCACAGTACATGACTATGCAGGTGCAGCATACAAAGGGAAAGGCATATGGAATCCTGGCATTTATTACAACAGGGCGAGATAATAGAAATAAAAAGCAAATGTTGTAATACCGTTATAAGGAATTGGTTGCAACAGATCTCTGGCATTGTGTGCAGTTCTGGTCTCCTTGAAGAAAGACGTGGCACAAGTGGCAGTACAGAAAGTGTTCATAAGCTTGATTCCAGAGATAAAAGGTCTGTCAAACGAGAAGTGATTGAACGACTTGTTCTTGGACTTGGTGGAGTTCAGACGATTAATGGGGTTATGGTGGAAGATGATGAAATGCTAAACAGGATTGATAAGGTAGACGTGGGATGTAGAACATAGGACATTACTGCACATTCAGGCCCTCCAGCCCTCGATGTTGCACGACCTGTGAAACCAATCTGAAGCCCATCCGACCTAAATAACTCGATTTTCATACATATGTTTACCCAATAACTGTTTAAATGCCCTTAAAGTTAGCGACTCTACGACTGTTGCAGGC
Source organism: Chiloscyllium punctatum (assembly GCF_047496795.1). Classification (NCBI taxonomy): domain Eukaryota; kingdom Metazoa; phylum Chordata; class Chondrichthyes; order Orectolobiformes; family Hemiscylliidae; genus Chiloscyllium; species Chiloscyllium punctatum. Next base: position 42,319,377 of record NC_092789.1, read on the forward strand.
AGGGCATTCCATGCGCCTATTACTGTCTGAGTAAAGAAACTACATTAGACATCTATCCAACATCTGATACCCCTCAATCTAAAGCTATTTCGCCTTGTGCTGGTCATCACCAGACGATGAAAAAGGCTCTCACTGTACACCTATCTAACGATCTGATTATCTGATCTGTCTCAATTCAGTCACCTCTCAATTTCTTCTGGATTAGTGGTGCTGGAAGAGCACAGCATTTCAGGCAGCATCCAACGGATTTCGCTGCTCGTTGGATGCTGCCTGAACTGCTGTGCTCTTCCAGCACCACTAATCCAGTATTTGGTTTTCAGCATTTGCAGTCATTGTTTTTACCTTCTCAATTTCTTCTCTCGAACGAAAACAGCTTCATGTCCCTCAGCCTTTCCTCGTAAGTCCTTCCCTCCATACCACTCAACATCCTCGTAAATCTCCTCTGAACACTTTCCAAAGCTTCCACATCCTTACTATAATTTGACCAGAACAAAACGAGTACGCCAAGTGCGGCTGCACCAGGGTTTTTTACAGTTGCAATGTGACTTCATGTCTCCTAAACTCAATCACTCTAGAAGACAATACACCATGCGCCTACTTAACAAACCTAAAACCCTGGGTGTCAACTTTTAGGGATCTATGGACGCGATCTCTCTGCTCATCAATGCAACCTCGAATCTTACCATTAGACCAGTACTCTGTTTTCCTGTTGCTCCTTCCAAAGTATATCACCTTACACATTTCCGTATTAAACTCCGTTTTTCACCTCTCAGCACAGTTCTGCAGCTTTTCCATATCCCTCTGTAACGTGCAACAACCTTCGGCACTATCCACAGACTCCACCGATCGAAGTGTCATCAGCTAATTTATGTATCGATCCTTTACGCCCTCAGCCAGATTATTTCTAAAAATGATAAACAGCAGTGTCCCCAAAACAGCTCCTTCCTGTACACCACTAGTAACTGAACTCGAGGATGAAGATCTCCCATCAATCCCCACACTCTGTTTTCCTTCAGCTAATGACGTTCTAATCCAAACCGGTAAATCAGCAACAATCCCATGCATCCATATTTTGTCCAATAACCTGCCGTGGGGGACCTTATCAAATGCCTTACTGAAATCCATATACACCTCATCAAACACTTTACCCTCATCCGCCTAATTGGTCACCTTCTCAAAAACCTCACAAAAGCTTACTGTCACCCACCATCGTTTTTTTCTTGTATCAGAATTGAGACGACCTCCCTGTAACTCGTTTCAATAACTCCCTCCGCCTCCCGAATGATCCGAAGTTCATGCAGCTCCAGCTCCCTAACACGGTTTTCGAGAAGCTGGCGTTCAGGTCCCTTCACACAGAGGAAGTCAGCAGGGACACTAGTGGTGGCCCTTCCTGCCCACATTGGGCGGGAGGAACAATCAACTGCTCTAACCGCCATTCCCACTGTTCTAAATTAACAAAGAGAAAACTGAAAAATAAAATAAAAACTTTACCAATCCGGCACACAGAACTTTTTTTTTAAGTTATGAGGAGAAGGATGGATGGGAAATAACCGTTTAGTCGTGTTTTGGGTAACACAACCACATAAATATATACTTCATTTACCAGCTGTCCTCTGGTCCTCGCTCCAGCTGTTAAAATGGAGGCCCCGACACTCCAGGTAAGCTTGTAAGCAATTACTTTACTGACACTGCAGCCCTCTGGTTCTCGCGCCCGCTTTCCTACATATGTCCCTTGTGGGACAGTCTCGAAAATGATGTCATAACTATACCATGAGAGGAGGTTCTTTGAAAACTGAGTTGAGGACAAACGGCTTCTCTCAGAAGTTATGAATTGTGTAACACACTGCCACCGACAGGAGTGATGGTAGAATCAATTAAATGATTCAAATAAGAACTAGATATATTTCAGTCGGAAAGCAGGAAGAAGAGCACTGGAGAGCCAGCAGAAGCATAGCGTTGGGAACAAGACAAGATCAACCACGGTCATAGTAGATGGAAGAACGGGATCGATGGGCTGAATTGCTTACTGTTGCTCCTAGTTCCTACGTTTCTACATTCAAATAGTTTCCTTCTGTCCCATGCCTCATTCAGGATTTGAGAATTGACGTTTCCAGTACAACTGAAATTAATTAAACTGAGCAAAGCTGTGGTTGTGAACTGCAAAATAAGAGTAATTCCATAATTTCAGCAAATGTAAACGATTACGAGTAAATAGAATTAGAAAATTCCTGCTTTTGTCATTGTAACAATTTTCCTGAACTCAAGGTAATCAAAATTATGTTCAAATAAGGAACATGTTTTTCAGACTTCATCAAAAGTTCCGAAGTTAAATATTTTTTACACAAATAATGGTGTGAGCATTCAATACCTGAACAGAATGTACTGTATTGTGGAGAGGACGATGGGAAATAATGGAAGTGGAGTTACTTTTAATGTAATTATAATTTCAGTAAATAACAATGATACCATTCAGACACATACTGTTCAACAGCATTACGTTTTGGCTAATTGCATGTCCAGGTTACTATGCATGGATATTTGCATCCTAATTCTTTTTTAAAGTAGAATTTAGTCCTGAATTGCATTCTTCCCACATTGACATCTTTAGCTGAGGGTAGGTTATTTCACAAAGTATTTATGATACAAAAAGTTTTTTTATTTCTCCCTTGGGTTATCTTTCATCCCCACAACAAAAAACGTACGATTGCAGTCATTAGCTGACGAATGATGGTAGGTCCAGAATGGTACACTATTTCAAATAAGTTGAATGGCTCATTCAGTCAGGTCAGGACATACTCTATGTGGCAAAATGCAAAATGTTCATGCAGCCGCCGATTTTCATGCGGAAGTTGCATGCAAGCTGCACATGATTTTATGTTCGAGCTCTTCACTCCACCGCAGATCATGAACAGAGGAAGCCAAATAAAGACTACGCACAGCATCCACAAAGAGTTGAAGAGGAGGCTTTAAGCAACAATTGGACTTGTCAGAGAATTGGAGGGAGTAATTTGCATTCCAATACATGGATTCCAATACAATGCATACATTCGCACTATTGACATGATGAATTATCATCAGCCAAGCTGCAGGTGCACCTATGATGTCAGAATGTACCCGAACCTCTGACACTTTAAGGGAGTACATACCTCATGAAAGAAAATTGACTTCGATCCAGGCTAGCGATGCTGACGGGACTCTGCCTCAAGGAGTGGTTTAAGGCAGAGAGAAAGTGTGCTGATTTTCTCCTAAATTAGAATCCTACTGAATGATACTGGTAGTGGAAAGAAACCAGTTCCACCCCACTCATAAACCATAAACCCCTCCATTCAACTCTAAATTAATCTACAACATTAAGGAAACTGCAAACACCATAATGTTTAATCTAAAATCAAATAAGAAAGTGAATAGAAAACAAAATTCTGGCATCCGGTAGGAATTCTTATGTGTTCTTATAGGAGTACGTAAAGAGAAGGGAATGTTTGAGCTGGTGGTAGGGTTACGAGTAATAAGGAGAGGAAGTTGACATTTTACAATGAAATGTACAATTACAGATGTTTCTATACTCAAGTCTTAACTGACTGAACCAATAGGCTAAGTTGGATTTGCCACCCCATTATTTACTCTTGTTTAGTATTAACATGGGTCCCAGGATAAATAAAGTGATTGATAGAGGAACCTAACAATTGAAGCATTTATATTGTTTGTTGAATAGTTAGTCTACAATAACTGAAATTCGATCTCGAGGAATAAGTCACACTCGCAATTCAAATTTATTTGATGGTTACAAAAAAGCAGGAAAGATTTTAAATTAGGATTGAGAGAAACAAAGGTGTCATGAGGTGCACTCTTGCAAACGGGAATAAGCAAAATTCTTAGGTTCTGTCTTCGTGTATGAGGAGCAGGAAGTTTACAAGCAAAACTACACAAGTGCAAAGCATGATGCTTGTACATGTCACTAGAGGATGGTGACCTTAACGAATGCTTGCTTCAGTCATATTAAAGAAGAATGGCATGTTGAATGGTGAGTCCAAAAAGTGGTGTGTTCTACTGTTTTTGGGGGGGTAAAAGGGAGATGCAAGACGTGTTCAAAAACAATTTGGTACAATGTTCACCAAACCCGGATGGGATCTATCCCAAAATACTGAAGGAGACGAAATAAGAAATTGCTGAGGCCTTGTACGGAATATTTGCATCTGCTTCACGCACAGACGAGGTACCTGCGGATTGTAGAATAACCAATGTTGTTTCTTTGTTAAAGAATGCCAACATGAGTGATTTGTGAAATTCCAAATCTATGATCCTTATGTCAGTGGTAGGGAAATCATTTAGAAGATTCTTAGAGATAGGATTTCCTCATCTATCGAGAGGTATGGATTTAATAGCTGGAGAAAGGAAGGTTTTTTTTTGTGCCGGAGCTCCTGTCTCACAAATGTAAATTCGTGGTTTTTTTGAAGAAGTGACAAAGACAATGGATGGAGACCGAGCTGCTTATGTTGTTTATCGACTTGACAAGTCTTTTAACAAACCCGCGGTGGCAGACTCATACAGCAGGTGAAAAATGTATACAGAGCTGGCTTGTTCATACAAGCGAGAGCGGACTGGTGGAAGAAAGTTCATTTTTGATGGAGATTTGTGACCGGTAGTGTTCGTCAGGACACAATGGTGGGCTTTCTGATATTTGTTTTATATATATATATATATATATATATATAGTTTGGTGCAGAATGTCATTGATCTGAAGAGTAAGTTTGTGTGTGACACAAATGTTGAGTGAAAGACGGATAGTGAGGAGGATTGCCAGAGGGTGTCTAAGCAAATGATGAACTGAAGACTTGAACAGGGGAATGGCAGATGAAATTTAATCTAGACATACGGTTCCATGCAGGAAGGAAACAGAGAGTAATGGCATTAGAAATGTAAATATACAAGAGGGTCGAGGCGTGCAGGTTAGCAATAACCTGCCAACTGCAACGTCAACAGATAAGTTGATCTAAAAAGCATGTGGTACACCTGCCCTCAATAATCAGGTCTCAGAGTATAAAACGTGGCATGTCATGTTGCAGCTGGATAGAACTTTCTTTCAACCTCTAAATTCAAGCTGGGATATTGTGTACAGCTCTTTTCGACATACTACCAGAACGATGTGGAGGCTTTGGATCAGGTAGAGAAAATGTTTACCTTCTGTCACCTATTTTGCAATGTATTACATCTGAAGAGAAACTCGATAATTTCTGTTTGTTTTCATCTGGATATCGGAGGCTGGGGCGACCTGACAGAAGTTTACAATATTATGAGAACATATACGGAACAAATACAGGGAGTCGTTTGTTTTCTCAGTAACCCACATCCCACCCTCGCAATGTAAAATTGTCAATTACTTGGGGATGTTGGTTTAAGGTTAAAGGGAGAACCTTTAAACGACACGTCAGAGACAGATTTGGTTCCGAGAGTGTAGGAAGTACTTGAAATATGCCAAGTGGAGGTGCTAGTATCCGAGAACAAAAACCAAGAGAAATCTTACTCAATACGTGAATTGGCAAGGCATAGAGTGGTGTGCACAATTGATTTATTCGTGCCAAGGATGTGCTGGTTAGGTGAGTTGGCCGTGTTAAAATACCCATGGTATTCAGGGATGTGTAGGCTAGGTGCATTATTCAGGGGTAAATATAGGATACAAGAGTAGGGGACTGGCTCTGTTTGAGTTACTCTTCGGCGTGTCGGTGTGGACTTGTTGAGCTGAAGGTCCTGTTTCCACACGAGGGAATCAAATTATAATCTGATACAAACCCTTTCGAGTGACGCCAAAGAACAAAATGAAAATGCAATGTAATGGCACAATTGTGAAGCGGATTCCATTGTATGGAGGAAGTGTTTTATGACAGCACGCTGAGATCTTTGATGAAAAGGAGGCTGCCAAACACTGAGGATGTTACCTAGATAGGGGACGAAACGTCTGCAACACAAATTCCCAGCTCGACGAACAGAACCTCAACAACGAGCAACTGAGCTTCAAATCTTCTCACAAACTTTGAGTCTTTCACAAAAGTGAAAATGTTAATATTGGCTCCTCGTGTGAAGAGGGTGGGGGTAGGGGTGACGGAACATATTAGCAGGTGCAGACACCAGAAGGCCGCTTAATTGTTTAATGGTTAGACGTGAGCTGAATAATTAGTAGTCCTCAGTTAAACAAGTAATGGGAAATAACAGAGCTTTGTATATCCACAGGATTGGTCAATTGGGTCGTTTTTGCCAGAAAGGGTTGGCTATCAATTTCGTTAAGAATGATGTCATTCGTATACTGCGAAATATTGAAGAATGAAATTCCACACAGATTGATGAAATGCCAATGAATGTTTGCTGAACTTATTTGAAGGAAATGAATGACCAGAGGAGCTGGCTGGGCAGTGGATTGCATTTCTTCAGTTCAAAACAAACACTTCACATTATATAAGGAGCTTGTTTGTGTATCTCCTTGCTTTGTGAATTTTGGATCTTTTATTCAGTACCATGTGGTTTTGTGAACCACTGTTATTAGTCTCTTTTTGTTAAACAGGGTATTACTGGGCTTTCATTTGCAATTATTAAGTATAGAATTTTGAACTCAGCTGTAATTTTAGTGAAAAGCTATATATGGATACCATTATATTCATTAAGGTTTGATAATAATATTTTTTCAAAAAGTAAAGGTGACAGGGTTGCTTTCAAACTTTGCAACCCTAATGAAGCAACCAGGGATATTAACATCCAGGAGGACGCACATTTTATCACCACCAAAGGTCCTGTTGAAAGACTTTGCAGTATTTTTTAAAATTCTCCAGAACTAATAGCAGTTTGTTTCTAAGCAGAACGGTGTAGAAAGATCGACTGACTGATAAAGAACTGTTGCCACTCGACCTGATCTTTTGCTGTTGTGGTCGACCATAAATGGGCTGAATCGAAGTAATTTCAGTATAGAATATCTGGACACATCCCATTCAAATTATAACAATAAAATAGCTGTTCACACAGTGCAAACCACAGTAAATATTTTCTTTAAGAAACTGATAACCTTTCCATATAAACATCAATAATATGGAAAAAAATAAGTGGTGTGGTAAAGCATTTGTAGACAATAGCAACCTTACAGAAATTTATAAATACATGAGGGGCATGGACATGATAAATATGCAAGGACTTTTTCCCTGGGTTGCGAGAGTCCACAGGGCATGAGTTTAAAGTAAGAGGACAAAAATTGAAAAGGGACAGAGGGCAACCTTTTCAGACAAAGGGCGATGCGTGTGTAGAATGAGCTACCGGAGGAAGTTGTGGAGGATGGTACAATTATAACACTTATAAGGCACCTGGATGGGTACATGATGAGGAAAGGTTTAGAGAGTTGTGGGCAAGGTGCTGACAAATGGGATTGGACTGGCATGAACGAGTTGGACTGAAGGGTCTATTTGTGTAGTATACATCTCTATGACTCTATGAATCTAAATAGCTACGTGCTGCAAATTTTCTTCTGGCATGATGATGGGCAGCTCGGACTAATCATGATCCATGAAGCAATGTAAAATAATGTTCCAGCATGACGAAAAAAGGTACTCACTAACAATAAGGACATAATCAATTATTGGTGTGACTAGGTACACGGGAGAATCCTCACTCCTGTGGGTGAAGAGACTCAGGCCTTACCAGAGAGGAAGATGGAGCAGTCAACCGTTTGGTAGGGAACACTGTAAAAGAAAGGACGTATGAAACACACACACACAGAATAACTAAATGTACTGCAGAATGATCAAATACAAAGACTAATAAAGGGAAACAAATCATCTTCTTATAATTACTGAAGGGGTTATGAAGGAAACTTGCAACAGACATAAAACACAAGAAGAGAATTTTGCAGTTATGCAAAGGAAAAACAAAACTCCTTAAGAGTAGCAATGTCCCACTGATGAGTGAGGGGATCTAATCAATAACGAATGGAACATAGTCGGCATGCTGACCGATTTGTTGCGTCAGCATTCATAGCAGAAGTGGAGGATTATTTATTGGAAAACTCAAAGAGAAGATCAGAATAAGATTCAATTAATAGAATCGTCCATTAATGGTGAACATCATGTCAGTGAAGAGTGACAAATGTCCTGATGGTTTCCATCTACTTTTTTCGGAAAGCATATTACTGGTGTGCTACAAAAATTCTTTCAGAGGCCCTTGGAGTAAGGAATCTAACCTCCTGTTGGACATTTGCTCAGGACACCCTGCTATTTAAGAAGGGTGACAAAATGACAAAATGCCACTAGTAATTTAACAACAAATTAGGTTGCCATCTGTGGTGCAGAATTTGTTGGCACCCTTGCCAAAGGCGATATGAAATCTAATCACCTCAGAACATTTCAACAGGTCTGGTTGCGATGTCAAAGATTCATGAAGTGTATGCCATTAGTGTCAATCTTCAGAGAGGAATTTTTTGAGGTGACAAAGATGATAGACAGAGGAAATTCAATGAATTGTGCTTTACCAAATGTGTTTTTGAGAAGTCACTGTTAGCGAAAGTGGAAGCCCAGTGACAGCCAAATGCTGGCGAAGTCAAGCAATTTGTTGAGTGGCAGGAAAAGGGATTGGAAAAAAATGGTAAGTATTCAATTTTTCTAGGACGTGACTCATGTTCTCCCGCAGGGAGCATAGAATTGTTGATGTTTGTACATCTCCTCCAAATGGATATTGACCTTAATTCAATTGTTCGATTTATATATGGGACCGTGTTTTTTTTTTCTATTAAGGCATGCACAGGCCCAATGAAGACACATACAGGTGACGGATCAGCCATGATCTTTTAGAATTACGGAGCAGCATTGATGTTCTAAATAGTGTAAACTTGTTCCGATATTCTGTGCCAATTGGGTTTGTTGCACAATTGCCTGGAATATCCATTGATGATGTGGATAGTGGCAGAGAAAAGTCAAATATTGGCATTGGCTAATGACACAAACTTTGTGAGCATTTTCGACTGTGTTGTCGGAAGCATAACATTAAAACACGACTTTGGTATATTATGTGAATGAGGAAAGGAAGGAAAAAAATCTATGGACGATGAAATTGGCAAAGGCGAGATTATCCATTATAGGTAGGAAAATAATGACACTTCATTGCTGGTTTGCTCACCGAGCTCGGGGAGAGGGTTGCCATGCAGATATATCACAGAGCAGAAGGGAAAGCTGGGGGCAAGGCAATTATGATGCGATTAGGCAAGATCAAGCATGCATCGGTTGGGAGAAGAAACTGCAGGGGATGGGCACAATTAAAATGTGGAGCTTATTCTCGGCCTAGCGACTGCGAGTCCTTGAGAAGGATGTATTTGTCAGGCAGGGAAGACGTTGTCGAGCATGGGAGCCGTGGTTTCCTGAGGTTGAATCTGTCTTCACACGGAAAAAGAAGTTTTATGTTTGGATGAGATGTTATGTTTGGAAGGCTTAGTTAGGGCAATTCAGAGATACAGGTCAGCCAGGAAAGACCTAACGAGAAAGCTAAGAAGAGCCCGGAGGGAACATAAGAAGTCATTGGTAGATAGGATCAACGAAAACACTCAGAATTTCGGAACCTACATCAGGAACAAAAGAATGACTGGAGTAAGATTAGGGACAATTAAGCATAGTAGGGAGAAGTTGTGTGTGGAGTCAGAGGAGATGGGGAAGCGTTAAATTAATACCTTTCATCAGTATTCACAATAGAAAAAAGATAATGTCGTCGAGCAGAGTACTGAGACACAGCTACTAGGTTAGATCTGTTTGAGGTGCATAAGGAGGAGCTGTTATCAATTTTGTTAAGAGTAAAAATAGGTAAGTCCCCTGGGCCAGGTGAGATTTATCCTAGGATTCGCCAGGAAGCCAGGGAGCGGGTTGCCGAGTCTTTGCCTTTGAGCTTTATATCGTCATTGTCTCCAGGGATAGTGCCAGAAGACTGGACGATAGCAAATATTGTTCCCTTGTTCACGAAGGGGAGTAGAGATAACCCTGGGAATTATAGACCAGTGAACTTTGGTTGTGGGTAAAGTTTTGGAATGGGTTACAAGAGACAGGATTTATAATCATCTAGAGAGGAACAAGTTGATTAAGGATAGTCAACATGGTTTGTGAACAGTAAAGTATGCGTCACAAAACTTACTGAGTTCTTTGAGAAGGTCACCAAACAGGTGCATAAAGGTAAAGTGATGATCTGATGTATATGGATTTCAGTAAGGCGATTGATAAGGTTCCCCACGGTAGGCTATTGCGGGGGCATGGGATTTCAAGGTTTGGATAAAAGATTAGCGAGCTGAAAGAAGACAGAGGGTGGTGGTTGATGAGAAATAGTCGTCTTGGATTTCAGTTACAATTGGGCTACCGCAAGGATTGATTTTATTTCCATTGTTGTTTGTCTTTTATATGAGTGACCTGATAAGGCCATAAAAGACGAGGTTCGGAAATTTGTGGACGTCGCGTAAGTCGGTAGAGTTGTGGATAGTGATGAAAAATGTTGTAGTTTACAGAAAGACATGGATAAGGTGCAGAACCGGTCTGAGAGGTGGCAAATGGAGTTTAATGCGGAAAAGTGTGAGGCGATTCACTTTGGAACGAGTAACAGAAATGCAGAGTACTGGGCTAATGGTAAGATTCTTTGTGGTTTAGACGACGAGAGAGATCTCATTGTCCAAGTGCATCGATCTTTGAGAGTTGCCACAAAAGTTGATAGGGTTGTGAAGAAGGCAAATGTAGTGTTAGCGTTTATTGGTTGAGGGATTGAGTTTTGGAATCACCAGATTATACTGCAGATGTAAAAACCTCTGGTGCGGCCACCTTTAGACTATTGCACACAATTCGGGTCACCACGTTGTAGGAAGGATGTGGAAACTTTGGAAAAGGTTCACAGGAGATTTTTTTAGGATGTTACCAGATTTGGAGGGAATGCCTTATGAGGAATGGTTGAGTGACTTGAGACTTTTTCGTTGGAGAGTAGAAGGTCGAGAGGCGACTTAATTAAGACATATAAGATAATCAGAGGGTTAGGTAGTTTGGGCACTGAGAGCCTTTATCCTTGAATGGCGATGGCGAGCACGATGGGACCGAGCTTTAAATTGAGCAGTGATATATACAGGACATGTATATCAGAGGTAGTTTCTTTACTCAGAGAGTCGTAGCAGTGTGGAACGCACTGCCTGCAACTGTAGTAGACTGGCCAACTTTAAGAGAATTTAAATGGTCATTGGATAGCCATATTAGCGAGAATGGAATCGCGTAGGCTCGATGGGTTCCACATGTCAGGCAACATCGATGGCCAAAGGGCCTGTACACGCTCTAATGTTCCATGTTCTATATTCTGTGTCCTAAACATTCACAACTTTTTTTTTCAAAAACGATGACATTCTTTTGAAAACACGAAGTTAAATACCTTGCATGTCCAACGAAATTTGGTGATCAGTTGCATAACCGCTTAAAATGCCGCGAACAAGTGCAGAAATTGTCAAGACGTGTTCGCCATGGAATGTTAGCCATAATACCTGAAGAGCCGGAGCAGAGATATGCAGAGTGCTGCAGTCACATAAAAGTCTACTTAGACTCCACAAACATGACTGTAACCAAATTAAAACAACATATCTTCAGATGGATGCACTGGCCCTGAAGTCAGTTCAACGTATGTTTATTGAAATGATGACAGGACTTCACACTTTCCATTATGAGGAGGTTTTAGATAAACCTGCGACAGCATTCTCTATAGTCCAGAATGTTCAGAAGTGATCCAATCGAGGTTGACAGCATATAAATCGGGATTTGCATGATAGATAAACTATTTCTTCTGAATTTGTAAACTGGGGAATAGCATATGATACAGGGACAGGCCATGTGCTGACGCCTTGTCAAATACCATTTGGAAATCGAGATACATCACATCAGTCCCAGTTGTCCACCGCACTCCTAACACATTCATAGAATTAAAGCGAATACGTTCAGCATGACCAGCCTTTCATGATTAACTAATTTACTGGAATTCGGTAGAATCAAAGAATAATTCATGGTTCAATTTATTTTTTCATAAAGTTTACTACTTTCACGATCAGGTTGATTGGATACTTCACTCCATTAATCATTTCTGTTCTGAACTTACTCTGTGTTCCAGCATAAATAAATGGATTAATGCAGGAACTCAAAAACTGTAGCATATATCCGGATTCCTCCAAATTAAATGATGATCCATCGAAATTAGAACCTGAGAAATATATAACTTTCCCTATCCGGACGTAGAGGATCGTTACAAAAAACAATGAATATAACAGAATGAAACTGCCCGAGATGGCGAAAAGTAAAACCATGGATTTCTTCCGTTTCTCCATCTCTGGGTCCCTCTGATTTTCTCCATTGTTCCTGGTGCGGAGTTGCTTGCGGGTTCTATTGGATGCTAGAATGTGCCTAACTGTCAGAGCATTGAGCAATAAAATCAGAATGAATGGGAGACAAGGGTTTAAAATCGAGCGAATTACATCATATGCGATCCATGCAGGTGATGTATAAAATATCAGTTTTAAAACGCAGAACCAGGGCACATTGTTACTTATGTAAACAGGCTCATAGACAAAATATAAAAAGGTGTCTTTTCCACAGACTAGCACCATAATAATGATGATAATACGCACTGCCATCTTTTCAGTACAGTACTTCATTTTCAATTCTTGGCAACATATGGCCACAAATCGATCAAATGTAAAGGCCACTGTTAACCAAACAGAGCTGTCTATGGCAATATAGATCAGGACAATACGGAGACTGCATATCTGCGTGATGAAAAGAAAACTGGATGGGAAAAACATTCCAGCGATTCGGTTCAATATTACAGCAATGACCATTACAAGGAAATCTGTCACCGCCATGGACACAAGGTAATACGTGATACATCCAGAGAGACCACATCTTCTTCGAGGCAGGATGGCAATGACTGCCAAATTAGCTGAAAGAGATAAAAAGTGAAGGAAGTGAAGGACGGAAGGATAATTTAGAAATGTCACTTGTTGAATTCCCAACAAAACTAACTCAGTTTCATTACAGTGAATGAAACGTATACGTTTGCAGCATGATCCTAAATTAGAAAGCAGTATAGTTCTGATGTTTTTGTCTTAAATAACGCCTTCCATAATTAGATGGTTTCCATACAGTGTCAAGAAACCCCCCTGAATGTTCCTCACAGTAGTCAGTGCAGTAATGTTTCTACTTTAATGACCAATAAAATATAACAGGAATTAGTGTTACATGCAAAGAAATGCGTGAAGATGGAACAACAACGAATGTATTAATAAAACGCTTGGATGGGGCAGAATTTACACGTACCATTCCAGGGGGTTTCTTGACGCAGTTTGTAAATAGGAAATGGGTTGTAATGGACAAAACACATGGGAACCTTCCAGAAATGTTGAAAGTGCCAGAAATAAATACATATGGAATCTATCAAGAGACAGATTGCATAAGTATGAGAATCAGTGACTGACATGTTCAAATCAATTATTCGAATAAAGTTAATTATTGTAAATGTTAGCATGCTGTCTAGTCAAAAGGGACATTACGCCGAGACAAGTAAAAGTACAGAAAGAGTGCAAGTTAGCAAGGTCACATTTGCAAACACATTCATTTCATGTTGGATCATTGCTGTCAGCTTCAGGCATTAAAACCGGAAGCCAATAAGATCTCCCTCATTCAAAGAAAACAAAATCAAATATGTTCAAGTTGCTGTACACTTACTCGATTTTAACACCTTCTATCCCTTGCCAGATATGTGCATTAAAGTTTAATATGTTGGATTCAATTTATCTCTTGTTGATCTTTAATAAATGCTGAGGTCACAGTAACAAAATCAAGCATTGCTGGAAGAAAGGACTAAGCAGATCTCGTAGCATCTGTGGAAATAATTAAGTCTCTCATTTCAAGTTTCAATTCCAGTGACCCTTCTTCAGAAAAGATATACCAGTGAGGACCAGAAAATTCGAAAGATTGGTGAGTGTCAGAAGCTCAATGAATTCTGGACCTGCAGCTATTAATGCAAAACATGACAAACACCTTAAAAGTACTAAAATAGATTAACTACGGCAATGCGTTCATAGACATTATGTTTGTCGAGGTGGACGCGTTTGCCAAGCATTGTTGCAATGCTTATATATGGGGCAAACATTTGGTATTTACTAAACCTGCTGGGTAAAATACCTTATGCCATTAGAGATGGAATAAAACATTTCAAAACAAGTTTTTTTTTATCAGCGAATTACTCAATTTGGTATTATAAGTAATGCAAAACATTAGTCTATGCGTATCGAAAAAATGTGATCATGTATCTTCAGTGAAAGTGACTTGAGTATAGAATCCATTATATCCTTGCTAACGACATCAAAATTCAACATGTTTAAGTGTGTCACCATATTGCTGAATTATGTTTACACTACCATACACAGCCTGTGAAATCAAGCATCTTATTATCAATGCCACGAGAAGATTACATATTAACAGCGACAACATGGCAGTATGGAATAGCAACATTTTATTAACAATATTGTATTTGCATTTTAAAGGGAGAATACTAAATCACAGAAAGTAGTAATGCTCGCATTAAATAGAGACACATACTGCTTTGCGGATGGAATACTGAAAATCAGTGAGTAAATTAATGTAATGTTCATAAACGTGGCCATTACGTCATGGAAAAGAAAATCCTTGTAAAAGTGTGGCATTTCTAGGATTGACGGGGTTAAATTATGCAAATTGCATGAGAATGGACGACAAAAATGCATAAAAATATCGAATCGAAAAGGAGAATTAACGTATTTAAATGTAACATGTTCCTTGACATAGGAGAAAGAAAATTTGTATCTTGGAGACATGCTTTTTCCAAATGGAAGCGATACTTCAGATAATCAACGATTCATACAACTATGGATGCATCACAATAGACATACATTACCTGGAATCCCGACAGCTGCAAGGACTGGATAATAAATGGAAAACAATAGGTTTTTCGGTGGTGCGTGCATTTCTATCAGAGGTATGTCCTGAACATGTAGCGCACGACATAGAAGATATGTTATTTATACATTACACCCGTGCTCAGGGGAGATAATTAATGTTTCTGCTGTTTCAATTCATCGCAATTATCGCAGAAGAAAACAGAATAATGCAGCTGCTGCTCCACTGGCATTAACATTTTGATCGCATTTCAAGTGTTCCATGAAATATGACATGGCCGCATTATTAACCCAATTATAGCACTTCATGATAAAAGCTGTTTTTTGATGTGTGGATGGAAGAGCGGTGACCACAATGCTTTCAGGCAATAAATTACTTATGGTGGGCGCATGGGGCAGACGATGTGGAATGGGAGTTGTCGTCTTTTTGTGGACAATAAATCAGGTAGATCTCAAAATACCTCTGAAGAAAAGCAGCAATCACCGAATGTGTCCGTTGTACAAATGTGTGCTGCAAACACAACTTTTTGCTTATTTTGGAAAGTGGCATTGGAGTTCTAAGAACGTCACAACAAAGATGCCGTTGACACACTCGAGTACATAATATGCGTAGCTAAATAGTGAGGAGAAATTGCTTCTGTCTGGAGATTAATATCGATGGATGACTAGGCAGGCTGAGCATTGGTAAACGGAATTCAATCTGGATAAACGTCAGGTGATGCACCTTGGCAGAGGCAACCAAGCAACGAAATGCATGATGAAAGGAAGTGTACCGGGAAGTTACGAAGATCAGAAGTAGTTCACCGTGCATGTGCATGGCTGGAACGTGAGATGTCCGGACACGTGCTTATAGTGATTGAGAAGACACATGGCACACTTCTAATTTAGTTGAGGCATCGAATTCGTTGAAGCATGGAGTTTACGTGAACTACGGTACGTAACGTGGTTAGGCCCCATTTGGGACATCACTTGCAGTTTTAGAGTCCACATTGGAGAAAAAAAATTGTCGCGTTGGAGAATATGCAGAGGACATTTACCAGGATGTCGGCTGGGCTGCAGAATTTCAGTAATGAAGAGAGAATGAGCACACAGCAGCTGTTTACCTCTGACTAGAATATACTTGAGGGAGACATGACTGGATGCAAAAAAAGAAAGCATGGTGCATCGTCAGTGTAGAAAAGAACAAACCTTTCTCCATCACACAGAGATCAGAAAACAATCAGCATAAATTTATGGTAAGTGATAGTTGGTTTAGCAGAGATTTGAGGTATGAAACTTTTGAGGGTGTTGCGAATCCAGATGTCACTGCCTGTCAGCGTGGTAGAGGTAAAACACCAAGAACATGTAAGAAACTGTCTGGTCTTCAGTTAGCATTTTGAGTCCTTAATAGCTTTTCAACCTTCTTAAAGGTACAGGATACCTCTCCAACTTCATAACAAGGTATGAGATGTTTTATCGAGCAATATTCCCACAGCCGTGATGACATGTATACAAGGCTGCTATGCAGGCAATGGAATAGATTAGCGGGACCCAGTGAGAGTTATTTATTCCCTCGCTGGCTACAGTTTAAAAGAGAGATGACTGGAGAATATTTAACTTTGCGCTGTTGTGGCGTGAGGGTTGAACGGATAGATCAGGTAATTATAGAAGAGCTCGTTCGGAGTCAGTATAGGGAAATTGTGGTGAAAAGAATCAGAGGCACAGAACAAATCAAAACTGTAATGGAAAGATAAGAATTTGTCGTGGATAGTTAGCATAAATTTGTTCGAGGGTAGTCCTGTCTGACTAATATAAATCAGTCGTTGAAAATATGAAAAATATTGATGAGAATAGAGCTGTTGATGTGGTTGACGAATATTTGAGTATGTGCCTTTGACATGGTCCCACGTGGAAAACTGGCCCAGCAAGTAAGTGCCCATGAGATCCAAACCAAGTTGTCAACTAGATCCGATCTTTTCCTGCAAACATGTGAAAAGAGGATAAACTATTGCTCATCTTTGTAATTGCTATAAGATATGAAACCATCAGCTGTTGTTCTTGTTCCGTTGGAGAAGAGAGAGTTGATGCATGTGGTGAGTGGGTGTGGGGGAAAAGTCTGAGTAAGGTATACAAAACAATGGGAAGCATGAATGGAACAGAATATGTGAAACGTTTCCCAACAGCAGGTGAGGCATGGAGACTCAAGGGTAAATACTGCTGTCTCACCGCGCCAGGGATCTGGATTCGATTTCACCCTTGAGAGACTGCCTGTTTGGAGTTTGCACATTCTTCCCATGCCAGCAAAAGTTTCCTCGAGGTGTTCCGTTGGCACCTCTCTGTCTAATGGTTTGCAGATTATGTCTATCGGCCATGCTGTATTGACCGTTGTGCCAAGGAATTTAGACACGTTGGGGATGGAGTTGAATCTGGGTGAGATGATCTTCGAAGGGTCAGTGGGCTGAATGGTCTGTTTCCACACTGTAGGAGTTCTATGATTCGACTCGTGCCTTTAAGCAGAGGTCAGAAATTTAAAGTGCAGAGCTAAGGGTTTCAGGTAAATCTGTGATTTATCTTAAGCAGGTGCTTGTAGACATATGTGACGCACTGCATGAGAGTAGGTTGGCAACAAATACACTCGCAAAATTTAAGAAGCAACAAATAAGCAGTTGAAATAACACAGCATCGTTCGTTACGTGCCAAGTGTATGTCGATGGGATTCCTCCAGTTTGGTATATTTGGTCAGCTTACACAAAATTGAATGAAGGACGTGTTCATATTCTGTCGGTCTAATTAATTACATGTGCATTTGCTTTGTCAACATGTAAAATGTAATGGTCCAGATGCTAGATAATGGGATCGGTAAAGTCCCATAGATATTTTTGACCAGCACAGATAGAATTAGCCGAAGGGCATTTATTCAAAGCAGCAGATTGTTATTGTTATTGTTGCACATCATTATATTCGCACATATATAATAATGATGCAGCAGCGTAACTGTGCACCATTTTGTCACAGGCTTCGGTCCTGTGCATACTCATTCAGCTTTCACTGTTCCAAGGTCAATGTCTGTCACACTAACACATTTATAAAGGCGTTAAATGTCATCTTGCAACCAATGACAATGCCTGAACATCTACTGGATGAAGGGCTTGATATTTAAGCATTTCAGCCAATTATTTAATCGATGCACTGATGATTTAACCTGTGAGGAAGCATCATATCATTCGGCACAGTAGCCAAAGACGTAAATGGGTTCAGTAGTTAATTAACATCGAGTCTTGCATATGTTCACTAGCTAAACTTAATACAATGGCCCCTAATTACGTTAAGCATTGAGTAGATGACCAAGGGCGAAAATGCCGCTAGTTTGACAATAATAAAATAGGAACACAGAAACGTAGATTGTAGAGCCATGGTCGGCCATTTGACCTCATCGAGCTGGCTCTGCCGGCAAATCTTCTCAAGGTTGATCATTGAGCCCTATGTCTTCCATCCCACTGTATCCCTTGATTTGTTCAATCACAAGAGCTATGTCACTTTCTATGTTCTAAACGCATAATGATTTGACTTCAAGCACTTTTTCTTGTACTAAATTTTGCAAATCCCTTAGATCTTTTTGGATGTAGCCGCATCTGAATTTGTGGGTTGCCGAAATAATACACCACCTTCTTTCTTGCCATCAAAGTGGACAATCTAACTTACATTCACAGTATATTGCGTCAGCTGTGCATTTGTCCACTCACTCAGTCCATCCAAATTACAGTGCAGGATTTCTGCATCCTCCTCACAGCCATCCTTTTACAACGATTTGTGTCACCTGGGAATTGTGATATTTTACTTTTTGCTTCCTCTTCGAAATCATCAGCTTATATTGAGAATAATGAGGCCCTATGAACAGCTCCAGTTGGACTTTACATCTACCTGCCTCCCATTCAGAAAAACATACTCAGTTATGTGAGGGGCAGCTCATGTCTCACAAGCCTGATTGAATTCTTTGAGTCTGTACAAAACACATTGATGATGGTAGAGCAATGGATGCGGTATGCATGTACTTTATTAAGATTCGATAATGTTCCCCATAGTAGGGTCATTCAGAAAGTAAGAAGGTAGAATATACAGGAACATTTGGCTCTTTAGGAACTGAATTAGATGACTCTTAGAAGACAGAGTGTGGGAGTAGATGGTAACGTATTCAGCCTGCACCTCGATTGACAAGAAGTGTTCTGCAGGGATCTTTTCTGGGACGTCTTCTGCTTGTGATTGTAATAAATTACTTGAATGCGGAAGTGGAAGGGTGTGTTAGTAAGATGGCCAATGACACGATAATTGGTGGAGTTGTGAATATTGTGGTCGGTTATTGAATGTTACAACAGGACATTTGCTGAGAAATGGCAGATGGAGTTCAATCTGGAAAATTGCAAGACGTTTTATGTTAGAAGGGTTAAAGGCAGGATTCTTGGCAGTGTGAAAGAACAGAGAGATCTTGGGGGTCCATGTCCATACATCCCTCAATGTTGCCACCCAGGTTGATAGGGTTGTTAAGAAGGCGAATGGTGTGTTGGCATTCATTCATGGGAGACTGATTTTAAGAATTGGGAGGTTATGCTTCCTCTCTGGACAACAGTTGCAATATTGGGTTCAGTTCTGCTCGGCTTGCGATAGGTAGGATGTGGAGGCTTTATACAGGTTTCGGGGAGATTTAGCAGGATACTGTCCAGACTGGATGGTAAGTCCTATAAGAAAGGTTGAAGGAGATCGGGCTCTTCGTATTGGAGCAAAGAGCAATGAGAGACAACTTGATAGAAGTGTGCCAGGTGATGACAGGTGGAGTGGATGGCGAGAGACTTATTTCCCAGGGCAGAAATGGCTATCAGGAGCAGTAGGGGTGGAGGAGTGGTGAGCATAATTTTAAGGTGATAAAAGGAATTATCGGGAGATGTCCGCTGTGGATTCTTTACACAGAGAGTGTTTAATGCCTGGAATGCACTAGCAGCAGTTATAGTGAAGTCACATAAAATAGGGACATTTAAGCGACTCTTGGATATGCACATGGATGATAGCAAATGAAGGGTATGTAAGTTATTTCGATCTTCGACAATTTCTGCAAAATCCTACCGTGGGAAACCTTATCAAACACTTAAATGAAATCCAAATACGCCAAATCAACCGCTTTCCCCTCATCCAACGGTTTGGTCACCCTCTCAAATAACTCAATGAGGTTGGTGAGGCACGACCTACTCTTCAAAAAATTGCGTTGACTAACCATAATCAAATTATTCCTTCCTTGATGATTATAAATCCTAAGTTTTAAAAACCTTTGCAACACTTTACCTTCAACCGAAGTAAGTCTTACTGGTCTATAATTACCAGGGATGTCTCGACTCCCTTTCTTGAACATGGGGACAACTTTTACCAACCTTCTGTGTTCTGGCACTATTCCTGTAGACAATGACCATATGACGATCAATGCCAAAGGCACCGCGATCTCCTTCCCAGCATTCTCAGATATATCCTAGGGAAGTGAGGAGTTTGGATGGTGCTGTCCCATTATCTTTGGTGAATTTCTGCAGTACACCTTGTAGATAGTCCACACAGCTGCTATCCAGCGCCGGTGGTGAAGGGATTGAATATTTGGTGATGTGGTGCCCATCCAAGCGCTTGCTTTGTACTGGATGGTGTCAATCTTCTTGAGTATTAGACCTGGGAGGCAACACACCGAATGCGAGTCTCTGTTGTTCCCACAGAATCTCCTAACTGTCCCGCTAAATATGGACTGCCCAATGAATAATGTTCTACTACTCTCACCCCTTCCATTCTGAGCAAGAGGGACAGACTCTGTGTCAGAGACCTCGACACCATGGTTTACCCCGGTATGATGTCCCTCTATTCCCGACAGTATCCAAAATTGTATACTTGTCATTGAGGCGAACAGCCACATAGGATTCCTGTGGAGTCTGCTGGTTCCCTGACAGTATTCCATCTCCGTTTTTCCTGCACCTGTGGTGTGAGCTCTCTGTAACTCCTCTCAAGTACCACGCCAACAGCGCCCCCACTCCCCCTTCGCCCAACAGACTGCTGAATGATCCGATGTTCATGCAGCTCTAGCTCCAGCTCCCTATCGCAGTTTCCAACGAGGTGAAGTTGAGTGCACTTCCCGTAGATGAAGTCAGTGGTGATACTTGTGGTGACGCTTCCCACAATCTCCAGGAGGAGCATTCAACTGCCATAACATCCATTCCCTCTGTTCGGAATTCCCAGAGGGAGAACTGAAAAAAAAGCTCGTAACTTTACTCGTCCGGCGCACAGAATCCTTTATTCTGGTTGGAGGAGTTGGACGGGTGGAAGACACTACCTCAGTAGTTTCTCGGGTAAAGCAAACACTCAGAAATATCACCTCACTTGGTTCGCCGTCCCCTGTCTGCTCCTGCTGAGCATGCGCTCCTCCTATGCAAGAAGTAATGTTTTAAAGAAGGGCTTTGTCTTCCTGGAAGCACACAGTGCTCGCTTCACCACTCCCGGTACTGAAGAAGAAGATAATTGGTTGACTGTTAGAAGATTTATGAAGCAGTCACTGCAGGGACATCTGTGGCTGTTCCCCTTTATACCATGTTATCCATTTTGAATAATGTTTGCGGGCAGGAATAGGGGGTACGCTGATACGCACAGGTCTCCAGCACTGACTGTCCCTCTTGTTCAGAATGGAAGTGGAGAGGAGCAGAGCATTAGTTATTGGGGACTCCTTAGTTCGGGTGAAAGATATGATTTTCTTTGGGGATGAGAGAGCGTCGCGAATGGTGAGTTGCCTCTCCGGTGCCAGGATGTGTGATGTCTCAGCTATTGTTTTTGGGATCCTTAAGGGGGAGAAGGAGCAGCCCCATGTCGTGGTCCACATCCACACCAATAACATAGGTATGAAAAGAGTTGGGGATGTACGGCAAAAATTCAGGTAGCGAGGGTGGAAACCCATAGGTAAAATAAACAGAGATGTTATCTCTGCTGCGACTTGCTAACAAGGGGAGGAAGAGGGAGAGAGCTGTTGCACGAGTGGCTACAGGGAGGGTACAGTATGGAGGATTCAAATACCTGAATAATTGGGGCTAATTCTGGAGTAGGTGGTCCCTCTACAAACAGAATGATCTACACCTGAATCAGAGGGGTAAGAAAATCCAGAGGGTTTAGAATTTCGATGGTTTTGAATTAATTCAGCGTATGGTGGGAAACTGAATTCAGCTACAGTGAAGAGAAGGTTGAGAGTAACGAGATCATGAATAATGTGACCAGGTCGCAGGAGTACAGCAGCAGGCATGAAGTTGGTTTGAAGTGTCACTGTTTCAAAGCCAGGAACTTCCGGAATACAGTGGGTGAACTTGCAGCATGGGTTAGTATGTGGGAATTCGATGTTGTGGCCATTTCCAAGACATGGATAGAGCAGAGACAGAAATGGGTGCTGCAGGTGCCGTGATTCAGACATATCAGTAAGATTAGGTAAGGTGGTAAAAGATAGGGAGGTGTGGCATTGTTAGTCAAGAGCAGCATTACAGTGGCAGAGAGGATGTTTGATGCGGACTCGGCTACTGAGGTACTATGAGCTGAGGTTAGAAACAGGATAGGAGAGGTAATCGTATTGGGAGGTATCGACAGTGCTCCGAAAAGTTCCAGAAAAGTAGTGGAATGCATGACAAAGACGATTCTGGGTACGAACGAAAGTAACAAGGTATTTGTGATAGGGGACGTTAATTTTCCAAATATTGACTGAAAACGCGATAGTCCGTTAACGTTAGATGTTACACCTTTTTGCCCAAGTTGCGTAGGACGGTTTTCTGATGTAGTCTGTCGATAGAGCAACAAGAAGCGGAGCCAAACTGGATTTGGTACGAGGTAATGAAACACGGTTGGTGTTAGATTCAGAGGTAGCTGAACACTTTGGTGATAGTGACCAAAATTCATGTAACGTTTACTTCAGCAGTGGAAAGGAAACGGTACATATCGCATGGCAAGAGTTATAGCTAGGGAAAGGCAATTATGATGCGATTTGGCAATATTGACGGTCCATCGGTTGGGGAAGAAAACTGCAGGAGATGGGCACATTTGAAATATGGAACCTTTTCAAGGAACAACTAAAGTGTGTCCTTGATAAGTATGTATCAGTCAGGCAGGAGATTAAGTGATCGAACAAGGATACTTAGGTTTACTAAAGACTTTGAATCTTTTGCCCAGCGAAAGAAGGAAGCTCATGTAAAGATGATACATGAACGCTCAGATAGGGCGCTTGAGAAATACAAGTTAGCAAGGAAGATCAAAAGACATAGCTAACAAGAGCCAGGAGGGGACATGAGAAGACTGTGGCAGGAAGGACCAAAGAAAAGCCAATACCTTTCTCTAGGTAATATAGGAATGAAAGAATGAATACGGAGTCTAAAGAAATAGGAGAGGTGCAGAATGAATTATTTTTTGTCAATATTCACAACGGATCAAAGGACAACGTTGTCGAGGAGAAGATTAAGAAACAGGATAATAGAATAGATGGAATTGACCTCCATACTTTGGAGGTGTTAACAATTCTGGAAAGTGAGCATACAGATAAATACCCTCGGTTGGATGGGATTTATCCTCGGATTTTCTGGATTGCAGTGTCTTTGACATTGACCATTATGTCGCCATTGTCTACAGGAATAGTGAGATCATGATTGAAAATATTGTCCTCTTGTTCAAGAAGGGGAGTAAAGACATTCCTGGAAATCATACATCAGCGACCCTTGCTTCTATTGTGGGTGAGGTCTTGGAAGGGGTTATAGTGATTGGAGTCATAATCATCAAGAAAGGAATAATTTGATTAGAGGTAGTCAGCACAGTTTTGTGAAAGGAAGGTGCTACTCACAAACCTTATTGAGTCATTTGACAAGCAAACCAAAGAACAAAGTAGAGGAAAGAAAATTACAGCACTGGAACAAGCCAGTCGACCCTCAAGGCAGTGGCTGGTCAGATCCTCAATCTAAACTCGTCACCTCATTTCGAAGGAGCTGTATCCCTCTGCTCCTTTCCCAATCATGTATCTGTCGAGATACATCTTAAATGATGCTATCGTGCCCACCGTTACCATCTCCGCTGCCAATATGTTGCGGCCACCCTCCACCTCCTGTTTAAAGAAACTTTCAAGCATATTTACTAATCTCCTCTCACCTTGAAATCATGACCCCTAGTAATTGAGTCCCGTCCTCTATGAAAAGGCTTCCGCCTATCTACATTATCTATACCTCCCATGATTGTGTAGACATTAATCAGGTTCCCCTCTCAATCTCCGTTTTTCGAATGAAAATAATCCTAATCTACTCAACCTCTCTTCACAGCTGGAGCCCTCCATACCAGGCAATATCCTCGTGGACTCCCTCTGACCTTCTCCAAAGCACTTACATTCTTTTGGAAATATGGTGACCAGAACTGTATGCAGTATTCCAAACGTGGCCGAACTAAAGTTTTATAAAACTGTACCTTGAACTGCCAACATATTTACTCAATATCCTGTAAAGTGAAGGAAAGCATGCCATATGCATTCCTGACCACTCTGTCGACCTGTGCTTCCACGTTCAGGGTACAATGAACCTGAACACCCAGATCTCTCTGTACATCAATTTTCCCAGAGACTTTTCTATTTAACATATAGTTTTCTCTTGCATTGTATCTTCCAAAATCCATCACCTCGCATTTGCCCGAATTGAACTCAATCTGTCATTTCTCCAATCAACACTACAATCTATCTATATTGTGCTGAATTCACTGTTAGTCCCCTTTTATCAACTTCCCGACCAATCTTCCTGCCATCTGGAAATGTGCTAACCAGACCATTTATACCTTCCTCCAGATAATTGTTGTATATCACACATAAAAATGGTCCCAGCACGGATACCTACATGTAACATTACATGTCATAATTGTTCATTTTGAGAAACTCTCTTCCACGATTACTTTATAATCTCCTATTGCCCAAGAATTTCTCTGTCCATCTAGCCATTACACCCGACCCGATGTGACTTCACCTTCTCCATCAGCCTACATGGAGAACCGGATCAACTGTCTTACTGAAGTTCTTATCGATGACAGCTACAGGCTTTACCTCTCAATCAACGGTGTTAATTCCTCAAAACATTCTATTAAGTTGGCAGGACATGAACGCCATGCATAAAATCATGTTGGCTCTCACTGATAAGCCTACTTTCTTACAAAGCAGAACAAATCTCATTCCTTAGTATCTTCTGCAGCAGCTTCCCTATCAATGACGTCAGGGTCAGCGGTCTATAATTAACTGGATTATCCCTGCTATCCTTCTTAAACAAGGGGACGATATTAGCAATTCTTCAGAACTCCATGACCTCAGCTGTGTCTAAAAATGCTGCAGAGATATCTGTTAATGTCCCAGCTATTTCCTCTCTATTTCATCAACAACACCCTCACAGACATAATGTTCACCAAGGAGGAAAAAACCGACAACAAACTCGCATTTGTGACGTCACAGTCTAAAGAAAGAACAATGGAGAATTATAAACTTGCGTATTCAGAAAACGGACTAATACTGGCCAAATATGTAACTATGCCAGCAACCATCCCAACACACACAAACGAAGCTGGATCAGAGCACTATTCCAACGAACCATCACACCCTGCAGCACAGACTAACTTCGGAAAACAGAGGAGAACCACTTATACAACGTATTGAAGAAGAACGGATACTCAAAAAAATACAGTACGCAGATTCCTCAGTAACAAACCACGACAAGCAGACCTAACACAGCCATAAACCCTAACCACCTCACCGTCCATCAAAGAAGTCTCAGAAATAACAGCCAAACTACTAAGACCCCTCGGAATCCTAGCAGCACACAAACCCACCAACACTCTGAAAGAAATACTAACAAACATAAAAGACCCAGTACAACCCATGGACAAAACCAACGTCATGTGCAAAATTCTATGCAAGGACTGCCACAAACACTACGTAGGACAAACAGGAAAAAGGTTAGCCTCCAGGATACACGACTACCAGCTAGCCACAAAAAAGACACCACCCTCTCTCCTTCATAGCCCGACACACAGATGTCCCATTTCAACTGGCCACCACATCTATCCTGTGACAGGCTAAGCAAAGACATGCCAGAGAATTCCTCGAGGCCTGGCACTCCAACCACAGCGCCATAAACAAACACATAGATCTAGATACCATCTATCAACCCCTCCGAAAACGAACTGGAAATGACATCACCACAAACCTCAGGAACCCCATACAGGACAAACATATAAATAGAAAGCAGGAGAAAACAGCTTCGATTCACTTAGAGGTCGCCACTGCTGATGTTACCTCGCCAGGTAATGAAACGTCTGGATATCAAACCTACAGCTCAGCGAGCAAACCGACACCCTAAACCTCAACCTGAACTACAACCCTTCACAAAACTTGCATTCCTCTCTCGCTTCCCTCAGTATCCGGGATAGATCACTTCTGGGCCTGAGTACTTGCCCATCTTAAGGTCTTTTAGAATACCCAACACTTCTTCCCTCCTTGCGCCGACTTGACCTGGCATAATTAACATTTTTCCCTAACCTCAACATCTGACATAATCCTATCTTTGGTGAATACTGATGTGAAGTATTCATTAACAATCTCACCTATTTTCCTTGACTGTATGCACGACTTTCCCGTTTTTGCCCTAGAGTGGGACAGCACTTTCTCTAGTTACCCTCTTGCTTCTTAGACATGAATTAAAGACCGTGATTTTGCTTAAACCTGGTTGCGAAAGATAATTCATGACCCCTTTAAATCTCTTAATTCCTTGCTTCGGAAGAACAAGGTGAATGGTGATAAAGCCGTTGGTGTGGTGTGTAACAATTTCAGTAAAGCGTTTGGTAAGGATCCCCACGGTAGGCAACTGCAGAAAATACGGAGGCATGGGATTGAGGGTGATTTAGCGGTGTAGATCGGAAATTGACGAGTTGTCAAAAGACAGGGGGTGGTGGTTGATGGAAAATGTTCATCTTGGAGTTTAGTTGCGAGTGGTGTACCAAAAGGATCTGTTTTGGAGCCACTGCTGTTTTCTTTTTTTTATAAATGACTAAGATGGGGGCATAGAAGGACAGGTGAATAAATTTGCTAATTACACCAAATTGGCAGGAGTTGATAACAATGTGGAAGGATATTGGAGATTTCAGAGGGACATAAATAAGCTGACGACCTGGGCAATGAAGTATAATGCAGAAAAGTGTGAGGTGATTCACTTCGGAAGGAGAAACTGGAATACAGTGTACTGGGGCTAAGGGTAAGATTCTTGATTGAGTAGATGACCGGAGAGCACTCGGTGTCCATGTGTATTGATTCATGAGTTTTGTCACGCAGGTTGATAAGCTTTTTAAGAAGACATGCGGTGTGTTCGGTTCAATTGGTGGGGGAATTAGGTTTAAGAACGGAGGTATGGACAAGCCAGAGAACTATAGACCAGTCAGCCTGACGTTGGTGATGAGCAAGCTGTTTTAGGGAATCCTGAGGGACGGGATATACATGTATTTGGAAAAGCAAGGACTGATTAGGGATAGTCAACAAGGGTTTGTGCGTGGGAAATCATGTCTCACAAATTTGATTGAGTTTTATTGAAGATGTAACAAAGAGGATTGAGGCGGCCAGGGCGGTAGATGTGATCGATATGGACTTCTGTAAGGAGTTCGAAAAGGTTCTCTATGGGAGACTGATTCGCAATTTTCGACATCACGGAATACAGGGAGAACTAGCCATTTGGATACAAACCTGACTCAAAGTTAGAAGATAGAGGGTGATGGTGGGGGATTGTTTCTCAGACTGCAGGCCTTAAGCCAGTGGAGTGCCACAAGGATCGGTGCTAGGTCCTCTACTCTTTGACCTTTACACTAGTAATTTGGATATGAGCAGAAGATGTACAGGTAATAAGTCTGCAGATGACACCAGGTGCAGTGGACAGCAAAGAGGGTTACCTCAGGTTACAACAGGATTGCGACCAGATGGACAAATGGGCTGCGAAGTTGCAGATGGAATTTTATTCAGATAAATGCAATATGCTGCAGTTTGGGAAAGAAAATCTTAGCAGGACTTATACACTTAATAGTAAGGTTTTCGGGAGCGTTCTGAACAAAGAGAACTTGGACTGCAGGTTCATAGCTCCTTGAAAGTGGAGTCGCATTTAGATACGACAGTGAAGAAGGCGTTTGGTATACTTTCCTTTATTGACCATAGTGTTGAGTGCAGGAGTTGGGAGGTCATGTTGCGGCTGTACAGGACATTGGTTAGGCCACTTTTGGAATATTGCTTGCAATTCTGGTCTCCATCCTATCGGAAAGATGTTGTCAAACTTGAAAGGGTTCAGAAAATATTTACAAATATGTTGCCAGGTTTGGAGAATTTGAGCTATAGGGAGAGTCTGAACAGCCAGGTCCTCTTTTTCCTGGAGCGTCGGAGACTGAGGGGTGACCTTATAGAAGTTGGTAAAATTATCAGTGGCATGAATAGGATAAATAAACAAAGTCTTTTCCCTGGCGTGGGGGAGTCCAGAACTGGAGGGGGTACGATATAAAAGGGATCTAAGGGGCAAGTGTTTCACACAGGGGGTGATACGTATATGGAATGTGCTACCAGAGGAAGTGGAGGAGGCTGGTACAATTGGAACTTTTAAGAGGCATTTGAGTGGGTATATGAATAGAAAGGGTCTGGAGGGACATTGGCCGGGTGCTGGCAGGTGGGACTAGATTGGGTTGGCACATCTGGTCGGATTGAACTGAAGGGTCTGTCTCCATGCTGTACATCTCTATGACTCGACACGCTATAATGCTTCCCAGCTGAGGCATGGCAAAGGCCTTTTTTACGTCAAAGATGGCCATGTACGGTGTAACATTTTTTTTGGCCTGCATTTCTTCTGCAGCTGTCATACAGCGAAAGTCATGTCCATTTTTTGGCTTTGTGGCCTGCAGTCGTGCTGCTGTTCCAGGAGGATATTCGCAGCCACAGTGAGTCAGATGGGTGAGAATGACCTCAGTGATAATTCTTCCACAGCAGGGAGATTTCCCTATCGTTCCCACAATCAGGTTTCTCATTTTTGAAAAAAAAATCCATGACTGGAATATCTCGCTGCTCACCCGGGATGCTCTCCTTCATCCAGGTGAGACAGACAGGGATGTGTAGCTGTAATGGGGAGTTCCTTGGGTTCACATATTTTGACTCCAGACTTCAAAGCCTCAGCTAGAATACCATCTGCTCCCAGCCGCCTTGTTGTTCTTGAGCTCACAGACGGCCTTCCCCACTTCATACCGGACTGTGTCGTGACATCGAACGTGTTGAGGGATGTGACAAGGATGCTCAGAATGACAACAGGGCTTGTTTGAGATTATCTCTGCAGCACGCCTCACCAGTGATGGTTGATCCTTTCTTCGACATAGTGGATCATGCAGTCAAAGATGAAAGAAAAGTTGTTCCAAGTGTACTGTCTAAACCTGTCGGCCAATTCCTGAGCGTCTGTATTCCTCTGCTCCCACCTTCTCATGCATCTATACAAATGCATCTTAAATGAATATACCGTGCCTGCCTCTACTACCTGTGCTGGCAACGCGTTCCAGGCACCTAACACCCTTTGTGTAAAATACTTTCCGCCTGTAGACCCTTAAATTTTGTTCCTCTCACCTTGAAAGCGTGACCTCTCGTTATTGAGTCCTCCACCGTGGGAAAAAGCTCATCTCTATCTACCCTGTCTATACCCTTCATTATTTTGTGGACCTCAGTCAGGTCCTCCTCTCAATCTCCTTTTTTTTCTAATTAAAACAAACCTAACATACTCAACCTCTCTTCATAGCAAGCACTTTCCATACCAGGCAACATCCTTGTAAGCCTTCTCCGCACCCTTTCCAACGGGTAGGCCTCCTTTTGGTAATTTAGTGACCAGAACGGTAAACAGTATTCTATGTGCGGCTAAAGCAACGTTGTGCACAATTTTAGCATGACTTGCCAGCTCTTGTATTTACTTCCCAGTCCGATGAAGGCAAGCATCCCATATGCTTTCTTGCCCACTCTATCCATCAGTGCAGCAAGCTACATGGTATAATGGACCTGAGCTCCCAGATCTCCCTTCTCATCAAATTTTCCAAAGACACTTCCGTTTACTGTATAATTCACTCAAGAATTAGATTTCCAAAATGTATCACCTTACATTTGCCTGGATTCAACTCCATTGATGGTTTGAAGTCCTTGAGGATGGACACAGGGCCTCCATTCTAAATTGATCCATTCCAACCAAACTGCCCAACCACGCTCACCCCATTTCCGTGCATTTGACCGACATCCTTCTAAAACTTTCATATCCATTCATTTGTCCAAATGCCTCTTAAATGTTGGTAGGGTACCCATCTCAACCAAATCTGCTGGTAACTCATTGCGTATGTGTACCATCCTCTGTGGAAAAAAGTTGCCCCCAAGTTCCTTTTTAGTCTTTCCTCCCTTAAACTAATGCCTGTAGTCGTCGATTCCCCAAACCTGGTAAAAAGACTAAACGCATTTACTGTTCCATGCCGTAACTGATCTCACACACTTCCAGAAGATTCGCTCTCAGTCTCCTATACTCTAAAGAGGTATACCCGAGCTTGTCCAACCTCTCCCTATAACTCAGACCGTTTGGTCCTGGCAACATTCTTCTCAGTTTCTACTGTACTCTTTCTCGTTTAGTAACATCCTTCCACTCACAAGGTGGCCCATACAGAACACAGCAGTCCATGTGCATCCTCACCAACATCTTGTGAAACTGTAAAATAACTTCCCAACTTCTTTATTCAATACCCTGACTGACGAAAGCATTCTTCACTGCCCTGTTTCCCTGTGACCCCACTTTCAAAGAACCATGTATTTGAACTCGAAGGTTTCTCTGTTCCACCGCACTCCTTAAGGCCCTCCCATTCACCATGAAATTCCGACCTTGATTTGACA
The DNA here is from genome assembly GCF_047496795.1 of Chiloscyllium punctatum. Classification (NCBI taxonomy): domain Eukaryota; kingdom Metazoa; phylum Chordata; class Chondrichthyes; order Orectolobiformes; family Hemiscylliidae; genus Chiloscyllium; species Chiloscyllium punctatum. The sequence continues at coordinate 42,350,288 of NC_092789.1, forward strand.
TTCAAAAATGCAGGACTTCATGCTTATCTATACTAAACTTGATTTGCCATTTCTCATTCCACTTCCCCTGCTGATCAAGGTCTTGCTGCAATTTCTGATAATCTTCCTCACTGTTCACGATAAAGCTTGTTTTAGTACCATTTGCTAACTCACTCATTTCGACCGCCCTACCCTCATCAACTTTGCTGGTCACCTCATCAAAGAACGCTAACAAAGTTATGAGGCATGATCTCCCACACACACATCCATGCTGACTATTCTTAATTATAACCTGCCTGCCCAAATTGATGTTTGTCTTATCTCTCAGAACCTTCTTAAGTAACTTACGGACCACACATCTCAGGCTTGCTAGTCACTAATTCTCAGGATTTTCTTTGCAGCCATAATCGAATGAGGGCCCAGCATTCACTCTCTTCCAGTCTTCCAGGAACTCACGCATGGCTAACGATGATTCAAGAATACCGCCTAGGGTCCCCGCAATGTCTTCTCTGGATTCGTGCAGTGTACATGGATATATCTGCTCAGGGCGAGTAGAGTTATCCACCTTCTTACATTCTAATATCATCAACACCTCCTCTAATGTGATATGGACTGTCCCTAAGACGCGATCACTACCTTCCTCAAGTTCCCAACTTTTCATGTCTTTCTTCAAAGTAAGTACGGAGAATTATTTATTGAGGACTTCGCCCATCTCCTGTGGTTTTACGTGTGCATGTAAACTTAGGTCGTTTCGGGGACCTTTTCAACCTCAGCGTGGATTTGTAGTCAACGGGGTTTAGAAAGATGAGGTAGTATATACTTGAAACATACAGAATACTGAATGGCCTGAAAAACGTACATGTTGAGATGATGCTTGCATTGGTAGGGGATACTTGGAACCGAGGGCATAGGCTTCGAGTAAACAGAACACCTTGTGTAATGGAGATCAGGAGAAGCTTCGCGAGCCAGAGAGCGATGAATCTATGGAATCTAATGCCACAGAGGCAGTGGAGACCATGTCATTGAGTACATTTAAGACTGAGATAGATAGGTTCTTGAATATCAAGGGGATCAAAGGTTACGGGAAGCAATCAGGAGAATGCGTTTGAGAAATATATCAGACCTTATTGAATAGCAGAGCAGTCTCGTTGGGCTGAATGGTCGAATTTCTGCACCTGTGTGTCATGGTCTTTCTGCCTTCAGTCGTATGTTGTTCTGCATTTTCTCTTCTAAGTGCAGTTTTACAATCAGAAATTCTATGCATTATTGGTTTATCATGTCTTCGATCTGCTGATCATTCTCTTCAAACCAGTCTTGTTATTTCCTTGTAAAGTGACCAATGAAGTTTCTGCGGACATTGATGACCAGTGATTTTGTGAAACTTAAAAGCTTGAGTTGTCGAAGATTGTTAGGCTTGGAGAGAGTAACTGGTGGTCTGGGTCTTCAATATTGAACTTCTCAGGGCACTGATTCTATTTTTCCCCGCTGCGCCAGGGCCATATTAATGTTGACCCTCGTTTGGACCAGGTGATGGTCCTTGCAGTAGTCATCGACTCCTATCCCAGATACCCTAGATTCATCTAGTTGCATTTGTCGGCACTTGGCCTATATCCCTCTAAACCCTTCATATTCATATTCCCATCCAGATCCGGTTCAAATATTGTCATTGTATCAGCCTTCGACACTTCATCTGGCAGTTAATTCCAAATGCGCACCACCCTCTGTGTGAAAAAAGTTACCCCATAGGCCCCTTCTGAATCTTTCCCCTTTCACTTTAAAGCGATGCCATTGAGTCTGGAATCCCTACCCCCAACCTATCTATTTCGCCATGATTTTATATACCTCTATGAGGTCACCCCTCTGCCTCCGATGCTCCAGCGAAAACAGACCCTGACTATTCAGTCTATTGGGAGGAAGCGGAGAAGACAGGAAGGAGAGCGGGGCTGTAGCCATTGTACCTGTTGTGTGTTGGTCACTCTCTCTCTGTGATCCACTCTCTCACTCACAGTTTTGAGCTTGAGATTCTGCAGGTAGTTTTGCACCTTCTGCACTGTCCGTTCGGGGATCAGATGCTTTTGTTTTCTTTTATTTGAAAGAGTTCTAAGCCGAGCAGATTCCAAATGTCGAGGCGATTTTTCTTACAGGAGTAAATTCTGAACCGTTGCTCTCTGTCCAAGCTTGTCAAAACCGGAAACTGCACTCAAAATTATTTTCCTCTGGTGGATTCACATGATTAATCAGCAACGTCCAGAGTCTAATTTCAATGTACTCCGAGTACAGCCAATAATGGCAATGGTGCAGAAGCATTCAGTCCATCAAGTCTGGTCAGGAATTCAACAAACTCCCCACAGATCTGATCATCCTCAACTCCACGACCCTGCTTTTTTCCCAAAATCTATGATTGCTTTACAGATTATAAAGCTATCTATTTCAGCCTTCAGTATACATAATAAGCCATCCTCAATGTCTTTGGTGATAACAATTCCAGATTCACGATGCTTGAGAAGAACTTGTTCCTCATCTGTGTCTTAATTAAATTACCAAATATTTTTGCATTACACACTTGGTCCTAAACACTCACGCAATTGGAAACAACCGTTAGGCAGCTGCTCTGTCAAATCTCTGTGTAATCTTGTCGATTTCCATAATGTAACGTATGATACCATGTGTTACTTCTATGTTCCAAAAAAGTGCAGTCCCAATCTATATATCGTCTCCTCTCCAAAGTCCATCCATAGTTGGTATCAGACCATTGTACCTGATGTGGAATGTCAAAAAGTCATAATGATGTACTGCATGGAAAGAAACCATTTTTCCAACCCGTCCATGCGACCAGATATCCCAACCCAACTTAGTCTCACCTGCCAGCACCCGGCCCATATCCCTCCAAACCCTTCCCATTCATATACCAATCCAAATGCCTCTTAAATGTTGCAGTTGTACCAGCCTCCACCACTTCTTCTGGCAGTTCATTCCATACACGTACTACCCTCTGCATGAAAAAGTTGCACCGTAGGTCTCTTTCACCGTATATCTTTCCCCACTCACCCAAAACCTATGCCCCCTACTTCTGGACTCCCTGATCCCAAGGAAAAAACTTTGCCTATTTATCCTATCCATACCCCTCATAATTCTATAAACGCTCAGCCTCCTACGCTCCAGGGAAAACAGCCTCAGCCTGTTCAGGCGCACCCTGTAACTCCGCCAACTGTGGCAACATCCTTGCAAATCTTTTCTGAACCCTTTCAAGTTTGACAACATCTTTCCGATAGGATGGAGACCAGAATTGCAAGCAATATTCCAAAAGTGGCCTAACCAATGTCCTGTACAGCCGCAAAATGACCTCCCAAGTACTGTACTCAATACTCTGACCAATAAAGAAAAGCGTCTGTGGTAAAGAAAAAAAACCAGTCAGATGTCTTTTTGCTGCTCAATGTATTCTTTGTTACTCGCATGCAAGGAGAGTCGCTCAGCGGGGTGGGGTGGGGACGAGTCTGACACAGGCGGTTACAGCTACATTTGTACACACAAAACAGGTTTTCTTATTGTCCAGTTACATTTTGATCATAAGCTTGAGCCGCCCATAATACTTCAGGTCGAATGACCCATGTTCAGAACAGTAAACAATGTCACCGACTTTTACTGAGCGGGAGACCTGGGCCAACCTTTCCAGAATCTGCCCCTTCCCTGGATTCACTTCTTGCAAATCAACAATTAAACCCCGAATGAGAAAAGAACTGAAAAAGCAGTGGAATGCTGACAGGTTCCATCACAGAGGAGGATGCTTCAGTCTGAGGGAAGCTCAGTCGTCATTCAGAGAGAGATGAGTTGCAACAGCAACCTTGGGCAGGAATGAGCAGCTTCAGAAACACATTATCCTCCTTCCACATTAAAACACTAGTGGAGAGCTGGTGGTCCAGTTTGATTCCAGTCCTTCAGGGTCTCCCTTTGGAGAAGCTGATCATGCAGCACGTGCACGTGTGCCATTACCACTGCCCGCTGGGTGGCGATACATCACTCTCAAAGGCACAGGGTTTTGTCGTCTGTCTCAGCGCCATTGTGCGGTGGGAGGCGAATCTTCACCTTTGTGAGACAACGATGGAAATTTGATAAGTTGTGCGAAGAAACACTGATGTAGCCGAAAGGAGTAGTCGTTTGATTTGCCTGTCACGACCCGCTGTTCTTGACAAAAGACTCTGTTACATTCAAGGCCTAAAAATTCAGGGCCTAAATTGTTGTAAAAAGCTCTGCATGTCAGTTAACATCTGTGGGAAAGGTAGAGTCACTCGACCCGAATATACCAACTGGGCATCTGAATCTTTTGTACAAACCAAACAATCCGTGGATGCTTGAAATCAGAAACAAAAACAGAAATTGCTGGTGAAGTTCAGTAGGTCTGGTAGCCTCTGTGGAGAGAAATCAGTGTTAATGCTTCAGATTGAGTGGCCTTTCCTCAGGAAAATGTTCGTTCTTGTTGTTATCAAGCTGGGTAGAATTACTGGGATTTGAAAAGCAGAGTGTAGTCTCTTTAAATGGAAACGTAAACTTTTAAGCTCAGAGTTCAGCAGAAAAGGGAGTCGGTGAGCAGTGGGAAAGACAGAATATTCTAAAATGGAAATATGTAACTGTTGGCTCCGTTAGTGGATACCTGGGATTCACTGCTGTTTTAATGAAAAGTCGAAATTGACCAATTAATTTGAACCAAACATTCAGCTATTCAAAGCCAACCGACCTTGAAAACTGACGGTGTTTATTGATTGTTAGAACACGTAGGCTGAAACCTGCTATTAGTTGAACAAACATCCAGAAAAGGACACCTCGCCTCACAATCTCATAAAATACGAGTGACAGAGAACTCATAATTTGCACGATTTAAAGAAAATAATGCAAATTACTTTTTAACTCGAAACATGAACATTAAACAACAGCTATTCACAACTCTAAGCCCCTCTTCCTCTGCTTATTACCTGCCTCCAATGTGGTAACAGTATGCTGTTCCAGTAGGACACATATTAAATCAGGTTGTAAATTTGCTTGCAGGGCTGGTAGATTTCTTCTCAGACCTTTCGTCACCATGCTAGGTGACACTATCAGTGAGTTTCAAGTGAAACGCTGCTGTTCTGTCCCACTTGCCAGTTGTGTGTCTTGGTCTGTTGTGATGGGTGGATTAATTCCGTTCTTTTTCTGGGAGTTTGGTAAATGGGGCCCAAATCTAAATGTTTGTTTATGGAGTTCCGGTTTCAATGCCAGCCATCTAGGAATTCCTGTGCATGCCTTTATTTAGTCTGTCCCAGGGTGGATGTCTTGTCCCAGTTGAACTGGTGTCCCTCTTCATCTGTTTTCTAGCCGTCTGCACAATGTAATGTTTCTGCTGTCCTTGCCGATTCCCACACACCAGACTGAAACAAGAAGACTCTAGCCATCCTGCCATACATTAAAGACATATTGGAGATGTTTACCAGACTACTCGAGTCCCTCGGTATAATGCTCGCTCACAAATCTACCACCACAATGAAGCAGTGTTTGATTAATTAAAGTATCCTGCACCAACAACCAGCAGAGCGAATGTCATATAAAAATACCCTTCAAGGACTGCAAATAACATTACGTTGGACAGACGGGCAGGAAACTAGCCACCAAATGAGTCAAGATGAGATTGTTGCTTGAAAGGCGCAGTCGGTCAGGCAGCATCCGAGGAACAGGAAAATCAAAGTGTCTGGCAAAAACCCTTCATCAGGAATGAGGCAGGGACCCTCCCGGGTGGAGAAATAAATGGCAAGGATGTGGGGCTGGGAGAAGGTAGCCACCAAAAGACATGACCAACTATCACCCATATCCACACACCCAGACAAAGAGGGACACCAATTTGACTGGGAGAAAACAACCACCTTGAGACAGGCTAAATAAAGGCATGCAAGGAAATTTATAGAGGCCTGACATTGAAGCCGAAACTCCATTGACAAACATATCGATTTGGACCCCATTTACCAACCTCGCAGAAAAAGAACCAGAACTGATACCACCCATCACAGCAGACAAAGATATATAAACAACAATTGGGAGAGAACAGCAGCGCTTCACTGGAGGCTCCCTAGCACAGTGACGAAATATCTAAGAACAAATCCACCAGCTCAGTGTACAAATTTAAAACCTGATCCACAACCTGAGATGCTATTCTTCTTCAAACCCTTATTAAAATTACGTCAACTTAGTTTCAAAACCACACAGCCACTGATATCTTCTGTGACTTCACTCTTCAGGCCGCTGAATTACCTGGGCCATCTTTCGTTTTAGTGTAAGTATGTTTTGAATGACAAGGTACCTTTGATACAGTGTTTCCTAATTTTTTGGGACTGTCCCGATGGCAATTGATATCTATCCAATTTTCAAAATGCCTGCATTTTCATACTCCCAACATCATATCATCTCTTTGATTCCATGTTGGCAAAATAATAAGTTCAAATTCGATTGGCTTTCAGTAATTTAAACTGATTATTAATTAATCCAAATCGTTATCAAAACAGCAACCAACACTCAGGTATCCATTTGGAGAAAGTGGGGACTGCAGATGCTGAAGATCAGAGTCGACAATTGTGGTGCTGGAAAAGGTCAGCAGTTCAGGGATGATAAAGGCCGATGCCCTAAACATCGACTGTCCTGCTATTCAGATGTTTTCTGATATGCTATGCTTTTCCACTGCCTCAGATATCCATTTTGCAGCCAGATATTAGTTATTTTCAATTTTCCAGTACATTCTGTGGCTGCCATTTCGTCATATATAGAGGTGTTTGCAAGCTCTCAGTTCCGAATAGTGTTCGCTCTTTTGCAAAGGCACAGTACACGCCTTCAACTTCATAACAAGACTGAAAGCAATCATGTTGTAAGAATCTGGTGCATCACCAAGAACATATTAAAAAACAGGATTCTTGAAAATCAGAGACAGAGCTAAATGCCTCACTGACATGAAAAGCTCTCAAAGAAACCTCTACGAAGGCACCATCTATTTAAAAGGTGCAAGGCATTTGATGACAAAAAATACTCTCAGTAAAAAGTAAGAAGACTGCCCAGGAGAAGACAGCAGATTCGGGGAAAGTAGAAAGGATTAAGGAAGGCGATAAGGGCAGCTGTGTGCACATTAAAAGATTAATTGCAAGTTACCATTGCCAAATGCTGTGATCCTGGAGCAACATATTCATTGAATTGTGCTCATCTAAGGGATAGTGGACAGCTAGGGGAAACAGTGCTCGCTTTGTTAATAGTTTTGATAATGTTAACTGTTAGAGCTAAATAAGTAAATTGTAATAATGTCTTCATGCAAAGGAAATCAAGGATCTTCTTACATTTACACATTTCAAAAAGATTTACAAAGTTAAAGATGGAGTAAAGCCTTGTGACGTCCCAAAAGGAGGTGAAGTGTTTTTAAGAGAATAGAACATAGTACAGCGCAGTACAGACCCTTTGACCTCGAGGATGTTTTATCTAAGATCAGACTAACCAACATACCTGTCACAATACTATCTTCCAGGTGCCTGTCCAAGAGTCCCTTGACTGTCCCTAATGTATCTGACTACTACCACTGCTGGAGTATATTGGCACCGATATATGCATGCCATCCATTGAACAGCAAAGAGGAATAACACTTTATTTTCTTTCTTGTGAAGTGTAAAATCGCCTGCTGGTGGGATAGTATCTTCAGTGTGTGCCCAGCTATTAATATGGAATTTTTCCTGAGTCTGTGTCCGTCCGGACAATGCTGTTATCAGAATCGGCGATCTCAGACGAGAGGGCTATCTCGGAGCTCACGGAACACTGACCACATTTGATTTTTCAATTGATTGTGGAGGCTGTGTGAGGTGAGACTCCTAAACTTACTACTTCAAACCGGCTGCACTGTTAACTATCTCTTGTTCATATCCCATTTGTCATCAGACGCTGAGAGAACACTGGGCTTCAGTTAACATGCCTAACAGTGTCTATGGAGAGAGAGACCGAAGCATAGTTTACGTTTCCAGTCTAGATCGACTCCCCTGCAGACAGAAACTAAGCAGACCTCACAGTAAATGTGTGTGGTGGAGGCGAATTGAGAGAGAGAGGGGGCGGGGTTGTGGAGAGAGAGAGAGAGACCGACAGACAGAATGATTCATAGATTAATAAAAACCACTTGGATGAAAGTTCATTTTTAGTGCATAGAAATGAGGTTAGAATTAGATCAGACATGGGGTAGATTTCTTTGAGACCTAGAGAATACTGACAGTCTGGGATGGAGTGGCAATGAGAAGCTGTTTCCACTGGTCGGAGGTGGAGAAGTGTTCTGTAGCTTTAAGAAAGTTAAAAGCGAGCTGAACTACCTGACAGCATCAAATGTTCTGAACAATTTAAAATGTATAATTTGGTCGAGTGGATAGTGTAGTTGGTTGACTTGCGACAAAAAAAAATCAAAATCGAAATTGGCTACTCAGTGTAAATTATGCCCCAAAATGTCAATCTCCAAACAAGTCCGAACTGAGTATTTGGACGACATCAACGCCAATGAAATGGCCTGATGCTTTGGGATTGGAAACTGAAAGAACAGACCAGCTGGGGGAGAAATGCCAAAAGGACCGATAGATGGCGGCTGCTCGTGAGAACTCTCTGAGATGTACGTGTCTCGAGAAGGATTTGACACAGAGAGAAAAAAAACAATCGAGACCCACCTGAGGAGCAAATCTACAGAGGAAAATATGCAGAAAAAGTTCAATCGTTGGCTGGTTTTGAAATTTTACTGTTTAGCAATATTAATTGGAATTTTATAGTTCGACTATGATAGTAGGCTAAGTAAAATATAGGTTCGAGCAAGGAGTTGTAAATCATGGTATGTTAATTATTCTCTATTATACTTTAAGTAATAAAGTTGTTTATTCTTACTTTAAATAGTTCTTGTCCTATCGAAATTTTCGCAGATCACAACAAGCGATAAATCTTTTCTGTATTGCTGGATTAAATTAAGAAGTGGTTTCGTCCGTGATCTAACAATATCTTCATCCAGCGGGTACTGACTCTGGAACGGATTTCTGCACAAGCCTGTGAATGCCTAGTCATTGAGTATATTTAAATACTGAAAGGATTTTCCCTTATCTTAAAACTGTGACCCACGTTTCTGTACTCTGGCACCATCGGCAACATCCTTCTGCATCCAAGCTGTTAAGTAGTGTTGGAATTTTATAGTTTTCTCCGAGATCTCGAGTGAATACTATTCTAAGTGAGTCTGATGCACTATGTTTGCCTGAGCTCAGATGGCTACCTTATCCGTATTTGACCTTGTTTCATTCGCTGTCTGTCTATTCGGAAGGGAAGGTGTGATGATTGTACCTGGCAGTGACAATTCGATGATTATGCACTTGTATGAACTGTTTTCTTCCAGTTGTCCAATGTGGCCGTGTTTTCACAGTCTTTGCACCGTGTTCTGTCCATAACCTCTGTCCTGTTGGATGTGTGTGTGTCGGGTTTTTAACTTTTGTGAGAGGATGATGGATGTTTTTATTGGTTTAACCTTTTGTTTTTCCCCTTATAAGACAGAACGATGATCTGAACAATCGTAGATGAAGGTTAATTATAATAAATGCAAAGTGTCGCATTTTGCAAGTGGAAGATTGCTAATTTTTTCGTTGTTCGTGTCAACCTGTGAATCCTTCCACAAAGATCAGGGAAGATTCACAACGAAGACTAGGAAGACTAAAGAAACCTCTGCAGAAATTCAACACAATTTCAAATCATTATTATGACAGTAACCGGATACTGGAGCAGACAAGATGGTGAGATGTATTTTTCTCACAGTGAATGATGCTAATTACCTGAAAAGGTGAGAAAACGAAGATTCAATGTCCTGTCAGTTTCATTTTAAATTTAGAAGTGTATCTCCACATAAGTCAAGAAACGTACTCCAAATTTTGACTGAAATAAGATATCGCTCTTAAAAAGTTAGCAGAAGCACAATCGGCCGAACTGCCTTTCACTGCGTGGGAAGTTATGACGAAATCTTGCACAAAGTTAATCTTTCTGATCCGAAGAGACACTGCTCAAAGAAACGACTTGATACAATTAACAAACAATCAAATCTGTGTTTGAGATCTGAACACAAGTTCTCTCTAGGAATACATACAGTTTTGTTGTAATTAATAGGTGGTGGAAGCCGATGTTGTAGTGCGTGCGGGTGGGGAGGGGGGTGTGGGGCAAGTTAAAAATTACAACATCCAAGTTAGAATCGAATAGTTTTACGATCAGGTCTAAGGGAGTGTTGTTGAGCAAAGAAACCTTGAAGTGCAGGTTTATAGCTCCTTAAATTGCATCCTTTAAGCTGCAACTGAATCAGTATATGAATAGGATGGGTTGAGAGGGAAATGTGGCAAGAACTGGCAAATGGCACTTGATTAGCTTCGGATATCTGGTCGGCACTCATGTGCTGGACTGAAGGGTGTGTTTCCGTTGTGCATATCTCTATGCCTCGATCTGTCAGGCTTCATAACTGAAACAGATTAAAAGCCCCATTCAGGAAGCTCCTTTCTCTGAGGTCTATCTGGCCGACCTCGTTGTAATCATTACATTCGTTCTAAGCCGTTCATCCTTCAAGGATTGTCCGAGGTGATACTCTAACGCTGCTCATGTAATAGAAGTGAACGCCACGGATTCATGCCCCGACAGTGAAAGTGGCGACTGACACAGAGTCACTAAATTACAGCCCAGTTACGGTACAGTAGGGAGCCATTAGGATGAATAAACTAACCCTCAGTGCCAATCTCCTGTACTTTTCATCATATCCCTTGCATAGCCTTTCAATTCAAATCACAACCCAATGTCCATTTTGAGGCTCTCAGTTGAAGCATCATATTTCCAGGTATTGCATTTCACACCCTGACTCCTCATTGATTGAATAAGGTTTTCCTTGTTTCGCCCTGGCTGTGTTTGCAATGCTTTAAATACTTGCCCCATTTTCGTTCTTGTTCATTTTACGGGCGGGAAGAGCATCTCCTTGTCGAGTTCGAAGTGAAGCAGTCAATTTCAACGGGTAGTACACAATGTGAATAGAATGTAGGCCGATATTTCAGAAGTTACAGTGTGTAAAGGCAGATTGTTCCAACTTTAAAAACACTGGTCGGACTACTGCTGCAATTTTCTGAATGGTTTTTGGACTCCTTAACTGAGGAATTATGACTCATTAGCCCTGAGTTTGAAGTGGATTCATGAAAATGTGTACGTGATCTGGGTAGGTTAAGATTCACAGAAAGAGATACATGGGAGAGATTTTTTTTTTAAAAATCACTCGTAGGACAAAGTCAGTTGGCTGTGTCAGCATGTATTAAAAGTCCCGAATTTCAGTACATTCATTGTATGCAGGTCCAAATATATTCACCTATTTTCTATCTGTGCATGGATTCTGAAAAAAGAAAACGATGTTTCAACCCAACATGACATGTCTGTCTCTTTTCACGTTTCATCTTTGCTTCCAAATGTGACAATCGGCAAGTGATCGCCTACTGCCCACTGAGTTTGAACGGGCAATTAAACAATTCCTTTATTATTGCAACTGGGTTGTTTTTATTGTCGGGGCTATGGAGGAAATGGAAGATCGTGGAGGTTAGTGGTTTGTGTTGGTAATGTTCGTGGTGGGAATATTTGTTTTCGAAATCTGTCCAAAGCGCAAAAGAAGAGTGAATTTCCGAGAATGCTGCAAATCTGAAATAAGCTACGTGTACTGTCCCAGTAAAAGATTATCCACTGGATGCTTTTCCACTCCAGTGAATTTACTGCACCTGATGAGTATTTCCGATTTTATTGATGAAGATTTCTGGATAAAAGTTTGGGAGTCCATGCCAAGTTCCAGAAAGCCAAGTCCAGAATTTCTAATCAATTCCTACTCACATTCCTATTGCATACATTTTTGTCTTTCTCACATTATTTTGTCCACAATTCAAAACTGGCTCTTTTATTATTATGTCCCTCAATTACTCTCTGCATTTGGAAGTATGGTAAAGAGTGGAAATGTACAGTGAACAGTAGTTCGTACCTGACTCCTCATCCATGTCTGCTTTTGGAAAGTTGTGATAGATATTCCTGCAGCAGATCTATTATTTCTGTAACTTTACACGTCACTAGGTTTTGCATGTTTGATGGAGGCTTTATTCCGAACTCCCTGGAATTTACAACTCGGTTCCTAAGACAATGACGACTTCCAGAGACACTCTGCAACTGTGGAGTTATGATTGGGAATTGGTGTGGTGGGAGAAGTTGAAACATAATGTGAAAATGTAATATTGTTGTGAATTCTTTCCATCCTTTTCCGAATGCAATTGCACATACTTTGTTCCCAGATCTTATGTATTAAATATAATTTTCATTCGTAGTAGAAAGATGATGCCAGTGTTTCAATTGCTATAGGTTTGCTAGTGAAACTCCAATGTTAAACGTTCGTGTGTAAACCATTCCAGGAAGTGCTTTTCTAGTCTATTCTAAATATCTTGACCATTATTTGTCGTGAAGCAACAGCAGCAGAGAACAAAACCAACGGTAAGACAGACAATAATCTACTTATTGTCACACTTCTTTCGTTACATCGTCTCTTGTGCATGTTTGCAACTTACAGCAATGAAACGGTAACTTCAACTAAATTAAACACCCTTCCTCATCGAATTTAAAAACTGTGTAAAATTACTTGAGTAGAAAGTCGATTATGTATACATTCAAACATTTATATTTCAAAATCGCTTTCTCTGTTGCAGTAGTCAGATGTTGGGTCAGATGTATGTGGAGAGATTGGAACAGTTAGCATTATTTTCATTGGGCTCTAAAGATTGTATGGATGTATGTGCAAGAAACCTTTAAAATTTCTAACAGGATTTGATCAGGTAGACATAGAAAAGATGATCCCTATGCCTGGGAATGTAGAACCAGAATGTCATGTTCTCATAATAAGGGAAAGGTCAATTGGGACTGAGATGAGAATAAATTATGTCAGCCAGTGAATGACGAGCTTGTGGAATTCTCCACAACAGGAAACTGTTGCGATCAAAACAATGAATATATTCAAAAATATGTAACTATTTCAACTGTAAAAATTAGCAAAACGTATTCGGATAATGCAGGATCACAGTACAGATTTGGATGAGCACGATGGAAATTTGTATTGTTAAAGCATGGCCAGAAGGCTACATTGCCCACTCCTGCTCCGATATATCCCAGAATGCTATGCTTCCAATATACTGCACATTTATTTTTTATGTCTTCTGTAGTGTCTGTCACTCAAGCATAAGTAATTTGTTGTTTTTTTATGCGTTCCTCAAATAAAAATAAAATACTTAGCACTTATTAGAATTTGCAATGAGTTCATTTTATTACCTGATTTTTCGGTTACTCTCATTAAATAATAGTCTCACTGGGGCTTTCTTACGATATAAAATAGGTGGTTGCATGGAATACATGGCTATTTTGCAGCAGTAGGATTCGTTGAATGAACTTAATCACAGCTGACTTGGAAAAATGGCGAACACGGTAATTTTACAGATAGAACGCATTTACTACCCAATACTTGCAGCTGTAGGTGTTATTGGTAAGGGCTTCACTACAGTGTTCGTTACGTAACGTAATATTTCACATGTTAGGTCATGTTTATGTTTATTTTTAATATTCAACATACTTACCAAACTGCATTATTTCCAAGTTAATGCTTTCTGCCAAAGTCTGGAAAAAAATGCTATCGTGCCTAATGAAACAAGTAGATTCATAAACATTCTAATTGATCTTGAATCCAAAACAAAACATTTCTTCTGAATTCGTCTCTTTCTCGAATACAGAGGCATCTATTGGTTAAAAAAAATTGAATTCTATTGTAAATGACTTTTAGGGTGTCTTTTATTTTTTGGTTGGAAATGCATGCCAATAGTTGATTATCTTTTTTTGATCCTGTTATTTTATATGTCGAGTGATTACGGTGCACAAATGTACTTTCGATTCTGGGTGGCCCATTGAACCTGTTCTTATTTGGTGCAATATTTGCTGTCTGCAGTCTGAGTACACTGAACAACATCTTTTCAAAAAATATTTTATTCTGTCAAACGAAAATGTGACACAGATGAAGTTAAGTTCAGATGCATCGTGCAAGCGATTTGAAGTTTCGTTTCCACTGGTGCAAATATTCATTCTGTATTTCATCTGTTGCTGCATAGAATGTAGCTGCACAATATGACGGAGAGAAAAAAAACTTCCGATGATTTTGGCAAGATGTATTATATTATATCTACAGTTGATTGTGTACAGCATCTGGCATGTACCTTAATTTTTATCCATGTTTAATAGAAGGCTCTGCTGAAAACATGTGCTGACCATAAAGATGCAGTTTTGTTTTTATTTTCATTCACAATGACTTTCTGTCCCTGAGTGTTTCTGCTGTCAATAAGGTGCAGGTGACTTTCCTGAAGAGTATTGAGAAGGCGGGCTCAGTAAATATCATATCATCTGTGTAACGGACAATAAGAAGTAATGAAAGTTAATTCTCTTCAGAGAATTATTTGGTAAACGTAGCCATGTGAGACCTAACATAAGCTTTGGAGAAAATCTCTGACTTTAGACCCTTTCACAATTAAAACAATGAACTTAGATGCAATCTTACTTTTATTCACCACCATCTCTGTTTTCTTCTTTTTGTTAAATTGCATTCAACAATTTTTCTCTGCATGTAAAAGAGAATAAATCGAAATGTTCAGCAACTTTGTTTTCTTCAGCAAGAAATTTGGTACATCGCTACGTAGTTTTGGTTCTTTCATTCCCGACCAAATCAAACCTTATAAGAAAGTACACTTCCCATCAACACGACCAGAGAATGATTATTTTAATAAATAATGGAAATCAGGTGATATTCAATCCACCGCAGTAAAGTTCATTTGTTCACTGTCCTATCTTTTCCAGTCGATAAGTTTTAGTTTTGTCGACAAAAACGTTCTACACTTCTGCACTTCATATGGATTATTAGATATACACAGACCCATAATGCTTTTTATATGCTTCTATCCCAACTTTTTGTCTTTCACTCCTGAAATTGATTGGAAAAATGCGATGAGTATAAATGTTGAACAGTGAACTGACAGATCCTGGTCAGTGTCACAACAGATAAAGAACCTAAACATTGTGTTCCTTCTTACCTGTACCTTTTGAATGGGCAGCACGATGGCACAATGGTTAGCACTGCTGCCTCCCAGCGCCATTAGACCGGCGTTTAATTCCCGCCTCAAGCGACTGACTGTGCAGAGTTTGTATGTTCACCCCGTGTCTGCATGGGTTTCCTCCGGGTGCCACGGTTTCCTCCCACAGTCCAAAAATATGCAGGTTAAGTGAATTGACCGTGCTAAATTCCCCACAGTGTTAGGTGAAGGGGTCTGGGTCGGTTGTGTTTTGTCAGGGCAGTATGGACTTGTTGGTCCAAAGGGCCTGTTTCCACACTGTAAGTAATGTTCGCCGAGCTGGGAATTTCTGTTAGAACACAAATTCCCAGCTTGGCAAACACAACCACAACAATGAGCACCCAAGCGACAAACTTTTCACACTGTAAGTAATCTAATTGTTCCTTGTTGCATCACGTCCAGCAAAATGATGTGCATTTGCCGAGGTAACTGATGTCCAAAGCCTGTATTTCACATTTTTTTCTCTCCATTTATCCCCCCATTGATTCCCAGCTTCTATGCTCACATGCGAACCTTTATTCATAAGATTATTTTTCCTTCAGAAATTACTAAAAAATCTAGGAAACAGACTTGTGAATCTGTAAGTGCTGACATATTTCCTTCCAAAAAAAATCAAGTAGTGATAGATTTTAATGAGTTATCTCATTCAATTGAGTTGTGGAGTATACCATGAAAACATAGTTCTGATTATTCTGTAGCAAGTGTTGTGTTTTTGTAACCATATTCAATTGATGCTTTCTTTGAAGCAGCAGCCAAAATCAATGACAGTATTCTGCGATTTTTCGTTCAGTTAACGTAGTGGCGATCGTAATTCTGTATCGAGGAAACTGTGGCCTCTCTAAATGCATCACGTTCTACTTATTGGCAATGTCAGCAGCAGATCTAACACTGGTAATTTTCAATGTCCTACTGGACAGAAGTAACAATATTCATTTTCCAGTTACATTTCTGTACATCACTCCTCTGTGTGCAGTTAGAATTGTTCTGTTTCTTATGGCCATGGACTGTTCTGTTTGGTTCACAGTTGCTTTCACATTTGATCGGTTTATAGCTATTTGTTGTCATAAACTAAAGTCAAGATACTGCAACAAGTGAATGGCAACATTGGTTATAGGAGCTGTGAGCGTTGTGAGCTGTTTACGCTCAATTCCCTGGTACTTTGTATTTGTCCCTGATTTTGTTTCTAATAATGTACCATGGTTTTGTATCTTAGCACCAGAATATTATAATGCATTCTTCTGGACTATCTATGAGTGGATGCATAGCATTATTACACCTTTGCTTCCAATTATACTGATTCTGGTGTTCAATGTTCTCACGGCCAGGAATGTAATAGTCAGCAATAGAGTCCGCCTGAGTCTTCAGGGCCATAAAAAGAGAGACGGTAGAATCGATCTTGAAATTGTAAACCGTAGAAAATCCTTAATTTTGCTCTTCACTTTATCTGCTAAATTCATATTGTTGTGGGTGACAAATGTAGCACATTCTTTGGGCTGGTAAATTGTTAATTATAACTATGAAGACAAGACATTTAATCATCCAATATTTATCCTTCAAGAATTTGGATTCATGCTGCGACTTCTGAGTTCTTGTACAAATACATGCATTTACGCACTGACTCAGACAAAATTCAGGGAGGAGTTAAAGAATGGACTCATGTATTCTATTGATGTACTTGCTAAATTATGTAAATAAACAAAATGATTTGATCTGAAATTGGAGCTCTCATTGTATTCGTGTAAAACGATCTTTTAATATTTTGTTCTGAAGTGTTCACTGTGCATATCCACAGTTCCCTGGATGTGACAAGATAGAAAATGATTTTTAAGAATGTACATGAACAAATCGCTTTTATCATCCATGCCATAGATTATTAAAGCAGGCAGTTTACATTGGATATGAATTGGACTTTAGTTCAGCCACTAAAGTCTGGAGCATTGTGTGCAACTGGGCAGCATGTATTGCAGATTCACTCGGGTGTTCTGAGATCTCTGCAGTGTGGAAAACATTCTCTTTGGCCCAACAAGTTCACACCTTTTCTCTGTAAAGTAAACATAGAGCCACACCAATTCCCATATTTCATTATCCCGTATTTACCAGTGACTAATGCATCAAGCCTTCATATCGCTGAACACTGTGGGCCATTGAGCATTACCATTTCACCGAAACTGGCCATTTTTGGGATTGTGAGAAGAAACTGGAGCAAACACGGAGTGAATGTGCAAACTCCACACAGAAAGTCAATCAAGGCTGGAATCGAAACCGTGTAGCTGGCACTGTGAGGTAGTGATGCCACCCCAGGTTGGGGAAGATGGAGAATTTCAGTTTTAAAACGAGATTAGATAAACTCGGATTGTGTTTTTTTTTGACGAGACAAAATTGAGAGGGAACAAGTTTGTGCGGTGTAACATGATGAACAGCATGGACAGAATGAATAGAAAGGAGCTGTTCCTTGTAGTCGTCTGGTCAATAACACGGGGCCATGCATAGAAGGAGCAAGTCAGAGGTTTGGATGGGATTGGAGAAAGTAGGTGGTGCGCAAAACTCGCAATCTATAAAATATACTTGGGGTCAGTTCTTAAAATTTCATACCGTTCAAAGAAATGTGCCAAAAGGGAAATTGAATAAATGTCGATTTAGAGTTGTTATGCTGATGCAGATTCGATGAGCCGAAACATTCCTTCTAACCCGGGTGGTTCTGTGATACTACATCACTGTGCACACTCTTGGAAAGATAATTTATGTAATGGTTATTTTGTATTACTCTCCAAATTGTTTTCAATTATTTAACTCTTTGACAGCATTCTTCAAATTTAACTCTCTGACTCTCATTGGCTTGTGAATCCCCACTGTCATGGAAAATTAACAAAATAAACATTTACTCTGAAATCTGAAAGAGAATGCTTTTATGAATAAAATGTTTTGCTGAATATTGCAGTCGAGGATACAGCTTGGCTCTACTGAACTTTGCAAACATTCAACCTGCTCTTGCGAGCAGTCGAATTCAGCAAAAAAGCTAAGGGAGACATAAAGACAGGAAGCAATTATATGCACAACAAGGGAATGGGAAAATAAGAGATGGAATGCTTCCCAGCTCTTGTCCCTGATCGTGTTATAAGAATATTATAGAAATAATATGTGAAATTTGTTCAGGGCACTTACACAAGGCGTACTTGCTAAGTGCATTGGTCCCCTGCATGCAGAAGTTAAAAATAAAGGTTTACTCTGCTCTTGCGCGCAGTTGAGTCGAGTCGATTTAATTTCGACGACACCACCGAGCATCACAATTTCATTAGCTCATGGATTACACTACGAGCACATCTTTTTGGCGAGTGGTATACTTTCTCGGATGAAAGTTGTTTGGAACACCATCAGGTATTTTACTGATCGTCCAGAATTGCGCAGTGTTGCCGTATTTCTCTATGTATTTCTACACCTGACGTTCTCTGCTCAGCAGCTGCCAGGTTACCCCAACCAGCGTGAGCTGGAACATTGAAACTATTCCAAAAATCTCAGTCATTGCTGACAGTTTATACTTTGCTCACCAAGGTTTAATTGACGGGACTGATTTACGATTCTTCAAAAAAAGCCTTCAAGCTCTGGCTCCGGGATCTTAGACTGAGTGCAGTCTGAACATTTGTAACAGAATTTGTAGACGAAGATGTAATAGACACTGTGTTGAGCATGCTATCTAGTGTATAGGATTACTTGGTCAAGACTCTGGTTTCTGAAAACGTTAATAGATTAGTGAACAAATCAGTGGTCCAAAAGTTTCGAGTCATTGAGTCATCCAGCACAAAAGGAAAAACTAATTGGAACTAACCAGTCCTTGCCAAACGTGTTCCGAATCTGAACTAGTCCCAACTGCCTCCGCTTGGCCCATTAACCTTCAAATCTTTCTTACTCATATACTAATCGAAATGTTGATTTAAACTTTGGAACTTCTTTCGCATCCATCACTTCCTTCAGACGTTCATTCCACACAGGAAACTCTCCCTTTGTAAAGCTTTTAAATCTTACTCTTCTCATGTAGAAAAAGTGCAATGCTATACTTGAACTCTTGAAAAATGAATGAGTAGCTTGTGATTTCCAGGGGCAAAGCTATTTGACCTGGTCACGTGAATTAGCTGCATGTGCTGGCGATGTGGATGAGTTAGGGAAGTGAGTAGTTGTGTGATGCACATCGGAGTTTGCCTGATTGAAGGACGGAAAGGTATTGTTCTTGGGGGATCTGAGTAATTTTGAGTAATTGGAGATTCAAATGACATGCTGTATGTTAATTCTCTCCGTGTAGGTCGGTGTAGTCATCCTTTAAAACTGGTCATTGTGATAGGTGTCCGTGGTCTGCTGACGTCAAAGAGTCAACCACACTATCAGGGTAAATGGACACTGCAGCTTTTCGGAGGATCACGTTGCAATCAAGCTGTCATTGGGTCATCGAATACTCATTCATTCCCTTAGTGTACCATTCATGTCAGGTAGACGAGATTTCAATTCTCACTCTGGCAGAACATCAATCAGGTAGGCTGATGTTTGCATTCCTGAGTAGTTCGCTCAGCAAAAGCAATTTAATAAATCCGATATTGACGTATGCAATGGTTCCAATATACAATTGAAATTACAGTTTATGCATTAACCGTAATCCCATAATTGACATTTCAGGAAAATAAATGCTCACTGTCCCTTCACGGACAATCTAATCTATTCCTTGAGTTTTGGCTTCCTTTCAGGTGTTTGACATATTGTTTAAAATTTATTGTACTCATTCTTTCCAAGTCTGATTTTGAAGTTATCAACATTTCATTGCAACTGACGACATGATAGCTGATAAACAACAGATATCATCGAAGATTGGAGATGGCAGCCATTTTGTCCCACCAAGAGAAAGTGAAAGAGTGACCTGGCAGACATTTTCTTGTTTCTAAAACGTATTAATTGTTTAAGTATATATTGCAAGATTTCGTGACATGTCAAAATAGAAAGCAATAGACGTTCTTCCTATTTTCACGAAAATGTGACTAATATTTCTCTGCAGTATATTTCATCCACTAATTGATAGTCAGTTCAATGTATCTAGGCGAAAGTGAGGACTGCAGATGCTGGAGATTAGAGTCAAGTGTGTAGTGATGGATAAGCGTAGCAGGTCAGGTAGCATCCCAGGAGCAGAAAAATTGACGTTTCGGGCAAAATGCCTTCAGCTCTTCATGAGACTGGGATCCTCGGCGATGTAGAGATAAATGGGAGGGGGAAAGGTAGCTGAAAGTGCAATAGCTGGGAGTACAGGTGATAGGTCGATGGTGATGGTGGAGTGGATAGGTGGGAACGAAGATGGATAGATGGGAGAGCTCATGAGGGCGATGCTGAGATAGAAGGTTGGAACTGGGATAAGCTGGTGAAATCCATATCGATGCCATGGGGTCGGAGGGTCCAGAGGTGGCAGATGAGGCTTTCTTTCTCCAGACTTCGTGTGGTAAAGAATTGGGGATTCCCTCGGTGGAGTGGGAAGGGGTATTAAATTGTTCGGCCACGGTTGGTGTGGGTTTCACAAGATGCTTGCTGAAGCGTTCTGCGAGTCGGCATCCTATCTCCTCAACGTATAGCAGATCGCATCAGAAGCAACTGACACAGTACATGATATGTGTGCAAGTGCAGGTGAAGCTTTGATGGATGTGCAAAACACCTTCATAGCCTTGGGCGGAGGTGAGTAGGGCAGTATGGGTGCAGGTTGTGCAATTCCTGCGGTGGCAGGGGAAGGTGCTGGGCGATGAAGTAGACCTGACATCGTAGTCGTGTAGGGAACTGTCTTTACAGGAAGTGAATGCGGTAGGGAAGGAAATATGTCTCTGGTGGTGCGGTCCGTGTGTAGGTGGCTGAAATGGCGGAGAATAATGCAATGATACACGAATGTTGGTCGGGTGACTACGTAGGATCAATCCTATTATAAGTAATGTTGGTATGTCATCTCAGGTATCTAAAAATTGAGTAATTGGGCAAATGCCACTAAACTAATTTCCATTGGACATAACCAACAGCCCTCAGCTCACGAGAGAAAAGTTGACTCTTACAATCAGCAGTGATTCAGAGAAAACACTGTACACATAACAACGAATCGATGGGGGAAACAGGATTCATGACAGATCGACAGAGGTGACAAAGAACATTCCAGAAGACATGTAACCTGGTGGTAAGTTTGAGAGAATATCTTTTGTTCGTTTTTGGTATATGTGTGGGATTTGCTTTTGTTACTGGAGCAGCATACCATTTCAAAATTGTTCTATCTAGGAATACACAGCATTTTGATGGTGTGTTGATACTTTAATTAGTTCTGTCACTGTTACAGTTATATAAATAAATTTTTGCTTCTTTTTTATGAATTCAGACTCACTGATTTATTTTATTTAATCACTTGCAAGTAAATTACTCAATTTTTTCAAACCCTTTTCCAGATTATTGAGCCAGGCGCTTCTCTTTGGTTGTTGTTGCTTTATTTGTTAGAGGGAGAGGTGTCAACCTCTAATTTATAACAAAACCTTCCTTGAGAAATATTTATGTCGCTCAAAAAAACTGAATCGTTTGAAAGAAACAATCCTGATGTAACGTGACATAGTTATGAAATGACAATATGATTTGGCCGGCCAACAATATTAATAGCCTGTGAAACCAATCTAAAGCTTACCTGACCTACATTATTCCATTTACATTGTTATGTTTATGCAATGACCATTTAATTGCACCTAAATTTGCCGACTGTACGACTGTTGCAGGTCGAGCATTCCACGCCCTTACTGCACTGACTGACGAAACTCCCTCTGACATATGTCCTACAGCTGTCACAGTTCAAATCAAATCTGTTTCACCTCGTGCTAGCCATCATCATCTGATGAAAAAAGAAGGCTCTCACTGTCCACCTGATGTAATCCTCTGATTATCGAATGTTTCACAATTTAGTCAACTCTTAACATTCTTGTCTCGAACGAAAACAATCTTAAATCCCTCAGCGTTTCCACGTAAGACATTACTTCCTCGTGAGGCAATCCTTTCCAAAGATTCCATACCATTCGTATAATGAGGTGAACAGAACTGTATTCAGTACTCCACGGTTTTACGCAATTGCAAGGCCACCTCATAGCTCTGAAACTTAATCTCTATACCAATAAAAACTGACACGCTGTATGGTTTCACATCAACCCTTTCAAACTGGGTGGCAGCTTAAAGGGATCTATATTTCTATGAACATCGAGATTTTTCTTTTCATCTACACCCCCAATGAATGTGTCTATTTGCCCAGTAAATTGCATTCCTGTTGCTCCTTCAAAAGTGAAGCCTCTTACACTTTTCCGCATTAAACGCTATTGCCACCTCTCAGTCCAGCTCTGCAGAGTATCTGTGTCCCTCTGTAAACTATCCACAGCTGCAGCTACATTAGTGTCATTTACAAATTTAGTTACACATGCTCCTACGACTTCATCGAGACATTTTAACAAATGACACACAACAGTTTCTCCAGAACACATCCTTGCAGTACACCCCAATCACTGAATACCAGGGTGGATATGTCGCATCAGTCACCAATCTCTGTCTTCTTCCAGCTAGCCAAGTTGTGATCAAAACCGTAAAATGAATGCCAATCCCATGTCTCCGTATTTACGGCAACATCCTACCGTGGAGCAACTTATCAAAAGCCTCACTGCAATCCATATACACCACATCAAACGCTTCACTCTCATAGACTTGTTCGGTCACCTTTTGAAAGAACTCAGAAAGGTTTTTGAGGCAGCACCTACCCTTCACAAAATCATATCGTCTATCCTTAATCAGCGTATTCCTTTCTGTATGATTAAAAACCCTGTAAGTTAATACTCAATACAACTATTTACCCACAACTGGAGTAAAGCTAACTGGACTCCAAATACGAGGTGGATCTCTAATTCCCTTCTTTAACAACGGGTCAACATAATCCTCGAATCTTTTTGCACTATCCCAAAAGACAACAACGACAGAAATATCATACCAAGGGCACTGCAATCTCATCCCTGATTTTGCAGAAAATCCTTGGATAGACTCTATTTGGCCCAGTGGACATTTGTATATAACACTTGCCAGGATTGCTAAGACCTCCTCCTTGTTAAGCTCAATCATGTTTAATCTAGTTGCCCATATCCCAATATTCTCCTCGACGAGCTTGTCGTTTTCCTGTTTGAATACTGAAGAAAAGTATTCATTTATCAGTTCTCCAATCTCCTGGACTTCACGCATCTACTCCCACTGCTCTCCTTGATTGGCCCTAATCTCAACTTTGTCGAACTATTTGTTTTTTGATAACATACCTCGAAAACGCCTTAGGTCTTCCTTGATCCAACCTGCCAACGACTTCTAGTGTACCCTCTTGGCTCTTCTTAGTTCACTCTTTAGGTCTTTCATGGCTAATGTTTTACTCTCAAGGGCCTAAACTGAGTCTTCACGTCTGGTTCATACATTTCCCTTCTGGTTTCTTTGACAAGTGATTCATTTCTTTAGTGAACCACGGCTCCCTCGTTCGACCAAAACCTTCTTGCCTGACAGTTGCATTCTTATCAAAGGTACGGCACAGCAGTACTTGAATAAGATCGCCAGTTCAATTTTGTGCATCATCTGCAGTTTCCTTCCCTATCTGATGCATCCTAAATCATGCCAAATCACATCATAATTGTCTTTCCCAACTAGAACTCATGCCCTGTGGTTAAAAAAAACCTATACCTTTTCATCACTAAAGTAAACATAACCAAATTGTGGTCAGTATCACCAAAGTCATAACCTACATCCAAAACAAAAACCTGGTCAGGTTCATTACCCAGTACCAAATGCAATGTGGCCTCTCCCATTTTTGGCCTGTCTGCATACTCTGTCAGGAAGCTGATACTGCACACATGTGACAAAAACTGTCCATCTAAAGTACTGGAACTAAAGCATTTCCAGTCAATATTGGGAAAGTTAAAGCCCCCTTAACAACTACCCAGTTGTTCGAGCTCCTATCCAGAGCCACCTTTGCTCTCCTTTCCTCTTCTTCCCTGGAACCATTTGAAGGACTGCAAAAAAACCCATAAAAGTGTGACTTCTCCTTTCTTGTTTCTAACCTCAGAAAATACTATTTCAGTCGTCGAGTCTTCAACGTCCTTTCCGCCTCCGTAATACTGACATTGACTAATAAAGCCACACCCCTCCCTCTTTTACCGATTTCCCTGTTCTTCCTGAAGCAATACACCCCAAAATCTGCAGAACCCATGCCCTGTCGCTGCTCTGTCCATATCTGCGAAATGTCCACAACATCGAATTCCCACGTACCAACCTTTGCCTCAAATTCAGCCATGTTCTTCTGCATGCTCGTGCCATAGAGGTAGATACTCTTCAAATTACATTTCTGCTTGCCTGTGCTCTCTTGCGACTAAGAAAAATTATTTCTGACCTCACTACTCTCAAACCCCTGAACATGGAGCTTGAATTTATATTCCCATCTTCCGGCTCAATTAATTTAAAGGGTCCAGA
This sequence comes from Chiloscyllium punctatum, assembly GCF_047496795.1. Lineage (NCBI taxonomy): Eukaryota > Metazoa > Chordata > Chondrichthyes > Orectolobiformes > Hemiscylliidae > Chiloscyllium > Chiloscyllium punctatum. The sequence goes on from NC_092789.1 coordinate 42,374,995, forward strand.
AGGATTACGTCGTTCCCCCCACGTCTCAGGATATTGGTACCTTTTTTTGGTTGATTTTTAAATCATTCTATTTTTGAAGGTGGCGATTATCACAGAATGAGACGCAATTATCCCTGTCCTCCTGCACCATCTCTGTTGTCATGTGTTCAATTGGTTTCTCTCCCTATTCCACGCATCATAAGCACATGGCACAGGTCACAAAACAGAGGTAACAACTCTGTTTGGTCTAGCTCTCAGCTTCGACCCTCGCTCTATGAATATCTGTCTTAAATCTCCATCCCTTTTCCTACCTACATCGTTGGTGCCTATGTGGACCACGTCTTGCGTTTGCTCTCCCTCACCCTGAAGGATCCCAAAAACACGATCAGAGACATTGCGAACCATGGCACATTGGAGGAAACACACCGACCGTGAATCGATGTCGTTCCCACATAACTTCGTATCCGTCCCCCCACTATAGAATCACCATTGATTTATGCTCTGCTCCTCAAACCTTTCCCTTCTGAGCAACAGGAAGAGACTCTATGTCAGATATCTGGACAACATAGCGTACATCTGTTAAGGCGTCACCCCAAGCAGTATCCAAATCTGTGTACTTATTAGTGAGAGCAACAGCCACTATGGGATCTCTGCATTGTCTGCGTGTCACATTTTGTGTCCCCTGGATATACACCAGCTACCTTTTATTGTACCTGAATTGTGACGATCTTTCACTAACTTCTCACAATTGCTCCCTCAGCCTCTCGAATGTTCCAAAGTAGCTCCAGCCCAGCTCCATTTCCCTAACGCTGATTTTGAAGAGCTGGAATTGTGTGCACTTTTCCAGCTTGGATACGTGTACTGAACATTCTCTCCCACATTGTGCAGGAGGAACATTCAAATGTCTTAACCTTCATTCCACCTCTTCTAAGTTCGCGGATAGATTATTGAAAAGTAAAGAAAGTGACTGCAAGCATAATTTAATAAAAATGTTGTAGCGCTGTGTAACCATAGGCTCTGGACATAATAGACTTTTACAGCATGGAGACGGGGCCTTCTTTTCGACCTGCTCCATGCTGGCAATAATGTCCATTCACAGTAACCCCATTTCTCTGCACATGGCTAATATGTTTCTAAACCGCTCCTACCGACGTATTTAAGTAAATGTCTTTTAAAACTTGTTATTGTAACGACCTCAAATACTTCCACCTGCTGCTCCGAGCATATGCGTCTCAGCACCAGAATAAAAAGTTGCTGCAAACATTTCCTTTCATTATAACCCTCCTTCCATTAAATTGCTGCTCTCTAGTTCTCGATTCCTCAATCCTGGGAAACACAGTGAGTGCATTCATCAATTCATGCATCTCATAGAATCATGGAGGCATTGAGATGTACAGCACAGAAACAGGCAAACTCGTCATACCGAACAGATACCCTAACCTAATGCAGTCCCATGTGCCGGCACTTGGCCCATATCCCTCTAAAGCCCTCTTAATCATATACCCATCCAAATGCCTTTGGAATGCTTCAAGTGCAACAGCGTTCACCACTTCTTCTGGCAGCTCATTCCTTCATGGTCTTATATATGTGCATGAGAACCCACCTCAGCATCCTGCAGTGTAAAGAAAAAAATGTCATTGCTTGTCCAACCTCTCACTCTAAGTCCGACCCTTAAGTTTGGCAACATGCTTGTAAATTTCTTTTGTACTCGTTCCAGTTGAATAACATCCTTCATATAACATCAACTTTCAAATTGCGACCTTACCAAACTCGAGCACAAATGCAACATAACTTTCCAGCTTCGAAAATGGTTGCGCTGACTGATGAGGGCCATTGTGCCAAACGTGTCATTCATCTCCCAGTCTATCTGTAATTCCAGGTTAGAGAACCATGCATCTGATCTCCGTGGCTCCACTATACCACGGCACTTTTTAAGGCCCCACTATTCTGAACATCATTTAACTTCCAAAATGCAAGATCTCACACTTATTTATATTAAACTTCGTTTGACATTTCTCAGCCCAAGTCCCAATTTTGTTACTGTACTGCTGCAATTTCTCATAACATTCCTCACTGTACAAGGTGCAGCCTATTTTTATGTCATCTGCAAACTTCCTAACCTTGCCTTGAACATTCTCGGCCAGATCGTTGATATAGATAACAAACAGCAATGGGCCTACCCCAACCCCTCAGACACTCTACCAGTCACAGGCATCCAAACCAACAGGCATTCTTCCCCTCATACCCTTTGCTTCCTACCATCAAGTCTGTTGTATATCCAATTTGCCTACTCCGCCTAGATTCCAAGAGCTCCAACCATCCAGAGCAGTAAACTATAAGGAACATTGTCAAAGACCTTACTGAACTTCAAAAAGATGACTCTACTGAACGGTCCTCATCAACATTTCTCATCACTTCATCAAAGATCGCTAACAAATTTGTGAGGCATGACCTCTCACAAATGTATGTTTTTATTGCTCAGGTTCTTTTCGAGTAGCTTGTCTGCCACAAATGTTAGGCTTACTGGTTTACATTTCCCAGGATAGTGTTTTTGCAGTTTCTTTTTTTAGTAAGGGCACAACAGCCTTCTGGGAACTCATCCGTGACGAATGATGTTGCAAAAATATCAGCCAGTTATCCCAGGTGTTTTTTAAAACTCTTTCCGTGATTTTTCTTCATGGCTCGAATTGCCTCATATCAGGCAACATTCCAATAAACCTTTTCTGTAACGGCTCCAAAGTACATACTCACACCGTCAGGCAGACCCTCTCTCATAAACACGCTGTCTTTCATACACAGACACATGCATCCCCATACTTATACCTGTGCACACACTCTCTCACAGGCCTATCGCCCATCAAATCCAACCACGCTCTTAACCATGTTTTCACAGACACAAACTCACACGCTCTCTCTAGCACTCACACAAACACATACTCGCTCAGATGCATTATCTGTTTCTTTATCTCTCTCTCCACTTCCTGCATGTGCACACAAAAAAGTCTTTGGGTGTTTTTATTTTAGTTGCAGAATTTTGATATAGAGTTCCATGATTGTCAAAAATTGCACAAGCTGTTGGCAGTCAATGCGGGCAGTCAATACGTGTAATATTTTGTAAATTCCAATTTGGATATAGAGCCAGTCCAACTGAAGTTTGTGATACCGACAGAATCTGATCTCGCACCATTAATGCATTGTCTGAGCGGAGATGCTAGCTTTTCTTCTATCACCTTAATTTATCTCGATGAGGTGACTTATAGGAAGTTCTGGGTTTACACACTAATGAACCTGCAAACCACTCCAACAGATAAAAGACTTAACAACAATCCAGCTTTGTTCAAAATATAATTTCAGTTGCATGACGCTGTAATGCTTTGCCGTACATTCTGTGTCTTATGACTTTATAATCCACAACGGCCTGACAAAGGAGCAGTGCGTGAAAAGTTAGGGCTTCCAAATAACCTGTTGGACTATCACCTGTTTTTTAGCTTAGTCCACAGTCATCCAAAACCAACTCGCCGGCATCATGCCTTTAAATGAAGACGAGCATGCCAAAGGGCGTTTTCTTTTCATTCACTGAAACTTTGATATTAGGTTCTCAATTGAGTTGAACTCAACACCGAGTATGAAGAGTAAAGTCGAAGAAGCTAATTATCCCGTTTGCAGGCAGTGCCTTCTCTAATAAAACCTAAAATCATGCCTCGTTGCACTTAATAGACATTTGCACATTCTGTAATTGCGAAGCTTTATTCAGGAACTATCAGAACACTAATGCGCACTGGAAAAACCACGTTAAATCCAAATTCCACTGATAAGACAGAGACGAATCCATACATTGTGTGTTTTCATTTTTAGATTGAGCCTGCCTTCAATGAGCGACCTAAAACCCGGTTCAAACTGAGGAATTTTTTAAAAATTGTGAAATGTTCTGAAAGAATTAGAAGTTATAATTTCTCCACTCCCCTTAATGTTAGTATGATAACGGGTGTAAGAATTCACAAAAGAGAATTCTCAAAGAAATATGCAGATCAGCGAGTTCAGACAAAACTTTCATGTACATTTGCCGCTAGATTATTAAATGCTATGTCACACAATATTTCTCAGAGTGAATTAGATGATGATCTGAACCAATATATAACGTAGATTTAGACAGATTTATAAAGTCTTTGATTCATTTCCAGTGATTGAATTCGACAGATTTTCTCAGTGCTGCAAATGAACCAAATTCGTTACACTGCATTTTGAAAAACAACATTTCAAAGGAGATTGGTGTCATTGGCTTGACGAGCATTTGTTATACAAATTGCCCTGGAAGGCAATTAAGATTCGACCACATGGCGATGGATCTGGAGCCAAAGTGAGGACGGCCGTCACCGTCCCTATAAAATATCATTAAACCACAATTTTGTTTTTCTACAATTGCCCTTCATTCCAGGTATTCCCCCATTTTCTCACTGAGTTCAAATTTCCCAGACCGAATTGCGCTGAAGAAAGGTTATTGCACGTGAAAGTTTAATATCATCCCAAAGATGTTATCATATCTGTGCAGTTCTCTTTTCTGAAGTTTGGTAAGATTCTTTGTTTGGTTGTGTTCTAAAAGATTTTATTCATGTTTGTGTCGGCTTCACACTCGTGCTAACCGAGTTCCACGTTTTTGAAATTCGGGTCATGATGACGGTGATTAGGCACTACCTATATAGTTCAGATGCATGTACTATTATCAGATGCATTAACAAAGATGTTATTGAGGATAAACAAGAACAAGTAACTTTTTACATGCAGAATGTTTCAAAGAACTGTTTCTATTTGTTTTGTTGCACTTTTCATTGGTTTAATTTCACAGCTTCTTCATCAGCTCATCGGTCAACACATCAGTAAAAACCTTAAGGCTGATGCATTCGTAATTTTCTTCAGTCAGAATTGCCGACTGTATAATCCATCTCGGGCTCCTTCAGTGGTCTGCAGCATCACAGATAACAGTCTCCATGCAATTCGATGTACTTCACATGATATCAAGCAACCACTGGAGGCACAGGATGCTGCAAAATCAGTTGGCCTTGATAACATTCCGACAATAGTACTGAAGACGTGTGCTCCAGAGCTTGCTACTGCTCTAGCCAACCGCTTCCAGCACAGCTGCAACAGTGGCATCTACCTGACAATATGCAAAATTGCTCAGCTATGCCCTCTACACAAAAAGCAGGACAAATCCAACCCAGCCACATCCCGCCCGATCAGTCTCCTCTCCAACATGAGGAAAGTGATGGAAGGGGTCCGTAACAGTGAGATTAAGCACCACCTGCTCAACAACAACATGCTTTGTGCCGCCCAGTTTGTGTTTCGCCAGGGTCACTTAGCTCCAGATCTCATTACAGCCTTGTTTTAAACATGGACAAACCAGCAGAAGTACATAGTTGAAATGAGAGTAACAGTCCTGTACATCAAATTCGCATTTAACAGAGTTTGGTATAACGGACCGCTGGCAAAACTGAGATCAATGAATATTTGGGGCAAACACTTCATTGGTTAGAGTCATACCAAGTATAAAGGAATATGGCTGTGGTTGTGGAGAGTCAGACATCTCAGCTAAAAGATGTCTCTGCTTGAGTCCCTCAGGGTAGTATCCTATCTTCAGCTGCATCATCAACAACCTTCCCTCTTTCATAAGGTCAGAAGTGGAGTTTTTCACCAAAGAATGCACAGTGTTTGGCACTATTCGCGACTCCTCGTATACTGAAGCAGTCCGTGCTCAGTGACTGCGCCACGTAAGTCACCTCCTGACACCCCAAAGTCGATCGATTATCAAGAGACACAACTCAGGATGAATTGTATGGAATGCTCCCCAGTTGTCTGGCTCGGTACAAATCTTAAAACACTCAAGAACCTTCACACCATCCAGGACAAACAAAGACCCGCTTGATTGGCACCACATCTCGGAATATTAAACTCATCCAACTCTGGCTCTCAGTGAATGCAGCGTTTACTATCTGCAAGATACACTGCAGATATTCAGCCAAGATCCTTCAACAGCACCGAACAAATTCAGGAACACTTCCATCTAGTGGGACAAGGGCAACAGGTACTTGAGAACCACACCACTTGCAAGTTCCCCTTCAAGCCACTCACCACCCTGGCTTACAAATAAACCGTGATTCCTTCAGCGTCATTGTGTTTGAATGCTGGAATTCCCGCCTTCCTGTCATTATGGGTCAACACACAGCACTTTGAATGCAGCGGTGCAAGCAGGTAGCCTATTGCCACCTTCTCCAGGGCAATATGGGATGTGCTATCAATGCTGACCAGTGAACAACGCTGAAATCCCACAAATGAATTATAAATAATTAGATCATTCATCCCAACAAATCGGAAAAAATGGCACCAACAATACTCTTATAATTGCAAATTGACGTTAAATGTATAAATAGGCTTATATGTCGGTATGTCCAAAGAGATTGTGACAAATCTCTCTACTATGGAGCTCACTCATCATTCTGTCTTTCTTGTGTCAGAAGTTGAACGAGAGAGAAAGAGACTCTCCCCAATTTCTCGATATTATAAAATATATTTTGCATTGTCCTTGTTTTCCTCTCTGAAGTAACAAATTCTAAATTCATATTGCCATTCCAATTATTGTCCCAGCTCCTCTCCTGACCCCCCACTTCCTTACACCTCTTCCTCTCCTCCTGCCACTTCCCTTCCATTTTCTCTATCTCTTGGAACTGTCTCCCTCCTTTTCCTTCACACTTTCCCTGCTACATTCGCCAGCCCAATAGCTCTTGGGCACTCCAAATTATTTCACGTTCTCTCGGCATCTATGTCTTTGGCCCACTGTCTATCTTCATCCTTCCTCCTTTACCTACGATCATTTTCTTACGATTCTCTCAACCTCAACATTCTTCGCTGTTTCTCCCTCTGTCATGCAATCCTTTGCATTTTTGTCCTCTTCATTTTGTCGATCCATTTCTTTCCAAATTTGCGCTCTCTTTTTCCCTATTTCCTTGTCACTCTCTCTGTCCCCACAGTTCCTCCATCTCCCTTTCCATCAGTCACACAGGCACATCCTTCACAGCCATGTCAGTTGCGATCATGCTCTGTTATCTCGATTGTGTTTCTTCAGGGGGCCGTATTCCAGTTTGATTCGGGCCGCGCATTGTTTTCCACACTACTCATTCAACCAGGTCACGTTGAAAATTCCCTTCTCGAATTTTACAGCGATTTAAATAATCATCTGCCTTCCTATACTTGCTACCCATGTGTAAAGTCTTGTAATTTTCCGCAAAATGAGGCACCTACAATTCATTTTCTCCAATCAGTCAATGCATCTACACCTGTGTGTGTATTTCTGGAGGAATGCATCTCCCTGTATCCGTGGGATTTGTGTGAATTGATGCGGTCCTGCAAGTCCATCATTGTGTGTTGGCATATCTGTTCCTAATTGTAAACGTTTGTGTATGTCTAAAATTCGAATCCGACTATCTCGCCATGCACTGTGTACGTTATATAAGTTTACAAAATCATGAATAGTGTGACAGGGTAACAAGTCAAGATTGTTTTCCGAGTTTGTTGGTTCGAATCTGCACAGCATATGTTTAAAGTGAGTCTGTCAAACGACCTGCACAGTAATTATCTCACACACAGGTGATGGGTGCCAGGAACACGCTCAAACAGCATGTTTTCGAGGCGTACATAATTGGGTGCATGTCTCATAAGAGTTGAGAAGGCTGTGGACAAAACGCAGTCTAATGCGAATAAGTCGGATTGAGATGTTTGGTTGGCGCTGATGAGTTCGCCCGACGTGTCTTTTTCCATTCTGCATGAGTCTATGACGCTGTGTCTGTGTGTTCCTGTCTTTGTGTGTGTGCATGTGCATCTTTCTGTCGGTGTGTGCGTCTATATGTGTGATTATATGCATCTTCGTTCTTGTGTTTTGGGAATGTTTATGTATTATTGAACATATCGATGTCTGGGTGCATCTCTGTGTCTGCACGTCTGTGCAATGAGTTTGCAGTTGTTTTTGGAATCAATCTTGAGAATAGTAGCAATGTGTCTGTCCCTCTATATTTCTATGTCTGTATCTTTATCTTTTATTTAATGACTTAGTTGTTGGTTTCGTTCAGTTGGCTGGATGGTTGGTTTGCGAAGCACTGTGATTATAAAACCAATTACCATTGTGATGATTTGGAGCTGCCGGTGTTGGACCGGGGTGTACAAAGTCAAAAATCACGCAACACCAGGTTATAGTCCAATAGATTTAATTGGAAGCACACTAGCTTTCGGAGCAACGCGCTGGGAGCATCGCACCGAAATTTAGTGTGCTTACAATTAAACCTGTTGGACTATAACCTGGTGTTGTGTTATTTTTAAGTAATTGCCAGTATGGTTAGCATGAAAGTCTCTACTTCTCCAACTGTCTCGTCACCTGAGGTGTTGTGGCACTAACGTTCAATATCACTAGTCTTCTCTGTCTGACGAGAGAGCAGCTCTCTTTTCCAGTAAGACCATAGAAACTCACATGGACATTTTTTAAAAAGACGTTCTTCACTCCACACATCAACGCACAAGTTCCAGATCATTTTTTATTTTTAAATTGTTTTATGCAGATTTCATCATTCACTGTGAATCTCTCAAGTTCGTCTCATTGATGGGCCTGTCCTTAGGGAAGACGAAATAATTCCAAGCAATACAGATCTGTTCCCATTCACAACCATCACTCAGACCTCCAGCCCTCGATTCATCGATGGAGATGTGTAAAAAATGAGAAAAATAGATGATAGACAGAAGGAGATGAAACTTTTCCTTATTTGTTTTGTTTTGGTGAAATGGCAGGGGCGAGGGAGCATATTGATGTGTTGCTTGGTGTTTTGTGCTTCTTTGTTCTACAATAAAGTGACATGCTCTGATGTTGTGCATGATGCCACGACATTTATCTCGATCCATTTGCGACAAACAAGCTAGTGACAGAACCCAGCAGAGGTTTTTTTTTGTATGTTTCCAAATCGGCAGTGGACACATTGAAAGAAGCTAGGACACCAGAAGCAGGAAATCATAAGCAGTTGGGTCTGAATACTAGATGTGTTTCATTGAATTTGAAGTCAACATCTGCCCAGGCGGTATGCAAGGTCACAAGATTTGTTCACTCAGTTTCTGGATTCATAATGGGTTAATAACTTTTATAATAACATTCATAACAATAGTTTAGAATTAATATTCCCGAAGGGCCAATCGCCTTCCCCTTCATTATCAACCAGCAGTCAATTTTAGTTTTTAAAATATTCGCTCGTACATTGAGGACATTACTTGATTAATACAGAGAGGGAGTGTGTGTGTCTGAGTATGTGTGAGAGAGAGAAATTTGTGAAGAAAGGTATAAATTGGTTGAACACTGGAGAGAACATGCCTGTGACAGCAAACAGAGTGAGAGAGAGTCTTAGAGTGGCCTGTTTTGTTGCTGATACCCTTGGACGTGCTTCAGTAAAAAGCAGATGAAGATTGTTCTGTCCTCTTCCTTCTTCAGGGTCCTTGATACTTGCGTGCATGTCTGAACGCTAACAACTGGATAATTTCACATTCCGATCTCGAGAGTGGCGTAAGGCAGAGCGATGGGAAATCCTACAGTGTGAGCAAGCAAGAAGACAATAAGTAAATCAGAGAGGAGGGGAGGCGAGAAGGATATCCCATAGATTAGCTGCTGCTGAAACCTCAGCATCACTATCTTCATTAACTTTTCATTGCTGTTCATTCACAGGACATGGACGGCATTGTCTGGTCCAGCATTTATATCCCATCGGCAGCTGCTCCGTTTGAGAATGTCGAGTGGAGGGATTGTGTGCGGTTGAGCTACTGGTTGAATTGCTGCAGTCAGACCCACACTTAAACGTCAGGGAGAAGAAATGCAGGACTTTGTGTCAGTGATACTGAAGGAATAGAGATCTAATTCCAAGTTAGGAGTGAGTGGTTTAGAGTGGAATTTTCCGGGGAGTAGTGTCTCCATAAATATCTGTCCCTTTACTCCTTCCAAATGGAAGTGACCGTGGGTTTAAATAGTGCTGTCTATTATCCCTCTGGTCATGTGTTGGAGACATGTTACAGGTATTTTCAATTTTGACAGGAAATTGTAATTCTATGAAGCTTGGGGCAGATAAATGTAACGGTTTGTCTGCCATTTGTGATTTTTGCGCACCACATCCCCTCCCCAACCCCTCGCCCCACCACATGATAATATGGTTCATACCGGTCAAATCTGAAATTCGACACATGACTCAGGAAGTGAGGAATGCAGTAGTAGGCTTTCTTAACCATTCGAAAGCGGGGTGCTTCCCTTTGGGTGATTTGGCTGTAGTTCTGAGAAAGGGCATCCTCAACATTCGTTTCATAATAAGTTTAAACACAAGTTTGACCTCTTCCATGAGATGGAGCACAATCAAGAAGGGCCTAAATTACAGAGACTGCAATTAGCTTTCCACACAGCTTAAAATGAACCCCATGTCTAATCTTTCGTGGTTCACTCAATGGCAAGGAAACATTAATGCAGAAACAATATGCATCTATCTAGCAACTCAATTTCATCATCTTTATATCATTCAAGTCTGCGCAGCCCTCCAGACAAGTTCTATCCGATGGTTAGAGCTGGTAAACAGCGAATAAAAGATCATTCATGCCGGAGTCTAAGGCATCAATTTTCACCAAAACTCGTGAGAGGGAACCAAAAAGTTGTGTAACCAAATTAATGTGTATACCTTTCCAAAACTGTGAAATGGGAAAGCATTTTGTGACCCCTTTTAAGGTGGTGTTATTTTCGGTATTGAGAGTTAAAAAGGATTTCTGTGATCTGATTTAAAGTATGCAGAAGCAGATAGAGCTCAAATTCAAACACTTTATATCAAAGACCAAGCAACAGCTTAAGACAGATACTTTAGCCAATCAATTTTCAACATGATCTTAGAAAACAATAACTCATTAAAATTAAATCTGATGAATTTGACAAAGAAGAATCAGTATAATTATAAAAATATTGATTGGTCACCAAGCTTAGAGAAAATGGAATTATTTGGAAAATCGTGAGAGCAAAAACTGCATTCTGGGCACCGTGGGCGGCACGTGGGCGGCACGGTGGCACAGTGGTTAGCACTGCTGCCTCACAGCGCCTGAGACCCGGGTTCAATTCCCGCCTCAGGCGACTGACTGTGTGGAGTTTGCACGTTCTCCCCGTGTCTGCGTGGGTTTCCTCCGGGTGCTCCGGTTTCCTCCCACAGTCACAAAGATGTGCAGGTTAGGTGAATTGGCCATGCTAAATTGCCCAAAGTGTTAGGTAAGGGGTAAATGTAGATGTAGGGGTATGGGTGGGTTACGCTTCGGCGGGGCGGTGTGGACTTGTTGGGCCGAAGGGCCTGTTTCCACACTGTAAGTAATCTAATCTAATCTAATCTATATTAGCTCTCAGCTCTTTGAGAAAACACCATCGCTTTACCATGACAACATGCTACACTATCTGAAGTTCTGACTGAAATATCGACAGAGTTAGCATCCCTGATCGGATGATCCACAGAGGAAGCCTTCCTGACAGAGGAATCAGTTGTGAAGACGCAGAACGATCCGGAAGACAGGAAACACAGCTGTAATTTCACAAGACTAAATTCCACTGTTTTTCTGTACATATTAAACTTGTATTTATTGAAACAGAATACTATTAGATGTTTACGTAATTCAGTAATAGTTGTTGGCAGGGTATTGTTCGCTTTGTTAACATTCAGTTAATTTGTCCACGTTAGGGTTCGTTACATAAATTGTCACTCACGAACATTGAAGTGAGAATCTGATATTTATTTTCCTTAAGTACACAAGTTTACTGCAAAACACGAATTTCACCTTTTCTTACATTCCTTTTCAAAGATTACAGGGAAAAATCCTTTCCTTTGGATGATTCGGTTGTCATTCTCGGGGTGGAGGTGGTCAACCTCCGTTTTACAACAAATGTGAAGACAAGGATTACCTCTTCTGTTGATGAGAAAACGGTAAATATTGAAAACAGGACAACACCAGGGAGGGGAAGAGGAAAGTAGCAGGGTTGGATCTGTCACTTGTGATGATCATGTGATCAAGAGTCGGTCATTGGTGGACATGCATTGGCATAGAATAGTACTAAAAGAGACAACTTGATCTTTTCCATTACAATTCAAGGGAAAAGAACACAAATAATTTCAAAACTGATGTGGATTGCACACTCACACACAATTCCTGCAATTATTCATCAAATGAATAATGACTGAACGTTTGATTCATGGAACGATCACTAGATTCGCAGTTCGACACCATAAAGTTCATATAATCTGTAAATAACCGCACATACATGAACGCAGAGGACAACATGCACATCTGCATACACACAGACAACCAAATGGACACACTGAGTACCACGCACTTTCACGGTCTCGTGCACAAGCACACCTGAAAACAAAGCGATTTAATCTATAATTTTAATATGGAGACCTAGTGGAGGCTAATTTGTATTTCATCACATTATTCAGTTGCTGGATTTTCTCTAGAAATGCAAATGTGACAATGTGTAAAGGCTTATTTTTGTGCGATGTGTGTTTTGTGAACATTCCCAGTGATACAGCATTGAAATGTCAGATAAAGGAACTCAGCAGTATTCATTTTGTGAAATTTCTGCAGTCTGCAAATTGTACAGTGTGGGGTAACTGACATTTACTTAGAACTGATATTGACATAGAAGGGCTGATGCCTGAAACATCAATTCCCCTCTTCGTTGGATGCTGCCTGACCTGCTGCGCTGTTCCAGCAACACATTTTCACCCGTAACTGACATTTAGACAATCAACACTGTGGAAAATCTGTATTGTCTGCACTGATACACAGTCTAAGGTACGAACGGTACATCAAAGAGGCAATGGACTATTGGTGTTATCACTGAAGTATTAACCATCAGACTCGGATAAGCTTCTGGCGACTCGGTTCTAATCCTGCAATGAACGATGTTGGAATTTGAATCCAATAAAATATTGTAATAACGAATCACATGATGACCATGAATCCATAGTCAATTATCACAAAACCCCACCTGGTTCAAGAATGTCCTTGAGGGAATGAAACTGCCATCCTCATCTGGTCAAGCCTACATATGACTCCAGGCTTCAGCGAAGTGGTTGGCTCTTAACTGTCCTCTGTGCTGGTCGTGATGGGCAATGAATGCTGCCTGGCCAGTGACGGCCTCATCTCGTGAATGAGTGAAGACCCGAAATCACAATGAGACGTTGAAACCTTTCTGATCTTTACCATGGAGAAATACCGCCTTTATTTAAATTTCATAGACTGCTTTTTGTCTTGCACTGTGCGAGATTCGTTTTGGTGGCAATTTTTCAAACAAACCACTGATGACTCAAATGATCCGAGATTCCTCACATCCCTGAAATAGAAGTCTTTCCATCAATTTTGTCCACCTCCAGACGTTTCACCATCTCATGTGTCCCTGAGGAGAGTCAATATTCAAATAATTCTCACCCAGTGACTTATTCTTAAACAAACTACAACACGTAAGCTACTGATTGATTGTGTGTTAAATTTCACAGAATTCTGGTAGATTTCAGAGTCCTTACAGCGTGGGAACAGGGCTTTCAGCACATCAGGTCCACACCTACCTTCTAAAGAATAACACACTCGGAACCATTCCCCTCCCCTCTTATTTTACATTTGCATCCGACTCACCTACACATTCCTGAACGCTATGGGCAATTTCGCCTCTCCATTTTACATAACCGGTACATCTTTGGACTGTGGAAGGAAACTGGAGGAAAAGCTCGCGAGCACGGAGAGAATGTGCAAATTCCAAAAAGACGATCGATTCGAACCCAGTTCTCTCGCGCAGTGATAAACCCTGATAAATCATGCCTAAAGTGGTGCCACACAGGAGTCACTATTATTAATCCAAGAAATCAGGGGTCATATTCCACATCTCATGAGAACTAGAGACTACAAAACGACCTTTAAAAAGCGGCAATATTTTGATCAGTATTAAGATTTGATGCTGTTTGTTATGGTCATCGTTGTATTGAAGGAAAGTACCACTACACTGTATTTTATCACATTGCAAAACTGCACAGAATGATGAATTTATATGAATTTGTATCTTTGCAAGAGGATGAGAGGTTGAGCCTAAATATTCGATTCGCTTTTCCAATGGCACTCGTGCGACCTTTTTCTGTGCACGTCTATTTCGAATGTTGCATGGCAGATTGAGTAAAACTTCAGCTCCTATTAACATGCCACTTTCCAGTTATCCATAACTGAAAATAATTGTGCTTATCTGCCGACTCTGCCTTCTCCCAAACCATTTCACTTCATCTGTAGCTTTGATTACTAGCTGTATCAAATATTTCTGTGAAGCAGCTGTCGAGATTTAACCTCGCTCCAGTGCTTTGGCACAATAACTATCCATTAACCACGACAGCCATTGCGTTGTTGCTAACATTGGAAGCTGATTGGATGCAATTTGGCTGACTTGTCTACCCTATTAAAACAGTGACAGCACTCAATGATCATATCATGTCTACCCAACAATCACAGATGTCCAGAGTTTTTGGAAGGTGCTGTCGGTCATTTTGATTACTTTTGCAACATTCCTGCTGAGTGACCTCGCCAGAAGTTCATTCTGCTTTTGCTACCCGGTCTCCCGTTTTTCCTTGTCTCAATCTAATCTATCTACCCGTTGTTTTCTTGCTGTCTCCAAATATTGTTCTCGGTTCTGATCTTTCTCTCTCTCTCTATCTCTGCACGCTCCCTACAACACTTTCACACTCCTCCGAAGTTCACTCGATATTTTTTCCAGCTTCTCAATATTCTCCCCGGCGTATTCTTGCTTTGTGCATGTGAACCACCGTTTTGGAACTCTTGTCCAACTGACTACCTTTATATCATTACTGTTGTTGGCGTCGTGTAGCTCAATTGACTGGGTGTCTGATTTGCGATAAAGAGTGATGACAACAATGAATGTTTAATTCCTCTACTAGGCGAGGTCAACACCGTAAAAAGTAGGACAGTGAACAGGCCGCTCGATCCCTCAAAAGTGTTGTGCCATTTAACAGGATTACGACTTTTCCAACATCTCTCACATTAATTTCCCTAACCTTTCGCTTTAACTATGGAGTCCAGGATTAATATAGCATTGGTCTACCTGTTGCTTAACTATACTGAAGGATTCTGTCCTCACAACGACTGTGACAAGGAGTTCTTCGCGTCCAGTTCTCTCTGAGTGAATAAATTCCTCCTCACCTCAATGTGAAATTGACTGCAACTTATTCTGAAACTCAGCTTCTTGACTCTTCAATTTCCTCCACTGCGTTAAAAGATCCCATTGCGTTAGCCTCCATTATCACATGTTGTTTCCTGGTGCTTTTCTTAAACTGCTAGAACTGTGTCTTTGTGTGCCCCGCCTTATTGCAGTGAAAACACCTGAGTAGGTACAATCCCTGGGAGTGTGGAAACACAACACGCCATTGCCTATCAAGTCTCCAACCAGCCCTCAAAAGAGTATCACACTGAGACTACTTTGGCTACCCTTTTACTTTACATTTCCCCTGACTAATTCGCCTAACCTACAGCCAGGAAAACGATTGGCAATTTAGTTTGATCACGTCACCTAACGTGCGTAACTTTGTTATTAAGGGAGAAAAGTGGAATTTCTTGAAGAATCCACAAAGACACAGTGGGATTGTGCAAACTGTTCACTGGAATCGAACCTGGATATCTGGTGCTGTAAAGCAGCAGTTTTAACCAGAGAGTCACCATGCCGAGGTTTTCCAACACGTTTCCATCCACTTTGTATTTTTTTTCTTCCCTCTGGGATAAACTGCGCTCTGTGAGAATTTTTAAAAAAATTAATAGAAGATGGGCCACTCCCGAAATTTCTATCCATCACGAAAGGAATCTGCTGTCAGAAGCTTGATATCGATTTGTGTATGAATGTGTATTCCTTCGCCATTTCTGCAGCTTTCTAATTGGTTTAGCTTTCTGTTGCTCAAACTAAGTTATTAACATTTATGGAAGTGAGTTTTTAAACTCGTCGAGCATAATATGTCTCTACGTGCCTCATGTGTCTTTTCTACATTTATTGTTCTCAGATGTTAGTCGAAGTTGTTCTCTTTAATTCCGGCAAACTCGCTCTATATCGGACCAGGCATTTCGCTCAAGTTTCCAACCGTTGTCTCTTTGCTCTGTCACCAAATCTTAGGCACTGAAATTAACCTTTATTTTTAACTTATTCACATTCTCCTGACATCTTTTGCGACAGCCCTGCAAACGCTTCACTGACTCTGCCTACCAATGAAAAGAAACCAACATTAAACAGATTTTAGACTTGACACTAAAGTTTTACTTACAGATGTAAGACACTAATTCCAAGTCTTTTTACAACTGATAGGGACTGCCTCAAGATAAATCGGTTCAAATCTTTGTAGATCCATTCAAATCCGCCCAAGTCCTAGACAATTTCTCAATATGCACTACAGCAGAGATTGTTGCCCATCAGACAACCAAAATCGAAGCATTTATAGAGGGGCACTTTGCCATATAACGTCTTAAAGGTGTCGAAAAGATAATATAAGCTACCTTTCAGCAACTGCTAATGATTAAATAGAATGAATTACTGACACTTACTTTAAAATCAATAAGTGACAATTTGTTTATTTGACTCGCATTGAAACAATGGACCTATTTCTTAAGAAACCTTCTAATGATTAACTACGCCCGAAATAAAAAAAAGATTTTAATTGTATACACTTCCAGTAAACGCAAAACCAACTAACACTACGAAAAAAAATGGAATTCATGTCATGTTACGTCTTCCAGAATGTTGCATGTCTTTTTGCATCGAATCTTCTGTCAGAAATGTCTTACCCTCCGATTCTTCTGCCAGAAACTTCTCTTACTCCAATTCTCCTGTCAGAAGTTTATGTTTTTCTTCTTATACATAGATGACTGTGAGCGTCAATTTCTCTCTCTCTCTCTCTCTCTCTCTCTCTCTCGAGAGAGAGAGAGAGAGAGAGAGGGAGCTAAGATCTTGCAGCTCTGGCAAATCGCAGTTAAGTCTGTGGCCAGGTCGAATTATTCCCTGTTTTTTTCTAACTGTGATATCAAATCAATTCCCTGTAGGACTGGCCCTATTTTGCCAAAACATTCAGTTTTTAACTTAATGCGTTTTTGGTTTGCCAGGGACTAGTTTATGTTGAGTGCCTAAATTCAAACCAATTGTATTGAAATAACAAAACTGCTGCTTGTCATGCAAACTGTACTGCATTTACAAACCAATGTTTCAGTTTGCGTGCTCTCTTTACATTTACAAACCTTAAATTTGCTGTTCACAGATGTCCATTTTTAAATCTAAGCACAGGAAGAAAACCAAAATCTGCAATTAAAGTGTCTCAGCAATGCTTTCCCTATTTTACAGTTTCACAGTTTTTCCTGACACCAAATCCCAAAGTTTAACTTCAAATCTACGATTATTTTAGCCGACGTTACAAAACCATTTGAGAAGCAAAATGTTACATTTATTTTGAATGAACGATACGTGACTCCAGTCCCACAGCAATGTAGTTAAAACGTGGAACAGAGAGAATTACAGCGCAGTACAGAGCTTCGGCTCCTGATCTTGCTTCGACTTGTGGAAACAATCTGAAATCTTATATCTTGCACTATTACATTTTCATCTGTATAATCATCCAATGACCATTTAAAATCCCTTCACTTTGGCGAATCTATTACTGCTGCAGTCAGTGCATTCCATGCTATGACTATTTTCTGAGTTAAGAAGCTACCTCTGTCAACAGACCAATATCTAATACCTCCCAATTTAAAGCTATATCCCCTAGGCGAGTCATCTCCATTGGAGGAAAAAGGCTCTCACTGTCCACTCTAACTAAACCTCTAATTATCTTACATGTCCGAATAAACGTCAGCTGTCAGCCATCTTATCTCTAACGTGAACAGCCTCTCGTCCCTCAGCATCTGCTTATAAGACCTTCACTCCATACCACGCAACAGGCTAGTAAATCTCGTTTTATCATTTTCAAAGTTTCCACATCCTTTCCACAATGTCGTGATCAGAACTCTATGAACTACTCCAAGTGCGGCCGCACCGATGATTTGCACAGCTGCAACATGACTTCGTGGACACGAAACTAAATTCCTGTGCAAATAAAAATAACACATTTAATGCCTTCCTTATAACCATACTAACCTGGGTGGAAACTTTCAGGGTTCTATGTACAAGGACACCGAGATCTCTATGCTCTTCTACACTACCAAGAATCTTACCTTTGCCCAAAACTCTATTCCTGTTGCTCCTTCAAAACTCAATTACACTTTTCCGCATTAAACTACATTTGCCAACTTTCAGCACAGCTGTGCAGCTGATCTATGTCTCTGTATAACTTGTAATATCTTTCAGCACTATCTGCAAATCCACCGACTTTAACATCATCCAAAAAATTACTCAATCGTTTTTCTCTGCCATCATCTTGGTCATGTATAAAAATGATAAACAGCAGTGTCACCAAAACAGATCCTCGTGGTGTACCAATAGCAACTGAAATCCAGGGTGAAAATTTACCATCAATCACCACTCTCTGTCTCTTTCAGCGAGTGAATTTCTGATCCAAGTCGCTAAGTCACCCTCAAGCCAATATCTCTGCATTTTCTGCAATAGCCGACTGTCGAGAAGCTTAGGAACCTTTATCAGTTCATTCTTAACTGCCTTGCGTGTTCAAAGTGCCAACAAATATATTTTCGAGACAGTGATACCGACAAGCTTTGCTCTTTTATTCAATTGTGGTTTAAATGATTTCATTCATTTTCTCCACGCATAACATTTGTGGATTTCTACCAATTGCTTGTTGTCTGAAATGAATCAATAACTCTATGACTGTGTCCAAACATACTTGAGCTCCTATGCCACAAGTTATGGTCGATTATCCATGTACAGATTCTTTGTGGTGCAGTATATAAATTTCCTTTTAAACCATTGATCATAAAGCATTTGGCTAAACTGCCTATAATTCTTTCAGAATTTAGATTAGTTCATTTGTCCCTCTGGCATAATTTATACAATGAGGTAGACGATGAATGATCACTTTTCACTCTTTCAAAGCTGATCAATAATTTCAGGAAATATGGAATATTCCATTCAGTTTTGATTGCTTATTCGGGAAAAACCCAACATTAAATCAAAGCAACATGCTCAAGGTGACCTCTGGGCCTGTCTATGTCTGCAAACAATATTTTAGATATAACATCCTCTCTCCAGTGCATATTTCTATATCAACAGTTCATCACGAAACCTTCACTTTTATATTTTGCGCAAATGTCGGTAAATAAATGCAGGCACCTTCACAGATGTACTTACAGAATGTACTTTCCAGTAAAGCTGTGACTGCTTTCCTAGACAACAGTAATAATTCTTTCCATTCCCATTAATTCCATTGGGATCCATTTCTCGTACTTAAATGTTCCTGGTATGAAAGGCAAGATGATGTATAAATCTTCCAATGTTGCAACTGCAATTTTTAATTTATACCTTGACGGAATAGTAGGCACAGAGTCAAGATTTAGGTGTTTCTGGAAAAAAAAAGCATTTCTGGCAACATCCATTGGCAGAGAAAATGAACTGGGAGTTGCAGGGAGACAGAGACTAACTGATATCCTTATAGAGAGAGGATGAGACCTTCTTTAGGATAGGCATCGTTGGAAGAGAATTCGCACTAAGGTTAACATCAACTAGGTGGTGAAAGTGATTTAGAAGGCGCCTCAGATGACGAAAAAATGCTTCTCACTGACTGGATATTTTCTAATGGAAAATTAGTGAAGAGATGTAGTTGATCTTGAATCATAATGTGTTTATCTGTCGACAAAAGAAGCAAGGAGCTATTGCGTATCTCCAGCAATGGTTGACATTTTTCAGATAACTGCCGTCAGTTTAATTTAATCAGACGATCTGACGAATTTCCTTTCAATTTGCAATGAACTGACATCAAATGGAAGTGTTCATAATGTAATGGAAATAAATTTCTTTATTGTGTTGTTATGTCATTTATTTCAATGGTCACTGTATTCAAAATGTTAACTGTTGCAGTCTTTGCAGATATTGAGTCTCTCCAGCATTTTCAATCTCTCTAGCATTTATAATATTACTCAGGACGCCTCTGTGCAAATCACGAATGGCATGACATTAACTTAAATTATTGGGCTACTTCAAATTAAGAAATGTCCAAGGATCAAGAGCTGAGGTGTGTCATTGTTGGATTTCATGTGGACTGCTTCCTCCACAAAGTATGAGTCATGAGAAAATAAACTTATTTTGTTTTCGTTGATGAGCTCTTTTTTCAGAATGTACATACAGTCTCTGATGTGCCAATCCAGTCGCTGAAAGAATTTCCATGAATCACATTGTACCATGACAGTATTGTTAGCAAGCACGAAGTAAAACTTGATTGTTGGATTCAACCATAAGTCTTTGATCTCAGTTCTTATTGTGGAATACACATGGATGTTCAAAATCACAATCATCAGATTATGTTTGGCCACTGGATGAAGAATTTTGTTTATTAACGGGAGTAGGTTGTCTTTCCTCATCAATGAATCGGGGGAAAAAATAAACAATATACACATCAAAATGCTGTGTGAAAAGGAGGAAAATGACTATTACTTAATTTGTTGTCGCAGTGTGTATATGGAAAGATCTTTTTTTCGTGAGCAATGCAGGCAGTTCATTGTCAGCAAGCAGGTATATTTAACAGGGTGCTTATATAGATCAAGGCGTACAGGCCAGACCACGCAGGAGATGCGAGAATCAAGAGAATCTGAGTTATTTGATTCCCGCACTGGAATTCCGGAGTCCAGAGCGCGTTCTATTCGCCATTACAATACGTTGGACAGTTAATAATTTACAAAAGACACTCAGATTAAAGGGAGTCCAAATGAACCAGGCGATGTGAAACCAGACATATCCTATAACTGAGGTAAAAACAATGACTGCAGATACTGGAAAGCAAATACTGGATTAGTGGTGCTGGAAGAGCACAGCAGTTCAGGCAGCATCCAATGAGCAGCGAAATCGACGTTTCGGGCAAAGGTCCTTCATCAGGAATAAAGGCAGTGAGCCTGAAGCATGGAGAGATAAGCTAGAGGAGGGTGGGGGTGGGGAGAGAGTAGGATAGAGTACAATGGGTGAGTGGGGGAGGAGATGAAGGTGATAGGTCAAGGAGGAGAGGGTGGGGTGGATAGGTGGAAAAGGAGCTAGGCAGGTCGGACAAGTCCGGACAAGTCAAGGAGACAGTGCTGAGCTGGCAGTTTGAAACTAGGATGAGGTGGGGGAAGGGGAAATGAGGAAGCTGTTAAAGTCCACATTGATGCCCTGGTTTTGAAGTGTTGTGAGGCGGAAGATGAGGCGTTCTTCCTCCAGGCGTCTGGTGGTGAGGGAGCGGCGGTGAAGGAGGCCCAGTTCCTCCATGTACTCGGCAGAGTGGGAGAGGGAGTTGAAATGTTGGGCCACGGGGCGGTTTGGTTGATTGGTGCGGGTGTCTCGGAGATGTTCCCTAATGCGCTCTGCTAGGAGGCGCCCAGTCTCCCCAATGTAGAGGAGACCGCATCGGGAGCAACGGATACAATAAATGATATTAGTGGATGTGCAGATAAAACTTTGATGGATGTGGAAGGCTCCTTTAGGGCCTTGGATAGAGGTGAGGGAGGAGGTGTGGGCACCCGTTTTACAGTTCCTGCGGTGGCAGGGGAAAGTGCCAGAATGGGACTGTGGGTCGTAGTGGGGTGTGGACCTGACCAGGAAGTCGCAGAGTGAACAGTCTTTGCGGAAGACGGAAAGTGGTGGGGAGGGAAATATATCCCTGGTAGTGGGGTCTTTTTGGAGGTGGCGGAAATGTCGGCGAATGATTTGGTTTATGCGAAGGTTTTTAGGGTGGAAGGTGAGCACCAGTGGCATTCTGTCCTTGTTACGTTTGGTGGGGTGGGGTCTGAGGGCAGAGGTGTGGGATGTGGACGAGATACGTTGGAGGGCATCTTTAACCACGTGGGAAGGGAAATTGCGGTCACTAAAGAAGGAGGCCATCTGGTATGTTCTATGGTGGAACTGGTCCTCCTGGGAGCAGATACGGCGGAGGCGGAGAAATTGGGAATACGGGATGGCATTTTTGCAAGAGATAGGGTGGGAAGAGGTGTAATGCAGGTAGCTGTGGGAGTCGGTGGGTTTGTAAAAAATGTCAGTGTCAAGTCGGTCGTCACTAATGGAGATATAGAGGTCCAGGAAGGAGACCGAGGTGTCAGAGATGGTCCAGGTAGACTTACGGTCAGGGTGGAATTTGTTGGTGAAGTTGATGAATTGCTCACCCTCCTCACGGGAGTCTGAGGTGGCGCCAATGCATTCATCAGGTGGGGAGTGGTGCCGGTGTTATTACGGAAGATCAACTGTTCTACATAGCCAACAAAGAGACAGGCATAGCTGGGACCCATACGTGTGCCCATGGCTACGCCTTTGTTCTGGAGGAAATGGGAGGATTCAAAGGAGAAATTGTTAAGGGTGAGGACCAGTTCGGCCAAACGAATGAGAGTGTCAGTGGAAGGGTACTGTCGGGGACGTCTGAGTAAAATACCTTTGGGTTTTCTCTAAGCCTTCCTGCTAATGGTTTTTCATGTCCCCTTGGCCCTCAGTGCATTATTGAGCTCCTTCCAAGGAAGCCGATAATCCTTTGAAGCTGTGCAAAGCCTTGCTTCCTCCACTTTACAGAAACACCCTATTTCCTTTTGACGAAAAGCTACTCTGGTTTCATCATCCAAGTCTCCTTATCTTACCTTTTCTTGCATATCTCAGAGAAACTTATTTGTGCTCCCTTCGCAAAAACTACTCCTTATACAGTCTCCACATGTCTGTAGTGCCCTTTCGGTGGAACAATTGCGCCCAATCTGTACATCTCAACTCCTGTCTGTAAGCGTCATTATGTCCTTTTCCCAATTTGAATATTTGCCATCCTAACTGTTGCTTTCCTTCTCCATGGCTATGGTGATGTCAGGCAGTCGTGGTCACTGTCAACAAACTTTCTTGCACCACAAGATCTGCCATCTGCCCTGGCTTATTTCCGATAACCAAATTCTAAATGGTCTCGCCCATCGTCAACCAGCCAACATACTGAGTAAGGAAACCAATAACAATAACTCTGGTACGTCTGTATTTTTACAAAGCTCTGCCGGTCTATGAGTTTTTCGATATCCCTGCTGCTATTCGCGGATCTGAAGAAGACCCCAAAGCGGTGACTGCACCCTTGCTGTTCGAACATTCCAGCCATACTGACTCATTACTCAAAACATCCTCGACAACCATCATTTCTGTAGCTGTGAAGCACTCTCTGATTAGCAATGTAACACCTCCACATCTTTTCACCCCCTTCCTCCTCTTTTCAAATTTTCTATGCCCTGGAACATCTGGTAACCATTCCTGCCCCTGTGAGCACCACGTCTCCGTTATGGCCACAATATCATAGTCCCAAGTTCTGATCCATGCTCTAAATTCGTCTCTGTTATGTCAGACACTCTTTGCGATAAAGCAGGTGTAGTTTAACCTATCCCAAGAAAAACCTTCCCGATAGGTTTACTGCATCCTGACTAATTTACGGCTCGCCCGGACCCCTCTGATGTGTAGCTCTGGCTCCCACACCGGTGCCAAACGAATTTAAACCCTCCCGAACCACTCGAGCATATTTCCCACCCAGGACATTTGTGTCCCTCCAGTTCAGGTGCAACCCGTCCTTTATGTATATGTCCGATCTTCCGAATAAGGCAACCCAATAGTCTAAGTATCTGAATCGCTCCCCCCTGCACCAGCCGCGCAGACACATGCTTAGCTGCGCTCGCTGAGTGTTCCTCACGCCGCTGTCTCGTGTACCAGTAGCAATAAAGAGAACACTACTCTACTCGTCCTCCTATTCAACTTGCATACTTGCTCTCTGTAGTCACCTTTCACATCCTAAATTCTTTTCCAGGCTTTGTCATTGTTGCCAATACGTACCCCGATTTCTGGCTGCTCATCCTCACCCTTCAGGATCTTGTAAACCTGATCAGCGACATCCCAGTCACTGTGAGGCAACATACCTTCGGGATTCCCGTTCCTGATCAAAAAATCTTATGTCAATCGGTCTAATGATTGAGTCCGCAAGCACTAGCACTTTTCTATTCTCCCCCCTTCCCTTCTGAGAAATACTGTGAGGCTGAGTGTCAGAGACGTGACAATTATGGCATTCCCGTATTTGGCCGTTCACATCAGCAGTTTTCAAAACGGTATACTTATTGACTGAGGGGGGGGGGGGGGGGCGCGTGGGAAGGCCACAGAGGATCCCTCATCGGTCCATCCATTACCTTTCCGCCCCCTGACTGTAACCTAACTGTCCAAATCATGCGCCTGAGGACTGACCATCTCCCTGTATATCCTCTCAATTTCTCCCTCAACCTCCCGAATAATCGCGCCTACTGAAGAAAATCAATAATTTACGTTCCAAGCAGGCTCTGCTTCCTGTGCCCTCCAAATGAACTCGAAAAGCCCTCTGGCACACGAAGGTAGATCCATTTATACAAACCGTTACCGACTTAGAAGGTTCCGTTTTCTTCACTCTCTGCACCAGCCACTCGAACTCGAATAGGACCCTGGCACGTGAAGACAGGTCCCTTTATAGAAACCCTTAACTTCCCAGCACGCTCTACGTCTTCCTCTCTCTGGTCCAGCTGCCCGAACTCACAAAGGAATCTACTGAAATTCCTTGAGAAGGTAACAAGCAAATGAGACCAAGGACATTCAGTTTGTATTCTCTACGTGGACTTCCAAAACGTCTTTGATAATGTGGCACATCGGAGTTAGATAAGGGCCCATTGTGTTCGAGGCAATGTCCGTGTATGGGTGGGTGATAGACTGTCTGTGTGAAGGCAAAGAGTGGGAATAATAAGGTCCTTTTCAAGATTGAAAAAGGTGAATGTTGTTGTTCTGCAAGGGTCAATGTTGGGACAACTTTTAACTTCATAAATTAACATTGTGCACGAAGGAATTGATGGCATTCTTGCCCATTTGCCAAATGGTGCAAAGATACGGGCAGGATGAGGGAGTATTAGGAGACGGGGAGGCTGCAGAATGATTTCAGCAGATTAGGGGAATGACTTTGAACTGGCAAATGATGTACAATTTGTGAAACTATTAGGTAGTTCTTTTTGGTCAGAAGATTAAAGACAAGGACTATTTTCAAAATGGGGATAAGATTTAGAGTTGTGACGTGCAATGCGACTTGGGAGTTCTACTCCCGAGTTCCATTAAGATTAACTTGTAGGTTCAGTCAGTAGTTTGGAAGGCAAATATAATATTTTCATTCATATCCAGAGGAATGGAATATGAAAGCAGCGGTGTACTTCTGAGGTTTTATAAGGATCTGGTCAGACATGTTTTGAATATTGTGATCAGTTTTGATTCACCACACCCCAGTAACGATATATTGGACATTGAGAATATCCAGATTATGTCGACGAGAATGATCTCAAAAATAAAATTCTCGAACAAATGAGGAAGTTTTGAGGATACTGGGACTGTATGCATTTTAGGTAGAAGGATGAGACGACATTTGATTTTAACTCAGAGGACACAGAATGTTTTAGACAGATTGATTGTTCCACTGTCAGGAGAGATGAGGACGCGCAGGCACAAACATGGAGTCAAAGCAAAATCCATCAGAATGGAGATCAGGAGAAACTTCTTAATCGGAGTGTGATGATTCTGTGGCATTCATTGCCCCAGAAGGCTGTGGCAGCCACACAAATGAGTATATTTAAAACTGAGATAGGTAATTTCTTGAATGCCAAGAGGGACCACGTTTAGGGGAGAAAGTGGTAAAATCGGGCCAAAACCTTATCAGCCAAAGGACATCTTCGCCATCTCCACATTTTCACAACGAGCCACACTATACGTATACATGCCCTTTTACATAACAAACGCCACACCTCCCCTCGTTTTCTCACAAATATATGGAGACAATAAGAGAGAAGTAAAGACGGCGTCTGAGAAGTGTCAGGCACAGGGACATTATGAAAATGAGAAGGCAGTCAAATTGTGGGGGAGAAAAGCAGATGCAGCAGAGGCAGAGTACGAAAGAGAACAGCAGACAGAGGGACCACAAAGTTTCGTACAAATACAGAGAACATCCAGTCGCAGAAGCAGAGAGAGTGTGAAGGAGCAGGAGGAAAGTGCCAAGGATGGAAGCAGTCGCTCAGTACTTGCTCTTGAAAATCCCCATTTGAGAAATGTCCCACTTGGGATGTTCACTGAATGGCACATTCCCTCATACCACTCTGCCTGGCCCAGTGCAAGTATCTTTCCATTGTCCACCACCCTCTTCTCCAACGCAACACATCACTCAGTCAATACTCCAGAGGGCGAGAACAATCGCCAATCACTTCGATCATTAATTCGTCTTGTGGCATGGATCATCACCACGTCTCTTCGATCATTCCGTTCTCCAGTGACATGATTCAGTCACCCGCTGCACAGATTACCCAGTCCTCCACAGGTGTATCCAACTCCGATCGATTTATTTCACCCTTTGCTGAATTGAGAAAGTTTTTGACTCCTCTGTTGTTTACATCAAACTAAAATTTACCCCACTTCTTGTGTCTGACATTACCTGACAGTTTTTTTCTTGTGAATGTCGATGCTTCAACATGTTTTGTTGTTAACATTTGTACGAGATGAAAATGCATATGGCAGTTCATCCATGTCATCCTTCGTATATTTCCTGTTCGTTTCACATTCTTATCATTGTAATGATGACGCCGACCAGTTTTAAACATCTTGTGCATTGTTCAATCGAAATTTCGTTGATTCACAAAGAACACCTTGTCACACAGTTAATTAAGTCAATCTACACCTCAATGAAGAATTCGATCACATTATTGTTGCTTAGTCTCCAGGACCTTCACACAAAGAGATTGCTAATTGTGACATTCGCATTACCCAGTGTGCCTTCTAGATTGGCGTGGGTTGGCCAAAGTTTTGATTGTGAAAACAAATCCAGATAACTTATATGTAGTCCCCCGCTCTCCAAGTGTTATTAACTGATTTATCAAATCCATTGGCACAGTAAAGTCACCCAAAAACCAGGATGAAACTTTGTTGCGTTTGTTCAATCTCATTATTTTTAGATTCCCTCCAATGTGGATACAGACGCATCGTTCCAACATGTCCACGCCGACCCTCCTAAGAGCAACCTACCCAGACCCGTTCCACTACATTTGCCTGTTACTAATGCACCTAACTTGATGGACAATTTAGCACGGTCAATTCACCTAACCTGCACATCTTAGCACTGTGGGAGAAAATCGGAGAACCCGGAGGAAACCCACGCAGATACGTTGAGAATGTGTTCACTCCACGCAGACAGCTGCCCGGGGTTGTGAATTAAACCCAGATCCCTGGCGCTGTGAGGCAGAAGTACTATCTACTGTGCCATAGTGCCGCTGCAAAATCAATTTTAAAGTCATTCAGAACAATACGCAAAAAGCGTTTCAATCTGGATAAAGCTTATTATTAGTTTTTACTCTTGGTGTATCTCAGCTTGACAAAAAATAGATTCAACATGACCACACCTGGTATCCACACGTCTATTATGTTGATTGTTTCAATAAATCACAATGCAACATCATATAGTTTACGGTGCATTTTCAGGCATAAAAACACAAGCTCTAAGGTTTGTTTTCTTTCAACATTACATGTCCTCTTCCTTTTTGTGTAATGCTGATCCTGTTTAAAGCAGCTCCTTGATTTTCCTTCTTACGTTCATAATAACTATTCCTTCTTTCTAAAATTGTTGCACAACGTTTGCGGTGAGGGAAATATTATAATGTGTTCCATGTCCTTGAGGAAAACATTGAAAATCCTGCATTGGCCTGAGTCTGTCACCATAATGGGAACTCATGTTCTTGATGAAAATTTGAATTGTAACAAATAACCTTTGGATATATTGACAATTGATGTGTTTGATAAATTTATTAAGAAAAACGGTTGTTTTAATGTTTTCTTCAACTGCTCTCTGAACTTAGTTTGGGTAACAGAATAAATCACGGTGTTTGTGCAGCAAGAGAGGAGCTGCAGCATGAAGCCCAGTTCCAGCACATACCAGTTCAGATACACAGACCGAAATCCAAAATTATACATGCGTCTCCAAATAGAAAAAATCATGAACATTGACCATAACCAAATGAAATTGGCTGAGATAACAAAGAGTAAAATAATAGATTTCCGACGATTCGCCATCTCCAAATCTTGAAAGTTTTCACCACTGCTGTGAGTCAGGAGTCTCCTACGTGCTCTGCTCGTCAGTAAAATATGTCTGACGATGAAAACGTTGAACAATAGTATCGGAAAATAGGGGAAAGTCGGGGTTAGAATATGGTGGAGAAACCCAATTGTGACCGAGGCATGAGACAATAGAACACTGTGCATTACCACGCAAAACCAGGGATCGTTCCTCAGCCAATATCGACCTGAGAACATAAAATACCAGAAAATATTCTTTACGTAGCTCAGCACCGTTACTGTTGCCACGATCACAATCGCTGTTTGCCGACTGCAATATTTACTTTTCAGATTCTGGCAACAAATAGCCACGAGTCGATTAAAGGTAAAAGTGACAGTAAACCAAACAGAACAGTCAGAGACTGCATAAAGCAGAACGGCATGTATGTTACACAGTTGTGTGAAATGAAGGAATTGAAACTGTTCTGGATAAACAATCGGAATATATCTCAATATCAGATCGAGGATAATGAACAGTAGATCAGAAACTGCCATGGCCACCAGGTAACGACCTGACACATGGAGATAAGCCACAATCTTTATAAAGCAGAATGAAGATCGTTAGGACGTTTACTGTGAGGAAGGCAAAAAAAGAGATCACTTCATTCTAGAGGCAAGTTCGCATTTGACTGAGGAAATATTAAGATTGCAAAACGAGTCACTAAGTTCAATATATATGTCAAAATTATGGACTTCAAAGAACGAATGATAATACCAGAATTATAACAACAGCTTTGAGGAAAACGAAGAAACAACTAATACTGTACCCAAACACACAGACACACGTCTGTAAGAGCAAGTGATTTCTAGAAAATTCCTGCCAATTCAGAGCACAAGTGATTTCTTCACATTTCCTAACAAAGTGGCTTAACGCATTGCTTTCCTGAAGAATTCTCTACCAGTTTCTTGAAGACAATCGGATTTTGGGGTTTTTGCCTTTTAATCTAAATTAGTCTCGATTCGATGCAGAATGCAGAAGTGCAAAATGAGGGACAATGCTTATAATCCGTGTACCTGCTTCTACGGAGTTCGAAAACAGTTTCATTGGAACAGGATTTTGAACTGCGTACTTTTAACTTTTCTTTACTTAACTTATCTCCAGCCAATGAAAAATACTGCCAGGAAAATTTTCTAAACAGCACCCAGGTCCAGGACTAGACCAGTCCCCTAATGTGTGATATAAAAACATGCGAAAATCCTGGATTATATCTGATTGAGGTGCATCAATCAACCATTCAATGGTTTACGTATTCTGCATCAAGCAATGAACTTGTGGCTGATCGGATTCGAGCCAGAGCTTCACATTGTCACGCAGTCCTTGACCAATATGGGTTAGATTGAGATTGATGAATGTATCTGCTCCTGTCTCAAAAACATTCAATACTGTGCTTTCACATTTCTCTCTGTAACATATTCCATATATTATGCTTCTGAAATTAAATAAATACTGAACATCTTGATATTAATTTGACTACCGTCTGCATAAAAGGGAAATATATTTCGTCTGTCATTCTGACAGTTGAAATGAAAAGCAGTCGATTCAGAAATATTGACAGAGTTCGCATTGGAATGTCGGGAAGAACTCAATTATATATTCATTGTGAAACATTAGAACACAATTATTTCACAAATCCATGTTTTGTTTCTGAAACAAGTGATCCCATGTCTTATACAAAATCTAACATCACTCTTCCCAAATACATCATAACATTCATTTTAATTTTCATCTTCCCAATATTCAAAACAGTAGTCTGGGGACTCAACTCAACCATCCTTGTTTGGGTCTCAAAGTAAAAAGATGTTTTCAGGAATAATGCAATTGTAGTCGCGTTGTCTGTATGAAAATCTTTGAGAATGCGTTAGCTATTGACCAAATTTACACAGGAACGTTCGAGTTATTTGACGTTATCCACATTTGCTTTCAACAAAGAAAAAGTTCTGATTTAGCCTTCGAAGCAAATGTACAACATAGAGAGCTCTTAATTCGGCTAGAGGGACAGAGAGAAAGAAAGAGAGGAGATTGAGAGAGAGGAGGAGGAGCAGAAATCAAAAACAATATGAACATCAAACCAGATTTTCGTTCATGATCCCACGTGTTTATAAAATGACATCAGATGAAATCAGTAAAAAGTATTTACTTCATCAGACAGCGACTGTCCCCGCAATGTGATAGAAAGATGGATTCACAACATGTTCCTCTTACCTTATTACAGAGCATGCTGTTCCACTAAAGTCAGATTTTGAGGTTGCTCATGTTGGAGAGGCGCATGAAATGTCCCTAAGATCTTCACTACTCGGCCCGAGTTGAGTCACTAATTCCCTAACTTCAACTAATGTATTGGATAACCAGCAAAACGACTTTAAGTCAGTCACCATATCTCCCACAGTAAATTTCCACGCAGAGACGTTCATCATGTCCCTATTCCCATGGCTTCCTAATGCCTGTTATAGTCGCTTCACACTCTTACCTCTACAATTCCCTTTATTT
This sequence comes from Chiloscyllium punctatum, assembly GCF_047496795.1. NCBI lineage: Eukaryota > Metazoa > Chordata > Chondrichthyes > Orectolobiformes > Hemiscylliidae > Chiloscyllium > Chiloscyllium punctatum. Next base: position 42,405,855 of record NC_092789.1, read on the forward strand.
TTCAGAATTCACCACTATTATCGTTTCAGCACTTCTACCTTGTGTAACGGGTTGGCTTGTATTATTTTCTGTTCTTGAGCATGCAAAGAAAATAATAACAATACTAATAGCGTCTGTGGAAGCAATCTCTACCCTCCAGAGAGAGAACCAAGTGGAAAAAGGTGAACTTTCAACAGAAAAAATGATAGACAACTGAATAGATACTGAAAAGGTAATATGGGAAATGTATGGAGAAATGGAAATAGTCTTTACTCCTGTCTTTTCTCATGGGCATCAATGATAAGGCCAACAGATTTTCAAGGTTTCGAAGCGTGTGGAGCTGAGTGACATTTCACCAGTTTGTTAAGAGTCATCCAGACACTTCGTCACATGGCTATTGTCACATGAAGCCCTTTGTAGGTACAGACAGTAGATTTATCACTCGCAAAATTAATAGTGAAACAGATGTGGTTCTACAACAATTGAAAATGCCTCCATAATTTCCTGTTTTCGGACTACCTTTCAATTATGGATATTTTTTCAAGCTCTTCGAAGTCATATTTTAGTTGCTGCAGTGGAAGAATTTGAAGTCATGTTCCAGACTATTATCCTGAGCCTTGAAGTTATTCTTTCAATGATATTCTAACGATAATATACCTCTGTGTAAAAAAATAAGGAGGATACTAATTGTCTTTTCAGATCAAATCATTTGTGAATATAACGGTGGCAAGAAGGGATTCGTAAAAGTGCAGTGTGGTTTAATAAATGCACCTCTGATAGTTAACTGAGCAGCTGGAGTGAGGCTGGATGGATATTGGTGACATTTGGGAGATGCAAATTGATTGGTATAATATTAGCCAGGAAATACAGCCAAACATCAGGTCTTGGACAATGGAATTTTTGAAGTTTCACAGAGTCAGACTGATTGTGAGGAATTGCCAAGGAATGAGGATGGAACTGATGCATAAAACGCGCATTCTGTGGTTGGAACATGAGGACAATCGTTTCCATCTGCAGAAATGTAAGAATTATAAGATGAAAGAAAAATACAGTACAACACTGATAATAACATGGAAAGTAAGAAACGTAACTTACACGGGACACCAATAATCGCAAGGAAGGGATAGTAACCCGCTTGAATAATCATCAGTACAGCTTCTATCCGCAAATTTAATGATGTCCAATCTTGAGAAAGAAAGTTAAGACCTAACGATAAACTCCTATTGATTCTTGTAATATTCAATTTGATTGCTGTTAGATTCTGATCCATTGTGGAAGATTTCAATCGGTTGCTCTCAGATTCTGATTTCTTCTCTTTCTGGAGCTGGTGAGATTGCTAATGTTGTTCCTGATTCGCAGCTGATGCAATGGGATAACACACCAAAATTAGCCCCTTTAAATACAACAGTGATACAATCCAGTGAGAATATTCTGGTCCATGGAGACTGGCACTACGCACAATCGCTGAAATAACAGATTCAGCTAATCCATTCCAATATTACACTTTCAAATCACAGTAATGGAGAACAAGTTCCCAAACTGTATGTAATGCTGGAGCGTTGATAAGTAAAGGAATGATGTTGATAAGTAAAGGAGTGACTAACCATAATCTTAATACTACAGAATGAGCGAGGATGATGAAAGAGGGGACAAACAGATGGCACATGAAAAGTTAGGTTCTGGAATGCACTTCCAGGAATGTGGAGGAGGAATGTCCACTTGAAGTATTCTGATCAGCCTGTAAGTTTTGAAAGATTTCAAAATCCATGCTGAAGCTACTCCTTCTACATCACCAACACGTGCAAAGCAGATTTCAAATCGTTTATTGAATATTGTTACTTTCATTTCTATAGCGCATTTCACAAAAGGCAAAAGATGCTGAGACATTGCTTGGATACATCGTGCAATTGGGCTTCTCTGTCAGCATGGTTGCGAATGTTATCATGAACCCTATACCCAGTGAAAAGCAAAAGGAATAGTAAACAATCAGATAGTGCTGAAATATCGCTTGCTGCATTCTGGAAGTGGACCTTTCAGTCACCGTGATTGTGATCTTCATCAGCAAGAGTAGTTTCCCAAATTCTTTTGAAACATCGAGAAAATTAAGCATTGCTGTCTGTAGAGCATTGTGAAATTCGGTGGTAGTTTCACGAATGACTCAATTTCTCATTAGTCTTTGTTGGCCGCTGCTGCACACGTTCAGATTACGCACTGGCCGGAAACACATGGAATGCCTGTTCATACAGCCCAATTTGATTTGGTTTCTGGATGTACACCGGAATTCTCTGAGACGCTATTTCACAGTCAAAATTTCATGAGGTTAGAATTTCTTCCATTCCCCATTCTCACACTTTGTGCCCAAGGATCAGAGGGTTATAACATTATGACGCGTACTACCGTCGAAGGAAACTGAATTAGTCATCTGATTTCCTCTGTAAAATAGAGTGTTCACATCAGATCGTTTAAATGTAAAGGCATTATCACTTTGAAAAAAACACATACATATTCAGGGTTACGTGGTAAAGGGGGAATGGTCAGATAAAATAACTCCTTTCAAGAGCCAGTGAAAAAAAATGGTGTCGAATGCCATCTTAGTGTGGGAACATTTGTTGACATCTCAAACAAAGCATGACATCTCTGATCCTCAGAAGAGATATTTCCAAAGCTGTCTAAAACAGTAATATTACTAGAGGTAAAGTCCTCACTGACGATGTAAAATTAGAGAGCAACGCATGTTTGTTCTGTTTTAATTGCAACATAGACCAGAATATGAGAATATTTGGCATGAATTGGAACATCCTTTCCAATGATGGGTCTGACGAAGTGTCATTGGACTCAAAAAGTTCACTCAGGTTTCTGAACACAGGTGCTGGCAGACTTGTGAGACTCACCAGGAAGTTCTGTTTCTTGTTTCCATCGATGGCACGTATTTTGCAATCTTGCTGCGAATTTGTTATTTCAACCATTGAGGGTCTTTCCGCAACCAGCTATTCAACACGCTCAAAAACAGACCGATAATGTCCTGTAATTAGAAAAAGGAATGGCAGGGTAATTTTAGCTGTTCCTCTGTAAACAATTGTTGTTTTTATGTCCATTGCACAATGTGGTTTCCTTTCCTTCGTGGAGTCCAAACTCCAATCGTGGGTGAAAAAACTCCATTCTCTTTTCACATGATCGCAACTTCACAAATGTTATCTGTCACTTCACTAATTCAGCATGGTCTCACGTCGAAATCATTGACTTTGTATAACCGCACTAATTCAATGAGGTTCAATGTTAGCTTCATTTCCATTCCGTCAAGTTTCATTTATTCACGTTATAGCCTTTGGATCAATACTAATTTCAACTGATTCAGTCGCAATGTCATTTTCTCTTCATGGTGTCACCATTATTTCAACAGATTCGAATTTGATTTCAGACAATTCTGCGGGATTTATTGCACAGCTAAAGCTGGCTAACAGCAGCTACTGCAGAAAATGGACAAGATAAGGCTAAGCTAGAGATAGTGCTTTCTAGTTACAGTTATTGGACAAAATATTGTAATGGCAGAATGGATTTGTGGAACGTTTGAAAACCAACTGATTAAGTTACAATTCGACATCTGTTTTCTTCGAAATGATTAAACTATGCCAAAACAGCAGTCTGCTCATGAAATGAAGACGTCCCTCTGATGTACAAACCCACCTTTAAATATAGCTTCCCACTTTTCCAGCGAGAAGCTCCCCGTTTTCTCATGTATTCGAAACAATGTTTCACTGATCTGTATATCAAATCTCTCAGTGTACACTGCCTTTCAGAGAACATTTTAGTTTTTCACAATTGGAATAATCGTGAAAGTCTCCAAAGTTTGTAATTCATTGACTGGAAATCAAACAAGTCAATGATTCGAGTAGAAAACGCAGACCATTTACTAGAATCCAATCTCCTAAGCTTGCCAGCCTAAGGAGAACGTCTGAGCAGTGGTCAATATTTTAATAAAAATTAGACAGTTTTTAAAAAAATCTCAAAACTTTAGGTTATAATCCAACAGGTTTATGTGGAAGCACTAGTTTTTGGAGTGCTGGTCCTTCATCGGGTAGATGTGAATTTGGATCATAAGACGCAGGTCATAAACGAAATGATTTCAGCATCATGTAACTGAAATGATATGTTGAACAAACCTGCAGTGTTGCTACTTCTTTCATCTTTAGAATGGGTTCCAGGTTTCAGTTCATAACATGGCAACTAAGCCAGCGAATGCAAGATCCCAAGCACAGTGATGCGGCATTTGTTTGCAAAATACCATTGTTGAAATTTAGATCAGACCTCCATCCATGCCTAACCAGAACTGCAAGTAGTTCTGTGGTCGAACTAATTATAAAGTTCAAGTCAAAAATCCCTCCTTTTGTACGCCACATTTTGGATCATAACGGAAAATATTCTGGATGCCTTTTTAACACTATTATTGACCTGGTCATGCAGATCAGAAGCATCCATTGTTACACTCATGCCCTACTTCCTCTATACCTGGCCGTATGCTCCTACTTCGTTTGTTTGACGTCTCCAATTGCATCACTTCACACTTCACCGAGTTGCTTGGTACATCCGGGTAACTGCTCAGATCTGGACTCACAACTTGTTTTTTTGTTTATGCAGTCAGACTAATCACACACATTCCTCCCTCGATAAATGCACGAAGAATTCCCTTAACCCTACCTGGGATTTTCAAAATGACTCTTTTATCGTTCTTTCACGACTCCAACCTCCAAATGTATGCTCGATATCAATTAAAGCTGCGATGTCAGCATTTCTCCAATTCTTCTGTCGAATGAGAATTGGAATATGATGATCAGAACATGCAAATCAATCACAGGGGGTTGCTGCGGTCCGGGGGTAAATTAGAGGCCCCAGCGTGGGAAAACAGGCCTTTAGGTCCAACAACTCCACACCGACCCTCGGAAGAGTCACCCACGCAGATACATTTGCCCCTGACTAATGCACTTAACACTGTGGGCAAATAAGCATGACCAATTCACCTGTGCTACGAATCCGAACACCCGGAGAAAACCCATGCAGACAGGGGGAGAATGTGCTAACTGCACACAGACAGTCGTCCACGGCTGCAATAGAACCTGGGATCCCTGGCACTGTGAGGCAATAAAGCTAACCACTGATCCCCCGTGCTGCCCCATGCGTGTTAGTACACTGCTGGGTCTACCACTGGAAGCACTTGTTCAAGTCTGACCAACACCAGAGGTAGGTAAAAAAAATCACGCAGCAGCTTTATAAGGAAAAAAAAATCTGTTAATGAATCCGAAGAGTTTTTTTTTAACAGCCTGCGATACATACCATTTGCCCTGGATATGTAAAATACTTTCGCCAATATAAATCTTTTCTTATAAAGACACGCTGCGCAGCATTTATTTCCCAAATCGTTTGCACTAGTCTAATTTAAACACAATGCATTCAAGACCCATTCGTCGTTCGTTAATGACAATGTGCTTAATCTTTTCGCCAAGTGTCATTTACATTCAGTTTCATGAAGTTAACCTCTCCTCAGGTCTAAAGGAGTTATTTTGGGACATCATCCCAATCTTTACCCACATCTCCTGCCCCAGTGGCGTTTCCATCGCGTGACACGAGCGTGATGTTTTCCCTTCATCTAGTAGAACAACTCACCACTACCTGGAAAACCCAGAATAGACAATCTTTCCTCATGCTGATGCATTTTGTAAAAGACAATTGTACACCTCGTCTGTCAGTAAAGGCCTGCACTACGGGTTGTGAATTTTATTTCTTGACCATTGCAAACTAAGGGGAACCGGTGCCCCATTTTGCTGTCAAGCACTTTGTGCCCTGGTGTATAGGCAGGTGGAGTGGAGGATTTCATCAACGCCAAGGAGCGGCAGATCAGGAAACAGAACCAGACATTGTCAATCTCGTTTGAGGACTGGTTACATATTTGGACAATAGCTTCGCAGTGCAGTTGCAAGATCAGTTACCTTCTACTTTCCTCCACGTTAAGTACTGCCATCTCCTTCTCAGCAACTGCACGCACCACCTATCAAGCGTCATATGTTCCTACGCTCACCTGCTGCATGGGTGGCACGGTGGTTCAGTGGATAGCACTGCCGCGTGACAGCTCTAGGAACCCAACATCGATTCCAGCTTTGGGCCACTATCTGTGTGGAGTTTTCACGTTCTCTCCGTGTCTGTGTGGTGCTCCTCCGGGTGTTCTGGTTTTCTCCCACAATCCAAAGGGGAATGAGTCTAGGTGGATTAATCTTCGGAGGGTCAGTGTGGACTTGCTGGGCCGAGGGTCCACGTTAACGCACTGTCAGGACTCTAACATAATCTAATCACTGTGAGTGAATCATGTGCCGTAATGTTCTCGCACCTCTGCACCTCATCCTGAGTCCTTACCTGCACGGCCTGTTCACTTGCTCAAGGCAGCTTGTTCACAATGTTAACAGTATCAGCTGTGCAAGTCTCTTTCAGGTCCCCTCATATGTCTTGTTAATTGTCCCATTTAATCATTAAAGAAAAACACAGTTTACCATTGAATTATCGAAGAAAGATGATGGGCTGCCAAAAGCTCAGTTTGTCAGTCGTAATGAGGATAGGCAAAACCCTTGTTCAACTTGCAGTCAATACCTCGCCCCAAAATGTTGATCGTTAGACATCCAGCAATCATAATGTGGAGAGAAGAGGTATCTAGTGCCACCACTGGTTTGTCAATGCACAGACCTCGTTAATATTCTGCCACGATAGACTTTGGAAAATGTATTCAGTAAAAAACCGGGCATTTAATATCTCATTACTGTCATTAATCCATTGTCGACGGTTGGAAAAGCCCAACTAGTATACTAACATCCTTTGCAGAAGGAAACTGTCATCTTTACATGCCATAGACTACATGCGGCCCCAGATCCACAGCCATGTGGTAGACTCCGAACTGTCTCTAGAGCAATTAGGGATTGGTAATAAACGCTGAGCAAGCCACGGTAGTCCACACCACGTGAATTGATGATAAAAGTATTCTGTTACATTTTTAATGAAAATGGTAATATTATCTATTGTTCACCATGTTAAATGCTTTGCACGTGTGTGATACGAATGTCACTTGCTATCATTCTGTCCAAATCTAAATATTGTCCAGCTTCTGCTGCAGGAGAAAATGGACTGCTCTCCGTCAGAAAAGTTGTGAAGGCTGTGGAATGTTGCTTCCATGAATGAGGCGTGAAGCTGCACTGATTCCGGCAAAATTTGCATCGCCAATCACATTCCGATTGTTTCTTGCCCATCATTGATAGGATTTGGGATTACAGGCGATGAGTTAATTGGTGGAAATTTCCGAGTCTCCCATCTGATTGTGCAGCCATTGTATTTATATGGTGAATCCAGTTCCTCTTCGAGTTTATTACGCTCACAAAACTTTTGTTAATAAGTAATGTTATTTCTTGCTGGTCAGCACAGGCCCGTATATTCTCGAAGAACTTGTAACATTTGGACACGGACTGTTTCAGCATCTGTGAATTCGTTGGTCATGTTGAATAATTTGCAATCATAAGCGAATATTCCTTTTTTACTGTTATGATGGAAGGAAGGTCTTTGATGAAGCAGCTGAAGGTCGTTAATCCTAGCACAATACCTTGACAAAACCTTGAGGACATATATTGTTGCTGAAATTATTGAAAGTCAACAAATGCTGACACCTTCCTTTACGCTAGACATCATAACGGCAGTAGAAACATCCTCCTGATTCCCTTTAATTCCAGTTCTCTGGGAGTTCTTTGATGCCAAACACAGTTGAAAAAGGACAACAATTTAAAAGGCAGTTACAACCAACTCGAGCCTAATTTCTGCTCTTTTTGCCTATTTTGTGCCCAAAGAGGTGATGAGGTCAGGATCTGGTGGACCCCATGGCAGCATCACTGGTCAGGTTATTGAGAAGTAAGTGTTCTTTGCTGGCACTGTTTCTGAACACTCCCCTAACTTTAGAAATGATCGAGTGTAGTCTGAAGGGACTGGAATGGCCAGAATAGATTCGGTAAGTTTCATTTACACTGGTTACATTTCTACATTTAGAGGTACATGTGAATATTGTAGCTGTGCTGAAACAGCTTGGCGAAGTGTTTGGCAAGTACTGAAACAGACGACTGCAGTTGTATTTCTGGAATTTGTCAGGATCGTAGTCTTTGCAGCATGCAGTGAAACTTGCTACTGTCCGATATCACGGAGAGTGAATTGCATTGACTGAAAACTAGCATATGAGACACAGTGGAATTCAAGACATGCCATGATAAATCGTCGACACCGCACTTCTGACTGATTTATTTTTCTTCAAATACTTCAATCTAATCGATTGCATGAATGAACTTTCTCCACCAGCATTGAGGATGAGGCCAAAACATTTTCAATTGCCTACCACGTTTCACGAGAATAGATGTCAGTACTCGAGAGGTCATGTCGATCAATTGGTTGTCGATTTGTTTGTCTCTGTCTATCAGTTGCGTGTTAAGTTTTCTCACATTTTTGTACTTATATAGCTTCCCCAGGTTATCTCCTCATGTTTCGGAATGTCTGGTGCTGCTGTTTGAATAGCCGTTTGTACCCTTTCATATGTTGATTACCTGTTTTATTGTGATTGATAAAGTGGGTGATATGCTGAACCGTTGCAGTTTCTGTATAATTCCTGCAACGTATGATTCTGCTGCTGCTGATGGCTCACTGTGCCAGATGGATACCTTGTGATTTAGCCAACATAACGGCATTCCCATTTAGCACAGAGGTATCGCCACTGACCATGATGGAGGAGCAACAAATATGAAGATGACATTTCTCTCAGCAAGAACCATGCCGTGTTCAGTGTTACAGGTACAGCCAAGGTGTGATGCATCAGTTCCATGCAGATTAGCGTTGATGCGGCAAATGTCTTGGATCCTTTTTTAGATTTCCTGTCCAACTGCCACAGTGACTGTCCAGCAGCTTTGTCCATTCGCAACTAATGAAATTCGTGAGCACTGGGGCTGCTGAGCCACTGTTGGCGATGGACAGGAAAGCCACGCACCAAATATACATTGTCTGCCCTTTCCACCCTTCATGTTGTGTCAAAGAGGGAAGGACTGACTTGAGGGAAGCCATATATATAAATTAGCAGAAGGTTTTTCTTGGCCGTGTTGAACCTAATATCATGGCATTTCAAGGGGCTGAGCATCAATCATCAGCACTTCAGAGACAAATCGCTTTTGACTGTCACCTCTGTTAGTTCGGCGACGCTAGTGGGGCAGGACCTCCTCAGAGATGGGGATGGTAATGTCTGGAATTTTGCGATACGTACAATGTTACTGTATCTAACTGTTTGCTTGATGATTCTGTGAGAAATATACAAGTCAGTTTCCCGTTTTATATACTAAAGTGTTGTTTTTATCTTTAAAATCAAGTAAAACTGAGATGTACTATAGCTGAGAATTATTTAATTATTTCTTCAGTTTGGTCATCAGTGTACTCACGCAGATTGCACAATTTAGTAACGAAAATAACAAAAGTTAGTTATTCTCAGATTAGTACTCACAGTAAACAGCTGAATTATTTCATATCAGCAAACGAAAACAGTGCACTGAACAATAACATAGATAAAGACTTGACAAGAATTGAATTCAAGTTTCGTGCTGCTCAATCGCTGTCACCTCCAATGGACAATCGGGCACTGAATGGCTCCTTCATGTGTCCAGAGAGATTCCACACTATGTCCGATAATAAAATATAGTTGCAGAATTAGGCTCTAAGGCCCGTCGAATCTGCCTCATCATTCGTTCATGGCTGATGTGCTTTTCAACTTCATTCTTGTACTTTATCTCTGTAACCTCTAATCCCTTTACGTATCAAGAATCTAGCTGTCTCTATCTTAAAGCCGCAGAATGATTTGGCGTCGACAGTCCCTTTGGCGTTGAGTTCTACAGATTCAGATAAAGAATGTCCTCCAATCTTTAGTTCTAAAAGATCGTGGCATCACTCTGAGATTGAGTGGTTAGGTCCTCGTTTATTCCATTAGTGGAATTGTCTTCTGCACGGCCACTCCATCCAAGTCACCCACATTCTGGTAATTTCGGTGAGCTTACCCTGTCATCCTTCTCAACTCCATCAAGTACCGATCCGGAGCTCACAACTGCTTCTGGTCTCGTAAAACCTTCGTTCCTGGGATCAGACTTGCAAACCTCCTGTAGACTCCTTCGAATGGAAACTCATACATCATTTCATGTGGTGGCCAAAGCTATTCAAAATATTAAAACAATTTCTCACAGCAGTAAACTTAGACGAAGGTGTCACTAGGTTAAAAATGCTAACTCTGACTTCTCATAGGGAGAGGCTGAACAGGTTGGGGCTGTTTTCTCTGGAGCGTCGGAGGGACTATTACATGCTGCACAGTCTACACCTGGGCTGGACTAGAACCAATGTCCTCCGGGTTGCTTTTGATCATTATGTTTGGGAGGGATAAAACTATTTTATTCACAGGAGCGATGGAGAGAAACAGAGAAAGAGAGGACCAGTGGCCTGCCGGAAAGGAAAGTTTCCCTAAAAAAGTGACAGGCATCCCTTGCAAGAGTGGTGTGAGCGAAGACCTGAGTGGGAGCGGTCAAAATGCGCACTTGGAAGGTGAGTGAACGGATATATGTGGTGAATGGATAAACCCGAGACACTACACGTGTAATGTTTCCCAACCGCATTTCTCCTCTAATCCAAGCCAAAGGACTCAGTGGTGCGTTGATAAGGTTTTTCCTTTTTAACCTGTGATTGATAAAAGCTTTTCCTTTTGTTTGTTATTCCTTAGGTAAGCATACCATTACAAATGGCAGGAGATAACCCGTGTTTTCCTTCGGTTTTCCAATGTTGAAGCTTAAGACCACGCCTGATGTCCCTGACTCTTTCACGTGTGGGACACATGTCTTGCTGCCGCACTTGTTCGCCCGCAGGACATCTCTGGAGTTGCGGATGGGGTCAATGTGGAGCTTACGCGATGCTGAGGGAGTTGTGGATAGTACGTTTAGTGAATTGGTCACACCATATATGAGGATTACTGAGGGAGAGTCGGAATCCGTGACGAAACGGCAGAGAAAGAGCTGGAAGGCAGTGCAGGTGCCGCCTTCGGGTCATCTCCTTCCAAAACAGGTATACTGTTTTGGAGACTGTTTCAGGAGATGCCACCCCAGGGGAAGGCAGCATCAGTGGGGTTCAGAGCACCGAGACTGGCGCTGCTGTAGAGTAGGATTGAAAAAGAGTGGAAGGGCCAGAGTCATAGGAGACTCAATTGTAACGGCAACAGATAGTTGGTGCTGTGGTCGGAAACGAGACTCCCGAATGGTATATTGACTCACAGGTGCACGGGTCAGGGATGTTTCAAATCTGCTGCAGAACATTCTGAAGAGGGAAGATGAACAGCCAATTGTCGTGGTGCATATAGATAGCAATGATGGAAGTAGGAAAAGGGGTGAGAATCAATACGCACTACTAAGGGAGTTGAGAGCAATGTTATAATTAAGACCTCAGATTTGGTAATCTCAGGATTGCAAAGATTGACACCTGCTCATCAGATTGCATGTTAAAACATAGGCAGGATGAATGTGTAGCTTGAGAGATGGTCTGAGGGAGGGGTTCGTATTTTTGAGATTTCAGAACTGCTTCTTGCTAATTATAATTTGGATTGCCTGCACCTAGGTCGGACTTGACCAATGTCCTTGGGGATGCTTGTTCTAACGCTGTTGTGGTGGATTTAAACCATTGTGGCAGCGGATGGGAACCAAATGTGAAGGGTAGCGGACAGTAGGAAGGAAGTAACTGAAGACGAGAATGATCTATAAATTGCAGTCAACGTGACTCAGGAAAAGTTTAGGCAGGGTGCTCATGATGATAGAAAAGGGAGTGGTTGCCTGAGATGCACTTGTTTTAGTGCAAGAACATTGTTAGGAAAGGTAGATGAACGTCGGACTTGGGGTAGTACCTGACAGAATGGCATTATTGCTTTACTCAGACTTGGTTGAGGGAAGGGCACAGAACATAGAGCATAGAACATACAACGTAACATCGTTGGCCGTCCATGTTGCGCCAACCTGTGAAGTTAATCTGATGCCCATCTAAACTACGCTGTTCTGTTAATGATCATATCTATGTCCCATGCCTATTTAAATGCCCTTTATGTTGGCGAGTCTATTCTTGTTGCAGACTGGTCGGTCCATGAGCCAATTATTCTCTGAGTAAAGAAACTACCCCGATAAATGTCCTGAATCTCTCACCCCTCAATTTAAAGCTATGTTAGATGTCGCCATCCTGGTTAAAACGGCTTCCATTGTCCACCGTATCTAAGCTTCTGATCAACTTGCACGTTTTGATTAAGTTGCCTCTCAATGTTCTTCTCTCCAACGAAAACAGCCTCAGTTCTCTCAGTCTTCCCTCGTAAGACTATTCTTTCACACCAGTCAGTATCCTAGTAAATCCCTTCTGAAACCTTTCAAAAGATTCCACATCCTTCCTATGATGTTGTGACCAGAACTATAAGCAAAGCCCGGGTTCAGCATTACCAGTTTGTTTTACAGTTTAAGCATGCCTCATGGCTTTGAAACTCAATCTCCCTACCCGTCAACGGCAGCACATCCAGACCATTAATAGACATGACAAACTACAGTGGCCCCAAAACAGATCCTTGTGGCACACCACTTATAGCTGAGCTTCAATATGAATATTTCCTATCAATCACCGTACTCTGTCTTTTTCAGATAGCCAATTAGCGATTCAGACCGTTAAATAACCTTCAGTCCCGAAACACCATATTTTGTTCAAGCTTTGGGACCATATTTTGTGCAATAATAGGCAACTAACTTTGCCAGGATATCATGCTTCAGGCTGGATAGAGAGGGCAGTAAAATTGGTGGAGATGTTGCATTTCTGTCAGAAAGGAGGGTTCAATGGAGGACTCGAGCAGTGAGGCAATATGGGCAGACGTCCGAAATACTAAGAGTGCAGTAACAATGTTAGGGATATGCTACAGGCCTCCCAATAACGAACGTGATTTCGAGGTGCAAATATATAAATGGATTATGGAAAGATTTCGGGCAACCATGCGATGTAACCATCCCGAGCACACTACCATTTGGAACATTATCAAATACTTTTTGAAATCCATACTGACCATGCCCAACGCCCTGCCTTCGTCAACCCTGTTGGTCACCTCATCAAATATCCAACAAATTTGTCAAGCATGATCTCCCGCGCAAGAAGCCATTCTAACTCTTCCTAATCAAACATTGCCTTTTCAAATACATGACAGGCTTTTCTATCTGTATCATCTCAATTTACTTACCCAACTCAAAGTTGACACTTATTTGTGCATAGTTCCCAAGTTTTTCTTTGAAGCATGTCTGGAAAAATGGCACAATTTTAGTCAACCTCCAATCTTCCAGGACCTCCCCCGTGGCTAACATTATAGCAAATATACCAGCCAGACCCCCCCACAAATTCGTTCAGAGGCGCTTGCAGCGTTTTTGATTTTATCTGTGATGCCTAAGAGATTTATTCACCTTCAAACATTCTAATACATCCAACACCTCCTCTACTGGGAAAGGGACTGTTCCCAAGGTATGACCATTAACTTCAGCAAGGTCTCATGTCTTCAATTCCTTCTCGACGCTAAACACAGCAAGGAAGTATTCATTGAGTACCTCCCCATCTCCCTTCATACGTATATATTATCTTGGTCGTTGAGAGGCCATATTTACTCTTTCTTAATCCATTTTACCAAAATATACGCAAGCAATTCAATTTTCACCAATCATCCGATGACTTCTGCCAACAACTGAAATAACCTGCAGTCCGAGAAACAGTGCTATAATTAAGAAAGTGATCTTCCGAGTAATGCCTGTGAAGATAGAAAAATATAGTTGGTTTCTCAGTCCATCTCTTTACGCAGAGCATCAATACTTCTATGTTGTGCTGCTGGACGTTTATTTGGGATTCAGTATTTCCATTCTCAAAGTTATATGTCGACAGCCATGACATTTTAGCCACTGCTACAAGTTATGACAAGTTATGAAATAATTCTTGGCAAGTCCAGACAGTTGGTCTGCTCTAATGGATGAACTAGGGCCGATGAATTAGAATAATCGGTCCTCTCAATGTGCACTGCTATTGCAGCTTTGGGATTACCGGGACCTTCTTCTACAAAGTTTCGTCTGTGAGGGCTAACCTGACTGTACATTACTGAGGATTCTGGACTGTAATGTCTGATCAAGCCCTATGTCCTGTGAGCACAGTCTTCCAAATTCTGGCCTCGACCACTTTTCTTCTGAGCCTGTAAGTTGGAGGGACATTGGCATAAATTGATAAATCAAGTAACCTGTTTGTTGATTCCCAGAATATGGAGGACCCGCTGGCAACTCACTGAATGTTGAGAAAAAATATATGGAGGTATTGGCTCTGTCATTTGTAATTCAGGGATCATGCAATGAATGAAGCCATTGCCTGATGCAAAAGAAACCTGACAGTTCAAGTACACAAAATGCATCCTTCACTCTCAGAAGAGGTGTTTGAGAATTGCAATGGTATAAAATAAAACTGCTTTATAGTGACTGCCTGAATTCATAAAGGGAAGCGAGATCCAAAGCAAAACTTAGTCAGTTCTGAAGGGGTTCAGTCAACCATTTTTCACAATGAGTATTAGAAGCCAATGCAATTCCAAAACTCATCGTGCTTTAAGAGATATTCACCTTTTTCAGAACTGTCAACTATCTACATTACGACACAGTCAAGACCGAAGTTTTTAACTTTCTTCTGTACCACGACCCATGCCGGTTACGAGCGACACTGTGTCACAATGCTAGTATTTTTACAAGATACGATGCCATTGAGTTTCTTTTTTCCAGAGAGGTTGAAATTAGCCTGTTTCCAACCAGGCTGGGTTTGAAAGGTTTATTGGTGCCATTTTTTGTTTACGACAACAGGTAATGCCTCTGGCCTTAGCCTTTCATATCTTAAAATAAAAACCCCGATGCAATCACAGTAAAGTGCCCAACTAGCTGCGAAGCTAATGTTCGTTTAGATTGGAGATTATGATTAAGTTCAGAAGTTGTGCTGTGAAGAAAGGCTTCTGGGGCAATTGCAGCTAAGAACTCGCTCTCTCGCACTTCAAGCCTGTAAGCCCTAATTTGTTTCAGTTTTACTCTTTCTGCAAAGTGCTGTGTACCTTGGGAGACCGTTGGAAGTATTTTTGTACCAGCATCATTAGGTCTGGATGTCTCTCGGTTCTTTTGGATCGGGGAAGTTATCAGGTAATCTATTGTCTGATCTTTCTGTTGCATTCCGTAATTTTCTGATTAATCCTGTTTGGTTAAAACTTGACAGTCAGATCAACTAATTCACTCTGAGAATTTCCGTTGTACATTTACCTGAGACAAATAGCAAATTTGCCGTCTGGGCTACCCGCTTAAAATTGCTTTGAGGGGTTCGGGCCTGGTCTGTAACAACTGTGAATCTAAATACTTTAGTTCTGCGTCAACCTATCAATTGGAAAGTGGCAGAAATTGAAAGAAAACCAGGTTAATAACTGATTACTGGCCTGGTTGCAATAGAAACACTGGAAAATAATATTTCGAAGTGGGAATACACAACTCATTTCCTCAGTACCCACTCCGCCAGTGAACATGATCATGACTGAACTTATCCTGGTCACAACTCCCGTTTCCTGTATTTCACCTATCACATTTTCTGACAAGTTTCATCGGAAACACATTTATTCCTCGCCTGAATCCGTCAATTGTTTGTGAACCATTTCAGTGAGTGCCACAGATTCACATATCTGACAGAATTAGTTTCTCCTCATCTCAGTTTTAAATCTGCCTCCTCTCATTTTCTCTCTTTCTGACCTCTTGTTTCAGGCTGTTCTACACGGGGGAGCATTTGATCAACAATCTCAGCTAAAAAAATAAACTTTAGCGTTTGCTATACCCAACCTGGACCCGCTCTCATTCTTCTCAAAGGCAGCGATTAGAAGCCCAAGTATTTTAAATACTGATCCTGCGACAGCCCGTTCCATACCGGGAAATAACCTGAGGAACATCCTCTGAAAGGCGTCCATTCCCAGCACACCCTCCCTCCCGTGAGGAGACCAAAATTGGACACAGTCTTTCAGGTGTGGTTTTACCAAAGTTTTACAAAAGTGGAACAACACGTTTTTACATTTAATCATTTCCTCCTTTTGCATTAAATACCGGACATTTGTTTCCAGGTCATTATATACTGAATCTAAATAGTTGAGGTCTGATAAGGGCATCAACTCCCCACGACAGATGTGAAACTACTTAATCTATACGTACCACCTTTTGTGTCCATCCTCTTTTGCATAAGGATGTTATATTATTCTGTTTCCAATCGACTGATAACTGGCCACAATCCAGAGTATTTTGGAAAAACATAATTTATGAAATCAGCATCTTTCCTGCCACTTCCTTTAATTCCCTGCTATGCAATCCATCAGGGCCTGAGGACTTAACCATATTTACACCCAGCAGTTCACTGAAGATTTTCTCCTGAGTTATTATAATTTCACCAACTTACTATGTTGTTACTGCAGGTTTTCAAACATAGTTATTTTTTCCACTGTGAAAACAGCATCAAAGTCTTGGTTTACTGCCTCTGGAATCTTTCAGTTCCTCCTCATTACCCGCCATTTCGTTCTCGAAAGGTCCATCAATTAGTTTCAGTACTCTCTTCATTTTTTGTATAACTATGAATGCGGGTAGAATCAGTATTAAAGGTTCCTGCTTATACGTGTTTCGTTGCTCATTTAGTTCCTTTGATTTCATTTTAGCGACTATTTGCTGACTTTTAAAGTTCTCCGAATTCTCGAGAATGATGTGCCCTCGTCTTTGCCTTTTTGTTATCGATGAATTCCTTATTCAACCACAGATGATTTTCTCTAATTTTTACACATTCCGCTTCCTCTCAGGACGAAACTTTAATGCTGCCATAGTCACATCTCCCTAATCAGTTGGCATAGTTGTTCTGAAGTTCTTTCCTTTAATATTGTTTTCCAAAGCCATGCTGAGCCAACTCCTTCCCCAGGTATATAAATTTACGTTTTCCAAAGCTTGTACCTGACTCTTTCTTAACTCTTTCAAAAGAATTTCTATTCTGGTAGATTGGAGTCACTCTTTCCTCGAGGATCTTTAACTGTAAGACTACTTAATAATCACTACATTTTATCAAATCTAAAACAAACTGTTCGCTGACTGGCTCTCCAGCATACTGCTTTAAGAAGAGATTTTGAAGGCACTGCATGAGACTTTCATCGAGGTGCCCTTGCCTAATTAATTAATTCAATCAATTAGCGTATTTAGGTCACCCTTAATGAATGTTGTGCCATTCTCACAATCCCTCATTATTTCTCCCTTTATGCTATGCCCTATTTTGGAAGGATTAACGGGGCGTATAAATTACTTGGAAATTCTATGAAGATATGACCAATAGTGTTGGCAAGAGGGAGCAAGTCAAAGTGTTCTATTTGGAATTTCAGGAAGTGTTTGACAACCACATAAGTGATTATAGTGCAAGACTAACGTATGGGATTGATGATTTGGAGATGCCGGTGTTGGACTGGGGTGTACAAAGTTAAACATCATACAGCACCAGGTTATAGTCCAACAGGTTTAATGGGAAGCACACTACCTTTCGGAGCGATTCTCCTTCGTCAGTTGATAATGGAGGACCCAATCCTAACACATAATTTATAGCAAAAAATTACAGTGTGATGTAACTGAAGTTATACGTTGAAAAATTGATTGTCTGTTCAGCGTTTCATCTGTTAGAATACAGTGATAGTTTCACTTCTGTCATGTGTAAAACACAAAACCTTCTTTTTTAAAACTTGCATTCTCGAGTTAGCTGTTACCAATGGTAATAGCTAGACAATATGTTGAATGTGTTGGCCCTCTGTGTTATCTGTATATGCCATGATGTTTAGATTGATTCTACAGCGTGCTGCCACATTTTTTCAATTTAAACAATCATCTTTTTTTTAATGTTACTCTTAACAAAGTGTAGGACTCCCCGTTTATTGACATTGTCTGCCACCTGCCACGGGTTTGGCCATTCTTTTAAAGCTTCTATGTTCCGCTGCAAGGTTTCAAAGTCCTCTGTGCACTTTGATCTGTCACTCATTTCAATTGACCTACAAACTTGACACACTCAAAGTGGTCCCCAACTCCAAATCAAATAATTGCAGTCCCAACACTACTGCCTGAAGCACACCAGAAGTTACATATTGACAACTAGTCTGTCAATCATTTATTACCACTCTTTGCTTCCTGTTAGTCAACCACTTCTCTAGCCTTTCTAATACTTAACCAGTAACACCATGCATCTTTATGTTATGCAGCAGCCTTTGTCTGGCATGTGTTTGTTTTTTGAAAATCTAGCTACACTAGATCCACTGGATCACCGCTGTCCACCTTGCTTACCATGTCTCAGTGAATTCCAAAGACTTGTTAAGTATGACCTGTCTTTCATGTATACATGCTGCGTCCGCTCAAAGGGACAATTTCCATCAAAATACCTGCTATTTCTTCCTGTATAATAGACTGAAACATCTTCCTATGACAAAGATTAAGCTAACCGTTCGATTGCCTAAGACATATTTTGTTTAATTTCCTTATTAAACAGTGGTGTCACACTTGCACTTTTCCAATCTACTCGATCTGTTCCCCGACTCCAGCGAATTTTGGAAAAATATACAATTGCACTTTCTGTTTCTCCCACCATCTCTTTTAACTGCTCGGGGATGCATTCCACCAGGGCCACGAGACCTCTCTACCTGAGCTCCATGAACATGTCTAACAGTACACGAATAATGATTGTTTCCATGCCGTCATCTACCTTCATCGCTTTGTGAATTACTGGCATGTTATTAATGTTAGACACTGTGATGACCGATGAAATACGTATATTCGATGCCTGAGCCAAGTCATCCGATCTTATTACTAAATGCCCCTTCTCATCCTCCGAAGGATCAACGTTTAATTTAGCAACTCTTTTTGTTTTATATTTTATAGACGTTTGTGCTTTCCATCTTTATAGCTTGTCCGTGTTCTTTGATCCTTTCCTTTATAACGATGCTTGTGAGTTTCTGGTGACCTTTAATTTATTTTTCCAAATCTTCTATTTTCCTGCTATTCTTGACCAATTTGTATGCCTTCTGTTCCAATTGGGCAGACGACTTGTTTTTTCGAAAAACACCCATGACAGAATATCCATTTTCTTGCAGTCCTTCATTTTCACCGAATATACTTCTCCTAAAATCTTTGGAAAATTGCATTGCAAGTCTTCGACTGCAAGTCAACTGTCCCACTATAAAATTTTTCTTTCCAATCTACTTTAACCCAGTTCCCCCTCAGTCTATTGTAGTCTCTGTTGTTTAAGCACAGAATTCTGCTTTTAGTTTTTGCCTTCACATATCCATCTGTGATTGTTCCTTCCAAAAGGATTCCCAACCAAGGTTTCATTAACTATTCCTGTCTCATGACACAGGGCATGCAGAGGATTGTTTGCTCCTTCTTTGGTTTAATTGCATTCTGTTCAAAGGTACTATCTCGGATGCAATCAATGCAACCCGTCCACAAGGCGGACCAGGCAGAACTGGTTCGAACAATAAAATGAGATAAAAAATTTTCGTAATAGTTGCCAAATCATTTTGCAGGCATCATTATTTTTTTCTTTTTTTAAGACCATAAGACCATAAGACATAGGAGTGGAAGGAAGGCCATTCGGCCCATCGAGTCCACTCCGCCATTCAATAATGGCTGATGGGCATTTCAACTCCACTTACGCGCATTCTCCCCATTGCCCTTAATTCCTCGAGACAACAAGAACCTATCAATCTCGGCCTTGAAGACATTTAGCGTCCCGGCCTCCACTGCACTCTGCGTCAATGAATTCCACAGGCCCACCACTCTCTGGCTGAAGAAATGTCTCCGCATTTCTTTTCTGAATTTACCCCCTCTAATTCTAAGGCTGTGTCCACGGGTCCTAGTCTCCGCACCTAACGGAAACAATTTCCTAGCGTCCACCCTTTGCAAGCCATGTATTATCTTGTACGTCTCTATTAAACCCCCCCCCCCTTAATATTCTAAACTCCAATGAATACAATCTCAGGATCCTCAGACGTTCCTCATTTGTTAGACATACCATTCCAAGGAACATCCATGTGAATCTCCGCTGGACACGTTCCAGTTCCAGTATGTCCTTCCTGAGGTGCGGGGGACCAAAACTGGACACAGTACTCCAAATGGGGCCTAACCAGAGCTTTATAAAGTCTCAGTAGCACAATGGTGCTTTTATATTCCAAACCTCTTGAGAGAAGTGACAACGTTGCATTCATTTTCTTAATCACGGACTCAACCTGCATGTTGACCTTTAGAGAATCCTCGACTAGCACTCCCAGATCCCTATGCACTTTGGTTTTACGAATTTTCTCACCGTTAGCAAGTAGTCTGTGCTTTTATTCTTTTTGCCAAAGTGCAAGACCTCGCTTTGTTCACGTTGAATTCCATCAGCCATTTCCTGGACCACTCTCCCAAACTGTCTAGATCCTTCTGCTGCCTCCCCACTTCTTCAGTACTACCTGCCTGTCCACCTAACTTCGTATCATCTGCAAACTTCGCTGGAATGCCCCCAGTCCCTTCATCCAGATCATTAAAACATAATGTGAACAGCTGTGGCCCCAACACTGAACCCTACGAGACACCACTCGTCACCGGCTGCCATTCTGAAAAAGAACCTTTGATCCCAACTCTCTGCCTTCTGTCAGACAGCCAATCATCAATCCATCCCAGTAACTCACCTCGAACATCATTCGCCCTCACCTTGCTCAGCAGCCGCCCGTGTGGCACCTTATCCAAGGTCTTTTGGAAGTCTAGATCGACCACATCCATTGGGTTTCCCTGTTCTAACCTACTTGTCACCTCTTCAAAGAATACCAACAGGTTTGTCAGGCATGACTTCCCCTTACTAAATCCATGTTGACTTGTTCTAATCAGACTCTGCTCATCTAAGAATTTAGATACCTCATCCTTAATGATGGATTCTAGAATTTTACCAACAACCGCAGTTAGGCTAATTGACCTATAATTTTCCATCTTTTGTCTTAATACTTTTTTGAACAATGGGGTTTCAACAGCGATCTTCCAGTCATCCGGGACTTTCCCTGACTCCAATGACACTTGAAAGATCTCAACCAATGCCTCTGCTATTTCCTCAGCCACCTCTCTCAGAACTCCAGGATGTATCCCATCGGGGCGAGGAGATTTATCAAATTTAAGACCTTTTAGCTTTTCTAGCACTATCCCTTTTGTAATGGCAACCATACTCACCTCAGCCCCCTGACTCCCTTTAATTGTTGGGATATTACTCATGTCTTCGACTGTGAAAACTGACGTAAAATACTTGTTAAGTTCTCCTGCTATTTCCTTATTTCCCAACACTAGTCTTCCAGCATCAGTTTGAAGTGGCCCAATGTCTACTTTTGCCTGTCGTTTGTTTCTTATGTATTGAAAGAACGTTTACTATCATTTCTAATATTACTGGCTAGTCTACCTTCATATTTGATCCTTAAATTTCTTATTACTCTCTTTGTTATCCTCTGTTTGTTTTTGTAGCCTTCCCAATCTTCTGATATCCCATTGCTCTTGGCCACTTTATAGGATCTCTCTTTTTCTTTTATACATTTCCTGACTTCCTTTGTCAGACATGGCTGTTTTATGCCTCCCTGGATAATCTTTGTTTTCTTGGGGATAAACTTATGTACAGTGTCCTCAATTATACCCACAAACTCCTGCCATTTTTGCTCTACTGTCTTCACCGCGAGCCTCTGCTTCCAGTCTATTTTTGTCAGTTCCTCTCTCATGCCCTCAAAATTAGCTTTATTTAACTAGAACACCATTACATCCGATTTTGCCTTCTCTCTTTCAAAATCCAGACTGAACTCTACCATATTATGATCGCTGCTTCCTAAGGGTTCCCTTACTGTAAGATCTTTTATAAAGTCTGGTTCATTGCAAGGCACTAGGTCCAGAATAGCCTGCTCCCTTGTTGGCTCCATGACAAGCTGTTCAAAAAAGCCATCCTGTCAGCATTCCATGAATTTCCTTTCTTTGGATCCACTGGCAACATTATTTACCCAGTCCACCTGCATATTGAAGGCTCCCATGATCACTGCGACCTTGCCTTTCTGACATGCCTTCTCTATTTCCCAGTACATGTTGCGCCCCTGGTCCTGACCACTGTTAGGAGGTCTGTGCACAACTCCAATTCTGTTTTTTTTTGCCTTTGTGGTTCCTCAGTTCCACCCACACAGACTCCACATCCTCTGACGCTATGTCATTCAGTGCCATAGATTTAATTCTGTTCTTAACTAACAAGGCAACCCCACACCCTCTGCCGACCTCCCTGTCTTTTCGATAAGTTGAAAATCCTTGGACGTTTAACTGCCAGTCTTGACACCCCTGTAACGAAGTCTGTGATGCCTACCACATCATAATCATTCACTATGATCTGTGCCATTAGTTCATCTGCTTTGTTACGAATGCTACGAGCATTCAGGTAAAGTGCCTTAATGCTAACTTTCTTATCATTAGAGATATTGGAAGTCATATGATGTCCTAAGTTTTCCTTGCATTTTTCTGCATTCCCAGCCTGCGTCAATTTTAAATCCACCTGGACACATGCTGTCCTGCTGCTTATCTTTCCATTTAACTCCATCCTCCCTGTCGCTTTCACTTTCCCTTCCCCCCAACTCAGAAGTTTAATGTCCTACTGACCACCCTATTATCCTCTTCGCTAGAACATTGGTACCAGATCGGTTCAGGTGGAGACCGTCCCAATTTTACAGATCCCCCAGTTCCAAAACTGATGACAATGCCCCATGAAGTGGAATCCCTCTTTCCCACACCAATCCCTTAGCCACGTGTTTACTTGTCAAATGTTCTTGTCCCTATGCCAATTGGCACGTGGCTCGGGCAGTAATCCGGAGATTATGACCCTTGAGGACCTGTGCTTCAATTTCCTGCCTAGTGCTTCGGAATCCCCAAACAGGTCCTCCACCCTAGTCTTGCCTACGTTGTTATTACCAACGTAGACCACAACAACTGGATCCTCCCCCTCCCGCTCCAATATCCTTTCAAGCCAGTCGGAGATGTCCTGCACCCTGGCACCAGGCAGGCAACACACCATGTGAGTCTTCTGATCCGCCTTGCAAAGGATACTATCTATCCCCCTAATTATAGAATCGCCTGTAACCACTACTTGTCTATTAACTCCCCCCTCTTGAATGGCCTTCTGCACCATGGTGCCTTGGTCAGTTGGCTTATCCTGTCCAGAGCCCTTTTCCTCATCCGAAAAGGGAGCAGAATCTCATACCTGTTGGACAAGATCAAGGGCTGAGGCTCCTCCACTCCTGAACTCAGGTTCCCCCTACCTGCCTCACTTACAGTCACAATCTGATGAGCCTGGTCACGAGCTGAATGGGAGTTACTTCATCTCCCAGGTGTGACTGCCTCCTGAAACAAAGCTACAGGTAACTCTCCCCCTCCCGAATGTGCCGCAGTGTTTGAAGCTCAGATTCCAGATCATCAACTCTGATCCGCAGTTCTTCCAGCAACCAACACTTGCTGCAGATGTGGTCACTGCCATTCACAATGGGAGCAGCCAACTCCCACATTATGCAGCTACGGCACATCACCTGCCCAGCCATCTCTGCTTAGTTAATTAATTACTTAGTACAAGTATGAGTTAGAATACTTTCTGATAACTCTCTGCTATAGTAGAAGAATATACCAGAGAGGTATCAGAGAGGTATACACACACAAAAACAAAGTAAATGACTAACCAGTCACTGGTAAAGAAATAGAAAATCCTTACCTTAAAAAAATGTAATTAAGGAGGTTAGAGGAGGAGGGTGGGTGGGAGATACGAAAGGTGTAGAATCTCGGGTTTAGCCGCCTTCCTGATTTATATACTCACTGCTTTGCTTCCCGGCTTCCCCTCTGGTAGACGTCACGACCCCTGCTGCTCCCGCTCTTTCTGTGACGAGAGAGAGAAGAAAAACACCGCTGCCCACTACAGGTAAGTAATTTTAAAACAAACTGTCTTACTTTAGCTGTAGTATTCCGGGTTCGTTTTTACTCAGCCGCTGCTCCCACTCCATGAGATTTCATTATTTTGTGTCCTTTTGACTATGCATATCAGTGAGTTTTTTTTATCATCGAATTTCTAATTGCCATCCAAATGAATTCAAACTTATTCTGATGTTGGCCCTGAATATCAGAGCTACACCATTTCCTTTACCTTCCTGTCGGTCCTTCAGAATACTCTGAAACGCTGGAGAATTAACTCTCTGACATGGCCATCCTGTAACCATGTCTTCGTAATGTCTACTAAAATATATTCATTCGAAATGAGTTGTGCTGTTAAATAATTTACGTGATTACGAGTTCAGGTGAAGTGTCCTAATGGTAGTATTCATACTCTCATGATTTCCAACACATCTCAAAATATCTCCTGAGTTTTCAATCCCTTTTTAATTCAAACATTGATTAGAGTGGTGTTCCAAAAGCAGAGCAGATCAGGCAGCATCCGAGGAGCAGGAAAATCTACGTTTCGGTCAAAAGCCCTTCATGAGGAATAGAGGAAGAGTGTGTGCAGAATGGAAAGACAAACGTGAAGGTGTGGGGGTGTGGAGAAAGTAGCCTAGAGTACAATAGGTGAATGGGGGTGAGGATGGAGGTGATAGTTCAGAGAAGAGGTTTGGGGACTGTAGCAAAGAATACAATGCATGAATGGAGTGGGGATGAAGGTGATACGTCGGAGAGGTGGGTAGAGTGGATAGGTGGAAAGGAAGATAGGCAGGTAGGACAGGTCATGGGGCAGTGCTGAGCTGGAGGTTTGGAACTGGGGTGACATGGGGGAAGGGAAATGAAGAATCTTCCTTTCCATCTATCCACCCCACCCTCCTCTATGTCCAATCACCTTCATCCCCACTCCATTCTCCCATTGTACTCTTTGCTACCTTCCCCACCCACCTCTCTGACCTATTACCTTCATCCCCACCCCATTCACCGATTATAGTCTATGCGACTTTCTCCCCACCCCCACCCCCTCACATTGATCTCTCCATTCTGCAGACAGGCTGCCTCTATTCCTGATGAAGGGCTTTTGCCGGAAGCGTTGATTTTCCTGCTTCTCGGATGCTGCCTGGTCTGCTATGCTTTTCCAGCACCACTCTAACTTATTTAAAGAGATAGCCTATCCACACATTGGGGGCTCTAGAACAGGGGTCATTTTCTGCGATTTAGGACGAGACTGTTCAAGTGAGATTTTCGTGAGAGCTGCTACACGCAAAGGGTGCGAAATATTTGGAACACTTGCACAAAAGGCAGAAGTTGCTGCGTCAATTATTAATTTTAAGTCTGCTTGAATGATTCTTGCTTCACGCCAAGATTTAAGGGGTATGAAGTAAAGTAAATTACCTTTGAACTGTGAATTTTGGCCCAGAGACGACTAGAGTGTAGACTAAGGGGATCGAAATTTTGGAAAAGTTCTAAGAGCTCAATCATATAGCTTGCGGTCTGTCAGGACTGTTAACAAGATGGGGAGGATGCTGAAGGTCTAGGGCAGACGAAGAGAGTAGAGAATGAAGTGACTGATCGAAAACGAGAACATAAAATTTGCGGTTACGAATGTTCATAAGATATCTAGATGTGCAAACTTTCCTCTAAATTGGGAAGGGTTTGATAAGAGGGCGAATTGACTGAAAAGGAAGCGTCTAAAGACAGTATTTTTAATATTTATGTCAAAAACCACAACAGATTTTTATCCATATTTATTTTTCATCGTTGTGTCAATTCACATCGTTTTGCCATATTTGTCTCCAAGCTTTCGCAACAAGACAGCCAACTGTAATGTTAAAATGGTATACAATGTCGAAAAAAAAGAACGAGATGCAATTTGATTGCAAGGAGAAGGGGCATAGATTGTTTTCTCAATTAGGGAGGAATTCGGAATTTTGAAGCCATGAGAGATTTGTGAATCCTGTTTCGGGTTTTCTATAGTTTGGTTTGCAGGTTCACTTGGAGGGAAGGAAGGCATTCATTTTGACAGTGCTAGAATGAAAATCCATGGATATATGCTAATGCTGTGCAAGGCTCTAGTCGGATTATATTTGGATTATCGTATGTCAATTAGTCGAAATAGTCGTTGTGAAGCAGGACATGTCATTGGAACCAGGAGCAGGAGTTAATCTTGCCGTTTGATTAAATGAGTGATCAGACTGAAGGGATAAACCACCAAATTCTTGAATTGTCCTCTGAACCTATTTTGAGTCACGACGTAGATTCCAGTGTTTGTGGAGCAACTCAGGAGCTGGAGAATAAATCCTAATTCTAGGACATATTCGGGCACATAAATCAAATAGCCCAGATTATCCATTCGTTCAAGCATTGCATTCACGGCAAACACTACCCACAGCAGGATGAAGTTGCCAGAAATCAGAAACATAAGAACAATGGACTTTCTTCGGTTTTCCATCTCCACGTCTCTCGGACTGTCCCCATTGCTGTACGCCCGGAGTCTCCTGCGGGCTCTGCTGCTCACTACAATATGTCTGACAGTGAAAATATTGAGCATCAGGATCAGGAAGAATGGGAGACAGGGTGTGAGAATGTAGTGAACAATTTCAATTATGGCCCATAACTCTAAGTTATCATCACTCAATTCTATACCACAAAACATAGGACGATTAGTTAAACCATAATTACCGTTATACATAAAATACCAGCTGATATTATTTAAACAGCTGAGTACAGTCACTGTTCCGAGCACAACCGCAGCTGTCTTCTCACTACAATATTTAGTTTTGAACTTCTGGCAATGAATGGCCACCAAGCGGTCGAAGGTAAATGTTACGGTGAACCAGACTGAGCAATCGGATGCTGCATAAAGCAGGACAGCATGAATGTTGCACAGATCTATCACCTCCAAGAAAATAAAGACGTCTGAATAAACAATCGGAATATGTCTCAATATCAGATCAAGGATGACCACCAGTAAATCTGCCATTGCCATCGCCATCAGATAGAGAGTGACACAACTGGAGAGTCCACACTTCCCACGGAACAGGATCACAATCGTCACTATATTAACTGTGGAAATGGAAACTTTGATATAAGACTTAAGGCTTCATGAGGGAAGAAACTGCAATCATCAACTTTCACTCCATCCATCAGTGGTGCACTGTGTTTCCCATTCAGAAAGCACATTGCAGAATAATCAACAAAACCTTCCAAATTCGCATTCTGCACTCTGATTTATATAATTTCTAAAAAGTAACGTTGTTAGAGAAAGTGACGAAAATGTTGTGTTGGAAATGCACACCCTGTCAGGGAGCATCCAAGGAGCAGTAGACTCGACATTTCGAGCATAAGCATTCACCAGCAATCAGGGGATGGGCCAATTGGGTGAGAGATCAATAGGATGGTTGGACTGTGGGGGAGATAGCCGAGAATGCGATAGGTAGATGGAGATGCGGGATGAATGTGATTTGTCGGAAAGGAGGGTGGAAGGGATTTATAGGAAGGAAGATGGACAGTTTGGACAGTTCCAGAGGGTGGTGTTGAGTCGGAATCTTGGCTCTGGAATAATTTGGAACAAGAGGGGTGGTGGCGAACGAAGAAACTGGAGAAACCTGCATTGATCCCAAGTGGTTGCAAAGACCAAAGGCGGAAGATGCGGCATTATTCATCCAGTTGTTGGGTGGTTAGATGTTGGATGAGGAAAAGGCTCAGGATGTGCAGGCCTTTGTTAGAGTGGGAAGGGGAGTTAAAGTATTTGGCCACAGGGCTATGGGGGCTTTGTGCATGTGTCTCGGAAATGATCTCCATAACGTTCTGCAAGTAAGTGCCCTGGTTTCTTTAGTTGGAGGAGTGCACAGTGAGAGCAACAGACACAGGAGAAGACGTGTGTGGAAGTGAAGTTATATCGTCTTGCTTTGTGGAAGGAACCTTTGGGGACTTGGACAGTGGTGAGTAGGGAGGTGTCGGTGGAGGTTTTGTATGTCGTGCGTTGTCAAGGGATGATGCTGGGAGTGGATTGTGGGTTGCTGTGGATTGTGGACCTAACAAGGGAGTCCGGAGGGAATGGTTTCTGCGGAACGGAGGTAGGGGTGGACGGGAAATATATTTCTGGTGGCATGGTCTGTTTGTCGATGTAATAAATAGCCGAGGATGATGCATTGTATCTAGTGGTTGGTGAGGTTGAAGGTGAGCAGCTGGGGGGGTCTGTGCTTGCTGTGATTGGGTGGGTGCACTTCAAGGGCATATGCGCAGAAGAACAGGGGATGTGCTGAAGTCTGCCGTCGACCAAGTGAGCAGGGAAATTACTTTCTGTGTTGGGTTTGGCGCCAGAAACAGAAATAGAGACGTCCAGGAAAGAGGGGGAGGTGAGTAAAATGGTCCAGGTGAATTTGTGGTCAGGGTATAACGTCTTATTAAAATTTATGTACTGTTCAAACACCTCGTTGGAGCACGAGATGGCGGTGATACAATCATCAATATAGCGTGGGAAATGTTTGGGAATGGTGCCGGTGCAGCTGCGAAGATGCACTGTTCCTCATACTCATGGAAGAGGCAGGCACTGCTGGGAACAATGCTGATGTCTATCACTACTCACCAAACCAGTTGGCAAACCGTGAACAGTGGTAGGTTGGTGCACCAAATCTCCACAACTCTGAAGACTGGCATCAACTCAGGGACGCCTTTTCCTGCTGCCCACTTAACCACAAGCTCACCCTCCAACACCAAACTATCATTATCTCGACCGCCCACAAACTCATCAAGTCGGGGATCTCCCATCCACAGCCTCAAACCTCAGCCGGCAACATCGCATTGCCCATTTCTATCTACCACCTAAAATTCACAAACCTGTCTGCCCTGGTTGACCTAATGTCTCACACATCTCCTTCCACAAGGAACGTGCCAATCCATACCTCGGCTCTCTCCTGTCCAGCTTGGTCTAGGTTCTCCCCGCATATGTTCGGGCTGTCACCCAATCCATGCACCTCGTCCATGACTTTCATTTATCTGTCTCCCAAGCCTCATATTTACCATGGATATGTGGACACTCGACATATTCTCCTGCCATGACAAAGGCCTGCAAGCCCTCAATTCCGTCCTCATCCGATGACCCATATGGTACACTTCCACTGACACGTCCGTCTGATTTGCTGAACTGGACCTCACCCTCACCAAACCTTCTTCCAATCATCTCACTTCCTGCAGTGAAAAGGGTTAACCCTGGCCACCTGCATGGCCCCCAATCTCCACCATTTTCACCACTTCATCAAGAATGTATCGGCGACAGCTCCCACTCCCGTGAGCAGCATGAACAATTCATTAACCTCACCAATCCCTTCTATCCTGACCTCAAATACACTGGGGCCATCTCGGGCACCTCCCTCCACTTCCAGAGCCTCTGCGTCTTCTTTTCCGGTGACAGACCCAATATCGAATTGAATCCCACTGCCTCCCACAGCTACCTGCACAGCACCTCCTTCCACCTTGGCATCTGTGAAAGCTCGAACCATTCCGTTAAATTTATCTGCCGCATCTAATCCGCCAAAGAAATTCCCAGATGGCCTCCTTCTTCAAGGACTGCAAATTCCGCTCCCCCGAGTCGAAAACGCTCTCCACTGCATCTCCTCCATTTTGCTCACCCCTTCCCTTAAACCCGACCCCTTCAATTGCAACAAGGTCAGAACTCCCCGCTCCTCAACTTGCACCACACCAACCTCTCGGGACAACTTAACACCCTCAGTCATGTCCGCCACCTGGGATATATTTCTCTTTCCACTGCTTTCTGAATTTCGCAGCAACCACTGTGACTCCCTCGTTCGGGACACCGCCTCCACCATCACATTATCCACTCCTGGCACCTTTCGTTAACATCACGAATGAGCAGAACTTGCACACGCACCTTCAAACTCACCTCCGTCCATGTTCCTAAACGATCCTTTCGCATTTGCAGAGAGATTTAGCTTTGCTTCCGCACACATCATCTACTGTTGTCATTGCTTTTGGTGTGGTCTCCTCAAAATTGAGGTTACTGGAAGGCTACTTGTGGAACGTTTCTGAGATCATCCCTCGGAAACATGGAGTAAATAATCCCACCGCCCTGTGTCAGATTACTTTAACTCCCCGTCTTAACAGTCAAGAACATGCAAGTCCTGGATCTCCTCCACTGCCAGACTCTCGCCTCGCGACGCCTGGAGGAAGTATATCTTCCATCCATGGGACCCTCCGAATGCACCGGATCGATGTACATTTCACCAGTTTCTTTACTTCCCACCCACCCCACTCCCCACCCTATTCCACAGCCAACCTTCAAAATCTGCTCCGCCCTCATGAACTGTCCTAACTCTCCAATCTTCTTCACCTCTCCGCTCCACCCGCCTTTCTGAACAATCTCCATCATCGCCAACCTCAATCTAAAAATCGCATTCTCAGTTATCTTTCCCTGCAAATCCCATTTATCCCTTCGGCCCCTTGTCCTACCCCCTCTTTGCTGATGATGGTCTGATGCTCTAAACGTAATCTCTCCTCCTCCTCGGATGCTGACACTCCACCTGTCATTTTCCAGCACCACCCGTTTCGACATGGTGTGTATTTTGTCAGTGTGTGCAGGTGAGACTGTCTGAATATCTGCGTGTTTGTCAGAGATTGTGGCGTGAATGTGTGTGTGTATTTGTATGTCTGTGTATGTCTGTGTGTGTCTCTCTGTGTGTATGTGCACGTGTGTAATAGATACAGCGAGAAAGTGAGACAGTGAATGTCTATGTGTATTTGGGAAACAATCTGAAAGATTTTATGTGAGTGATAGTGTGTGTGTGCATTTTTGTAAGTGTGAGATTCTGTGAGAGAGTTTGTGTGTGTGTCTGTGTTCTGATATGCTCTCATCTTATATTAAATACAATGGAGCTACAGACGCAGAATTTTGGACACATTATTCATGGTCTATCAAATAAATATCGCCAACAACTGCAGAGGACTGCAGGTGATCCTTCCTCATTTGTTCGTAGATAAGTAGATCCATATGCACGAGAATAAGAAGCAGCAAATCTATCCAACTCGTTTCCAGTAGTGAATATGTCGACAATATAAAGTAGACTGGACTAGCATAGCTTTACAGTTCACCATATATACCAAGGGGAGTAAGGAGGAATCAACAATCGATCTACGAGGAAACGTGGATCAGGAAACGTTTCAGGACATTGAGTGAAGAGTACAACACGGTTTAGAAAATTGATATGGACGCTTAGCACTTACGGGGGACACTGATGACAGCAAGTAGTGGGTAGTATATCCTCTCAAAATCCTGAAATATGCCTTGGATGTAGAAGGCTCCATTAACCCATTATAAATGGAATCCATATCCTTCGAGAAAATATAGATCAAAATCATTGAAATCCATGACGCTTTTCCGTCAGTGTGTGGACGATTATTATGATCAGTTAAGCCACGAATCCTTATATGGAGCAGAGAGAGAAGTCCCTGAGAGACATTACTCATTGATGTGGGGCTGCCAGCAACACGTCAACACGTGAGTTTGTTTATTCCACTTAGAGTCAAAGCTAAAAATACAGATGTCTTTTTTTGTGAAACTCAATTGATTTCAGTCAAACTTAAAAATCCAGATGTCTTTTTTGTGAAACCCAAATGCGCTTGTCAAACTAAACTCAGAAAATTACAGAGTATATCCGTCGCTATTTTAGCCGGCTGAACCGAGAGCAAGACAGTTGGTCTGCTGGAATACAACATAATTTAAAATAAATATTTCTTTTGTTTTACGCTGTGTATTGAAGTGGGGAGAAAATGATCATTCTTAAACAACAAGGATGGTTCAACAGATTTTTGCACGTTTGTTAATTATCCACTTCACGCTCATTGCTAACTTCATCAGTGAGAAATACACCCAAATCCACTGCCTCGAGAACCAAGTTCGGGAGCTGCAGCTGGAGCTGGATGAACGTCGGGTCTTTCAGAAGGCAGAGACAGTTAATTTGAGGAGTTACAGGAAGGTAGTTACTCTACAGCAACATGAGGAAGGTGAATAGGTTACCGTCAGGGGTAGGGAAAGGGACTATTAGGCAGTGCAGGGATCGTTTGTGGTGCTACGTCTCAGCAACAAGTATCCCGTTTTGGATAATTTGGGGGGAAAGTCAAAACAGGGGTAGGTAATAGGGAACAGATCGCGGGTCGAGAGCCTGTCGCTGCTGCTCAGGGGGAGGGGAAGAGGAGCAGAGCTTTAGTCATTGGAGAATCCATAGTCAGGAGGACAGAAAGCAGCTTTTATGGGAACTCGAGTGACTCACGATTGGTTTGTTTTCTCCCAGGTGCCAGGTTCATGGTGTCTCTGATCATGTCATCGGGATCCTTGAGGGGTAATGGAAGTCGTTGTCCAAGTTGTCACCAACGACAGAGGGAGGAAGATAGGTAAGGTCCTAAGGCAAAAGTTCAGGGAGCTAGGTTGTAAACTGAGAGCTGGAACAAAAAGAGATGTTATCTCTAGTGTGTTGCCCGTGGCACATGCTAGAGAAGCAAGGAATAAGGAGAGAATGGAAGTTTACACGTGGCTGCAGGAAAGGTTCAGCTGGAAGAGTTTTGGATTCTTGGATAATTGGAGCACTTTCTGGGAATGGTGGGTTATCGACAAACAGGATGGTCTCATCTGAACTAGTGGGGTATCAATATCCTGGGTGAGCAAATTGCTTCTGATCCCTGGAGACTGGCAGGGGGAAGATAATCCAATGCAACAGTCGGATGGGAACTTCAATTGTCGTTGCAGCAGACAGGAGGTTGAGGGTCGGGATGTCTGGGATAGATTTACAAGGTTGTGAGAGGTTACTGGCAGCCCGCATGTTGGTTTGAAATGTGTGTAATTCAATGCCAGGAGCATTCACGAGTCTACAAGACTTAGGAATGGAAGTAGGTCATTCGAAAAATCCAGTACACTACACAATTCAGCCATGGCTGATGGGCATTTCAACGCCAGTTACCCGCACTCTCCCCAATCCCTTAATTCCTTGCAAGATTAAGAATTTATTAAATTCTGCCCTGAAGACATTTAATGTCCTGATCTCCACTGCGCTCCGTGGAAATGAATTTCACAGGTCCACCACTCTCTGGCTGACGAAATGTCTCTTCATTTCCGTTTTAAATTGAATCTCTTTAATCCTCAGGCTGTGCCCACCGCGCCTACTTTCTCGCCTGACAAACAAATTACCAGCTTCCACCCTTTCTCAGCTATGCATTATTTTGTAAGTTTCTATTAGATCTTGCCTCAACCTTCTCGACTCTAATGAATACATTCCCAGGATCCTCAGCCATCATCATATGTTAGGCCTACCATTCACGGATCATCCTTGTGAAACTCTGCTGGACATGCTCCAGTTCCAGTCACTCCTTCTTGAGGTGTGGGCCCAAAACTGGACACACAATTCTAAATGTGTTCTAACCAGAGCTTTATAAATTCTTAGTAGCACATCCCTCCTTATACAGTCCAACTCTCTTGGGGTAAATGACAACATTACATTTGCTTTCTTCACGACGGACACAACCTGCAAGTCAACCTTTAGAGAAACCTAGAGTAGCACTTTCAGATCGATTTGTACTTTGGCTTTCGGAATTTTCTCATTGATTTGAAAATAATCCGTCCCTGATTTTTTTTTTAACCGAAGTGCAAGACCTCGCTCTTGCTCCGGAATACGGTGGGTGATCTTAGAGCATGGGTTGGTCCTTGAAATTTCAATGTGGTGATCATTTCAGAAACATGATTCGAGGACGGGCAGGAATAATTGTTGTAGATTCCAGGATTTAGATGGGTCAGCAAGAACTGAGATGTGTGGCATTTTTAATCAAGGAAAGCACGGCAGCAGCTCAGAGATCGGTTGAGGAATCAACTACTGAAGTAATTTGGGATGACATTGGAAACAAGAAAGGACAGGTCTTGTGTTGGCAGGGTTCTACAGACCTACGAATTGTTCCAGCGATATAGAAAGGATATCAAAGACCATTCTCAACAGGAGCGAGAGTAATATGTTGTCACGTTGGATAGTGGGCTAGAGAGTTATAAGTTAGCCACAACAGATCTAAAGAGAGAAGACTAAGAAGAACCAGAAGGGGACAAAAGATGTTGTTGTCAGATAGCATCAATGAAAACTACAAGGCATTCCACGAGTATATCAGGAATAAAAGAATGACTAGGGTAAGGTTCAGGCCAATTGAAGACAATAGTGGAAATTTGACTAAGGAATCTGAGCAATAAGCAAAGCACGTAATGAATACTTTTCTCAGTATTCACATTGGAAAAGGTCAATGTTATCGAGAATGCACAGGTACAGGCTGCAATAGTGTATGGGACTGAGGTTCACAAAGATGGGTTTTTCGCCATTTGAAAGTAAGTAAGACCCTGTGTTGAATGTAATTTATCCACAGATTCTCTTGCAAACCAGGAAGGAGACTGCAGAGACGTTGGCTTCTATACTTATGTCATGATTGTAGACAGGATTAGAGCCAGAAGGCTAGAGGTTGGTAAATGCCATTCCCTTGTTTAAGAAGGGGACTCGGGACAACCTTGGTAATATATGCCAGTGAGCCTTACTTCCGTTAAGCTAAGATGTTGGAAAAGGTTATGAGCGATAGAATTTATAAACAACTGGAGATGGATAATTTGATTAGGTCTCGTCAACACTGTTCTGTGAAGAGTGGGTCGTGCTTTATTAACATTGCTAAGTGCTTAGAAAAGGTGACGAAACAGGTGGATGAAGGTACAGCGTTACAATGGTGGAAATGGACATTAGTAAAGCGTTTAATAAGGTAGCACACGATAGCATGTTTCAAAACATATGGCGTTTCGGGATTGAAGGTGTTTGAGCGGTTTGAATCAGAAATTGGCTACTTGAAAGAAGACTGATTGATTGATGAGAAATTTTCATCTTGGACTTCAGTTACCAGTGGTGTGCCACCAGGATTTGTTTTAAGCCCACTGCTGTTTGTCATTTTTTTGGAAGTGATTTGGATTTTGGTTTGAAAGTTATGGTTAATAAATTTGAGGATGACACAAAGTTAGGCAGAGTTGCCAATAGTGCCGAAGAATGTTGTGGTTAACAGACGGTCATTCATAACTTGCAGTGCTGGGCTGAGAAATGGAAAATGGTGTTTAATGCAGAAAAGTGTGAGGTATTTCCCTTCAGAAGGAATGAGAGAAATGCAGGGCGGTCAACAGAAATATCTCGGTGTCCTGGAACATAAATCCCTGAAAGTTACCTCCATGGTTAATAGGGTTTTGGAGAATCCAAATAGTGTGTTGGCGTTTATTGTTCGAGGGATTGAGTTTAGGAGCCACTTGGTCATGCCTCAGCTGTATGAGACAATGGGAAAGCCGCTCTTGAAATATTTTGTTCAGTTCTCGTCACTGCATTATTGGAAAAAATGTGGAAGCTTTGGAATAGGATTCAGAGGAGATTCACTAGGAAGCTGCCTGGTATGGAAGAAATTTCTTACGAGAAAACACTGGGTGAACTGAGGCTGTTTCCTTGCATAGAAGAAGGTTTCGACGTGACTGAATCAAGACTTAATCGAGATAATCTGATTGTTAGATAGAATGGATAGTGAATGCCATTTTACACTCATGGTGAAGGCTAACATGAAGAGACATTTTTTTCGATTGAGAGTTGATAGATTTAGGACAGTTATTCCGGGTATTTTATTAACTAAGATAGTAGTAGGAGCGTGGAACGGCCTGCCTGCAGCAATGGTAGACTCGCCGATATTAAATGCATTGAAATGGACTTTGGACAGACATTTGGATAATACTGGAATTCAGTAGGTCGGCCCAACATTGAGTGCGTAACTCCCTGTATTATACTGTGAAGTTCTATATTCAATGTTCTGTGTTCATCATCATCACTGTTTATGCAGTGTCTCAACAAGCGGGAGGCGGGGGGGCGGGGCGAGTGACAGAGGAGCCTCAGCTAGGGGCAATGTGAAATGAGCAACCCTTTGTCAAGTGAGCAGATATGAAGATCTATAGGACAGGAACAGGCTAATGCACCCATCCGCTCAGCACCGTTAATCCATCAAGTGAACATTTTGCATCTCATTGTATTCAACTCGGCCCTTTACCGTGCATGGCTTGGCATTACACGTGCTAATATAATACTTCGTTCATTTTACGAAGGGTTTCACCTTGATCAAAATTCCAGCTCGTGATTTCCATGTTGAAGCCACTCTCTGTCTGAAAAAAATGCCTCAATTCTTCTCGAAACCGCCAGATCCTGACCTTAAATCTATGCCACCTGTTCATAGTTCCTTCCCTGAAGGAATTATATTTCTTCTTGCCCACCCTGTCAGGGCCACTGCTAACTTTGTATATCACAATCATATCACCTCTCTGTCTGTTCTCCTGTCATGCAAGCAGCCCCAGTTTGTGTAATGTCTCTTCAAAACTGAACCTTTTCTGCTGAATTCCCACTTCACCCTCCAAATCATCATTTCACCCTTCGTAGTGGAATGACGTCAGTCTGTGATGTGGATTCTGGAACATACGCTGTGCTCTAGTTGTGGCAGAACCAACGTTGATTGCAATTCCAGGACGCAAACCCTATATTTTGATTCACAAATGCATGTACACCATATGCTTTCTTGAACATTTTATCCACGAATCCTGACATACTATAGAACAGGTGGCACGGTGGCTCATTAGTTAGCAGTGCTGCATGTATCATTAGGGACCTGGGCTTGATTGAAAACCTCAGGCTACAGTCTGTGAGGAGTTTGCACGTAATCCCTGTTTATACGTGGGTTTCTGCCTGGTGGCTCTGAATCCATCCACAGTCAAAAGATGTGTGGATTATGATGAATTGCTCATAGTTTTAAAGGATGTGTAGTTTATGAGCGGTCTCCAGGGAAATGAAGGACTACTGGAGTAAGCAGTTGGTCTAGTTTCGATGCTCATTGTAGGTTTGGTGTGGGTTTTTTGGGTCGAATAATCTGTTTCCAAACTGTCGGGTTCCATGGTGGAGAAATACTTTAATGTTCCTTTGCTCAACGGTGCTAGTCAGATATTGATTGTTCACCATGCATTCTATATTCTAGTTTGTCCTGAAAAAGCACATCACCTGACAAATCTCCAGGTTGAATTCCAATCTGCGTCTTCCTGCAAGCTACGATTTTTTCCTCACTGTTTGTCGCCACAAAATTTTATTTATTTGTGAAATTATTGATCAAGGTATTTGATTGCCTGCCAACAACGATGTGTTTGGCCCTTACGTCGATAGATAGCTTGGGGAGAGGGCTGTTGGACCGAATACATCACAACTCTACAAGTTCCAAACATTTCTGTCGTTGGTGCATGTATAAAACACGAAGATAGACATTTGCTTACCATTTGCTATAAGGCATTTCCAGTTGTGCACGAGGCACTATGTATCTTCTGCAATTAATTGAAAGAAACCGAAAAATGAAGGTGAAGAAACAATACAATAAGGAACAAGATGATTTAGGGTATAGGTTTGCTCGCTGAGCTGTAGGTTTGATATCCAGACGTTTCATTACCTAGCAAGGTAACATCATCAGTGGCGACCTCCAAGTGCGAAGCTGTTGCCTCCTCTTTCTATTTATATTTTTTCTCCTGGATGGGGTTCCTGGGGTTTGTAGTGATGTCATTTCCTGTTTGTTTGATGAAGGGTTGATAGATGGCAGCTAGATCTATGTGTTTGTTTATGGCGTTGTGGTTGGAGTGCCAGGCCTCCAGGAATTCTCTGGCATGTCTTTGCTTCGCATGTCCCAGGATAGATGTGTTGTCCCAGTAGAAATGGTGTCTTTTTTCATCCGTGTTTATGGCTATGAGGGAGAGCGGGTCGTTTGCTTTTATTGCGAGCTGGTGTTCGTGTATCCTGGGGATATCTTTCTTCCTGTTTGTCCTAGGTAGTGCTTGTGGCAGTCCTTGCATGGAATTTGGTACATGACGTTGGTTTTCTCCATGGATTGCACTGGGTCTTTTAAGTTTGTTAGTTTTTGTTTGAGAGTGTTGGTGGGTTTGTTTGCTCCTAGAATTCCGAGGGGACTTAGTAGTCTGGCTGTCATTTCGGAAACTTCTTTGATGTATGATAAAGTAGTTAGGGTTTCTGGATGTGTTTGGTCTACTTGTCATGGTTTGTTCTTGAGGAATCTGCGCATGTATTTTTTGAGTATCCATTCTTCTTGAATACCTTGTATAGGTGGTTCTCCTCTGTATAGGCGATCCTACGTAGGATAAACAGGAAGAGATTTAGCCACCAGGATAAACGAACACCAGCTAGCCACAAAAAGACACGACCCGCACTCCCTCGTAGCCCAATACACGGATGCAAAAAACACTATTTTGACTGGGACAACACATCTATCCTGGTACAGGCTAAGCAAAGACATGCCAGAGAATTCCAAGAGGCCAGGCACTCCAACCACAACGCCATAAAAAAACACATAGATCTAGATGCCATCTATCAACCCCTCAGAAAACGAACAGGAAATGACATCACCACAAATCGGAGGAACCCTATCCAGGACAAAGATATAAATAGAAAGCAGGAGACAACAGCTTCGCCTCACTTGGAGGTCGCCACTGATGATGTTACCTCGCCAGGTAATGAAACGTCAGGATAGCAAACCTACAGCTGAGCGAGCAAACCTACACCTTAACCTCAACCTGAGCGACAAACCCAAATTCAACCCAAACTCTGGGTCAGATATGTGGATGACACCTTTGTAATCATTAAAAACACTGAAATAGAGAACACACACCGGATCATCAACTCCACACTCACAGGAATCCGATTCACGAGAGAGAAAGAAAACGACAACCAACTCCCATTCCTAGACGTGATGGTACAGAGAACACCGAACGGAGAATTCACCACAAAGGTTTACAGGAAAGCCACATACACAGACGAAGTCCTGAACTACGAAAGCAACCACCCCAACACACACAAACGAATTTGCATCAAGACACCGTTCAAAAGGGCCACAATACACTGCAGTACACCAGAACTGCAAAAAGAGGAAGAAGAGACACCGATACAGTATATTCGCCAAAAACGGATACCCATGCAATATCATGACCAGATGCCTCAGGGAACGACAACGGAATGAAGACATGGCACAACCCAAAGGAGTAGTCACGCTACCACATCAAGAGTATTTCCAAACTGACAGCCAGACTACTGCGACCACTAGGTCGCACCACACAAACCAACAACACACAAACCAAGAGCCACTCTCAGACAACAACTCACCAGAACGAAGGACCCGATATGCAGCATGAGCAAAACCAATGTAGTGTACAAAATCCCATGCAAGGACTGCACAAAACACTACATAGGATAAACAGGAAGACAGCTAACGATCCGCCTCCATGAACACCAACTAGCCACAAAACAACATGACGAGCTCTCCTGAGTAGCCACACACGCAGATGACAAGCAACATGAATTCGACTGGGACAACACTAATATTATAGGACAAACCAAACAGAGAACAGCCAGGGAATTCCTAGAAGCATGGCACTCATCCACAGATTCAATCAATAAGCATATCGACCTGGACCCAATATACTGGCCACTGCAATTGACAGCTGGAACTGACAACTTGAAGCGGCAGATTCAGACCACTACAAATGCCGGAGGAAAGATGACACAAGCGCTTCAAAAGAGTCTCCCAAGCACTGAGGATGTCACCAAGACAGGGGACGAAACGTCTGCAACACAAATTCCCAGCTCGGCGAACAGAACCAAAACAAGAGCACCCGAGCTACAAATCTTCTCACAAACTTTGAGCTACAAACCTTCACAAACCTTGCAACAAGATGATCTTGCCAGTTATGCTTGCGGAGCGGGGTCATTTGATTGCTTTTCGATCCTTCCCTCCGCCTATAACATCAATAGTTTTAACCGTGCTAGTATCTGTGTGGTGCGGGCAATTTATCAGTGACTTAGTCCTTTCATTGTTAGAATTATTTGTTGACGGTTCATGACTGATTACTTGTGTCGAGAGGCTCTCCTTCGAAATCGTTTCTCTCCATATAGAGGCACGAATACCTTTTAAATGTTCTTAATGTACTCGCATCAACTACATCCTCTGGCAGATCTTCCATATGTGTACCATCATCTGAGCAAAAACGCTGCCCCTCATGTTCCTTTTTATTATTTTCCTCAAACCTTAAACTGATGCCCAATATTCCTTGATTCCACAATGCTGGGAAAAAAACTGAGTGCATCCATACTCATCATCTTGCACACTTCTTTAAGTTCCTCTCTTATTCTCCGAAACTCTAAGGATAGGAGTCCATGCTTTTCCAAACTTTGCCTATACCTCAGACTGCTTGGTCCTGGAGACATCCTTGAATATTCCATTTGCACTCTTTTCAGTTTGATAACGTCTTTCCTTTAATAATATGGCCGAAACTGAACACTATACACCAAGTGCGGTCTCACCAAGGTCGTGTACAACTTCAATCTAACTTCGCAACGTCTATACTCAAAGTCTTAAACGATGAAGTTGCCAAAAACTTGCTTCACTGTCCTGTCTACCTGTGACTCCACTTGCAGAGAACTGTGCACCTAATCTACAAGGTCCCTCTGTTCCACTACACTCTGTACAGCCCTATAATTCACCATGAAATTCCTACCTTGTTTGGAGTTTGCAAAATGCAAGATCTCACACTTGTATATTTACACTCCAATTTGTCTTTCCTCGGCCCATTTCCCAAGCCGGCATGTTTCTGCTGCAAATTTTGATAACCTTGTCAATGTGACGGATTGCTTATATTTTAGCATCATCTACAAAATTACTAATCATGCCTTGTATATTATCATTCAATTCAATGACATACGTAACAAATAGGAATGAGCCGAGTCACAGGCCTCCCGTCCATCAAGCATCCTTCCTCTCTTAAACGCTTCTTGCGACCATGAAGCTAAATAGTACCGAGTTTGCTCGATCATCCTGGAGCTATGCAATCTTACTTTCCAGAGCAGCCTCCCATGTGGAAACTTATCAAAGGCCTTGACTTGCAAACAAGCTGTTCCAAATAACCTCTCCAATCTTTGATCGACTTCCATCAAAATTCGCCTTGATCCAGTTTAGGACTTGAACCTTGGGACCAGTTTCCTCCCCGTTCAGTACTGTATTAAAGTTATTAGAACTATGGCCACTGGTTTAGTACTGCTCTGTCGCTATCATCTGCGTCACCTGTTTTGCCCAACTTCACAAGAGTAGGCCGAGTTTTGACGATGAGTTGAAGATAAATTATTTTATTCAAGAATTAGCAGGCTCAGACTGAAAATTATGGCTGCAGTGTTCACAATTAATATTAAAAATGCTTCTACACACAAAGGGTGGGTGGTAGATATTTCAAAATGTCTTCCACAAAAGTATTCGATATTCAATTAGTTGTTGATTTAAACTCTAAGAGAGATACATCTTTACTAATCCAAAAGTAAGCAGGCGGTCGTGCTCGGCAATAAGGGAACTCAATGTTGAATCCTGAAGACTGCAGAGAACTTCAAGTTGAAGGCTGCTTGTAAATTCACCACCAGAGACACTCTAGAAAATGATTTTTGACAGGTCACAGGCGACTATGTGACGTCCGGCTGAAAAGCTATCGTGGTAGATGGGGACGTATTGGTATTTAACAATGGAGCTCTGCAAGGTGTGTTGTTGTCTCCAATGATTTGCCAAAAGCCGTGAGCAAAGCGAGATTGATTTTCGCCGAAGAGCGGCTTTTACTGTGCTTTTTAAACCGTAATTTGTTAAAAAAAAGGAATTTGAATAACACTTGCCCTGTGCCTCCCACAAGGAAATGTGTTCAAACTGTATTAGAGAGATTGCACAACCGCACGCCATGACTAACAAAACAACCATCTCCGTAAACCTTGTGGCCTGGGGCGACTGGAGTCTCAACAGTCTTTTCTTTAACTCCATGTGCAAGACCAACTTTTATTCATTTCTCTGCGGCGTAGAGATATGTGGCAAATAAACAAATCCATCAGCCCAATATTTCTGAGCTGTAAAGAAACACAAGCATCTAAATGTTAGCGTCCCATACCTCACCATTCGCTGATCGCGTTTAAATTAAACCTACTATGACTTGCATAACAAGTACCTGCCTAAAACATTTTGAACTGTCCTGAGGGTTTCTGCTTCCACCGGTTTGTCTCATAGATTCACAGAATCAGACAGTACAAAATAGGTCCTTGTCTCATTGAATCGACATCAACTAAAAAAACCACCGACTATAAATCGACTTTCGTCACACTTTGCCTCCCTCGGGTCATGGCTTCTAATATTATGACATTTCAAGTGTTCCTTAA
This sequence comes from Chiloscyllium punctatum, assembly GCF_047496795.1. Classification (NCBI taxonomy): domain Eukaryota; kingdom Metazoa; phylum Chordata; class Chondrichthyes; order Orectolobiformes; family Hemiscylliidae; genus Chiloscyllium; species Chiloscyllium punctatum. The sequence goes on from NC_092789.1 coordinate 42,448,303, forward strand.
CGCACCTTTAAAGATTATGAGTTATCCAGCCTCAACTACCCTCACGGGTAGTTTAAAGAGATATCCTCATCCTTTATCGAAACCTCTCATGCATTTCACCATAATATGATGGCCCTGTGCTTTCACATTGCAGCTGAGCGGAATAAGATTCTTTTATTCAGCTTATCCACGCCTGTCACAATCGTGCACACATCTGTCTGATCCAATTTAAACCTTCACTGCTCCAAATTATTCAACGAAACTATCCATCCTCTCTTCATAGCTAACCTGCTCCATCGCGGGTAACATCCTGCAGAATCTTCGTTTCACCACCTCTCCAGTGGAATCAAATGCAACCTACATTTTGGAGACGAGAAATATGCAGTCTCTAGCACTTCCCCAGATAAGGTTCTGCAAATCCCCAAACGAAGCGGAAATTGAAAGTGACTATTCTTATAAATGTAGAAAGCTGCAAATCCTGCGTAGAGCACTACAACTCTTGCCTACAAACCCCTTCCCAAAACCTGTGCCACCAACGATGAGACATTATTCAGGACTGTGAAGGAATAGTCCCCATAAGCCTAATTGTGTGATCATCCAACATCAATTCAGAAATTTGACAGTTCAGCAACACGCCAGTCCCTGACACATAATACTGACCACTCCCTCCCTCGATCAATCCATCGGCCACGATGCAGTATTACACCTGTGTGTACCATCTACCAGACACTCGACAGAAATTGAATAGGCTCGTAAGACAGCATGATCCAAACCCAAGACCACTACAAACACGAAGGACAGCATCTTTGCAGATGTCTCCAGAGAGGCAACTTCCTGGTAGGTCTCTTCAGTTGTAAGTCACACCATGCTGTGGCAAGATCGCCTGGTAAAGGCAGCTGTCACTTCTGGCTTCTTAGCCTCCTCGTCTGTCTGCCCTGCCTTCTTGAAGGAACTATGCACATGCACTACACTGATCCTCTGTGCTTGATAAATAATGGAAGAAGACAAGTCAGATCAGGGGAAATCTCGTCAGGTTAGGGACAAGAGTCTCAGCAGCATGAAGATGGTGTTGGAATTTGTGTATGACTTGAATGCAGTGGTGTACCAAAGGAATACACACTGGCCCCGTTCCTTGTTTACGATGACATGTGAAGAATGTCGATGAAAACCTGAGGGATGACAAGTAAGTATTCCAGATGGCGCCACCAAGTGGTCGACAGTATGCCAGCGGTCTAATGCCTTAGAAGGACGTTCGTGGATTGGGCAGACCAGTTTCAGATGGAATTTGATTCTGTTGAACTTGAGTTTTTCAAGACGGAGCAAGATAAGGGAGTACTCAGTGAAAAGTTGGACGTTAGGCAGCTTCAACTGTTCTTGCACTTTGGGTCCATAAGAAGGTGGGAGATCAGATTAATCGGGTAATGGAGGTGAGACATGGGAAACCTGCTTCATCATTCGGATCATCCACTCGGGGAGGCGGTGCCATAGGTGTACGAATGTGGCCTCTTCGTCCAGAAACGTAAGTAATGTTCTGGGGACCCGAGTTCAAATACAGCTCTCTGAAAATAGAAGTTGATTTTTTTTTAAATCGGAAAAAAGAGTTGATGATAACGAACCATTCATTATCGCTTCCTGAATAACGAACTATTCTTTCATAACTGACTTTTTGTGGAAGGGAACTGCCGTCCTTACCGAGAAAGATGGACATGTGATGCCAGGCCGATAGGAATATTCTTGACTTTTACGTGCATTTTGTGTCCTCGACGTGCGCAATAAATGCTGCCTTATCCAGCGATGCCCAGATCTTGTGAATGACTGAGACAATATAATATGGAATGGTTGGTTAGTATGTTTGCAGATGACAATAAAATTGTGATAAAGTGAACAGTTAGCAAGGTTACCTCAGAATCCAAACGGGACATGGACCAAATGGGGAAGTGGGAAGGCATAGCGGATTAATTTACAAAATTGATATTATTGAGATTAAGCCAGATAAAAGCAAAGTGTTGCATTTGGGGAAGTTAAAAGAGGGCAAGATATCAAAAGGTAATAGTCGGGTCCTGGGGTCGTATTTTCGAATACAGAGCACTGGCAGTGAGATTTGTAGTTCCTTAAAAGTAGCGTCACAGTTGGAAAGGCTGATGAAAAAGATGTTTGACATGTTGACCGTTATTTAAACCATTTGCTCCAGGAGTTGGTGACGTCGTATTATGGCTGTACAAATCTGCAGAAAATCCAATATTATTATTATTGTGTACAATTCTGGTCGCCATGTTTGAGCCGTCTATGGAACATAGAACATAGAACATTACAGCCATGAACAGGTTCTTTGGCCCTCGATGTTGCGCCGACATGTGGAAACAATCTGAAGCCTATCCATCCAACACTATTCAATTTTCTTACATACGTTTACCTAATGACCATGTAAGTTCCCTTAAAGTTGTCTTGCCCATTACTGTTACAGGCAGTGCTATCGACGCCCCTCCTACTCTCTGAGTAACAGGACCAGTTCTGATCCTATGTCTACCAGCACTCAAGTTTCAGCTATGTAACCTCATGCTCGCCATCACAGTCCGAGAAGAAACAAGTACCTTACTGTTCACCCTATCTAAATCTCGGATTATCTTGTATGTCTCAATGAAGTCACTCTCAACCGTCTTCTCTCCAATGCAAACAGCCTCACGGTCCTCAGGCGTTCCTCATAAGACCTTATCTCGATACCGGGCAACATCCATGTAAGTCTCCTCTGTAGCCTTTCAAAACCATTCGTATCATTCGTATATTGTGGGAAAATAACTATCCAAGTGCGACCAAAGTAGAGATATGTACAGCTGCACAAAGATCTCGATGGTCCAAACCTCAAACCTCCAGCAAAAATGCTAACATAATTAATGCCTCCTTAAGTACAAATTCAGCCTGGCTGGCAAATTCCACGGATGTATGCACATGGACGCCGATATCTCTCTGCTCATCTGCACCACCAAGAATATAAGTCCATTTCTCTTGATTCCTTTTGCTTCTTCCAAAATGAATCACCTCACACTTTTCTGATTCAAATCAATTTGCCTCCTCTCAACAAAGCTCGCCAGTTCAGCCATTTCCCGTGCAACATTATTCAGCACTGTCCACAACACCACCGAGCATCGCGTCATCCATATGCTTTAAAAACTACTCTTCTACTTCCTCCTCTCGGTCATTCATGCTCCTCGGATGTTGCCTGACCTGCTATACTTTTCCAGCACCACTCAAACTTAGACTCTGTGGGACACAGTCACAAAAAGCCAAGAGAAGCGTTTACTTCATCTTGAAGCAGGTCTCAGATTTTCACGAAGTGATTGGTCTGCAGCGGGGAGATTCAACTGCAAGGTGGACTGCAAAATTAAGATTCAAATGAATAACCATGCTGCCAATGTTGAGAAAAGGCTAATCATGTTTGTGAATATCCTGGAGAGAATGAGACTACCATCCTGACCTGGCCAGTCTAATAGCATTGAAGTTAGGACTGCAGACGCTGGGGATCAGAGTCGAGAGTGTGGTGCTCCAGAAGCACAGCAGGTCAGGCAGGATTTGAGGAGCAGCAGAATCGACATTTTGGCTATAAGTATTTCAACTGACCTGATGAAGGGCTTATGTCCGAAACGTCGATACTCCTGTTCCTCGGATGCTGCATGACCTGCTGTGCTTTTCCAAAAGCACACTCTCGAACCCTGGAGAATCGTCACAAGACTCCAGACCCACAGCAATGCCTTTGACTCTTCTCAGCACTCTGGCAATTAGAGATGTTCAATAAAATTTAGCTTGCCCTCCAATTTTCATAGCTTGTGATTGGGTTCAAAGAAAACATACTTTTACTGCAGTCTTAAGCTGAAAACACCGTAAAGGACTCGAACACGAGATACAAATGCTTTCCACTCGTTGGTCACCCTCCAAGGCAAGAATATGAAATTATAGATACTTTCATTCTTCTCGTGTTAAATGAGTGTTCCTCCATATAAACAGCACCAAAGACATATCACCGCTCAATTGTAACAGCGGCAGGACTTAGTGTGAGAGAAAGTGGGTTCGGGAAACGATGCTGAGTCAGTGTCGAAAAGAGTAGCACTAAAAAGCGCAGAAGGTCAGGCAGCTTCCGAGGTGCCACAGAGTTGACGTTTCGGGAACAAGCCCTTCATCAGGAATATAGACGGAATAGGAAGGGCGTTTAGAGATAAATAAGAGGATGGGGCAGGGACTGGGGAGAAGATTGGATCATTAAACTTATTTGACCTTGCATTCTCACATTCACAGACCATTCTGAACATTGTCCTCCAAAATGTGATTCTCGTCCTCTCTCGTGAATTCATTAATGTTGATTTGGAAAACAACAATTTGACAAAAGAATCTTGGATAATTTGAATTCACACAGCAATCACACTCTTCCTACGCCCACACCCTTTGTCCACACATATGCATTTGAGTCATGTTTGTTTATGAAGAAAAAAGGATAGAATTTCGCAACATCAGTCTGTTCTTGATATCTCAAGCTTGCCAAAGAACTGCATAAGCTCAGAACTGATCTTATTAATCTACATCCTCGGCACCACAGTCGCATTCCATGTGATTCTTGGGATCCGTCGGAGACAATTTTGAATCATTTCAAAAAACATCCCCTTCAATAATTTGCCATTGCAGGCGTCGTTAACAGGAATGAACTGGCTCAGAACTGATGGACTATCTTCAAGCTATATCCTTTTTCCTGCTTTTAACATCATTCAAGACGTCGCCATTTTATGGCAACAATGAAATTTCACTCTATTCATTGTATTCTTCCTGTAAAGTACACGTGATAATAAAATCTAAATCGAAATGCACGCAGGCAAGCAATGCAAATACGTATACAGTCATCAACTGCATCCATTCACACCACTAACTCGGTGGCTGACATCCACCCTCTGCTGCCTCGTTAACGACTGAACTAATTTGCAATCATGTTATGTATACTAATTGCATCAAGATATTCTGTTTTATTCTTCCATATAAAGATGTTATTTCATCGTCAATGCCAAAATACTCCAACTAGACTGTTAATAGATGGAAATATATTTGGATATCCCCAGAAAAACAAACAAATATGCATTTCCTCCATTGCGACTGTCCCTTTAAGTCAGACAATTAAACATCTACACTTTGAAATATACACACCTTTCTCTGAAAATAGCAACTATTTGGGGCGGCATGTTGTTGCAGCGTTTCCAACTGCTGCCTCCCGGCACCGGGGGCCTGTGTTCTATTCCAGGCTCGGTGACTCTCTGTGTCGAGTTTGCAGATTCTGTCCGTGGTTGCATCGGGGCTCCAGTATCCTTTCACAATATAGTGTGCGCAGGTTAGATGAATTGACGTTGCTAAATGACCCATAATGTTCTGGGATGTGTAGGTTAGGTGAATATTCTTCAGAAGGAAAAGTTGAATAACAACGTGGGGTCGGGGGGGAGCTAGGTTACTCCTTCAAAGATTGGTGTGGACCTGTTGTGCAGAATAGCCTGTTGCCACACTGTCGGAATTCTATTCTACTCGATTTCTGATCCTGTCATCATTATACAGAATTAACTCAATTTGAGATAATTTACCACCATTTAATTGATCCAATTATATATTGAAATTAATAATATGCACACAAGCGAGGAGGTACCAGTTAAATAGAGTTTTGAAGTATTTCTCCCTTTCTGCTATCATCAGTTGTGGTGTTGATTTCAACTTTGTGTTCGTGAGTTCTCCTTTCAACCAAAGTTAGGCAGCTCGAAGACAATATATTTTACACATTCAGTCCAAACTAACAAAGACACCATTTCCACAGAATAACCTGAACTCCAGCCTCTAATTCAGAAAGTCGTGTTAAATCTACAATACTTTGATATTTGACTGAGAGGAAATTTGGGTCAAAGTCTGGAGCAAAATGTAGAGCATTAATTTCTATCACAGTGAATAAGTACATGTACTGGAGATTTGCAAAGACTATGTGACCAATTTTAAAGAAAGAACATATATTTGTTTGCTAGATTTAGGATGCATTTTATTCTGTTCCAAATAGTTTTTACTGCAGGATGAAATAAGTTAAGTTTCAGAGTGACATCAACGTCGTCACAGCGTGAAAAGGAGGGACAACGTAAAGTCGGATTCGAACTTTTGACTAGTAGGATTAAAGATGGTCTGGCACATACTTTAGGATGGATTTGAAATAAGGCAAATATCTTAAAATTGCGCCAATGTTCTCTCGAGCTTCAGCCACTCGCAGGAGGCATGCTGTGTGTTATAAATAGCGCAGAAACTCAGCTGGACTCTCCACATTAACAAAGTCCATCCAAAATAGATATGATGCTCGTGATTCTGTGGTGAGGAAGTCACCTCCTGACTTCCCAAAGCCTGTTCACCATTCCAACGGCTCAAGTCAGCAGTGCTGAGAATGTGGTGGTGAAAAAACACAGCAGGTCAGGCAGCATCCAAGAAGGAGGAGAACCGACGTTTCGGGGATAAGCCCTTCATCATGTGCCCATATCTTTGAGTCTACTGCTCCTTGAATGCCTGACCTGCTGTGCTTTTTTGGTACCACGCTCTTGAATCGGATCTCTACCATCTGTAGTTCTCACTTATTCCTAAATTCAGCAGGACGTTGGTTTATTGTCGAATTTTACCAGATATCATTCAACAAAACATTTTTAATTGACAACCAATTCCACCCACAAACTCAAGAGCACTAGCTGCATGGGGTCAAATTACAGCACGCGGACTGCAGCATTTCAAAAAGATGTTCAGTCCCATTACCTCAAGTGTAACTTGAGTTTGCTACAAATTCTAGCCAACCAGTGAAATCAGACTTCACGAGCGAACAACGAACAAGTATGCGATAGAGAGAGAGGCAGGAGAGAATATCAATTTGCAAGGAAGATTGAATCCATTAAAGATACACCGATATGGACGCACTGAAGAAAGACAAAGGAGCTAGAAATATGATATCGGGAGAAATCTGAAACAATAAAAGAAAAAGCATGAAAATTTGGAAAGCGTTTTGGCTGGTTGGTGTGATTGTCTGAGAGAAGGAATGAATGACTGAGAGGAATTTCGGTACTTCGGCAAGGTTTGTCAGTAGCCAGGAACTAAAATAGTGTCACGTCGTTGGACATCATGCCTAGACAGGAACATGACGACATTAAATAAAGAGAAATCTCTGCGCAGACCTTAGTTTTTGACTCACAACTGCAAAATTGTCCATGGTATTTTTTTATTTGATGACCGCTGTTGAGAAAAGCAGGAAACCTTGAATCTGACAATGTCATCACGCATTGTTCGATTCGTCAAAAATAAATGTTTGATGAAGGAGATTAAAAAAGACTAAAAACCAATATACCGTGAAATACAAGTACAATCTGCAGGTATGGAAACATAAAATGAGCGATACACAGTTAGGAATAATGAGGTGATTTAGGAGTGACAGCAATAAGAAATTAATGACCGATTGATTAAATGAAAAATAAGTTCCTGGTTTCTCCGTGGGAAAAGAAAGTGTGCCCTCAGAAAATAAAACGGTAAGACGAGGACAAAAATGCAGTGAAATTATAATAGAACAGGAATTTGGAATGATTACTTCTTAAAATTGATGAGAAATCAGAACCTGAGAGTGTTTATTCAGCAACACTGAAAATGGAAATTACACAGGATATGGTTTTACACCGGCTCTCCCTGAGTCTCAACAAGTCTTTGGAGGATTGGAGAATTTTGCAAGATTCAACAGTGCCAACTGGAATGCAAAAGCGACAGATTGATTTACCTGAGGACTCGGTAGACCAGCATAATCAAAAGTTCAACCTCAATGAAAGATTAAGTTCAGGTCGTGTTTCAAAATCTTGGGAAGAGTATGAAATTATGAAAAAAAGGACTCGTATTTATCTTTCCGGGAAAGGAAAACTTGAATGGTATATGGTGGAGCAACTTTCAGTGACTCATGGATGATGAAGCCTCGGATAGTCATTTAAATGAGTAAAAAAAAAGAATGTATACATGATCACACAATATTTCTTCAGGAAGGGCGTGAGTAAGACAGCACGTGCATTGCTGGAGATCATGGGCACTGTAGGTTGAATTAAGACTGGGAAAGTAAATTAAATCATTATATTAAATGTGCAGATTTAGAGTGCAAAATGGGAAAAGAAGAATCTAAGAAAGAAAGGACCTCCTCCATCCCATTCTTCAGTTAAGATTGTGGTTGTACCACTCGAAAGCAGATTGTTTGAATGCAGGGTCCCAGCTGATGCTAACCCCATGTGCTGATTCTAAATATTTTTGGTGATGCTCGCAGAAAGAGAATCAGCACATCTCGTTACTCACTCTGCCGGCAGTGACCAACAACACTACAGAAGAGGAACCCCAGGCATCATTACCATCATCATGTGCAGAATCAGGCTCTTTGGTCCAACAAGTCCGTACCAACCCTCCGAAGAGTAACCCACCCAGACCCATTCACATACACCCTACTAATGCACGTATCATTATTGTCAATTTAACATTACCAATTTACTTGGCCCGCACATCTTTGGACTGTGGGTGGAAACCGGAACACATGGAGGAAACCCTCGCAGAAGCAGGAAGATTGTGCAAACTTCACGCAGACAGTCGCCCGAGGCTGGAATTGAACCCGGGTCCCTGGTTAACCACTGAGCCAATGTGCCACCCAGTGAAGGCAGACCTCAAATTATGACATGATCGCCATTGCAATGATAACCCAACATTAGCCTTAATTTATCGCGAACTTTGCAGTACTCCGAAATCTCGCTTTTTGTAATGGAGCCTAAAATTCTACTAATGACCAAGGTAAGGACTAATTGGAAAGCAATTTTCACTCTTCTTCTGCCTCCTTCGTCTCTTACATGATTCATTTGAAATCCTCTGGGGTCTTCTGTTTCTCAAATGATACCTGAATGATCACCAAATGTTCCCCCCCACCACCACCACCACCACCCCCGAAAGCTTCGCAGCTATCTCTTTCAGAGACTTTGTGTCCATTCAATCCGTTCTGGGACCTGTCAGCTTTGCCTGTCCATTCTTGTTAATGACGGTTATCTCACATAACTCTGGCTACGACTACCATGGACTTCAGGTAAGCTACTGGTGCCTTCCGTGATGATGACTTTTGCAAATTGCCTGTTCATTTCCTCTGTCATTATCTTGTTCCCCATTATTCCTGCTGCAGCCTCTTTTTCCAACAGTTCAATTCACACTCTTGCCTTTATATTATCTTTAGTTCACAAGCTTAATGGCTAAAACAATGACGGAGTTTTCCTTGATGCTACTAGCTAATCTATTACACGTTTTCATCTTTACACACACACCCCCCACCCCACCGACCTGTATTTAGTAGATTGTTCTCTGCTTTTATTGCAAGGTCTTCCAATTCCGTTGGCTTGCCGCTCGTGTTTGTTATACTGTATGGTTTGCTTTTGTTTTTTATGCTATCCCTGACTTCCCTTTTCAGCCACAGTTGTATTGTCATCTCTTTGGTAGTTTCCTTCTTGCTTGGGACGAATCTATTCTCGAACATAATTATCCCCAGAAACCTCTACCATTGCTGATCATGTATCTTTCTAATAATGCTCCCATTTCAATTTACTCCGGTCAGCTCTTTCACAAGATTTTATTGCAATGTCACCACGAAACCAATCCAGCTTCATTCCCCAGAATTACTGCAGTAGTTCGTCATCCCTTGTAGTTCCCCAATATTATTGAGGCTGCATTCTGAACAGCGAATACAGTAAACCAAATTAAATCAAGTGCATGCAGATTACTGCTTCACCTCGAAGGTATGACTGTGGATACATAGTCAAGGTTTATACCTCCTGCGATTGCGTAGGAAGATGCCAAAAGTTTATGGCGTGATGTTGCAGGAGAGAATGAGGAGAACAATTTACTCCAGTGCGAATGTGCGGCGGGGCATGCAGGGAAGTCAGGAGCTGTGCATCTTTCACTCCCTCTCTTCTCGCCTCCGATTCTCTCTCTCTCGCCCTTCCCCCTGTCTTCGCCTCCCATAATTTCTCTTTCTTTATTACCACTGCCATTCACACACTCTCTGCATTGTCTCCCTCCCTCTCTCTCTCCTCCCATCCCACTACCTCTCTCTCCTTTTGCATCCCAGTCTCTCTCTGTCTATCTCGGCGGCACTGTGGCACAGTGGTTAGCACTGCTGCCTCACAGTGCCAGAGACCTAGGTTCAATTCCTGGCTCAGGCGACTGACTGTGTGGAGTTTGCATGCTCTCCACGTGTCTGCGTGGGTTTGCTCCGGTTTCCTCCCACAGGCCAAAGATGTGCAGGTCAGGTGAATTGGCCATGCTAAATTGCCCGTAGTGTTAGGTGAGGGGTATGGGTGGGTTACACTTCGGCGGGGCGGTGTGGACTTGTTGTGCCGAAGGGCCTGTTTCCACACTGTAAGTAATGTAATCCTTGAACTCTCTTTTCTCCCTTCCTAATTCGCCTCCCGCTCTCTCTCTCCTTCCCTCGCCCTCTATTTTTGTATTTTCCCAATCCAACTGTCTCAATGTCTACTCCATCATTCTCCCTAAATCTCGCACCTCAGTTCCTCTCTGTCAACCCCTCGCGCTCTGTCATCCCTTCCCACACTCTCCCTCTTCATGTCTTCGGCAATCATCCACACACACATCTCTATCCCCTACCTCCATCTCTCTACTCCCATCCAACTATGTCTCTCCCTTCACCTAACAGTCTCTCTCTGTCAACACTGTTCATACCCTCCCCCTCAACCCTCATTCCTCTCCCTCTCTCTTGCCCCTCCCACCATCTCCCTCACTTTACCTTTCTCTCTACCCCACTTGGTCTCGTTTTCTACCTACTCCCTCCCATTCTTCCTACTCCCATCCATTCTGTCTGCCCAACCTCTCTCTCACGCTAGGCTCTCCTACTCTCTGTCTTTCGATACTCATCTCTCTCTCCAGCCCCCCCCCCCATCTCTCTACTTCCCTCCCTCTAACTCTCTTTCTCCGCTCCCACTCTCGTTCTCTACCAACTCCAACTGTCTTTCCCGAGTTGTCTCTTCTCCCTCTCACTTTGTTCTATCTCCATACCCTCCCTCTGCATCTCTCTCCACCCACCTCACTCCCTCTTCCCATCACACTCTCTCTCCAAATTTCTCTCAATACCTCCTCCCATTAACTCTCTCTCACATATTCCCACCCTTGCTCTCTATCACTTTCCACTCTCCCTGTCAAACACCTCCCACTCACTGTCTCCAGAAAACCAATCTGTACCTAACACACACTCTCTCTTTAGCCCAATCCCAAACTTTCTATCTTCCCCTTGGAGTCTTTCTCTCAGCCACACTCCCTCCCACATTGTCTCTATCTCTCTCTACCCCGAACTCTATCTCTACCGCCTGCCCACTCTCTCTCTGCAACCCTCCCAATCTCTCACACCCCTCGCAATCTCTCTCTGTCTACCGCGCCTGTTCTTTCTGTCTAAAGCCCTTTCACTCTCTCTCATAACACCCTTCCCACCCGCGCTCCAAACTTCTCCGTCTCTCTTGCTACCCCATTCCGTCACTCTCGTCCACGCCTGCAATCACTCTAACCCGTTCCACTCTCGACCTTTGCCACAATCCCTACCACTCTGCCTCTATCTCTCTACATCTAACTGTCTATCTAAGCATCTCCTAATCTCTGTCTACCAATCTCTAAAGGCACCACTCATTTTTGCTCTCACGCCTCCGTCTCTCTCTCTCTCCCTCTCTTTCTTCAGCCCCCACTCCAGTCTCTGCTCATTCCCTCTCTATCTCTCACCCTTCCACTCTCTCTGTCATCCTCCCACTGTCTCTCGAAACACTTCCCATTCCCTTATGACCCCATAGTTTATCTCTACGACACTCCATATCTCTCAATATCTCGCTCTCTATCACCCCTCTCTCTCGAGCCCCACCCTCCATCTCGCTCTACCCCCCACTATCTTTCGCTCTCTTCCCTCCCATTCTCTCTCTTTCTTCACCATCCCTCTTTCTCTGTATCCCACTCCCTCTCTCTCTTTCTCACTCTAACCTCTCTCTTCCGCTCCTACTGTCTATCTGTTTATCGAGCTCACACGCTGTCTCTTCTTCCCTAAACACTGTGTCGAACAAACCACCTTGCTCTCTTTGTCTCCCCTTCCATCTCTCTCTTTGACTACCTCACAGACTCACTCTCTATCGACATCGAATCTTATCTCTCTCTCATATCCCAAACTCCCTCTTTCTCTCGACTCCCTCCCCTCCCACGTCTGCTTCTAACACCTCCAAAACTCTCTCCACTCTGCTCTCCCTCTTCCCCAAACATAGTCTCTCTGCCTCGACTCGGTCCCACTCTCTCTACCCTCCTGCTGTTCTCTCTCCCACCTCCCCTTTCTCTTCCTCATCCACTTCTCACAGTTTACCCCCTTCCCCTCCGCCTCATCCCTCTCTCTCCCTCCTCCTTTCCCTCTTTGTCACACGCCGTCTGTCTGTACCCCTTTCCCTTTCTCTATCGACCCCCGTCCGACTACCTTTCTTTTCCAGTCCCACTCTCTCTACCGACTCCATCTCTCTTACATTCTCTCTTCTCCCTCCCACTGTATTTCTCTCTCTTCCCCTCCCACTCTCTCCCTCTTTTTCTTCACTATCCCTCTTTCTCTGTACCACACTCTCTCTCTTTCTCTCCCCCACGAACGATCTCTCTCGACCCCACTCCTGATCTCTCTCCATGCTCTCTCTCTTCTGATCTCACTCTCTGTCTGTCTATCGAACTCACACACTGTCTCTTCTCCCCTGTCCTTCCCTTTGCATCTCTCTTTCTACCCACCTCCCCCTCTCTACCCCGCCCACTCTCTCTCTTGCTGTCTTCACACTCCCATTCTCTCCCACTGCCTTTTTCTCTAACGCTTCCCTCTCTCTTTCTGTCATTGCCTCCTTCTCTCTGACGCCTCCCACTCTCTCTCAAACCTATCCCATCCACTTTCTCCACCCTCTCCCTCTCTAACACACTCTCTCCCTCTTCCCCCTCGAGCATTCTCTTCCACTCCCTCTCTATCTACAATACTCTCCCTCTCTAAACCAATCCCCCTGTCTCCACTCCCTTGCACTCTCTCTCTCTACTGCAATGGCACCCAATCTCTCTCTCTCACTACCCCCGAATGCCCTCTCTACCTCACTTCCACACTCTCTCTACCGCTCTCCTAATCTCTGTCGACAATGCTCCAATACTCTCTATCGCTCTCCCAATCTCTCTCTGTCCACCCCCTCCCACACTCTCTCTCAATCCCTTCCGACTCTCTCTCTCTACCACCTGCCACAGTCTCTCTCAAAACTATCTCACTCACTCTCTCCATCCTTCCCATCTCTATCCCACTCCCTCTCTCTGTCTCTCGCTACACCTCACGTCGTCTCTCCCCTACCCAAAACTATCAAACCCATTCTCCCTCTACCACAATCCCGCTCTGTCTCCCCTAAGTCTTACTTACCCTCTCTACCTCTCTGCCACACTCGCTCCCACTCTTTCTCTCTCTCTCTACTGCCGAATTCTCTCTGCACCACTCTCCCACTCTCTCTACCACTCTCCCTCTGTCTTTCTCTATCACACTCTCATTTTCTCTCTGTCTACTCTTTCACACGCTCTCTCCAAACACCTCCCAGTCTCAATCTCCCCACCCCTCCCATCATCCTTCTCTCTCTCCAGCCCGCCCTCTCTCTCTACTCCCCCCACTATCTCTCTTCCTGCGCTCCCACTGTCGCTCTCTACCACCACCAACTCTCTTTCCCCCGTTGTCTTTCACCCTCTCACTTTTTCTGCCTCCATTCTCTCCCTCTGAATCCTTCTCGACCTACCTCCCTCTCTCTTCTCCTCCCACTCGCTCCATCCTTCTCTACCTCCTCTCATTAACTCTCTCGCATTTCCTCCCCCTCTCTCTACCACCTCCCACTCTCTGTGTCAACACCTCCCACGTAAAGTCTCCAGCAACAGTCTAGCTCACCCACTCTGTTTCTTTACCCCAATCCCTCACTCTATCTCTCTTCCCCTTGGAGTCTCTCTCTCTCTCTCTGCCACGCTCTCTCCCACTCTGTCTCTCTCTCTACCCCGAACTCTCTCTACCGCTCTCCCACTTTCTCTCACACCCTCCCAATCTCTCTATCCCCTCGCAATCTCTCGCTATCGACCCGCTCCTATTCTCTCCCTCAAAACACCTTCCAATCTCTCCCTACCCCCTCCTACTTGCCATCTCCAATCGCCTCGCTGTCTCTTGCTACCTCATTCAGTCTCTCTACCATACGCCGATATTCTCTCTACCCCGTTCCACTCTTCAACTTTTCAACACTCTCTCCCACTCTGCCTCTACCTCTCTACCCCGAACTGTATCTTGAAGTGTCTCCCAATCTCCTTCTCTACCCATCTCAAAAGCTACCAATCTGTCAATCTGTTTGGCTCTCACCCCTCCCAATCTCTCTCTCTCTCCCTCCACCCCTCCTACTCCTCTGTCTGCGCATTTCCCCCTTTCTCTCAAACGCCCACTCTCTCTGTCACACTCCAACTGTCTCTCTAAAGCCTTCCGATTCCCTTTCGAACGCGTAGTCTATCTCTACTACACTCCATATCTCTCTATTTCTCACTCTCTCTAACCCCGCTCTCTCCCTCGAACCCACCCTCCCTCTCTCTCTACCCGCCCAATATCTTTCTCCCTCTCCCTTTCCCACTATCTCCCTGTCTTTATTCACCATCCCTCTTTCTCTGTACGGCATTTCTTCTCTCTCTTTCTCTCTCCCTCAAAAGATATCACTCCCTACCCCACTCCTACTTCCTCTCTTTCCCTCTCCACCCCTCTCTCTCTTCCAATCCCACTCTCTATCTGTCTACCGAGCTCACACGCTGTCCCTTCACCCCTACAACACTGTCAGTGAAACCGACTCGCGCTCTCTCTTTCTTCCCTTCCATCTCTCTCTTTGACTGCTTCCCCCACTCAGTCTCTCTCTGCATCGTATCTTATCTCTCTCTCTTATCCTTCTCTCAATCTGTCTCCCTACCCCCTCTCCTTCTAACACGTCCCACACTCTCTCTCTTCACTCCCCTTTCTCTATTGCCCGCACGCAGCCTCTCTCTCTACTACGTCCCAGTCTATCTACTCTCCTGCTGCTCTCTCTCCCACCTCCCCTTTCTCTACCCATCCCGCTTTCTCAGTTTACCCCACTCCCCCATCCCTCTGTCTCCCTAATCCCCTCCATTTGTCTCACACACCATCTGTCTCCACCCCTTTCCCTTTGTCTATCTACCCCCATGACTATCTTTCTGTTCCCGTCCCACTCTCTCTACAGACTCCATCTCGCTGTCATTTTCTCTTCTCCCTCCCACTCTGTCTGTCTCGAATCCTTCCCACTGCACCTCTCTTTCTCCTACCTCCCTCTCTCTCCACCCCACCCCCTCTCTCTCTTTCTCTTTTCTCCGCTCCCATTTTGTCTCCCCTCCCTCTCTCTCTACCTCCTCCCTGTATCTCTCTCTTTCATTCGCTCCTTCTCTCTCTCTCTGAAGCCTCCCAATCTCGCTAAAACTTATCCCACTTACTGTCCCCATACACCCCCTCTCTTCCCCACTCTCTATCTAACCCCTCGCGCACTCGCTCCATTTTACTCTCTATTCCACAACTTTCCCTCTCTACATCAATCTCATTTTCTCTACTCCCTTGCAGTCTCCGTCTCTGCCACACTCCCTACCACACTGTCTCTCTCTCTCTCTACCCCCGACCGCCATCTCTAACTCTCTATTCCACATACTCTCTACCGCTCTCCTAAGCTCTGTTAACACCGCTCATACGCTGTCTGTCGTTCTCCCAATCTCTGTCTCTCTACACACGCACACATACACACACACAAACACTCTCCCTTGAATTCTGTCTCTGTCCAACCCCTTCCAATCTCTCACTCTCAACCCCTTCCGACACTCGCTATCTAGCACCTGCCACTGTCTCTCTTAAAACTACCTCACTCTCCTCTCTCACTCTCTCGCTATATCCCGTCTGACTGTTGATCTCCCCCTCCCACTCTCGCTCTCCCCCTCTCACTCCCTGTTCACCTCTCATTCTCTCTCTCAAACTCCCCCACACTTTAACTCTGTACACACCCCACACTCCCTCTCTCTCTACCCCACTCCCACTCTTTCTTCCATTCTCACTCGCTCTATAATCCCAACTCTCTCTACCTGCTCCAAATACGTTTCTTTACCGCATGCTCTCTCTTTAACCCGACACCACTTCATCTCTCTCTCCTTCCCTCTTCCCCACTGCCTATCTTCCACACATTCTCTCTCATTCCATTCCCCCGCTATCTCTCCCTCTATATTATATCCACTCATTCTCTTCCACTCCCTATCTCTGTCTCTGTCCACCCCGCTTGCACTCTCTCCCTCTTCTCCTCTCCTAAACTCTCTCCCTCCTCTCCCACACTTTCGTTACCCCTTCCTCTCTCTCTCCCTCTCCTTCGCTCTTTGTCTCGAATCACCTCACACTACCTTTCTCTCTCATCATTGAAACTATCTCAACCCTACTGTCCCCCTCTCTCTAGCGCACTCCCTCCCTCTCTTTCTCTCTCCCCCAATTTCCCATCTATCTTTTTCTCTTTTGCCTTCTGTCTTTCACTCTATTCTCATCCTCTCTCGATCCACCCACTCACTCCCTTTCTCTCTCCTCTCCTCCCAGGATTTCTCCCTTTCTATCTCTTCCCGCTCCCCCCTTTACCTCCTTCCCTTTCTCTCACTCTGGGATATAGACAGAAAGGCGGGTGGTAGACAGAGACAACAGGAGAGTGAAAGAGAAAGGAAGGGGGGGGGGAGATAAGACTAGAGGTGGGTGGAGAAACTATGGGGTGTGTGAAATAAAGGTAAAGGGATCGGTGAAGACAGCCAGTGAAAGGGAATGGAGGAAACAAAGCAAGAGTTTGCAGTGCGAGAGGGAGAGAAATTAGATGAAAATGAAGGGAGAGGAAATGGGAACAGAGTGCCAGAGAGGGGGTGAGCGGGGAGGGGAGCGCACGAAGGATGTAGATAGAGAGACAGATGTGCTTCAATGGATATGGGGTAAAAGAGTAGACATGAATTGTGCTGAAAACCACTTCGGAATGGGCAGGATCCAGTGGTTAATGCAGGGAAGTGCCAGTAGAAACTAACCCCTGAGCTCAGGCCCCGGTCTCCGCCTAATCCGTGAGGACTGGGACTTGAGGCTGAGTCTGTCTCTCTCCAACTCAGTTTGTTCAACACAAAGACAAACAACAATATCGTTTCCTCTGCTGCTCTGCACTTTTTAATGAACATTTTTCTTGTTTACAAATTGAAGTGATCGATACAGTCAGTGGGGTGTTGCCTTTTCCCACTGGTCGCTGTGCAGTGAGAAACATTGAATTGTGTCTTTGAACAACCTACACCTACCTCCACGACCATGAGATAAGGATGGATAAACCAGCGTTACCGTCAATCTGTTACCACAGGGACAATCGGCTTCATCACTGAAACATTGAACTGAAATGACAAAATTGAGGACGGATTGACGAATTAATGTACATGATTGATTGATGAATTTGGGTAAAGGGATATTTCATCACATTCTTCAGCTGCTGTCTGAACTTAGTCTGGGTCACGGCATAAATCACGGTGTTTGTGCTGCAGCTGAGGAGCTGCAGCATGCAGCCCAATTCTTGCACAAAGAAAGGGAGATACACAGACTTATACCCAATACTGTACATCCGTTTCCATATTGAATACAGCATTATCGTTGACCATAACAGGATGAAATTAGCCGAGATCACAAACAGTAAAATAATGGACTTTTTCCTGATTCTCATTTCTGTGTCAGACGGAGCGTCCCCATTGGTGTGAGCCCGGAGTCTCCTACGGGCCCTGCTGGTCACTAAAATGTGTCTGACCGTGAAAACATTGAACAGAAGAATCAGGGGAAATGGGAGAGCTGAGGTTACAATGTGATGGAGGAACTCGATTGACGTCCAGACACGAGAGGTTCCAACACCATCTGCTGCAGAACAAAATGACGGGTAGTTCATCAGCCCATACCGAGCTGAGAGCATAAAATACCAGAAAATGTTTTTTAAACAGCTTAACACAGTCACTGTTCCCAGAACCACAGCCGCCGTTTTCACACTACAATATTTACGTTTTAAATTCTGGCAACAAATGGCCACAAATCGATCAAAGGTGAAAGTGACGGTTAACCAGACAGAACAGTCAGTGGCTGCATAAAGCAGGGCAGCGTGGATGTTACACACAGAGATTTCCCACAGGAAATAAAACTGTTCCCGATAAACAATGGGAATGTGTCGCAAAATCAGGTCGAAGATAATGACCAGTAGATCCGCTGCTGCCATTGCCCCCAGGTAACGTCTGACACAGGGAGTCAATCCACAATCTTTATAAAGCAGGACGTAGATCGTCACTACGTTAACTGTGAGGAAGAAAGACAAACACATTATCCAACAGCCTGGAGGCAAAGTGATCAGTTTGACTGAAGGCTGTGTGAGGTTTTAAAATATGTCACTGTATTCAGAGATTTAGTAAAATAAGTGGAGCTTAAATAAAATATGGAAAGCTCTGAATTACTGACAAATATGTGTCATAAATCACAAGAAGCCCTCCGTTTCCAAACACACTGGGGCACATGCATAAGAACAGATGGTGTGAAGAACATTCCCACACACACGACAACTCGAGAATAGAAACAGGTAATTTATTTTCAGTTTCGAATACGGAGCGTGAAACCATTGCCATCCTGAAGGATTCTCTCCCACTTCTTTCAAAAAAATGGAAGTACGACATTTCAGTCTTTTTCTTTAAATTCTGGTCAATCCTTTGTCATGAAGAAATGTAAACGCAGCGAAAACAGATTCACCCCTTTCACGTTATGAGGCGACTACGGAACAGTTTCTCCTTCTCACATTAAGGGATCCCTTCCCTCGGGTCCTTATCGTCTGTTAAATTCAATGACATCCGGCCCTTCACAAATAGTGTCAGGATTAGAATATTGTCGAAGTGTCAGGTATTCTGCTGCAAACCAACCGACTCCCAAAGTCTATTTTGACTACACCTGCTCCCATCCTTCCTCTTGTAAAAAAAGCCATCCCTTATTCCCAATTCCTCTGACGCTGCTGCATCTGTTCCCAGAATGACTGATTCCATCTCAGAAAATCCTCGATGGCTTCTTTTTTCAAATGCCACAATTTCCACTGCCACGTGGTCGACGATGCCCTCCAGCACATCTCCACTTCCCTCCGCTCTGTCCTCAAACATCACCCTCACCTATCCCCTCATCTCCATCCAAGGCCCATAGGATCCTTCCACATCTGACAGAAATTTACTTGTACTTCCACATATGTCATCTACAGTATCGGTTCCACCCGACGTGGCCTCCTCTACATCGGGGAGACAGACCGCCAAATTGCGGAGCATGACAGGGAACATCTCTGGGACTTCCGCACCAATCAAATGCATCGTCCGCTTGCTGAACACTTCAATTCCACCTCCTACTCGGCCAAAGACAAAGCTCGTGGGCTTCCTCCATTTCCAAGCCCAAAGCTCCCGGTGCCAATAGGATGAACAAATCATCTTTCACCATGGGACCCTGCAAACACAGGGGTTCAGAGTGGATTTTACCGTTTTACTAAGTCCCCCTCCCGCATGTTTTTCCCGTCCAAAGCCTCGAAGAGCACAGCCTTCATGACTTATTCATCACATTTCCAATTCAATCCGCCCCACCCTCCTCTCACATTCACATCCTTTCACTTTCTCCTCCTTTTCCACCTCCCTATTGCATTCTCAGATACCTTACCCCCAGCCCCAAACCCTTCCATTTATCTTTCAGCCAAACCTTGCTCCACAAGTCTCATTCCAAATGAAGGCCTTCTGCCGGAATCATTAATTATCCTGCTCATTGGATGTTCCCTGACTTGCAGTGTTTTTGCGGCGCCACACTTCCGGTCAGGAAACAGTGTGACACGTTCGTACTCACAGAATGAGAACCGATGGGCAATATTTCATGAAATCCCATAACCCACCCTGGGAATATACTGTCTCACCGGTGATGGGGAAACCGTGGGATCCGGTCAGCAAAGTAGTTACACTTGTATTCCCCCAACATTCATCAAGAACCCGGTAAATCTCATGGTAAAGGTCAAATCTGGTCAAGGAAATCGCCTGATGATGGATGTCTACTGCCATCCACACACTCCTCAGAGATAACTCAGTTCCCTTCGAATTTGAAAGCAAATCAGAGGAAATACTGAGGGTGATAATGACACAGAATGCATTCTGGTTGCATGACTTCAATGTTCATCACCAAGAGTGTCTCCACAGG
The DNA here is from genome assembly GCF_047496795.1 of Chiloscyllium punctatum. Taxonomy (NCBI): domain Eukaryota; kingdom Metazoa; phylum Chordata; class Chondrichthyes; order Orectolobiformes; family Hemiscylliidae; genus Chiloscyllium; species Chiloscyllium punctatum. The sequence continues at coordinate 42,468,656 of NC_092789.1, forward strand.
TTCACGAAAGACTGCGCATGAGAGGCTTCTAACATAAAGCATCCAGACTGTGGGAAAGGATGGGGGAACCCACAAGAGAGAAACAATCTCATCAAAGTACTTCTCACAGATGGATCTGTCCCGACAAATATTTGTAGGAGCACACAGCACACAGTCCTGGCGGAGCAAAGGTCTCAGCCTCATATTGAAGATACTGCCCGCTGTGTTAATTGGACCTACCTCCTGCTAAGTAGGACATACTTCTAAAGGACCGTGAAAATCGAAACTGGGCATCCCTGAGACAGTGTGGGCTATCAGCACAAAGTCAGATGTGGACTGTCCACAGATGGATCCAAAATATTCGTCACCATTCCCAATTACATCCATACTAAAGCAGGCTATTCAGCCCGTTCAGAGTTTTAAACAGCAACAGAATTAGGCTATTCAGCCATTCGAGCCTGTTACTCAGCAATTGGATCAGATTGTTTCATCTCTTACATCTGTGACACAGGAAATGGAAGGGCATATTCAGCCTTTCAAAGCTGCTACACAGGTATACGGGGAGGACTGTTTACTAAGCCTAGAACAGAGACAAGTTATCGATAAATCAGTCTGCATCAGTTCCACACAAATTAATAACTGCAGTGACACACTGACTCGTGACCGGGAATCAGTTATTTGTTATCAATATCAACGTTTTCTAGAAATGTAACAAACTTATTCTGACTATGATCAGCAGGAACTGAAGTTATCAAGCGAGAGTAGTGAATGTTTAATTGAATTAACAATATACAATACTTTGGAGGCTGCAATGTAACGTGGGTAACGGTGAATCAGTAACTTTACAGAAAGATTAGCAGGATATAGATGACATAAAAGGAAAAAGATAACAGTCGTTCGTGACACAATTATACTGGATGGATCATTCTAACATTCTAATCCATTGAGACATGGAAAGTATTGCTCCATCTCCTTGATGGTCAGCTCCCTAATATTCCCGGGTGCCCCATTGCGCTCAGTACAGAAGCGATATTTGGATGTGGCTGGGTAGCTGTGAGGAGTGGTGAGAGTGTAAATGCTTTTAGCCATTTTACAGTGGCATGGCCTCTATTCGCCAGGCCATCCTTTCTTTCAAGATTGAGACCTGAAGACGATGCGAATGGGCTGACTGCTTCAAAGTGAAGACTACATCGATGCTGCCAGGACAGTGGACATTCATCAACATGATGTACTGGGCATGGTTGTAGTGCTCCATCAGTGGAGTGAGGGACGGAGAGTACAATCACAAGACTAATATCCAAAGGCATTGTCATATCAGCTGAAATGTTTATTTATATCACATTTTTACTCCACCACAGAGATTCATCAACCCATTAGAATTATCTGTTCAGCACCGGGGAATCTGTAGATCAAGCTTTGCTTCTGCATTCTACAGATTGCAAAACAAAACTGTGCAGATCACGCCAGTGATTGATCTGTAAACTCAGACGAGATAATCTCTTCATCCCTGGGAGCGATGTAGACAACAGCAGTTCAGTGACGTATAAACTCAGACTAGGTAAGTGTCCAGCACGGAGACCTGTGCAGCCCACATGAATTGATCTATCAAGACGTGGACCGGCGTAGGCCAGCGTAGTCTGGAGACTGCGACTGTTGCGGTCTGGAGACTGGACCCAGTGGGGCCTGGAAACGTGTGAGGTGCGTTCTGGAGACTGAGATGAGTGAGGCATGAAGACTTGTCCCAGTATGGAATGGGCCTGGTGTAGTCTGGAGAATGGGAATGGTGCAGTCCGAAGACTGGTTGTGGTGTGGACTGGAGACTGGGCTCAGTGCGGAATGGAGAACGAGGCCTGGTGCAGCCTGTAGACTGGGTCCAGTGCGATTTGGAGAATCTGCTCTGCGCATTCTGGTGACTACGCCCAGTATGGTGAGGTGACTGGGCGCTGGTGCTGTCTGGAGACTCGGTACTGGTACAGACTGGAGTGTGAGAGACTGCGATTCGAGACTGTAGCTTTTTTCCCCATTTTTATTCTTCTGCTGGACTTTCACTTTTTATTCTTTCCATTTTGGACAAACTACTTAAGAATTTGTATCCAGATTTCTTGTGCCTAAGATGGCGTCATAAGTGAAGACATCATCAACCTCTTACTGCACTTATTAGCGTGCACGTGACAATGAAACCAATGCAAATTATTTCAAATGTGAGAGTCACTGACTTTGATGTCGTTCCGAAACAAAGATGCTGCTTGTGTAGTGGTGTGGGGAAGCCAACAGACGGTGGTATTGTATCACTTTAAACACAAGAGGGAGGGACAAATAGAGTGAGAGAGTGAGGAAGGACATTGTGATTCCCGTTTCAATGGCTTCACTGCCAAAATAACAGAAATGTAGATGATGAGATGCACAGGCCAATACATTAAAGCACACTCCCAATGACAGACAAAGATACACACATGGAGACACGCGCACGTCACACAAACACGTGCACACTCTCAGACTTATCCACACACAGACTTACACTCGCGCGCGTGCACGCATGCACACACATTCACACACACACACACACACACACACACACACACACACCCACAAACACAGGCACACCCACCAATAAACACACTGATAGATGCAGACGTTCAGCTAATCACGCCTGACTTGGCTGATCTCATCTCTTCCTAAACTTTATTTCCTCTTGGAAAATAAAGCAGGGCAAGTGACTGACCTGGTAGAGTTGGAACACTTTGGGACCAGTGACCGTAATTCTATTAGTTTGAATATTGATACGGGAAAGGATAGGACTGGTCCACACGTTAACGTTTTGAATTTGGGCAAGGCCCCTTTTAAAGTAATTAGGCAGGAACTTTCAAAAGAAGATTCAGATGCTGTTCCCTGTTAAAGTGACATCCAACAAGTAGGAGAATTTCAAAAGTGAGATAATGGGAGTTCGGGGACTGCATGTTCTGGTTCGTGTTCCAGGCCAGTAGAAATATGGAACAGGATATGACAGGGCATGTTGGGGCTCTGGAAAAAGTGAGGACTGCAGATGATGGAGATCAGAGCTTAAGGATGTGTTGCTGGAAAAGCGCAGCAGGTCTGGCAGCATCAAAAGAGCAGGAGAATCGACGTTTCGGGCATAAGCTCTGGTCAATTAAAAATGAGGTATCTCCCAGGTGCAGGCAGCTAGGGTCAAGGGAATGACTTGAGCATATGGGTTGTGGGGACACCCTTACCAGAGAAATCAGGAGTGCAAAAAGGGTGCATGAGATAGCATTGACTGATAGGGTTAAGAAGAATAGAACCAGATTGTACAAGTATTTTACGCGCAAATGAGAAACGAGGGAGAGTATAGGGTGTCATAAAAATCACTATGTGTGGTTCCACAAGAGATGAATTAAGATTATTGGGTTTATTGTCACATGTACTCATATGAAGATAGTGAAAATTTTATAAGTCGTAACATGTGACGCTATATTCGGCTCACCACCGCCCCCCCCCCCCCCCCCCCACCAAAAGTACAGAATCTTGGTACAAAGCAGATGAATAAGAAGTCAAAGTTAAAATATGAAATATTACAGACCTTCCTGTAAAAGTGAAAGAACATAGAAACACAGTTAACAGTTCAAAAGCACAATCCATAATTGTCTGCCCATGCTGGGTGCACATTCCTCACAAGGACTTGACCTCCACCATTCAGCTGCCTTACAGAAAATTCCTGCTCAATTGGTGAGGTCCTACAGAAATATATCGCTTCAGTAATTACTGTGGAGAAAGACATGAAAGCGAGGGAACTCAGGATATTTTTTGAAAAGAGGCCACATTACACAAGAGGACGTGCTGGACGTATTAAAATATATCCCGTCGGTAAATACCCAGGATCTGTTCAAGTCCATCCCAGATCATTGCAGTAATCTGGTGAAGAAATATCGGGCGCCGTGGGGAAAGTATGTGTATCATTCCTCAGAGTTCTGAGGAAGGATCACTGGATCCAAAACGTTACTTTTGATGTCTCTGCACTTATTCTGCCAGACCTGTGGAGCTTTTCCAGCAACGTCTGTTTTTGTAGCTGATTTACAGCATTTGCAGTTCTCTCGGAGTTGATTTGATGTGATGGACAGCCACGAGTGAGGTATTGGAGGACTGAAAGACAGTTAATGTTGTAACCTTCTTCCAAAAACAAATGTCTGCAAGAAAAAAAAACAGAGAACTACAGACTAGTGAGTCTGATGTCAGGGATAGGTAAGCGTTCGGAGGAGTTTCTGAGAGACAGAATTTACATGCATTTGGAAAGGCATGGACTGATCATGGATAGCATGGTTTTGGGTATGGGAATTTCTGTTTCACCAACTTCGACGAAATGTTTGAAAAGGTTATCAAGAAGACTGATGAAGGTAAAGCAGCATACATTGCTACGTGGAAATAAGTGACTTCCAACATGGTTTCACATGGGAGCCTGGTTACTATGGTGAGACCACAGGGGATCAGAGAGAGCCATCCAATTAAACACAACATTGGCTTGACAATGCTAGGCACCTGATGCTGGGAGAGATTTGTTTTGAGCCGCAGTGTGCCACAAGGACCAGTGTTGTGTTCACTTTTGTTTATGACTATTATAAATGATTTGGATGAGAATATATGAAGCATGGATAGGATATTTATCGACGACACCATAAATGCGAGATGTTGTATTTTGTCACACAAAAAAGGGCAGGAGTTACACAGTTAATGGTCGGGCCTTGAGGAGTGTTATCAAACAGAGAGACGCAGGGTGTTTTTACATAGTTCCTTGAAAATGGAGTCTCAGTTAGAAAGTGTGGTGTGGAAGGCAATAGGCCCACTCAACGTCATCGATCAGAGCAATTGAGTACAGGAGTGGGTCAGCATGTGATTGCTGAACAAGAGAAAGTGAAGACTACATTTGGAGAACTAAGTGCAATTCTTGGCGCCCTGTTTTAGGAAGGATGTTATGAAGCGGAATGGGTACAAAAGTATTTAAAATGGTGTCAATTACACTGGAGGTTGAGAGATCAAAGGATTGCCCCTGTATAGACTGCGACTTTGTTTCATATTGTGTCGGAGGTTGTGGAAGATTTATAGAGGTTTATAAAATGACGAGCAGCATTGACAGGGTGAATAACCAAACTCTTTTCCCCAAGAAGGAGCTGTGCAAAACCAACGCGCAAAGGCATAACGTGAGAAGGGAGAGATTTAAAACAGATCTAAGTGGTAAATATTTCGCACGGGCTGTGCGAACCTACATGCAATGAGTTGTCAGAGAAAACGGTACTGGGGAATATATTTTCAACATTTAAAAGTCTGTTGGATGGGAACATGAATGGGAAAGGTTTTGAGTGTATATTTGGCAAACGCAGACAAATAGGAATAGTTCAGTTTAGGAAAACTGGTGAGAATTGACACTTTGGGCCGAAGGGTCTGCTTGCATATTGTATGACTTCATGACTCTACGACTCTATAACTCCTCTTTCGTGACCAAGTTTTTGTTGCCCTCAAATCATTTTCAGGTCTAAAATTCTCTTTAAAAATCGAACTCCTCTCACTTTGAAAGGAGAATACCAAACATTAATGTAGTACGGCAGACGACAACAGCAGAAGAAGCAGAGTTGTATTCAACCGCAATCTGTCACTATTTGACTGGGATAATGCCTCAGTCTATGATTACCATGAAGCTGATCTATTGTTCAGTGATGAGTGTGGGTGGACATGCCAGAGTCAGAACAATGTGTACCTCAGCCTGATTATTACATGTTAAAGCTACCACACTTGATTGGTGACGTTCCAAACAAAAGGTCTGTCATCAGATCGAGAGGGTAAAATGATTTCAACACCAACAGGTCAGATCGAAACTCTGCAGTGCTGCCACATCCAGTCAGAAATAGAAATGGACGAGCAAACAGCTTACTGGAGGAGAGGGCTCCCCAAATTTCCCCATCCTAAATAATGGAACAGCCCTATGTATCATTGTAAAGGACAAGGATGTAGTAGCTTCACCGTCGTTATCCAGTGGTGCAGAGTGGATGATTCACCCAGGAATGCTGATGAAGAGCTGCTGCCTGAAACGTCGATATTCCTGTTCCTCGGATGCTGTCTGACCTGCTTTGCTTTTGCTGCACCACTCTAATCTCGACTCTGGTTTCCAGCATCTGCTCTCCTTGGTTTTACATCGTTGATTTTAACCATACTGCGAATCCTCTTGCAAGGATGCCTTCCTTGAAAACGTTTTCAACATCTCTCTACAAGAATCTCAGTGAGTCCCTCTCTTTCACTGCAACCCCCAAGTCATCTTTGCCCTGAAGTTCTTCAACCATGTCTTGAAACAGACTCGCGACCACAGCCACATTTGCTTTCTCAGTGTCTGCCTCCGTAATCAACACATCCCACACAGACTCCAGACCACGTTAAAACCAGCAGAGTTCGGAACCGAACAGGACAAACAGTATACTACAGATATATATCTACCAGCAACAGTTCTCCCTCAAGACCCTTTGATCCACACTCACACCTAACCTCTCTACAGTCAGCCCTGCCTCAGTTGAGGGCCACACTCTCTCAGAACTGCAAAGGACCCCTTCTGTACTATATTCTCAGGAGAATTCATACTCTCATCAAACAATATTTCAACACCATCACAAACGTCAAAAACTGAAAGCACAACCAAATTTCATATATCCACCCCTATGAGCAGCTCACCTCAAGCATTCCAGAAGCTTCCCACGGCCTCTGGAACTGCTCGGATGCCATTCGACATGTGGTTGTGCAGCGACCAACTCCACGGTGAATGATGACGTCACTTACGCCCCCATCATGGCCGCTTCCACAGCCAGTTCCGCCACTCACAAAACCTCATGCCCTACACGTGACATCACCTCCGCCTCTCACATCATCGCTGATGTCACACGCCCAGTAACGTCCGCTCCCCCCACTGCTGTGGTCGCCACGAATTCTGCCCCCACCAACGCCACTCATCAGCATTCTTCTGACACGTCCCCAACCGATCACTCCGCCACCATCCCCGCCCCCAGATCACTGAGGGGAACACCACCCCTACGCATGACTACACCCCCATTCTGCCTAACACCAAGCCCACTCCATTTTATGGCTCCATCCCCACTGCCTGCTCCACACCTACACCAGGTCTTAGCTCCCAGCCCTGCCGGGTTTTCACCACTCCCCTTGACCTCCCCCTCACTGTGGAGGAACGATTACTCCTTAGCAAAGGCCTCATTTTATGCCCCTGCATCCACGCATCAATGAACTTAATACACGCCATGACTTGAACACCTCTTGCGCTGCCTCCCCCTCTGAGCTCATCTTTACGATCAAGACTCTCATTCAACTTCCGAAGTCCCATTTGCCCGCCTCCAACATACTCCATCCAGCTGGACACCCCGTGCTGGCCTATTACTTGCCCGTGATCTCTTCATTTCCAATTGCTGCCGAGACATTAACCGCCACAACCTGTCCACCACCCTCCCCTACTCCAAACAGTCACCCTCACATCGCACAGCCCTCCACTTCCTCTGCTCCAAATCCCATCCTCACCATCAAAACCGCAGATAAAGTTGATGCAGTTGTAGTTTGGCGCACTGACCTCTACACCACTGAAGATAGAAGCTAACTAGAAGACACCTCCTCCTACTACCCTTCGATCATGAACTCACTCCCATCATCAAGCCATCATTTCCCGGACCATAGAGAACCTCTTCACCTCGGAGATCTCCTACCCACGCCTTCCAACCTCATAGACTGGGATCTCCACATCGTCCGATTCTACCTCCTTCCTAAGATCCACAAATCTGACCACCCTGGCCAACAAAAAAAGTATTCCTGATGAAGTGCTTTTGCACAAAACGTCGATTTTTCATCGCCTCGGATGCTGCCTGAACTGCTGTGCTTTTCCAGCACCACTCTAATCTAGACAAATATTTGAGATGTATTGGGAAAAGCTGGGTCACAAGGACCGATCCATGTGATATCCCATGATACTTGCACTCCAAAAAAAACATTTTAATCTTATATACTGTTTCCTGTCAGCTGTCCCATTCAAAAACCATGTTCATGTATTAGGCCCATTCCAACAAGAATTCATTTTGCGCATTAGGATTGGGGCTTTGTCAAAAAGCTTTCTCAAAACTCAAACGCACTGCAGCCATTGCTTCTCCGCAATGTATTGGACAGTCAGTTTCTCAAAGATGATTCACATATCATAAATCTATGTTGACTGTGTCTGAACCCATTACTTATAGTTCCAGCACTTTCTGCCAAGTTGTGTATTTCCGAACTTCATTCTGTTTCTTTTTTTTTCTCTCCAGGCTTAGGTTTGCCAGTATTACTGGGGGATTTTTTTGGCTTGTTTTCTTCTGTGAAGACAGGAACTGAAGTATTTCTTTCATAGCTCTGCCATTTCCCTGTTCTCCATTTTCCATTCTCTGGCTGCTGACTGTGAAGAAGCTTCACTTGTTTTCTCTTACCATTTACATTGGCAGTTCATTCTATAACTTTTGTTATAATACACTTCAGAAACCCATCCATTTCTGTTTTAAGATTCGCAATGATAAACCTTCCAGAATCATACAGCCACAGAATCACAGTCTCTATACGGTCAGAAATACAACACAATCTACATTAGTCTAACTTTTCTATGCAAGACCAGTAGCCGTGGATATTATGACACTTCAAATGCTCGTCCACGGACTTTGAAGTAGTGGTGAGATTACTCATGACAACTCCCCTTTAATGAAGAACATCCAGAACCCAAAACCTTCTGTGTTAAAAAAGAACAATTCTTGAATCATCTCTAAACCTCAAACCCTCCAGTTTAAAAGCAAGCTATTCTTGTACTTGGCCCTTTCACTAATAGGAACAGCTGCTGCCAATACACCATTTCCATGTTCCTCGTAATCATTTCCTTCTAAATTACTTCCCCCTCAATCTTCCCTGCTTCTTCACAAAGAACCGAGGTTATCCATCCTCTCTCCATAGCTAATATCCTCCACCCCAGGAAACATACCGGTTAATCTCCTCTGCACCCCGTCCAGTGCAATCACTTCCTTCCTGTAATGTGGCTCCCAAGACTGCACACTGTATTCCATCTTGGCTTAACCAAATTCCTGTATAACTCTCGTAATCAATGTCTCAATGAATAAAGGCAATGCCCATTGTCCATAATGCCTGCATAACGAGACAGTTAAACGGTCCAGTCACATTCATTGATGTGTGGAGATGCACCCTCTGAGATTTTTCGTGTGCAGTCATTCACTCAGTCCCTCCCTGTCTGGTGCCTTCCTCCAAAGTGTATTACCTCATATTTATCAGAGTTACAATCCATTCACCATTTTCCTGCATATCTGACCATTCAATCTGAACCTTCCCATAACATGTGACATTTGTCCTCACTGTCAAACATACACTTACTTTTCATAATCTCCCCACTGCACTCCGCATTCATATCCACAATATTTATGAATACCACACATAAGAAGGGAGACAACACTGATCCCTGTGATACAGCACCGTATACTGGTCTACAGTCAGACCAACAGCTTTCTAGCACCACTCTATGTTTCTTGCCACTAAACCAATTTTGGATATAACTTGTCAAGGTAACTTTGATTCCATGACATTTTACTTCCTCCATCAATTTTTCATATGGGGCTGTGTCAAATGCCAGGCTCAGAAACCACAGTAGAAAAATGTGGTTCTGGAAAAACACAGCAGGCCAGGCACCATTGGAGGTGCAGGAGAATCGACATTTCGGGCATAAGCTCTTCTTCATGAATGAAGCTGGTGTGCCAGTTGGGCTGATATAAAAGGTAGGGGGGAAGGAATTTAGTGGAGGGACACTGTGAATATGATAGGTGGAAGGAGGTGAGGGTGAACGTGATAGGCCAGAGAGGAGGTGGGGGCGAAGAGGTCGTGAAAAAGATTGCAGATCAAGAGGGCGATGCGAAATCCGAGAGTTGGGACTGACATAAGGTGGGGGAGGGGAAATGAGGAAGCTGGCGAAATCTGCATTCATCCCGTGAGGTTTGAATTTTCCTAGGCAGAAGATGAGGCGCTCTTCTTCCAGGCGTCGTGTGGCTAGTGTCTGGCGATAGAGGAGGCCAAGGTCCTGCATGTCATTGGCGGGGTGGGAGGGGGAGTTAATGTGTTCAGCCACGGGGCAGTTGGGTTGGTTGGTGCGGATGTCCCACAGGTGTCCCCTGAAACATTCTGCACGTAGGTGGCCTGTGTCCCCAATGTAGAGGAGACCATATCGTGTGCAGCGGATATAGTAAATGATGTGTGTGGAGGTGCAGGTGAATTTGCAAAGGATATATAAGGTTCCATTGAGGCCTTGGAGGGAGGGGAGGGGCAGGTGTGGGCGCAAGTTTTGCACCTCTTGCGGTTGCAGGGGAAGGTGCCAGGAGTGGAGGTTGGATTGGTGGGGAGTGTGGACCTGACGATGGAGTCGCGGAGGGAGTGGTCTCTCCTGAATGGTAATAGGGGTGGAGCGGGAAATATGTCCCTGGGGTTGGGGTCTGTCTGGAGGTGGCGAAAATGATGGAGGAACACACATCAATGATCCTCTTGCCCAAATGCAATAAAATTAATCCGGATTGACTTCTCTCAATTAAAGAGGTAAAAACAATGACTGCAGATACTGGAAATCAAATTCTGGATTAGTGGTGCTGGAAGAGCACAGCAGTCCAGGCAGCATCCAAGTCGCTTCAAAATCGACGTTTCGGGCAAAAGCCCTTCAATTCCTCCGCCTCCACCGGATCTACTCCCAGGAGGACCAGTTCCACCACAGAACACACCAGATGGCCTCCTTCTTTAGAGACCGCAACTTCCCGTCCCACGTGGTAAAAGATGCCCTCCAACGCATCTCAACCCCATCCCGCACCTCCGCCCTCAGACCCCACCCCTCCAACAGTAACAAGAACAGAACGCCCCTGGTGCTCACCTTCCACCCTACCATACTTCGCATAAACCAAATCATCCGCCGACATTTCCGCCACCTCCAAACAGACCCCACTACCAGGGATATGTTTCCGTCCCCACCCCTTTCCACCTTCCGCAAAGACCGATCTCTCTGCGAATACCTGGTCAAGTCCACGCCCCCAAACAACCCACCCTCCAATCCTGGCACTTTCCCCTGCCACCGCAGGAACTGTAAAACCTGCGCCCACACCTCCTCGCTCACCTCTATCCAAGGCTCTAAAGGAGCCTTCCACATCCATTAAAGTTTTACTTGCACATCCACCAATATCATTTATTGTATTCGTTGCTCCCGACGCGGTCTCCTCTACATTGCGGAGACTGGGCGCCTCCTAGCAGAGCACTTTAGGGAACATCTCCGAGACACCCGCACCAAGCAACCACACCGCCCCGTGGCCCAACATTTCAACTCCCCCTCCCACTCTGCCGAGGACATGAAGGTCCTGGGCCTCCTTCACCTCGATCCCTCACTACCAGACGCCTGGAGGAAGAACGCCTCATCTTCCGCCACGGAACACTTCAACCCCAGGGCATCAATGTGGACTTCAACAGTTTCCTCATTTGCCCTTCCCCCACCTCACCCTAGTTCTAAACTTCCAGCTCAGTAACTGCCCCCTTCACTTGTCCGGATTTGTTCTACCTGCCTATCTTCATTTCCACCTATCCACACCACCCTCTCCTCCTTGACCTATCACCTTCATCCCCTCCCCGACTCACCCATTGTACTCTATGCTACTGTCTCCCCTCTCCCACCCTACTCTGGCTTATTTCTCCACGCTTCAGGCTCACTGCCTTTATTCCTGATGAAGGGCTTTTGCCCGAAACGTCGATTTCGAAGCTACTTAGATGCTGCCTGAACTGCTGAGCTCTTCCAGCACCACTAATCCAGAATTCTCTCAAATAAAACCATGCGTGGTCAAACATTGCTACTCATAATGGAGATCAACATTCTCTTTTCCGATTTGCTGCAATAGTTTCCCTAACAGTGAGCTGATATGTACAGGTCTATAGTTCCCTCGTCTTTCTGCACCACCCTTCCCGCAAAATGGGACCACGTTAGTTCTCTGGCATTTCTTCTATGAACAGATTCTACATAAAAAATTTGGCCAGGGCTTTTCATCTCTTGTCTCCAACGGCAGCCTGGGATAAAACTAATCTGGACCAATTGTGTAATTTTATACCAGCTAAAACTATTAATCCGCGCTCCCAGCTTATATCAATCTGCTCAAGAACTTTACAGGCCATCTTATCGAATTTTGTCCCTGTATCCTCCTTCTCTCAAGTAAAGCAAAAGTGAAGCTCTCTTGTAACAATCTATCAATGTTCTCCAGATTCACACACAAATTATCCTCTTCGTTTCTAATGCACTTTAATCATTCCCTGACAATATTGTTCCCTGATTGATGTCCTTGTGGAAGAGCGTGGGAGTTTTCCTAATCTTGCCTGCTCACATATCACCATGTACTTGTTTTAGTTAGGCCCCTCTCTGTGAATTTTCTTAGTTTCATTAAAATTACTTCTCGTGCGTTGAATCTCGAGGGAACACAGGGCGAGATCCCTCATCAGATAATCTTGCTACCTGAGGAATTTATCTGGAGAATGCCCATTCAGTATATGCGTTCCGTTAGGTCTTTCTTCGAACAGGACACCAAAACTGTACACAGTACTCCACGTACAGACTCACCAACACTTTGTGTCAGCGATGCAGGACATATTTACTTTTAGTGTGAGTAAATAACTGCTGATTCTGTAATCTGTCCTGAAAACAGCAAATGCTGGAGATAACAGCGGTTCAGACAGCATCCATGGAGAGATAGCAAGCTAACTCTCCCAGTGCGGATGACACTTTATCATCTACATCTGATTCCCTTTAAATGAAAGTAATCCTAACGTTTCCCTTCTTTTCGCACATATTCCTCCCAATACACATGGCTTCAGTTTTTCTACTGTGTGACTGGGAGAATTCTTTTTAAAATACGACTGAATATCCACGCATATCACATCCGTTGGTTTTCCATTCTTTATACCTTCACACAAAATTATAACTTCACTTTCATAAGTGCAGAATCATTTTCTCAAAGTTTGCTATTACTTTCTAAATGACCAATGTCACATTCGTTATAATACAATACAACAGATTCCTCTTCTGGATGTCAAGTTAACTGGTCTGTTGTTCTCCCCTCTCCCTCTTCTTCAATGTTTGCTTCTCCTTGCTGTTTCTAAACTCCACCTTACTGGATTCAGTGGAATTTGAGTGACGTGGGCTCTAGGGAAGAGTAATGGCAAATTCAGGCGATAGGTTTGACGAAGCAAAACTCTACTTTGATATTATCACGTCACATGTTACCCGTTCTTATCAAGCGTCATTGAAACATTTTCACGAGATCTGTCTTTGTGCTGGTGGAGTGAAGAAGGACAAAGATCTTTCACCAATGCTGTGCCTTCCGTCACGTAGCTGTGATTGTTCTAATCTGAGTCGGAACCTTACAGCAGGCTGGCAAAGTGTTGTTGCTACTGTACAAGATCTAAGTGAGACCACATCAGGGGTAGCGTGTGCAGATTTGATCTCCTCACTGAAGATAGGATATTGGAATTAACTCAGAGACTTTTCCCTCATCCGATTTATGCAACTACAATGATAATCACAGATGCCGTACAGAGTGGAAGCAGGTCATTTGGCCCATCGACTCCGAACTGATTCTTCGAAGACAATCCCAATCAAACCCACCCTCTACCCAATCTCTGAAAACCTGCATTTTTCATTAGTAGTGAACATAGCCTGCCCATCCCCGGTCGCTGTGGGTAATTTAGCAAGGCCAATCCAACTATCCTTCACATTTTGGGACTGTCGGTGGAAACTGAAGCACTCAGCACAATCCCTTGTATGCACGGGGAGAATGTGCATAAGCCACACAAACAGTGAACTGAGGCTGGACTTGAACGCGGGTCTCAGATGCGGCGACGGAGAAGTACTAACCACTGAACTACACAGTATGGGCAACAGAACTTGCCTGCACAATGGAGAAGCAGCATAGCCTTGTTTCTTCCCAATGACCTTTCACATGTGACCACAACACAATATTGGTTACATATAGAGTGTGGCCACCGGCCCACTGAAGTCTCTGTGCTGTGTTTGCATCGCAGATCACTTTAAAATGAACAGATTACAATCTGATGTGCACATTTTAAGCAGAGCTCATTCACAACATGATTCCGGATAACATGTTATCAGCACAAAAGGACGCAATGGTATTCAAACCCACGTATACTTTCACTCTGAAGCCTAAATCCTGCATCTTAGCCTATTCTGGAACCCTCCCACACTGAACTGAAACCATGAGCAGTATTTGAATCTAGTTATTGAGGACATTGCTACATCTCTGGCTGCACAGCGAAGTGATAATACCAGTGCATCATCACCTCAGCTGGAACATTCTCTTAAGGTCTCAAACCTAGGCAGTGGAGTATTAGCACTGTTTCCTGTAAACACATCAATCACGTGCAGCCAATACGTGTCTCCATCCAGAGCATCAGTTTGGATCAATAACTTGGTGGATCAGCAACATGACATTTGTGAGAAATTTGAAAACGTAATGTTAAATGTGAGGTGCAAGCACTGTTCGGGTTTGGACCCTAGATCTAACCTTTTTCGTAAGCAGGCAAGTTAACCAACTTAGCCACAGCGTCACGATAACTTACGAGGGAGGGATGAGCAGGTTGAACCATTTCCTATCTAAGTTTACAAGAATGACAGGTGATCTTGTTTGGAGATTCAGCAACAGAAGACTGTTCCACAGCAAACGGAGGATTCAGTTCCACTTCTCGAACCTGGAACACCAGAACAGCAGAAGTAGATTCTTTGAACTTGTTACAGCAGTTCAGGAGGAGGCTGTTTAATTTCTATATCCTGGCTAGGAGTGTCAGGAAGAGGCCAATCAGACCCAGTAAATAGAAGATAGGACCAATAATAAACCACAAGTCAAGATTAGAGTGATGCTGGAAAAGCATAGCAGATCAGGCAGCATCTGAGGAGCAGGTAAATCAAGTTTTGGGCAGGAGCGACTTTCCCGCTCCTCGGATGCTGCCTGCTTTGCAGTACTTTTCCAGCACCACTCTCATCTTGATTCATGTTCTATTATTGGTCCTGTGTTCTATTTAGAGGGTCTGTTTGGATTCTTCCTGACTCTATATATCAGGATCCAGAAACTAATCAGCCTCCTCCTAAGAATCTTCTTGTCCTGTTGCTGTGTTGTCCGTGCTCCTGCCCAAAACGTCCATTTTCCTGCTCCTCGGATGCTGCCTGATCTGCTGTGCTTTTCCAACATCACTCTAATTCGATTCTAACCTCCAGCATCTGCAGTCCTCACTTTCGCCACAACAGACCATGCTGCATCTGTATCCTGTCACACAACAGCTGGATGAGACCATTCCGCCTTCATAATGCGCAACGCAAATTTGGAAAAATGCAACAAAATGACCGGAAATTGCTACACTAGTTGAAGCCATTCAGCCAATTTAGTCTGTTGCACAAGAACCGGGGAAGGAAATTGAACCTTTTCAGATGTTTTTATGAGAACAGGAGGAGGTAAATCAGCAACGTATTTGTTGGATGGGAACAGGAGAATACCAATCACTTCCTCAATCCAATTTCAGGGATATATGAGGAGACTGTTTGCTACCTTGAGCCTGTTATGGAGGAATATGAGGAAACACATCAGTCCCTAGAAATTATGCACTGCAGCAGGAAGATTGCATAAGTCCCCAAACATCTCATACTGAAACAGCAGAACGAGATTCAGATATTTAAGCTGCTTGGTCAGGAACAGAAGCAGGATGATTAGCCCACGAGACAATAATCTAGTAACACCAGGAGGATATTACGCCGATGGAGACTATAATATAGGAACACCAGGAGGATATTCAGCCCATCGAAATAACAATGTAGATGCACCAGGAGAACATACAGCCCATGGAATGTTTAAACCTGGAACAAAAGGACTCCATTCAGTGACTCTTTCTTTTTTACAGATCAAGCAGAGCAGATATTATACAGTCTGTCTTTTGCCTGTTACACAGGAAGCCAGGAAAGGAAATGCAGGCGTTATAGCAAGGAAAGAAGTTAAAATAACCAATTTTACTAGGAAAATAAAATATAATTGGCAAGCTTTTGTGATCGAATGAAAACAGTTAGAATCTGCCCGTAAAATATTAATAACGGGAGATTGTGAAAGTCAAACTGTAATTCATTACAGCCAGCATGGTTTTGTGAAGGATAAAACGTGCTTGAATTATTTGCCTGAGGCTTTGTTTAATGAGACGAGAAGGTGGACATTGGGGATTCTATAGAAGTAGGATACCTGGATTGCCAGAGGCATTGCATCCGGTACCTCACAGAAGTTAAATATGCAACATAAGAGCACATGGGGATATAGAAAAATGGATTCGCTTGGAGAGAGGATGGGCTAACCACAAAGAAAAACATGATGTGGAGCTGCCGGTGTTGGAGTGGGCTGGGCATCGTCAAAAATTACACTCCAACAGATTTATTTGAAAACACTACCTTTCGGAGCAATTCTCCTTCCTTAGGTGTTAGAGAGAGAGGAAGACCTTCAACACACAATTTGAAAGAAAAAGATCAAAACATCGTACTACTCATGCACATGAATTGAAGACATCGAAGATCGCTCATAAATCTTTAATAACTTCGACTGGGCATGCAGGTTTTGATTGATTAATGGGTAAAATCCCAGAATTTCTTTCAAGTCACTGTCCGGATGACTTTTTTCAAATGTCTGATAAGCAACGTCGACAACGGGGATCCTTTCGATGTATTACATCTGGACTTCCAGAAGGCATTGCAAAACGTGCCTCACTAAAGATTAATATGCAAGGTCAGGGCAAATGCAGTTAGAAAAAATATTATTTACTTGGAGAAATGATTGGCTAATCAATAAAAGCGATGATGTGGAGTTGCTGGTGTTGGACTGGGGTGGACATGGTTAAAAATCACATAACACCAGGTTAGAGTCCAACGAGTGGATTTGAAAAACACCGGAGGTATCTGAGTGCTTTCCCTTCATTGGGTGCAGAGAAAAAGAAAGACGTAAGACGGATATCTTATGAAGAAACGATCAAAGCGTTGTCCAACTCATGCGCATGAATTGAACACATCTAAGATGGCTCTTAAGAGTTTAATCAGTTGGAATGGAGGTGCAGGTTCTGATTGCGTAATATTCAAATCCCAGCCTTTCTTTCACGTCACTGCATGGAGATAAGTAAAGGTATTATCGATGGAAAGGAGACAAAGCCCTTCGGTCACTCAATGTATTTTATGCCTGAGTTCTTCTCTGTGACGCAACCTGGAGTCAGACTGGGTTTATTTCCAGAGTATGACTTGACAAAATGCCACATTGACTGTCTACAGGCTGTGTGCTTTTTGAACCAAATGTAATGTGTTCACAAATGCAAGTCTGGCAATCCACACTAACTCTGCAGGTTTGTGTATGTGACCGTTGGGGGTGGGGCGTGGTGAGGGTAGTTTCTGTTGGGGGATGTGCGAGGAAACAGAGAGAGAGACTGATGTGAGTGTTTGTAAGGGGGAGAGTGAGATTGTGCGCATGTCCAGGTTAAGACCCAGACAGATATGGCAGATCCTATCCCCACCACCCCACCCCCCAACACTAACAGACTCACTCCGTGTTTTCTGAGCTTCCCCTCTCTACAACCTCTACTCCATTTTTCTGTTCATGTTACAGACCCAGATGCTGTAACTGCTGTCCCCATTCTCCATCCATAGTTGGGTCACCAAATCGTCAGGTCTCCCTGATGGTCTGAGTCAGCTGACAGCACAATAGCTCGTAAATCATCCCAGCACCTCCACTAAAGTTTCAGTAAAAGGAGTGAGTTAGAAGCCCCTTAACTATAGGTTTGATGCCTGGTCCTTTATAATAATAGTCGAGGGGTTTCCTCGTGTCACTGACTGCACGATTAACTGAGAGTGGCAAAGACAGGCGTTCTGTGGACAGACTCGGACTGAGTTTCAAAGACGTGAATCAAAGCTGCTGGAAACCCCGTCCAGCATGGAGCTCCTCAAAAGGTATACCCGGAAGTGAACAGCCCAATACACAAACTTCTCATTGCTTCTGACCATCACAATGCTAGCACTCGACACACTAAGGAGAGAAAACCAAGGCCAGGGAAAGAAAAGAAAGGAGATTAACATGAGAGATGAAACAGACAATTAATTAACTGAGAATATGATGTGGAATAACGGGGGAAAAGAGACGACGGGGACGGGACTCACTTGAGGAGTTAGACCTTGGAGAGTCCAATCAGAAGAAAGAGATTATGAACAAAAATATTGCTCGATGAGATGAAATGTTTCATTATATCCATTTCTGAATCTCCCCCCACAAAAACTGCCCAGACACCATTAACTAGGACCGGCAAAATCCAAGCATGGAGATCTGTGCAGCCTCTGCTACCGTATTTCTCGGTAAGCTGAGCTATCTGCCCAGCATGAGGCACACTGCAACACTTTGTCAGTATATTACTGCTATACTTGCATTGGATATCTGCCAAGCCTGGAAAAAATTGAAGCCCAAACTGCAAGTGACTGTAAATGGGACTGCCACAAATTTATGTCTCTGACCATCCATGCATCATCTCAAGGCAAGGGGTTTTATGTGTGCTTGCGTGTGTCTGCCTGGAGTGGAGATAGATGTGAAAATCGTTGTCTGAGGCAGAACTCGCGTGGAGGAACTCAGTCTAAATATGAACAACTGGCAGGGGTTGGGACCATGGTAAGAGAGAGACGGAGGATTATTACATGGACAGCTGTTAATTTATGCTTGAGAATATTAAAGTAAAGGCTTTGTCAGACCCAATATAAATATGGATCAGTGTGCACAGGAATGACGGATGAATGGGGATTTTGGTGTGAGTTCATGTACGAGGCATGGAGTATTGACACAGAATTGCGTCTGCACGTTTGAAGCTGGGACTGTCAGCAGCAGAATATTGGCTTCAGTAAGACTGTACATCATAGTTCAAGGTTCAAATAGCAGATGGAAAGAGCCAGTGAAGTTTATTTTGGAGGTATCAGCTGTGGAAATACTCATGGTATGGTGTGAAGAACCAGCTCATGGCCAAAGGATCACTGCATCTGTTATTCATCAGTTGCAGCCTCAGATGTTGGCTAGGAATGGGGTGGAGTTAGATGCAGGACTGTAGATGGGTGACCTACATGTTCACAGTTTTTAAATAACAAGTGGAGTCATGATTCTTTGCTCACAGATGAAACTGAATAGGTCAACGCTGGGACACTGTCAGAATAAAAGAGGGGAAAAAGACATACAATACCAGATTTTCGTCCTGTTCACACTGATCTATATCCTTATTGTGTCTGGCAATGCCTTTACTTTGGATGATAACCTGGTTTTGAGTATTTTTTAACTTTGTCCATACCAGTCCAACAGCGACACCTCAAAGAAGGAAAGAATGAATACGCAAGTTCCCTGATGCAGTTCGTCGGGAGCTGTGGAATATATGAATTCAAAGTCTCAATAGGAACAATTACTGCCACAAGGAGAATAGAGTCTACGAAAATAGTAGTATTACTGCCAAGCATTGTTTGTAACGTTAAAGAACCAACAGCGCCATTTACCAGGGACATCAACAATAGCCAGGATTGGATAATAAAAATATTGAATATGGAAGAGTGCATATTTGATCCGAACTGCTACTGATCATCGATCATAATATGGAGCAAGACACCAATCATCACAGTGGAATGACCTGTGCATTCTTGGAATATTCAAATTGTCAGATGTTTTTTCTTCTCACGCTCGCTCTTGAGCTGCTGATCCTTCTTAGTGCTCTCGGTGATTCTGTCGCAAATAATATGGGATAACACATTAAACAGAGACCATTTATCATTAAAAGATGAAAACCATCCACTGGGATAATTGGAACACATGGGAACTGACATTAAGGAAAGTCACTGAACAAACATGCTCAGTAAAGGCCATCCTTATAGCAATTTTCAAACCACAATAAAAACAAATATTTATGCCATCGAGATGAAATGGATGAGGGGTGCTTAATAATGGAGCATAGGTCTTAAAATCATTTTTATTCTTTCTTCTGTGAATATGGGAGTAGTGACAGAACACTGCAGGATTTTATATATTATCTACTGTTTTTAAAAAAAAGCCAAGGATAATGTGACATACCAACTGCATAAGGTGACTGGTGCGGAAATTTCCAGATATCATAAACCAGCGTACAATGTCTATTGACCATTGCTGCTCCTGGTTTAAGTTAACTGATGTCAAATCCGTCCATAACCTTGAAACATCATTCTGCATCAAGACGGCTGCTCAGGAACAAGAGGAAGCAGTTCTGTCCTCATCGTGCCTGTGACAGAGGGATAGGAGGAGACCATTCATCCTCATTATGCCTGTTACAGAGGGACAGGAGAATATCATTCACCGTTATTGTGCCTTTTACAGTGGGAAAGGAGGAGGCCATTGCTTCTTGAGCGAGTTACACAAGGACAGAAGGAGGTCTTTCTGTTTCTTGAGCCTTTTATGTAGTATAAGATTTATTAGAAACTGACAGATTTAAAATACTTAGAGAGAAGAGTAGTCTTGATGTAGTTGTCAAAATTCTAAATTGACTCAGGCGAATTTTGAAAATTTTAGGCTAGCTATTTGAAAAGCTGCTTGGGAGACGTTAGTGTCAAGAAAGTAGGAGGCCGTCATAAATATGATTACAGAGTACAGCGACAGTATGTTCCTGTTCATGAGGAGGGCAAGGCTGGGAGGTTAAGGAATGCTGAACCACTAATTCAGGGGTTCGCATCAAGGAAAAGAAGGAAGGAATAGATAGGTATAGAGAGCAAGATCAAGTAAATTTATCGAGGAGTACAAGGGCAGTAGGGTCATACTACAAATGGAAACCAGGGTGAAAAATAGCGCGCGTGAGGAATCTTCTGCATATAGGATAAGGGAAATCCAGAGATTCTACACATACATTAAGGTCAAAAGGGAAACTAGGGAGCAAACCGTGTATCGAGAAGAACAGCAAGGCCGCCTCTGTGTGGAACCATAGGAGATGGTTGAGATAATAAATAAATATTTCACGTCAGTATTGTCTGTGAACAAGGATATGGAAGGTGCACTTAAACTGCACGTTGGTGGAAACCCACAACAACCCAGGAAGAATGTGCAAATCCCACATAACCAGCCAATGGTGGGACCGAAACTGCATCCTTGGAACTGTGAGGCAGCTGCAATAACCATTGAGCCACCATGCTACCCCAGTCATCAGGCCGGAATGACTGCATTCTCTCACATTTTCTGGAACCTTCACATCTGTTCAGATGATGTTGAATTCTAGCTGGGTAGTTCCGACATGCACAACTTTTCCTTCACCCAAGGATCACTGTCACCCACCCCGCTCCTCCAAATTCTGATGCACAGTGCTTTCAGCTGGAACTGACCCATCTCCTGCAAATTCTGCACTCGCCCTTTCCCCTCCAGCCCAGATGAAGTCGTCCATTAATACTGCAGTACACACAATATTTGCCAACCTTAAATAAAACAAAGAGCTGCAGATGATGGAGGTCTGAAACAAAAACTGTTCTGAAGAAGAGATCCCTGTTTTGAAATAATAACTCTGCTTTCTTCCGAAATATGTTAGCATACCCGCTCAGATTTCCCAGCAATTTCTTGCATATCTACTTCACTATCAATAATATGCACAAAATCGACCCTGCTGTTTCGCCTTTGATATGTAACCCCCACCAGTATTTGTTTCTCCTTACTGTTTCTAAGATCCAGACAAGTGGTTTCTGTGTAATCTGAGTGTCTTGGCCTGTGCTGGAAACCATGGGAGATTCAGCGACATGTTTCCTGAGGCCTGTTTTGATGTTAAGATAATCTCGCTGCCTCGTGTTCATTCTTCTCAAGGGGAATGGTGAGATTATCCCTGGGTCTCTCTGAAGACAGCAGTGTGGGGAAAAACGAAAATCTCCCTACAATTCTGTACTTTCCTCCTGATGACTGAAACATTTCGAACCTGGGGACATCTTCAGAGCAGGCAGGCATTGTCTGGTTTCATGGCCTCCATCCTGGTTCGGGGGAAGGGGAAGGCCTGCCTGTAAGTCTCCCCACACAGAAGGAGCTCCATGTCCAAGCCCACAACACAGGTTTGGGGAAGGCAATAAGGTCTCGCTGCTTGCAACGAGCAAGGCTCAATATCAGCGGTTGTGCAGGTGATCTCTGCATGGACCGTGGCT
This sequence comes from Chiloscyllium punctatum, assembly GCF_047496795.1. Classification (NCBI taxonomy): domain Eukaryota; kingdom Metazoa; phylum Chordata; class Chondrichthyes; order Orectolobiformes; family Hemiscylliidae; genus Chiloscyllium; species Chiloscyllium punctatum. The sequence continues at coordinate 42,490,932 of NC_092789.1, forward strand.
GTCTCAGTGCACTACGGGCATTCAAATGTGGCACTGGTTCATTGGACATTGGGGAATTCCAGGCTCTCCGGTAAGTTGGGTGGCATGTGTGGGTTGCTCTGGGAATGGTGTGCAGGAAAAAGTGAGGGATACACAGCGTGATTCTGACTGAAAAGGCTCGTGCACCAATTATCGTGGGGTGTTTGGTGAGATCCCTTCAGCCTATCGGTCGAAAACTCCGGCAAGACTCAAATCATCTGGAACTTTGCATAACAAAACATTAATTATAATATTAATCCACAAGAACATCAGGAATAGGAGCAGGAGTAGGCCATCTGGCCCCTCAAACTGGCTCAGCCTTTCAATTAGATCAGGGCTGGTTTTCCATCGACTCAGATTCACTTATCCACCCTCTTACCATAACCCTTAATTCCATTACTGTTCCAAAATCAACTTTTGCCTTTGAGACATTCATCAAATCAGTCGCAAACACATCACTCAGGAGGGAATTCCACACGTTCGGATAAAGATGTTCCTCCTCAACTCAGTCCTAAATCTGCTCTCACTTATTTTGACACTATTCCCCTTATTTCTATTTTCACCCAACAGGGGAAACAAACCCCATGCTTCTATTTTATCTATTTGCATTATAATTTTAACTTCCTATGAAATCCCCACTCGTTCTTCTAAATTCCAATGAGCATAGTCCCAGTCTACTTTATCTCTCCATATTATTCAACGCTTTCTACTCTAGAATCAACATAGTGAAACTCTTCTGCACCTATGATAGTGCCGGTACATTCTTTGTCAAGTAATGGGACCACTGTTTTATACATTACACGAGGTGTGGCCTTGCCAGCACCTTATGCAGTTCCAGCAGAACACCTCTGTTTTTAAACTGCATCCCTTAAGCAGTGAAAGATGATATTCCATTTTCCTTCTTAATAATTTGCACAAGGACACCCAGGTTCCTCTGCACAGCAGCATGCTGCACATTTTCCACCATTTAAAATAGTTCTTTTTGCACTTATGCCTGCCAAAATGGATGGTCTCAAACTTGTCATCGTTGTACTCCGTCTGCCAGGCCTTTACCCACTCATCTAAACTATTTCTATCCTTCCACAAATATTCATGTGTCCTCTGCACACTTTGCTCTACCACTCATTGTTTGTCACACTCAAAATCATCTTTGCAAACGTTAATCATTTGATTCGCGATCATTCTTTAGCATTATACAGATGTCATTCTTTATTCGGAGGTCTACCCCTCCCTCATCTTCAGTCTTGTATAACATTTCGAAATATTAAATCTGCTTAATGTTCAGTTCAAAATGTCGGCCACTGTGTCCCAATGTCTCTCTAACGCCATTCAATCATATCAATTTCTCAATCGCTTTTAAGAATATAAAACACATTCAGATTGAATGTCTTTAATTCAGTGTTTATTTTGAAAAGAACAATTATTCCTTGCTCCATTGTCACTTTTGTTCCTCATATTGACACGAACAGGAAACAGTCTGACACCGTCATACTCACTAAATCAGACCTGGTGGGTAATGTTTCATGGAGGCATCACCATCCCAGTGTATATCCTGTCCCACCAGTGGTAGAGAAACCGTGGGGTACAATCAGGAAAGGAGTTACCCTGAAATACCCTAAAATTGCTTCCAGAACCCAGGAAATCTCATGGTAAAAGGTCACAGATGGTCAAGAAAATCACCTGATGATGGATATCTACTACCATCCATACCTCCCCTCTGTGATAAATCAGTTCCCTCCATGCTGGAACACAATCAGACGAAGCACTGAGGTGACAAGGACACAGAACGTTACTCTGGACGTGGGTCTTCAAAATCCATCAACAAGTGTGTCTAGACAGGCCCACCAAGGACTGAGGAGGTACAACATCACAAACAGACAGCAGCCAGAGTGTGAGAAGTGATGGGGAAACCAAGAAGGGAGAAATAACCTCTCCAAACTATTATGACCGATGGATCTGTCGGAAACGGTATCTGTAGTAGCAGCTAGAACACAGTCCGGGCGTAGGGAAAGCATCAGCCTCATATTGAAGATATTGCTCACATTGTTTTATGGCTCTATCACATGCGAAGTAGGACATACGTCTAAACGACCGAGCAGATGGAAACTAGGCATCCATGAGGCACTGTGGGCTATTTGCTGCTGCAGCATCAATGGCCTTCCCTCCATCATAAAATCAAAAGTGGACTGATCACTGTTGGTTCTAAAACGTTCAGCACCATTCACAACTACACTATACTGAAGCAGGATATTCACCCCATCAAGAGTTTTGAACAGGAGAGGAATGAGGTCATTCAGCCAGTCAAGCCTGTTACTCAGTAATTGGATCAGATCTTTTAATCTCTCATATCTGTGACATAGGGAATGGAAGGGAATATGCAGCCTTTCAAACCTGCTACACAGGAATACGGGGAGGATGGGTTACCTTGCCGGAAGCATAGATAAATATGGGGTTAATTAATAAATATCAGTTTAACAATGAACAGTGCTGCAGTCTCACATATTTGCAAACAATATCAAAGGTTTGCATAAATGGAAAAAAATGTGTCCTAACTAAAGATAAAATGACAGTAAGATAGACAGGAAATGAAATTATCAAGAGGAGTTCAAGGATCTGTAAATGGATAATAGACAACTTTTTAGATAGAAAGTAATGTGGGTAAATGTGAACCTGTGATTTATTTCCCAGGAAGATTAAAGCGTTATATATTACTTAAATGGAGAGAGAGATAACAAGACTTAAGAAAACACTGAGTATTGGAGCGTTCACTCTGACCCAATCAGACATTATAATTCTTGCTGCATTTACCTGCTGGTCTCTTCACTGATGTTCCCAGTGGCCCCATTGGTCTCTGTATACGTGGGATATTTTGATGTGGTTGGTTGGCTGTCGGGAGGGGAGGGTGTTTTTTGCCAAGAGGCCATCTTTTCTTTCGACGTGGAGACTCGAAGATGGTGGGAATTGCTGAATGCTTCTGAATGAAGAGCCTGTCGGTAGTCAACAACATGATGTACTGTGCGTGGTCACACAACAACATTAAAATCGTGAGAGACGGAGGGTCCAATCACAAGAATTAGAACTAAAGACATTGCAAAATCACCTGACGTGGTCAGTTACATCACATTCTCAATCATGCTCACAAAACCAGCCCATACACCATAAGCACAGCGGACATGTATGTTCACCATGGAACACTGTGTAGAGCAGGCTATAGTACTGCGCAGTACAACCCAGCAATCTGTCCAGAGTGGAACACTGTGAAGGTTCATACATTGCACTGATCAATATAATCCAGCAAACTGTCCTGAATGAAACACTCTGCAGATCATATCAGAGCATTGATCTATAAACCCGTGATAGATATCTTTTTCAGCAACGGGAGCTATGCAGATCACAGCAGTAGAATCATTTTAAAAAAACTCAACTAGAATGTCTGACCAGTACAGGGAACTGTGCAGCGAGGACTGGTGAATTGATCTGTAAACCTGTACCAATTACCCACCCAGAATGGAGAGCTATGTACACCACCCGTGTTCAGTTGTCTCCAACACTGTGTTCGTTCGGTTCCCAGCGTCACGAAACTTGCGCACATACTGGAAGTGTCAGGATGTGCAGCTCCCATTCATTTACTGCTCCATGTCTCCATTGTTCCATGACCAGCGGTGCTGCGGGTGTGAAAATCATTGCCAGAGAGAGATTGGGGGAATCATTTATAAAACCAACAAATGGGAGGGGTTTGGGAAATAGACAGAGATGGAAAGTTTGATAGACATGTCATGGAAAGATGTGTACATAGGTTTCAGAATGCTGAAATGTCGGCATATCGATTAGTTCGTGTAACATGAGCCAATATTCCCAGGAAAAATGGGTTAACAGCACACTGGAGTGAATTCAGACGATGGATAGTTTTGAATGGGCATTGAACTGCATCTTTTCAACAATAATTTGGCTCCGTGACATTTTCACCGAGTGTGACAGCGGGATTCTGTGCATGAGGTCGAGCGAGTTTCCTCGTGCTATCTTAAAAAATGCACCTCATTAACTATATATCCGACCACATGCTGTCCCTTTTATTACTAGCGCGATTCTCCCACCCATACCAGCTGTATGTACTCACTATCGCCCTAATGCCCCTGGTTATTTCGTGATCCCTGGCAATGATGCCAACTTGAAAAGGCTAATGGGCACATGGTTGAGTTTTCTCAGCTCGGAGCTGCACTGCACATTTTAATCCGAGCCTGGCAGATGAGGGTCAATTACAACACGATTTGTCGACAGGGGCACAGACGTCCTTTTGATGGGCTAGTACAGAGGAGGACTCACCACCAGGCCACCAACCAGTTCTGAGCTCAACACGCAGATCAGTGCAGTACCTGTGGTCTGAAGAAACGTCCAGCCATACAGGACAAGTATCAACAACCTTTCCCGCCTTGTCAGGATAAGTGTTACCATATTCTGTCTGCTCCCTCGAGCTCACTGCATATCTGTTATATCACCTACCCACGAAAAAGACTCATGCTCCAGCATGGAGAAAGGGAGGACTGCAGATGCTGTGACCAGTCAATATTAGAGTGGTGCTGGAAAAACTCAACAAGTCAGGCAGTATCTGAGGAGCACGAAAGTCGACATTTCGGGCAAAAACCCATCAACAGGATGCTGCGTGACCTGCTGTGCTTTTCCAGCACCACTCCAATCTTGACTCATGCTCCAACACTCTCACTGCTGCATTCCACAACGTACATCTTTCTCCATTCCCCCACTGTACCCCTCCACACTCATAACACTGCATAAATAAAACACTGAGAAACTGACTCCCTCCGGAAACCTCACCATTTCCCGCCATGAACACCAACACTAACAGCAGTCCCCCCCGCTCGCTCCATCACACCCTCCCTCCCTTTCTCCCATTCGTTGAGAAACAACCTGGAAAAGAACTGAAAAGGCCAATCCGTGTGTGTCGTTCCCGATATCAGTCCCTCACGCCCCCCCTCCCCTCACCATGTGTGGAGGTCCATCGCACGAGCCGGAGAGGACAGTGGAGATTCTGAAACATCCACATCCCACCAACTGAGTAAGGAACAACATTCATTGAAGGGAAGCTTTCACTTTAAATCCACGGTCAGTATCACTTCCGCCGACTCAACTGAGAGGCTGTGACCCTGATTCGCTCTCACTTCGAGCTCTAACAAATGGAATTTTCACGGTCCCTGTGGGCAGGAGGTTGGCCTCAGAACACATCGTCTCCATCTCCTCCGAGGAAGAGAGCATGGAGACTCATTGCTACCTATTCTCCTGTCAACAGCTCAATTACTGAAATTAATCTGTGATGTTAAGTTGTCCTGGCATCCTCAGTAGTCTGCACTCATATACACTCAGGATGCCTGCTCCTGTTGCACTTTTATAAAGACACAGCCTGTTTTAAATTGTTGTTGTGGTTCTGTTCGCCGAGCTCGGAATTTGTGTTGCAGGCATTTCGTCCCCTGTCCAGGTGACATCCTCAGTGCTTTGTAGCCTCCTGTGAAACGCTTCTGTGATGTTTCCTCCGGCATTTATTGTGATTTGTATGTGCCGTTTCTGGGTGTCAGTTCCAGCTGTCCACTTCAGTGGCCGGTGTATTGGGTCCAGGTCGATGTGCTTATTGATCTAATCTGTGGATGAGTGCCATGCCTCGAGGAATTCCCTGGCTATTCTCTGTTTGGCTTATTCTATAATAATAGTGTTTTCCCAGTCGAACTCATGTTGCTTTGTCGTCTGTGTATGCGTGGCTACGAAGGATAAATGGTCGTGTCGTTTCGTGGCTAGTTGGTGTTCATGGATACTGATCATTAGCTGTCTTCCTGTTTGTCCTATGTAGTGTTTTGTGCAGTCCTTGCATGGGATTTTCTACACTACGTTGAGACAACTGGAAGCGGCAGCGACAAACCACTATAAATGCCAGAGGAAACATCACAGAAGCGCTTCACAGGAGGCTCCCAAGCACTGAGGATGTCACCGAGACAGGGGACGAAACGTCTGCGGCACAAATTCCCAGCTCGGCAAACAGAACCACAACAATGAGCACCCGAGCTACAAATATTCTCACAAACTTTGTTTTAAATACTCTTTCAACATCCTTGCTACCTCACACTGCTCGACATTGTCATCACCTGCCATATACTAGGAGAAAGCGAGGACTGCAGATGCTGGAGATCAGAGCTTAAAAATGTGTTGCTGGAAAAGCGCAGCAGATCAGGCAGCATCAAGGGAGCAGGAGAATCGATGTTTCGGACATAAGCCCTTCTTCAGCAATCTGCCATATACCTGAACACTACAACAACATGTCATTGTCTTGGGAGAATTCCAGACACTCCTGCACACACGGTACGTTCTTCCAAGTTTCCTACCGTCTCCAAGCACTGAGATTGTCGTAGCATCACAGTCCCCATGAAACAACTGATGTCCTTTCACATTCACGAGTATGAACAAGTGAAATAAAGTTCTATGCCCCACTGATAGAATCATGTAACGACATACTGCTAACCGGGCAATAACAAAATCCTGGGACACAACAGACGGAGTGAATTGAATATTGACAAACCACTGAGCAAGAAAAATCCAGGCAGGCTCCACTTATCCATCTTGACATCCAGGTATTAATGTTGTGAAGTTGAAAGCGTGTACTGTATCTTTAAGAGAGACTGAATGCTCTTCTAAACTGCGACCTTACAAGCACCTGTGTATATGAATAGCTGGCATTCCCAGCATGTAAATGAAAATTGTAAATATGCAATAATAGGCTGTGAAATACATGCCTGAGTTGGTTACGGTTTTGACAAAACAAAATCGAGTTCAACCAATCAGTTTAAATTATGCCCCAGGATATTAAAAACCAATCGATTTTGAACTTATTTTTCCAACATCTAACCAATGAGACGATCAGATGTTGTGCATATAAGAAATGCAGGAATTTTGAAAATTGCAGAAAAAGCAAATACCATCAACACAGTTCCAAGAAATTAGAACGCATTCACTATCAAAGGTACATTTTCATATGAAACATGTCGATATTAAAAAGTTCGAAGATGACCCAGGGAGATAATCAGCCGGAAGAAGACACTGAAAACAGAAGCTGCTGTGTGATTTTGAAATTACGTTTGTGTAGTTTGAATAAGTGTCTTATTGAAACACTATGTTGTTATAGAGTAAGATCCAGGTAATAAGCAGTATAGAGAATGGGGCTTAGAGTTGTAAATAGTTGTTGTTTATAGTTCATTTTCAGAGCGAAAGAGAACTTGATGTTTTTTAAACAGTGGAATTTGGGAGTTCTTTGCCACACATACTTTAACAGATTACGAGGCGAGGTGAGCTTTTCTACGCGTTTAGTTAACATTACCAGCAGGGATCAACCCCGTGTCCTCACAATCCCAGTGTCTGTGTATCTGTGTGTCTCTGTGTGGGCCAAGTCTATCAATGTTTCTGGAATTTAAACTGACGCAATGCGACCCTCTGCTGGCCTCTCCACGCCACTGCACAAGCATTGTTCGGGGGTGAAAAAGAACGGGGATTCATTCAGATGGGTAGCGGTACAGGACAGTTGCTCACAGTACCATCCAAACTGAGTTCTTATCCATGTACTAGTCTAAATGTCTTTTAAACGATGTAACTGAACCCACTTGCTCCACTGTCTCTGGTAGTTCATTGCACACACAACGCTGTTTCTGTCTAAAATAATTGGCATCATGGCTTTTGTGCATCTTTCTCCTCTCACCTTAAAGTATTCCCAATCTGGCATCCGCCAGTCTAGGGAAAAAAACAGCGGCCTTCACCTTATCTGTACCCCTCATGATTACAAGCCTCAGTGACGTCACCCGTCATTCTCATACTTTCCAGTAAAACAAAGTCCCAGCATATCCAGCCTCTCCTTATGACTCAATCCACCCATTCCCAGCAACATCCAGGTTAACCTGTTCTGAACCCACTCCAACTTAATAGTATCAAGGTCAATAATATCAAGGTGAATAATCAAGGCTTTTTCTAAGCGCAGTGGGTTACAAAAATAGAAGGCGTAGGTTTAATGTGAGAGGGGAAAGATTGAAATCAATCGGGTACATGTTCTGCTCAGCAATTGGTTCTGTATATGAGAGTAGCAAAGATGTACTTATATGGAGCAGGGAATGTGATGGAGTCAAAGTTCTGACAATGTTCAAGGAGATCTCACATGGCCCACTTTTTTGTAGGATAACATTATGGCGTGTATTAATAGAGAGGAAGAAAATGTAATCTGCTTGAGAAGGGGCGGTCCATTGCACTCTCTATCCTTCCTTGTTCCTAAAAAAAAACAGTAATGTGGGCGAGCAAAAAAACAACGGAATCATCTTTAAGACTCGTGGGGCATTCCTGACCAGAATGAATTGGAATCTCCTCACTGACGAAAGCCGAGGGAATTCATCCAAATCCAACGTTCCAGGATAAAATCCCATTGTGAACAGCTTGTGTGAACAGAATATTTCAGAATAACATTTTGCACAATCTGTCAATTTTTCATTTTGTGATGAGCTACACTAATATTTATACAAAGTCCTTTCAGGTTAAAACTGTAGAAATTTTGGTTTTAGGTTTGCGGTTGTGTTTGCATGTTTATGTGCGTGTGTGTGTCTGTGAGTTTGTGTGCGCCCGTGCATTCGTTTGTGTGTGCGTTTGTGTGTGTGATTGTGTGTGTCAGTGTTTTTAGAAACGGAAATATCGATTATATATTTGGAATATCCAAACAGTTTGTCATCCATCTTTCCATCATAGTTTCTGTAACTTTGCCTTGGATCATAAACGTGCTTTATTCGTAGATGAAAGAAACCAGCCTGACTTCTTCCAAAAGCTAACACTGGCCCAGTCTGAGGTCGCATCAGCAACTTGTTTTCATTTAAAATTTGGATCTTCAAAGCGGTGCAACTATAGAGCAGTAAGCCCGCAGTCACTGATGGGTAAGTTATTGGAGGCGATTCTGTGCGACAGGATTCACATATCTTTGGGAAGGCAAGGACTGATTAGAGATCGTCAACATGGCTTAATGCAGTACAACTCATGTTTCATTCATTTGATTGCGTTTTCTGAAGAGGTGACAAAGAAGATTGATGAAGGCAGTTTGCCAGACATTGTCTGTATGTATATCAGCAAGGTGTTCACAACGTTCCGTTTGGTAGACAGATTAATAACGCTATGTCACATGGGACACGGGGAGATAGTCAATTGGATTCATAACTGGCTTGAAGGAAGACAGCTGTTTCTCCGATTGGAGGCTTGTGTCCAGCAGTGTGCTGGAAGAACCAGCAATGAGTTCACTGCATTTCATAATTTATGTAAATGATTTGGATGTGAATACAGAGGCATAGTTAGTAAGTTTACAGATGACATTAAAAAGGTGATGTAGTGAATTATCTCAGAGTTCAACGACTCCACAATTAAATGGGCCAATGGGGCAAGGATTGTCGGATTACGCTTTATTTAGATAAGTATGGTGTTTTGCATTTTGGAAAGGCAAATCAGGATATGAAATATACACTTATTGGTAAGGTTCGGGGGTGTGTTGTAGAAGAAAGAGACTTTGGTCACCAACTGCATAACTCCTTGAAATTCGAATCGCAGGTAGATAGAGTGGTGCAGAATAAAATTGGCTCGTTTGCCTTAATATGTTGCATCTGTGCAGTATGTTGTTGAAGCCACGTTAAGAAAGATTCAAAACAATGTTCAGACTAGTGGGTCTGACCTCAATGGAGAGGCTGGAAAGGTTGAGAGGTTTCCCTCGGAGTGTCAGACGCTGAGAGGCGACAGTCCAGATACTTATAAAATCATCAGGTGCATGCATTGTCTGAATAGCCACAGAGTGTTTCCCAGGACATGGGAGTCCAAACCAAGAGGGCATCGGTTGAAGGCGAGCGGGGAATGATTTGTGAGGGACCGTCGGGGCAAATGTATCACACAGTGAGTGGTGTGTTTATGGGAAGTATTGTCAGATGAAATGCTAAGGCGGGTCCGACAGTACATGTAAAAAAGCGTCTGAAATAGGAGGATATTGGCCAAATGCTGGCAAATAGGAAAGATCAGATTTGGTTATATGTTCAGAGTGAACAGATTGATCTACCGTGTATGTTTCCATGCTTAATGACTCTTATATTCCATAAGAGGAATGCTCAGAAATTCTGAAAGGACATTTTGAGTAGGAATTCTCTTCACCCCGTTTGTGGGGTCTCTATGTCCACTTTGATTCAAAGCTAAGTTAGTTAAACATTTGATAGATAACTGAGTCGCAAATAATGGGAAAAATTCAGGAATGTTCATTTGAGATCACAGCCTGATCAGCCATACTCCTACTGCCGGAAGGAGAAGGCTCAAAGTGTGTAAAGACCCACTCCTGCTCCTCAGTCCCATGTTCCTAGATTCCAATCAGCCCCTTAGACCTGCTACAAGGGACCGTTGGTGGCCATTTACCCCTGTAACCTGGTTCACAGAAGCAGAGGAGACCATTCAGACCCTAAAGACCCTCAGACACGGTTTGGGGTAGTTTGAAAAATGTAACTGGAAAACCCAGGTTGGGTTTGAAGGAGGCCACGTTACTCTCTTCACAGAGCCCCCATTATCTGCAACTTGTGCTTCATTTATTGATTATGTTATAGACCCAGACTCACTGTGAATACCGTCCCATAGCTCATCCAGAGAAGGTTCACAAAATCGTCTCCTTGACTGCAACATTCAATAACAGAGCATCCAGGAAAATAGCACCAACTCAATTCCCAATAACACAATGTGAGAACATCAGAAACAGGGGCAGGTCGTTCACCCAGCGAGCCTGCCTTACCCTTCACTAAGATTGTCGCAGATCCGCACTCGGTTTCAAATCCTCCTTCATGCCCAATTCCTCTCAGCCATCAACTGTATGACAGATCAGTATCCATCGAAATATTCTTCAAATACTTTCTGTCAACCACTTACACTCTGGAAGAGAATGCCTGACATTCACTAACCTCTGTTTGATGTAAACAATTGCTATTCCTATACCATGTCTGATTGATATTAACAAAAGTGGTGAAAACAAGAGTTCAGTTAATATTGACTGGTACTGTTATCAAGGCTCTGGTTGACTAAGGTTGACATCAACGAGCTGACAAAACTGAAGTTAATGGGAATCAGAGTAAACTCTCCAGTGGCTGGAGCGAATCAAAGCTCAAAGGAAGATGTTTATGGTTCGTGCATGTCAATAATCTCACTCCCAGGAGATATCTGTGGAATATCCTCAGCTTATCTTCCTCGGCCCTAAAATCTTTAACTGCCCTCTCAACGTCCGCCTGTTCCCATTCCCCACCGTCCCAACAATAAGATCAGAAATGGTGATTGTCACTGAAAATTTCAAAATGTTCAGAATAATTTGTCCCCCCTTCGCCCGTGAACTAGTCTGTATTCATGCAAAGCAAGACCCAGACAGAACTGAGGCTTGTCCTGTTAAAGTGTTGGTAACATTCATGTAACAGGATGGCCTAACACTGCATATTGCCACAATAAACTGAAGGGTTCATTCAGCACCTCGCGCTGGTTTCAGAGGAATATGAAGACGTCATTCAGACTATTGACACTACTGGAGAAGAAAAGGGATTGCCCATTCAGTGCCTGCAAACGATTAGCCGGGAAGAGAAGTCTAGTTTTATGGACCACACCAGTGCCCGTCGAAATTATTTGAAGGCAGTAGCCTAGACGCTAATGTTTTCTTACTTTACAGGAAATGTACGGTGTCTGCTCCAGATGTAATGTGACTATTCAAACAACTCGGTGTTAAGGAAAACACGATTTATTTAAACGCTGCAGATAAAAGTAATTTAGAAGTAATGAACTCGATTGGACAACTTAACAGAATAATGTGTCAAGGAACTATTCCTAATTAACTGTTTCAGTACAGGATAATCCTATAAACACACCCCTTAGATTAAAGGAACATGCAAGTGCAGATTGTCATAAGTAGTTCTCCAATTCACGAAGTAAAACACATCATCAAGAGTAAAGTAACAGAGAGTAGCAGCCAGAAGACACACAGAAATTCTTCCAAATCTATTGACACACCGATAGTTTCTGATATTACTGAGAAACCAAAAGACAGCAGAAACCAGAGACAAAATAACCTCTTTAAGCTAAAGCATTATTACACTCGTCGACATATCGAACTGTTAAACAAGAACCAGGGAAAGCCGACCAGGACCCTGGCCCTGTCCAATCTGACGAGAAGGAATCCACTCCTTCCCTTGATTCATTTACACAGAAAGAGAAGGAGGATATTCAGCCCTCAAATCAATCACACAGGGACAGAATGAAGTGATTGATGCTGATTCCTGAAAAGGGTTATGTCGGAAACGTCCATTTTCCTGCTTCTTGAATGCTGCCTGATCTGCTGTCCACTTACAGAACCACACTCTCTGCTCTGGTCTCCAGCATTTGCAATCCTCACTTTCTCCTAATTGACGCTCTAACATGGGAATCAAGTGGTGCAGGGGTTGCACAGACAGACTGATCCACATTGTTCCTTGTGGCTTCATTGTTCAAAATACACAAGTGGAACATAAACATGGTTTTCTAGCATCAAGGAGGAAACCAAATGTTTTGCGTGAAGTCTCAAGAAGGCATCTACCATCTCAGAGAAGACAGACTGGTGTTCTCTGTGGAAATCAGGCGTTGATGGGAATGCCCAACTGGAGATTGTGAACAACATGACGTTCAGTACATTGTTACACACCGACTGCACAATAATGTAGGGAGTGTTAATTAAGGCATTAAACGTATCAGGAAATCTGAATTAGTCTAATGAATGGATTCTTAAGATCAAATAATGCCGTTCTTGTTCATGTGGATCTTGTGCAGTGCACGTTTACGATGATCTGCCTCCACTGCTCACAAATAGTGTTTTATATTTCCCTGTACACTGGTGCGCAAGACAATAAATCAAATCAATCAATTCTGGTTAAAGTGTGGTATTTCTCTCCCTATCCATGTCTCTTTTGGAAAGAAATCATCGCTGCGGAACCTCACGTTTCAGCGTAACCATCTCTTCTTCTATCGCAGCTCTGCAGGAAAAACACTCATTTTCTTCATTCTCTCCTCATGGCATCAACATCCTGCTCATTCCTTACAAAGGAGATCAAATCTATAGAGAGTGCCCCAAATACTCTCTCAACAAGGCTGCACAGCTGCAGGAAGATGGTTTTACTTATGTACTTGAATCATTTTACAATGAAGGACAACATATCACTTCCTGCTCTCATCACTTAAACAGGGTTTGATTCGCAGCATTCAGCATGGGACTGAGCAGCAGTCAGCATGGGAATTATTCACAAATTTGGTCGAGTTATTTGATGAAGTGACCAGGAGTTTTGACGAGAGGAGGGCGGTAGAAGTAGTCTCTGCAGATTTCAGTAGACGTTTGATGAGGTTCCACATGGAAGGATGGTCTGGAATTTCATCACATGGAATTCAGCGAGACATGTAAAATTGGACACACAATTTGCTTGATCTTAAGCAGTAGAAGGTAATAGTGGCAGGATGTTTGTCGGGCTGGAGGCCTGTGACGAGTAGTGTGCCTCAGGGGTCGGTGCTGGGATCATTGCTGTTTGTTATCTGTATCATGAACTGCTTAAAAACGTACAAGACCTGATTAGTAGCTTTGCAGATGACACCAAAATAGGTAGCCTCGTTAACAGAGAGGAGGTTTATCAGATATTGAAGCAGGACCTTGATCACCTGGGGAAGTGGGCTGAAAAATGGCAAATGGAGTTTAATATCGATAGGTGTGAGGTTTTGCATTTTGGAAAGTCGCATCAATGTAGGAGTTTCGCGATGAATAGTCTGGCCTGAAACAAAGACACAGAGAGAGCTTGAAGTTCATATTCAAGGTTCTCTGAAAGTAGAGTCACAGTTGGGCAGGGCAGGAGAAAGGCTGTTGGCACACTGGCCTACATCAATCAGGGCATTGAAGAGAGAAATTGGGAAATTATGTCGCAGTTACACAGATCTTTGGTGAGGCTGCACTTGGAGTATTGAGTTCAGTTTTTGTCAACATGTTCCAGAAAGGATGTCATTAACCTGGAAAGAGTGCAGAAGAAGTTTTGCAAAGTTATTGCCAGTTCTCAATGGTCTGACTTAAAGGGAGATGTTGAACAATCTCGGACTTTTCTTTACAGCAGAGGAGGATGAGGGGAGCTTTATCGATGTGTATACGATCACGAGGGACATGGAGAGGGTGATTTCTCACACTCTTTTCACAAGGATCGGAGAATCGAGGACAAGAGGGCATCTGTGCAAGGTTTGACGGGAAAGAATAAAAGGGAACTGGAGGGTTAACTTTTTTACACAGAAGCAGTTACTCATAAGGTTTGAGCTGCAAACGAATTTGGTTGAAATGGGTACATTAACTACATGTAAAAGACATTTGGACAAATATATGGATAGGAACGGGCATAAGGATATCGACAAACTGCAAGGAAATGGGGTTAGCTTGGATGAACATTTATGACACGGAGGTCGAACCCCTCTCTTAATTAAACCAAACATCCTCAAAAGCTCGCTTCGTCTCTTAATCTGATGAAACATGAGCGACAGAGAACTCCGACATTCTAGTATTTCAAGAAAATAACAATTTAGTTTCTTACCTTTAAGAGTGCAGACCAAATCCAAGCCTCCCTTTTCCAATCGACGTATGTCTGACTCCAACTCCATTAAATTATGCTGTTCCAATTACCCACTTATAAACATTAAATAAATTTACTCTCAAGATGACAAAGTCTCTGTCTTCTCCACTGTATTCACTGTTCCAGCTGATGATCGCCCTGAGTCACTTTCTTTCCTTTTTTAAACTACAAGTAGGTTTCATATGCAAAGCTTTGTTTGACCAAGATAGTGTTCGATAGCCAGTTAGCTCTCCAGCTCTACAGCAGTTGCTCTGCTGTTCATTCGCAGTTGCTCACCCTCGAATTGCAAAATACCTTCTTAGTATCATTCTGCATAAATTCTCATAATCTGATTTGTTTCCAGGTGTCAAAACCATAAAATTCAAATTCCATTGTCTTCTGATATCCTTGCCATAATGTAAACCTTTATTCTTATATTCGAATTGTTTTCAAATCACAACCAAACCTCAGGTACCCATTGAACAGTCACTTTTTACATTTGGAACAGTCTGTCCTTTAGATTAGATTATCTACAGTGTGGAAACAGGCCCTTCGGCCCAACAAGTCCACGCCGACCTCTGAAGAGTAACCCACCCCAAATAATGCACCGAACAGCTACGGAAAATTTAGCCTGGCCGAATTCACTTAACCTTCATATGTTTGCAATGTGCGAGGAAACCGGAGTACCCGGAGCAAACCCACGCAGATACAGGGAGAATGTCCAAACTCCACACAGACAGTCGCCCAAGACTGGAATTGAAGCTGGGGCCCTGGTGCGGTGAGGCAGCAGTGCGAACCACTGAGCCACCATGCCGCCCGCTGGCAGCTGTACCTGTACTTTAAATTCAGCAATGCACTTTCCATCTTAAAGTGATCAGACATTTCTTCGACCTCATAACACCTCACCCCTTAAGAAAAAGAAAACATCAGAACTAAAAGATGGGTTTATATTTTTCCTTTAATTCTTCATCCCATTACTATGAAATACAAAGATCATTAATCAAAGTTATACATTTCACATGAATTCTGTACACATACACAACATTGGAAGAAGCCAAAGTTTATCTACACATTTTCCTTTAAATCCACAATAACACATTTGCTATCACATTTTACGAGCCACAACATGTACGTTTTTGAAATTAAAATTCTGTATCATAAGACTACATTGAAATAGTCTTTCATTTTAGTCTTTACATCGTTCGAAAGACTTGAGTGAATTGACGTTATTGAACAAAACTGTCTCTGACAATTTGTATGTCACCTACACACAAAAGTGTTGTCAAGCCAGTACCAAACTCAATAATTCTTAATCAATAATGAAGTGTATTTTTCCAGTGTACAATGAGTTCGTTTTTGACAACTAACCAATTAGTCATCCAATTCCATCATCATCTCTGCAAAAAAATTCTCCAATCCCAATATCGCTTGCATCAGTCGCGAATTTAAAGGATTTCCAAATATTTGGTATAGCTAAAGATGCTGCAGTGGTTAATACTGCTTCAAATTCCTCCCTGGCATTGTTGTGTCCTTCAAAGGTTTGTGTTCTTCTTTAGTGAGTCCATCAGTGGTGTCACTACACTGCTGAATTTGGCAACAAACGTGAGATAGAATCCACTCAGACCGACAGATTGAAGCATCAATTTCTTCGTGGATGGTCGTGGAAAGTGTTCAATGGCTTTTGTCTTTGTTTTCCATGGGATCAACCCTTAATGCCTAATGTAATGTCCCAAGACATCACCACTGTTTTCTTGAATCCTGTTTTCTTTAGGCTTATTTCCAGTTTTGCTTTTTTAAAAATCGCTCAACGAGCTCTGCCATATGTTCCATGTGATCTTGCCAGAACTTTTTTGTTTCATAGTGGTGCCTACCTGTAACCACACAGTAACTTCAAATTCGTGATGTGTGTGGCTTGTCAAATGTTATGTGTGTTGTCCTCCAATCTTGGTATTGGATCCCATTCCGATTTTGTTACAATGTTGACCTTCTGATAGTCCACACAATATCGGTGAGTCACATGAGGTTTGTCAACGAACACAAAGAGCGAACTCCACTTGCTCTGGCTCGGTCCCATAATGCCTTGGCTGAAAATCTCAACCAATTCCTTCTGGACCTTTGTGGCTTTGAGAGCATTCAGCCTGTAAGGTGTGTTTATTTTATCGCAACAGCATTCCCTACTTCCACTTCATGCACAATAGTGTTAGTCCCCCCATCTTGTTTCTGCATTTGCACTCACACTGCTGCAACAAATAAGCAACTGGGTTCTTTGTTTCTGCGGCAGATAGCTCACTTTCCGATGCCACGCCTCAAACACTTCGTTGTTATTTTAATATTTTGAGACACATCAAACTGCATGGCATCTGGATTTCTTTCCTCACTCTGAGGGGCGGCAAGTAACACCTGTGTCTTGGTGTACTTGTCTCTGTTTTAGAAAGGTTTCAACATATTCACATGAAATCCCGAATACCGTTGTTTTTAATATCAGGCATTTTTACAAGATATTTAGCGAACTCAAGTTTTCTCAGTTTGGAAGATGCCACTCTACCTGGTTTTGAAGGGATTTACTCCTTCTGGTAGCAATACTAATCTGTCATCCACACGTTAAAACATCTGAATTGCAGAGCTTTTATTTGCCACTTGTTTCACTCTATGAACTGCCATCTTCAGGTGCTGTTTAGCTAACTCACCTAGCCTATTTAATCTCTCACTCACCTCGTACACATAACCCAAGTGTGAGATCTCCGATTTCTGTTCTGTCAATTTCTCTTTAACTAATTTCAAAAGATCTCTCACTTCATGTCCGAATATTAACGTAAAGAGATTAAACTGAGTCGACTCATTTGGGGCATCTCTAATGGCAAACAATATAAATGGGACACCTTTATCGCAATCATTCGGGCAATCATGACAGTATGTTTTTCACATGCTCTTCACCGTCTGATGCCAACTTTCCAAGGATCCCTGAGATTCAGGATGGTAAACACTTGATTTAACGTGCTGTATGCCGAAGTCATCCATGATTTCCTAAAACAACCGAGGGATAAAATGAAATTCTTGGTCTGATTCAATATCTCTTGGTAGCCAATACTGAGTAGAGAAAGCTACCAAATCCTCCACCACCCTTTCCACCTTAACACTCCGTCTGGAATTGCGTCTGGAAATCTTGCAGAAACTCCATTATGGTTAGCAAATATTTGTTCGCACTCTCATTAAAGAAGGGGACCTACACAATTAATCATAACCTGAGTGGAATGTTCTTTAACTGCAGGAGTCGGCAATAACGTTGCTCGTTTTATTACTGCCTATGGCGTACCGACTATTGGGCATGTATGGCATATACGGCAAAAAAAATTCCTTATGCATTCTAGGTCACGAGATATGCTTTTGAACCCTAGCCTGAGTCTTCCGTGCACCCAATTGATCTCTTACCGGTAGTTTTTGTGCTTCTCGTAACAGATGCTATCAATGTGCTACTGGGTCATAATCTGGCGCATTTCAAATTTTCCATCTGCACTAACCTGCTGTGGTCTCTATTTTCATGTAAGGATAATATCTTTAGGTTAATGACGTTCGAAAATATTTTTTATTCCTTTCCTGGACCGTTAAATCAAACAGGGTGTCAGCTATATGAACATCAATTCTTTCGTCTTTTTCTTTAGTTTTTGCGTGTTGCTGTAATATATGAGAGTGGGAGCTTGCTACTACACAGTCTCGAAAAATTGCAGGAGATTTTTCTTTCAACTTCTCTGTCTTCCTTTGGCTTCTCCACCACAAGTGGTCTCGCACCCACCTTGGAACGTATTAAATCGTTCCCAAGAACAAACTGTATTTCTGGAACTGACAAAACTGGCTGAAAGGAGGAAGACAGAGGGTGGTGTTGGAGGGTTGTTTTTCACATAGGAGGCCTACGACCAGTGGAGTGCCACAAGCAATGGTGCTGGGCCCACTACTTTTCAACAGTTATATAAATGTTTTGGATGTGAGCATAAGAGTTTTAGTTTGTAAGTTTCCTAATGACAACAAAATTGATGGTGTTGTGGACAGCGACGGTTACCTCAGATTACAACGGGATCTTGATCAGATGGGCCAATGGCTGAGAAGTGACAGATGGAGCTTAATGTAGCTAAATGTGATGTGATGCATTTTGGAAAAACAAATCTTGGCAGGAATTATACACTTATTCGTAAGGTCCTAGGAAGTGTGGCTAAACAAAGAGACTTTTAAGTGCAGGTTCATAGCACCTTGAAAGTGGTATCACCATTAGATTGGATCGTGAAGAAGGCATTTGGTATGCTTTCCTTTATTGATTAGAGTATTTAGCGCATGGGGTTGGGAGGTAGTGTTGTAGCTGGATTGGTTACACCACTGAACATTGGTTACACAACCGTTGGAATATTGCGTGCAATTGTGTTCCCCTTCCTATTGGAAACAAGTTGTGACACCTGAAAGAGCTCAGAAAAGACTTACAATGACGTGGCCAGGGTTGGAGGATTTGAGCAACGGGGAAAAGGTTGAATAGGATCGGGCTTCTTTCCCTAAAGTGTCAGAGGCTGTGATGTGACCTTACAGAGGTTTACAAAATCATGAGGGGCATGGTTAGGGTAATTGTACAAAGTCTTTTCCCTTCCAGTGAGGGAGTCCTGAACTGGAGAGCATGGGTTTAGGGTGAGAGGGAAAGATACAAAAGTGATCTAGGAGGAAACATTTTCAATCAGAGTGTGGTACGTGAATGGAATGACCTGCCAGATGAAGTGGTGGAGGCTAGTACAATTGCAACATTTAAAATGCATCTGGATATGGGCCAGGTGCTAGTAGGTCGGACTAGATTGAGTTGGGATATCTGGTTGGGATGGACTAGATGAACCAAAGGATCTGATTCCGTGCTGTACATAACTGTGACTCTATGGGTGTCACAGAGAGTAACAGATAATCACGGAAATTCAGAGAGTCAGGCAGATTCACTTTATTCCAGTTCCAATTCTCCAAATTAGCACCGCCCTCTTGATATGTCCGAACTGTCCATCTTCCTTCAGACCTATCCACTCCAGCCTCCTCTCAGACCTATCACTATCACTCCCGTTTTCATGTTCCGGTCGCATTCTCGGTGCCTTTTGGGCCAGCACAACGTCTTTTCCTTTTATTTATCTTTCCGACACTTGTCCCCCCACCACATTGCAGATGAAGGGCTTATGCCTGAAATGTCGATTGTCCTGCTCTTTGGATTCTGTCTTATCTGTTGTGCTTTTCGAGGGCCACGCTTTTCGACTACTCAAGACTGAGCAAATCTCATATCTCGAAAAACTATAACTTGTTGACATTCTCCCTCTCCTCTTTCTGAATATACTTTGCATAAAGGAACGATTTTTTCATTGAGATCATGCACTAACGCCTTATTCAACCCTTGCCCAGGCTGTGGACTCTACTGCAGCTCTTCGACTTTTCTTTGGTTTTCTTTACTACTTGTCCAAATGCTACTGGCTGAATCTCTTTTCCGAAAGTGCCTTTCTTTATCACTTTGTCACAAATTAAGGCTGTAAAAGACATTTTCCCAGTCTTCATCTTAAACCACTGACTCTGTAATTTTATGAGCTCAGTTCACTTGTAGTGAAAATACCTGAGGGCCTGCACCTCTTTTCATCCCTCTTGGGCTCCATTTTAACTTTTGGTAAAACATTACTATTGTGCTGTCACTTTGTTCTGTTGAGTAAGATCCAGCTACTGTCAATTCCTTGTTCTCACGAGAGGAAAATCTTGCCAGAAACTATATTTCACAAATGCATTTTTACCTGCCATCTCTGCAACTCTCCTCACTTCATGAACTTTCTGTTTATTCACATGAATTCTTATCATATATGGAAGAGACCTTTTAAACTCTACCAAAGAATAATGTATTTTACAGCCTCATACGACATGTCTCTTTTCAAGGCACAAGGCCATCTATCAAACTTAATATGTTTAAGTCCTTGAAAATCAATTTAAATCTGACCTGGTTCCATCTTAATGTTTCGGAGCCGCTATCTGTATGCATCTGGTATACCAATTCATAAGCAATCAAAATAGTCTGTTTCACATCTGCATAATCTCCTGATCCCTCATCTGACAACACTGCGCATACCTGACGAGCTCTGCCTACTAGCTTCGTCTGTAATAACCTTACCCACAAGTAACTGGCAACTGCATCTGCCTAGCCAATACCTCAAGTGAAAAAAAAAACATTCGACATTTTGTCCTTGATATGTGGCAAAATATCAACATATCTGCACATATCACTACTGTCTCCCTTCATCTCCATCCTGTTTACTTGACGTTCCTGAATAATTTGCAACTTCAGAAGTTCAAATTCTCTCTTTATTTTTCAGGTCTCTCTCCCCCCCTCTCTCTCTGTCTTTCTTTAACTTCTAACTCCAGTTGTCACATTTGCAATTTATTTTTATCTGACTCCACTGAACTTGTCTGATTTTCTCATTCACCTCAGTTTTTGAAAAGCTCTGTCGCAATTACTGATTTCCTTATGTCCCAGTAAAACACAATTCTAACATATTTGTTAATTCTAAAAGTATGCCCTTCTTCTGACGTTCGAAACTTTCTTGGAAATTTAGAAATCACTTTCAAACCCCTTTAGCAGTGTGAAGAACAATTTATCTTGTTTTTAATTGAACCAACCACAAGAAATAGCAATTAAACACATTTTCTCACCTACGTTTTATATAAAGATCCAAGAACCCAATTGCCAAATGTTGGAATCCGCGAAGACCATTTATGTCGGATCTTTCTAAACCCCGAACGACAAGCCCCCAAACTGTTATTAAGTCGATGTTGAACTCCTCTGTAAATTAAGGCAAACTCACCACTCCTCGTAATCTGTTAAAACATGCGTGACAGAGAACTCCTACTTTCCAGTATCTAAAAGTATCTGATCTCTAATACTAAACAATAAACAACAACTATTTACAAATTCAGACTCCCTTTTCTAAATGCTTGCTATCTGAATCCAAGTCTATAAAAAATGCAGTTCCAATAGTCCACATATTCACAGTTGCATTCACTTAATCTCCTGACCACAGTCTCTGTCCGATCCGCTGTCTTCAATTTCCTAGCTGTGGATCTCCCTAGATCATCTTTTGTTTGCTGAAAGTAGGTTTTATATGAAGAAGTATCTTTCATCGGGTGATTTTTTTTAAACTTATATTTGAGATCAAGAAGTTAGATGACTGGTTTGCTCCCCGACCCTACAACAGTACCTCGGCTGTTCGGTGGCAGTAAATCTTCCTCTAATTTTCAAAACTACGCTTTTATGTACTTCCATGACACATTTAGTTCTGATAACGTGATTGGTTGCATTAGTCAAACCAATGAAGTTCAGCTTCCCGCGGTTTCTGGTATCCTGTGCATGATTAAACCGAATTGGTGAAATTCGAATTGTTGACGAGACAACAACCAAAACTCAGGTATCTGTTCAATAGAACGTTGCTACATTTGGAAGTCTCTGACCATTACCTGGAAACTGTGGCTGTACTTTATATTCAGTAAAACACGTCCTGTCTCAAAGTAACCAGGTATACTTTTGGCTTCGTAACCGGTCGGCGTGGATTACTTGGCGTGCTGTCTGACTCTATGACTTTAAGGCTCCTGGATGTATTATTTGGTGACTCTTGATCAAGGACATGCAGCTCCTTGAAGACTACGACATTTTCCAACCTCGCACAATTTAATCAATGCAAAATGACATCTATGCTATTAGTTCCCTTCATCCAAATCATGTGCCTACCTTGTAAATTGCTGTGGTCTAAATACTGATCCGTGTGATACCCCGTGAGTAACGGCCTTCAGTGCAGGAATGGGCGCTGACCTCTGTATTATCTCCACTAAAGAATTCCCAAACCACGGAAAATATCCCACCTTACTCATGAACTTTCACTAACTTCCAATGACTACATCGAAAGAATACTGCAAATGCAAATCCACTGGTGCCACTGGGTGTTCATTTGTGGACATCTCAACTGACACAAACAAGACAGGTTTCTCAATGATGTTTTCCCATTCCTGAATCTACGGAGACTCTGCCAAGTCACATTATGATTCCCCACGACTCCATTTATCACGATTCTTATTAAAAATGTCCCAATATTTTCCTCAGCCCAGACATCAAATTGGTCATTATTAAGATTCATTTGTGTTCCTTCCCCCTCCCGTTTTCAACATTTCGGGTTACAAAAGCTACTTTCCAGACATCAGGAATCAGATTTGTCAGCACAAACAGTTTTAAAAGATAGTCAATACTTATTTCTTGTCGTTATAGCATTTAAAAGACATGAATAGGAAATGTTTGGAGAGATGTGTGCCAAGTGTCAGCAAGTGGGACTAGATTAATTTGGGATTGTGGTAGCCATGGATTGGTTACAATGAAGAATCTGTTACTGTGCTGAACAATTCTATAACTCTTTCACTAGCTCTATTGCCACCTCCCTGAAAACACGGGGATGGGGCTGGTCTGATGCAACAACTTAAGAATCTTCAGTTCAATGAGTTTTTTTGTGTGGGTAACTTCACTTTATTAATTCTAATCTCCCATAAAATCTCAATTTTAACAGTCACTCTGACCTGGAATATATCTAGATGATTTTCTGTAACTTCCACTGTGGGGACAGAAGTAATGTGTTCCCGTCAGTGGGGGCAGAGATGGTCTCCGTCACTAAGTAAAAACGTCGGAGCACTGCACTTGGCAGATGTTTGATATGGGATCCAATCCTGCTCGGAAAGATCTAAAATCAAAATAGTTCAATGAAACTGTGACTTCACGGTCACTGAGAGCACTGCGCTCTCCTTCGCGTTAGGTTACAGGCTATGCTGAAAGTGGTGTCATAAAGATGTGGCAACAACAGTTTCGAATCAAACTGAGTTTACAGTTTGTACCTGGCAGAGGTCCACGTAGAGACAAAAATCAGTTCTTGATCAAAATATCTGTAACTGGAAGACAGGCCAGAAGAGAACTGCAACCGAAAAGGTGTCTGTGATGGTTCATTCAGAAAGTGAACTGAGGCAGAAATGACGACTGCTGATATTGAGGAGTTGGTGGTGGACAGATTTGGTGATAGAGGGATTATAGAGATATACATCAGCTTAGGGCAAAATGGGGAAGTATTAGTTATTACTATTTTGTTCATCCTCAAATGGTTGTCAGTGAAGAGAACGAAATTCATGAAATGGGAATGGAGTCTGTGATTGAAAGCGAATACAACACTTTATATCTGTGCCAAATATGCACAACAGAAGGAGCGATGGCGTTCAAAATCAATTACAGAATTTATAAATGAGCTGAGATAGACTTACCAGGAACACCAATTATAGCGAGAATGGGATAGTAACCTGCCTGAATAATTATCAGTGCACATCGTATCCGCCATGTTAACCACATCCAATCCTGACGAATCCAGTAAAGAGAACTAGATAAACTCCTGTACATTTTAATAACATTCCATTGCAATGATCTCAGATTCTGATCCAATGCGGGAACATTCCAGTCTAATGTTCTCAGATTCTTATCAATTTTTGGAAACTTCCAGTCTATTCTTCTTAGATTCTGATTCATGTTGGAACATTCCATTCTATTGCACTCAGACTTTGACCTCTCCCACTCTCCGGAGCCGTAGATTTCAAGCGTGTTGAGGATGATGCTCTCGCTGATATAATTTAACATGTCCCTTATGAATAGAAGAGGGAAAGACTCCAGTGACTCAGTTGGGGTCCATGGAAACTGACGTCAATCACAGTCACTGAACAGAATCTCCACTTAACCCCATAACTGCAACACATTCAATGTAACAACATTAGCTGGTCTGGCTGGGGTACTGACATCGCCTGCTGTTGGTCTTACCGACTATTGCGTAAGTGAGGACTGCAGATGATGGAGATCAGAACTGAAGAATGTGTTTCTGGAAAAGTGCAGCAGGTCAGGCAGCATACCAGGAGCAGGAGAATCGACGTTTCGGGCATAAGCCCTTCTTCAGGACTTACCGACTATCTCCAAGTATACCAACAATGTTAGATGCAATAGAGAAAGGCGATGCTTTCTCTTCGCAAGCTTTGAGACTCTGCTGTAGTATCCACATACAATGTTTTATGTAACCACTCGATTGAGAGCAAGTCGAGGCCCGTTTTCACAAAAATTAACATTCCTCCACGTCAACACATATCAGTCTAAAAACTGTCTCTGGAGACAACTGCCCTAAACATAAGAAATACAGATTTCTTTGGACATTCCTCTCACTGCTCTAACAAAGCAACATTTTATCCTTAACTCTATGCACTTAATTAATTAGTTTATAAACATGCAGACATCTTATTGCACTGTATGTTCGGCTCTTCTTGCCCAGATTTTTAGCCTTAGATGGAAGTAAAATGTTGTGTTGACAATTGCATTTTTGTAATGGTATTAAAGAGTCAGGGACAGCATGTTTGTGTCATTGCTGAAGAAACAGAAAGGAATAGGAGACAGTTGGTGTGGAAACTGGAGAGGAGTCAAGCTTTAGTCTCCCAGTTACCAATATTTTATTGACAGATGGAAAAAAATAAAACGCAGAGAACTAAAGAGAACGCATTTAGAAGAAGGAATAGCAAGTGAAAATGAAAACAAAGCAGGACAATTTGCATTGGAGGAAGAATTATTTAACATACACTGTTTAATCATTGGACGTGCAGTAAGGTAAGATTATTCATATGTGCACAATATATTCAGAATGAACAACGGAGACACAGTTAATGAAATGTGATGTATAGGTTGTATAAAATTTATAAAACAATAAAACAATATTTGATCCTCAACTGAGGTTTTCGCAAGGTTTGTGAAGGTTTGTAGCTCAGGTTGAGATTTCGCGTGTTGGTTTGCTCGCTAAGCTGTAGGTTTGATATCCAGACGTTTCGTTTCATGGCTACGACAAGCAGGCCAAACACAGCCAGAAACACTAACCACTTCACCATAGATCAAAGAAGTTTGAGAAATGACAGACATGCTACTAAGACCCCTCGGAATATTAGTAGCACATAAACCCACCAACACTCTCAAAAAAAACTAAGAAACGTAAAAGACCCAGTACATCCCATGGACAAAATCTACGTCATCTACAAAATTCCATGCAAGGACTGCCACAAATACTACATAGAACAGAGAGGAAGAAAGTTATCCACGAGGATACACGAACACCAGCTAGCCACTAAAAGACATGACCCTCTCTCCCTCGTAGCCCTACACACGGATAAAAAAAGCCACCACTTCGACTGGGAGAACACATCTATCCTGGGACAGACTAAGCAAAGGCATGCCCAGAGATTTCCTAGAGGCCTGGCACTCTAATCACAACGCCATCAACAAACACATAGATCTAGATGCCATCTATCAATCGCTCAGAAAACGTACTGGAAATGACATCAGCACAAACCACAGGAACCCCGTTCAGGTGAGAAGTATGAATAGAAAGCAGGAGACAACAGCTTCGTTTCATTTGGAGGTCGCCGCTGATGATGTTACCTAGCCAGGTAACGAAAAGTCTGGATATCAAACCTACAGCGCAGCGAGCAAGCCTACACGCTCATCTAAGTTGTCATGTTCCCATTCTCTCAACGATCCTCTCTTTCTGGGATTCCCAGATCTAATCTCTCATTCTTGGCATGGTGTATGCTGTACATTCCTGCTTCTGGTGTCCCAATTTATGTCAGTTATCTGCGTTCCCACTGGCAAACAAATATATTGTCCTGCTGCGTTCTGTCAAAAGCCAGTGGGTGTCATATTATTGGAGGGAAAATTTCTGGCATCAGATACAGCATTTGAACATATTACTCTGTTGTACCTACACTGTACAAAGAACATAGCAAACAGGAATTGCGAAAACAAATACGGAAGTGTATTTACATCTGCCATTAATCTAGTTTTCGCGTTTTTGATATCTCTTCATCTATATTCTCTCTCTTTCTCTATTTGTACCGTGATAATAAATAAATCCAAACAATCTCGTGCCCCATTTCTCAGTTCACCTTCTTACAGTTTATTTCTATTATTCTCTTCTTGACGTACTCATTAGAATCGAGTAATTTAACAACAAATTCATGAGGGGGAAGATGGAAAAGTTAATTGGAAGGGGAGCCGAGCAGTGAAGACCATGGAGCATCAATGTCAGGGGTTTCTGGGGATGATCCAGATGAACATCAGAAATTCATCCCAAAGAAGAAGAAACATACTCGGGAGGATAATGCAGCCATGAGTGATTAGGCATGTCAAGGACAACATAAAACCAAAAGAAAAAGCATACAATGTGGGAAAGGTTATTGGGAGTCCATAGGAAAAAGAAGCCTTTAACCACCAGTGGAGGATTACTAATAAAAGCAATAGGGTAGAGCAGATTATATATGGCGATAAGTAAGCTTGTAAATAATATGAGAGGAAACTGCAAGAGTTTTTTTTAAGATATATAAGGTATATAGAGAGAAGAGGAAACGTCAGACTGCTGGAAAATGAGGCCTAAAGAGTTATGAGTAACAATGAAATGGCAGTGGCATTGCATCAGTCTTCAAAGCGGAAGACACCCGAGGCTTGCCAGAACTTCAAGAGAGTCAGTGGGCGGAGGTGAGTGTAGTGACCATCACCAACGGGGAGTTGCTGGGGATGTTGAAATTTCTGAGTGCGGACAAATCACGCAACCTGACGGACTGCACCCCATTGTTCGAAGGAGGTAGCTGAGGAAATTGTGGAGGTGTTGTTGGTGATCATTCTGGAATATTACAGGAATCACTGGAGTCAGGGAGGATCCCAGAGGACGAGCAAATAAAATCATCCAGGTTAAGTGGAGAGGGACACAGAATGCAGGACATCGTCAGTGAATCGGCAAGTTTTTTTTTTAGTAAGTAAGCGTAGTGAATCTTTGGGTTTCTCGATATGTAAATAAAGTATAAAAACAAGGAAGTGAAAATTGAAAATTGAAAATTGAAAATTAACTATACATTGAAAATTGTATAGTTAATTTACAGCATAACAAGAGTTAAACTGACACAAAGCTATTTCAAACAACAGACTTGCAAATATGTGGCTGACTCAAAGGAATCGGTTCGACGTAGATAGAAGCACATGTGACAAACAGATCGTGACCTAAACTCAGTTGTTAAGATGTAGGAAACGGTGTGTGAGTAAATAGCATAAAATAACTGTTGGAAAAGCATGACTCAAACTGTTGGTGCGGAGTACCCAATGTGCAACAATGTCGTCTACTTCGAAGAAGAAATAAAGCCAGATAGTTCAAAACATCACTAACTCATTCCCCATTTCTTAGCAACGCAGCATACACCTTCCACATGATGCAGCATTTGACCTGCACTCTTTCAATCCAGTCCCCTGCTGTTGCTGCTCACGACGTAGTCTCCTTTACATTTGGAAGACCAGAAAACACTACTCTGAGGAATATTTCACTCTGTCTGTAGGAATAACACTGACCTTCCCACTGCTTCATATTTCAATAACCTACTTTCCTGTCATGCTAAAAATTCTGTTCTGGGCTGTTGCAATGTTTCAGTGAAGCACAGTACAAGCTCGAGTAACGCCTCACTTGACACGTTGGTACGTTACAGCCTCTAGGATTTAATACTCATTTCATTCACTTGACAGCCTGACTCCATTGTGGCTGTTCTCCATTTTCGATGCAATCTCCCTCCTGGGATCCCTATGATCGTGTTTTGTATGTGTGCACTCAATGGAGAGAATCGATTTCACGAATTCAAACCTCAATTACGTCTATTTTAAATCTGTTTTTTTCACACACAATTAAAAGCCACACACCCTGTCACCCATCGTCCACTGCTGTGAATGAATTAAAAAGCTAATTTTCCAATCCTTTCCAGTTGAACTATTACCTTGTTCCTGATGCGAACTGTCTTTCGTTCCACAAGCCTAATATGATCACTTAATATTTCTGGGTGTTATTCCTGGAACTTCATTCATGGAGACCGATGCCAAGTAACTGTTTTTTTACAGACATTTACCTGTTCTCGACAACAAATTCTCCTATCCCAATTACGAATTTCCACACTTGACCTTGCTTTTATTTTGTTTTCTTTGAAATAGAGATTGTAAATGTGTGCACTTTTGTCTTTCTCTTTGATAAAATCATATAATCGCTACAGTATGACAACAGATCTTAGACCCAACAAGTCTATACGGACCGTCCACAGTGTATCACACCCAGTTCCATTTCCCTATTACTCCACATTATCCCCAGACTGATGCACTAAACCAACACATTTCTTAAAACTGTCGGCAATTGAGCATGGCCAATTCACCTAATCTCACATCTTTGGATTATAGGAGGAAACCAGAGCACCCAGAGGAACCCCACGCACACACGGAGAATGTGCAAACTGCACACAAACAGTCGCCCGTGGCTAAACTCGAACCCGTGTCCCTGGCGCTGTGAGACAACAGTGCTAAACACTGAAACATCGTGCAGCCCCGCATACACGATCTCTTCATGTTTTACTTATCAGTTTCAAAACACTCCTTTTCTGGGTCGTAAATTCCTGAGAGTTCTTATGTTTCTGCTCTCTCTGGAATTCTTCTCAAGTCACTTCAAATGATTAAGTTAATGTTTAATTTGTTATGTTCAACATCATTATAACTCTGTCCCTTTCTTGCTTGCACCTGAAAGAAATAGATGAGTTTCTCAGACTGCAGTATTTCAATAAATTTCCTGGTCCTGACCAGATATCTCCAAGGACACTGCAGAGGACAGAGAAGAAATTGCGTGGTCATTGACCGGTATTTTTGCAACATCGTTAGCAATGGGTGAGGTCCGCGAAGTGTGGAACGCGGCGACTTTTGGGACTTTATTCAAGAAAGGCTGCAAAGAAAATCAGAAAACTAAAGACCAGTTAGACAAACATCTGAGGTAGTAACTTACGTAAGAAGATTTTGGGAGATAAGACACACATGCATTTCGAAAGAGAGGGTGTGATTAGGAGCAGTCAGCACGGCTCCGATGGATTAATCTGGATGCTTTGCGAGGGCATGGAGGTATACGGATTATATATATACATCAGAAAGACCTTTGAAAAGGGTTCCACGTGATAGGCTGCTCTGAAAGTTTCGGTTGTATGGAATCCGGGGGAGCAAGTAAATTGCACGCACAATTGGCTTGATGGTTGGGAGCAGAGGGTAACATTGAAGGGATGTTTGTGGGTTTAGATGCCTGTGAGTAGTTTAGTGCCTCGGGGGACCGTGCTGCGCCCATTACTGTTTGTTATCTGCAACACAGGTTTTTTTTGGGGAATCGACAAGGCACGATTTATAATTTTGCTGATGACTCTAAAATAGGTGATATCGTGGACAATGAGGAACGTTATCAGAAATTTCAGCAGGCCCTTTACCAGCTGGGAAAGAGGGCTGATAAATGGCAAATGGAGTTCAATGCAGATAAGTGTGAGCTCCAGCATTTTGGAAAGTCAAATCAAGGTTGAAATTTCAATGTGAATGGTCGGGCCTGAGTAGGTGGAATGGAACAGAGATACCTTGAAGTTCAGCTTAATGGTTCACTGAATGTGGAGTCAAAGGCAGACTGGAGAGTAAAGGAAGCTTTCGGCACACTGGTCATCATCGTTCAGGGCATTGCATATCAAAGTTGCAGAGCTATGTCATAGTTGCATATGGTGTTGCTGAGGCCGCACTTGGAGTATTGTTTTCATTTTTCTTCACTGTGCAGGAAGGATGCTATTAAATTGGAAAGAGTGCAGAAGATATTTGCAAGAACTTTTACCAGGAATCATATTTAATTTCCAGAGAACATCATGTTCAAAATTTGTGCTACGGTTTTGTTTTGGATATTTAATACACCAACGTTTGCTTCTCCTTGCATATGTAAGTTACAAGTAAATTGATTCTGTGGAGCTGTGTACCGTAGTTTGTGGCATTACTAGAGATAGTCTTCGAAAAGACATTCAGGGAGGGTCACCTCAACTCCGAGATGATCTGTAGTAATGTCCAGCAATAAACGACAAGCATCAATAACCTCCCCGCTCTGTCAAAATCAGTGTCAATGTATTATCTCTGTTCCCTCACACTCACTGTATATCTGTAATAGCACGGAACCTCGAACAAGGCTCACGCTCTATCTTCAAATAAAGCTAAGGTATTACCACTCTCATTATTTAATTTTCCACTTGACTTCCCTCACGTTCTCTGACGCCTACGCAAGATCTCTAGATTAATAACAATATCTGGACATAACACTGACGGCTGGCTGACCCTGGATACCTCGCCGACACTAGCACTACCAGCAGCAGCACCTACTCCCATCCCACCAGCTTCCCTTCCTTTCTCCCATTCCACGAGAAACAGCCGGGAATCCGACAGAAAGGACCAAACCGGGTGGTTGACTGCCAGATATCACTTCCCTCTACCCCTCTCCCCACGGCATTTGGGGTGGACCCTGACCTGAACCGGAGACTTCTGTGGAGATTCTGAAATAACCATGTAATACTAATTGAGAAAGGAGCAGTGTTCAGTGAATGGCAATTCTCACTTTACACCCATTGTAGGTTCCAACATCAGTTCGCTCCATCCCAATAGAACAGATACCTCATTGCACAGGGATGCAGACATAGAAATACACAGAAATATTGGTAAACACCAAAATGTACGAACATCCACACTCCATATAAGGAGTTAGGCAAATGCGCACAGAGGCATGTGCAGTCACATAAAATAGACCGCAAACACAGATTGAAAATGTATACTCTGATAGACAGGGAGCTGCAGACACACAAATACTCTGACTTCGAGCACATGGGCACATAGGCACATGTATTCACGCATACAGACATATGCATAAGTTTCAGTCATAGACAAATAGATATGGTTTTAATTCATAAGGGGATTAAAGGTTCTAGCGAGAAGGCAGGAGTATGATGTTGAGAAAGATATATCACATTATTCAATGATGTATTAACCTTGATGGGCTGAATGGCCTAATTCGGCTCTTTTCTCTGTTTCTACGGTGGAATGTTATTTGGTATTCTGCTGCTGAGACAAGAGTTCAGCTGAGTTTGATACATATTTGATTGGAACCTCAGTCGTAAAGTAGGGCAACTTGGAAGAGCTGAAGTGTTTATGTCAATTCTTAATTTTTCTACGCTTACACTTCAAAAGAGTTGACGTTTTGATGTTAGGTTAACACAACTTCATAATAACGGCTCCTGCAATGCAACAAGGGTGTCCATTTCACTTTTGTGTTGTGTTACCTATGGTGTCCTCATCCTCAGGGAGTAGAAAAGACGCCATTATTAAAGATATTCATGGCTGACCTCGACTGATCTTTGCTGCACAGGAGAATCAATGTTTATTGGGAAAAGACAGGAGACGGGTAGTCAGGCACAATCCGATCAGCCATGAGCATTTTGAATGGTGCAGACTCATGGCCAGCTGCCGCCCATATCCAATATGGTGTTACTCAATGCACCCCTTGAGCTGTGACAGAGTTAGGGAACCATTCCATTCAGCCAGTCAGAATTGTTCCCATGACATTAGAGAAAAAGCATTCTGTGCCTCTCTGGAAATACACACGAATAACGAATTAAGAAATTCAACTCATTGAATACATTACACAAATCAGCTGCAGGACACTCATCCCGCTTGAGCTGCTATACAGGAAACTATCACTTACAGGAAATAGAGAGTAGAGATAAATACTTATTTCTCGGCTACAAATCTGAAACGAGTGTAGTGCCGCAGGTATCACTGTGGCATCATCAATGATCAATAATCTGTTTCAATGATCTGAATGAAGGTCTGAATGGATTGAAGCTCAATTAGCTCGTACACTAAAATAGTCATTCAATATATTGTCAAATTGAGGTCGTCAGTGCGCAACGTGATTACAGACAGAGGATGTTCATGAGCTATCCTTCAGCCGAAATAAAATAGAGTTGTCTATTTTTGTAGGAATGAAGGAATAGTAGGAAACATTTTAAATGGAGAGAGATTGAAGAATTCTATGATACAGATAGTATCCATGTTCCTTCTGCACGGATTATATGAAGTCAGTCTGCAAGTTATGAATTATATGAAGTTCTTCAGTTTGGAGGGTGAATGGAATAATTCTGTATCTGTCAAAGTGAATAGATTTAATTATAGGAATGGTTGACTGCATCTGCACAGGGCATTGCTGAGAATACATCCGATATACGGTGTGCAGTTTTGATCCCCATATTTTCAAAATGAATATATATTTTTGAGAAGATTTTCAAAGATTTTTCCCTATACTCATTCCTGGAATGAAGGTCTTTTGTTATGGAGGTTTATCAGTTTAAGTCTTTGATCAGAAATCTTATTGGACCTGCCATGATTTTCAGAAACGTATATCAGCTGGATACATATTATTACGCATTAATGAAACGAATGTTAAAGTTTAAACTTAATGGATAAGATGTGTTGACATTAGCAAATATGAAGCGGTCAACTAATTTTTTAAAATTACACAGTCGCACATAAACATGTCATTGCATTACGAAGCATGGATATTTTTGCTGATGAAAGACGCAGTGGACAACAACATAAATGCTGTACCTGCATATCGTCCATTATCATTCGCTACAGGAATGTTCACGAACACCACACATGGTCCGGTTTGGTGGTCTTCTGGCATTATTGTATGTTCCAACACGCAAAGGGAGAAAAATGTTACCTACCTGAGAAGCAGCAGTCACGTGCTTCCTTTCCATCATATTGTTTTTCCTGGCAACAGAGTGTGAAAGCAGAATAGCCCTCAGCTACCTATACCAGTTGGGAATGATTCCTGATGTCGATTCATTGGATCATCGTACTGCCTGAAGCAAAGAGAATTCAGCCAAATCCAACTGCTCTGGCTCCGGGAAAAAATCCATTCCCAACAGATTGGTTAATAAAAGTGATTTCAAAATCAGTATAACATTTAGGGAATTCTATCATTTTCCCGTTTTCATGGGTTGAACATCCTGTGTCTCAGATTTTTCTGGATAATTACTCGATCTGAGACTATTTTATTAGCCACATCACAAAACTGGTTAAATTTAACATTTCTGTTAACCAGTGGACGGGGGACGCTAAAAATGCATCGGTGACCCTCCAACATTGTTCGGAACATGAACAAGCAATGCTGAAATAGTTGTTCAAGTGGGAATTCCCCTCTCCAGAGAGTTAGGTGCCTGGGTATTTACATTTATTAAACATTTGACAGATACGTGACTGTAGGAAAATGGTATGCTTTCAGAAAAGTGCTGCTGTGATTAAAATCGCATCAGCAACGACCTTAATACCTGCTGGAGCAGTGACCAAGTGTCTATTGTCCTACTCTTGCTCCCCAGTCCTGGTTCCATGTTCAAATCATCCCTCAAATTGCATACACAGGAGCAGATGGAGTCCACTTGCTCCAAATACATGGTCCGCAGTAACACAGGCTATCTTTCAGTACCTCAAGACTGTCGCAGACGGTTTGATTTGGGTTGGAAAACGTTATTTGCAAATCTAGGCTGGGTTCGAATGACACTTACGGTCTCTTTACAGAGTGTCCCGTCTCTGCAACTTGTGCATCATTTGTTTGTCATTTTATAGACCCAGCTTCACGGTGAATATCAACACCATACCTCACCAAGGGATGACTCACAAAATACGTTGCTCTGTTTGACTGAAACATTTAATAACAGAACGCTTCGGACAATTGCAATCATTAATTTTTCAATGCCAGAACATGAGAACAGAGGAACAGGGGTTTGTAAATGGGCAAATTAAGCCATTGTACACGATCATGGTTGATCTACTGTTGGCATTAATCCGCTTTAATGCCACTTCTACACTTCCCTCAGCACACTGACCGGTGAAAATTTCATCTATCTCGTCTTCAAATACTTTCAGTGATCTAGCTTCCCGAACACTCCAGACGAGATAATTCCAGACATTGATTATTCACTCTCAGAAGAAAACACTGCCGGTGCAGAGACTGTCACCTATTGTTTTGAACAAAAGAGGTGAACATAGGGGCTCAGGTTAGAGTGAATGGCCTTGATATCAAGGTAGCATTTGACTGATGAATTCATCGGAAGCGCCAACTTATTTGCGATTAATGGGAATCAGGTGAAACCTCCACACGTCTTGTGCCTTTCTGAGCACAAGGGAGGATGTTTGTGGTCGGTGGCCCACAATAATTTCAGTCCTGGAACATCGCTGCAGGAGATCTTCGTCGGCACAAACATCTTCATCAATGTGTACTTTCGCCACTCTCCCCACCACCCATGCTAAGATGAGAATTGTGGATATCCAAGGAAAATTACACAATGTTCCGAACGAGTTGCCCCACACTCCCGTCAGCTCCTGAAGCAGTCTGTGTCCATGTGCGTCAAGACCTAGACAGCAGTCAGGCTTGTTCTGTTAAAATGTTGGTTACATTTATGTAACAGTTCTTCAAGGCGGGTAGGTGGGGACTTGTTGGGCTGGATGGCCTGTTTCCATGCTGTAAGTAATCTAATCTAACAAGCAGACGTATGGCAGGGTGCTGCGGGAGGGAAGGTGTATGGTGTGGCCCTAATGGTAACCCCTGTCTACCGCAATCTTCATTCTCATTATATGCCATACTGACACACGGAAAGGACAATGCGTCAATCGGGGGTTGGGGGTGGAGGGGGGGGGGGGGGTGTTCGTGCAACACTATTTTGATACACTGTTACACTCAATAATTGACTCATTATTCCCAGAAATATTGTGAATGATGTGTTATCTGTGGCACTATCAATGTGGGGAGAGGAATACTGATGCGTCAGGCAACACAACCCCAAACCCATAGACCCTTTGGACATTTACAGATGGATTTTATTGAAGTAACAACCACAGAAGGGAAAGGGTATTGTCTGGTCATCGTTGATATGTTTACCAAATGAGTGGAAGCCTTCACCATGTCGAAATGGAATGCCAGTTCAGTAGCCATGGCTTTGCTAACTGAGATAACTCCGAGATGGGGCATTCCTGAAACGCTTAGTAGCGGCGATGGGACACCATTTGTCAATAACACCCTACGGCAGATCGGTAATTATTTGGTACTAAACATGAGACAACATTGTGTCTACCACCCAGCGAACGCTGGAGCAGGAGAAAAAGAATACCACTCTAAAACATAAATTAACAAAATGGAACTAGAGGTGACATGGACAAAGGCACTTCCGATTGTGCTAATGTACATGAGATCTGGGAGGAGAGGAAAGCCAATCTTCGTAAGTTTGAGATTTTGTTAGGTCGGCCGCCCAATGCAGGAATTGGCCCAAGATGTAATATAAGACATTTAACAGATCACAGTGAGGATGAGATGTTGTGTTACTGTATAAAGCTCTTGACACACTTGTCTCAAATACAGAATCAAGTGAAAGCTCACTTTCCAAACCAGCAGAAGGGAAGCGGCACGAGCTAGAATCTGGAGACTGAATAATGGTGAAAGACATGGTGAGGAAACGCTGGATGGTGAAGAGGTGGCTGGGGTCGTTTCAATTGCTTCTTACAGCACAAACAGCTGTTAAGATCGCCAAAGGAGCCACGTAGGTACACGCCAGCCATTGCAAACGTACAGCTGGAGTTGAAGAGACATCGGACAAGACAGGAAACAAATAGGTGCAAGTAATGATTAGAGGTCTCGTACAAATATGGTTCTGCCCCAGCTCACACTGTTAACGAGCTCCCCGGCAGGACTATTCGTAAAGGCAGGGACATCTAGGATGTGGCTGCAGACAGTTATCTTATCCGAGGATGCTAAATCGAACTTTATATGCAACCCATGGACGTTTAGTAACCAGGACGACTATAAATGGGACAACAAATGCTTATGCAGGGATCCCTGTGGTCCCAGCGACTGGCACTTTGTAGTGGAAAACACGGCTACAGGGACAGCTGACACGGGAAATGTGTATTCTATTATCAAGGAAGCAAGTGCCAAGGCACGGTGATAAAATCCAAGACTCAGAAGACTGATGAGGAAGTCTGGTGATGTGGAATTGATAAACCCTTCTCCGTCATCTATAGGCAGGTGAATATCGTGGTACAGTGCTCCACACCCCCCACCACGCTCCTCCCACCCACACTACGCCCCTCCCATCCCCCACACTGAAGGACGTACAGAAGATAGGAACATGGCAACCAACCAAATCTCATTATGGACTTTACCTCGAGCGGGGCAGAGCACATTAATGTCAGCCCGAACCTGGAAGGAGTCGGCCGGGGCTCGGGATCGAGTCTATCACGGTAGTGGAATTGGCTCTGCAGGAGATAAATGGCGTAAAGGCGACGCCAGTAGGCTGCGAGGTGCGAAGAAACATCACTCAATGTGAAGGAAACAAAGGTTGTGTGTTGGCCCAAATACAACGCCAGAGATTAGAGGTTGGCTACTCTTGTTGGATATGTTTGCACACAGCTCAACGACATACTGTCGAACCAATTACAAAGAGCCAGGCAAGAAATGTTAGCTGCATGCTTACGTGAGAAGCAACTGCCCTGACACTGATAGGGGGAGCAATTAGGGCAAATCTCGCGCCACCACCCAAAGGCAGGGGAGAAACAAATTTGCACAAATCTGTGGAGACTCCACTTGGGGATATCCAAGTGTATTTGACACTATTTGAACAATGACTCTTGCTCGGCAACCTCCACAAATGGTACAATCATCAATAATACCTGTTCCTTTATCAATAATCAGGCTGTGATGACGGGTATAATATGACCCTGTGCAGCGAAAAGGTACCACCACTTTCCCCTATGATTGAAGGGGTGCTTCTACCCTGCGATACTGTCCACTGGCACAACAGTGTTCGTCCCAAAGGCCAGTAGCGGGAGAACCTGAAGGGATATCCCAGGGCATTGGAATGGCTACACACTCACAGACCCTTGGAGTACACCAAGAGCGAATATTGGGTGGTCTATTCTCTTGAGAGCAGGGACAATGGTGGCAATAAACAAGATTAATGGCCTCACGTATAGTGTATTACTGTTAGCAAATGAGATAGAGGAAGGTCTAGCACTCATTCGTACTGAGTTAACGGCAGTAAGGGAAGCAGTGATAGAAAATCGATTTGTACTCGACATACTGAGGGCCGAGAGAGGTGGCGCCTGCAAAATGTAAGGAACCAAATACAGATGAGTCCCAACATATCAGTCGTGTAATAAATCACATGAAGGCGGCGATACGGCAGCCTCCCCCAGTAGATGACTCCTGATTCTGAAGGCTCACCTTCTTTTCCGGAAGATGGACTTATTGGATCTGGCACATTGTACTAGTTGAAGGACTGGCCTTACTAATAGTGCTTTGTCTCGGACCCAGCTTGTGTACCTGCCTACGGCGTTTGCTTATGAGTGCAGCGGGAAACCAAACGGAAAAAAACGATAAGTGGCCCCACAGCAGGAATCTCATATTGCGTGGATCCACCATACAGTGACGTTGAAGGGTGTGATGTATTTTAATGGGCTATATTCAGGGCACACCAGAGTAAGTGACGAGACCACCACACAGTTTTATAGGTAGTTGGTGTTTGAGGAAAGGCCTGGTCCACCCTAAGCAATTTGATGTGTAGCTGTCTGGTTCTGTACATTTTGTTTTGTTTTTGTCATTGTTGTCATAAAATGCCAAAGAGGGGGGAAATGGAAAAGTAACAAAATTAACATTTCCTGTGAAATCTGAAAGTGAATACTTTGCTAAATCTAATACTGTGCTGAATTTTGCACGCAGACAGCCTGGCCTTGCAACAACTTGCAAACAGTCGATTCAGCAGTGTCATGGAAAACACAAGGGCAGTGAGCGATTATATCAACAGCAAAGGAATGTGAAAAGCATCTCCATATGTGGAAAGGAGCTCGAATGTTCCCAGCTCTTGTCCTTGAGCGACTTACAAGGCTAAGCGAAGTACAGTATAAAGACATTATGTGAAAGCTGTTCGGGGCCACTTATATGAGGCGTTTTGCCAAACATGTTGGGTCTTCCTGCATTGGTGAAATATGAAATAAACTTTTTCTTTGCTCTTGATAGCATTTGAGTCGAGTCGATTTAACTTCCACGACAGCAATGAGACAGGCTGTGAGCTCACATCAATTTTTTTCTGAGGAGACTTGCAAAGAATTCACTTCATGCATTCATGAACTTTTCTGAGGAACAGTCGGCCCGACACGAAGTGTGGTTCAGATTCAGAAAGCATAACTGTAATGAAAAAAAAATCGAATTTTGTTGCAGAATTGTAAAGCCAGCTGGACCAACTGCTCACTCTACGAATTTTGCTTGGGAAGCTGCAATAAATTGGCAAGGTGGTAACTGAGATGTAGAGACAGCGATTTTAACAAAAAAAAACAAATCAAAACTTCAGAGTTCATTCATTTAGCCCTTAAGACAGATTGCAAAAGTTGAGGCCATGAGCAACGATCTGCGGCGATGAGTCACCCTGTATCGCAAATACTATGTTGCTGATAAATTGTCAAAAATCAAACACAAAAATTTTGATGGCGATACATACAGTGTTTCTGATGCACAGGAAAAGGCAATATAGCCCAGAGATCAGAAATACCATCAGCTTGCTGGAAATACTGAGACCGACTTAGCTGAGTGAATGTAGGGACATGGGAAGTTTAGCAGTCTGAATAAGAACGACCACCAAAGTGTGAGATTATATGATGCAGGAAAGGAAGTGTTTAGACAGCTCAGAGCGTTTCGGCCTGAAACATATTAATGACTATAACATGGATTTAGGGCACCAGACGTTCGCCACAGATATTGACAACGAAATTCAGTTGAGAAAAATTCCCATTGCTCCTTTGGTAGGAAGAAACCAGATTTTTTTCGCGTTGAAAAATATTGATTCTTTCAATCTCCAGTTTCAGCCAAAATCAAATCTTCCCGACTTTATTTGTTAAATAACTGTGATTAATTCAATTGACTGCTTCCATGTAGAAATGATGCATGTATAAATATAGATTCCCATCCATTGCCACGGCTTTGGCTACCCAGATAACTACAGAGTCTCCAAATCGTTCACGCTCACACAAAATGGGGAAGCCTGAAATTCTGCTGTTGAAAGACACTTACTACCCGTTATTTGCAACAGTCCCTATGCCTGGTAAGTTGATACGGTTAACATGTTTTTCCTCATCAACTTGTTCAAAGATATTTTTAGAAATGTCCGATGCAGGCGGGAAATGACCGGGTGCTTCTCACACTCGGGGGAACGGTCACAGCCACCATCCCATAATACAACCTGATGAGTCCACATAGTCTCTCCCTGTATTGAACCATGTCATCTCTTTTTCTACGTGTATTGAGGCAAGTGACCAATTTCTTTGCAGCTACGTTTTGATAATTACGAATTTGCACAAATCTGGTATTGTTGTAATATTCGTGCTGTTTTTCTTTTCTTTACATAGCGAAATTGGTCATAATTTGGATTCTCTCACAAAAAGAAAGTGTGGTCTTGCCAAGTGTATCAGTGTATACATGTTGGCCACAGCAACAACAGATATACTGGCCCTGATCAACATTATAATACTCTAATACATCTCCAGTTACCACATTGCTTTGTCATTACTGTCCCATACTCCTGTTTGCAGAGTCATTACATACATGTTCGCTGTCACTCCCGATTTATCTGTTTAGTGCATTGTTTTTTTTTCACACATGACAGATGTGTCGTGATCTGCCGCAAGAAATTTTAAGTACAATATTGCACAAAGAGACCTCCAGTCCCTCTTGTCATAACTATCATGGCTGTGGTCGTACTGAAGGAAGTATCAGTTTCGATTTCGTATGAACATGAGAAAACTATTAACAATGTGTAGTGGAACTGCCGGTCACGGGCAGCATTTTGTTCCTAATCTGCAGGTGAACTTTATGTCTGATTTTACAGCGCCTGTGACATTCCGATTCCCTTTACTCTGATTGCCTTGTGTAATTCATTAACCGTCCAAAGTATTGTGTTGGCGAATCGAATCCCCACTGAACTCCAGAGCTCCAAGACAGGAAAGCAAATCGTCTCAAAAATGGTGAACCTCAGAAAATCCATCGTTTTTTTATTGTTAATGTCAGTCATCTTTCTCTTGCTCTGGTTGACAAATACCTTGAGGTTGTCTCTTACCAAAATGAAAAGCACCGTTAATTACGGAAGCAAGTTCACAAACACCAAATTTATCGCCAGTGAAGTGGTATTTATCTTGATGTATTTTAGTTCCTTTCCAAACCCTTGTATTTATGCAGCAGCACGGAGCAAATTCAGAGCAGAGTTGATAAATAACGCAAAATCGCTGTGGGTATTAATTCGGAGATAAGTTTGATTGCGGTCTAAAAAATGTATCTCACCGCTCTGGAGGCTTTCTGCCTCCACTCTTGATGAAGGGTTTTTGCCAGAAATATCGATATTCCTGCTCCTCGGATGCTGCCTGACCTGCTGTGCTTTGCCAGCACCACTCTCATCTAAACTCTGGTTTCCAGCATCTGCCATCCTTACTTTTGCCTTGTCTACATAATGAATCCTGTCGAGAAATGGTTTAGCTAACAATGTTTAAATTTAGCGTCTTTCTCCATAAGAATACATGCCTGTTTCTGGTAAACTGAAACGTGGTTCATTTCTCCATTCACCTTTATTGGACTTACCAGAGCACCTTTGCTGTAGATATTGTTTTCCGTTTTCCCAATTATTTATTGATTAAAGACAACCTCGTTCGGTAAATACAGCACATCGTGAAGTGAGAGACCTCAGATAAACCGATGTTAATGAATTTGAACATCCAATGAAAAACAGAGGATTCCATTGCAGACATTGAAATCGAGAACATCTACATGAAACCATCAATTCCGTCTCATTGAATCATAAACTTCAGTAAGAATCAGACAATTCCCTCGGGCACTGCGTAAGAATATTGTAGGGTGTGGGCACAATGTAGGAGACAACTTATCAATGAAAAAAAATTCATAGGACACTTTGCTATGTGTCTCTACTACTACAAACCTCTGTAGGAAACAATTCCACCTCACTTGTTTGGTCTTGGATATTTCTAACACTTGGAGTGTCCCATTCACTCAAACTGCAGTCTCTCGGGAATTGTGATTGGTACAGCGACATCTTGAGTGACATCATAAAAATTTCAAATAATGGACAAAGTCAAAACGTCTGGAAATTTAACGAGGAAATAAAACAGTTCGAACATTTGAAAGAAAAGTGCCCCTCTTCAGAAGGGTTGAGTATCATTTTGCGTTTTCTCTGTGTAAGTTGTGAAATAGTTGATAGTAAAATGCATTATATGAGTCTTTTAGCATAGTGATATTAAAATGCAGGTTTGATGTAAAATAACTCAAACGGACATCACAAGCAATTCAAATAAATGTAGAACTGATATTAATTATTTAGTCATTAAAAAGGAAAGTGTGAGAGTAACTAAACAGTTCCTGCTGGATAGGGAGAGAGATATATAAATAATGTTTTGATTAGAATTACTTTTCTTCAGCGGTGTTCACTTCCATTCTGAGGGAAAATGTTGTTTTCTGCCTCTGAGGCGCTTAAGTTACCACTTAAAAATGACATGCAGCTTTAAAAGATTCACAATGCCTTCCTTGGCCATGTTGCTTTTATTTGTCATGAGAATCGGAGAAAGAGAATGGGTGACAATGGAAATGTCCTGGATGCTGTATGACCAGCAAACTCCTGAAATCCAGTCAACCTATTACCATAAACTGCATTCTGCAATAAAAGCAGAAATCAGGTACGTGTCTACTTAAAAAAAACACTTGCCTAAAATATAAGTGTGAAGAATTGACGAGGAGCCACGAGAAAACCAGTTCTCAATGGCAAAACCAAATTGTATCCATACTGCACTGTGCAGTCATAGATCGACACAGAGGTTTTGAAAGACTTTGTGTAGAGTCTACCTCTAAGGACAGAGTTAAAACTGGTTTGAATTTGAGCATGCTTCCTTAAAATTGAGGGAGGTGTGGAGTTAGTGAAAAGTGATCAATTCTCCTCTCTCCTTTCTGACTGGATGGTAACGGGTGTACAAAATAACTGAAGAAAATTATCAAAGAAATACAGAGAAGCAGCAAGCTTAGCCAAATGTACGTACACAAAGACTTATCGACAGCTAAGTACCAAATAAAATCTCTCACATGATTTTAAGCGAAGTGTAACGAATATAGTTTTGAACAGATATATAAAACCATTGACGCTAAAACAACTATAAGCAAGCAATTGGAATCTGTACATCTGTTCCATGGAGCAATACAGACAATCCAATGACGACACAATTTTCAAAAGCGTGCTTTTACGTTAATTAGTTTCACTGTCTGGACTAGAGTTTGTTGACCAAATTGTCGGCGGGACGTTAAGAGTAAACCACGCTGCCGTTTGTCTGGAGTCAAAGGCAGAAGAGACAAATTAAGCAGACAGATTCCACAAAGGATATGAGAGACCAACGGTTTTTTAAAAATAGTCCTTAATTCAAGATATTTACTCTCCTTACCCCAGACCCTGATACCCACCTTCTCGCCTCTGCTTAATTGAGTTCAAATTCCCCAATGAGAATTGTTCTAATGATGGTTAACTGAACATAAAATATTGATATCTCACCACAGATGCTGCGAATTCTGACGAAGTTCTGCCGCATTCACTAACACAGAAAATGATCTCACTGTGTTTCAGTGAGATCATCCATGTTTCTGCTGGTCTTACACCTCGTGCAAAATTAATTATATGCTTCTTCTATTCAGGTCACAAAAGCGGTTCTCACCCACACAGTTCAGAAGCATTTCAAATGGATTAACAAAGAGAGTCATTTTGCATAGTTTCTAAATTACTATCATCTGCAGTACGAACATTTATGTAAGTAATTCAGACAAAAGAGCACCAATAATACTCTGGCAATTGCAAACAGACGTTTAGTGTCGAAATA